>NC_133659.1:242533345-243793624 GCF_037893015.1 Macrotis lagotis
TCCCTATATTAACCAGCGCCCTGAGCTATTCGGGGGATCCCTCTGCACCTAATAAAACATATGCCTCCTGAAGAAGTGTCTGCCTGAGTCCCTCCTCGCTGATCCCCGGGGCAGGGAAATACCAGGGACGCCTGAAGCAGTGCCCACTGAGGAGCTCACTCGGGAGTCTGGGGAAGAAGACCCCGGACACATAGCCAACTGAGGAATGCTTCTTTCTTCTCTCTATTAGTGCTTATTCCTTTTTACAATACAATGTTACTTGAGAGCTCTACAGAAGAACATTTTTCAGTTTGATAACTTTAGCCCATTTCCCCCTACTTGATTTAATACTTATGCCATTCTTTTCTCATTCTTCTACTATTAATATTGTCATTTAGATGAACCCATTCTTTTAGGTAATTCATGATACCAACTATCTTCTCCGTTAACTATTGAGAAGTGGCAGTCAATTAAATTTTTCTGATATCTTCTATTTTTACATCATCATCATCATGTTAGTTTCCCTTGCCTTCCCAGAAAGTTATCTATATAACAAATAGTACATTTCATAGACAAAAAAAATCAGTATTATTTTACAGTTCCATCAACAATGTATTACTGCTTCTATCATTTCCACAACTCTTCAACATCTATTTATTGTAATTTTGTGTCATTTCTGCCAATTTGCAGGTGTGAAGTGAAACTTCAAGGTTTCTTGATTTGCATTTTTCTCATTAGAAATGATTTTGAGCATTCTTTAATATAATTGTTGATCTTTTGCAGTTCTTTTGAGAACTGTTAGTTCTTATCTTTTGATTATCTAATATGTCATACTGGACATATTAGACATATAGGTATATGTACACACACATATATATCTTAGATACCAAACTCTTTTCAAACTTTATACAAAGATTTTTTTCTCCTTTTACTCACTTTACTTCTTATCCTAGATGCATTTTGCCTGTGCAGAAGCTTTTCAGTTTCATGTAATCAAGGTTATCTATTATATCTTTTGTAATTTGCCTCTGTCTTTTGTTTTGCTAAGATTAGGTTTTCTGGCCATAGCTGCGAAAGGTATTTAATCTGCTTCTCTTCTAATTTTTAAAATATGATCTCTAATATTAAGGTTATGTTTACATTTGGAACATAGCATAAGGTATTGGTCTAAGATTACTTTCTGCTAGACTATTTTCCAGTTTTCCCCACCAATTATTATCAAATAAAGAGGTTTTCCCTAGGTAATTTATGTTTTCTATTTTATCAAAATTGCATCATTGAGTTTTATTGTTTCTGATTCTCCCTTGTCTCTCTATTTTTAACCACTACCAGATAATATTTTTATGACTGCTGCTTTATGATACAGTTTTAAGTTTTCAAGTGTTAGTCCCCCTTCATCCCTCTCTCTTTTCATCATTTCCCTAGAAATATCTAGAATATCTTATTTTGAATCTTTGTTTTTCTAAATGAATTTTGTTATTATTTTAACAAGTTTTATAAAATATCTCCTTGGCAGATGTGGTGGGGTACTTCTTTTTTTTTTTTTTTTAGGTTTTTGCAAGGCAAATGAGGTTAAGTGGCTTGCCCAAGGCCACACAGCTAGGCAATTATTAAGTTTCTGAGACTAGATTTGAACCCAGGTACTCCTCCTGACTCCAAAGCTGGTGCTTTATCCACTACGCCACCTAGCCGCCCGGGTGGGGTACTTCTAAGATACTTTGATACATTTACTCCAACTGATAATATCTAACTGGTTATTTTATTGTCATGTATATATATACATATATATATATATATATATATATATATATATATATAGTTATTTTTTTTTATACAAAGATTTTCCCCCATCCAACTGCTTCTCTTTTCTTAGGTGCTTTAATGTTGTCTGGAGAGAAGTTTTCAGTTTTCCATAATCAGGGTTGTCTTCTCCTTGTCTTCTACTATCTGAATCCAGTAGAATCAATATGCATATGCAAAATTGAGAACCACTTATTGCCTAGCAAGCAATCTAAGAGAACTGAGCATGATGAACTCATCCATATTTACCTCTTCAAAGTCTGATACTCTATGCATTTTTGGATCTTCTCTTTTGTGCCACCATTATAGGTATAATGTATAAAGCTTATTAGATTCAATTATGATACTATTGATCTTTTCAGATGGCTTTATTTCTTTTTTTTAAAAATTATGTTATATTGTGTTATTTTTTCCAGTTACATGCAATTATATTACATACACATTACCACAATAATCTTGTAAAAGTAAACATAATTCTACCCCTCCCCCACAAAGAAAGAGAACCCTCAAGAAAAATAAGGTGAGTGAAAAATAAGTGTGTGATCAGATTCATCAGTTCTGTCTCTGGGATGAATCTTTATTATAAGTCCATCAGAGAAATTGCTTCACTATTTTTCCCCACAGTTGCTATTACTAGCTGTATTTCCCTCCACTCTATTCCTCCCCACTCTCATTTATTCTATTCTCTCTCTCTCTTTTGTCCCTGTCCCTCCTTAAAAGTGTGTTGTATATGACTACCCTCTCCCATGATCTTCCCTCTTTTCTATTATCTACACCTCCCCTACCCTCCCCTGTCCTCTTTCTCCCACCCCTTTCCTCTCCTATTTTCCTCTAGGGTAAGATAGAGTTCTTTGTAATCCTGACTGTAGCTTCATAATATTTGAATTGTTTCTTTCTGTCTGCTTTTAATATTTTCCCCTTGACTTGGGAGTTCTGGAATCTGGCTATAATATTCTGAGAGTTTTTATTTTGAGATCTCTTTCAGGAGGTGATTGGTAGATTCCCTCAATTTCTATTTTACCCTCTGCTTCTGGGATCTCAGGACAATTTTCCTGGAGAATTTCTTGAATAATGAAGCTTTAGGCTCTTTTCCTGGTCATGACTTTCAGGTAGCCCAATAATTTTAAAATTACCTCTTCTGGATCTGTTTTCCAGGTCATATGTTTTTACAATGAGATATTTCATATTTTCTTCTAGTTTTTTGTTCATGGGTTTTTTTTTTTTAGGTTTTTTGTTTTTTGGGTTTTTTTGCAAGGCAGTGGGGTTAAGTGGCTTTGCCTAAGGCCACAAAGCTAGGTAATTATTAAGAGTCTGAGGCTGAATTTGAACTCAGGTATTCCTGACTCCAGGGCCTGTGCTCTATCCACTGCGCAACCTAGCTGCCCCTAGTTTTTCATTCTTTGGTTTTGTTTTATGGTTTCTTGATTTCTCACAAAATTATCAGCTTCCCTTAGCTCCATCCTATATTTGAAGGAATTATTTTCTTCAGAGAGGTTTTGTATCTCCTTTTCCACCCGGTCAATTCTGCTTTTTAAGGCATTCTTCTCCTCATAGACCTTTTGGATGGTTTTTCCCCATTTGGCCTAAACTGGTTTTTAAGATGTTATTTTCTTCAGTATCTGCTGACTTGGTTTTCATGATTTTCCTGCATCACTTTCATTTCTCTTCCCAATTTTTTCTTTACCTCCCTTATTTGATTTTCAAAAGCTTTTTTTGAGCTCTTCCACAACCTGAGACCAATTCATATTTTTCTTGGAGGCTTTGGATACAGAAACTTTGACTTCATCATCTTCTGAGTGTGTAATTTGATACTCTGTGGTCAGAGTTTATTTCCTTCTGTTGTTTGCTCATTTCTCCAGCCCACGATTTGATTTAACTCTTTGTTAAGGTGGGGCTCTGCTTCCAGGGTAGAGGACACACTTTCTAAGGCTGTTGAAGGTTTTTGCAGCTCTGGTCTGTGTTTTGGTCTGTGGATGATCACAAGCACTCCCCTGTGCCCTGGAACTGTGAGGAAGGTCCCTGCTCTGCTATGACAGTAAAGTTCCCTTTCTGATAATGGGATCTGAGTTTGGGCAAAGCAACTTAACTTAAAAATTTTTTTTAAATTTTTTTAAGGCAGTAGGGTTAAGTGATTTGCAGCTAGGCAATTATTAAGTGACTGAGGTCACATTTGAACTCAGGTCCTCTTGATTCCAGGGCCACTATGTTGCCTAGCTTTCCCCACTCATGATTTTTTTTTTTTTAGATTTTTTTCAAGGCAATGGGGTTAAGTGGCTTTCCCAAGGCAACACGGCTAGGTAATTGTTAAGTGTCTGAGGTTGGATTTGAACCCAGGTACTCCTGACTCCAGGGCCGGTACTCTATTCACTGAGCCACCTAGCCACCCCTCCTGCTTTCTTATAGAAAAATAATCCATCACATTCATAAACTATAATTTGTTCAGCCATTCTCCAATTGATGGGCAACCTCTCAATTTTCAATTCTTTGACACTACAAAAAGAGCTGCTATACTTTTGAACATATGTGTCTTTTTCCTTTTTTATGATCTCTTTGAAAAACAGACCTAGTAGAAGTAGTTGCTGAATCAAAGGATATAGCTCTTCAGAATGGTTGGATCAGTTACAACTCCAACATTGATCATTTTCTTTTTTTTTTGTAATCTTAGCCAATCTGATAGGTATGAGGTAGTACCTCAGAGTTGTTTTCATTTGAATTTCTCTAATCAATAATGATTTAGAGCATTTTTTCATATCACTTTAGATAGCTTTAATTTGTTCATCTGAACATTGCCTGTTCATATTACTTTGACTATTTAACAATTGGAGAATGACTTGTATTCCTACAAAATTATTCAGTTCACTATATATTTTAAAAATGAATCCCTTAGCAGAAACACTAATTGTAAAAATTGTTTCCTAGCTTTCTGTATTCCTTCTAATCTTTGTTGCATTGGTTTTATTTGTGCAATTTTTTTAATTTAATGTAATCAAAACTATCCATTTTGCAATTGATAATGTTTTCTATCTCTTGTTTGGTTGTAAACTTCCTTCTCCACAGATCTTTCAGATACCTGAAATATCTGAAATATTCCATCACCAGATGGTAAAAACTTCTGAAATCTTTCTTTTTTTTTTTTTTTTAAGATTTTTGCAAGGCAAGTGGGGTTAAGTGGCTTGCCCAAGGCCACACAGCTAGGCAATTATCAAGTGTCTGAAACTGGACCTGAACCCAGGCACTCCTGACTCCAGGGCCGGTGCTCTATCCACTGTGCCACCTAGCCGACCCCTGAAATCTCTTTCAAAAAGATCTAGAGTCTATGAGGTGGGGTCTTTGGGTTGCACCTTGAGTTCAGCCTGAATACCTTCCATTTGCTCAATTAGATTGCTGCTCCTGCTTGGTCTCTCTTTTCTTCAAGCACTGGGAAGTTTTTAAAAGTTAAATTTTTCAGGATCTATGCCAGAGTTGGAGAAATCATGATTCTGATTGCATTTTCTGTCCGTACTGGCTTCTATTTTTCGGTATGTTTCTGAACCAGTTATATGGGTGGTCAATATTCAGACAAGAGTCCCAGGATGCTGCTCACTGTATGTTGCCAGTATTTTTGCATAAGCTAGAATTGGTCCTAATAAATTCTGACAGACATGTCCAAACCAAAGTCAAAGATGTCTACTTCCCTGTCAACACTAACAACATTAGCAAACTTCAAGTATACTCAAATGAAGGCCAAGTCCTTTCTGTGGTACCAAGGGTAAGCATTGGGCCTGAAGGTAGGAAGACTCAAATTCAACTCTGGTCTCAAGCATATACTAACAGTGTGACCCTGGGCAATTCTTTTAATTTCTGCCTGTCTCAGTTTTTGCAACTGTAAAATGGAATAACAATTGCATCTGCTTCTCAGGGTTGTTATGAGGATTAATTGAGAGAATATGTGTAAAACACTTAGCATAGTTCCTGGCTCATTATAAAAAAATTTAATAATTTTCACCTAGGCAGTTAAGTGGCACAATGGATAGAATGAAAAATGTTATCTTCCTGAGTTCAAATCTGGCCTCAAATACTTACTAACTATATGACGTGTTTCTCTCAGCTTCCTCATTTCCTCATTAAAATGAATGGGAAAAGAAAATGACAAAACCTTTCAGTATTTTTCCTAAGAAACCCTCAAACAGGGGCGGCTAGGTGGCGCAGTGGATAAAGCACTGGCCCTGGAGGCAGGAGTACCTGGGTTCAAATCTGGTCTCAGACACTTAATAATTACCTAGCTGTGTGGCCTTGGGCAAGCCACTTAACCCTATTTCCCTTGCAAAAAAAAAAAAAAAAGAAACCCTCAAATGAAGTTACAAAGAGTCAGACATGACTGAAATATCTGAATAAATCTTGCAGATTATTTTTGAAGAATCTCTCATAGAAGAATTGAAACACAATGGTTACATGAGAATTCACTGATCAGTACAGTAATGTACTTTCCATTAACATTTTTTTTTAGGTTTTTGCAAGGCAAATGGGGTTAAGTGGCTTGCCCAAGGCCACACAGCTAGGTAATTATTAAGTGTCTGACTCCAAATGACTCCAAGGCCTGTGCTCTATCCACTGCTCCACTTAGCTGCCCCTCATTAACATTCTTTAATGTCCTATCTATAAAATTTTGTTTGGTTCCAGATGAAAGGAGCCCACATATGATTGATATTGAAGGTGAGTTTAGCATCTTTGAGCCCTGACTCCAGCTGTTTCCTGATTCTGATTCTTGGGACTTGAGCCTCTCCTATACCAATGTGCTTTTTCCCTTGGATACAAAATCATACCAGTGTCTACCCAGATTACAACTGAAGCCTGTTCTCATATGGTTGATGTCATTGTATCAGATGGTCATGATCCCTATCCCTTAATCTCTGACTTCCAACAGTGTAATGATCCTGTCTGCTGTTCCATCTCTCAATAGATTTTTTTAAGTTTTGGTGCTTGAGCCTGGGTGATGGTCTCTTGCCTAGTTTCTGCAGCCTACACATAGGAATATTTCCTGGAACTAAAATAATCTGAGATCTTCCCAATTAGATTATTCTTTGAAGCTTGTAAATCTTTCATAAGTTGATTTACTTTGTGTAGCAACTGATTTTATTTTGACCCCTTTCTTTTCTCAAGTACACTTGCAGAAGAGTTCATATCTTTATAAAACTTATAAAAAAACAGTCAGCTATCATCCTTATATGTCTCTTAATGAACCCCACCCCAAAGTTTAAAATGTTCTTGATATCTTTGCTTTTTAAACCCTGTTGAACTCTTTTAATAAGGAATCTTCTGACTGGTTCTAGCTATAATGTTATGCATCAATGCTCTAAGAACACAATATTCATAGCACTCATATCAACTTCCATATTTGTAATACAAGCAATAGCACAAGATATCTCAATACTTAAATAATCAGCCCTGCTAAAGTCATCTAAGAAAGAATTGAAACATATTGCAAATGAGAATTTGCAACTATAGTCTAGAACAAAAGAGGAAAATAATAATTTTGTCTAGTGTTCTACAATTAAGATATTCTTTTTTTTTTTTGCAAGGCTTAAGTGATTTGCCCAAGGACACACAGTTAAGTATGTATTAAGTGCTGAGGTCAGATTTGAACTCTCAGGTCCTCCTGACTCCAGGGCTCATGTTCTATCTACTATGCCACCTAGCTGCCCCAACTAAAACATTCTTTAAGGGCATTCTTTAAAACATTCTTTAAGGACAGTCCCAGATAGAGAAACTTTCTAGCAGATTCCAGAAAATGCAGAGAACACCCAAGTACATCTTCAATTTGCCTCCATGTGTAGCAAGTGCTCTTTACTCTTGCAGACTTAGTCCAGTTTCAGTATATTTCTCTAATTCTACTGGCTCACACCCCGATTCTGGTGATATCCTCTCACTGTCAATCACCAGTGAGTAACACTCCAGTTCCATTTAATTAGTGAATAGCAATTAACTTTTAAAAAGGGATATTTACTTCAAAGATATAGCATAAACAGAGGTGCAATGTTCTCCAAATGTAACACTCATGTCAAATCTTCTCTCAACACAAGAATCCAGGTATACTTTGAGAAAGACTCTCACATGTAATCTCTAGTTCATACCACCAATATCACCTCTGTTATATTCACCTCAAAAAGAGTCCTCAGTTTCTTTACATATATAGTCTATCAGGGCATTGACTATAAGATGTTTCATTTATATAATTTTAAGGAATAGTGGGTCCTTGGAGGAGGATTGACAACAGTAGCCACCTTCTTTCAGCAGCTAGGTGGTACAGTGGATAGAGTACTTACTGCCACTCGAGTCAAGACCAAATGTTCAAATGCAGCCTCAGATACTTGACTCTTACTATTTGACCTTGGGCAAGAGACTTAACTCTGACTGCCTCACATTCAGGGCCATCTCCAGTCATCCTGCTCCATATCTAGCCACTGAACCCAGAAAACTCTGGAGGAGAAAGTGAAGCTGGAGACTTAGCACAGCATCCCCTCACTCAAATCCAGTTCACATGGCATCACCTCCCTGATATCATAGTCTTCTTCGAGAATGATGAATGTTTCTAGTGCTTTCTTGAAGCTTCTCTAAGCCTCAAGTAATTTGAAAGGAAACCTAATTACCAGGTGTGGTCTTATAAATCTTAAAAAGGTGATTCAAAAAGATGAGCATTTGTTTCCAACTTCTAAAATACTTAGGGGTGTGTGTTTTGGAGAGGGGAGAAATGTAGAATGAGCTGTTTGTGCTATACAAGTTCCTTCTTTTACTGAGCTGGTAGAATCTTGTGTGTTGGGAGAGGGGGAAATTTATCCTACTTATTTCCTTTGAAAATCTAATAAAATACTTTTGATTTTAAAAATCACTCATTAGGAGATGCTGATTGTGTATGCAGCATATTGAAGGATAACTAGAATTCAGTTCCTCTGGGCTTGAGATCATGCACAGGTCAATATTGTTAGCCTTCTTAGTAAAAGACTGGAAGAGTACAAACCAACCCTGAGGCACATTGGCCTTAAAGATCTCATTCTACAATAGCTATATATATTTTTGGAGGCAATTGGGTTAAGTGACTTGTCCAGAGTGATTTAGACCAAATTTAAATTCAGATCCTTCTGACTCTAAGACCCATGTTCTATCTACTGCAATACCTAGCTGGCCCTAGGGAGCCATCTCCAGTCATCAAGAACTATGTCTTGCCATTGTATGGCTCTGAAGGAGAAAGTGATGCTGGTGACTTTGAACAGTTGCCTCTCACTTAAATCCAATTCATCTGGAAGTTATGGCATCAAATTCCTGATATCATGGTCCTCTTTGAGAAGACAAACAGCTTGTGAGTCGTGCTGCCAGCTGCCCCACTGGAGACCTAATTGGAACCAGCCAGTTGGTAACACATTCCTTCCTTCTTTCTCTTTCCATTCTTTCCCTTTTCTTCTTCCTCTTCCTCTGCCCACATAGGGTGCTTATTGGGTAAGAAATATAAATTTTGATCCCTAAAACCTTGAAAGATATTGGGGTTTATAGACTAGATTCCTTTCTTAAGAACTATCACTCTGCCTCTTATTGATTGGTCAAAAATAGCAATAGATCCTAGCCCAAGCTCTTGGGGTCATTGTTTGGACCCAGATTGCTTAGAGTAAATGTAAATAGCTTCTGTTTTGGTCAGATGAGAGTTTTCCCCTCCCATATTAATATATTTTTTATCTAGTTAAAAGAGGTCATTCTTTGCTTCATTTCTTATCTAACTTATCCACTGAATGAGTATTGCCTTAGTCAACTGAGAACTGGGAAAGGCCTTAGTTTAAAAAGACTGAAGTCTCTCACTGCAGGTAGGGCCATCTCCAGTGGTCCTGATCTATTATCTTGCCACTGGATTCAGATGACTCGAGGAGAAAGTGATGCTGGTGACTTTGCACAGCCCTCTTTCACTTAAATCTAATTCATTTACAATTCATGATATCACCTTCCTGACCTCAGGTCCTCTTTTAGAACAAAGGACAATAATAGCCACAAAAGCTATGACATTGATCTGAATAAGCAGTAGAGGCAATAACAGAATGAACAAGTAGGTGGCTTTGAGGATTTTATGAAAGCAGCAGTAAAGACAAAGCATCAGATGCTAGGTGGAGAGGCATTAGGGAAAAGGAAAGGAGTATCTGGATCATGTTGCAAACTTAAGAAAGCTACTGCAGAGTAACTGAAGAGTACCTAGACAAACAGAGGAGTTCTTATGAGGGCAGCTAGGTGGAGCAGCGCATAGAGCACTGGCCTTGGAATCAGGAGGAGAGAAGTTCGAACCCTGCTCAGGAAAGACGATTACTAGTTGTGTGATCTTGAGTAAATCACTTAACCCTGATTGTCTTGCATCCAGGGCCATCTCCAGTTGGCCTGATTCTGTGACTGTAGGAGAAGCAGCCCTTCTCCTCCCTGATATCATAGTCTTCTTCAAGAATGAAGGACAAAGCTGAGAGTTTAAGGATCCAGAACTAAAGAGTAGTGAGATGCAGAACTATGATGAAGAGGAAAGAAGTAAATCTGGATCTTATCCTTCACTGGTATTATGAATCAAATGAACTATACAGATCTTGGGGAGAAGGATAGTCTTTTTAGTAAACTTGAGTTCTTTCTCTATCTGGAGCAACTATATAGACCTGGAGCAACAATATAGATCCCTGGGAAAGGTGGGTCCTGACAAAGGGGAAAGTTTTCTTGATAGCTAAAGGATTTTCTATATTATTTGTTGGAGCAGTTAGGTGGTTAGAATGCCAGACCTGGATTCAGGAAGGATCTGAGTTCTAATTTGACTTCAGATACTGCTTATTAGGTGTGTGACCCTGAGCAAATCACTTCATTATATTTGTCTCTGTTTCATCATCTGTAAAATGAACTGGTAAAGGAAATAGTAAACCACTCCAGTATTTTTTGCCAAGAAAACCTCAGATAGGATCACAAAGAGTCAGACATAGCTGAAATGCTTGAATAACAAATATTCTTTTTTTGTGTAATAAATTTATTGTATATTTTATGGTTTCTTAACTGGGAACTTGAAAGGTAACTGAAGAGATCTAGATGAGATCTACAAATTAATCAAATTTAGATTTCCCAGGGTACCATGAGTAGGGGCACAATCTAAAGAGTATTAATTATTAAGAAACTTCCAAGAATGAATCTTAGTTCATGTGAATCTAAAGATTTGGTAATGGGGCCCTTGTGGAGACTCCAAATTGCCTTCTCTCTTATTCTCACTGAAGTATTCACTCTTCATCTTTCTTTTTTTTTCTTCTTAAGTTGAAGTTATATCTCTCCAGGATCCATGTAATAAAATAACTTGCCTGCCTCTTTTCCCTTTACCTTCCTATGTTACCATTTTAGCATCTATATCTCATGCTGGTTCTTTGGGGCATGTGCTTCCCTGCTGGATCTGAGTGGATAAGATAGGTTCTTACAAGGACAATTGTAAGACAATTACAAGTCTAGTGTGTCTTGTCCTCTTACCTTTAGAAGTAGTTCTAAGAGTACCTCCTATTTGAGAAGGGAAGGGGCTGATCCGTCTTCCAGCTTTTTCTATAAGGTAGGAATTGCTTTTTAAAACTTCACTTATTTTATTCATGACTCTTAAATTCATTGCTAGGCTCTGAGAAGCTCAACATGTATTTATTCTATTGAATTAGAGAGTAATATGGATAGAATAATATGGGAAGATTGAGATATGTTTCCCATTTTATCCTTTCATCTTGTTCGGATCAGATCCTGAAGAATGTGCCCAGGGACCTGGCACTCCAGATGACTGAAGCAGGAAGTTTAGAGGGGGAAAGACAAGAGAGTCATATCAGGAAGGGGCTTCTTGAGAAGAAGGATAGAAAGGAAAGGAAAAAAGATAGAAGAGGAATAATAGAAGAGGGTAATAAACTTAAGAAGAAAGAAAGAGGAGATTTTGATAAAGATATTGGAGTGCTATACTATTTCCTATTCCAACTCATTTTACAGATGAGGAAACCAAGGTAAACAGAGTTAAGTGATTTGACCAAGGTCCACATAGCTAGATCTGAGGTCAGACTTGAACTCATGGAGAGGAGTCTTTCTGAGTTCTAACCCAGTGCTCTATCCACCTAACTGATCCCAAGGAAGAGATTGGAGAGGCATAATAAGTGGGAAGGTAATAAGGGTAGAAAAGAAAACAGAAGAGGTGGAGGTCCAGTTTAAGTGGGTATGATGTAATAGATTTCAAAGAATAAAGAATGCCAGAGGTGGGAAGGATCTTAGAGATCAACTGTGGGGGCAGTTAGGTGGCATGGTGGATAAGAGCACTGGTCCTGGAATCAGGAGGACCTGAGTTCAAATCTAGCCTCAGATTCTTAATAATTATCTAATTTGTGTGACCTTGGACAAATCACTTCACCCCACTACCTTGAAAAAATGAAAAGAAAAGAGATCAATTATGGATGAAATAATTTAGGCTGAGGGAGGTAAGATAATGCAAGTGTCAGAGTAGAGGAGAAAACCCATATATTTGATCTATGTGTTGCATATATTCTAGTTATTATATGTTACTGGAATCTTAGAATCAGAGAATTTCTAACTGGATGATACCTTGGAAATAATTTTCTTCAGTCCCTCAATGACTTGCCCAAGATCACACAGGAAGCATAGCTAGTATGAACTGAGGAGTGGGCTGGGGGAAGCAACTAGGATACCAATATAGGTAGGAATTCAACAGGACCAGTTTAAGGTAACTAGGGAGAGCAGTAAGTGAACAGACATTGTTCCAAGGAGAGGAGCCAAAATCTCATCTTTTCTCCAGATCAATAGCTCCTATGGGGGATCCAAACACTTGTCCCTGCCCCTCCTTTGATTCCCCGCTCTCCCCCCAGTTATTTGCCTTTTTCTATCTCCTATCCAAATCCCAGGCAATGACCCAGGCATCAGAGACTCCCTCCTCCACCCCCCCCACCAAGTTTTCCCATCAGTGGCCATGAGGCATCCAATCTTTGGGGGACAGCAGCTGGTGAGTAGGGAGGAATTTGTGTGTTCAGCAAACAGCCTGGGCACCCAGCAGCCACCTTCTTCTTTCATCAATCACTTGCCGCCAAATGTCTCTCTATTCCCACCACCAGGAGGGGACCAGAGGACTGGTCCTAAGGGGAGTGGGGTTTGTAGGGGTAAATGGGAAGGCGTGGGGAGGGGGATGGATGGGGGTAATGCTTAGTTTTCTAGTCTCAGGCCTTTCTCCCCTTTCCTGGGGCCCCCGAGGTTTCAGTACCATGGGATGACTAAGCCTTGGCCCCCTCTACCCTGGAACATAAGCTACAAATCACCTGTGGGGGTTATTGGTGGGGGGTAGGGGGAGAAGAGGGATGAGTCAGGGTAGCAGAAGAATCTATTTTGTTTCCCACGGGCCAGCCTGAGGCATAGACACCATGAAGGCTGCTGGCACAAGGAAGATCCCTGGCCTCCTCCCTGTGGTGTTCAATCCTCCCCCCCCCCCAACTTTCCAACTGACCTCTTGCTCCCTAGTAGATATTCTGGGAAGAGGATGTAGGCATCCCATTCTTTCACTTCTTTTTCTCCAATCCTTTCCTTCATTTGGGACATCCAGGCATCTAGCCCTCTAACCTTTATCCCTCCCCAATTTCCCCATTCTGTTTTAGGGAACCAGGAATCTTACCCCTAAGATGTGACTCTTTCCCTCCCCAGTCTCTAGTCCCCTCAGGAACCCAGGCGTCCTGCCCACTTGCTTCACCATAACAACGGGTCTTTTTCAGTTGCTTAGGACTTTAATATAATTTCATTAAGTCAACAAGTCTGAGGAAGGGTTGGTGGGGGAGACATAGAGGCCGGGCAGGAAGGGGGGCCACCTCTCTTCTTGGCGGGGAGATGACTCTGAGAAATCAAATATTGACAATGAGAGTACAGAGCTTATTAAATGGCAGGGGGTAAGGGGTGTGTAGAATCTGTGGGAATGATAGATTCTGGAGGGGAGCAAGAGTTAGGGGAGGAGTCAAGAGCCCAAGGTTAGTGGGGCACATCAGAGTAGGGGATCCAGAGAAGGGAGTTTCTTCCCCGCTAAGGGTTTCACCTATGCTATCATTCAGCCTTTGAATTCATCTTGGAACCCAGGAATCCTGCTCTTCCAGCTGTCACCTTGTCTCACCTGTTCCATTAGCTTTGGGAGATGGGCCCCTATTCAGCTGAAAATTTCCCTCCCCTTCTCACCTCTCTCACCTCTCTTCCTGTACCTCCCTCGTTCCCATTCTCTCCCTTTCCTCCATCCCTTTCCCTTTTCTCAACCCCTTCTACTTTGCCCCCCAACTTCCCCTCCTCCCTTTTCTCTCTCTGTCTCCAACCCACTCCTGTCTCTGCTGATGAGCTTCTGCAGCTTTTAATGGATTGCATAGTAATTAACAAAGAGAGATGTCTGATTAGCTAGTTAGCATAATGTATGTGTGTGTGTGTGTGTGTGTGTGTGTGTGTGTGTGTGTTTGTGTGTTAGGGGAGATGCTGGGATGCTTAAGCAAAGCCAGAAGAGAGCCAGGTAAATGGAGCTCAGGACTCACTCTGTCTTTATTTCCCTTAGGGACCCACCCAGCTTGAGACTCTTTATGATTCTCCTTTCTACTCTTCCCCAATAGGTAACTGGAGTCACAGAGGAAAATTGGAGCCCCTCCAATTTTTCACCTTTTTTTGGGGGGGGGTTGTAGATGTGGTTCTCATGTGATGCCAAATCCCCTTTAATGACATCAGTACCCTCTTTCTCTGCCACTATTTCCTATAGCCTGTATCTAAGAGTAGGAATTTGGAGATCAAAGTTATATTAGGGTAAAGATATTGTGAGGAAGGAAGAAAATGTCAGTTTTGAGAACAATGTCCAAGATTAAACATGTGAGTATGACACTTGTGTCAGCAGTACAAATCTGATCTAGTGGTTCAAATACTGCTTTCCCTATTATGCCCTTAGGAAGGCAATCAGCTCACTGTATTATTGATCCAGCAAGGGACTGTAATATCTGAATTACACACTAGGTGACACTTTATTTGATCCAGTAGCCTAGTGACTTATCAGTTTTTCTGGTATATAAAATGGCATAGAGCATTAAAGGCTTGCAAAATTTCCTCTAGCCATCAGAGGATGGTTAGCTTACAAATATTTAGACTGCTCCTCCCTCTTCCCACTCTGGGGATCCTTTCCCTCTCAAATCCCAGACCTTCGGTGATAGTTTCTCCTACAAACCTGGTCTCCAATACTGTTACTTATTCACTGGTTCTTTGAGTGTTTGACTTTAGAAGTAACAGTAGTGATAGCACCTGAAATCACAGGCTGGACCACTTCGATCTTATGGAAGCCTGAGTGTGTGAAAACTAACACTAGATACAAATCTCATCCCTCTCCTCTTATCATGAATCATTCTGTTTCAGAGTCTATTTGGGGCAATATAGTTTCCAATTTCATTTCTTTGTCCTAGAGAGGGAAATCTCTAAATTTTCCATCTCTCTTCCTCTGTGGAAATTTCCTAGGTCTTGGATCCCATATGAAGAGGAAAAGTGTGTGTGTGTGTGTGTGTGTGTGTGTGTGTGTGTGTGTGTGTGTGTGTGTGTTGGCAGGGTGGCTAGGTGGCACAGTGGATAAAGCATCGGTCCTGGAGTCAGGAGTACCTGGGTTCAAATCTGGTCTCAGACACTTAATAATTACCTACCTGTGTAGCCTTGGGAAAACCACTTAACCCCATTTGCCTTGCAAAAAACCTAAAAAAAAAAAAGCGTGTGTGGAAGCACTGACTTATGAGGAAATACAATTCAATTAAGGCAATTCTTTTTGGCAAGGCAATGGGGTTAAGCGACTTGCCCAAGATCACATAGCTAGGTAATTAAGTATCTAAGGTCATATTTGAACTCAGGTCCTCCAAACTCCAGGGCTGGTGCTCTATCTACTACACCACCTAGGTTCCCCCAGGCAATTCTTTAATCAATCAATCAATGAAATTTTATTAAGCACTTACTGTATGCCAGATACTATACTTGATGATGGGGATAAAGAGAAAGAGCTTATATACAGTGTGAAATCAAAAATCTTAAGGCTTTAATATATTTTAATAGCTTCACTAAGACCTTTGGGTCACTCTGTAGAAACTTATGTAAAATAAAGGAATTGGGGGAAGGAAGACTAGTAATTGAGGGGATAATGCTTCATTTAGAAAGTTGCATTTAAGATTTAGGAAAAAACAGTGAGATTTCCAAAAAGTGGAGATGAGGAGAGAGGCATTCTAGGCATTGGCAAATTGACCAATTAAAAGGCTACTTACTGCAATTTACTAGGTGAGAAGAGATTTGAACTGGAACTAGGGTGATGGCTGTTTGAGTAGAAAGATGTTGGAAAAGTAGGAACAATAATTGGTTGGTTATATGAGGTAAAAGATAGTAAAGAATCAAGGCTGGTTTACGGGAAGGATGGTGAAGCCCTTAAGAATGATAGGGGGGGCACGCCTAGGTGGCAGCTAGGTGGCATAGTGGATAAAGCATCGGCCCTGGAGTCAGGAGTTACCTGGGTTCCAATCTGGTCTCAGACACTTAATAATTACCTAGCTCTGTGGCCTTAGGTAAGCCACTAAACCCCATTTGCCTTACCAAAAAAAAAAAAAAACCCTAAAAAAAAAAAGAATGATAGGAGGGGTTTTAGGGAAAAGATAATAAATTCTGTTTTGGATATGTGGAATTTGGGAACTCTAGAGGACATCTAGTACAAAATGTCCAATAATTGAAGATGCAGGTTTTTGGCTCAGGAGATGAGGACAGACTTGGGATTTGTCTACATGGAAATGAAAATTAAACCCATGCAAGTTGATGATATCAACAATTAAGAGAGAACAAAGGGCTCAGAACAGAGGTAAGGGGTATGATATGGATGAAGATCCAGCAAAGGCAATGATTGAAAGAAGGCCATCAAATTTGGTAATTAAAAACTCATTGATAGCTTTAGAGAACAATTTCAGTTGAATGATGAGATCAAAAGTCAGATTGCAAAAGGCTGAGAAGCAAGTGATAGGAGAGGAAGTAGAAGCCATGCATATACATATTTTCTCCCCAGGAGTTTGACTGTGAAAGAGGAGAAATATAGCACCTCCTGAAGATTTTTGCAGACAGTAGGGAAGAAACTAGTAGATTAGAAAGAAGGGGTATGAATGAGAACAATCTGCAAGAAAAGATGAGAAGGTATAGCATTGAGTGTACATGTAGAGGAGAAGGGCTACCTCCAGAGACCGGAATAAAGAGAGAATGAAGCATTACGTGAAGAGGGTTTTGAGATTTATTGTCTACTATGTATTAGAACCCAAAATAGTTCAGGAAGCTTATATTATATTCAGGGATGCAATGTATATAGAAATAGAGCAATAGCAAGTGGGGGAATCAGGAAAGAATTCCTAAAGTAGTCAAATTTTAAAGAAATCAAGGAATTATAAAAGGAGTTGGGGAAGGAAGACATTTTAGGTGTGAGGGATAGCACAAAAGCAGGAAACAGGAATGTCAAATTAGAGGAGCAGCCAGTTTGGTTGGAAAATAGTGCTTAAAAGGATATTATAGGGAATAAGCCTGGAAAGGCAGGTGAACTCAAATGTCAGGCAACAAGTTTACATTTTTTTCTTAGAGGCTCTTAGGGGCTGGCTAGACAACAGCATCAGTTAACAAAAGATTTACTTTGCCCTTACACACAGATATGCAACAAGGATACAGTGGTGCTTAACTTCTATTGATAAGACATCCCCACCCCAATATGAAAGCAGGTCTTTCTTCAGAAGAGTGGGTGGTGACTCCTTCATACAAGTACCAAGTTAGAGAGGAAGTGGTTGTAATTTTTATTTTTTTAGGGGACCAGGAATCTGTGCCCATGACAATTTTGTTGCCTTTTAGGGAACATTAACCTTTGTTGTGGGGAAATAGGGAACCCTGGTCCTATCATAGAAGTGATCAGGAGCCAATGAAGGTTTCTGAGCAATACAGTAACCCTGATCTAAACTAGCTTTTACCAATTTTAATTTGCTAGCTCCTTGGAAGATGGATTGGAGAGGACAAAGACTGATGGCAGAGAGACCAATTAAAAGGCTGTTACAGTAGTCCAGAGAAGTGAAGAGCTCTATTAAAAGGTAGAATGGTACAGTAGTAAGAGTAATGCATTTGGAGTAAGAGGACCTGGATTTGAATTTTACTCTCATGTAATCTTGAACAGGTTCCTTACCCTCTTTGGGTAAGTATCCTCTCAGTTCTTCAACTATAAAAATAAAGGAGTTTGACTAGATGGCCTCTAAATCTATGATTCTATGAAATAGGGTAGCTAGATGATTCTGAATGAAGAGATAAAATGGGAGTAAGAATCATCATGAGACCAGAAAGAGTCAAGGTTGATTTTATAGCTTTGAAGCTGGGTGACTAAAAGGATGGTATTACAAATGACTAAGGGAGATTGGAGGAGGAGGCTTGGAGAGAAAGATATTGAATTCCATTTTGGACATGCTGAGTTTGAGGACACCCAGGAGGAAATAATCAGCAGGCAATATGGTAATATGAGTCTGGTATTCAGAAGAGAGATTAGAGCTATTGAAATAGATTCAGGACAAATATATACATATATATATATATATATATATATATACACATATACACATATATCACACACACGCACATATATGGAGAGAGAGAGAGAGAGAGAGAGAGAGAGAGAGAGAGAGAGAGAGAGAGAGAGAGAGAGAAACACTAGCTGTGTGATCCTGGTCTTGCCTTTGTTTCCTCATTTATAAAATGAACTGGCAAAGAAAAATGGCAAACTACTCCAGTATCAAAAAATCAAAAAATCAAGGTCATCAAGAGTTGACACAAATGAAATGGCTGAACAACAAAATCTCTATATAAAGAACAATTAAATCCATGGATAAGATTCCCAAGGGAGAGAGTTTAATGAGAGAAGAGGACCTAGGACAGAGGTTTAAGAGACACTCATACTTAGTGAATGGGATGTGGAAGGCGATCCAGGAAAGAATGAAAGAGTTGTCAGGTTAGACTTGAATAAGAGAGTAATGCAATAGGAACAAAAAAAGACAAGTGTCTAGGAGAGCATGGTCAATAAATGATGAAAGCTACAGAAAGTTGACCTGTAGGATAAGGACTGAGAAAAATATAATAATACTTAGATCATGTTTGTGGGTATTGACTTCTAATAACAAACTTAAATCTCCCCATTATATGAGTGATCCTGGAGGGGGAAGATTCACTTGCTTTATGGAGGTCTCAGTATAACTGATAAAACACAAAGATCTTGGGTCGAAAGGCGTCATTTCTCTTGGAATGTTTGATATCCAGTTCTATACTGAGTTGAAGATCCTTTCCTTGAAGGATTCTAGAGGAAGCCTTTTCAGATCCTACCTTCTAAAAGTGGAATTGAATAAGAACCCCCCCTCTCTAAAATTCATTTTGGGGTTGGTTTTTCTAGCTGGGTCTGTGCATACATCTATGTAATCAGTGAGCATAGAGAAATATCAATAAACATGCATGTTAACTTAATTCTGTTTTGTTCTTCCAATCACTTGTAGGCTACTGTTTGTGCCTTATTAGGACAAACTCTAGAAGTTAACACATGTTTAATTTAATTATTTTTTTAAGACGAAACTCATGGAAATTGTCATGGATACCTTGGAGGGAGTAATTTTAGTGGAGGGTAAGGTCAAAAGTTAGACTGCAAGGAGTTGAGAGGGGAGTAGGCAGTGAATGTATTTTTCTTTTTTAATTCAGTTTTATTTTATTTTCAGTTTCAAATTCTTTCCCCTCACTACTTCCCTAGTTATTGAGAAAATTAAAAAAAAATTTTCCTTTATTATTTTTTTCCCGGTTACATACAAAGGTAGTTTTCAACATTCATTCATTTAGGAGTTCCACATTTTTCTATTACCCCCTCCTTTTCCTCCCACTCCAGATGACAGCAGTCTGGTAAAAGTTGTACATGTACATGTTCAAGTGTTTAACATAATTCCATATTAGTCATGTTGTGAAAGAGGAATTAGAACTAAGGGGGAAAAATCATGAGAAAGAAAGAAAGAAAGAAAGAAAGAAAGAAAAGACATAAAGAAAAGACATAAAAGAAGTTTTAAAAAACCAAGCATAGTATGCTTTACTAAAAAAAAAATTATTTTGTGTTCAAATTCTCTTTTCCCATCCCCCACCCATTAAGAAATCAAAAAGGCAAGAAAACCAAAACCTACTAAAATATGTATAGTCATACAAAAGAAATTTCTGTCTTTTCCATGTTCCTTCATGCCCCCCCCCCCCAAATAAAGAGAAGAAAATATGCTTTGGTCTTCATTTTGAGCCCATCACTTCTCTCTCTCTCTCTCTCTGGAGGTGGACAGTATGAGTCCTTTGGAATTGTGTGGATTGGAGTTTCTTTTACAACAGATTATTTTTTATACCATTGTTGTTAGTGTGTTAATTATTTTTCAGGTTCTGTTATTTCACTTTGCACCAATTCATTCAGATCTTCTCAGGTTTTTCTGAATCCATTCTCTTCTTATAGTACAAAAGTACTCCTTAACTTGTTCAGTCATTTCCCAGATAATGGGTCTTCCTTTAATTTCCAGTTCTTTGCCATTACAGAGAAAGAGTTGCTACATTTTTATACATATGGGTCCTTTTCCTCTTTCTTTAATCTCTTTGGTGTATAGATCTGGTAGCAGTATGACTGGATAACAGGATATGTATAGTGTAATAGCATTTAATTAGCAATTTCCAGATTGCTTTTCAGAATGGTTAGGTACACTGTGTATTAGTGTACCTATTTTCCCATATCCCTTCCAATATTTAATTTCCTTTTTTTAATCATTTGAACCAAGCTTATGGATGTGAGATTATATTTCAGTGTTGTTTTAATTTGCATTCTCTAATTAGAAATGATTTAGAGTGTTTTTAAACTATTAATAATTTTGATTACTTCTGAAAACTGCCTATGCATATCCTTTGACTATCAGTTGAAGAATGACTCTTATTCTTGTAAATTTAATGCCCTTCCCTATATATAGTTTAAAAATGAGATGTTTATCAGAGAAATTTGCTGCAATGGTTTTCCCCCAGTTTCAGTTTTAGCTGCATTGGTTTTGTTTGTGCAAAAACAATTTTAGTTTTATATAATCAAAACTATCCTTTTACCTCCTGTGATCCTATCTCTTCTTTGGACATGAAGTCTTCCCTTATCCAGGTAATTTCTTCTATGCCCCACTAATTTGCTTATATTACCCTTTCATAAAGTTATTTTGAACTTATCTTGGGGCAACATACTTTTAATTTGGTTGTTAAAGGAAAACCAGGTAAAGTTATGCACAAGGGGAGGGGTTTTTTTAAGGTTAAAAAAACCTAACTTTGTTTTAAGGCTATAGGAAAGGAGGCAGCTGATAATGAGAGGCTGAAGATTCAAGAGAGGGGGCATTATGATAGAAGAAAGCTCTAGAATAGGAATTCTTAACCGTTTTTGTTTTCCTTTTTTTTGTAGTAGTCTAATGAAGTCAGTGGACTTGATCTCAGAATAAAGTTTTTTTATGCACAAAATAAATAGGATTACAAAGGAAACAAATTATAGTGAAATAATTAACAAAATATTATTTGAAAAGTTCAGAGACCCCAAGTGTTATCACTGGTACATAAGAAGGATGAGGTCAAAGGGCCAAGCAAAGATTGGCCTTCCTAATAAGCCTCTTTTTCAGAGGCAAGATCTGAAGAAGGAGATGATGCATCAAGGATTTGAGTTATGGAATAGACATTTTAGGGTGCTCTTTGATATATGACATGGGGAATGTGAGCAGCATCCAGTATTTGCCCATATTTATTTTCTTTAGTAAGTGGGAGAAGGGTTCTTCCGCTAAGGAGAAGCCTGACAAGGTCTAAGGCTCTTAAGAGGCACGATCTCAAATAGGGTGAGGCATACCACAAAAACGCAGTTTCCTCCCACTCCGGGTTTTGCCTGGGTCAGTCGCTTTACACCATAGCAGACTTTGGTATAATGAGAATCTGAGAGCCTGCCAGGTGTGAAGAGCAGCCCCCACGACGCTGGCATCAGAGAGAGGGGAAGCTGAGGTGCCAGCTCTCGCCAACTCCCCCTCCCATTCAGCACAGAAAATGTCATCAGCTCAGCTCCTCATGGAAATGTAATCAGTGGGCTTGCAGCAGTCTTTGTCTTAATTAGGCACTATTGAAGGGAAGCCAAGAGAAGGGAGAAGCACGGACACCTCGCCTCCTTTTCTCCCTCCCTGAGCCCCCTACTCACCCAGCCTCCTGTCGGTGATTCCCCCTAGGGCTTTCCCCCCTCACCTCCTAAAGTAAAGAAGAATGATCCGCCCTCCTCTCCTGCTCGGTAGTGGGCGCGGGATCCCCTGCGAGGAGATTGCCCCCCGGGGTAAGAGTAAGCCGCAGCCCCACCTTTGCACTGGAGTTGTCCTCCCTCCCCCCTCCCCGCCATACCACGCACTAGCTCCAGATAGACGTTCCTTCCAAACTGTGCCCCCGGGCTCCAGATCCAGCCCGGACTCCATTCCGGGAATCCGGCTCCCCTTGTCCCCTCCCCCAGCCTGCCCGAGCTCCCTCAATCTTAGACTCCGGTCCGGGGGACGGAAAAGGGAAGAGGAGGAGGGATCGGGGTCACAAGCTCGTCTCCGAGTTTTGCTTTGGACTCAGGGGGAGCCTGGGCCGCTCGGAAATCCCGGGCAGGGGCACTACGGCAAGATCGGGGCCTTGCAGCCTCGCAGGTCCCCGGGAGACTCGGCGCCCTCCGCAGGCAGCTTCGCCTCGGGGCGCCCGGGTTCCCCGCATTTGTCCCTACGGCGGGGGGGGCGAGGAAACTCCGGCGGGGGGAGGCGGCGACTCCGCCCCTCCTTTCTTCCTGCTCCGGGGGAGCGCCGGCGGGGCGGCCCCGCCCCATCCCCGGGCCAGCTCCCTCCCACCTCCGGGCGGGGGGAGGGCTGGGGTCGCCATGGCGACGCGTGGGGTGCGCGCGCCGGCCGTGGCCACGCGGGGCTAACTCCGACTGGGCGCTGCGCTGTCCGCCGGTGAAGGGGAGGGAAGGGCAAATAGTTTTCAAAGGGTGAAGGTAACTGTGGGCGGGAATCGGGGGGCGCTTGTCCGAGCAAGGTTCCTTCTGGTTGAAAGCATTCCGAAGGGGGCTGGGGGCGGAGGAAAAGCCCAAAGGGGTGAGACGCCGGGGGGGGGGGGGGGGGCAACGACGATATGTTTAAAGGGACTTCATGGCCGTGACCTTCCTTGACCCATGTTGAAGAAAAGTTAATATTCTTAGGGTAAAATAACAACAAAAGTTGCCATTAACTTCGATTTGCAAAGCATTTTGCAGAGAATTTCTGATCTTAGGGAGGGAAGGAGGGGGTAAGTTTATGTGGGCCCGGCAGAGCCTTGGAGGAGGACGGACTGCCCTGGAAGTTGGTTTTGACTGATACATAGATGTGATCGACGGCTTCCTTTCGGAGCGCTGCACAAATTTCCCAAATCAGATGTCCGAAGCCTAGGATCCATGGCCATATGCCTTGAGGGAAATGCAGGGAAAGCAAACAGGTGGCTCTGCGAAGTACAGAAGTCAAGTGTCGCAGGAGGCCTTCTAGGGAGGAAGGTGGTGTAGACATTTAGGAGGAGAAAGAATCCTAATCATTTTACCTTTATTTTTACCCTATTGATGTCAGTCTCAGTATTTCCTCTCCACTGAAAACTCAGAGGGATTATGGATAAATCTAAGAGAGCTTCTCTTTCTAAGAGAGAAGATGCTATGATCTCTTTTACTGTAGGGAATATTAATTTTTGTTTTTGTTTTTGCAAGGCAATGGGGTTAAGTTACTTGCTCAAGGTCCACACAGCTAGGTAATTACTAAGTCTGAGGTATGATTCGAAATCAGGTCCTCCTGACACCAGGGTTGGTGTTCCACCTAGCTGCCCCTTAGAATATTTGATCTTGATAACTTTCATCCTTCTTGCTGTTGGTCATCTTTAAGTATATTTTTGGGTCAGATAACATTCTTTTTCTTATTTATTATGATTATCTGGTCAGCTGTGCTAAGGAACTATTCACAAACAATTATCAACTCAAGAGACAACTCAGAATCCTTTAGATTTCTTTGTTCATTGTGTTTAGGGGAATTGATGACTTTTAGAGTAAAGATAATTATCTACTCTATATAGTTGGCTGAAGGTGGAAAGAGAAAATGTCTTTTAAGTTTTTAATTCAGTTATTTTCTACAGTGAGAACTGGTTAAAAGGAATGGGCATTTTTGCTTTCCCTTTTTCCTCTTTCCCCCATTTCTCTCAACTCTGGCAACTGTTTTATCCAACTGTTCACTTTTTCCTGGACATTCAGTATTCCCAACACTCTGGTCAAGTATATGGAATTCAAAGAAAGGAAAGACTATTACCCAACCCATCTCTTTAACCAATCACAGGGCCTTCAACAGATACGCAGTCAAGGCTAATTTCAACCTTTAACCTCTCTGAAGGAATTATTTTCAGGAAAAGGAGAGATAATTTGATATGGCACATAGTATTTTGAACTGATTGTTGTTCCCCAACTAAAACACTATTATATATAGAATGTCATAGTAGTTTAGTTTTTATTTGTCAGCAACAGAACTAGGTCAGAAAACTCAGTTTTGAGGAAGGGCCCCCAAAGCCCCTTCTAACTTGTAACATCTCTCCAGGTCTTATCCTCCAGGATGTCAATGTCATCCAAGGTTAGTGCTGATAAAAAGAAGCGAGTGTCTTCCCGGTCATCGGTCCCATCTACTCTAAGTTCTCAGACAGTGTCAATCCCAGAAATGGAACCAACCAAGGAAGAACTTCCCATAGAGTTGGGTATGTTTACATATTTGAGAGGGCCATGTTGTATATTTAGGAGAGAATATTGGTAAGAGAACTAGGGGCTAGGGAACCTGTGTTAGCTACTTTTGAAGGTAGATTTTGAGTTTGGGGACAACAGGTGGAGAACAGGAACAAAACTTGTTGGGTTTGAGAAAAAGCAAGAACTAAATGAAAGCCTGAACACTGAATTTAACTTCAATAGAGTCCTAGAATATATACCAAATCCTTTCTGTGTACCTACCTCTTGAAACCTTGGAACCTCTCTGTCTCCCTTAGTTTTGCCGTTTGTACGCTAAGAAATCAATGGCTATATCTTTCTGTGGGGGGGATTCTAGCTCCTCTGTTCTTAGACTCATCTTCCCTATTGAGACAGCCCAGGTTTTTTTTTTTCCTTTTCTCATTTTTTTTTTTTCCATTTCCATCCTTGGTGGCAAAACAAATAGTGTTTCTTTTCTCCCATTAAACCTGTTACCATGGAAACTCAGCCTGCTTTGTTCACTGTCCCCTCCTCTCCCCTCCTCCCCCTCACCCCAATCCTGAGATTTTGAGCTGCTTCTTTTTGTTCCAAGCTCTGCTACCTTCCACCCTACCACCTTGGCAAGGACCTGGGGATAGGGGCAGAAGGCAGCAGAAAAAGCCCCACTATCAGCTGAGAGGGAAGAAGAGAAGGGAGATTGGGGGCTGTTATGACTTATTTCTTGGACTTGGGAGGCAGTAAATAGTGACTAGCAGAGTATCACATTACTGAATTTGGAGTTTCTGGATAGACTTGTAGGTGCTTTGGCATTTTAATGCAACTGGTTCTATGTAACAGGGCCTATACTGAGGGTGTGAGCCAGTGTGGCCATGGCAATGGGCTAAAAACCAGATAAGTATTTTGTTCTAGGGTTAGGGACTTAAAAATATGCAAGAATATCATTTGCATTATCATTCTGTGTGTTCAAATGAAATCAATTTAAAGTATTTCTTATCCCTGGGGTTCACAATTTCAAGAATAACTAAAACTGGAGGTCCTAAGTGAAAGGAACTCTTGTCCCAGGAGTCTTATGGGAATCAACCCAAGAAAGAGGGGGTGAGGAAGAGTAAAGGTTATTTTTTTTTTGGCAAGGCAATGGGGTTCAGTGACTTGCCCAGGGTCACACAGCTTAGTGAGTATTAGGTGTCTGAGGCTGGATTTGAGCTCAGTACCTGTAGGGCTGGTGCTCTATCCACTGCACTACCTAGCTGCCCCATAGACTGATGGTATCTTAAGCTACTGATTCTGAGAGAAACCTCCAAGCAGTCTTAGAACTGACCTAGAACTAGGACTAGCTGTCCTAGTCTCCCTAACCTGGAGGGACCTGGGGTAGTTTAGATAACAATGGGCAAAATATTCTTCTTTCACCTCTTTTCTCATTGAATTCCCTTCACACACACCATGTGGAATTTCATTTCCCTTTTGAGGTGGTTTCTGTCACCCCTCCATTATTCTCCATCCCAGTTCCACATTATTTTATATAGCACTGACTCTCAAGAGTTATATCACTTAATTATATATCTTAACATCTGCTTAGTATGACTTGTCAAGTCTTTTATTTGTCTTCACCAGCCTGGAAAATAATTTCCCATCACTTGAAAACTTTCTGACCCTTCCTTGTCTTTGGACAGGAAGGACAATTCATCTCTTCCCAGTTTGTGTGTGTGTGTGTGTGTGTGTGTGTGTGTGTGTGTGTGTCTGTGTGTCTGTGTGTCTGTGTGTCTGTGTGTCTGTGTGTAGCAGGAACTTAATAAACTTCATTTGAATTTCCTCTGTGAGGAACAATTAAAAAGGAAAGAAATAGAAACCTTTGAGGCTGCACCCAAAAGAGTAGCTTTGAGTGAAATGGGACAGGGTGCAAAGTGTTTGAGGCTTTGAAGGAGAACCGAATCCTTAAGGCAGGACTTCTGGGGCCCATGGAACCAGATTCATGGATTAATGTGGGGTAAAGAAGTTGGATGCCTGGAATTTGAGTGTTAATTGGGAAAAAGAAGAGGAGATGGTACTTCATGCTTCTTTGGTTTCCTTCAGACACAAGTACTGATGAGGACCAGGAAGAAATGATGGAAAAAATCCTGTATGAGGAAAAGGTAGATCTGGTAAGTTGAAGGACTCCATTGACTCAACATTCCTCCAACCATTTGAGAAACTAGAAGGATTGCAACAAATGTCTCATGTGTTGGAAACTTTTTCACCAGTCTTATCTTTTTTTTTTTTTTTTTAAGGGCTTTTCAAGGCAAATGGGGTTAAGTGGCTTGCCCAAGGCCACACAGTTAGGTAATTATTAAGTGTCTCCGGATTTGAACCCAGGTACTTCTGACTCCAGGGCCGGTGCTTTATCCACTGCACCATCTAGCCGCCCCATCTGAGCAAGTCTGTTTTTTTACATCTCTTTTAGTCTAATCTTCTTTCTTTGGGTTGACTCCTATATCTTCCCAATTGGATTATGCTTAGGGATATCCAAAATAATAGTTAAATGATATCCCTGACTGACTTTCAACTTTATTTCCAACTGATAATGCCTCAACACCAGGTAATTTAAATTTATCTCTTCCCTATCAGGAGGTAAGTGGAATATTTCATCTTTAGTTTTTTGACTCCTGGTCTATCACTGCAATAAGAGCTCAAAAGATAATTTTGTGCATACTTGAGCATTTTGAAACCTCTACTTTGGATTTGGACTAAGGAATGTTTTGAAATATGGCTCAAAATGTGGAATTTTAAGATTGCTACCCCACTTATAAAAATCTCTTCTCTGAGTGAGCAGTGCTAGAATTCATAGGACATAGGCATTCAATCTATTTCTATCATGGCCACATGATTTTCTGAAAATGTTAAATGTTCCTAAGTGGAGTCTTCTGACTTCAGCAATCTCTAAGAATTTCTCTTGCTTATCCTTCTGGTTTTCAGTTATGACTGGGCAGTCCCTGAACAATGCTTACCCACCTGGTGTGGAAAGGGAATAAAAGGAGAGGGATCTAGGTCTGGGACCACAATCCAAAGAATAAACAAGGAAAGGGATAGAGTGAGGAAGGAGATTGGTCTCCCTTGCCTAGGTTTACAGTCCAGTGGGATTTACAATAGTTTCCAGGTATTTTCATGTAATTTCTGTGATCCTGGTCACCACCAGATCTTCAGCTACCACTATCCAGCACTTCCTAGTTTCAAAGTCAGCTGTCACCCCCCCCCCCCCACACACACACCACCACATGACAAATAGGAAATATTAGTTTGAGCTTTTTAAACAGCTCTCTCTGACTTCAAGAAACTGACCCCATCTTCCCACCTCAAAGTCAATGGGAGGAAAAAGAGAATTCCAGATCTATGTACTTGAAGACTGGCCTCATCCCTCCCTGATGTCTAACCATTTTGTTTGTTTTATGGTAACTTCTGGCCTCCTCAATTCCCTACAGAGATGTTCAGGAATGCTGGTTGTGAGATCAAGAGTTCAAAGGCCTATGAAAAAATATTGAGTCTATATTGTATAATATCTAATTTCTCTCTGCCTTCCCAATATCCACAATTTAGTTTGTTGAAACAGTCATGAACTATCTGTAGTATGGAATTCTACATAAGGAATAGGTATCCTCTATTGATATTTCCTCCCTTTCTTTGTATCAAGTAGACTAAGAGAAACTTTGTCAGAAATATTAGAGATCATCTGATCAAACTATTGAATGTAAAACATCCATATTATTCATTTTGTACAAGAAGACACAAACAAAAAAAAAAAAAGAAAGTGAAAAACAGTATGCTCCAGGCTGTAGTCAGACAACATCATTTCTGGAGGTGGATAGCATGTTTCATCATAAATCCTTTGGAGTATTGTATTATTGAGAATGGCTAAGCCATTCAGAGTTTCTCATTGTACAATATTGCTGTTGTTGTGTACAGCATTCTCCTGGTTCTGCCTCTTTCATATTGCATCAGTTCATGTTACTTTCCAGTTTTTCTGAAATCATGCTGCTTGTCATTTTTTAGAGCAAAGCAATATTCTATCCCAATTCTATACTGCAGCTTTTTCAACCATTTCCCAATTGATGAGCACTCCCTCAACTTGCAGTTTTCTAAGGCTAGACAATTTAAACATTATATTCCAAATTACTGAAGGGATTAACAAAGATCACTCCTCTTGACCTGCTACTTCCAAGTAACATCATAATTTAGACCCACCTTAACACTTCCTGGAATTGCAAAGTAGACAGTCAATAACAATATTTGATGGATTTTCATAAAATTGATAAATTGGCAAAGCATTTTATGTTTATATTTATATTATCATTTTAGCCTTACAATCATTCTGTGAGGTAGGTAGTTGATATATTATTTCATTTCATAGACTAAGGAGAAAGAAAATAAGCATTTATTAGCACTTGAACTATGTAACAGGCACTGTGCCAGGGATACAAAGAAAGGGAAAAAGAATCTGCCCTGGAGGAACTCTCACAGGTTTATGGGAAGGAACAGGATAACATCAAGTTCAAAGTTATCCTTTGCTTCCTTTGAACCAAGGTTTTTTAGGTCTTTTGTTTTCTTCAGTTTTCTTTAGCAGGATTTTTAAGCCCTTTTTTTTTTTTTCAGTATCATGGTCCTCTTTGGCCATCTGGTGGAGCCTGTGGACTCCAGTGGGTTTTACAGAAAAAGAACTACTGAAATCTATTTACAGATGCCTTGTTTGGGGTGGGGTCTATGGACCCTCATTTAAGAATCCCTGGGCTAGGTGCTCTATAAACTAGACTTTTTAAAAAAAAGTTGTAATTTTTTGCATCTTTTAACTGTAGTCTGGATTATTCCCTAATGTTATCCTACTTGTTTCTCCTTTTGTCTTTCCTGTCTTTCATACTGTCATTTTACCATAGTCCTCTGGTTATTTCATTTCAAGTCAAGTTAGTCAAGTCAAGCTAGTGTTCAGTATGATTAATTCCTGTTACCTATTATGAGAGCCTCCCCCCTTGTCCACTTTCAAGAAACATATACTTTTATTTTTAAATTGCAGTTTAAAAATATAAAAATGTGAAAATTACATCAAACATTTTTTAACATTTTTTTTTTTGGCAAGGCAATGGGGTTAAGTGGCTTGCCCAAGGCCACACAGCTAAGTAATTATTAAATGTCTGAGGCCAGATTTGAACTCAGGTACTCCTGACTCCAGGGCCAGTGCTCTATCCATTGTGCCACCTAGCCACCCCAACATTCATTTTTAAGTTCTAAAATTCTCTCCCTCCCTCCATCCCCTTCCCCCAACCAATTGAGAAGCAAGCAATGCGATACTCATTTGTATATGTAATATCAGGAGAAACATCTCAATAACATCCATGTTGCAAGCGAAAACAAGAAAAAAGTAAAAAAAACATGCTAATCCACTCAGAGTATGGAAGTTTGGTCTTTTTGGATTCATCTAGGTAGACTGTCTAGACAGACTAAGTGTGTCCAACACCTCAAAGCCTATTCATGTGACATTATTCCATTTTATTATACTCATTGGTAATAGGGGTTATATTGTAGTCATAAGTAAGTATTAAATTTTATATGGGACCCTTGACAAGTTTTTGTAGTTGAAGAGCTAAAAGGTTGGACAACCATGATCTAGATATCTTTTAGCCATCTATCTCTTTTTTGGTGGCTAGGTGACTCAGTGGAGAGAATTATGATCCTAGAGTCAGGAGCATTTGAGTTCAAAACTGGACTCAGATTTGTGTGACTCCAGGAAATCATTTAACCCCTATCTGCTTCAGTTTCCTCATTTGTAAGATGGGACTAATAATTACCCCTGAAAAACCAGAGTTGTTGAAAAGTATAATGTAAAGCACTTTGTAAAAACTAAGCCACTCTATAAATGGTAGCTATTATTATGTTGAAATTTTTATCTATAGATATAAATGAAAAATCTCCAGAGGATATTGTGCCAAGTCTTCCCCTTAGTTTGTTATTACTCTTATAGATAGAAACAAATTTATTGTATATCCTAAATATCTCCTGCTTTACATTTGCTTTCAGAGACTTGAAATCTTTTCTTCTTTTACTTTGTTTTATTCAGCCCAAATCAATATAATCCCCTCCATCTCTATAGTACAAACCTTCCCAACCCATTTGTGGGTTGAACTTGAAAGGTCTCTTTTCCTTCTCCTTTGACAGAAGACATTATTCCAATCCCGAATGGCATTGACTGGCCTAGCTGAAGCTCCGTGGACAGAGGAACATGATCAAATCCTGGAGCAGTTTATACAGGACCCTGGAGAGCCCATTCTAACTGTTTTCATTGACTCCTTTTCAGGGCTTAAACTAGAACTGGGGATGCCCATTCAGGTACCTCATAACTGTAGGCTATCAGAGCTAGAAGGGACTTAAGAATCAATTGATGTAAGCCTCATGTTTTTAGATTAAGAAACTGAGACCCAGAGAGGGGTGGTGGCTTGGTCTAATCAGCTGCTCTCAGAATCTTCTTTATTATTCCATGACCATGGCTTAATAACCCTCTGCCTTATTACCTCTATCTGAGTTGCAAGTATAAGTCTTCATCAGTCTTTATTAATGATCCTATGGAAAATGATTGTATCACCCAACAAAAGTCATTCAGCTTTTCAGAGCCTTCTGAAGATTCTGGTAGGATAGTAGGTCTCAACATTTGCAGGCTGTTAATGTATGGGGGCCGAGCTCTAACCTGATCTACTCCTGCAGAACCAGAATCAGATCAACTACTTCATTCGACAGTTACCTGTTCCCATAACCTCTGAGAACTTTGAGATCATTGTGCAGTTTGGGACAGTAAGAGGTGTCTACATTCCAGCTCTACTTCGTCTGCTCAATGGCGTCTATGCCCCACAGATCTTTAGCAACAGCTCCTGGCCTGAGAGCATCCGCAACCACTTCTCCTCTCATCTTCACAAGTTCTTGGCCTGTCTGACAGGTGAGGGGCAGGTGGAGATACCTCAGTGATTGGATTATCCTTCTTGCCAATAGTGTAAGTGACTTCCTCATTTATAAAATGGGAATAGTACCATTAGCAATGTGGAAAGCAGGGGATTTTTGTAAGCCCTAAAGTATTGCTTGCATAAAGGTGACTTAATGTTATGAATAGAGATAAGGAGAACAACTGCCTTGGGTTTAGTTTGGAGTAGAGCACAGAGCACATCCCCTGACCTTCCTGCCCCACAAATGCCATAATTTGTTGACTCAGTGGTTAGAGTTCTGGGCCTGAAATCAAAAAGATCTGAATTCAAATCTAACTACGACCCTGGGCAAGTCACCTTACCCTGCTTGCTTCAGTTTTCTTTATCCTTAAAATGACCTGGAGAAGGAAATGCCAAACCACTCCTGTATTTTTACCAAGAAAACTCTAAATAGAGTCATGAAGAGTTGAACACTACTGAAAAACAATTGAACAATAAGAAAAACTTGTGAGGTGGGAATAAGAGAAGGAGTTGTATGTCTAGCCAGGGAGAATAGAAGGTACTAAAGCAATTCTTTGACCTTATCCCATGAGAAAAAAAAAATCATTACAAGTCATTCCCTCCCTTAGGGCTCCTTACCTTGCGATTCCTGTAGTAGAATCTTAAAATATGCCCACTGGAGGTCTGATCTTCTTGTGCTTTTTATGTAATAAAATACTATGTTAATAGTAGTTTTTATTTAACTGCCTTCTCTTTCCCTAATCCCAACTTGAGATGGGAACCAAGGCTGAGAAAGTTTTGTTTCATCCTGTGAACCTCTACAATTACTTCTTAGATACTCGTTATAAGTTGGAAGGACACACTGTTCTTTATATCCCCATGGAAGCCATGAATATGAGTCCAGAAGCAGTAGTGAAGGATAAAGAGTTGGTACAGCGTTTAGAAAGTAAGTAATTCTGGTGTGTGTGTGTGTGTGTGTGTGTGTAAAAGACAGATATTGGGAGTGGTTGTTGACAAGGGAATGTAGAGAAAAGAATGTGGGGCCATATTTGGGAGTTTGGGAATGATATTAGGAAGGATCTAGGTGGTGCAATGGAGTGCTGGGCCAGGTAGAGTTCAAATCTAACCTCAGTCACTTAGTAGCTGTGTGACCCTGGCCAAATCAATTAACCCTGTTTGTCTCAGTTCCTTCATCTATAAAATGAAGAAGGAAATAGCAAACCATTCCATTATCTTTGCCAAGAGAATCCTAGAGTACAAAAGAGGCATAACATCACCAAAATGACTGAAATTAGGGAGTAAGAGAAAGGTGATGGAAAAAAGGGAGGTGGAGGCTCCTGCTATCCCTCTTATAGCACACTCTCTCCTTTAGCTTCCATGGTGCACTGGACCCGACAGATAAAGGAGGTGCTCAGTGCTCAGGAAGCAGTAGACACTGGTGAAAACTTGGGTCCTCTGGAAGAAATCGAGTTTTGGCTCAACCGATGCATGGACTTGTCTGGAATTAGTAAACAACTGGTCAAGAAAGGAGTAAAGCACATTGAGTCAATCCTACGTCTTGCCAAGTCTTCTTATTTGAGTCCCTTTCTGAAGCTGGCCCGACAGATCCAGGTTTGGGAGTAGTGAATAACTGGGTGGTGGCAGAATGAGGGCAGTGGGACCTCTTGTGGGAATGGAGTGCTCAATTAAATACTCATTTATAAAGTTGCAACTATGTGCACAAGAGATAGGTTGAGCTGGTCCTCAGGAAGCATGTACACAAATCAATATGGAATATGGAGAATTAAGGTCATAATGCCAGCAGGGAAGTTTGTGATGGAGATTGTGTCTTAGCCCAGTCAGGAGTAAGAACCAACTGAAAAACAAAGATACAGAGGGGATAGATTCCAGATGTGAGGGTCAGCTCTTATGAATTTATAGATAGAATGTTGAGTTTGGGACTAGCTAATCAGGTCTAAAAGGGACATAGAAATATGAGAAATGCTAAAAGGCTATAAAGGTAAGTTGGGGTAAGAGTGTAAAGGCTCTTAAATTTCAAGGTCAATAGTTTTTCTGTTTTCTTCTAGAGGCATTAGGTTGTTGCTGAAGGGTGGTCAGACCTGTGCCTTAGGGAAAGGATTTCAGTAGCTGTGGGGAGGATAAATTAATTGCAGAATGGAGAGACTGGAAGCAAGAAAGCTGCTAACAATAGTTCAAGTGAGAGAAATTATGAATCTGATCTAGGGTAGTTTCTTTGCAGATAGAAGGTATTGAATGGAAATGAGAAATTTTTTGGAGGTAGAATCATGGGAGGGGTTTTTAAGGAGAGTTTAGACCCAATTGTGATTTTTATCACTGGGAAAACAATTCATAGATTTGACAGGACTTGAAGGTGATATGAGGGAATGATTGACTCCTCCAAGAAGGGAATGATATCAAGGATGCAAGTATTGTTTAACCAATATCAAATTGCTTGCCTTCTCAAGGAGGAGAGTGGGGAAAGAAGAAGAAAGAAAATTTGAAACTCAACATTTAAAAAAAATGTTTTAAAAAACTCATTACATTTTAAAAAATGTAAAAATTTTAAATTGTAATTAGAAAAAAAAATAAATTTTTAAAAAAGATCATTGGACACAAAGGACACAAGTTATTTTCTCAGAAACAGAAATAAAAGAAGATAAGGTGGTTTAATTTGTAGAGCAGTTGTGAAAGGGAACTCCTGAAATATGGACTCTTATCTTCTCAGTGTGACAATTGACTCTTTGGTGACTACCCAAAGTTTCTGCAAATGTGTAGACTTCAGATTCTTCTGGGAACAGAAGCAGAAAACTAGTTTTGGTTAACCTTTCATGAGTTAGGAATGAAATTAATCTAGGGCATCAAATGAAGTATTTCTCAAAATTTTTAATCTATTGCCTATACTCAACTCAAAATTTCTAACCTTTCTGTGACTTCTATTTTCCCAGTTCACTAGAATTGTGAATGCCCCTTCAAAATTCAGTATTCTATAGTTAACGTAGTTTATTTTTTATTTTGTTTTTGCATCAATTCATTTCTGACTATTGCACCCCCATTACTGACTTGTAATAAAGAAAAGCAGTTGGCAGAAACTTGTGTCTCATCACTTTTGGCTGATGATGTGAATTTGTTTTCTAAAACAGGTGGGTTATTTCTATCTTCACTTTGCCTATCTGGACAGTTTTCATTTTTTATAAATATATACTATCTAGGCTTTTTTGTCTTAGTTTACAGAAGTTAATAAGTCTTAAGTTTATGTCTGTTTGAGTTGTTTTGTAGGTCAGTTTATTGATAGTAGGTATCTTATATTTTTTCCTATATTTTCAATCCTTTGATTTTGTTCTGATATTTCTTGCGAATCATGGGGTCATTGATTTCTGGTTGGTTTATTTTAGCTTTCATGGAGTCCATAACTTGGATAAGGTTTACCACTTTCTGTTCTAAGCTATTTGTTCTCATTCCAGTTCCTTTCTCCTTGCTTTAAATTTCCTTTTGAAAAAAATTGCTTCATTTTCCTCTAGATAGATATTCTAGTTCTTGAGAAAAATAGTTTTTTTCTTAGAGTCAGTTAGCAGTTATCACTGCAAAATTATTCTCTCTTTTGGGAGTAGTCTGTAGGTCTATAACTTTTTAAATACTCTTTGCTTTCTTGTTCTATTTTATTTTATTTTACTTAGTTCTCTAGCTTTAGTTACTGAATTGAGGCTTTGTGCCAAGTCCAAGAAATGCCTCCTGTGATATTTTGGGGTGGATCTCTTCCCTGAACTCTCTGGGTTCTTGTGCTCACCTCCATATCCCACAATTAGGCACACCTTGTGATATGAGGTTCAATTTGCTGGATCTTCAGGGTCCTCTATAGAATTGTAGGAAAGAGTTAGCCTGATAGCCTGCCACATTTCCATGTCTTTCAGGCTCCTCAGGGCTCCAAGGTCCTTGCCTTGAGACTTTCTAGCCTCTCTGGGACTTTCTCAGAGGCTCCTCCAGTTAAGGTGACTGTAGGCTCGAGGGCACTGTTTGCACTGGGATGTTTTTTTTTTTGTTTTTTTTTTTTACTTCTACTGGTATTAACTGTGCTGGTGGCTTCTTTTCATATTACCTGCAATCATCTGGCTGATTTTTTTTTTAGGTGCAGTTCTAGGGTAGAAGGGAGTCACTTAACTAATCAGATTTTTTAGTCATCACTTGATTTTGCAAAGATCTCAGAATTTTGCTGATGTAGGTATATAGTCCTCCATACAGGCAATTATTTTGGCCAGAAGTGATTTTACTCTCTTATCTGCTTCTCTATAGGTTGCCAGGCTGGTTAGGGTGTTCAGATACTAGTCCCATCTTACTACATTGTAGGAGACCTTGCAGTAACTTACAGAATCTCAATTAGCCAACAGTTATTTTTTTAAAGAAAAAATTGTTTTTGTTTTTATAAAATCTTCATTCCACCTTGTAAGAAAGAATTTTTTTAAAAAGAAAAAAAAGTTTAACAAAACCAGCCAGCACTTCAATCATGTTTGACATTATATTCAATATGCTAGAATCAGTTATAATCAGAAATGTCTACTGGTTGGCTTTGAACCAAAAAGAATACCTTTCTGTTGACACCAACAAATTCTTTAGCAAACTTTAAACCGCTCCAGTGTAGCACAAACATGGATAGCCCTTGTCCCTTAGGCTAGCACATCTAACCTTGTCAAAAGCTACACAGGCAATTTTCCTAAATGTTTCACAGAATGGTCAGGATATAGTGTAACATTCCATATTTTTTTTTAGGTTTTTTTTTTTTGCAAGGCAAATGGGGTTAAGTGGCTTGCCCAAGGCCACACAGCTAAGTAATTATTAAGTGTCTGAGACCAGATTTGAACCCAGGTACTCCTGACTCCAAGGCCGGTGCTTTATCCACTACGCCACCTAGCCACCCCTACATTCCATATTTTCAATCTTGACCATTACTTCTTCAGTTTTTATGAGTCCAAGTAGACCTGTATTCATATATGACTGATTATGAAATCAGTCTTAGTGTTTTAGGCTTCCAAAATCATCTCTGCCTGACCCCATTTCTGTTCCTCAAAACTTTTTGCAGTGTGTGTCCTTTGCTCCCCTGATCCTTTCTTTTTCTTAGTGGAAGTTTTGCCAGTTCCTGTCAGGTGGGAAGTCAGATGGGAGTCAAAAGCTTGGCCACTCTGCTGTCCTCAGAGAATTGGAGTTTATATCTTTAGAATTTATATCTATAATCTATATATCTACTATGTGCTAACCAAGTGAAGAATAATGAATCTGAGTGAGGTAAATCGTAGTTTGAATTCCACTTAGTAAAATCATTTCACTTCTGTGCAATTGTTTCCCCACCTATAGATTCAACTTCTAAGGTCTCTTATTTATATGGGCACTTTACAAATATTATCTTATTTGAATTATATCTGTCTGCTCCCTTGAATATTACTGCTGTAAGGAAGTAATTTTAAGATTCAAGCTAATGATCACTATTCATTAATGGGGGAAGTAGGATCCTAAGCTTTATATCCAAGATTCGACTGCCTTCCCTCCTCTAATTCCACAATGAACAAGCATGGAAAAATAGCAGAGACCCATTTATCCTAGTTGATTACAGAGCATAAGTGAAAGTATATTTAGATACAAGAATACACACACACACATACACACACACACACACACCCAGATGGTCAGATTTAAGGAACTCTCTTGGGGAGGCTAAGTGGCGCAGTGGATAAAGCACCGGCCCTGGAGTCAGGAGTACTTGAGTTCAAATCTGGTCTCAGACACTTAATAATTACCTAGCTGTGTGGCCTTGGGCAAGCCACTTAACCCCATTGCCTTGCAAAAACCTAAAAACCCCCCCAAAAACAAAAAAAAAGATTTAAGGAACTCTCACTGTGATTGAGGTAACTCAGCTCCACAAGAGAGAGAGAGAGTTCTAGATCTTACCCAAGGGGAAATTTCTCAAGGTTTCTAGTGTAGCAAGCTGAGGACATGATCCTCTTATGTTGACTTCTTCCTAGACCCTTTTTTTCCCCAGCCACCTGGAGTGGGGTTGGTATTGTTCATCTTCTCTCTTGCATCTGGAAGCCAGAAGTAAAAGAAACAACTGCAGAACTCATGGTTGAAAGAGACTGGGAGCTCTCCTCTCTCCTGCTCTTTCTGACTCCTTTCCACTCATCATTGAAGTGCAGGTAGGACACTGATCTCCAATGTGAGGAGAGAATCCCATACCAATGGACTTTGTTGGATTACCACAGTAATAGAAAGCTTATAATGTGTTAAACTTTGGGGAAATATATTCTAAAACCTCCAACCTGAAGCAGTTTGTGGGTCTGCTAAATTGGCATTTCATATTTCACTTCAGCTCTGCTCTGTCTGAACAGCTCCCTCAAGGTTCATATGGTCTGACTAGGTAGGTCAGAGGTGGAGAGAGGAATTCTCTTGCTATTAGTGGTCATTCTCTTCTGTGCTAAAACTCTTCTTGTTGCTGTGGTTGCGCAGTGAAAGTCATGTGACAAGCCCAGGTCTTTTCTTCCTTTCTTTTTCCATAGAAGATGGAGAAAATTCAAAAGCCTGGATTGATCAGCATTGTAATAGTTCTCCAAGAAGCCAAGATTCAGTCACTCTCTTCTGTGTTGTCTTAATAACCTTACTGTCTGCCACTGTATTCTCTTTGCAACTTTCCTCCTCTATCCCTCTCTAGAAAGATTTTGAAAATCCCCACTATACTGGAAAAGACTTATCTCATGTCCTGATCCCATTTTAAGAGTCCTTTCTTTCTCTGGGAAGAAATAAAACTCCTATTTAAAAAAAATAGCAGTTCAGGCCTCTTCACAAGTACTAGAAGTGCTGTTACATCTGCTTTTATTGAGACATCCAGTATTACTGAATTGTTTGATCAGACAAGGATGTGACTCAGTCAGGAAATGTCCATCTTGGGATCATTACTCTTTCACTTAAGCCCAGGGAAGAAATGAAACACATTGGTAACCCTAAACCCAGGTTTAAGACTCATATAGGCAGGATGTGTGCTTTAGTAGCCATGTGCTTGTAAGCCACCATGATTCTGGATAGTGGGCTGGACAGTATCTACCTTCACCATTCCTGTAGAGTAAGACTTAAATAGTAGGGGAATGAGGAGGAAATAAGAATTTATTAAGTGCCTATAATAACCCTGTGAAACCGGCTGCCATAAAGATCCCCATTTTACAGTTGAGTAAACTGAAAGGCTGGTTAGTTTTTGTCCTTTGTTATCAAAGAAAATCAAAATGACATCATTGTGTTTGAGACAAATTACAGTGTGTCTGACTGTGGCTGATCAGTCCAATATGAGCTTGGAATGCTCTACCGCAGGTCAGGCACAAATAGTCCATATGAACACTTGGAATGGGTTTTCTAAACTTATAAATGTCACATTGCCTTTGAGCTTCTTCAATTTTGCCCTTTTTCATAAAGTGCAGCACCCTCACTGATGTGGGCACTCCATGCTGGACGGTCCCTGTGCCAGTGATTCCCATGTTGCACAATTCCAAAGTTCTCAAGAGATCTTTAGGGGATTTAGATCTAGATTTAAATCTAAATCTAAAGATCTCAGTATCACTTCTTCTGACCCCCTTTTGAGCTCTTGCCTTGTGTGAGTTGGCAGGCATATTTCTGGCATTCTAACAACATGACCAACCCATTGTACTTGCACTTTCTGTAATAGTGTTGGAATGCAAGGCAGTTTAACTCGAAAAAGAACCCCAGTTTCTGGTATCTTATCTTGCCAGTTGATCTCCAGAATCTTCCTAAGACAGTTTAAATGGAAGTGATTCAATTTCCTGACATGGTACTGGCAGACTGTCTGGGTTTCACAGGCATATAGCAATGATTCTGTAGACCCTCAGTTTAGTAATCAGTCCTCTTCTCTCCAACACTTTCTTTTGGAGCCTCCCAAATACTGAGCTAGCTCTGGCTATGTATGTGTCAGCCTCATTGCTAATGTGTTCCTCCCTGGAAAGGACACTGCCAAGGTAAGTGACTTGTCTGCAGTACTCAGAACTTCTCCATTTGCTGTAATCAATGATTCCATATGTGGATGGTGGAATCAATGATTCCATGTGGTGCTGGATGATGGAGCACCTGTTTTTTTGGTGTTAATTGTTAGACCAAAATTAGCATAAGCAGCAGAGAATTGATCCATACTTTGTTGCTTCCCAGCTTCAGAGGCTGCATTGAGTGAACAATTTTCTGCAAACAGAAAATCATGCATCAACACTCCTTCTACTTTGGTTTTGACTTGCAGCCTTTTCAAGTTGAAGAATTTGCCATCAGTGCATGGCCATGTTCATTCTCAGTTCAGGCATTTGATAACATGGCTGAAAACATCATGCTCAAAAACATGGGAGCAAGGATACATCCTTGTTTCACTCCATTGGTGACTGGTAAATCTTGAGAGCATCATCCACTATCCAGAGCCCAGGCATGCACACTGTTATGAAATTGATGCATAATACTCATGAACTGCTTTGAGTGACCAAATTTTGACATAATTTTCCATAAACCCCTATGACTGACAGTATCAAAGGTCTTGGTCAGATCTACAAATCTATGCAGACCTCTGTTCTGTTCCTGGAATTTTTCCTGGAGTTGTAGAGCAGCAAACACCATTATTAACTGTTCCTTGACTCTTTCTGAAGGCACCCTGACTCTCAGGGAGGTGACCATCTTCCAGGTGAAGGATTAGCCTATTGAGATGGACTCTGGCAAGAATCTTACCAGCAATGACTAAAAGAGAAATACCCTTGTGATTGTCACAGGACAATCTATTACCTTTACCTTTATAGAGATGGACAATGGAGGCATCCTTGAATTCTTGGGGGAATAACTTCTTCATGCCATAAAACCTAGAAAATTTTGGTCAGCTCTTGGATGAGCAATGGACCTCCCCCCACACACACACCTTATAGATATCAGTTGAAATAGAATCAGCACTAGGTGCTTTGCCACTTGAAAGGAGCCTAACGACATTCAAAACCTCTTCTTCAGTTGGAACTTCAGTTAGGGACTGATTGATTTCAATTTGAGGTAAACAGTCAATGGCTTCTGCATTGATTGATGATGGTCTGTTAAGAACACTTTAGAAGTGTTCAGCCCATCTCTCTAGGATCATGTCCTATTGCTGATCAAAGTGGATCCATCAGTACTGAGTAGTTGAGATGCCCCATAGGTCTTTGACCCATAAATAGTCTTCAGAGCATCATAAAAGCATTTTGGTTTGTTACTATCTGCATAAAATTGAATTTCATTTGCCTTCTTACTAAGCCAAGAGTCCGGCATCTCTCTATGCTTTGATTGAACTTTACTTTTTTTTTCTTTTTTGCAAGGCAATGGGGTTAAGTGTACTTTACATTTTCTTTTTAGATTTTTGCAAGGCAAATGGGGTTAAGTGGCTTGCCCAAGGCCACACAGCTGGGTAATTATTAAGTGTCTGAGGCCGGATTTGAACCCAGGTACTCCTGACTCCAGGGCCAGTGCTTTATCCAAGTGTACTTTACTCTTGATGGAATTAAATGCTGCCTTCTTAGAAATGGACGAACTATCCTGCTAGTAATTTCTGTGGAGTTTTCATTTTTCATTGAGCAAATTCTGTATTTCCCCAAGCTGCCCACTCTTTCTGCTCCACTATTGCCAGTTGTATGGTGGCTCAATTACCCCTCCAAGTTAGCAGCTAACTGTTTTCTCAGGGAGACACTCTAATCTCTCTCTCTCTCTCTCTCTCTCTCTCTCTCTCTCTCTCTCTCTCTCTTTACAAGGCAAATGGGGTTAAGTGGCTTGCCCAAAGTCACACAGCTAGGTAATTATTAAGTGTCTGAGACCGGATTTGAACCAGGGCTGGTGCTTTAACCACTGCGCCACTGAGCCGCCCCTCCACTCTAATCTCTTGACATTAATTCTTCAAATAGTCCTTTTACTTCAGGGCCACTGCTTAGGATGAATGTGAATAGTTAGCTTATTGAGGATGAGTCTGTGATCAGTCCAGTACTCTGAACCACACACTGCCTTTGCCACTCTCACATCCTGCCTGTCTCTTCTCCTTATGATCACATGGTCTATTAGATGCCAATGTGTGTTACGTGAATGTATCCAGGAAATTTTATTGTGTTTGGGTAAACAGAAGACAGTGTTTGCAATGAGAAGGTCATGAGACATGCAAGTCTTCAGTAGTAAATGACCATTACTGTTACAGTTTCCAACTCCATTCCTTTCAAGGACTCCCTGCCATGTCTGGTAATCTGAATCTACTCTAGCATTAAAGTCACCCAGAATTATGATACATTGATACAGTGATGATAAGGATATCCAGGTCTTCCTAAAATTTTTCTTTAACTTCATCAATATTAGTCATGGTGGGAACATAGGCACTGCTGATGGTGGCATGATGTTTTCCTGGAAGTGGCAATCTCATTGTTATGAGCTTGTGGTTCACTCCTTTTGGTAGGCATTCAAGAATGTTGACTAGATTAGTTTTGATTGCAAAACCTACCCCAGCTTCATGGTAATCCTCTTCACTGCAGTCACTCCAGAAGAAAGTGTATCCAGCTCCAACTTCAGTAAGCTGGCCTTCATTTACCAGCCTTTGTTTCACTTAGGGCTACTATTTGGATATGATACCTGCTGAATTTTTTTTGCATCAAGAGTTGTTCGTCTTTCAGGTCTATTGGATCAGGTGTTGTGTAGGAGAGCGCACATGTTCCATGCATTGATAGTAAGTGGAATCTTTTCTGAAGAAGTTTTTGTAGATTCTTTTGTAAGGTCTTGATTGCAGTTTGGGATTCCCACCTGCCTCAGTAATCAGTCCAAGGTTGGGTAAGCAGACAATTTTTAGGACACCTTTTCTTTTTTTTAATTGATATTTTATTTTTCCAATTATATTCATCCACATGCATATGTTTATTTATAAGTTACATAATTACCTTCCATACTCCCTTTCCACCCCCTCCCCTCACCAGAAACAGTCTGGTGAATATTGTACTTAAACATTTAATATGTTTACAGATTAGTCATTTTTGGTATGAGGAATTAGGAATAAGGGAAAAGAAAGAAAACTGAGACAGGAAAGGAATACATAAGAGAAATTTTAAAAAGTGAATATAGTGTTCATCCTCTGGATAGGGATAGGATAGCACTCTCCATAACTAGTCTTTTATGGTTGTCCTAACTCTCCAAACTGCTGAGAGGAGCTGCATTTATCAAGGTTGATCAACTCATAATATTGTTGTTAATGTGTACAATGTTTTCTTGGTTCTGCTCCCTTTGCTCAGCATCAGTTCCTGTAATTCATCCCAATGGTCCATTCAACCATTCATGGTTTCTTATAGAACACTAGTACTCCATAGCATTCATATACCATTCCCCAGTTGATGGGTATCCCCTCAATTTCCAATTCTTTCCCACTACAAAAAGAGCTGCTATAAATATTTTGGGACTTTTCCCAATTTTTATGATGTTTTCTGGATATAGGTAGAACTGCTTTCTAGCTCTTTCCTCACATCAGGTGGTGAACAGTGTGATTCTTAAAAGGGCTACTCAATCACCCAGGGGGATGCCCAATTTCACTGTGGAGAAACGACCCAATGGCCTGGGCCACCTGTGTGCAGGGTTGTGACTGCAGCACCTGCTGTTTCATCACTTGCCTGTTGCCACGGGACTTTGAGAAATGGTAAAGTATGAATGATGTCTTTTGATGTGTGCGTAAATTGGATTTAAGCAGGGTAGAGCTGTAGGAAGTCATCCACCTCACTCTCTTTTCCAAAGGTGTCATGATTCAGAGTGGCAAGACAGAGTCAAGACAACTGGTGATGGCCCTAGTTGCAGTGGATGACCTTAGTGTCTTCAATGTCTAACCAAGCTCTAAGCACTCCACAGCATCTGCTTCAAATGGCTTCATGGCCATGTTCTCATCTGCCCATTCCAGCAATGGAAGACTTCACATGCTTAGGGTAGATACCCCCCACAACCCACTGATAAGTTTGAGACTCCCTTGGTTGCGCTGCATGTCTCAGCTTCTTGGAACCACAGGTGAGAGTTAGGTCACTCAGGTGGACATCAAAGATGGAAAACATCCCTGAAAAGGGCTCTGCAGCCCTCACACCTGAGGTACTAATCTTCCTTGAACATATACCCTTATACCCCAACTGTAAAAGGCAGATAGAAGATAAGGGACATTCCCAGGGTCATGCAACTAGTAAACATCTGAGGCTGGATTTGAATAGTTCTGATAAGAACAGTTGATAGGCAGATGCAGATAGAAGATGAAAGTCAGCCCCTTTATGATCTTTTGAGTAGGTCATTCTTCCTGGCTTAGTGGCTAGTCCTATTTGTTTTGTTTTGTTTTGGTTTTTTTGTTTTTTAGGTTTTTGCAAGGCAGATGGGGTTAAGTGGCTTGCCCAAGACCACACAGTAGTCCTCTTTGCTTAACTCAGTTGATGGACCACAGGACCTCTCCTGATTTTCTGCACCATCCCAGAGCAACAAACTTAGCAGCATTGTAGCACATTTCACTGGAATTGATCAGGATTTTATGCTCAACATGTGATATCTGCATGGGATATGCTTTACTACAACCTCAGTGTACATAGTTAGATGATTCTTTGCAGTTAGTTTATTCTTCAATTTTAGATTTTTGCATTTATTTTTAAATTTAAATTTATGTAATGTTTTAAATTTAATTTAAATAATTTTTTGTAGTAACTGGTCTGATCATAATGAAGTTTATTTCCTCCCTTAACAGTCATGAGATATGCTGTTGTTTCACCATAGTTTCATAGACATTTGCTCACTTTTTCTAGGTTGACCCTCTGTAATACCTCAGGTGGTATTCTTGTTGATTTTTGTTGTTGTTGGTCAGTTTGCTTTTTTGGTAGTTTGCTTTTTTTCTTTTGAGAACTTCCTGTTTATATTCTTTGACCATTTGTTTAAGGGAGAATAAATAGCTTTTGTTCTTATATATTTTAGTTCCTATGTATCCAAATATCAGTTTATTAGCAGAGTAACTTGTTACAAAGGTTTCCCCCCTTTTGCCATTTCCTTTTTGACCTTTAGCTGTATTAATTTTGTTTAAAAGCTTTTCAGTTTTACTTAATCATAATTGTTAATTGTCTTCTGTGATCACTCTATTCCTTGTGTCAAAAAGTCTTAAACCATAGTTGTGAAAGGTGTCTCCTTCTATTCTTCCCTAATGTCTTAATGATGTAATTTAATGATGTATTTTAAACCATATATGAGATGTTGGCCTAAGCCTAATTTCTACCATGCTTTTTTTCCCAACTTTTCAAGAAGTTTTTATTGAATAGTGATTTCTGACTCTATTAGTTGCTATCCTTGGGTTTTTTAAGGAATACTTTGCTACTGTGATCAATTGTTTCTGGGACTTAAGTAAATAATGTATTTTATTGATATTTTCTATTTTTAAAGTAGTACCAAAAAGTTTCAATGATTACTGCTGTGTAGTATAATTTGAGATTTGGTTTAACTTGACCTCTTTCCTTCTCACTTTTTAAATCATTACCCATTGAGATTCTTGCTATTTTGCTTTTCCAGATGAACTGTTATAGTCCCCCCCAAACTTTATAGTAACATTTTAGTTTGATTGTTATGGCATTAAATAAATTTAATTTAGTCAGTATTTTCTAGATTATTTTTTATAATAGTCTCAAGACCCAGTTATCCACAATTAATATCTCTCCAAATAATTCTATCTTTACTTCTGTTAATAACATTTACATGGCTATAGTTGTATAAATCCTATATGTGTCTTGTGTAATTCATGGTATACCTGCAAAGTCAATTAACTGTCACTTATGCTAACTAGTGCTATGAAAGCACTAATTAGACTTCTCAATGTTAGCACCCAATCAAATGTGTAGGAAAATTAGTTTATATTGCCTATTTATATTATCTGTTAGAAAATTTAAACATCAACCCTGTTAGGAACCAACCATTAACCTGATTCCCTAGGGCTTTTTGAAAAGTAAGCATGTTGCACCAATACTCAATGACAAGTCAGTCTCTCTCTCTCTCTCTCCCTCTCTTCCTCTCTCTCCATACCCCTCTCTGCCCAATTGAAGGCCATATGTCTTCCTCCAAGGTGGTTGACTGACAAGTTGATAAATCTCCATTAGTTAATCAATAATGCTTTCAAGTGAACCTAGATGTTTTAACCTCAAGTGAAGGGAGCAGAGGGACATAGGAACTAACCTCAGTTATGACCCAAGATCATTCTAAAGATTGGGAGTGTCTGGTGATTTTCTTTTTTTTCTTTTATTAAAGATTTTATTTGAGTTTTGCAGGTTTTCCCCCAATCTTATCCCCCCCCCATAGAAAGCAATCTGTCAGTCTTTGTTTCCATGTTGTACATTGATCCAAACTGAGTGTGATGAGAGAGTAATCATATCCTTAAGGAAGAAACAAAAAGTATAAGAGATAACAAGATCAGACAATAAGATATCTGTTTTTTTCCCTAAATTAAAGGTAATAGTCTTTGGTCTTTGTTCAAGCTTCACAATTCTTTCTCTGGATATAGATGGTATTCTCCATTGCAGACAGCCCAAAATTGTCCCTGATTGTTGCACTGATGGAAGGAGCAAGTCCATCAAGGTTGATCATCACCCCCATGTTGCCGTTAGGGTGTACAGTGTTTTTCTGGTTCTGCTCATCTCACTCAGCATCTATTCATGCAAATCTCTGGTGATTTTCTTAAATTTCTGGCCATGGGCATTATTCCACTTATAACCAAATTCTGATTCTGAAGTTATGATGAAGTGAACTATCAGTCAAATAACATCAGGAACAAGCTTTTCTCAATTGTCTACCAGGTTTGGAGAACACAGGTCATTAGCAACTATTTACCAAATGTGAGAAAAACTCCCATCAATGGTAATTAGTTAACAAATCTGGAGTACAAATGTATCATTGCTAAACTGTACCACTCAAGTCTTTATCTTATTACAGAAAAATAACATATAGCAAGTACTGATGAAAGCTTAAAACAAATTATTCTCACTTCATCATTTGGTGATTCCAAATATTTTATACATTCTTTAATTAATTTTAATAGAATTTCTCTCTCTTCTTGTTGGAGTTTGCAGATAATATATAGAAAGGCTGATGATTATTTGATGAAGCTATTTATTGTTTCAATTAAATTTTTAGTTGAATCTCTAGGGTTCTCTAAGTAAATGATATCTACAAAATGTGAAAGTTTTATTTCCTCTTTGCCTATATTTATTTATGAGCCAAATGACATAGAGGAATGTAATGAATCTGAAGGGAAGAGAAATTGAAAAGTGATGGTAGTAGAAAGGTATTAAAGTTGCACTGGGAAACAGGAAGATATTAATTCACCCAGTTCTAGTTAGGGAATAGGAAATAAAAGGCAACTAGCTCTAGTCTAGGTGACTAGGTACAGTCTTTTGGAGATATCCAGGTTTCAGTTAGTGAAAAATGGAAAGAAAATGAAAAAAAGAGGTAAAGATTAATGGAAAGTTTCTTAATAATCAGATTGACATTTTAGGGAAAGTAAATGTATAAGAGGAAAGAAATTGAGGAGCCAAAAGAGTATGGGAGGAGGTAGCAGGGGAAGAGGATTATTACTCTGGAAAATGGCAAGTCCTCAATTTCATTATATTCATCATCATAATTTAGAATTATGAGGTATAGATTGTAAGGAATATTCATATAGGACACAAACTTGAGACAATTGAAGAATATTTATGTATTTCATTCAAGAATTATTTTTACCTATATTTTATATGTATGTACATTATATGTATTTCATTCAAGTGTATATATATATATATATATGTGTGTACACACACACACACACACACACACACACACACACACACACATATATATATATATTTAATATGTATTTCAGGGCCAAATATGGATATTACCACCACATTAAGAAAATGTTGAGGGAATACAGAGTGAAAGACAGTTCTGAGAGGAGAGAGGTGAAGTTAGTTGTAGAAGTTTTCATTAGAAGATAAAGTTTTGAGTCCAGTTTTGGATGTGAAGCATACCATTTACTGGAGAAACCTGAAATTCTAGAGAATTATAGTAAAAAGTATAATGACTATTATATCTATATATCTATCCATTTAATTATCTATCCATCTATCTATGCATGTACATACATATATATGTAAATATATATTTATTGTGTGTGAATAAAATTTGTTTATGTATAAATAGATATATGCATCCCTTTCTATCTTTTTGTCTATCTTATCTTATCTATCTATCTATCTCTCTATCTATCTTTCTATCTATCTCCTGTCTTGTAGGCAGGATTCCAGAATCCCAGATTTGTAGTCAATCAGACAATGAAGTAAGACTTGTGAAGTTATAATGCTAGATCTCAAGCCAAGGGGGGGGATGAGAGACTTGGAACTTGGAACTTGGTGGGATTGTACTATTTAGTAAATGAGCTGAACTGTGAACCTAATCCCTTTCCTCTCCCCAGAGTGCAAGAGAGGGATTATTCCCCTGATATCAGGGAGGATCTTTGTATTGTTTATTGTTACTATATCTCTGGAGTAAATATAATTTTGTAAAAGTTCATCTGAATATTAAGTGCTTAGGGGTATAGGAAAACTCCTAAAATAGGAGAACATAATCAGTGAATTATGGAGCCAGTGGCAGAGAGCCTATTAAAAGAGAACTGAACAACAACACATATATGCACACACACATGTTACATGTGCACGTGCATATGTACCTATGCAAACACATGTGTATACATATATGTAACCAACCTACATACAAATATACTTTATCCCATAGTGTGTGTGTGTGTGTATCCCACTGTATGTAAATAAAATACATATATAGACATAGATATAATAGTCATGCTTTATCCTATGGGGTATATATATATTATATGTACATATATATAATATATATATATGTGTGGGCATATATATGTATATACACACACACACACACACACAGACAGATGACTATTAGACAAAATGTATTTGGGATTGGATAGTTGGAATTGAGAATGAATGAGAGGAACTAGAAACACAACTTATCTTTAGGGGACATTCTCTAATGGAGGTTATAGGTGATACACTCATGAGAAAGGATTCAATGGGTAGAAATTCTGAGAAGAGACAGCATTGTGAAATAATTGATGCTAGGTCAGTTAGATGAAGAAGGATAATCATGGAGGTGGCAAATTAGGATGGGGGCCCAATGAGATGAAGAACCCCAATTCTAATGTGATCTCTGATGACTAATTCAGCATTTTTTCACTTGTAGGATGGTTCCCAGCAAGCACAATCAAACCTGACCTTCCTGTCAATCCTGAAGGAGCCCTATCAAGAACTGGCAGTTCTGCAACCTAAGGATATCCCTAATAAATTCCCTTTATTGCTCAGTCTCATTCGCATTATCTGGGTCAACTCCCCATTCTATAATAGTCGTGAGAGGCTCACCTCCCTCTTCCGAAAGGTCTGTGTGATGAGAATGGGTTATTTTTTTCCTGAAATTTCTAAGACTTGTTTATTACTAAGTGCACTCAGTCAAAGATGACCTGGGGGTAGGGAACCTAAAGATACTGAAAGGTAGTCAGAAAAGCAAGACAACCCCTACTCTTAAGAAACTTGCATTTTAGAAGAGTTAAACAACACATATAGGAGGTTTTGGCTGCAAAACCATTTAGAAAACCCTACTAGTTCATAGAATATAGTGGCAAAGCAGATGGTGATGTATCTTTCTTTGCACTGGTAAAAATCATATTCATTTCTTATGATGAACCATTTGATACTGCCAAGAATTTGATGGCTTGAACTTTTTTTTCTGCATATTTAGTAGAAGAAGTATCTTTTGAAAATGTGGGAGCCAAACTCCTGTACCTTGTCTAATAACAAGAATTATTCCTCTTGGGGATGCTGTGGAATTAGATTGGAACCAGAATTGTAATCTGGGCGGAAGGGTTGCTAGACCTGAATTCAAATCCAGCCTTAGACATTTGCGTTATAGCTTCAATATTCTCAATTGTAAAATGGGGATATTGATATTATCTACTTCTCAAGGTTGTTGTGAGAATCAAATGAGATATTTGAAAAGGATGAGGCTAAACAGAACATTTAAGTATTTCAAATTATTCTCTGCCTCAGGCCCTAAGGAGATAGGTATATTAATTGAATTCTCTCTGTCTAGAGTAGTAGAATTTTGGGAAGGAGGAGTTTCAAACTGGAGATTCTGGTTGGAACAATTAGGATTATAGGACACCTGCTGTCTTCTTTTTCCTTTCTGGAATTTAATTCAACAAATATTTACCTAAAATTTACTGAGAATAATGATTCTGTCCTATCTAGTGAAGCAGGAGAGCTTTAAGAAAGAAAAATGGACAAGACTATATCACCTCAAAGTTCCCTAAAGTGAGGCAGCACTTTACAAGGGAATTAGTTACAAGGGAGTCAACTGGATAATGGGGATGCATGAAGTTAACAGGGGTGTTTGTGGGTGTGAATTTGGGAGTTTCATTTAAATGAATTCAATGCAATTAATTGCATTAAGTGACTAGTTTCCAGGGCATTGAGGAATATCAAAATATTTGCTCTCAAGGTACTTCCGTTCTACTGGGGGATGCAATATGTCACAGAGAAGTATAACACAAGGCAAGGAGTGATGGAGTACACACAAGGGAGAACTCAAGCTTCTAGACATATTTGAAGTAGGAGAAGCCATTAACATTTGGGGTAGGGGATAGATTAAGAAAAGGTTACATACAATAAGGTAAAGACTTGAAAGATGGAGATGAAAAGGGATTGTGGGCCAGGCCAGGGGTAATGACTAATACAAATGCAAGGAGAGACAGAGATGGAGACATTTAGGATATGGCCTAGTAGCCCAGTTTGATGGAAACATAGAATATGTAAATGGGAGGCATATGAAATGAGACTTAGAAGGGAGGTAGAGGTAGACTCTGAAGGTCTTTGTGTTCTGGACTAAAGCAGGAGAGAACCATTGAAGGTTTTCCTACATCAGATCAACATTAGCCTTAGAAAAGACCATTTTGATAGAATTCATGAAGGATGGTGTGAAGTGATGAAGTGATAGAGCCAAAGGGCCACCTGAGCCAAAGTAGGAAGGTTTATAACCCAGATCAGCAGTATTTAACTAGGAGAGCATTACCCTTAGGGGCAAAATAAATCATGAATCAAGTCTAGTAATAAGGAGGAGGACTTGAGGATATTATTATGGTGTCTCAGAAAGGACAGGGATGATTGGGGATGATCGGGGATAGGGAGACCATAGTTCCAGGAGTTACATCAGTTTGTCCTTGCAGATGAGCAATGAGATCATACGTTTGTGCTGCCATGACATTTCTCTGGACCGAATATTTGAAGGCTATGTCAATTCTAGCAAAGAGAGTCTGCACAATTGCATAGCATGCTGTCAAGCCTGGAAGGACCACTACATGCAGGCTGTACAATTACATACACAGTAGGTGATGTCCCCTTTCCCCTGACCCCTCTCTTGCCCCAAAAGAGAGCAGAATCTGCCTCCTAGACCAATTCTTTGGGTTTGAGTTCTCATAGTCACAAATTCATGTCCCTACTTAGCCCTTCACTTAGAACCCAAGTGTCTTATTCTCTACTTCCTGCCTCTCTTCAGTAACCTATATCTGTTCCCAGAAACCTTCCTTCTCTCCCTTTCCCTCCAAAAATTGATCCCAGGGTTTTGATTGTTCATCAAGCTTAGAACCTAGATACATCTTCTCAGTCTTTAAGTCTCCCCCCTCTTTAAGCCCTTAGAGTTATCCTCTTTTACTATAGATTCCTGTGAAACCAGTACTAATCTAGCACTGTATATTCTGCCAGTGAATCTGAGACTATGATGACCTGTGTTATCTTCTTCCTGACTCAGGTACTCCAGCCGGGGCTGGGTTCTGGACCAGACTAGCATATTTGCCCAGGTTGATGCCTTTGTGCAGCGTTGCAAAGACCTTATTGAGGTGTGGAAACTTTCATTGGGGGGGGGGGGCGGACCAAAATCAATGGCAGAGTCCTTGTTCAGAAACTTGAAGAGAGGAAGGAATAGGGACTAATCAGTTAACAAGCATTTATTAAGTGACTTCTGGGTGCCACTCCTTTCTTCAGCCTAGGTACAAGTTCTGTCTCCATTATCCTGATGTTCCTTCTTCACCATAACCTCTTAAAGGCAGCATTATCATTGACCCAATATCCTAAAGCTACCTCTTTATTCTTAATTCCATTCCTGTAGCCTTTACCTCTTACCTATTTAGTAGATGGAATGTGATAATTTATAGCAAAATGCCCAAGCTTCTAACTTGGGAACCAACCCTTAGGCTAAGAAGGGGAAGAAAAGAGACCAATGTGGAATCTCTTCTAGGTTTGTGACTGTCAGTACCACTTTGCTCGGTGGGAGGATGGCAAGCAAGAGGATATGCCCTGTTTCTTTGGTGCTGAAGGGCCCCAAATAACACGTAATTTGTTGGAGATTGAGGACATCTTCCATAAGAATCTGCATTTTCTACGGGCTGTTCATGGTGGCATCCTGGATGTTAAGAACACATCTTGGCATGAGGACTATAATAGGTAGGGAGAAGGATGACTGAGTTTAAACTGGGAAGTGAATAGAAGAGTAAAATGTGATAAGATCAAGAAGGGTAAAGGGACTTGTATGATGCATGTCTATAAGAGTGAACTCTAGGGGCAGCTAGGTGGCGCAAGTGGATAGAGCACTGGCCCTGGAGTCAGGACCTGAGTTCAAATGTGACCTCAGACACCATAATTACCTAGCTGTGTGACCTTCAGTGAGTTACTTAACCCCATTGCCTTGCAAAAAAACCTCAAACAAATAAACTAAAAAAGTGAACTCTGGACTGGGAAGAAAAATATGCAAATAATTAGCAGGTAGAGAAAACCCAAGAGAGATGAGACAATGGTCATATGGCATCTAGATACCCTCAATGAGTTCAAGACACCTGGAAAAATTATATCCTATCTTACTGAAAGAGATCTGCACAAGTGATTATTGAGCTGCCATCTGTGGTCTTTGAAAGATGTTGGCATGGCAGAGTTGCTGCAGGATTGGAGAAGGGCAGATGTACTGCAAGAAGGTAAAATGAGCCAGTGAACCTGAGTGGGAAAATTCTAGAGTAAATAATTAAAGGGACAGTTTGTAAAAACTTAGGAATTCAGTGATTACTGAAAACCTGTTCTAGAGTAGGATCTGTTAAAGTAATCTCTTGTCCAAAGGTAACAAGACCAGTAGGATGATGATGATGATGTTTGTCCTTTGGACCATGACATCAAGAAGGTCATGCCATGGCAAGCACATATATTGGATTTGAGTGAGGAGGTCCTGTGCTAAGTCACCAGCCTCACTTTCTCCTCCAAAGCCATCTGGATCCAGATATGAATCAGGATGACTGGAGATGACCCTGGATGCAAAGTAGTCAAAGTTAAGTGACTGACTCAAGGTCATACAGCTGGTAAGTGACAAGTGTCTGAGGCTGGATTTGAATTCCTATCCTCCTGACTCCAAGGCCAGTACTTTATCCATTGCTCTTTATAGCTGCCCCCTACCAGTAGATTAGGAACATTTTTAAATGTAGTATATTCCATGTTTCAATAAAGCATTTGCTAGAGTTTCCTCATAGGATGGAGAAGTATTAGCTAGGTAATAGGTGAGATTGGAACTGATTTGAGCTGGATCCCAACTAAATAGTCATTCTGGGCTGATGTCACTTGTCATGACATTCAACTTTTTAATCAATAGCCTGTCAACTTTCCAGGTATTATAAAACTGGGAGGGTCAGTTGGATGCCAGAGTCAGAATCATCAAGGTCTTGACAACTATATGGATGGGCAGAATTGAATAAAATGAAATTTAATAGGGAAAAACACAGAATCTTACACCTGAGTTCAAAAAGTCAATTTCACAAGCACAGGATAAGGACTGTTAATAGTTCTGGTGAGAAGGATATGACAGCCTTGTGAACTCACTTCAAAGTAATAGTGTCACATGGAAGCCAAAAAATCTAATGCTATTCTAGATTGCATTAAGGGAGGCATCTGGGCAGTGAGGTGGTACAATAGATGGAGCATTGACCTTCGAGTCAAGAGGGCAGGAGTTCAAATCCAGCCTCAGACACTTGCCATATACTAGCTGTATGTGACCTTAGGCAAATCAGTTAGCTCTGATTGCCTTGCATCCAAGACCATCTCCAGTCAGCCTGAATCATATCTGGTCTCTGGACCCAGATGACTCTGGAGGAGAAAGTGAGGCTGATGACTTAGCACAGCCTCTCCTCACTCAAATCCAATTCACGTATTTGTCATGGCATCACCTCCCTGATGTCATGATGTTCTTTGAGAATGAAGGACAAACATCATCAAGGGAGACATAATGTCTAGAGCTAAGGAAGTAATGATTTCACCAGACTCTGAAATGATCAAACTGTCACATATAATTGAACTCTGTAGAGTTTTAGGGTACCACATTTTAGAAAGGAAAAAGATAAGCTATAATATGTATAGAAGACAAGAACCAGGATAGTGTTAAGATTAGAGAAACATTCCATATGAGGATAGGTTGAAGGAACTGGGACATTTAGCAACTTTGTAGGAGAATGTGATTGTTGCCTTCAAGAATATATGGCCTTGGGGCAGCTAAGTGGCACAGTGGATAGAGCACTGGCCCTGGAGTCAGGAGTACCTGAGTTCAAATCCGACCTCAGACACTTAATAATGGCCTAGCTGTGTGGACTTAGACAAGCCACTTAACCCCCATTGCCTTGCAAAAACTAAAAAAAAAAATAAAAAAGTAAGTTTAAAAAAGAATATATGGCCTTGTCACATGAAAAAGAGATTTGATTTATTCTGTTTTATCCCAGGTATGCCCAACATTCTTCTAAGAGCAATGAGTTGAAGTTTTATTGTAGGAACAAAACAAAAACAACTTTGTAACAGAAAAACTTGTCCAAAAGTGGAATGGACTACTTTAATAGGTAGGAGGGCCCACTTTATCAGAGGCCATCAAAGACTAGACAACCACTAGTTAGAGTTATTGTTGAAGGAATTCTTAATCAGGAATGGGTTAGACCAGGTGTGGTGATTTATGCCTGTGCTGCCTGCTGCCAGGGAGGCTGACAGAGCCCAGCAGATCTCTTTGAGTTTGGAAATCACTAACTCTGATGGACTAAGTCAAATAAGTGTCTGTACAAACTCTGGCAGTCATTTGATGAGCTTCAAGGAGTTGGGGTGAGTTCATTGGGTAAGTGCTCAGGTGGCAAAAGGAGTGAAGGAACCAGCTGAACCAGAAATAGGTCAGAGCTGCCATGCCATTCAAAGTGGGACCAAGTGTGTGGGTAGCCCCTGTATGTCCAGCTTGGACAAGCTAGAGAGACCAGTTTTTAGTAAAGAAGAAGAATACAGCCTCTGAAGTCCCTTCTAACTCTTTGAGGTTCTATGATTTAGTAAAGTTCAAGAATCTGAGGTAGGGTTGGGCACAGCCCAAGAACGAGGGCTCATTCACCTCAACACGTATCATTTTACAAATGGTATAGGTTCCGAGCAGGAATCAAAGATCTGGAGGTGATGACACAGAACCTGATTACCTCAGCCTTTGAGACAGTTAAGGATGTGGAACATGGAGTGCTACTGCTGGACACCTTCCAAAGACTTGCAAGCCGTGAGGTGCCTAATGCTTCCTGAAGGCCCTTGCTATCAACCTGTTCCCTCCCTCACCCAGGGATTACCCCAACCCATTTTAATCTTATGTACACCTCACACCAAATCACCAATACCTTAGCACTGTTAAGATTACCCAAAAAAGGTGTAAATATTTGGCAACATTCTCCACAAAGTGACTTCCACACTCTAATATTGCTAAAGGTTGGGGAGCTCCCTGGAGATCAATACCCAGGGGTCTAAGCACCTTCCTTCCCAAGATCCTTCTATCTCATTCTCAGGCTATAAAGAGAACGTTTGACAAGAAGGCAGTGGACCTGTACATGATGTTCAACGGGGAGCTGACTCTGGTGAACCGGGAACTGAGCAAGAAATGGCCCTATATACCTCCATATATGGGCCAGTATTCTGGCCATGCTTTTTGGGTGCGCACCTTGCGTCGTCGCCTTGATCGTACCATGAATGTAAGTATTCTCATGTCTACATAGTGTCCACTGGTGTTACTCTTTCATTCCTTAACTCCTGTGTTGGGCTCCCATTCCATACCTTCTGTATTTCTCTTGAAGTAGGCTCCTAGTTCTGTCTCTCTTTTTTTTCTTATTTCTTTTTCCTTCAGTGGAATGTTTTCTCTGCTCTGTAACATATCTGATCTTTTTCTTTTGATCTACTCTATTGATCAGGTCATATCATCCTTTATTGTACTTTTTCAGTTTTTTTTAATTTATTATTTATTTTCAATGTGTTTTTAAAAAATTGAATTCCAAATTCTCTCCTTTCCTTTGGTCCCCTCTCCTACCCACTGAGAAGATAAACAATATGATATTTATTATATGTGTGAAATTATGCAAAACATATTTCCATATTAGGTTGCAAAAAAGAGGCAAGAAAAATAAAGTCAGAAAGTTATATTTTAAGTGCACTCAGGGTCCATCAGTTTTCTCTCTGAAATATTTTCTCTGAAGATAGCATTTTCAATCTTTCATTTAAGCTTTCCAGTCCCCAGATAAAAAGATTTTGGATGAGATTAGGTTCTATAAGTATGTGAAAAATTTGGTCATTAATATGCTTTTCTCCTCCCCTCTTTTTTAGTGCCTCTCATCTGCCCATTTCCTGCCCCACATTGGCACTGGGGAGGAGAGTGTCCACACCTACCAGCAGCTGACCCAGGCCATGGATGAACTGGTTCGAAAGACTTTTCAAGACTGGACACAGACTGTGGAAAAAGACAGCATTCGACGTCTAGACACCCCACTGCTAGGGATCAGTGTCGAGAAGCCAGGAATGCTGGATGTCAACTTTGACAAGTATGGGGTCCATCATCTCTGTCCATCTTCCCTGACCCTTTGCACAGTTCTGTCTTTTGTGCCTTGGTCTCCATTCCCATCTATCTTCTTTGGTTCTTTACTTACTATGATATTTGCTTTCACTTAATAACTTGAATTTTTCACTTGAACTTTTTAAAAGAATTATGTTGACCCCCTCAAAAAAGAGTCAATGATTAAGGTATACTGCCACCTGGTGTTTCTGTTCTCTGGGCCAAACCACATGGTATATGTTTCTCCTGAGCTTCAGGTTGTGGCGGTAGGAGGGCAGTCTCTGAACAAATTCTTCTTTGTAAGATTTATAACCATTATTTTTCTTGTTTTTTTTAAAATTATAAACAATAACAGTCAAATATATAATACAAAGGACATTTTACCTAAGCCCACCAGGCTTACAAGACAGAACCAAAGGAACTGACAAAGGTAGCAAGCAAATATGATGCTTTTGTTCTGTTTCCCTTTCTAGATCTCTATCCCCCTTATCCTATCAAGTCAGCATTTAATAAAGGAGCCACTGTGCTAATTCCCAAGGATACAAAGAAAAAACTTGTTCCCAATATCACAGAGCCTACTTTCAAAAAAAAAAAAAAAAGAAAAAGAAACAGCGTAAGAATGGAACATACAAGGTCCATACAGAGTAGATGGAAGATAAGCTTAGAGAAGGCATTAACCTGGAAAGGCTGCTTATGGGAAAGATGATCCTTAAAGGAAGTCCAGAATTCTGAGAAGTGAAGATCAAGAGGGAAAGCATTTCAGGCAAGAGGAACAACCAAAGTCAGAGATGAGAAATGGAGCAGTATATGTAAGGAATGATCAGTGGGGCTAGACCATAGAATGTATGTAGGGAGTCAGACTAAGACTGGAAAGACACAAAGAGACCAGGTTTGTTCCTAGAGGAAACAGCAAGCTATTAGAAGTATATTCATATGGTTAGAACCACTTTAGGAAAATCACTTCGATAACTGTAGATTGGGGAGGGGAGAGGGGAGATTGACCAGTTGTACTACAAGATATGACAAAGGTCTGAACTAGGGAGGTGGTTGATTATATGAGAAGAGAGAAGGAAACATAAATGAGAGATGTGGAGAAAGAAATAAGATTTGGCAGCTAACTGGGATAAGTGAGAGGCAGTTCAGGATAACACTGAGATTAGGATCCTGGATGACTGGGAGGATGATAGTGTCCTAAACAGTAATAGGGAAATTGCAAAGAGGAGTGTGTTTGGGGAAAAATTTAATGAATTTTGTTTCGGACATGTTGAGTTAAAGATGACTTTGGGACATCCAGTTTGAAATAATAACATAGCACAGAAGAGTGACAGGTATAGTAACTGATAATAAATCATCAGTGCAGTGTCTGACTTCAAAATATTCTACCAACCCCTGTGTTTAGATTTATCTGACCTCATAATTAGAATATTAAAAAATGACTGGGGTTTGTTCACTCACTTATTAGCATCTAGTTCCCTTTTCTAATGCAGTTTAAATTCTCACAGCCCCCTAGCATCTACAGGTCATCTAAAACTCAGTTTCTTGAACTGAGCTAGTTGCCTTGAATCTATATACATATATGAAGTTACACCTTTCTAGGTGAATCAATAATTTAGCTGGTTATTGTGAAAAAATAAAATTTATTTTCATTGGTTTCCATAGAAAACATTTCAGATCCGTCTGTTCTTTGATACAGACTGCCTTCCTTTAAAGATACTCTATCTCATTTCTAGTTATAACTGTTTAAAGACACTGAAATGTACTTTTGGGTAGATTTAAAGAAATTTCAAGGGTAATTTTGACTGTATGAAGCTAACTTTCATAATAAGATGTTTTACTACTGTAGTTTCAGAAAGAAATGTATTTTATACTTCTACATCAGTGTTCATTGTGATAACGGTCAACAGTTCTCTTGTTTTGTCACATCATTTTGGGTTTCAGAATCATATTTGTGGTTTTGTAAGAGTGCAAGCTTTCTATATCATTTAGAACAATTTTTTAAGTACAGGGATTAATTACTTTTTACAGAAAAGTATATCTTTTGAAAATATGTTATTTATCAGTGTCCTTTTTTGGGAATATATCATATTCTAAAACTCATTTCTTATAATTAATGAATAGTTCTGAGTTTTTATGTTTAGTTCTGGGAACCATCTCTATATCAATTGGTTTTGATCTGTGTCATGACTACTAAGTATTTAATACTAACATTGTTAGAACTGATTTCTATATAATCATATAATCATTATCAGCCTTAAGCTCTTTGGGACTTACAATCTGATTTTATTAAGAAGAAAACAAATGGAAGGCCGTTTCCAAATGCCCTTTGGGTATTTTTATTTAGTATTGTGATTTTTATGTGATTTTTCTTTCGAAGTTCTCCTTTTTTGCACAGGGCAAAGCCATAGAGAGGTGAGCAGAAGTAACCCAGAGCTAAAATTGTAAGGTGTTACAATAAAATATTAAGCTTAACGTGGTATTTTAAATGGACTGTGACATAACTAGTGCTACTTTTGCTGCTGTTTCACCTGGAGAGGTGGGGACAAAGAATATCACATGGTACCACCAAAGAACAGCCAGGCCCCACATCATGGCATGAATATGGCCAGGAATGGGGTTCATTTTGAATGGTAGTTGACTTTTTTATTGTAAAAATCAGGTTGGCAGTTGACTTTTGATCCCTTTTCAGGAATCCATAGGGTCTAAGTCAGGGCCACTGAGAATTCAGTGGGTAGATAATCAAAATGTCTGAAGGTAGCCCTCAGTAGGAGTTTTCCAGACAAACCTAAGAAGATGCTAAAGTCATCCAGATTCTGCTAGAGATCATTAGTCACATTCATAAGATTTGGAGTGGAGCCCTTCAGCCACAGGTGAGATTTCTTTTCCATCTCCAACTGTAATATTTTGTGGGGGGAGGAATCCATAAGCTCTTGGATGACTGAGGGTTTTGTTTTGTTTTTTAAACCAGATCAGTGAGTAGTGCTTGAGAGTCTTGATAATGTGACCTATTACCTTTTGATTTCTTGTACCTAATCTATAATTTAGTTTATAAATGAGATTTCTTTAGTTTATAAATAAGTTTTCAATGAGCTGAATCTTGAAGAAAAATGAATTCTAAGGATAAGTGGTATGGGAAAAATAAATTCCAAGTATGGAGTATGTGCAAAGACACAAAGAGGGGGAGATTAAGTGTTCAGTGTGAGAAACAGAAAGTACTGTGATGTTTTAATTAACTAGAACAAAGTAAAATTATTAAACTTATTGACTTGCAATAAACATATGATTTTTACATCTTTTAACAAATTAACTTAATGTTTTATTTTTCCCAATTATATGTAAAAACAATTTTTAACATTTGTTTTTCAAAATTTTAAGGTCCAAATTCTCTTCCTCCCTCCTTTCTCTGACCCCTTCTCTGAGACAGCAGTAATTTGATACAGGTTATATGTATGCAGCAAAGCAAAACATTTCCATATTAGTTATATTGTGAAAAAATAGACCAAAAACCCACAAACAAAACAAGAAAAACAAGAAAAAAGTATTTTTAAAAGTTTGATTCAATTTGCATTCAGACTCCATTAGTTTTTTCTCTGAAAGTGGTTAACATTTTTCATCATAAGACTTTGGAATTATCTTGGAACATTATATTGCTGAGAATAGCTAAGTCATTCACAGTTGATCTTTGTACAATATTGCTATTACTGTGAATGGTGTTCTCCTGGTTCTCCTATTTCACTTTGCATCAGTTCATATAAGTCTTTTTAGATTTTTCTGAGAGCATCCTGCTTATCCTTTCTTATAGCACAATAGTCTCCATCCCAATCATATACCACAACTTGTTTAGCCACTCTCCAATTGATGGGTATACCCTGAACTTTCAGTTCTTTGCCACCACAAAAAGAACTGCTTTAAATATCTTTATTTTTTGATTTTTATCTCTTTGGGTCAAAGGATATGCTCAATTTTATAGCATTTTGGACAAAATTTCAAATTGCTCTCCAGAATGTTTGGATCAATTCACAAGTCTACCAGCAATGCATTAGTATCTCAATTTTCCCACATTCCCTTCATCAATGTCATTTTTCCTTTTCTGTAATATTAGCCAATCTGAGAGGTATGAAGTGGAACTTCATTAATTTGCTTTTCCCTAATCAATAGTGATTTAGGGCATTTAAAAAGATTATTGTACCAAATGTTCTTTTGTTCTGTTATTTTACATGATTTGGCATGGTTCATAAGATTATGACAATTTCTTTAATTTCTCCTAATGAAACCCATCACTTTGAGTTTTAAATGTTCATTGACAAATAGGCATTTTCCCCAAGTCTTCATCTTGATTATAGCCCACAGATTTTTTTTATTTGGGATTGTAGCAGGAAGGTTCCCAGGCCTTTGAAGCATATTTATGCCCATATCTTGGATAAATTTATTTTATGATTTGTGGAATGGGCAAGATTGTGTTTCAATATTCCAGTACCCTTGGAAATTTCTTCAATTCTAGAATAATTTTGCTTCTCAATATATCAATATTCAATATAAAAATAAAATTATTTTATCTTTCCCTCTATTGGGACAATGCTTCCAGGTCCACTGGAATTTTAAAAAATCCCCCAAACAATTTTTTGGATAGTTTACCAGACAAATTAAGTGTGATAAAGATTTCTAAATCACACATAGCCCCAGGGCAGCTAGGTGGCACAGTGGATAGAGCACTGGCCCTGGAGTCAGGAGTGCCTGAGTTCAAATCTGACCTCAGACACTTAATAATTACCTAGTTGTGTGGCCTTGGGCAAGCCACTTAACCCCATTGCCTTGCAAAAACCTAAAAAAAAAAAAATATCATATAGCCCCACCTGGACTTCTGACAATGGTACTACCCTTTACTGAGGATTTAGGTTTCATAAGTAATAATTGCCTTTTTCCTGGCTTTGGTATCCCCAACTTTTTATTGTCTTGTCCTTGATGAGTGTTTTTTCTTCATATCTATGGTTAACAGGTTTTTTTTTGAATTAGACTTTTTGATGTTCCAAAGCCAGGAAATCATTGTAGAGGAGTCAGTAACAACATCTCTAGCTGTTGGATCTCTCTAATAGACTCTACTTTTTTATTCCTAAGGAAAGATTGTTTTTCAGCAATGGTTTTATAACCTTATGTTTGGTATATAGAATCCTATTTCATTGTGAAATGCACACTAACAACTATTGCAATAACTCTAACAGTACTTGCTCTTTAAAGATTATAGCTTTTATGATTTCTTTAGAGTAATCTCAATTTTTGAAAAAAAATCATTGAATTAAAAATGCAACAAAAGTGAATGAAATACATCTGTGTGGCTTGAAATCTAGTGCACTGACAGAGAACTAATTCCAGATGGAGAAACCTGTTGAATCTGGTTTCATCTGGTCAGTGTCACATGTTCTGAGTTAGCTTAGTATCAGCAGGAGAGTTCACGTGACCATTTCTGCCATGAAATAAAACCATATCAAAATGATGTCTTAGTCCATATAATTTGCACACCATTGTAGATCAATTTGACCGAACTTGAAAGTGCATGGAGGGGAGTATTATGTATTCTTGTATATCCTCTCTGAGCTGCATGGAATAGTATGACAAAACTGGAAAGCAAGACCATAGCAACAAGGTTATGAACTCAAATAAATAGGGAAGTATAGATGAGAGGAAGATTTGCTGATGATGGCAGATGGAGTCTAGAAAATGGCAATGGAAAGCAGACAGTACGATGACTCCTCCTACTGGCCTAGTGTGGCATGAGCAGGAAAAAAGGAACAATTAGCACCGTGGAAGATGGCCAGGACTGAGGTATTGTTAGAGAACTTAAGAGGTAGTGTCAAAAGATGTCTAGTATTGAAGGAGAGCTTGTTAACAATAGAATTTTGTTGTTGCGATGTAAGCATTTCAGTTATATCTGATTTCATGATCCTATTTGGGGTTTTCTTGGCAAAGGATACTAGAGTGGTTTGCCATTTCCTTCTCTAGCTCATTTTTCCAGAGGAGGAAACTGAAGTAAATGGAGTTAAGTGACTTGGCCATGATAAATGTCTGAGATCAATTTGACTTCAGGAAGATGAGTCTTCCCGACTCTATTCGCTGTTTCACCTAGATTCCCCAATAATTAAGCAGGGAGATCAAAAACAAGAAATATTGTTTCATGGATCACTTATACATTTACCCTATATTCGTTATAAGTGTATAAGCTAAAAAAGATAATTGCAGCTTATATGTTAACATCCTTTGTAGGAAGTAAAGAAATTCAGTGCAAAAATTGATAGTTATTCATGCAGTTAAATACCTTAATACTCAATGATTTCAATGCAAAGATAGATGGAGAATAAGATGGCAAAACATATATTAGAAAATATGGTCTAAGAATAGGAAAAGAGAGAAGCTAGAGGTTGTAGAATGCCTATCTTTATGGAGAGCTAATGATTGACTTAACCTTTCACTCACATGGCCCCACATAACCCAAGTGAAGTTTGCAATTAAGTAGGACAAGAAATCCTTAAGGGAAAAAAAAAACACATGGTCCCAGTAAAGGGATATTTCTGAGCAGTGACAGCTGTGATAGTATATTCAGCCTTCTAGAGAAAGAAGAGAAATTTGGACAGTGTTGAGTTCCTGAACCAAACTTCTTATTGAGAAGTATGTAGCTTAGGACCTGAGGATGCAACAAAGGAACTGATTCACAATTCAGAAGAGCAGACCTGGCCCTTATTTTCTGACTTGGCTTTCCATCTCCTTAATTCACCTATGAGTTCACTGGACTGTGCAAGACTGTTGGGGAAGGGCTAGTCTTTCAAGAAACCTCAAGTATAAGACTCCATTTTAGGGAATCTCCCATGACCTTAGGGTAATATTTTAAAGTTGAAGAGGACCTTAGAAGAAGTGGATTGTCATTAGAACCAGGGGTGTTGACTCATTTGCAACCCAATTTCATTTCTTAGGAGCACTGAGTCTAAAGAACTTTATAGGTTCCTGGAGGAAGATTCATTGGTGAGTTATGTAGATGGTGGTGACCTGTGAGTCCTTTGTATATTTTATATTGCCTGAGGGACAGAATAAAGGTTATCTTTTTAGATATAGAGCACAAAAGCTTGGGGGCATTTTACCTATATCTCTCAAGCTCTAAATGTGAATTATATTTTTATATTCCTCGGGGAGAAAGATGGGTGGGGAATGAGCCCATGCATTTTTGAATCTGGTCCATGAAAACACAGAATATGAGGTGCTAAGCTACAGGTGAGATATTTATTATAGATAATCATTTATTTCCTACCTAATATAGTCCCTCTCACAGCTGGTTATTTCCTTTCCTGTATGATGAAGGGGACATCTTACTCTTTCCTTTAAGTATTCTAATCCTGAATCTTTGGGAGTTATTTTAGGGTATTGTACATCAGAAATGCATGGTATATATAGCAGGATAAGAGCACTAACTTTGGACACCAGCTCTGACATTTATCAGGGGCAGAACTGGCTTCTTGTGGATGATAATATTGGCACAGCCTACGTCTCAAGGGTGGTTGTGAGGAAAGCCTCTTGGCATCCATAAAGCACTCTAGCAATGGCGCTCTCACTTTTGAAACTATCTTAAGATCTTTGTCTGTTCTGTCTGCTTTTTTTCTTCTGAGCCACTAGAGGGAGATGTTGTTTCTATTTCTTCCTTGTTTAGCCTCATTTGGTTTACAGAGAAGTGAGAATCCTTTAGAGATTTTCTTTACCTCAGAGGAGGAAACCTCTTAACACAGTCAGGTCAAGGTTCTGTGAATGAAGCAAAATCTGAAATTTATTTCCTTCATGTTAATGATCACCAGATGCTTTAATTCTTCACTGTAACATATGCAGCTTGACTTATCACAAAATAAATGCTGATAGACCATGGAGAGTAGAATTTTCTGGCATTAAAAATATGTGCAGTTAAAAAAAAAAAGTAACTTAAAAAGAAGGGATGTGCTGGAGCCAAGATCTTACCAGCTTTGATGATTAAATGTTTCTGTGTGAGCAATTACACCTCGGAAATTTGGCAAGACCTACAAATCAGGGTTTGATTTATTGTTGTGTAGATTGTTTAGACTTAGAAAATAATGGAGAAAATGTTGGTAATGCATATTAAGCTTAGAAGTGTGGTATGCATCTTTTTCTTTTTCTTTTTTTTTAGAATCAGTTGTTAAACATTGAGCAACAGACTGCTTCATAAAAGTGTTCCTCTTAATGCACTTCTATTGTGCTTCCTAGATGGCCTCTATCTCCTGACCGGGATTCTAGGTTCTAGACTGGGGACTGAAGTGATCATTCATGAAATTCCCACATTAGGACTTGGTCTATAACCTAACTGCCAGTGCAGTTGTTGAAAAGGCAGGTGACTTCTCCCCTCAAGGTTCTAGAAAGTTGTTTCTAGTTGTCCTGTGTGGCTTCCAATAGCAGTTAAACAGTAGATAGATGCTAGATTAAAGATATTTACCTACAAAGTTTAACAATTTAAGGAGCATGTTCTCCTCTTGCACACCCAAGATCCCTTGGAAAAAGAGTATGCTCAGACTTAAAAATACAAAAGGAATAATGATGTGTAGTGGGATCCGTGCCTGGGGAGACAGAACAGTATCAGAGTCAGGATTTGCACTGTATAAACCTAATAGGCAAATGCTTCTTGTATGTGCTTAATCTAGTTTGTGAAGGATTACCCAATCTGAGGTGAGGCACAGTTCTACCTCCTCTGACTCCCCTCATATCCCTGAACATGAGGCACATGACTCAAGAGAATGTATAACCAAAGTACATAGATCCTGAACCTACAAGTCCTTTTTTCTTTCAATGAAATCTTCAGGAGGGGTCACTTAAATTAGCCTTCTTTATTAGTCCTTAATAATATTTCTCTTTGTTGTGAGGAGTCACAAACTCTAAAGCTGCAACTATCCTCTGGAAACTGACTTTTCATACCTATCTATCTTTTGAAGTTTCCTTTGTTGTTGGTCCCTTCTAGCACCTACAATGGACTCTGTTGCTGAGGGCCCTAAGATAGTTTTTCCAACCTTTCAAAATTCACAGGGTTAGTTCCATCTAGGTCAATTTCTTTTTCTGAGATTGGATTTTTTAATAATGTTTTTATGTTAATCAGTGTATTTTGCATTTTTGTAAATGTTCATCTCTGTTATTTAATTTATCAGTCTTTTTGGCATATAATTGGACAACATAAATTCTATCAATTTCTTTTATTTCTTCTTTATCTCCTTTGCATTATCATTTTCACTTTGTTATTTGGTTTTCTTTTTTTTTAATAGATTTTTTTGCAAGGCAAATGGGGTTAAGTGGCTTGCCCAAGGCCACACAGCTAGGTAATTATTAAGTGTCTGAGACCGGATTTGAACCCAGGTACTCCTGACTCCAGGGCCAGTGCTTTATCCGCCCCCTTTTTAATAGATTTAAAAAATATTTCAAGTTTACTTCATGTTTATGATTCTCCCTACCCCTTTCCTGAGAGCCTTCCCTTATAGCAAAGAATTTTTTTAAGGAGGAAAAAGGGAAAAAAATCAACAAAATTCAGCAATACATAGAAAAATATATTTTGAATCTTGACATCTGAAAAGAATGGAGGAAGATGGGGTGGTCTTATAATCTGTTAATATTCCATTTCAATTATTTTGTGTATAGTTGTTCTTTCCAAATGTTGTAGTTATTGTGTATGTTGTTTTCCTGGCTCTGCTGCTTTCATTTTGTTATCTATTCATGTATGTCTTTCTGTGAGTCTCTGTGTTTATCATGCTTATTTATTTTTTTTTTAGATTTTTGCAAGGCAAATGGGGTTAAGTGGCTTGCCCAAGGCCACACAGCTAGGTAATAAGTGTCTGAGACCGGATTTGAACCCAGGTACTCCTGACTCCAGGGCCAGTGCTTTATCCACTGCGCCACCTAGCCACCCCCTATCATGCTTATTTTTTATAGCTTAATAATATTTCATTACATTCATGTAGTCATATGTAAATAACCATGGAACTAATTAGATATCACAAGCAAAACAGTAGAGGGAGAAGAGAAGAAACCTTGGAAAACTCATGGTTAATGGGTTTGACCTGAATGAAGATTTGGCAAAGGAGACCAAGAAGGAGTCATCAGATAGGCAGGAGGAGATCCAGGAGAGAATAGTGGCCTGAAAACCTAAAAGAAAATATTAAGAAGAGGAAGATCAACAGTGTCAAAAGACACAGAGAGGACAAGAAATATGAGACCATTACATTTGGCAATTAGAAAATTGTTAGTAATTTGAAGAGAGCAATTCATTGCATGATGAGCTTGGAATCCAGACTTATAAATGTTAAAAAGAAAGGGAGAGAAAAAGAAGTGGAGGAAATCTATTGTAAGTGACTTCAAAGAGTTTAGACACAAAGGGAGGAGAGATATGGGATGATAGCTTGGATAGATTGGTCAAATGAGGATTTTATGAAGATGAGACATGGGCATGTTTGTAGACAGTGAGGAAGCAGTTAGGCAGGGAGAGATTTAAGAGAGAATATGAATGTAAAGGGGGCAATCTGTTGGAGGAGCTGGGATAGAATGGGATCAATTGTGTAGGTAGAAGAGTTTGCCTGGGCAAGGAGAATGCCATCTCTTCATATGAGACAAGTGAAGAAGGAGACAGTGGCAGAAGATGACTGTGTGATGGGAGGAGAACTCTTCTTTTTTGAGTGAAATATGAAGATTCTCACCTTTGAGGATGGGGGAAGGGAGAAGGTGATAAGAGGTTTGAGGAGGGGTGGAAAGTTTGGAAGAGTGGGAGAGTGAACTAATTATGGAGATTTAGCCAATCTCTTTTTTGATAATTATAAGTGTCAGCGAGATGGCACTGGTCTAGGAGTCAGGACAGGAGTTCGAATCTGGCCTCAGACACTTCACACTAACTAGCTTGTATGACCTTGGCAAGTCACTTAATCCTGATTGCCTTGCATCCAGGGCCATCTCTAATTGTCCTGGTTCATATTTGGCCACTGGATACAAACAGCTCTGAAGGAGAAAGTGAGGCTAGTGACCTAGCATGGAACATCCTCACTCAAAGCCAATTCATTTGCATCATCTCCCTGAAGAGGACATCATTTTGATAATCATTCACTTTTGTTACCACAAAAAGTGCTGTTAAAAATATTTTGGTATATATGGAACCTTCTTGGGATATATCCTTAGAAGTAGAATTTCAGAGTCAAAGACTTTGGACCTTATAGTTATTTTAATAGCATCATTCCAAATTACTTGCAGGAATCATAGTAATTACACATACACCAACAATGCTTTAGTGTATCTATTTCCTCAACAACCTCTCTAACATTGACCATTCCTTGCTTTTGTCGGCTTTATTAGTCTGTTGAATGTGAAATGATGTTAGAGTAATTTGTTATTATTATTATTATTATTTGTTAGATTTAGAGTTATTTTGATTTGAATTTCTCTTAATGTTAGTAATTTGGAACATTCTTTCTTATGGTTATTAATAGTTCACCATTCTTCTTTGGAAAACTGTTTATATCTTTTTAACATTTTGTTATTGGGAAACAGATTTTGTTCTTATGTGTTTCTCTTAGCCTATATATGTGGATATCAAACACTTATTCGCTAACTGATGCAAACTTTTTTCCCCAGTAACCTGTTTTCCTTCTTATCCATATTTGTGTATCTTTTAATTTCACAAATTATGTTTTATCTTTTGTAATTTTCCTCTTTCCTTTGTAATACATACATATATATGAACTGTAATTATTATTTTTAATTTGGAAATTTTGTAGGTTTTTGTTTCCATGATTCTACCTTATTTCTTTACCACAATATAGCATTTGCTTTAACTTCAGGATTTCAATTTTACTGGTTCAGCTTTCAATAGGTTTTTTTCACCTCTTATCAAGCACACAAAACTAGTTTCAACACATGAGTGATCTAAAATGTAATTCATGTATTTACCCTGGATTTAGATGAGGCTCTATGATCAAATATCTCACCACATAGCTTAAATTTCTGACCATGGATTCTCTATGCTTTAATTATTTAACCTTGAGAAACTGCTGACAGACCAACAGAGGTTAGTGTATTGCACCATTCTCTTTGCCATTAAGGGGTGAAATCATCATCATATTGGGATTGAGAAAGAGTAGTCCTTCCCAGTCCCTCTCTGGAAGCCTTGAAATTACAAATGACACAACTAGAGAGCTGAAATAAAAGCTCCCAAATTAGAATTTCTCTGTTCTTTTAACTTAAGAAGGACCTCACTGTTCCGCCACTGTTATAGGAAAGAGAATCTACTCAGATTTTGTCACATCAAACCAAAATGAAAACCAGTCCTTTTGGCTGTTTCTGTTTGTGACCAGAAGCAGGTCCCAAAGTTCCCACCTGGTCCAGAAGAATCAGGATGTCAACTTTGAAGATGTTCCATGGGTATAATACTACTTTATTAAAGCAGGGGTCTTAAAAATAATAACCAGCCATTAATTGAAATATCAAAGATTAGCATCTTTTAAAGAAATAGATGCTTAGGTTCAGTTTAGTGCATTTTTTTATGAATCTTTGTCTTTAATCAATTCACATTTCATTCTTAGCTTAGCTTTCATTGTATATTATCCTCTTCTTGCTGTCAGTGACTGACTATTCATTATCTGTCATAGCATAAGTGTGTCATTTCATCTAGAAAAGTTTTAGTCTGTCTTCCTGACACTTAAAACTCCTGTTTCCTTCTTCATATGTGGTTGAAGGAAAAAAAGAAACAGTTATGTGCAGTGTCATGCTACAAAAAACCTGTACTACTGTGTGTTTTTTCCCCTATTCAGAAAATAACTTTAGAGAAGTTCTTCCTTCTCATTAGAATTTTTGTCTCGGATGCAGTTACCAGAATTAATTTTTAAATGAACTTTGTAATATTTTATGAAACATTTAAATAAGGTTTTTGAATATAGATTTAAACAGGTTTCATTAAACTGGTCTTGCTTCCACATTTCTTCCCTCTATTCAGTTCTTTTGTCTCATTCTTGATCTACATCCACCTAAGGAGTACTATCAACTCTGGGATTCCTCTCTCCTCATTCCTATCCCTCTCACACTTTAGGACCCTGCTGATACTCTTTGTGGAGATTCATTTTTGGGAGCGACTACTATTTGAGACTCCTCATTATGTGGTGAATGTAGCTGAACGTGCTGAAGACCTGCGAATCCTGCGCGAAAATTTGTTGCTTGTTGCCCGAGATTACAACAGGTTGATGCAATCCTCATTCTGTCTCTTTGACTTTCTGTGTCCTCCCCTGAATTATGTTTATCCTTGATCCTTAGTCCCTCCAAAACCTTAGCTTTTCCCTAGGGCCCAGAACTTTCAGATGCTGTCCTCAATATTTGGTCCCCCAAGCTTTGGTTAGAAGGGCAAAATCGAACTGACTTCCTAAATGCCATAGGCCTAGGCTTTGCTTTTCAAGATCACTCCTGGAGGAAACTCAGTTCACCTGGAGGGCAAAATTAGACAAGACTCCTGCCTGGGACCTGACACAGTATTATATGAACTGATTTATCTCCATTTTGATCCTGAATTCTTTCATGATCTTCTTTAGAAGGAAGGCATCACAACAGAGCTGATATTTTTGAAGGTTTTTCTTTACCTTGCTAGGTTGAGGGGAGCTAGGAGTGGAGATTTCATTGGAGTGTTTGTTATTTCAGAAACACTCTTGATTCCCACCTTAAAGTACCTTGAAGCCCTTCAGTTCATCTCTTGATTATGAAGGAAATCCTCCTAATTCATTTTCTCTGTTTGTTCCCTTCCCCCTCTTCTCATAAACAGAATCATTGCAATGTTGTCCCCAGATGAGAGGGCCCTGTTCAAAGAACGAATCCGTTTCTTGGACAAGAAGATCCATCCTGGGCTCAAGAAGCTGCATTGGATTCTGAAGGGAGCAAGCACCTTCTTCATCAATGAGTGTCGTATACATGCCAGCAAGGTGGGTCTTGGTCCAGGAGCAGGGAGAAACAGGTAAGGTATTCAGACTGGGTCCTAGAAGAACTGTCAGTTGAGATGGGGGATGGAAGGAATCAGTGACCTGGTCATGGCCTAGGCCTGGGTAGTAAGATACCTCAATCCTAAAGAAATTTTATTTTTATTCTTGAGAAAGAGTAAATTTCTTCCTGTAGAATTGTGTCACAAAAGTCAACTTAAGGAAATTAGTAGGGTTAGCAGCAAAGAGCAAAGACCTAGAATTCAAACCCCAAGGTCATGCCTTTATGTGTCCCCCTAGGTCCAGATGATTGTGAATGATTTTAAAGCAGCCACACTGACTGTGGGCTGGAGGGCACAGGAAATGTCTGAGACTCTCCTGGTTCGCATTACTGGCAAAAGAGTTTACCAAGATTTAGAGTTTGAGGAGGACCAAAAGGAGCACCGAAGTGTAATCCAGCAAAAACTGATGTCACTCTATCAGGAAGTGGTGGATATCATGAGTGAAACCTATGAGGTGTTCAAGAATGATGGCCCTGAGGTAGGAGATCTAATAGCCAGTGCTATATAACAGGGCAAAAACCCCATTCCCCTTTGAGCTGCTTAACATCCAGCCCTTCCCTTTCCTATTATTAACTCCCTTCTTTTCTGATTCCTACAGTTCCAGTATCCATTATTATATCTGCAAGCTCATTTCTTTCCTAGCCCCATCACTCTGCATCTAAATCTTCCTCAATTCCAGCCATTTATTAACCTCTTGGACCAAGGCATCCAGCTAGTCAGCTCCTAACTGTTTCCTTCCAAGACTCAGGCTACCTCCTCTTGAGATGTTCCCATTGTTCTATCTCTTTCCATCAGATTCAACAACAGTGGTTGCTGTACACAATGCGGTTGGATCACATGATTGAAGAAGCTCTGCGTCTCAATGTCAAATGGTCTCTGTTAGAATTGTCCAAAGCTATCAATGGAGATGGCAAGTCTACCCCTAATCCACTTTTTCGAGTTCTTGTCATATTGCAGAATGATGGACCTGGAGGTGTGGCTCAGGTAGGGGTTCCACAAAGATGGGAGACATTCCTTCTTCCTCTCTCCCTCTACCTCCAACACCTTATTCTCAACTCCTACTGGCCCTCCAGTCCTACCCTCACTCCAGGGTTTATGAGCTTTTGCCTATTCTTCTCTCCCAGATGCTTTCCTCCTACCACAGCCAGATGCTAAAAACCTTCTACCCTCTGTTCAATATAGGTGGAGTTCTCACCCACTTTGCCCACCCTGGCCAATGTGGTCAATAGTATTGCCAACCACCTCATCAGCACTATCTCTGTGTTCTGCCATCTCCCTGAAGTTCTTGTCAATCGAAAGACCAATCGTGACCCCATCTACATGATAGTGGGTGAGTCAGGGATACCAGAAATGCATTGGGGGAAAAATAAGGCAATGGAGGAGGGAGGGTGACCTATAAAAGGAGAGAGGGGTGTATAAAGATAAGGCTATAAGTGGGAAAGAGACCAGCTCTTGAAACAGTAGGAAATATACTGCTGGCTAAAAATATAGTGTTTAAAAATGGGATTTGGATTTCTTGACCACTACTTAAAATAGAGTAAGGATGGGCTTCTGACCAAGGATAAAATAGACTTCAAAAAGGACTTATAAAAATTCATTTTCTTGGAGTCTAAAAAGCAAAGGAGAAAAAACCTGCCTAATATATTAACAAAGTTACATGCCATAGAAAGTAGTTATACTATAGGAAGAATAGAAGTAGATTCACTCCAAAATAAATAGGAAACAATTCAAGAAAGAAGTTACCAGTTTGGTAAAAGCCTATTCACAAATGCACAAAGTATGAATAATAAACAAGATGACAAAGATTTTTTTTTTGAAAGGCAATGGGGTTGAGTGGCTTGCCCCAAGGCCACACAGCTAGGTAATTATTAAGTGTCTGAGACCGGAGTTGAACCCAGGTATTCCTGACTCCAGGGCCAGTGCTTTATCCACTGCGCCACCTAGCCACCCCTGACATAAAGATCTTAATAAAAAGTCAACAAGGATCTATTAGGCACAATACCAGCAGATACTGTTGCTAAAGTTCTTGGGAATCTAAATAAAGGCAAACATAGTTCCTTTCCTCAAGGAGCTCACAATCTAATGGAGGAGCAACATGTAAACAAACTTTATACAAACAGCAGGATAAATTGGAGATAATTTCAGAGGGAAGGAACTAAGATTAAAGAAGACTGGGGTGGTGACTATGTGGCACAGTGGATAGAGTGCTGGCCCTGGAGTCAGGAGTACCTGAGTTCAACTCCGACCTCAGACACTTAATAATTACCTAGCTGTGTGGTCTTGGGCAAGCCACTCAACCCTATTGCCTTGCAAAAAAAAAAAAAAGAAGAAGAAGAAGACTGGGAAGGGTTTTTCTAGAAGGTATGGTTTTATCTGGGACTTGAAGGAAGCCAAGAAATCCAGGTGGCAGAGATGAAGACAAATAGTATTTCAGGCATGGGAATAGCAAGGGAAAATTCACAAAATGAAGAGATGGAGTGACTGGATCATACTGGAGGGGTGTGAATAAGATGCAAGAACCCTGCAAAAGTAGGAAGGGGCCAGTTGATGAAGCGTTTTAAAATCTTGTAGAGGGCATTTTATATTTAATCCTGGAGGTAATAGCAAATCACTGGAGCTTATTCCTATACTAAGGAAACTCACTTTGGCAGCTGAATAGAAAATGGTCTGGAGTGGCAGAGAGAGAGCAACCAAAAGGCTATTGCAATACCACCTATAAGGGAATGAAGACCTATACTAGGTTAGTATAGAAAGAAGGGGACAGGGGTGGCTAGGTGGCATAGTGGATAAAGCACCGGCCCTGGAGTCAGGAGTACCTGGGTTCAAATCCGGCCTGAGACACTTAATAATTACCTAGCTGTGTGGCCTTGGGCAAGCCACTTAACACCATTGCCTTGCAAAAAAGAAAAACCTTAAAAAAAAAGAAGGGGACATATATGATAGAGGTTTTCAAAGGCAAAATCAACAAGACTTGGCAAGGGGGAATGGGGCTGAGAGAGCATGAAGAGTAAAGGATAATACATAGGTTGCAAACCTGAATCATTGGGAGATGGTGCCTTTGTTATTAATAAGGAAATTAGGAAGAGAAAAGAGTTGGAGAGGAAAAATAATTCATATTTGGACATGTTGAATTTAAGTTAGAGGTAAATGTGATCTCATAGTTATCACGAAATAATATGGCTCTGAAAGAGAGTAATATATGCTTTGTTCCAAAGAAGAAAGATTGGCAAAAGGAAGGGGTGAAGCGGAGGGTCATAATATAATATTGTATTCCATGTGGAAACAAAGAGAAAAAGATGAGAAATTTAGGAAACAGAACACAGTGTAGAATAATAGCCTGATAATGTATTAATAGAGGACTGAGTATATACACACATCTTTCAGAAGTAGATGGCTAATAATTTCTTGACTTGCCTTAATGCTATTAAGGGAATTGCTCTTATGGTCCTGATTCTCTCAAACTAGGAAGAACTGGTTGCTAAGATAAATATTGATAGGAACCTTGAGGGGAAGTAAGTACTCTATTAGAACTTGAGATAGAGGAGAGAGGAATTCCATAATCTAACTCCTTCCTATCTTTCCATTGTCATTGGATCATTTTGGAGGGGGAATAATGCCCTCCATGACCCCATTCTGGCATTCTTTTTGACTGTTCCTCATGTCTGGAATCCTTTTTCTCCTTATCTCTCCACCTGATTACTGACCTCCTTGATTTCCTTTGAGTCTTAACTAAAACCCCATCTTCTACAAGAAACTTTTCCCTATAAGAAATCTTCCTTAAATATTAATACCTTTCCTCTATTGATTATTTCTCTTTTGTGTATATACATTTACACTTATGTATATATGTAAAAATATACAGAGAGATATAGATAGATATAAATCTATACATGATATAGAATTTCCTTAAGACCATTCCTACATGTTCATTTAGTCTTTGCTTGAAGATCTCCAGGGAAGGGGAACTGATCCCTCTTCCTCATGAAGCAGGACATTCCACTTTTATATTCTTATATAATATATTATAAATTATATAAATACACAAACAATATATAATTGTTAAGAAAGTTTCCATATGTAAATAGAACTATTTTTATTGTTGTTCCTCAGTCACTTCAATCACGTCTGACTGTGATCCTATTTGTTTTGTTTTGTCTTTGGCAAAAGTACTGGAGTGGTTTGCCATTTTCTTCTCCAGTGGAAAAAAAACTGATGCAAACAGGGTAAAGTGATTTGCTCAGCATCACATCTAATAAGTGTGAAACCAGATTTGAACTCAGGAAGAGGGGTCTGCCTGACTCCAGGCCTGGTTCTCTATCCACTTTAAAACTTAGCTGTACTAAATAGCTCTATAAATAGGTAAAGATAGATTAGATAGATAGACATGGGTCTATACTATGAAGAGCAGGCAAGCTATCCATCTTTCTGTTTATCTTTCTTCTTTCTACCTATCTATCTGTCTAAGTGTCTGCATTATTGTTTGCCTATTGTTTTCACTATTAGATTGTGAGTTCTTTGAGAGCAGGTACTCTTTTTGTTTTTATTTTTTCTGAGTATGAGACAGTTCAAGGTTAAGTGATTTGGTAAGTTTTTGAGGTCAAATTTGAACTCAGAACAACTGATAACAGGTCAGGCCACCCTCCACTGTATTACCTTGCTGCCATTGGGCTTACTTTGAATCAACAGTATATTGTAGCAGTCAAAAGAGAGTTGGTCAAAGACTGAATTTAGTAGAATCATATCCAAGACATGGGGGGTAAGTGTGCTTTGTATTATGCTTGGGGTAGACCACATGTGATATGATTGTGTTCAGTTTGAGGAGAATTTGAGAAAGGCCATTGATCATGTTAGGTTCAGAGGAACAGAAAGTTCAGAGGAAGAGGGTTCAGAGATAAATCTAGAGCTAGAAAGGATCTCAGACCATATATCCCTTCATTTTACAGATGAGGAAACCAAGAGAGGTGATTTTAAAAGGTCACACAAGTACTAAGTGACAAAGGAAATATTTGAACCAAGATCCTCTGACTCTAAAGGCAATGAAGATTTTTCCATGCTAGCATACCACCTCAAATCACTGGTCCTCATTGCAATCCCTCCTTCAGGAAACTTCCAGAATTATTACCCTGAAGTGTAGGTGTGGCCATGTCATTCTCCTCAGTAAACTCCAGTGACTCCTTCTAATCTATAATCAAATAAGATTATAGATAATCTCTTTTGCTGGTATCATGTATTGATTGATGTGTTAGTAATAGTCGGTAGAAGTTGCAAAGAGACAGATTTAAGTTTGATGTAAAGGAAAACCTTCCCAATAATTAAAGTATTACAAAAGTGGAAAATGACTGCTTCAGGAGAGAGTGGTTTCTACCCCCTTGGAGAGCTTCAAGCACAAGCTAGATGACCCTTGGGGTATGTTCTTAAGGGAATTCTTGTTCATGTATGGGTTGGACTAGATAACTTTTGAGGGGGCCTTCCAGTGCTGAGTTTATATGTTTCTGTGATTCAACAAACACATATTCATCTTCTCCCACGTTTTTTCTTTATTTTCTCATACTAGCTGTTGAGAATCCTTCTCATCATCCTACTGCTTCTGCTACCTGCAGATAGCTGGATCTTGTCTGAAGATTTTTCCTAGTCTAGGTGTAGGGACACCATTTTCCAATTAGTCAATCAACTAATAAACATTTATTAAGCATTCACTATAAGCTGTTAAGCTCTGAGGATACAAAAAGAGGCCAAAGATAACCTCTACTGTCAAGGAGCCCCCAGTCTAATGGGAGAGATAAGAAGCAAATATGGACCAACAAGCTATATATAGGAAAAATACTAATTTATTAGAATGAAGCAGGGTTGAGAGAAGTTTCCTTTAGAAGATGGGGTTTTAGTTGAGACTTAAAGGAAGCCAGGCAGGGAAAATGAAGAAGGAGAGCTTTCCAGGCATGGGGGATGGCTGGAGAAAATACCTGGACCCAAATGATGGGAGTGACTTTTTTGAGGGACAAACAGGAAGCCAGTGTCAATGGACTGAAGAGGACATCTCAGAAAAATGAGGTGTAAGAAGACTGGAAAAGTAGGAGGGAGGGAGGTTATGACAAACTTTTAATATTAAACAATTTTTTTTTTTTAGATTTTTCAAGGCAATGGGGTTAAGTGGCTTGCCCAAGGCCACACAGCTAGGTAATTATTAAGTGTCTGATACCAGATTTGAACCCAGGTACTCTTGACTCCAAGGCTGGTGCTCTATCCACTGAGCAACCTAGCCACCCCTAAACAATATTTTATATTTGATTTGGAGATAATAGGGGGATGCTGGAGTTTATTGAATGGGAATGACATGGTTGGGTCTGTGTTTACTTTGGTGGCTAAATGGAGAACGGATTGGAGTAAATAGGGACTTGAGGAAGTTAGATTTACCATCAGGCTATTACAATAGTCAAAGCATGAGGTGATGAGAGCCTGCATTGGTAATGACCATATCAGAAGAAAGATGTGAATGTAGGCAAGAAATGTTATAAAGGTGAAATTGTCAGGCTTAGCAACAGATTGAATATAGGGGTAAGAGATAGTGAGGAATTGAGGATTACTCTTAGGTTGTGGGCCTCAGAGATTGGGAGAATAGTGTTACCATCTGTAGTAATAAGCAAGGTAAGAAGGGGCAAGTATTTAGGGGGAAAGATAATAAATTTTGTACATGTTGATTTTAAGATGTCTACTGGAAATCTAATTTGAGATATCTGAAAAGCACTGAGATTGGAGGTCAGCAGAGAAACTGGGTAGGCTAAGTAGATTTGAGAATCATCAGCATAGAGATAATTAAAATCATAAGAGAGGATGAGATCATCATATGAAGTAGTTTAGAGCTCCCTCTATAGAGAAGACCTTGGAAAAACCTTAACTCTGAACTTTACAGTTTGAGGGTCTGATCTGGATGTTATTGTTGTTCAGTCATGTCTGATTCTTCATGATCCCATTTGGAGTTTTCTTGGCAAAGATATTGGATAGTTTGCCATTTTCTTTTTAGGCTCATTTAAGCAGGTGTAGAAATCAAGGCAAACAGGGTTAAATGACTTGCCCAAGGTCACACAGCTAATGTGTCTGAGGACAGATCTGAACTCAAGTCTTCCTGACTTCCAGGCTTGACACTCTATCCACTGTGCTACCTAGCTGCTAATGAGGTTCTAGCAAAGGAGACTGAAAACAATCAGGAAGAGAATTAGGAGAGCAGAATCCTGAAAACCTAGAGAGAAGAGAGTATCAAGAAGAAGAGGGTGACTAATAGTGTCAAAGGCTACAAAGAAGTCAAGGAGAACTGAGAAAAGGCCATTAAACTTGGCAATGAAGAGATCATTGATAACTTTGGAAAAGCAGTTTTGGTGAATTCATAAGATTAGAAACCAGATTGCAAGGGGTTAAGAAGTGAATGAGATCCATCAGTGCAACAATCGGGAACAATTTTGGGCTGTCTGCAAAGGAGAGTACCATCTGTATCCAGATAAGGAGCTGTGGAGTTTGAACAAAGTTCAAAGACTATTCCCTTTAATTTAGGAAAAAACAGATATCTTATTGTCTGATCTTGTTACCTCTTAGACTTATCTTCTTTAAGGATATGATTTCTCTCTCATCACACCCAATTTGGATCAAGGTACAACATGGAAACAAAGTAAAGACTGACAGAGTGTTTTCCATGGTGGGGGGAGGCAAGTAAGATTGGGGGGGAAATTGTAAAACTCAAATAATATCTTTAATAAAAATTAATTTTTAAAAAAGAAGTCAATGAGAGAGAAATAAGAGACATCCACTGCAGATGGTCCTATCAAATCTGACCACAAAAAGAAGATACTGGGGGTAGAAGGATCATCCCCTTAATTCACCAGAGACACAGTTTGATTTTTTAAAAAATAGTATTGATAGGGATTAAGAGAAAGAAGATAATATAAGACCATTACCTACATGATAACAGAATTGATTATAGATGGTACACATCATAAATTATCTCCAAATTAGTCAGACATGCCTAATGGAATTTTCTGACCTAATTTGCTCAGTTTCAGTCTAAGTAGCCTCTAACAGTCTTCCATACTCCTCTTCTTCCTCATAGAGCGAGATGAGGACATCAAGAAGATCCAAACACAAATCAGTGGGGGTATGACCAACAATGCATCCTTGCTCCAAAATTACCTCAAGACCTGGGACACATACAGGGAAATTTGGGAGATCAACAAGGACTCCTTTATCCGACGTTACCAACGCCTCAATCCACCTGTTTCCTCCTTTGATGCTGACATTGCCCGGTGAGAACCAGATACAAAAATATTTGAGTCTTTAAAAGATATGAGTTCTGAAATAGGGGAGAGCTTTAGAGAACAAGGAATCCTGATGGATTGGATTCCTTAATTATCAGAAAAGAGTAAGGACTTGAAAAGATTTGAGAGCAAGGAGTCGGTCTTGTAGGATTCTAGTGTTCTTTTAGGGAATTGGGAATCCAGACAGAAGAGAATCTGTTATATAGGAGAAGCATTGAGTCAAAGGCCTGCAAACTTAAAGGGACAAAGTGAGTGAATATTAATGAGTGAAAGTCTGAAAGACAGGACAGTACTCTAGACTTCAGAGAAGAAAAATTGAAGATAAGAAAAACTCTTAGTTCTGTTACCAGCTCATTGTATGTCTTAGGGACACACATGTACCCTGCCTGATGTTTCTCTGTTTCAGCTATTATCCCCACTCCCTACTCTCTGATGCCTCATCTCCATTGTCTCAGAAGAGAAACACCTCATTTGAAATCTGTTACTCTGATTTCCCTGGCAGAGAGGTCTGTGGTTGCTTAGAGACAGCAACTGTTCTTTAGCCCTAGAATAAACCCTAGAGGGGGCCATTGTTATTGCAATAGTGATTGTGGCAGTGAGGCCTGGGAGATAAATTTTGAATTTCATGTAGGAAGGGAAGGGATAAGGGAGGCAATGCCTGTTCCAGGCTATGGGAAGTAAATGAGCACATGATGCTATAGCCTATATAAATAATAATAGTATCTTCCCAGCAAATTTGCTTCCACCTTCTTTCCATTTCTTCTCATCCTAGAGAGAGAGAGAGAGAGAGAGAGAGAGAGAGAGAGAGAGAGAGAGAGAAAGAGAGAGAGAATAATAGAAAAGGGGAAGGAAATGGGAAAATGAAGGGAATAGGAAAGTGGGAGAAGACAAGCAAAAAAGAGAAGATGAAACTAAGAGGAAACAGAAGAATGACAGTAAGAAAAAAGGAAAGAAAAAATGAAAGGAGAAATACAGAAAAGGTGTAAATGAAAGTGATTAGAAAGATTACAGGATGGGGGAAGAGAGACATGGCAGGGATAAAAATTAGCAGTGGGTTAGGAAAAGAAATTTGTAGAAGAGCAGCGATAGAGGAGAAACCAATGTAAGAGAGGCAGAGGTGAAAAAGGAGAAAGCAAGAAAGAAAATGGGAAGGGAAAAGGGGACATTGGGAGGCAGTACTCTCTAACAGTGACTTGGGACCCCCCACAGATATACGGAAGTTGCAAATAATGTGCAAAAGGAAGATACAGTCCTCAATATCCAGTTTGTGCTTCTAGACTGTTCCCATCTCAAGTTCTCTTTGGTGCAACACTGTAATGAATGGCAGAACAAGTTTACTACCCTGCTTAAAGAGATGGCTGCTGGGAAGCTTATGGAACTGCACAATTATCTGAGCAACAATGCTGAAAAGTAAGGGTTGAGTTTGCTGAGGATAGGAAGTCTCATAGAAGAGGACTCGGGGATTGGATGGGCCCTCTCCATTCCATTTACCCAGGCTTTTCTCTCCACCTTTCTCAGAATTAGTCACTCACCCCAGACCCTAGAGGAACTTGGGGTCAGCCTTCAGCTTATGGAAGATTTGCAACGTGATTTAGCCAGTACGGAAAGCCAGATACCTCCCATTCATGAGCAGTTCACCATCCTGGAGAAGTATGAGGTTCAAGTATCAGAGGATGTAAGTTTCCAATAGTAGTATTCCCTCAAGGTTCATGAAGAATATTTTTCAGTGCTCTAGGCATAGATCACTTGGTTAGCTTTCCCCCCGCTTAATTTTGGTTTTTAATATATACTGGTCTTGACTGAATTTGGATCCCTGCTGTGGAATTCAGATATACAATGAGGATTCTGACACATTTTCATATACTCACAGGCTTTCATGGCTTTTATCAAAAAAGGGTGTTTTACTTAAATAAGAAATTTATTCTGTCTCAGTGACAGAAGCATAAAATGCATCTAGTTAATTATTTCCCAATTGCCTTTCTTCTTTCATAGTTTATTTTTAAAAATTTTCAAGTAACAAGTATTTTTAATTAGCCTGTCCTCACCACTCCCTCTCCACCCACCAAACAAATTTAAAAACAAACCTCAAAACAAGTTCTTTAATATCTTTGCTGCACAATCCAGCAAAGCAAAGCCTCATTATAATAATCATAATAGCTAATATTTCTGTAGCACCAACCATGTGCCATGCACTGTGGTTAGCACTTTATGATTATTATTTCCTTTGATCCTTGCAACATCCCCAGGAGGTATGAGTTATCATTATCCCCATTTTGCAATTGAGGAAACTGAGGCAAAAAAATTATTTTTCCCAAGGTCACACAGCTAGTAAGTGTCTGAAGCTACATTTGAACTCAGATCTTCTTGATTCCAGGCCTAATATTCTATCCAAAGTGCCACCTAGCTGTCCACATTAACTGTGTCTGAAAATAATATGCCTCTGCATCTTGATCTGCATTCTTTTGGACTTGTGGTTTATTGTTATTTTGAACAGAGTTCTAAAGCCTTTTAAAGTTGGTTTGTAATATTATCATTGTATAAATTGTTCTCTGAGGCTTTTCTTACTTTTCTTTTCATCAGTTCATAAAGATCTTCCTAGTCTCCTCTGACATTGTCCATTTATCCATTTTGTTATGGCTCAATAATATTCCATTACATTCATATATCACAATTTGTTCAGTTATTCGCCCATAAGAGGATACTCACTTGATTTCCAATTTTTTGGCTACCACAAAAAAGAAATTCTCTCTCTATATATTTTTTGTATATATAGATCCTTTTTCTTTGATTTAGTTGCAGGTATAGACCTACTAATATAGCTGGATCAAAGGTTATGTCCAGAGTTTCAAATTGCTTTCTAAAATGGCTAGACCATATCACAGCTTTACCAACAGGGCTCTAATGTGCTTGTTTTCCCATAGTTATTCCAACAATTGTCATTTTATTCATTTGTCATCTTTTCCAGTCTGATAGGTATGAGGCAGAACCTCAAAGTTGCTTTAATTAGCATTTCTCTGATTATAGGTTTGATGATTTAGGACTTATATTCCCTATATACTTGTTAGCTTGAATTTCTTCCTTTGAAAACTTCTATTCATCTTTTGACCATTTAACCATCCATTCTCCAGAAGGTAAATGCTCAAGGGATATGAATAGACACCTTAGTATTTCCCCAATTTCTAACCAATCTCTCTGTAGACTTGGGAAAATTTCCCTGTTCACTAAACCAGAATGACATTCCATAGGTAGTAAAGCAGCACAAGGCAGACCTCCCCCAAAAGAGCTTGGTTCAGAGTCAGGTTATATTGTCCTCACTGTTTCTTTGAAGTAAATATTCTTTTAGGAAAACCAATTGGTGTTAGTTGATTAAATAGAACTGGGAGTCACTGGTACTAACAGTGGGGAATCACACTAGAATGGGAACTTGAGCCAAAAGCATCAGAGAAGAAATACCTAAGGGTACTCCTAGAACCTTTCAGGGTAATGCTGCTGGCCTTCCTCTGGAAAGTTAGACTTGAGTGCTCTGTGTATATTGCCCTTGAATGGGGAGGGCCCAAGTTTACTCCCTTTTTTTCCTCTCACTGGTACACAATAGGCAGGATGAAGTCACCTGAAGAGGTGGTATAAGGTCATCTAGTACCTTTTGAATATACTCTTTGTAGACCCCATCCCTTTCCTTAGCCACAGTCAATCAAAGGGGGTTCCTTATTCACATGGTTTGCAGACTCAGTCCAGCCATTGAATACATGTTCCAGACACTGAATGGCAATTGCATCAGCTGAATTCCATGGGCTGGACACTCATTCATTGTACACTCTTCTCTTACACTCATGCATGAAGCTCTCAGCTTTGTTCTGAATCAAGGTGAGAGGAGTTCAGTCTCCCAAGATATCAATGACAGTTTATGTCACATGAGGCTTGGCCTAAGGAACTGGGGATGATTAGCTTTGAGAAGATGACCTGGAAAAGGGTAAGGGACTCTTATGGTTGGGTTTTTTTTTTTTTTTTTTTTTTTGGTTTTTGCAAAGGCAATGGGGTTGTGACTTGCCCAAGGTCTTGCTAGGTACTTATTAAGTGTTTGGGGTCAAATTTGAACTCAGGTCCTCTTGATTCCAGGATGGGTGATCTATCCACTGTGGCACCTAGCTGCCCCAGTATGGGGCTCTTTTGAGGAATAATTAGACTCTTCTTGGCCCCAGAGACAGAACAATGAGAAGTTACAAAGTGGCAAATTAAGGGAAAACTTCTTAATAATTGGAACTTTCCAAAAAAGTGGAATGGGATACTGTGAAGTAATGAACCCAGGTACTCCTGACTCCAAGGCTGGTACTCTATCCACTGCCCCACCTAGCCTCCCCAAGAGTATTCTTTTTTAGAGATAGACTGGATTAAGTTGAACTCTTTCTATTCTCCAGTCTTTGAAATGAGAAGAGTAGTTAAGGGATGTTGAGTAAAGCCAAATAAAGCAAAACAGGCTTTAAAGGTTTTTATTCAATATTTTTAGGCAGTAGAAAAGTAGAGAAAAAGAGCTATTAAGAGAGAGGGGGAAGAAGTCTCAGAGGAGATGGAGAAGGGCTAGAATTAAGGGCACAGGGAAAGCTCCTACTGGCAACCTCACCTTTCTCTGAGAGCTGGATTGCACGGATCTGAAAGGAGGGGCTATTCCTACTTCTATCTATGTATTGTCTACAGGTTCTAGAAATGCTGGATAACTTGAATGGTGAATGGGTTTCCTTCCAGCAAGTCTTGCTGGATAGTGATCAAATGTTGAAAAGACAAAAGGAGAAGTTCAAGACAGGTCTTATTCACTCTGCTGATGACTTCAAAAAGAAAGCCCGTTCCCTTCTGGAGGACTTCGATAGCAAAGGTACCTTAGGGATCCACAGTTTTAACCTAGTCCCCTTTTTCATCCTGAGATTTTAGTTCAAATTTGGGAGAAGCAGAGCAAGAGCAACTGAGAAATTAGACATTTGGGTCCTCAAAGGGATCGGATCAAGGGTTGTGAAACAAGAGTTGAGGAACTGTGGAGGGAGAGGGAGGTGCTTCAGTCTCTGTTGGGTCAAGTCCAAAAATGAGAAGTTTAAAGAAAGGAGAAAAGCTTACAGTCTTTTCTGCATACACTCCCCACCCCCGTGCCTAAATATTATATTCTCCCTATCCCTGTCTTCATAACTTCCTCTGGTGATTCTTCCTTTTACCTAACTATCATCTTTACGGCTGCAGATAGCAACAAATTCCTTAATCACTTTATCCATTTGGTGAAAGAAGTAGATTTCTCCTCTCAGGGGCAGCCACTCTGCTCTCAGGAGAGCCTATCTCCCTTGAGATAGGTTGAATGAGAAAGGTTGCAGAACCAAGCACCTCTCTCCTTTCCTCACAGGTCCCTTCACTAGCAATGTGGGCTTTGCAGCAGCCCTGGACCAAATTGCAGCAGTGCGGGCGATGTTGACTGCCATGAAGGATGAAGAAAACACCCTCCATTCCAATCTGGGCATCTTCAAGATTGAACAACCTGCTTCCAAGGACCTACAGAACCTGGAAAAGGTAGGGTACTTGCTTAGACCACTTTGCAAATAAGGTTGAAGAAATGTGAAATAAGAACAGAATTCATTTTAAAAGATTGGGTTGAAAAAGACTGGATAAAAGAAGAGTTTGAGGGAGGCTAGGTGGCATAGTGGATAAAGCACCGGCCTTGGAGTCAGGAGGACCTGGGTTCAAATCTGGTCTCAGACACTTAATAATTACCTAGCTAAAAATCTAAAAAAAAAAGAAAAAGAGTTTGGGGGAGTTTGTAAGAGAACAGAGGAAGAGAACAAGGGAAATGGAGAATCAAAAGAAGCAATCTGAAGAGCAAAAAGGGACAGGGAGAAAGCAGTATTTCTTGTCTTTCTTTCTCCTTGGTCAAATAGGAGCTTGATGCCCTGCAGCAGGTTTGGGAGATCACACGGGATTGGGAAGAGAACTGGAGCCAGTGGAAGACTGGCCAGTTCCTGACACTACAAACAGATGCCATGGAAAACATGGCTCACGGGCTGTATCGCCGCCTTGTCAGGCTGGGCAAGGAGTATAAGGTTTGTGGAGGGGGAGGTGGTGGAGGAAAGACAATCCAGGATTGCCTTGGTAAGGGATGTAAGAGAGAATATGAGGGAAGAGAGAGATCCTGGGTCCTCTCAAGAAGACAGTCTTTCTGTTCAATTACCTTTGTTTCTGCTCAGGACCGAAACTGGGAAATCATTGAGACAACTAGGTCAAAAATTGAGCAGTTCAAGCGTACTATGCCCCTCATTTCAGACCTGCGCAATCCAGCTCTCAGAGAAAGGTAAGGTTGCTAGTAGGGAGCTTTCACCTATGCCCTTAATTCTCTAGCCCTTCCCCATCTCCTCTGAGACTTCTTCCCCCTCTTTCTTAATAGTTCTTTTTCTCTACTTTTCTACTGCCTAAAAATATTGAATAAAAACCTTTATTTGGCCCTGTTATTCCATTTAGTTCAAAGAAAAGGGGGAAAAGATAGGGGATTCAAGAATGAGGACTGAGAGAGATTTTGGAGGTGGTGATTAGGAAGTCATAAATGATCTTTGAGAAAGCTTTTTTCTGTAATATGGTGAGTGCAAAAGCAAAGCTGAAAAGAGGAAAGAATAAAAAAAGAACTAAACTGAATTGGAACTTGGGATCCATGGAAAAAATGCTACATATAGCACACAAAAGGATCCAGAGGAATAATAGTTTGAATTATCCTGGCAGTTAAGTCATGAACTCAGAACTCATTCAAATACCTTGGCTAGATACCACAGATATGAAACAATACTCCAAATGAATTCCATGTCACATTATATTGAACTTACCACTGGCCTTCTGAATATTCCAAGAATGAGACACTCCAATGTCTCAGCTCTGAGGTTAATGTTTGTCCTTAGTCCTCAAAGAAGATCTATGACATCCTGTAGATGCTATGATATGCAAGTGAATTGGATTTGAGTGAAGGGATGTTATGCAAAGTCACCAGCCTCACTTTCTTCTTTAGAGTCATCACCATCAAATCAGATCAGAATCAGAGATGCTTTAGGTCTTGGATGGATCTTGGCCTTTTTAAGCTCGTCTTTAACAGGTTTGACTCAGCCAACAATCTATTCAGTGATTAGGGCTTGGTAAGAAAGAAATGAAGCAAAGTGTCTGGGAAAATTACTGGCAAGTTGGATTTGAGTGAGGGGATGCTGTGAGTAATAGGAGAAAATTGAAATTTAGTTAGGATTTAGTAAAGGAGGGAGAGCATTCAGGCATGCAGACAGCTAGAGATAACACTAAAACCTGAGACATTGGAATGTCTCATTTGTGGAATATCCAGGAGACCAGTGGTAAGTTAAATCCTTTCCCTTTCCTTCTCTTCTTTTTCCTTTCCTTTCCTTCATATAAGACAAATTTTGATGGTATGGGAGGAAACACTTTTTGGGTTGGAAGCATAGATTGGGGAGCATTAAAGTATAGTTACTTAGAAATATTGAACCTGGGCTACTGAACAAAATCAGTTCTAAGGGGAAATTCTTTGGATCAGGAAAGATTTCATGGAGGAAGTAATCTGGTTTAGACCCACTTAGGATGTGTTTGATTTTCTGATATGGAGGATATTATCATTATTATATTATCATTTTAAATTAAATAATAAACTCCTAATTGATGTGTCTGCTTCTATTTTCTTCCCCTCACCAGTCTGTTCTGTTTACTCAAACCCTATTAATCTTCTTAAAGCCTAATTATAATCTTCAAGTAGATGACTCCCAAATCTCTTTCTTAAGTCATAATCTTTTCCCTGAACTCTAGTTAAGCATTACCAACTGCCTACTAAACATTTTTACCTTGTATGTCCTATTGACATCTCAGATTAAACATATCTAAAATGATATTCATCATCTTCCCTACTAAATCTACTTTTCCTCCAAACTTCTTTTGAAATGACCACCACTTTCTCCTTTGACTCTTTCTTTGGCTCTTTGACTCTTTCTTCTCCTTCACCTCCATCTTATCAGTCTCCCAGTCTTGTTGATGGAACAGCCTGTTCCAATAGTCATCTGTTTCTAGTTCCTCCAGTACATCTTTCGTACAGTTGCCAGAATGATTTCCCTAAGGTACAAGGGACCATGTCTGTTCTCCTTCTCTCTCATGTCTCTAAAATGAAATACAGGCTCTTCATTATGGTATTTAAGCCCTCCACAATCAGGCTCCAACCTGCCTTCCCGACATTATTTCACATTCCTCTCCTTCACTTATTCTTTGTTTTTATCACGTCTAGTCACTGTTTCCAGAATTTGACATTTTCCATCTCCCAACTTCCAACCTTTACATAGGCCGTTATTTCTTATCCTTGAAACTTGCTCTTCTTATCTCAGTCCTAGTTTCCTTTAAAGTTCAAGTTAGGGGCTTGAGCCTTAAAGGAAGTTGAAACCTTTCTCAACCAGGAAGCCTTCCCTGATCTTCCTAGTTATTAAATCTTTCTCCCTCCTCCAATTACCTTTTGTTATTTATCTGTGTTCATATTGTGAGGGACTATCCTTGTATCCTCAGCATTTAGCACACAGCACCTTGTATCTAGTGTCTTTCCTGTGCTGATTATTTCCTTTTAAATTTTATACATAGTTGTTATGCATGTTGTCTCCTCTATTAGACTGTGAGCTCCCCAAGGTTTAACATAGTGCCTGATACATAGTAGGTGTTTAATAAATTATTGACTGACTAACTAGTGGATGCTTATTAAATATTTAAAATTTTGAGTGATTAAGAATAATTACACGGGGGCAGCTAAGTGCTGCAGCGGATAGAGCACTTGTCCTGGAGTCAGGAGTCCCTGAGTTCAAATCCTGCCTCAGACACTTAATAATCACCTAGCTGTGTGGCCTTGGGCAAGCCACTTAACCCCATTTGCCTTGCAAAAAACCAAAAACCAAAAACCAAAACAAAAGAATAATTACACATATTGTATGCTACTTTGATAATTTTTAAAATACTTTCACAAACATTTAAAAGTTCTATGAGATAAGTAGGACATATTGGCATTTCCATTTTACAGATGATAACACTGAAGCTTAAGGCTGTTAAACGACTCATCTAAGATCATTTAACCATCAAGGAGGAGAATTGGACCTAGAACTAGGACTTCTGAAACTAGTTTTGGGGTTCTTGCGACTATACCATGAATATGTTAGTCATGTCACTCCCTTGCTCAACAGTGTTCAGTGGTTCCCTATTATCTGCTGAATGAAACCCAAGCTCCTTGGTCTGGCATCCAAAGTCTTCTATTGTCTAATTGGCTATATTTCTCACTACTCCAATCAACTCTTCACTTCTGAAATGTGTTTTTTTTCTTTTTTTTGCAAGGCAATGGGGTTAAGTGGCTTGCCCAAGGCCACACAGCTAGGTGATTATTAAGTGTCTGAGGCCGGATTTGAACTCATGTACTCCTGACTCCAGGGCAAGTGCTCTATCCACTGCGCCACCTAGCTGCCCCTCAAATGTGTTTTGATACTCTCCTGATTCCATACATTTTATTTCCTCTGTTTAGAATGCTCTTCATCCCCAACTTTGTATCATGGAATCTTCTTCAGCCTTCAGGATTCAGATTTAATGTTGCCTCTTTTATGATACCTCCCTAAAATCATTTCAACCAGTAGTATTCTCTCTCTCTTCTTAAGTCCCATAGTACTTTGTTTATATCACACAAATGACACCTTATTCTGCCTTATATTATAATTGTGTTTTTTTCTCTCAACTCCTCCATTAGATTATTGAGTTGTTTGAGGGCAGAAAATATGTATTTCCCAACTTTGTATCTTTCACAGAACTTAACACAGTTCTGATTTTATAGTCACTATTGAATCAATGTTTGTTGAATGAATGTATTAATTAACAAAAAATCTTTTATCTCTTTGGGAAATGGAAATGTGAGTAATCCTAAAAACTTCCCAGAGGAATTTGTTGTCTTTGAGACCTGAACCCTTTGCTCAGAACTCCCTATCTATGCCTATAGGCACTGGGACCAGGTGAAAGATGAGGTGCAGAGGGTGTTTGATCAAGAATCAGACAGCTTCACCTTGGAACAGATTGTGGAACTGGGGATGGATCAACATGTGGAAAAGATTGGAGAAATCTCTGCTTCAGCCACCAAAGAACTAGCTATAGAAGTGGTATGGAATCTGGATATTTGATAACCCTCTCCCTCCCCTCACTTCCCCCATTACCACCTTCCCAGCTTTTCTGCTTCCTTCCCCTTCTAGAAATATGGATTCTTATTCCTTGGTTTGTCCTTTTAGTCATAGTTATCCTTAGCAACTTGGGAACTAACTCTTTTATTTTCTCTCTGTAGGCATTACAAAATATTGCCAAGACCTGGGATGTGACCCAGCTGGACATAGTGCCCTACAAAGACAAGGGCCACCACAGACTCAGGTAGAATGGTGTGGTGCTTAGTACCCTAGGAGAAGGTATTGAAAACTAGTAACTAGAGTCAGCAAGGTGGCCCAGTGGATACAGCACTGGCCCTAGATTCAGAGGGACCTGAATTCAAATGTGACCTCAGATACTTTGGCCAAGTTACTTTAACCCTATTGCCTCCACAAAATCCAAAAACAAATAAGTGGAAAAAAAATCTTGTAGTATCCTGGGACCAGGAATGGTGTGTTGGGACTAAGTGTGACAAACAGAAATGGAGCATATGTATCTCCTTCCATCCTAGAGGCACAGAAGATGTATTCCAGGCATTGGAGGATAACCAGGTGGCTCTGTCTACCATGAAAGCATCACGTTTTGTTAAAGCATTTGAAAAAGATGTGGATTTCTGGGAACGTTGCCTTTCCCTTATTTTGGAGGTCATTGAGATGGTGCTCACTGTCCAACGACAGTGGCTGTACCTAGAGGTCAGTCATCTCCATTTCTCACTTCCTTTTGGAATTTAGGTAGCAGCTTCCACTCCTATCTCTAAGCCTTTCTTAAGCTGTAGCATTTATCCCAGATCTCCTCCCTGATTTTCCTCATTCCCATTCCCCTCCCTACACTCAACCCCCACCCCACATCAATTCTAAGTTTAGGTATATGATTTTCCACCTTACAGAAATGAATATTAGCCCTCCCAAGTTCCTCCCTCTCAAACCTGAGCAGAGATTTAAGAAGCATTGGGGATGGGAATATAACTCATTTCATTCCTGGTTCCCCTAGAACATTTTTCTAGGTGAAGACATCCGTAAACAACTGCCCCAGGAATCATCCTCTTTTGACCAAATCAACTTCAATTGGAAAACAATCATGGATCGGATGAACAAAGACAACAATGCCCTTCGAAGCACCCACTATCCAGGTATGGACCCTATAGGCCTTCTGCCTCCACAGGACCAGTAGTTAACAGTCCCCAGTTAGGATTTGCTATATTTAAAGGTGGAATAGTTGACATCTATAGCATGCAATCGAATCTACCTTACTAAAAGATCCTGATTTCCATGAAATCTAAATGTGTATCACTTTCCAGGGTTTAAATAAAAAGCAGTCTAGAAATTTATTAGGGCAGCTAAAAGACTAAATATAAATATTGCAGGGGTGGCTAGGTGGTGCAATAGATAAAGCACTGGCCCTGGAATCAGGAGTACCTGGGTTCAAATCTGGTCTCAGACACTTAATAATTATCTAGCTGTGTGGACTTGGGCAAGCCACTTAACCCCATTTGTCCTGTAAAAACCTAAAATATATAAAAGAAACTTAAAGTGCTGTTTATTCATGTTTATAACAAGACAATTGACAAAAATTATGTAGGCCTTCATTACTGGAGCAGCTAGGTGGCACAGTTTATAAAGTACTAGGCTTGGAGTCAAGAAGACTGATCTTCCTGAACTCAAATCTAGCTGTGTGACCCTGGCCAAGTCACTTAACCCTGTTTGCTTAGCTTGTAAAATGGAGAAGGAAATTCTTATCTATTCCACTGACTTTACCAAGAAAACCTCAAATAGAATTAAAAAGAATTGGACAAAACTAAAATGTCTGAAAAACAACATGTATTTTTAAGCATATGGTCTGTAAATAACTTCCTTTATTGAATGTATGAAGTTCTTCAGTCATCTCTCTATAATCTTCAGTAATTCAAATAGACTCTCAAAGACTGTAGCTGACTGAACATTCTACCTCTCAAGACATCTCAGAATTTGATCCTGGGGTTAGTTTATTACATTTCATACCCACCCACACCTTTTGTAGAGAATGAAAGAAGATAAAGGAGATGAAACAACCAATTTGAGGGGGATGTTTTAATGCTAAGTCCTGCTAGCTCAGCAGCTCATTTGTTACAAATTTTAGGACCTTTAAGGGATTAAGGGATTTATTTTCATCACTGATGTTTGAGAATGAGGATGGAGAAGAAAGTTGCAAGGTATAAACTCCCTCTTAAAGGCCTAGGGAAGGAAAAAAATCTCTTGATTCTCACAAGGCCTTGGGATGACCTAAGGTGTTTTCAGTGGAATGAGAGTTATTCCAAGAACTAATGTAGCCTTGATGAAATTTGGACAGGAGGGGGAGTGGAGGGGTGGGAAGTGATATCTGGGAAGAAGGGGCAATAGCTACCAATTTCAGTAACTTCACTGTCTTCAAATAGTTAGGAAAGGTAAAACATGAACTTCCATCAGTGAAGCCTTTGCCAAAGTTGGAAGAATTGGGGCTTTCTATATTCATATTATAAAAATTGAGACTATTCAATGATCCTCTTCCTCAGGCCTCCTGGACAAACTGGTGGAGATGAACACAGGCTTAGAAAATATCCAGAAGTCTTTGGATATGTACCTAGAAACTAAGCGCCATATCTTTCCACGGTTCTACTTTTTGTCCAATGATGATCTGCTGGAGATATTGGGTCAGTCCCGGAACCCTGAAGCTGTACAGCCTCATCTCAAAAAGTGCTTTGACAACATTAAATCACTACGAATGCAGAAGGTCAGCATTAATGGCCAAATGATGATGGGGGTAGGGAGGCACTAAGGCAGAAAAGTCGACTCCTTTCTGAAAGATTAGGAAATATTAATGATACTATTAGCATTGAAAGATGAGACTTTCAGGATGGATGAGAACACTGCAGGGCTTAGGGATGGATGAGGCAGTAGTGAGCTTGCAGATGCCCAGAGTAATCTGGCATTTAGGAATGTTTAGGAATAAGGGAGAGGTAGATGATAGCCTCTCTTTTTCACAGATGGGTGGAGTCGGCAGCAAGTGGGAAGCTATAGGAATGTTCTCCGGTGAAGGAGAATATATTGATTTTCTCCACATCTTGCTTTTGGAAGGGCCTGTTGAGGTAAGTGAGGAAAGGCCTTGAGACCAAGCTAATTCCTCTTCTTGCTTGACCCTTCCCTTGCCTTTTTAGAGCACAAGACATGAATGGTTTCTCTTCATTGGGTCTCCCAGCACTTAGGCTCTTCTTCAACCCTGGATTTCTTTTTTGAGATATCAACACCCTTCTCTCCCAGCCTCCAGTTCCCTCACAGACCCAGGCATACTGCTTTTTGTTCCCATTCAGTCCTCTTGCTCTATTTCCCCTCCCCCACCCCCAACTTCTATTCCCTTCCTAAGACTCAGGCAAACTGTCCCCTCCCCTTCTGAGCAATAAGCACCTGAACCCTCTTTTCTTTTATTCAATATCTTCCTTAGGGTTGGCTCTGTGATGTTGAACGTGTCATGCGAAATACCTTGAGGGAACTGCTCCGGAACAGTCGAATTGCCCTCAAAAAGTTCCTTAACAAGCGAGACAAATGGGTGAAGGACTGGCCTGGCCAGGTGAATTGGGTTTAACTTCCAGGCCTACTGGGAATGGAGGGGTGAAGAGGTTAGAGTTTAAATGAGGAAATAGACCTATGATTTCTTCCCACTGTTCAGGTCTCTTGCCTTTCCCCTTATTCACTATTAACTTTCTTAGATCTCGGGCAGTTTACCTCCCAGATGTTTTCTCCTCATCCTAATCCACTTAGGTAGGTAGCTTTCTGTCTCATCTTTGGAGAGGAGATTAAGAATATATGGATTTATGAGAAAATGAATCCTTGGCATTAAAAAATTAGTGGTTCCTTCTCTATACATACTCCCTTATACATCCCTAGAACATGCTTGCTTGTTTGATTGATTGATAGAACATCTGAGTTGGAAGACTCCTTGGAGATCATTCTGTTCCAACTTCCACATACCAAAAAAACTCATGCCCCAGGAAGGAGAAGCTTGCCTAAAATTGTGATAGTGATAGAACCAGGATTAAAATTTAGACTGAACTGCCAGTCTAATCAATTAGTCTGTTAGCATTTATTAGAGGGAATTCAGTGACCTGAGTATAATCTCACTACTGCAAAAAAGAGGTAGATTTACAGGTAGCCTGGGTGGGTTGTCTAGAAATGGGAGTTTAAAGTTCTGACCCTTCTGACTCAATGGTTTCCAGATGGGGATCACTTCCAGTCAGATCCAGTGGACAACTGATGTTACCAAGTCCCTACAAACAGCTAAAGAGCGCTCAGACAAGAAAGTTCTCAAAGTCATGAGAAAGAAGCAGGTAGGGAACTTTCTAAGCATAGAGTAGACTTGGGGAATGAGAAATTAATGAAATGGGACTGGCATAGGAGATTGTCAGGAGAATGAGTTAGAATTTGGCAGTTTGATTAATAGAATGTTAAGAAAGTTCAGGGTGGGCTGGGATTGTGTTTGATAGTGATATTAAAAGTCAGTGTTAAAAATTAAGATTGAGGTTAAGGTTGGATTCATGATCAGAGTTAGAAATAGAGTTTTGTGGGGGGGCGCAACTAGGTGGTGCAGTGGATAGAGCACCAGCCCTGGAGACAGGAGTATCCAAGTTCAAATCCGGCCTCAGATACTTAATAATTGCCTAGCTGTGTGACCTTGGGCAAGTCACTTAACCCCATTGCCTTGCTAAAAAAGAAAAGAAATTAGAGTTAGGCAAAGTAGCCTATTTAGGATATAAGATGTAGTAGGAAAGCAAATAGTGATTCTTTTAATAATTTTTTTATACATGCACATATTGAATGTATAGTTATTTATTTGGGGATGTTAGGTTATATGTGTCATGTATAGCAGGGGCTCAAAGACCAACTCGGTAGACAGTAAGGGGTGTCATATTCTTTTAAAAATATATATATATATATATATAATATATGTTTGTATATAGATTTATTAATATGTCTATATATATATTGATATCTTTTATTTTTACATTACCCAAATTTCCAAGGGGTATATTTTTCAAACTTTATCTGGAATACAGAGACTCTTTGTCTGGGGTTTGGGGCAAGATTGAAATTAAGATGAATGTGGGATTTACATAGAAGAGTGTTTGAGTTTAGATTCAATTACCTCATCCTTCCCATCCCTCTCTTCCCACCAATACATTGCCTGACACCTGCAGGTATCAATACTGAACAAATACTCAGAAGCTATCCGGGGAAATCTGACCAAAATTCTTCGACTTAAGATTGTGGCATTGGTAACCATAGAGATTCATGCTCGTGATGTGATAGAGAAACTCTATAAGAGTGGTCTTATGGATGTCAATGCCTTTGAGTGGCTCAGCCAACTCCGCTTCTACTGGGATAAGGTGGTTTACTCTAAAAGTTTTTATTGACCTTTTATATTATAATTATATAGTCCTCTAACCCAATTCTTAACTTAAATTCACCTTTCAACTTTTATCAAAAAATCCCCTAAATTAACCTCAGTCTTTAATAGTAACTTGTAATCTCTAATCTTTTCATTATAACCTCTTTTCATCTCTTCCACCCCTGCCTTTAGCCCTTTCTCCATATCTAACCCTGCTCCTAATCTCCTCTAAGCCCACTTCTGAACCTTTTCCTCCACTTCATTTTATAACTGCCTCTAAATCAATCCCTACTCCCTTAGGATCTTGATGACTGTGTAATAAGACAGACCAACACACAGTTCCAGTATGGATATGAGTACTTAGGTAATTCTGGTCGGCTTGTCATCACTCCTCTGACAGACAGGTATGCTGTCAGAGTTGGAGGGTAGGGAGAAAGGCACAAGGTGGTTAGGGAGGGTTTGATCTCATTTCTAAACCTATCCCACAGGTGCTACATGACTCTTACAACAGCCCTGCATCTGCACCGTGGGGGCTCACCCAAAGGCCCAGCTGGCACTGGTAAGACAGAGACAACCAAAGACTTGGGCAAAGCCCTGGGCATGTATGTCATCGTGGTCAACTGTTCAGAAGGTCTTGACTACAAGTCCATGGGTCGAATGTATTCAGGGCTGGCCCAGGTTAGAGTTTCTCTATCTGCTGCAGAAACCTTCTGGGCTAGGAAATCTACACAGGCTTTTGTTCATCTTTCACTCTCCTTAACCCCAACCTCAAACATCTCCTGCCCATGGCCATACCTAAGTAAAGGTTGTGATATAGGCAAAATTGGTTTTAAGTATTCCGTTTGCAGATTTTGACCTCTTTCTTCTCAGTTAAAAATAAAAAAGTAGCTTAACCATTTTGCCTAATTTGGTCCTGAACATCAATGTTTATGGCCACATTCTATATTCTGGCCTACTCCTTACTCAGAAGGCTTCTAATCCCTTCCCCCCCTAAAGAATTTCCCTCAGCCTTATTCAACTTCATCCTCAAATGTTCCTTTGTTATGTCATCTGCCCAGAATGTATCTCTAAAGTTATTTCTAGCATTAGAGTTGCCCAGGATTGAGATTTTCACTCATAAATTTCATCCTCAAAAGACCTGGTCCCCAGGCAGCTCTATCTATAGAAGTGTCACTCTGGGAATATTTTAAAACAGTGGAGGATTTGTCCCTCTCTGGTTATGTCCTTTTCTTAGGTCCTTTTTTCTAACTATCTTTCCCTCTTGATTCCTTTTAAGACTCTTCTTACCATTGTAGGACTTCTGTTCTTTTGGGCCCTTTACTTGGTCTTAATTTTTTTCTACTAACTTCACTTTGTTTTTGAGAACTGTGAAACTCCCTAATCCACTTGGGTCCTTCTCCCTCCTTACAGACAGGAGCTTGGGGCTGCTTTGATGAATTTAATCGAATCAACATAGAGGTGCTATCTGTGGTGGCCCAGCAGATACTTTCTATTCTCTCAGCTTTGGCAGCAGGCCTCACCCGATTTCTCTTTGAAGGTTTTGAAATCAATCTTGTCTGGTCCTGTGGGATCTTCATTACTATGAATCCTGGTGAGAAGGGAAATCAATCTGGTCCTGTGGGATCTTCATTACTATGAATTCTGGTAGAGGAAAGGGGGAGGGATGGCTAGGAATACACAGGACTTCTCTTAGAGGGTTTAATGGTAGAGAGAAGGCAGGGATGTTCTCCAAAAAGTTCAAGGATCTGGACAAGGCACACTGTATTTCCCTCATTTTTGGACAGATACCTTGCTTTGGCACTTAAGATAAGTTGTGAGAACAAAGATGGCAGAATTTTGTTCTCATTACTCTCATATAAACAAGCAAGCATTTTCATCCAGGTGGAGTTAGTTTAAAGAAATATCAATGGCAGCCTTGTAGGAGAAAATATGCAGCCTGATGAAGAAAGGGAATCATCTCATTTTGCTTTGGTTGTGGTGAAGAGTTTGTTGGCTTAATGAAATATGTTTATACATTACATGTGTGTACATATATACAACACATATAATCTCAAATTTTTTGTAAACTGACAAACTAAACATTCTCCCACTAACTGTTGTCCTAAGCCACAACCCAACTGCTAGTCACTATGGTAGTATTGGGTCCCCCAAAACAGAGGATTAAACAAGGGTGTACCTAGGGATAGTTCTTGAAGAAGGCTCTTGAAAAAGAATAGAAATAAGGATTTAGGGGTTATAATAGACAGATGGTTGGGCCTGAAGTAGATAGAGATGAAAAATGGCCAACTGTGGGCCAGGATTATAAGATAAGGGTTTAGAATAAAGGTTAAAAAAGAATGAACTCACAGGCAGACATGGAAGAAGAAGAAGGGGCATGAGAGAGACAGAAATCATTCTGAGAACAGAAGACAGGTGGAAACAGATGAAATCAAGAATGAGCTGAAGAAAGGAATAAATTTTAGACTGTTTATATGGTTAGAATTGGGACAAGAGATGAGGTTGGATTGAGATCTATTCTGTTTCAGGCTATGCGGGTCGGACAGAGCTTCCTGACAACCTGAAATCCATGTTCCGACCCATATCCATGGTGGTACCTGATTCCACTCTCATTGCGGAGATCATTCTATTTGGGGAAGGTTTTGGTAATTGCAAGGTATCTATCCCCTAAGAGTACCTTGTAGTTTTGCGGTCATCACCTCCCTTTCAACTCTCATTCCTTGACAGCACCACTCCATAGGACATCTGGACTTTGTAGTCATCCACCCCATGAGCCTATGTACTTGGAGCTAGGAGGAGAAACCTACCCACTAGTGATACCAGAAATGTTTGCCAAGATTGGCCGGCCCCCTCCTATCAGCGTTCTACCAATAAGTTCCTTTTCTTTTTTCTTTTTTTTTTGAATTATAAAGATTTTATTTATTTTGAGTTTTACAATTTTTCCCTTAATCTTACTTCCCTCCCCCACCCCCCCACAGAAGGCAATTTGCCAGTCTTTATATTATTTCCATGGTATACATTGATCTAAATTGAATGTGATGAGAAAGAAATCATATCCTTAAGAAAGAAACATAAAGTATGAGATAGCAAGATCAGAAAATAAGATATCAGTTTTTTTTCCCTAAATTAAAGGTAATAGTCCTTGGTCTTTGTTCAAACTTCACAATTCTTTCTCTGGATACAGATGGTATTCTCCATTGCAGACAGCCCAAAATTGTCCCTGATTGCTGCACTGATGGAACAAACAAGTCCATCAAGGTTGATCATCACCATCATGTTGCTGTTAGTGTGTACAATGTTTTTCTGGTTCTGCTCATGTCACTAGGCATCAGTTCATGCAAATCCCTCCAGGCTTCCCTGAATTCCCATCCAATAAGTTCCTTTTCAATTAAAGATCTAGACACACCATGCCATTATTTCTATTTGTGTCATAGCAGATGGGACATGTTACATCTTCTGGCTGTCTGTCTCCGCTCCTCCTCAGGTCCTGGCTAAGAAAGTGTATACACTTTACTCCCTGGCCGTGCAGCAGCTTTCCAAGCAAGACCACTATGACTTTGGCCTTCGAGCACTTACCTCTCTCTTACGATTTGCTGGCAAGAAGCGTCGACTGCAGCCTGATCTGGCTGATGAAGAGGTGAACCCTACATATAGATGGTGCTTAAGTCTTAACTGATATAGTATTAAAACTAACGCCTCCCTCAGAAGTGTCTGTGACTTCCTCTCTGCAGGATTTCTCACTGCATTTTTTTTTAAGCTCCACTAGCCACTGGATTTAGGTCCCCTCATCTTCTACCTCCTTGTGTCCCTAACAACCTTTACTTGAATTTTGTTCCCTGAGGTCATCCTCATTACAGAGATCATCCTGACTTTTATTAGCAGAATTTAGTTAGGGTCTCAGGTTTTTGCTTTCTAAGTATAATACTCTATTTGCCCTCCTTTTCCAGGTATTACTGCTTTCAATGAGGGACATGAACATTGCCAAGCTAGCCTCAGTGGATGTGCCATTGTTTAATGCAATTGTGCAGGACCTTTTCCCCAACATTGAGCTTCCTGTCATTGACTATGGCAAGGTATTCTGACTCCTCACACGACCCCGCCCCCACCCACACACACACCTGAACTAGAGGAAAACTCTTTCCTGATGGTAATATTTTCATTATGTCTCAGTGGACCTGTCATGATTTAATGGTCATAGACCTGATTTCACACATTTTAGCCATTTTTCTGTTTTTCCTCAGCTTCGTGAGACTATTGAGAATGAACTTAGGGTGATGGGACTACAGAACACACCATTCACCATGACCAAGGTTATCCAGTTGTATGAAACCAAGAATTCACGTCACTCCTCCATGATTGTGGGATGCACAGGCAGTGCCAAGACAGTTACCTGGCGTGTTCTGCAGTCAGCCATGTCCTCCCTCTGCCAAGCTGGAGATCCCAACTTCAACATTGTTAAGGTATAGAACTAGGGTATGGGGGAGTGGAACTAAGGGCCAATATTTCGGTAGCAGGAAGACAGTGGAACCTCAAAGAGAGTAAATATAGAACTTGAGGTGAATAGCTATACAGCTATAGGGTCTCAGGATGGACCGAAGACCTTTATAAAGAGAACTAAGGGCTAGGAATTAGGATACCTGGGTTGGGATGGGGAGGTAGCCATTCAGTCAATAAACTTAAACAAGTCAGTAAGTTCCTTCTTAGGTATTAGGCACTGTGGTAAACACTGGGGATACAAAGAAAGGCAAAAGATAGTACTCTCAGGGAGCTCACAGTCTAAAAGGAGAGATAACAGGCCATCAACGATGTACAAACAAGCTATGTATAAACAAGCTATATATAGGATAAAGTGGAAGTCATGAACAGAGGGAAGACACCAGAGTTAAGAAAGACTGGGAAAGACTTCCTAATAGAGGTTAGGATTTTAGTGAGGATTTCTTTCTTTTTTTTTTTAGCTTTCAATAATCATTTTTTAATTTAATATTTATTCTCATTTTGTACAAATAATGCTTTTTTATACATTAATAAAATATTCTTGTTTAAGAGTAAATGAAATACCTCCCCCCCATAAATATAGACTCGCTTGAGCGATAAAGTAAAGGGGAGAGAAAAAAAATTAAAATTAAAAAAATAATAGTAATAATTGTAGGTATGGCCAATGGAGCACCAGCCCTGGAGCCATGAGCACCTGAGCCCACATCCAGCCCCGTACACCCAACAAGCACCCAGCTGTGTGACATGCAAGCCACCCGAACCCCACTGCCCTGCAAAAACCAAAAAGAAGAAAAAAAAAGACCCAAAATAAAATAAAATAGTAATAATAGTAGGGGTGGCTGGGTGGCAGACAGAGCATTGGCCCTTGAGCCAGGAGCGCCTGCATCCAAATTTGGCCTCAGACACCGAGCGATCACCTTGCTATGTGGCCCCAGGCAGGCCACCCAGCCCCATTTGCCCTGCAACCCCCAAAAAAATAATAATAATAATAAATGTGCTTGAGTCTTTGTTCCAACATCAACAACTCTGTCATGGGTGGATCACATTCTTTATGATAAGTCCATCCCAAAAGTTACTTCCATATTTTTCCAACGTTGCCATTGCTGATCGCAACTCCCTCCTTTCGTATTTCTCCACTACCATGTACTATATTTTCTCTCTCCTTTCACTCTGACTCTGCTGTAGGGTAGCTGAGTGGTGCAGCAGACAGATCCCTGGCTCTGGGGCCAAGAGGCCCTGAGCCCCCATACCACCCCTTAGGCCCAGCATCTACCTGGCCCTATGGTCCTGGACAGACCTTCCAATCCCAGCCCCTTGCAAGAAGCAAAAATAAAAATGTGTTATATCTGACCACTCTCCCCCAGTGGTCCATCCTCTCCTCCATCACTCACATCCCCCCCCTTCCCCCTGTTCTTCCCCTCTCCTTCTTACTCCAGATGCCTATACCCTATTGAGTATATATGCTGTTTCCTCTCCTAACCACCTCTGATGAGAGCAAAGATTCCCTCATTCCCCCCTTGCCTTCCCCCCTTCCATATCATTGCAATAGCTCATTGTAATAAAGAAAAATCTTATTATATGAAATATCTTGGCTTATTCCCCCTCTCCTTTTTCTTTCTCCCATTACATTTCCCTTTTTTCTATTGACTCCATTTTTACACCATATTTTATCTTCAAATTCAGTTTTTTCCTGTGCTTCAACTATAAAAGCTCCCTCTACCTGCTCTATTAACTGAGAAGGTTCATATGAGTGTTATCAGTGTCATTTTTCTATACAGGAATACATGCAGTTCATCATCATCAAGTCCCTCATTTTTCCCCCCTCTCCTCCAATCTCCATGCTTCACCTGAGTCCTGTATCTGAAGATCAAACCTTCTGTTCAGCTCTGGCCATTCCAACAGGGACATTTGAAATTCCCCTGGTTCATTGAAAGTCCATTTTTTTTTCCTGGAAGAGGACATTCAGTCTTGCTGGGTAGTTGATTCTTGTCTGCATTCTAAGCTCTTTTGCCTTCTGGTATATTATATTCCGAGCCCTATGAGCTTCCAATGTAGTTGCTGCTAAGTCCTGTGTGATCCTGACTGCAGCTCCATGGTATTTGAACTGTGTCCTTCTGGCTGCTTGTAATATTTTCTGTTTGACTTGGGAGTTCTGGAATTTGGCTATAATATTCCTAGGGGTTGGTTTTTGGGGATCTCTTTCTTGGGGGGATCGGTGGATTCTCTCCATTTCTATTTTGCCCTCTGTTACTAGAATATCAGGGCAATTTTCCTGTAGTAATTCTTTGAAAATGATGTCAAGGCTGTTTTCCTGATCATGACTTTCAGGTATTCCAATAATTTTTAAATTATCTTTCCTAAATCTGTTTTCCATATCAGTTGTTTTTTCCAATGAGATGTTTCACATTTTCTTCTACTTTTTCATTCTTTTGGTTTTGAAGTATTGACTCCTGGTTTCTCATAAATTCATCAATCTCCCTGAGTTCTATTCTTTGTCTGAAGGATTTGTTCTCCTCATAGAGTTTTTTTATCTCTTTTTCCATCTGGCCAATTTTGCTTTTTAAAGCATTCTTCTCCTCATTACCTTTTTGAACTATTTTATCCATTTGACCTAAGCTGGTTTTTAGCATGCTATTTTCTTCAGCATTTATTTAGATTTCCTTGACTAGGCTGCTGACTTCATTTTCGTGTTTTTCCTGCATCTCTCTCATTTCTTATCCCAGTTTTCCTTCTAACTCCCTCATTTGATTTTCAAAGTCTTTTTTGAGTCTGTCATAGCCTGAGCCCAATTTCTGTTTTTCTTGGAGTCTTTAGATGCAGAAGCTTGTGCTTCCTCATCTTCAGACTGAGTATTTTTGATCCTTCTTGGGCTCATATGCAAAATATTTCTCAATGGTGTTCCTCTTGTTTCTCTGCTTGCTCATTTTCCCAGCCTGAGTCTGGTTTTGGGGTGCTTCCTGAGCTTTTGGGACACTCCCACAAGGGTCTCAGTGTGTGAGGCTCTGTTCTCTCTTCTGGTCTATGAATGACCATATGTGCCCCCCCTCTGCCACGGGGCTTAGGTGGGGGGGGCCCCTGCTGTTCTATGGGGGTGCCTAGACTGTGATCAGGATCTGAATGTGGTCAGAGCTCCAGAGTCCTGTTCCAGGGGCAGAGGACAGAGCTCTTCAGTCTCTCTCTCTTCATTCCCCTCCCTAGGTTTAATGGGCTCATGCCCTGGGCTCCTGCTTCTGTTTCTTGGAACTCAGCTGTGATGGCCACTCTGCTTTCTGTGTGCCCTGAGGGATGGGCTTCACTTTCTCACTCTGGCAGAGGTCCCCTGTTGTTCCCCCAATTTGTGCCTGGTGCTCCCCGGGCATAGCTCAGGAAACTCCCTGGCTCCCAACACCCTGGGGCTGCCTCTGGGAGGCTGAATTTCTTTCACTCTGGCGGGCCACCCCTCTGGCGGGCTGCCCCCCAACCCCGGGGAGCAGAGCCTTTATGCTCTTTTCCAGGTTACCTTGAATAGGAGAACTACCTCATTGGGTCCCTCTGTGGGTTGTCTCTCGAAAATTTAGTTAGAGTCCTTAGCTTATAAGTTTTATGAGAGAGCACCTAAGGCACAATCCGTTCTTGTCGCCATCTTGGCTCTGCCCCCCACCTGCAAGTTAGTGAGGATTTCAAGGAAGCCAAATCACAGAGCTAATATATCTAATAAGTGAACTGAAAATGAAAGAATGCTTAATCTTTAAACCAATTCTATTTTTTTCCCAAATCATCCTGATTTTTAGGAGTTTCCTTTGAACCCTAAGGCAGTATCTCTAGGAGAGTTATATGGAGAATATGACCTCAACTCTAATGAGTGGACAGATGGTGTCTTGTCTAGTGTTATGCGGGCTGCCTGTGCAGGTAATTGAAGAAGCTTGGAACTGAGTACTTGAGTCTCTAGAGGAAAGTGGTTTGAGGGCTTCCAACTTGGATCTGGGAACAGAATGAAGAGGGACATGCTTGGGGCCAGAGAAGCATATGTTTGTATCCTTGAGGGGAGTAATGTTAGGTAAAAAACTCTCATCCTCTCTCATACCAAGATGAAAAGCCAGATGAGAAATGGATCCTTTTTGATGGTCCTGTGGACACATTATGGATTGAGAGCATGAATTCTGTCATGGATGACAACAAGGTGTTGACCCTTATCAATGGAGAGCGTATTTCCATGCCTGAACAGGTATGTAGATGGGTAAGATGCTTGGAACTCTGAGGAATAGAAATTTTGTGGAAATAAGTAGGAACTTAGAAGTAGAATCTGTAGGTACCAAGAGATAAGGACTTATATTTAGAGGCAGGATATTTAAAATTTAAAATAATATGCATTGAGCACTAATGTTAGAGGTAGGAAGGCTGAGGGTAGGATAAAATGATGATTTGTTGCATCCTTAGGTGTCTCTATTATTTGAAGTGGAAAACTTGGCTGTGGCCTCTCCAGCTACTGTGTCTCGCTGTGGGATGGTTTACACTGATTACAGTGACCTGGGATGGAAACCTTATGTGCAGTCTTGGCTGGAGAAGAGACCAAAGGTATAGAAAATATGAAGCATAAAACAAGACTTAGAAGATGGAAAGAAGCAGGAATGGGCAAAATCAGAAATCTCTTAATGATTTTTCCCAACTCTAGGGTGAGGTAGAACCACTCCAGCGGATGTTTGACAAATTTGTCAATAGAACACTGACATTTAAGAAGGAAAACTGCCAAGAACTGGTTCCTGTCCCTGAATACAGTGGCATCATTTCCCTCTGCAAACTCTTCTCAGCTCTGGCTACACCAGAGAATGGGGTAAGAAGGCATATTCCCCTATCCACTATGCCTTACACTAGTAAAGGTTTGTTAGGGAAAGGGGAAGAATAGTTTGGAGCTAAATTTGGAAAGGAATGGAGAGGTCTTTGGTAGACAGAGAGAGGAAAGAAAGATATTCCTGGTGGAAAAAAATGATCTTTACAAAAACAGAGAGACAGGAGTGAACAACTCATGTATGAGATTAGTGAGAAGATTAATTTGACTGGAGTAATGAAATCATGAAAGGAATATATTAAAATGAGAGTCTCTACTGAGAGATGAGGAAGCCAGACTAAGGAATTTATTGTGATGTTGTTGGACTTTGAGTATCTGTTTAATGGGGATCTGACACTTGCCAAGACCACCTTGGCATCCATTTGGTGCATGCACAGACATCATCAGGTTGCAAAGATGGCATCATCCCTATGGAAGATGCCAAAAATCTCATTCCAAGAGAATTGTGTGGCCTGAAGCATGACTGGACATTTTGAATTGGTTTAACATTTGATTGGGAGGAACTTTATGTCCATTGATGGTGTAGCTAGAACTGTTTGCATCTTCAGAATGACCTGAGTTGAATTAGCATTAGCTGGGGTTTTTGCTGACATTGAGGTTACTCCTTTACTCAGAGTAGTAGTGATACCAAATAGTATAACTGGGAGATCTTATTGCCTCTTTCCTCCTCTCCACCATGGCTATATGCCACCCCCCCCAGTAGATATTACTGAGAGCAAAGAAACTAATTGTCTTCCTGGCCATTTTGAAGATGCTGACAATTCTACACAACTACTGAAAATAGTTCTTTTCATCCACATGTTAGGTCAACAGAAAATTTCTTTACATGCATTAGTTTTCATGTTTTCCCCAAAAGTAGGTTCTGATGTCTTCCACAAGAATGGTACCATCTTAGTAAATGATATCTGCACATATGCCGGACAGATGCTATCTCAGGTGACCTGAGGTTGCACAAGATCTTCCTTACACCAGGATATATGGTCCCTATCTATCTCTTTCCACATATGATCTGTGGTTATTCCTGATGGAGAGTGAGTCTTTCTGCTGTTAACTAACAACTTCCCTCAAGGCCAATATGTTTCATTAGCCATAGTTTTGGAAGATAGTTATTTTCTACCCCTTCCCTTCCCCATGGATATTCTGGAAGTTATTGCATTTCAATAATCACAAGATTTCCTTAGAGCTGAGCCACTTCAGGAGTGAGATCCTTAGAGGCAAGCAGTTACCTCCTTTCATATCATGAGCATTCCCCAGTGGGCATTATCAGCTTAAACAATAATTCCCTTGGGCCTAAGGCTATGATATTCAAGGTATTAGCAATTATTCTTTCATATACAGAGAGGCAAAAGATAGTCCTTGCCCTCAAAGAGGTCACAGTCTAATGAGGGCAACATTTAGCAAATAAATATGAACAAGCAAGCTATACATAGGATAAATAGAAAATCAATACAGAGGTAAGACACTTGAATTAAGAGGGATTAAGAAAGATTTCTTGTTGGAGGTGGGATTTTAGTTGGGACTTAAAGGAAGACAGAGAAGCTTGGACATGGAGATGAGGATGGAGAGCCTTCTAGGCATGGAGGACAGCCAGAGGAAAATACCTGGAACCCAGAAATGGAGTCTCTTTTTTGTGGAACACAATGAAAATCAACATCATCTGGACTAAGAGTACATGGTAGGGAGTAAGGTATAAGAATACTGGAAAGGTGGAGATGGTAGGGTGATAGATTAGGAAGGACTTTCATATACATTCATAATACATATATATAGACATGTATGTCTATATATATGTGTGTCTACATGTATAGGAATGCATCTACATAGCTATGTATGTCTACATAGATAGATGGCTATATATGCCAACATATCCATTGTCTGGCTGGTGAACTTAGATAAACATGTGTTTTGACAGAGACATACATACATATCTACATATCCATTGTTACTTAGTTGAGTAGAGAATAGTACATAGGAGACTTATCCCTAGTTCTGTCCTTTGACCATGACTATAACCCTCCTCCTGCCTGGTTAGCTGTCTCACAAATGTTGATTAAAAAGAAGTCTACATGGAAGTGTTTGATATTGCATTCTCCTTTTCAGGCAAATCATGCAAATAGTATTCTAGTGGTTAAGTGGTACAGTGTTGAAACTCTGGAAACATGAGTTCAAATCCTGACTTGTTAGCTCTTTGACCAAGGACTCTGATCCTCTGTTTCCTCATTTATAAAACAGAGATATTACTATTTGTACTTCCTTCTTTGCAAGAGTGTTGCAAAGACTTTGTGAACCTTAAAATAACAGATAAATGTGGATTGTATTATTGTAGACTGAAAGCATCCTATCTATGTATAGAGGACACAAACTATTCACTGAATAGTATAATAGGTAGGATACTCAGGACTAAGGTTCTGATATCAGAGCATCTTCTCAGGTATAAGAAGTATTAGGGGTCTAGGACTCAAGCTGTATGGTTTTACAAAGAGAATTTGTCAAAGAAGGAAACCTCTATATCTATGTGACATACTCTTCTTCCAGAGGTTGCGAGATTAGGCAGGTTCCATGATATCCCTCATGTCTCTAATAAAATTTCTTTACTCCTAGGTAAACCCAGCTGATGGAGAGAACTATGTCAACATGGTGGAAATGAATTTTATATTCAGTCTTATTTGGTCAGTGTGTGCATCAGTGGATGAGGAAAGTCGCAAGAAGATAGACAGTTTCCTCCGGGAACTTGAGGGATCCTTTCCCAACAAGGTCAAACAAATCCAAGAACTCATCAGAAAACCTGTTTCAAAACATTTGGTTCTCCCTTCTCTGTATTCCACCTAGACCTCTCATATATGTCCTACTTATAAGATTGCTTGAGAAGCAAGTGTCTGAATCTCCCAGTTCCTACCTTTCAGCTTTCTCTTTCTTTGATCCCAGTCTTTGAATTAGACTATGAGCCCTAAAACTGAACATAGCAAAGTTGGGAAGAGAGTTTTAGAACTGACAGATAATCTCTCCTTGGTCTCTAGGACACAGTGTTTGAGTACTTTGTGGACCCCAAATTGAAGAACTGGATGACATTTGAGGAAAAGTTGCCCAAGAGTTGGCGGTATCCCCCAAAGTAAGGGCAGATTGTGGGACAGGGTGGGAAAGGCAAGACTGGAGAAAAAAATATATTGAATAAAAAGCTAAGATCAAGGACTAGAGAAGAGTAGTACTTTCAAGACAAAAAGGCATACCTTGAAATACAAAATAGGCTCTCTAGAGTGAAGACTTACTGGGGTTCTACTTGGGGACAAACTTAATAATGTAGGGTCTAGGACCTGGAAATGAGTAGAACAAAGTGGGGTAAAGAGAGAAGTGGAATCAGTCTCAAACTAATTCCTTCGGGGCAGCTAGGTGGTGCAGTGGATAGAGCACTGGGCCTGGAGTCAGGAGTACCTGAGTTCAAATCAGACCTCAAACACTTAATAATTACCTAGCTGTGTGACCTTGGGCAAGCCACTTAACCCCATTTGCCTTGAAAAAAACCTAAAAAAAAAAACAACCTAATTCCTTCTTTTCCAGTACTCCCTTTTATAAGATCATGGTGCCCACTGTGGACACTGTCCGATATAACTACTTGGTGAGTGCCCTTGTAGCCAGCCAAAACCCAATCCTGTTAGTTGGTCCTGTGGGCACAGGCAAGACATCCATCGCTCAGAGTGTCCTGCAGACCCTGCCCAGCAACCAGTGGGCTGTGCTTATCGTCAACATGTCTGCTCAGGTTAGTGGAAAACCCAGGCAGCCAGATCAATTTAATTCAACAGATATTTTCTAATTGCTTAGTTTGTTTGAGCCATTCTGCTAGATATTGAGAATATAAAGATGAAAAACCACAGTCTCTACTCTCAAACTTGCAGTCTTATTAAGAAAAGAATTCATGATAGAATGAGATAAATGGGGGGGAAAAGAAAAGAAAAAAAGGACAACTAGGTGATACAGTGGATATAGTACCAGCCCTAGAATCAGGAGGACCTGAGTTCAAATTTAACCTTAGACATTTGCTAGCTGTGTAACCCTGGGCAAGTCACTTAACCCTAGTTACCTCCAAATGAAAGAAAAGAATACATATGAGAGGTCCTCAAGATCTCTAAGCTCTTATTTTCCTCAGAAATTTAGGCCTATCAGCCCTTGGATCTCTTCTGCACCAATACCCTAGCTTTCTTCTCTATTTGGCCATCCTAGTCCTCATCCCAAATTTTTCCCACAGACCACATCCAACAATGTTCAAAGCATCATTGAAAGCCGTGTGGAAAAGCGAACAAAAGGTGTATATGTACCATTTGGAGGCAAAAGCATGATCACCTTCATGGATGACCTGAACATGCCAGCCAAGGACACATTTGGTTCTCAGCCACCATTGGAGCTACTACGCCTCTGGATTGACTATGGTTTCTGGTATGACCGGGGAAAACAAACCATTAAGTATGTCAGAGTGAGTATCCTAGGACTTTGGTGCTTATGGCTCCAACTCTCCATCTCTCTGGTCTCTGTCCATCCCAAAACTCCATGGTTTATCTCCTTAGCACCTGTTCCTCTCCCATACCTGAGTGTCCTGCCCTCAGAATATCCCTTTCTATAACATCAGTCCCTGCCCCTTAAACTATTGTCTTTCTCCCAGAGACAAAGGAACACTAATCTTGAAGTTTCACTCTCTTCCCAGTTCCCTCACTCTAATCTATTTCTCTAATCACTGTTCTCCTCCCAGAATTGTCTCCCCTATTCCTACCAATATCCTTGGGTCCTTTATCTACTGCTTTGCCCCTTTGAAGAATGGATCTCTTTCTCTGCATAAACCCAGGCAATACTTTCCATTTCTCCTTTTCTTCCATGGTATTGAAACTCAACTAACTTTTTATTCCCTCATTCTACATAAGAAAATTGACTTGTTCCTAGTTCTCTCTAGCATCCTGGTATAGATACCTATATAATAGCTCACCTTTCTTCATTTTGTTCTCCTTTCATATTTCATTATTCTTTTCTAATCCCAGTCTCTTTCTTTATTTCCTGTCCCTCTCTTCTTCCTCTACCTACCACCTTTTTCTCCCCTTTTCTTACTTCTCTTTAAATTCCTTTCTCCCCCATTCTCAAAATCTCTCTCTTACACCCTCTTTCTGCTTTCATCTTTCCTACACCAGGACATGTTCCTGATGGCTGCCATGGGACCTCCAGGGGGTGGAAGGACTGTCATCTCCTCGAGGCTTCAGAGTAGATTTCATCTCATCAACATGACTTTCCCCACAGTGAGGGAGTTTTTGGAGTCTTGGGCTGAGCTGCAGGGGAGGGGGAAGTGGGGGGGGAGAAGGGGGGGAAGTAATAAACTGTTATGGCCTATTGGGAGCAGCTGGCAGGAGAAGATCCTTGAGCCCCTGTTAGTGGAGAATGAAAGATAGACCAAATAGCAACTGAAAGAGCTGGGAAGAGTTGCATGCTAGCACTTACAGTGTATAAGGGTTTGGACTGTTGTCTGATGGATTCTATAGTACCTGAAACAATGAGGATTTATGCTAGGAACTTTTGTAGATTGGGATTTGTAGTCCTCAGGGAAGGGAGAGATTCCATTGACTATCCCTCAGCTCCAGTGATCACAGATGGTTCAGAGATAGAGAGCTGTAAGGGATTGTAGAAGCCGTCTAGTTTGTCCCATCATTCTGAGTGATTATGCTCAAGGTCACCAGGTTACATGTAGCAGAGCTAGCTTTTTAAACCAGATCTCCTGACTCCAAATCTAAAACTAAGTTAATCTACTATCCTATGATGAGTTGGGAGATCCTAGGTAGAAACAGGAAGACTAGGAATAAGATCAGACAGTTGAGGAAAGGATAACCCAAGGGATCAATGCTTTGTGTCTTTAGGAATCCCAGATTCTCCGAATCTTTGGAACAATGATCAACCAGAAACTTCAGGACTTTGAGGACGAGGTAAAGCCTATTGGGAATGTGGTGACTGAAGCCACCTTAGAAGTTTACAACACTGTGGTACAACGTTTCCTTCCCACACCTGCCAAGATTCACTACCTTTTCAACCTTCGAGACATATCTAAGGTAAAAATCAGCCTACACCCCTTCTTCAACATTAGCATCAGATCCATTTAAGTGGTGTAAGTCAACCCAAAGATTTCCTCTTACACTTTGCTCTAGAGGACTGAACTCAGTTCATTCTGTCTCTTTTCACTTTCTAATCCACTCTTTATCCCTAGAAGCAACTAGGTGAGATAATATTTATAAAATGCTTTGCAAAGGGGCAGCTAGTGGCACCATGGATAGAGCACCAGCTCTGGGGTCAGGAGGACCTGAGTTCAAATTTGACCTCAGACATTTCATAATTACCTAGCTATGCAATTTTGGGCACTTAACCCTATTGCCTTGTAAAGAAATACTTTGCAAATCTTAAACCAACTCCCTATCTATCTTGTATTTCAAATCCCAGTTGGATGTTTTGGGGTTGCTTGTTTTTGAAGTGGTAGTGCATTGACTCACAGTTAGGAAGCCCTGAGTTCAAACCTGGTTCTAGACACTTACTAGCTGGACAAGTCACTCAACCTTTGTCTTCCCTCAACTATAAAATGGGAATTATTATATAGCATCTACCTCCCAGGGTTATTGTAGGGCTCAAATGAAATAATCTGTTAAAAGTGCTTAGCACAATCTCTTTTTTATCTCTTATATTTTATTTTTTCCTTAAGCATATGATTTCTCTCTCAACAAATTCATTTTTGATCAATGTAGAGCATAGAAACAATGTAAAGACTATCAGACTGCCTTCTGTGGGGGTTATGGAAGGGAAGTGAGTTGGGGGGGAAAGACTGTAAAATTCAAAAATCAATTAAAAAAAATAAAATGCTTAGCACAGTGCCTGATACATAGCAGGCATTAAATAGATGTCTGATTCCATAGGTATTCCAGGGCATGCTTCGAGCAAACAAAGCCTTCCATGATACTAAACCCAGCATTACCCGACTCTGGATCCATGAGTGTTTCAGGTGAGATGTTCCACATCTTAATACTCAGCATTCTATCACATCCTTAACTAAATCCCTATTCCCTCACATCTCTATACCATATTCCGTTCCCCATCCCTACTCTATCATCTATACCTCACTGTTCCCAAGTCTTGTTCGACCCTGCCCTGCTTTTATGCTTTTGCACAAGACATCCCCAAAGTGCTTGGAATGGAAATTTCCACCCTATCTCTATCTATTGAAATTGTTACTTTCCTTTAAGATATGGGACAAGTGCCACTTCCTCTAGAAAACCTTCCCTGATTCTCCCTAGTTAGAAGTAATGCCTCTTCATATCCCCTGGGCCTCACAGTCTTTTCTATGCCTTTAATTTCCAAATTATTTATAGTTATTTGTATATATTTCATCTCTCCCTATTAATTTTTACTTAATTCAATATTTTTTTACTTATAGTAATATGAAAATAGATAAATAAAATATAAAAAAAAGAAATAAGGAAAAATTCAATTACAGGACACTGCTAGGTGCTGGGGATACAAAAATTTTAAATAAACTCAAGGAGTTAATAAAGGGAGAGGGCTGCTAGGTGGTGCAGTGTATAGAGCACTGGAGTCAGGAGTACCTGACTCCAGTGGCCTCAGACACTTAATATTACCTAGCTGTGTGGCCTTGGGCAAGCCACTTAACCCCATTTGCCTTGTAAAAAAAAATTAAGTGAGGGGTGGGGAAAGTATACTTCAGTCTTGTGTTCAGATAGCATCAGTTCTGTGTCTGGGATGGAGCACATTCTTATCATAAGTCCATCAGAGAAGTTGCTTCAATATTTTATTCCCATAGTTGCTATTGCTAGCTGTATTTCTCTCCATCCTATTCCTCCCCACCTCCATTTCTATCCTCTCTCTCCTTTCTCCCTGTCCCTCCTCAAAAGTGTGTTGTATTTGACTACACTCTCCCATGATCTTCCCTCTCTTCCATAACCTATAACACCTCCTCCATCCCATTTCTCTCGTTTCCTTCCTCTTCTATTTTCCTCTAGGGGAAGATAGATTTCTATACCCTATTGAGTGTGTATGTTATTTCCTCTCTGAGCGACTTCTGATGAGAGTGAAGGCTCACTCATTTCCCCTCACCTTCCCCCCCTTCAATTCCATTACAAAAACTTTTTCTTGCCTCTTTAATGTGAAATAACTTAGGCTATTCCCTCTCTCCTTTCCCTTTCTTCCAGTAAATTCCTTCCTTGCCCATTAACTCCATCTTTATAATATAACTTCATATTCAGCTCCCTCTTGTGCCTATCTATATATGCTCCTTCTAACTGCCCTAATAAATGAGAAGCTTCATATGAGTTATCAGTATCTTCTTGCCATTCAGGAATACAAGCAGTTCAACATCATTAAATCCCTCATAATTAGTCCTTCCTGTCTACCCTCCCTGAGCTTTACCCAAGTCCTGTACTTGGAGATCATACTTTCTGTTCAGCTCTGGTCATTTTAACAGGAAAGTATGAAAGCCCCCTATTTCATTGAAAATCCATCTTTTCCCCAAAAGAGGATCTTCAGTTTTGCTGGGTAGTTGATTCTCAGGTGTAAACCAAGCTCTTTTGCCTTCTGGAATATTATATTCTAAGCTTTATGAGCCTTTAATGTAGAAGCTGCCAAGTCCTGTGTAATCTTTACTGTAACATCATGATAGTTGAATAGTTTCTTTCTAGCTGCTTGTAATAGTTTCTCTTTAATTTGGGAATTCTGGCTATAATATTCCTGGAAGTTTTTATTTTGTCACCTTTCAGAAGGTGATAGTGGATTCCCTTCATTTCTTTTTTATCCACTGCTTCTAGGATTTCAGGTCAATTTTCCTAGAGAATTTCTTTAAAAGTGAAGTCTAGGCCCTTCTCCTGGTCATGACTTTCAGGTAGTCCAATAATTTTTAAATTCTCTCTTCTGGATCTGTTTTCCAGGTCAGTTGTTTTCTCAATTAAATATTTCACATTGGGGTGGCTAGGTGGTGCAGTGGATAGAGCACTGGCCTCGGAGTCAGGAGTACCTGAGTTCAAATCCGGCCTCAGACACTTAATAATTACCTAGCCATGTGGCCTTGGGCAAGCCACTTAACCCTATTGCCTTGTAAAAAAAAAACCTTAAAAAAATATTTCACATTTTCTTCTAGTTTTTCCATTCCTTTGGTTTTTGTTTTATTGATTCTTGATTTCTCACAAAGTCATCAGCTTCCCTTAGCTCCTTTCTACATTTGAAGAATTTATCTTCTTTTTTGTTTTTTTTTGTTTTTTATCTTTTTTTATTAAAGATTTTATTTGAATTTTACAATTTCCCCCCCCATCTTACTTCCCCACCACCACAGAAAGCAATCTGTCAATCTTTACCTTGTTTCCATGTTGTACATTGATCCAAACTGAGTGTGATGAGAGAGAAATCACATCCCATTATAGCCATTCAGGGCTTGAGCAACCACTTCCTTAGCCACTGTTTCATACACATAATCCTGTGAGGCATCATGAAGAACTCCATCCAATTTGAATGACCAGTCTGTCTGTTGGTTATTGACAATTCCTTTTCAGATATCTTTCTTGATATGAGTATCAATGCTCTTGTTGTCTTCTCCAAAGTCATTTCATAAGCAAATTCATCTGAGGGTTTGACTCGGACATATGCATACACTTTTTTCAAGTACCCATTTTTATGATACGACACTTGTCCTTACGCCACTTCATTGGAATATTCAGTCTCCCCAATTAGATTTAAGCTCTTGAGGGCAGGGGCAATGTCTTTTTATTTCTTATGAATCCCTCCCCACAACGTCTATTGATAGGCTCAGCATACAGCAGCTGCTCAAAAATGTTTGTTGACAGTGATGATCATTGTTAGATGTAGGAAAGTAGTTGAGGCTCCATACTCACTTCCATCTTCTTGTTTTACTAAGAGAATGTTGTTTCTCACACCCAGAGATGTGTTCTCCTGTTCACTTCCTTCATGTGCACATGGGTTCACTTTCTCCCCTGGGACCATTCTACCTGTTGAGCTCTTAACCCTTTCTCTTTTCAGAGATTGTTATGAAGTAAGCCTTTTCTTTTAGTATTTCACATACATAGCAAAGTCTGGAAAGAACACTAAGTTTGTAGAATTCACTGTTCAGTCAATGTCTAGCATTTTCAGAAAACTTGGGTTTAAGGCCCTTGTCTAAGTCACTTACAAGATATGTGAACTTTGCTAAACCACTTTAGACCTCTGTACCTCAGTTTCCTCACCTGTAAAATGAAGTCCAACTAGATAACTTATAAGGGTCCTTCCAACTCAGCATTCTCTGAGTCACTACTCCCTATCTTTATTATCTTTTATCAGTACTACCTCCTCAGTGTCAGGAACCCTTAATTTTTCCATTTCCTGTTCTCTCTATAAATACATCTCCTGGGTACATCTTAGTGTGGCAAAACTGCATAATTCCCATGAATCTTCTAAGTTGTCTTGGGCTGGAAAATTGTTTCACTCAGTCTTTCTGTGGGTTCTACAACTCTAGAGTTTAGTTAGATTCATAATTTTAAGGCATTTGGAGTGGTCTGCCAGAGAGCTGCTGGGAATTCTGGCCTCCACTCCACCATCTTGGATCTGCCCTGAAATTATCCCCCATTTCTATCTTATTCTCAATCCCCTATATTCTGATTCCCGACAGAGTATTTTCTGACCGACTGGTGGATGCAACAGATAATGAGGCTTTTCTGGGTATCCTGAATGAAAAACTTGGAACTTTCTTTGACCTCGCCTTCCATAACCTTTGTCCTAACAAGCGCTCACCCATCTTTGGTGAGTTTGGAGTCTGTGGGTGCTGGAATTTTGAGAGGATACAGGGATCAGAGTGGAAGCTGGAGACTAGATTCTGTATCCTTTAGTCCAGGAGTCATTGATGAGGGAAGTCAGACACTGAGGGTTTGCTTTCCCTTTGTTTAGGTGACTTTATGAGGGAACCCAAAGTATATGAAGACCTGCTTGATCTGACATTACTAAAGACAGCCATGGAGACTGCTCTGAATGAGTACAACTTATCCCCTGGAGTTGTACAAATACAACTGGTGCTCTTCCGTGAGGCCATTGAACACAGTGAGCCTTCCCCCTTTCCATCTAGAAAGAGAACTTCCTTCGTTTTGTCCCCCTAACAAGAGTTCATAAACTATCTTCTTCCTGGTCATGGGTTGCTCTAGGGGTAGAAAGTAGGTAGAAGTTGGAAAAATGAATGTGGAAAACTCCCTAACTGGTCAAAAAAAGGAAGCTGGAAACTAGTTACTGTATTGTTCTGGATGACAATTGTGAAAATTCCACACACAGTAATATGGCATCTGGAGAATGGGCCTTTTAGATTTGAGCAGGCCTCCTTTGCCCTGATGACTTAACGGCTTGCCCTGCCTAAGTCTCTTGGTGTTCTCTATATCAGATTCAGGCCCCTTTTCTAGGATGAGGCTCTGAATTGAATGTGTGGTCCTGCTATGTAGAGTGTCTTTCATCATCCTCACAGTAACACGGATCGTGCGAGTCATTGGACAGCCTCGAGGTAACATGCTATTGGTGGGAATTGGAGGCAGTGGGCGCCAGAGCCTTGCCCGTTTGGCATCCTCTATCTGCGAGTACATTACCTTCCAAATTGAAGTTACCAAGCATTACCGAAAGCAAGAGTTCCGGGACGGTGAGGCTGCTGGAGAGTTGAGTCTTGGGAATTAGAAAGACCTCAGGCTTGAGGGCCAGGGTGTCTGATTTCTTGAAGAGAACCAGGGGCTCAAGTGAGGATTATTGGGAACTAGGGAAACAGATGATAACTTTCAACCCTGTTTGTAAGGGCAGAGTAAAAAGAACCAGAAGCTACTGGGAGAAGAGTATAGAATTCTGGGTCCCAGAAAAGGAATAACAGTAAAAATAAGAATAAATTTATATATTTTTTTCTATTCTCTACTAAACTGCTTTGGGGCCCTCTCTGTCACCCTAGAGGTAGGTCATTTGGGGGGAGACTGAGAATGCTATGTTATAAGCTCTCTCTTTTTCTTCCTTCCCCATGCATAGATATCAAACGTCTCTACCACCAGACTGGGGTAGAACTGAAGGCCACCTCCTTCCTTTTTGTGGACACGCAGGTTGCTGATGAGTCATTCCTGGAGGACATTAACAACATTCTCAGTTCGGGCGAGGTCCCCAACCTCTACAAAAGTGATGAGTTTGATGAGGTCTTAACCTATTCCCCATTTCCTGCCATCCAAACTCAAATAAATAAAGCCCCAACAATGCCATCTTCTCTTTACCTGGTGCTGTTAGGTGGCTGCACTGTTCTTTCTTGAACCCTTTTCATGAAAGAGACTTTGAGGGGTGGCTAGGTGGTGCAATGGATAGAGCACCAACCCTGGAGTCAGGAGTGCCTGAGTTCAAATCCGACCTCAGACACTTAATAATTACTTATTATTACTTAGCTGGGCCTTGGGAAAGCCACTTAACCCCATTGCCTTGCAAAAACCTTAAAAAAAGAGAGAGACTTTGCTGAGCTCCCTGGCTGCCCAGCTGGAATCTGTACTTTGCTTTCTTTCCTGACTTCCTTGATGCCTGCCTTTCTGACTCTACCATGGCTTTTCCTCCAGATCCAGAGAAAGATCATAGACCAGGCAAGGAAGGATCAAGTGCCTGAGACTTCAGATAGTCTCTTTGCCTATCTCATTGAACGTGTGAGGAACAATTTGCATATTGTCCTTTGCCTCAGCCCTGTGGGGGATCCCTTCAGGTGAGCTCTGTCCCTGACCTTTCTGTGAGTCTCCTGCCCTCTCTTTGAGGTCCCTTCCTTAACTCCCTGCTTTCTCTTGAGATCCACTTGTCTTGGCTTTTCTGCAGATCCCTTTATCTCCAATAGACCTCACCAGCTTTCAGTATCATTAGATTCTTAGGAGCATCAGAAGCTGGGAAGGAGAGAGTTGAATGAAGAGCTAGGGGCCAAGGTTGGCATGGAAGGGTGATTTAAGATAGTATGGTCCCTTAAATAGAAAATGTGGTTCTTTTCCCTCATTGAAAAAGAAAAACTAGAAGCCTAAGGACTGGATATGGGCATGGTTACCTCAAGGAAATGGCTACATGTATGTACATACTCTCTCAGGGACTGAGAGAATAATAACCAGGGGTTGGGGAAGCCAGGGTTGGATCTCTGAGTAGGTTAACACTGCCCCATTCCCCTAGGAACTGGATCAGACAATATCCAGCCCTAGTGAACTGTACAACCATCAACTGGTTCTCTGAGTGGCCCGGTGAGGCCCTGCTGGAGGTAGCTGAGAAGTACCTCATGGGTGTGGACCTTGGGACTGAGGAAAATGTGAGAATTCTTTTATTTATAACAGTATCCTTGACAACCTCTGTCTCTTCTTCCACTTATAGTCCCTGTTGTCTGACTCTTCCTTCCTCCATGAGACTTCTCACCCTTCTGGTCCTCCCTATTGCCCTTAGATCCACAAGAAAGTTGCCCAGATTTTCGTTACTATGCATTGGTCAGTGGCCCGCTACTCTCAGAAGATGCTATTGGAGCTTCGAAGACACAACTATGTCACCCCCACAAACTACTTGGAGCTCGTTTCTGGATACAAAAAGTATGAAGACATGGAACATATATCTCCTGTATATGTGAGACAGGAAATTGTCTGAGATGTTATGAAAAGTCATGAGGAACAAAGGAGCCTGATAGCTTGGTGGTAGACCATAGTGCATTGAGGAACATCGTGGGGGAGTTTGGTTCTTTAGCTCATGACAGAAAGAAAGATATCAGGGCTCATAATCTTCTTTGTAAAAATTAATTCATTTATTTTTCATCTATTTATTTTTAACATTCACTTAAATTTTTTTAAATTCCAAATCCTCTCCCCTTCCTCTAGCACCTTCTCTACTTATTGAAAAGGAAGCAATATATGATATCATTATTCATGTGAATTCATGTAAAACATATTTCCATATTAGTCATGTTCCAAAAAAAAAAGTAAGAAAAACAGTGAAAAAAAGTGCTTCATCTGCACTTGAGTTCATTAGTTTTCTCTCTGGAAGTAGTTAGCATTTTTCATCAGCCTCTTAATCTTCTGAATGTATTCTTCAGTCTTGACCCCATTCCAACACTTGACTGACTGTTTGCATGCTCTAGACCTATGTTTCACAGTCTTTTTAATACCATGGTACATCTTTGAAGGTCAAAATTTACCCAGCTGCTTTCCACCTCCATATGCAACTATCTGTCTGTTCAACTGTCTGCCTATTTAACTCCTATTTCCAGCTGAATGTGTTGTATCCACTTTATACTATAGCTCTGACACTGGGCAAATCATCTCAGCCCTCTAAAACTGTTTTCTTATCTATATAGTGAAGATACTATTTACATTACCTACATCATAAGGAAAAGTATATTTTAAACCATTAAGTATTACAGAAATGAATTGTTATCCCATTCATTTAACATTTATTTTTTGATCAATACTGTCAGTGTTAATACAGTAAATGCTGTACTTGATACTGAGGAAAATATTAAATGTGGGCCCTGAACTTGAGGTGGTTACTATCTTGTGAAAATAAAACATAAATGTGATAGTTGACCTGCCAGTATAAAGAGGCTCCATGGCACTATCTGTAGTCACTCTGGGACATAGTTTCTTTATCTTTTATGTGAAGAAGTTGGACTTGATGACTTAAAAACACCCTTGACCTATAATACTCTAATACTCTATGAATCTGTTAGAAAGTAGTAGAAGATAAAATTGAAGGGGAAGGTCAGTTTCCAGTTGTTTAGGTTCTTGGAATACCATGCTAAAGATTTCAAGCTATAGTTAATAGATTTTTTTTTTGTAAAAGAATGTTACAGGATAAGAAAATAATGCTCAGGATAAACTGAAAAGCACAGATTGGGAGGCTATAGTATTAATGCAATTATAGCATGGTAATCCAAGTATGAGTCTGAATTGTTGGGATGACAATAGGAATTGAAAGGAAGTTACAAATTCAAGCAACATCTCCAACAAAGAATTGATGGAACTTGATGACTGACTGTGGAAGAAAAAGGAATAGTTAAGGCAGGAAGGTTTTGATATTGAATGATAGATGCCATTGAAAAAAAGTAGATGCAAAAAAAAGATAAGAAAAGAAAAGAAAAAAAGAAAAAGTAGATACATGAACTCCCAGGCATCCTCATGCTTTTCTCTCTACCATATTTAATGTGTCTATGTTTAATTTTCCCACCTGAAAACCCACAATTAGGTGAAGGAACAGAGGAAACCCAGAACATCACTACACAGTAGTAGAGGAGATCCCTAAGTGGTTTACTGGTGGAGAAATAGTGCTGTGGATCCAAACACCTCTTTGAAATTCACAGTGACTAAAGCCAAGGAATACCAGCTTCCTGATCCCTTTTTCTCTAGGATTGCAACCCCAGTCTGTCCTCAGATTCTTTCAGGGAGTCAAACTCCCTTTTATGACCACACTCCTGCTCTAATCCTTAGATTGCTGGCAGAGAAGAAGCAGGAACTATTAGACCAAGCTAATAAACTTCAGACTGGGCTGTTTAAGATTGATGAAACTCGGGAGAAGGTGCAAGTGATGTCATTGGAGCTTGAGGAAGCCAAGAAAAAGGTGGCAGAGTTCCAAAAACAGTGTGAAGAATACCTGGTTATCATTGTACAGCAGAAGCGAGAAGCTGATGAGCAACAAAAGGTTTGGAGGGGGCTAGTTCCCTTTAGTTCAGCACAGGGCGGTAGGTAAGCATATTTAGAGTTTGGTCCCTCACTGTCTTTTTTAGTAGGGAATATCAGATAAGCCCATAAATAATTCAAATTAGTAATATAAGTACAGAGTACAATAAAGAGTTCAGGGAAGTGCTTTTGGTTGGAGAAGTCTTATTCCTAAGGAATCCTGATGAAAAGGAACACTATTTCCTGGGTTTGCAATAAGGCCCTTATCTTTTGATTCCTCTCAAGGAATTTGTAATATGGATGCTTTGGCCTTTAATAGGAGCCTTTCCTTGGAGGATAGGCCCGGTTTCAACACTACTTATGGAAGTTTGGAGGAGTTAGGGTATGCAATGTGGGATGAAGAGTCCCTTTACTATCTGCCTGAAAGGCCTCCCAGGACCCTTGTACCTCTTGAAACTTACAAAGTTGCCTTGGACATTTTCATCTTGAAATTGAATCCTATTCCTGTCCCATCTGGGGTACCTTAGGAAAGAACAAATACAAAGACAGAAGCAAGTGATGTGCTCATGTTCATGAAAGAGCACAGGTGGGAGATAGGGCAATTCTTCCTTTGTTGCACATTCTCACAAATTCTTTGCCTGCCTAACAACCCTGACAACTTGGAGAGAGGGACAGGTCCAAGAACCTTCTTTTTTCTCTACCCCTAGGCTGTGACAGCTCATAGTGAAAAAATTGCAGTGGAAGAAGTCAAATGTAAAGCACTGGCAGACAATGCCCAGAAGGACCTGGAGGAAGCATTGCCTGCACTAGAGGAGGCCATGAGGGTATCTGGGAGTGTGTTTGGAAGGTGGGGTGGGGTAGAGAAAAGGGTGGCAGTTCTAGACCTCAGTACCACTACCCTAAATCTAGTCCTTGGGTTGATCATAAATATATTGGAGTGAGGTCCATCCAGTAAATTTACCTTCCTGCCTATTGATCTGCTCTTTATCTCTTAGGCCCTAGAATCCCTGAATAAGAAAGATATTGGGGAGATCAAATCATACGGACGGCCACCCGGTCCAGTGGAAACAGTGATGCAGGCTGTTATGATTCTTCGTGGAAATGAACCCACCTGGGCAGAGGCCAAAAGACAACTAGGTAAAGGAGAAGGTCAAAGGTTGCTGATTGCAGGGGTTGCTTGTTCTTTGTTTTTGCAAGGCACTGGGGTTAGGTGACTTGTCCAAGGTCACACAGCTAGGTAAATATTAAGTGTCTGAGGTAGGATTTGAACTCATGTCCTTCTGACTCCAGGGCCAGTGTGCTATGTACTGTGCCACCTTACTCAGGTTGCCTGAGTAAGAATAGAAAGATGATCCCATGGCAAGAGTCAGTCAGTCAACTAGCACTATCACCCACCATGTGCTAGACATGAGAGACAGTATGTTAGTAACTATATGCAAACAAACTCCATATAGGATAAATTAGAGATAATCAAAAGGATGGCCCTAGGATTAAGGGGGATCAGGAAAAGCTTCTTAGAGGAGGTAAGACTAGCAAAGATTTGAAGGAATCAGGGAAGCCAGGAAGTGAAGATGGTGAAGATGAACGAACCAGAAAAGAGAATAGATAGCCAGTGAAAATGTTTTGTGCCAGAAGCAGTAAGGAAGCCAGTACCACTGGACTGCAGAGTATGTGGAGGAAATAAGGTGTCTGAAGATTGGAAAGGTCTCAGAGGCCAGATTTTGGAGGGCTTAAATAGAGAGTTTTATATTTGGTACTAGGAGCAACTGGAGTTGATTTAATAGGAGGTGACATGATTACTGTGCTTTAGAAAGATCAATTTGATAATCTGAGTAGAAGATGGACAATAATGAGGAGAAAATTGAGGCAAAGAGACAAAACAGCAGGCTTTTGAGACAGTTCAGGTGTGAGGTGATGAGGACTTAAACCAGGGTGATGGCAGTGTCAGAGGAGAGAAGGGAGCATATACAGAAGTAGAAACCAGGAGACTTGGCAACTGAAGGGTGGGAATGGGGGAAAGTGAGAAGAGAATGGAGAGTGACAGAGGTACTGATGCCAGGGCCAAGTTCCCAGGCCCAAGTGTCCCATGTTGTGGGTGAGAGGAGAAGAATGCATTAGTCTAGAGATGCTCTGACCAATATTCCTCCATCCCAAAGGGGAACAGAATTTCATCAAGTCGCTGATCCACTTTGACAAAGACAACATCTCAGATAAAGTGCTGAAGAAGATTGGAGCATTTTGCTCCCAGCCTGACTTTCAGCCTGACATCATTGGCCGTGTCTCTCTTGCTGCCAAATCTCTCTGTATGTGGGTCCGGGCCATGGAGGTAAAGTCAGGCCTGGAGAAGAGGAGGGGGAAAAGAGGGAGGCCCTAGGGAGAAGAAAGTGATGGAAAGGGTTGGGGAAGAGAGAATGAGAGAAGACAGGGGAAGAAGAGAGTGGGTAAGCAGGAATGTTCCCCAACCTGATTGCTTTCCTCAGCTGTACGGGCGCCTCTATCGGGTGGTGGAACCGAAGAGGGCACGAATGAATGCTGCCCTGGCCCAACTACAGGAGAAGCAAGCAGCACTAGCTGAAGCCCAGGAGAAGCTGCGGGAGGTCAGACTTCCACTACAACTATCCCCATCTTAGCCCACAAAGTCTATTTCTCCTCTTTAACCCCATTTACCCCACAGCCTAGTTTGATACCCTTTATCCCTGCCTCTGCCCCCATATCCCTAGTGTGACTCCATCCCTGATCTTGGTTGTCCCAGAAGACTGAGCATTGGGATACTAAGGGGAGTCATTAAGAGCTCTCCACTGGTGGGGTTTCCAGGGATTAATTCAGAAGTTATGTGAGCCTCTTTAGGAGTTTTGGGGACTTTTTTACACTTAATTAGGAGATTATTAACCAATCCTGGCAGTCAGAAGTATTGGTATTTTCTTCCTGACAAATGTAGATCATGGAATGATTGGGTTGGCAAGGACCCATTTTATAGATGATGTGATTAAAGCCCAGAGATGAAGTTATTGCCAGAGGCCACTGAGCTATTAGTGGGTTTGGCACTTTTGACTCTAAAGCCAATACTCTTTTGAGGTCTCTTCCTATCCTTTCCTTTCCTGGATGGCCTGGACTACCAGGAGTGTGATGATTTCCCCCAGGCATTCTGAGATCCAGTCTTTGCTGATAGGCTCAATTGTCCATTTGGGTAGAAATGAAAAGAATGGATAAAAAAATTAAGGCGGGGGCGGAGCCAAGATGGTGACAAGAAGGGATCCAGTCTTAGGAGCTCTCTGATAAAACTCATAAGCTAAGGACTCTAACTAAACTTTCGAGAGACAGAACCCACAAAGGGACCCAGTGAGGCAGTTCTCCTACTCAAGGTAACTTGGAAAAGAGCAGAAAGGCTCTGCTCCCCAGGGTCAGAGGGGTGGCCCACCGGAGGGGTAGCCCGCCAGAGCGAAAGAACTTCAGCCTCCTGGAGGCAGCCCCAGGGCGCTGGGAGCCTCGGCTCACAGCAGGGCTGGGGGGGGGGGAGTCTCCTGAGCTGCACCCCGGGGAGCACAGGGCACAAAGTGGGGGAACAGCGGGGGACCTCTGCCAGAGCAACCATGTGGAGCCCAGCCATCAGGGCACACAGCTAGCAGCTTGGTCCTGGAAACAGAAGCAGGCAGAGCTCGTAAGCAGGAGCCCCCAGGGCATGAACCCATTGAGCTGAGAGAGGGGAGTGAAGAGAGACTGCTGAGCTCTGTCCTCTGCCCCTGGAACAGGACTCTGGGGCTCTGACCACATTCAGATCCTGATCCCAGTCTAGGCCCCCCCATAGAACAATGCCCCCTCCACCTCGGCCCGTGGCAGAGGGGGTCGCTTATGGTCATTCACAGACCAGGAGTCAGGACAGAGCCTCACACACTGAGACCCTTGTGGAAGTGTCCCAAAAGCTCAGGAAGCACCCCAAAACCAGGCCCAGGCTGGGAAAATAAGCAAGCAGAGAAATAAAAGGAAGACTATTGAGAAATATTTTGCAAATGAGCCCAAGAAGGATCAAAATACTCAGTCTGAAGATGAGGAAGCACAAGCTCCTGCATCTAAAGACTCCAAGAAAAACAGAAATTGGGCTCAGGCTATGACAGAGCTCAAAAAAGACTTTGAAAATCAAATGAGGGAGTTGGAAGAAAAACTGGGAAAAGAAAGGAGAGAGATGAGGAAAAGCATGAAAATGAAGTCAGCAGCTTAGTCAAGGAAATCCAAAAAAATGCTGAAGAAAATAGCATGCTAAAAACTAGCTTAGGTCAAATGGACAAAACAGTTCAAAAAAGTTATTGAGGAGAAGAATGCTTTAAAAAGCAAAATTGGCCAGATGGAAAAAAGAGATAAGAAAACTCTGAGGAGAGCAAATCCTTCAGACAAAGAATAGAATTCAGGGAGATTGATGAATTTAACAGAAATCAGGACTCAATACTTCAAAACCAAAAAAATGAAAAATTAGAAGAAAATGTGAAATATCTCATTGAAAAACCAACTGATATGGAAAACAGACTTGGGAGAGATGATTTAAAAATTATTGGAATACCTGAAAGTCATGATCAGGAAAACAGCCTTGACATCATTTTCAAAGAATTACTACAGGAAAATTGCCCTGATATTCTAGAAGCAGAAGGCAAAACAGAAATGGAGAGAATCCACCGATCCCCCCGAGAAAGAGATCCCAAAATACCAACCCCTAGGAATATTATAGCCAAGTTCCAGAACTCCCAAGTCAAAGAGAAAATATTACAAGCAGCCAGAAGGACACAATTCAAATACCATGGAGCTGCAATCAGGATCTCACAGGACTTAACAGCAACTACATTGGAAGCTCGTAGGGCTTGGCATACAATATACCAGAAGGCAAAAGAGCTTAGAATGCAGCCAAGAATGAACTACCCAGCAAGGCTGAATGTCCTCTTCCAGGGAAAAAGATGGACTTTAATGAACCAGGGGAATTTCAAATGTTCCTTTTGGAATGGCCAGAGCTGAACAGAAGGTTTGATCTTCAGATACAGGACTCAGGTGAAGCATGGAGATTGGAGGAGAGGGGGGGAAATATGAGGGACTTAATGAGGATGAATTGCATGTATAGAAAAATGATACTGATAATATTCATATGAACCTTCTCAGTTAATAGAGCAGGTAGAGGGAGCTTTTATAGTTGAAGCACAAGAGAAAGCTGAATTCGAAGATAAAATATGGTGTAAAAATGGAGTCAATAGAAAAAAAAGGGAAATGGAATGGGAGAAAGAAAAAGGAGAGGGGGAATAGTCCAAGATATTTCACATAATAAGATTTTTCTTTATTATAATGAGCTATTGCAATGATATGGAAGGGGGGAAGGCAAGGGGGAATGAAGGAATCTTTGCTCTCATCAGAGGTGGCTAGGAGAGGAAACAGCAAATATACTCAATGGGGTATAGACATCTGGAGTAAGAAGGAGGGGGGAGCAGGGGGAAGGGATGGGGATGTGAATAAAGGAGGAGAGGATGGACCATGGGGGGACAGTGGTCAGATATAACACATTTTCTTTTTTACTTCTTGCAAGGGGCTGGGATTGGAAGGCCTGCCCAGGACCATAGGGCCAGGTGGATTTTGGGCCTAAGGGGTGGTACGGGGGCTCAGGGCTTCTTGGCCCCGGGATCTGTCTGCTGCACCACTCAGCGACCCTACAGCAGAGTCAGGAGAGAGAAAATATAGTACATGGTAGTGGAGAAATAAGAAAGGAGGGAGTTGCGATCAGCAAAGGCAACGTTGGAAAAATATGGAAGTAACTTTTGTGATGGACTTATCATAAAGAATGTGATCCACCCGTGACAGAGTTGTTGGTGTTGGAACAAAGACTGAAGCACATTTTTTGTTATTATTATTTGGAGGAGGGTGCAGGGCAAGTGGGGCTGGGTGGCCTGCCTGGGGCCACATAGCAGGGTGATCTTTGGGTGTCTGGGGCCAGATTTGGACCCAGGTGCTCCTGGCTCAAGGGCCAATGCTCTGTCTGCCACCCAGCCACCGCTACTATTATTACTATTTTATTTTATTTTGGGTCTTTTTTTTTCTTCTTTTTGGTTTTTGCAGGGCAGTGGGGATCAGGTGGCTTGCATGTCACATGGCTAGGTGATTGTTTGGTTTATGAGGCTGGATGTGGACTCGGGTGTTCGTGGCTCCAGGGCTGGTGCTTCATCCATTGCGCCACCTGGCCATACCTACAATTATTACCATTATTTTTTTTGAATTTTAATTTTTTTCCTCTCCCCTTTACTTTTTTCGCCCAAGCAAGTCTATCTGTATGCATGGGGGGGGGGGTATTTTGTTTACTTGTAAACAAGAATATTTTATTAATGTAAAAAAACATTTGTACAAAATGAGAATAAAAAATAAATTTAAAAAAAAATTAAGGCCATTCACCATGCACTCCTTCACCCTTTTTTCTCCATCTCTAAATCTCTTGACATCCTCTCCCTTTGTCTTCTTTCCCCAGTCTTTTATATTGGGTTGACCCTTTTTTTCAAGACTAGTCCATCAACATGCCTTTGATTCTATTCCTTGCTGACCTCTCCAGTAAATTATTTCTTCAATTACATACCCTCCCCCTCCTCTAACCTTACATCTCTCCTGAGATTCTTTCCTCACTGCATTTAAATATGGTCAGTTTCTCCCATCCTTTAAAAAAAAACAAAACTTCACTATAACCTATTACCCATTCAAAACATTGTTGTATATCTTTTCTCTTTTAACCAATCTCTTGGAGAAAGCTCTCTGTACTTATTGCCTTCACTTCCTCTCTTTTCACTCCTCAGCTCTTTGCAACTTTGTCTCACAGTCTGACCGCTCGGCTGAGAATTCTCTCTCCAAAATCGTTTGGTTTTTTTTTTAACGTTTTAAATGATATTTTATTTTCCTCCAAATTCATGTTAAAATAAGTTTAAACACTTTTTTGGAGTTTTGAGTTTCAAATTCTATACTTTCCTCTCTCACCCCTCCCCTTCATGAGGCAGCAAGCAATCTGTCAACAGTCTCTTAATGGACAAAACTGATGGTCTTTTCTAGTCCTTATCCTTTCTTTACCTCTCTGCTGCATTTGACACCTGTCCTTATGGATTCTCTAGGGTTTTGTGACCCTATTGTTTACTGTTCCTTTTCCTATTTGTCTCACCATCCTTTGTTGGCTCATCTTCCATATTATGTTCATTAATTGTAGATGTCCACTAAGGTCCCCTTCGACTTTCTTCACTTTTCTCTCTCTCCATTCTTGGTAACTTCAACTTCCATTTAGTTCCACATCATTAGCTGCCTTTTGGATCTATCAAACTTGATTTCCTAGAGATATCTCAAACTCAACATGTCTAAAACAGAACTCACTAGCTTCAACCCCCCCCCAAATTACTTCTCTTTCAAACTTTGCTCTTACTATTGAACCTTTCCTCCATTCCCCCATCTGTGTGACCTCAATTCCTCTCTTGCCTTAACCTCAGTTTTAAGTGGTAATGGTGGAGAGAGCACTGGGCCTGGACTCAGGAAGATCTTGGTTGAAATCTAGCCTCAGAATGTCACCCTGGGCAAATCACCTGACTTCTCTTGGCTTCAGTTTTCTTACCTAGAAAATGGAGATAGATGCTTATTTCCTTCCTTGACCCCTTAATTAATTTGTATTTATTTTCTTTATGTTTAGTAAGTGAAATAGTCATAATGTGATATAAATAAAAGTTTATTAACTTGTAGCAATACAGGGCTTGAAGCATAATTAGTTCTTATATCTGTGGATTGCCTGAGTCCTGAATCCAAGGGGATGAATCACAACACAACTTTCCATAGAACTTCCAAAGACTGTTGACTGTGATTGGATCATTAGAGGCTTTTCTCTTTAGGGCTAATCCCCCTTGATTCTCATTCTACTCACACAAAAGGAAAAAAATGGGGGAGTCTTAAGGGATCTAGGATCATTGCTTCTCATCAACATAGCTCAGGTTTAGATATCTGCTGTGCCTCTCTCCTGCTCCTCCCCCAGGTGGCTGAAAAGTTGGAGATGCTAAAGAAACAATATGATGAGAAACTGGCACAGAAGGAAGAGCTCCGGAAGAAGTCAGAGGAGATGGAGTTGAAACTGGAACGGGCTGGGATGCTGGTGTCTGGGCTGGCAGGAGAGAAAGCCCGATGGGAAGAAACTCTACAGGTGAGGGGGATATGTGGGTAGGCTATTCCTTCACCAGTGACCCAAGGATAACCACTCTGCCAATTGGAGTTTTGAACTAAAAAGAATCCTCAAGTTAGGATAAGATGATGTGGGAGTAGGGAGGGTCCTTTTCTCCCTTGGCTTAACAATCAGGGGAGACTCATGGATAATAACACCTGTTTTAAAAGCTGCCTTATTTATAGAAGGATATACCATTTAAGATGTACTAAAGCATGTTCCATGTACAGAATACTCTAGACTGAATGCTGACATGTGTAGAAAAACCAGACATTCTATCCAATTCAATTCAGTTCAACAAACCATTATTAGACACCCACTCTTTGCAAAGCATTTGATTCTGGAGATAAAAAATCCTTGCCCTCAAGAAACTTAAAACCTATTAGAGGAGATAGAGCACACTCAAATAAAGTGATTATAAAATAAAATGTAGATTTCTTAAGGGCTAGAAATATATGTTTTTGCCTTTCAAAGTTCATTCATGTGCCTAATTCAGCACCCATCTGAATTTATTAAGCACACAATAAGCAGCAAAATCTCATTTATTAAGGCATCATCTGAATGCAGAACTTTGCAGCTTGGTGCTGAGAGAGATATAAAATTCAGTCTTTTCTCAAAGAGAAACTAATACCAATATATATGATACACAGTATCATCTGATAAAAGATCCAGGCAAAATACTTTAAGAAGATTTGAAAAGGGACTTTCAGTCAAATAAGAGAGACAGAACTTACAGAATATAAATTTATAAATATGAATGGAAATAATATGAAGGGAAATTTCTAAACTAGTGTCAGTAAATATTGTATACTATAGTTAAATATTTTTAGAGTGCCTGAGCAAAGGCTATTATGTAATTCTCAAAAATTTAAGAAGATAGGGGAAACTCTAAATAATTATAATCTCTTTTTCTTGTTCTTTTTGACAACTTACAGTAGAAAAATAAGGTAATGGACAACATTTTCTATAAATAAACACTGAATATTTTAAAAAAAATAAGTTGACAAAATTATCACTGTACAGATGATATGGTATTAAAAACTACTTGAAATAATTAACAAATTTAGCAAAGTTTCAGGATATGAGATAAGTCCACATTAAATCATCAACAGTTCTTTCTATGAACAACAAAACCCAGAACTAAGAGAGGTAAAAATTCCACTTGATAAATGTTGGAGAAGATGTGAGAAAACTGGGATACTAATACACTTGTTAGTAGAAGTGTGAACTGCTCCAACCATTCTAGAGAGTGATTTGGAATAATACCCAAAGGGAAACAAAACTGTGCATACCCTTTGATCCAGCAATACCACTACTAGATCTGTATCCCAAAGAGATCATATAAAAGGGAAGAGGAGGGGTAGCTAGGTGGCACAGTGGATAGAGCACCGGCCCTGGAGTTAGGAGTACCTGAGTTCAAATCTGACCTCAGACACTTAATAATTACCTAGCGCTGTGGCCTTGAGCAAGCCACTTAACCCCGTTGCCTTGCAAAAACCTAAAAAAATAAAATAAAAAGGGAAAAGGAGCTATATATGTAAAAAATATTTATAGTAGCCCTTTTTGTGGTGGCAAAATAATGAAAATTGATGGGATGTCGTCAATTGAGAAATGAATGAACAAACTATGGTATATGAATGTAATGAAATACTATTGTGCAATAAGAAAAGATGAACAGGCAGACTTCAGAAAAATCTGGAAAAACTAGTACAAACTGGTGCAGAGTGAAATGAGCAGAACCAGGAAAAAACTGTATAAACAATATCAGCCACATTATGTGATTATCAACCATAAATGACTCAGTTCTTCTAAGTAACATATGATCCAAGACAAATACAAAGGACTCATGAAGAAAAATGCTATCACATCCAGTTGAAGAATTGATAGACTCTGAATGCAGATTGAAGCATTTTTTTCACTTTCCTTATACTTTTCTTTGATGTTTCTTTTTTTTATTTGATACTACTTGTATAACTTATATCAAATTACTTACCATTTTCAGAAGAGAAAAGGGAAGGAGAAAAATTTAGAATTTAAAATCTTGTAAAAATGAATGCTAAAAATTGGCTTAATGTAAAATTATAATATACTACTTATAAAAAAATAAATTGGAGAAGGCCTTTTAATGCAGTCTTTCTGACCTAGACAGTTTGCCTAAGAGACTGTTTTAATGCCTTCCATCCCTCCCCATGTTGCTCTTAGGGCCTTGAAGAGGACCTGGGCTACCTTGTGGGAGACTGTCTTTTGGCAGCTGCCTTCCTGTCCTACATGGGTCCCTTCCTGACCAATTATCGTGATGAGATTGTTTCCCAAATCTGGGTCAGAAAGGTAAGCAGGATGTTTTTAGGAATATAGCTTCTAAAAATGATTGTTTGAAATCTTAGATCTCCAATTGTCAAGATAGAGATATGACCTTGAGGGAGAATGGGGAGTATAAGGAGACATAGAAGAATCTCAGAGGTTATGGATTTGCATCTGGTGATTGAGATATCAGGGTCTCCTTTGCACAGATCCGAGAGCTGCAAGTCCCCTGCTCACCTGGATTTACCTTCGACAGCTTCCTCTCCAACCCCACAAAGGTCCGAGACTGGAACATCCAAGGATTGCCCTCTGATAACTTCTCCACTGAGAATGGTATTATTGTCACTCGTGGCAACAGGTAAGGGTACTGGTGAGGTAAAGAGGAGCTCCAGAAACTCTTCTGGGGTTTGCTTCAATTCAGGTAAATTGAGCCTGTCTTCCTTCTCCAGGTGGGCATTGATGATTGACCCCCAGGGTCAGGCCCTGAAGTGGATCAAGAACATGGAAGGCAATCAGGTAGATGGGTAGGGTCTACCCATATCTCTTCTCCTGGTTGACCTCAGCTATTTAAGCCCTCTAAAACAGTGGTGTCAAACTCAAATAGAAATGAAGAAAAAACTCTTATTATTAAACATTTTAAATTATATTTTAATCTGGTTTGAGAATTTGACATCTTTGCTCTAAATGAAATAATTTCCTACTTGGCCAAGTTCCATTCCCAAATGGTCTTGAACCTTTGTCTATTTTCTGGCTTTTATAATAAAGCATCCTTCTTTCACCTCTTTCTTATTCTCAGGGCTTGAAGATTATTGACCTACAGATGAGCGATTACCTTCGTGTCCTAGAAGGGGCCATACAGAATGGGAATCCAGTGCTCTTACAGAATGTACAGGAATACCTGGATCCCACACTCTCTCCTGTCCTCAATAAGTCTGTCACCCGAATCGGTTAGGCCCAGAATAAGGGGTAGAGTGGTGAGGTTGGGATCCAGGGGAAAAGGAAGTTGATTTCCTTACTGTCTTTCCATTTGGTCATGGTTGAGGGTTTGGAGCCTGGATATGAAACCTCAAATGGGAGGTTCTCTGTCTTGGTCTTTTGGTTGGTAGTCCAACAGGGAGGGTGTCTGTCTCTTCCAGTGCAAGCTGGAGCCCAGGTTTAACCTTGCTATGGGTTTAGGGGGCAGGTTGCTGATGCGCCTAGGAGACAAAGAGGTGGACTACAACACCGATTTTCGCTTCTATATCACCACCAAGCTGTCCAACCCTCACTACAGTCCAGAGACCTCAGCCAAAACTACCATTGTTAATTTTGCTGTCAAGGAACAGGTAAGGGTCGGGCCTAGAAAAAGGCGTGCCTTGACTGAATTTGGGGGTGGGGAGGGTGGGAGACAAGGATGGTACTCATGAAGATTGAGGGGAGATGAAAAGTGGAATGGAAAGATTGTATGGGGTGGCTAGGTGGCACAGTGAATAGAGCACTGGCCCTGGAGTCAGGAGTACCTGAGTTCAAATCAGACCTCAAACACTTAAGGCCACACCTAGCCTTGCAAAAACCTAAAAAAAAAATGTCCTTAGGAAAGACTCTATAGAGTCTATAGAGGAAGGGATTTAATGTTAAGGTGGGATACCTGCTGTGAATCTACCTGCCTTCAGGGTCTTGAAGCCCAGCTACTGGGCATTGTTGTAAGGAAGGAGCGACCTGAGCTTGAGGAACAAAAGGATTCATTGGTCATCAACATTGCTGCTGGCAAGAGGAAAATCAAAGAACTGGAGGATGAAATTCTCAGGTGAGACTCCTAAAACCATCTTTAAATAAAAGACAAGGCTGATAGTCTCCTTTTGCTTTTTGCACTTATTTTCCTTTCTCCAGTCCCTACCTGGAAATTCCTATTAGAAAGTAACTTTCTAGGTTTTAGGAGCTAGCTGTCTGTTGCCAGGAGAGCTGATCATTTTGGAGACTACTGGAAGTCTGTGGTGGAGGGAGGCAAGTGGGACCCAAAGGACCAGATCATCACTGCCCAGCAGCTGCCATTGGATCCCCTCTCCCCCATTCCCATGTGCGCTTTGGTCTCCCCTGCAGGCTGCTGAATGAAGCCACAGGATCCTTGTTGGATGATGTACAACTGGTCAATACCCTGCAGACTTCCAAGATGACAGCCATTGAAGTGACCGAGCAGCTGGAGACCAGTGAGACTACAGAGATCAATATCGACACAGCCCGTGAGGTGTGCAAACTGCCCAAAGATTGGTAGGAGGAGAGGCAAGAGGCTAGCACTCTAGTTCAGTCTTTACAACTATTTGTTTGATCTTGAGCAAATCATTTCCCTTCTCTCAGACTCAATTTTCCCATCTTTAAAATGGGAGGGTTGGATTGGAGGATCTTAAAACTCTTTGCTAACTTTAATTCTGTATATTCCCAGGGTTTCCTGACTCAACCCCAATCTAGTAGGATCAGTTTGCCTTCATTTCTTCCCTCCTACTTCTGTACCTGCCTATTGTTGGGGCACTAACTCTCCGTCATCTCGGTCTCTTTGTCTCTCCCTTTGTGACCCTGACACTTCCTCCTCTATAGGCATATCGTCCCTGTGCCCAGCGTGCTTCAGTATTATTCTTTGTGCTCAATGATATGGGTCGGATTGACCCAATGTACCAGTTCTCCTTGGATGCCTACATCAGCCTCTTCATCCTCAGCATTGATAAGAGCCACCGAAGCAACAAACTCGAGGACCGCATTGATTACCTTAATGAATACCACACCTATGCTGTCTACAGGTCTGTTGGATCTGTTTTATTGTACAGATTGTGTTAAGAATACTTACTCCCTGGGTGGAAGTCAGGGAAATTGGGTTCTAAATTCCAATATTCCATTAACTTGTGGATTGACCTTGTACAAATATCCTCATCTGTGAAATAAAGAGGCTCTGGTAGCTCTTTTAAGGATACTGTCACACCTTGTAAGTTTTGAGATTTTACTTGGATAGGTATATTACATTGAATTTACATTCTCACCCACCCAATCTAATTAATCTCTTTTTCTCCCTATCTTCAACTTCAAACTTCCCTCGCTGGTCCTCCACAGGTATACCTCTAGGACCCTCTTTGAGCGCCACAAGTTGCTCTTCAGCTTTCAAATGTGTGCCAAAATCCTGGAGACTTCTGGGAAACTCAACATGGATGAGTACAATTTTTTTCTACGAGGGGGTGTGGTGAGTATGATAGATGTGTAGGTAGAGTTTTGGTCAGTGTGGGGGCAGTGTTGGACAAACTGGCTACCTAGGATAAGTGGTATGATTAGGAAGACTGGCACTTTGGAGATCTGGCTAGGGGGGGAAACATTCAGAGAGTGTTGAACCTGTGTGTAGGTGAGCAAGAGTGAACACCTGGCCCAAGATTCATTAAGCCAGTGGCTGCTCTGACAGGAAGTCTTGTACCCACAGTTTGTCATTGGACTTTTAGGATTCATTTCTGTTCACTTATGTTTTCTTTCTGATTAGACACCCATATCCTGTGTCTTTACACTAACCAATACCCTATCTATCTGCATAGCTTTTAGTGGCAGCTTAGTGTGAGGAAAAGGGTTTTAAAATACTAGAAGAGTTATATATAATACCAGAGTTCAAATTCTGCCTCTGTTTTCTTATCAATAAAAATGGAAAAAAGCTACCTGTAGTACTTACCTCATTATTGCTGTCCAACAACAACAAACAACTTACCTCATAGGATTTTTGTGAAGTCAAGTGAGGTAATGTGGGCAAGGTGTTTTTCGTTTGGTTTTTTTTAAGCCTTAAAGCACTACATAAATGCTTGGGTTTTTTTGGTTTTTGGGAGGGGGCAGGAAATGTCAAGGTTTGGAATGGACTTGTATCCACATTGGTTTAGGCCCCTGATGATGAGCAGACTCTACCAAAAAACAGCATTGACTCTACAACTCATAGTCTTAGACTATTTCTGGTTAAGCAACTTGCCCAAGGATCATAAAACCAGGACTTCTGCTTTTGTGAAGTCATTCTTCCCCTAAATGTCATTTATTAGAATTGATTCAGTTCAATTAAAGTTACTAAATGTCTACTGGGCATACAAATACAAAAACTGAAGTGTCTGTAAGGTTTGAAGGCTTGGGGAAAGCAAGAATTGTACTTGGGTGACCACCAGAGGGTGCTTGGCCTTCTGCTGCTTAATTTGAACTGTCCCCATGTACCACTAGAGGGTTCTAGAACCTTATATTCCCCAACTAAAAAAATATTAACTCTTCAGGGATTCTAGAGGAAGTAGTCTCAATACAAGGCTGGGGTCTTTTATCTCAGTCCTGAGAAATTACTTTTTTGACTTGCTTTTATAGTCTCTCCTTTTCCTTCTTTTTTCCCAGGTCTTGGATAGGGAAGATCAGATGGACAATCCTTGCACCAGTTGGTTGGCTGATGCTAACTGGGACAACATCACTGAGTTGGACAAACTGGCTAACTTCCATGGGATCATGAATTCCTTTGAACAGTATCCTCGTGATTGGAACCTGTGGTATACCAACTCAGCACCTGAAAAGGCGATGCTGCCTGGTATAAGAACCATTGCCTTTGGTCATTTTCCTGTTTGCCTCCTCTTTTCTCATGACCCTCGTTTCTGTGTATCTGGTCCCCTATTGTCTGCATGAACATTCCTGCTTCAGCTGTTGTCTCATTCTCACCCTCCTAACCATCTACATTATTCTTCCCTGATCTCCCAGGTGAGTGGGAAAATGCCTGCAATGAGATGCAGCGGATGCTGATCGTTCGATCCTTGCGCCAAGACCGAGTGGCTTTCTGTGTTACATCTTTCATTGTCTCCAACCTAGGTTCTCGATTCATTGAGCCTCCTGTGTTAAATATGAAGGCGGTTAGTTGTTCCAGTCTTTCTTCTCCTTTTCTCTTCCTGGATTAGATGGTGCTCTGCATTCCCTCTTTAGCTTTACCATTATCTGAATCTCCACTTTGTATTCTGGGTAGGTAATGGAGGATTCAACACCACGCACACCACTCATCTTTATCCTGTCCCCAGGAGTGGACCCTACTAGTGCTCTGCTACAGCTGGCAGAGCAGATAGGCATGGGCCAGCATTTCCATGCCCTGTCTCTGGGTCAGGGTCAGGCTCCCATTGCTGCTCGACTCATCCGTGATGGTGTACAACAGGGTCAGTATCATCCCTTCATCCTCCAGTTACCAAATTCTCCTTTACCCTTTTCCATCTCAAAGTTCCTGAACCAGACCCAGTCCTTAACCTCTGTCTCATTCCATATCATTCATCTCATTTTGCAACCTTAGACCCTTCCCTCCTAGGTCAAAACTGAACTGAAGGTCCAAGTAGTTTAATTCTACTAAGTGGGAAGTCTAGAAACAGGAGGATACACTGAACCTGGCATCTGGTTTACAGGGAACTGGGTATTCCTGGCCAACTGCCACCTATCACTTTCTTGGATGCCACAACTAGATAAGCTTGTGGAACAACTACAGGTGGAAGAACCACACTCAGCTTTTCGCTTGTGGCTCAGTTCCAGCCCCCACCCTGACTTCCCCATCTCGATCCTGCAAGCTGGCATCAAGATGACCACTGAGCCACCCAAAGTATGTTTTACATGTGTTGGAGGACACTTGGGAGTGGGGGTGAGAAGGAGGAGGTTGGGAAAGGAAGGGGTTTAGTTAACTGTCATGATTACTGATGGTCTTCCCTTCCCAGAGGCATACTTTTTCCTCCCCCCTATAGTTAAATGAATGAATTAATGGAAAGCATTTATTATGTACTTCCTGGATGCTAAAAACTGTACTAAGCATTGGGATACAGATAGATAAAGGTAGACAGTCCCTTGCTCCCAATATCTCAACCCAATATTTTTCCCTTCTCCCAAGGAACCATGATCCCCAAACATTCCCATTTATTCTAAGCATTGTTAATATTTTTCCCTTCTGTCTTTATAAATACTAACTTTGAGTTCATTCTCCAGCTGCCTTAGGTAGATTGAGTCCCCCAGATGACAACTGCTTCTCCTCCCCTAAGAGTTATATGGGTAAATCTGAAGGATCCTTTGCTGCTTATGAGCCCCCATCTAGCATGCTTCTCCTCCCCCAGGTCAATTAACCACTTGATATTAAATAGCTTTTACAAAGGGATATTTTCCTGAGTAGGTAAAGCAAGGACAGATTATAACAAACAGACATATAAATCCCCTTTCCCCAAACTGGGGGCACTCTTTGCCTTCTGTACCACTTAGTCCCTGGGGAGAGTGAGCTCAAATTTGGAGCACAAAGGTACCAAGGTACCTATGTAAATAACACATGTCACCAAGGAGTAGTACCTCTTGGCCCTGGGTTTTTTTTTTTTCCCTTTGTAGAATCCTTATCAAGTTTATTTCTAGATAGAGCATAGTAGGTAGAAGTCTCTCTTAAGTTCAACTGAGCTAGCTACCTCCTTACAAGATTTGAAGTCTCAGCAGCTGGATCAACACATTGCTGAGCTGGGTCAAACTGTTCATTTCTTTGGGATGGCTTCTCACTGAACTCAGTTCCTGCTGCTTTTGAGCCTGGTTGCTGAGGGGACTTTGAGGTTTGTTTGTTTGTTTGTTTGTTTGTTTTTTTGCTAGGCAATGGGGTTAAGTGGCTTGCCCAAGGCCACACAGCTAGGTAATTATAAAATGTCTGAGACCGGATTTGAACCCAGGTACTCCTGACTCCAGGGCCGGTGCTTTATCCACTACACCACCTAGCCGCCCCTACTGAGGGGACTTTGATGACTTTTTTGGCTTTTCCAAGCTCAGATGATAGTTATTTGGTTCATTCTGTGTCTTGGTATTCATTCACCTAAGATCAGCAAAAAAGAAACATGATAGATACAGGCACCATGTTCTCAGGGACACATAGTGGCTGGGTGGGGAGATCAGGAACTGGAGGTGTAGCCACCCCCCCCCACACTCATTAGCTTTTTTAGAAAGTTGCCAAGAAAGCATTAAGTAGCTACTAAAGGGTCTGAGAGAGGTGCAAATTGGTCCTTTTCTAATATACCTCAATTCTAGCTTCATCAACAGTTTTCTCTCTCAGAACCAGTTCAAAAACTCTTCATTATCCCACACCAGACTTTCAGTCACTCATGACTGGAAGGGTCATCAAGCCTCTTAAAATATTGGATAGAAACCAAGCATGGAAATACTGTGCATTCCCTATATAACTCCTCAAGAAAGGTAAAACTATGTAAACTCCAAAACCTGGGTCCTTATAGGCTAATTCCCTTTTATGCCTTAAAACATGGAAAAATAAAAAAAAAAATGGACAAGTTTCCTCTCTCTTCAGTTAACCTCCCTTTTGGATACCATGGTGGAATCTCTCTCCTCTTTGTTTTTAGACTTTTAGAATGTATGGTCTATGGAAGGAAAACCATGATGTTAGAAGAAAGAATGCTGAGCTTTATGGGTCAGAGGCCTGACTCATTCAAATTCTGCATTTTGACTTAGGACAAGTTACTTGGAAGAGAAGAGGGGAAATGAATAGAAAGAACTTTAGTACTTTCTCGTTTGTAAAAAGGGGATGGAGAAAAAAAGAAAGAAAAATTACAAGAGAACAGAATGAAAGCTAATAAAAAATTAACAGTCATTACCAAAAATGTGAATGAGATGAACTCATCTACTTTTTAAAAAAGAGAATAGCAGAATTGATTAGACAATGGAATCCAATAATATGTTGTTAATACCTAAAATATAAGATTCACATAAAGTTAAAATGATAATCTGGAGTAAAATCTCTTAAACTTCAGGGTAAAAATCATAATTTCAGATAAACATAGATAAACATAGACACATGATAAAAAGATAAACAAGGATACTACATTATTTAATTCAGTAAGCATTAAGAGCCTACTATATTCCAGGCACTGCGCTAAGAGCTGGAATTATGCATAAATTATCTATGGAATAACCAATCATTATCATCCCATAATCTACAGATACCAAATGGCATTAGCATCTCAGTACACAAAGGAAAAATTAATCTAATTGGAGGGGAAATGGCAAAACTATAATAGTGTATGACCTCAATATATCCCTTCCAAATGTAGACAAATCTAATCAAAAGAAAAGTTAAGTACCTGATAGAACTTTTGAAAAATTACCAATAACAGATCTTCCTGGTGAATCCTGAATGGGAATAGAAAGGAGTTTTTTATATGTAGCTGTATAAAAATTGACCATGTTTTGGAGTTTAAAGACCTTACCAAAATATGTGGAAATATTAAACATATAATTTTATTCAATGAAGGCTCTTTAAGGAATTTAAAAGTAATTGGAAGCCAATTAACAATTATCTAGCCAAAAAACAAAAGTATAGAAACAATAGAATATTTCATCAAAGAAAATGACAATAAGCTAACATACCAAAATTTTTGGGATGCAGCTAAAGAAGTTCTGAAGAAGGAAAAAGTTTATCTCTAAACCATTTCTTCAACAAAAGAGAGGGCAAATCTTTGAATTTGGCATGCATCAAAGAACTTATATAGTAGCAGCAAATCAAAATTCTCCAGCTAAGTATGAAGTAGACGTTGTGAAAATTAAAGAGATTAATAAAATTGGAAACTATTGAGCTGATAAATAAAACCAGGAGCTTCTTAAAAAAGAAACTATAGTAGAGTATAAATCATTAGCTAATCTGATTTTTAAAGAAAGGAAAACCAAATTGTTCATATAAAACAGAAAACTAGAATTCAAAATAATTGAAGAAAAAACAAAGGAAATTATCAGACACCATTTTGCTCAGTTGTGTGTGAATAAAAGTGATAATTTAGAAGAACTAGATGAATACTTAGAAAAGTGCAAAATACCTATACCTAACCAAAAAAAAAAGACTTCTCAAATAACCTAGTATCAGAAAAAGAAAATGAATAATCCATAATTAGGTTCCCAAAGGAATCAAATGAATTTATAAGAAAATTTTATCAAACATCCAAAGAACAATTAATTCTAATATTACATTATAATCTTCACAGTAGCAGAATATTTTTGTGACACAAATATGGTCTGGATACCTAAACCAAGGGGAGAAAAAACAGATAAAGCTGTAGGCTAATATTTGCAAAGAACATTGATACAGAAATTCTAAATAAAATTAGTAAATCAGCTGCAACAACATATTAGAAAAATTATCTACAGAACTAAATAATTAGAAAAATATGGGTAGTTCGAATCAGTGGAATAAAAATTACAATACTGTCTAAATTACTTACTGAATGCATATAGTTAGAAAAAAATGACAAAGGGGAAATAAATAATCAAGAATCCCAAAGGATGATAATTAAAAAAAAAATGATGGAAAGAAGGTAGAGAGTGGTCTATCACTACCAGGTCTTAGACTAAGCAATAATCTCATAATCAGTTTATTTATCAGAGGTTGATCAGTGGAACACATTTGACACACAGAGAATTAACACAGTAGGAAAATGTTTGCTAGTTTCTGGAATAAGGCCTACTATTTGATAAAAATACTGACAAAACTTTGTAAAAGAAAAATTTGGAGCATCTTTAAGGGTCAGCATTTCTGTTAAGCACTTTACCAAAATCTAACCAGCTTACTGACCTCTGTGTGTTACAAAAGATTTTCATGGTCATTCTTTGTCTTAATCACCAACTCTTATAAACATTCTGCCATTTAAAAGTCTTGTTTTTATAACTTAACATTATCAATGATATCCTGTTACACTTTTTCCATCTTTGGCTCTAACTTCTTTGTTCCAATGACTTGGTTACAAATGATGCAGTAAATGAATTTCACATGTGGTGCTGCTCTCTGGACCTTACTTGAGCAAACTTTTAATCTATAGTAGCAATTCCATCAGTGTCTGTATTGTCATCAGTTTTCCCATTAAACTGTTTTTTTTTTTATTCTTAAAAAGTCAGTTACTGTTGAGAATGGCACATCATTCTTTCCTTTAGTGGCTCATAAATTTAAAAAATTATTTTGTTATTAAAATAGAATAGTTTAAAAAGTGTTAAAACATTTTTACAACTGCATAGAAAACCACCCCATATGCTGTTTTGCTTCTTTCAATAATCTTTTCTGATAAAGAAATGCATTTTAGTTTGTTGTTATATTGTTTTTCATGTATTATTTCAGCTATCTCATCACATCAAGAAGGCAAGTATTTCTCCAATGATATGTATCTTTTGGGGGGGGGGGAGTGGGGATGGGGATGTTGCTCTTGAAGAAATCTCAAAAGAGGCCTCTAAACAGTTATCATTGGTCAATGAAATTTTGTAGTTCTTGATTGAGAATCCTATGACATACTATTTAATTGTTGTAGAGGTTTTTATTTATGGCTTAATTTAAAAATGATTCACTAATCAGGATGGCTTCATATTATCTTAATTAGCTAATATTTTATGTCATAAGATACATTTAGAATAAGATTAAACATTAATGATGTGGACGTATCTATAGTTCAAATCTTTTTTGATAATTTTGAATTTTTTTGTCTTGTCAGAACTGAATTTTTTTTATCTTGTAATGGTTAACAATGAGTAGAAACTAGAAGTAAAAGAAAAGGCTACTCTATCATTTCCTTGTTCATTTTTGCTTTCATTATTAATATTATCTTCAATTAGCAAGTTCTTTGGACTTGGCTTTTGAAGTCACTTGTGAAAATGTGTTTAAGGTTTGGGTGTAATAGGAATTTGTCTATTGCCATTTATCTATTTTGTGAGGGTTAGTTTGGGTAAAACTAGATAACATTCTATAAATCCATTTAACTGAGCACAGATAAGCTGCAATGCATCAAAGCATACTGAAAGCCCAAAACAAATGAAGGTGACATTGTGAGAACCTGCCACTTTGTTGAACTGCTGCTCTTCCATTAGGATACCTAACCAATAGTATGGGATAGGTAAAGTGGTTTGCTATGTTAAATATTAGTAAAATTGAATGGTTTTTCTGTTTAAATTTTATTTTATTTTCCATTTACATACAAAAGTAGTTTTCTGTTCATGCATTTGCGAGTTTGTGAGTTCCATATTTTTCTGTCACCTCTCTTCTCTCTCCCCTCCCTATTGTGACAACGTAAAAGTTGTACATGTACAATAGTGTTTAACATATTTCCATATTATTCATGTTGCGAAAGAGGTAATAGAACTAAGGAAAAAAACATGAGTAAGAAAGAAAAAACATAAGTTTTAAAAAGTGAACATAAGGGGCAGCTAGGTGGCACAGTGGATAGAACACCAGCCCTGGAGTCAGGAGTACCTGAGTTCAAATCTGGCCTCAGACACTTAATAATTACCTAGCTGTGTGGTCTTGGGCAAGCCACTTAACCCCATTGCCTTGCAAAAAACCCTTAAGAACAACAACAACAACAAAAAGTGAGCATAATATGCTTTTCTCTATATTTAGACTCTATAGCTTTTCCTCTGGATGCGGATGGCATTTTTCACAATTAAGTCTCTGAGGTTTGTCCATGATTACTGAACTGCTGAGAGGAACTTCATTCATCATGATTGCTCATCTCACAATGTTGCTGTTAATGTGTATAATGTTCTCTTGGTTCTGCTTACTTCACTTAGCATCAGTTCATGAAAGTCTTTCCAAGCTTCTCTAAAATTCGGCTGCTCATGATTGCTAACAGAATAATAGTACTCCATAACATTCCTCTACCATAACTTATTCAGCCATTCTCCAATTGATGGACATCCTCTCAATTTCCAATTCTTTGCCACTACAAAAAGAGCTGCTTTAAATACTTTTGCACATGAGGGACTTTACCCAAGACAGAATGATTATTTTTAGGTTGGAAATAGAAGTTAGAATATTTTATTCCCACACACCAATGATTCCATTATCTTAAGCAAGAGGAGACCTCTGGTATAATGAAGGGAATGGCTTTAGAGTCAGGAAGATCTAGGTTTGATTCCTGCCTTTGACATATTCTAAGCAAATCATTTAACATCTCAGTAACATGGATGACCAACCTCCCCCCCCAATTCCCCAAAACTATATAAATTATAAAGGAGTTGGCAATCTTCTTAATAGGAGACCTTCATATCAATGAAATCATAGGTCCATTTTTAAAAAGATATATTTGAACCAGGATAAGCTAGGTGGTTGGACAGAGTATTGGCCCTGAAATCAGAAGAACCTGAGTTAAAATCCAGTCTCAGACACTTAATAGTTACTAAGCCATGCAGCCTTGGGTAAGTCACTTAATCCCACCACCTTGCAAAAACCAAAACCTGTCAAAAAGGCTATAACACAACACAATAAACATTGAGTGTGTGTGTGTGTATATATCAAGCTGAATCAAAATGAAGAGTTGACCAGGTTTTGGGGCCTTCTTTAATTGGGGACTTTGAGAGGAGTGTTTTGCTCTGCTCTTTAACACTCCATTCAGAGGGACCAAGGGTATGGACCATCCAAAAGAAGTGAGAGTACCAAAACTGCTGAAATCTCAGTGATGATGAGTATCCTGGTGCAAGAGGATGAGGTGGGGGGTGGGGGGTGGGGGGTGGAGGGAGAGGCCAGGAAATGAAACACCACATCCAAGTTGTATTTATATCAGGAAGACCAAGATGGTTCAATATTAGGAAAACAACTAGCATATTAAATCATATTAATAACAAAATGACATGCTTTTTCTCAATGGACAAAATTCTGTTTATTTCACCTTTAGTTTTCAAAACCTTTTTTGCACTTGTTTGGAATTGTTCATTTGTTGGTCTTCTAATCTTTTATGCTCAGTTTACATTCATAAAATTCTTTTTCTATTCTGTTGACATAAATGTTCAGCTATATAGCTTTCCTTCAAGGATTGCTTTAAGAGGTATCCCATATATTTGGTTGCCTTATCATTCTCTTTTAATGTAATTTTTTAATTGTTTCTATGATTTGGTTTTTGAGCAATTCATTATCTAAGATGGGGGGACAATTTTAGTTTCCATTTAAGTCAGCATCTTTTTTCTCCATATTTCCTTTATTGATTATAATTTGTGATTGCATTATGGTCTGTCAAGAGACATAGTCCATGATATAGTGAACAGAGAACCAATCTTGTACACAAAAAGACATGGGTTCTGATCTTGCCTTTGGCACTGCTGTACTGCAACCTTTTATGCCTCAGACACCTCTCAAGGATTGTAAATTAGAGGAAAAATTGCCATTCTACATCTGTAGAGGGAGCTCTTTATAGTCTGGATTTTTTTTTAATCTATAAAATATTTTAACTATTTCTGGATTTATTAATACAGTTATTTGTTTCCTAACACATGACTAATTTTTGTACAAATTCCATTAGAGCCTGATGTTCTCTAAAATACCTGTCACTCAAAAATCTCTCTATATTTTTTAAATTATTTTTTCAAACATTTTGTTAAAATCTATAATTTTCTTATTGTTTGATTGGTTAAATTCTGAAAGATACCGTACTTAATGTTTTTACTTCTAATTCTAGATAAAATGTAATAATGGAATGTAAGCTGCTTTAAATTAGGAAATGTTTCTCTTTTTTGCATTTATATTCCCAGCACTTGGGCAGCTCTGAGCATGGTGGATGAAGTGCTGAGTTGAAGTCAGGAAGACTTGTCTTCTGAGTTCAAATCTGGTCTCAGATACTGTGCAAGTCACTTAACCCTGTTTATCTCAGTTTGCTTTCCTATCAAATGAGCTGGAGAAGGAATGACAAACCACTCCAGTAGTATCTTTGCCAAGAAAATCTCAAATGGGGTTACAGTCATATTGGATACAACTGAAATGATCGAACAACAGCAATCATTAGTACAGTGGTTAGAACATAAATGTTGATAATTGACTGAGGGAACTCAAGGGAATGCCAAAAATAGAACTTCAAAAGATTCCTGGCCTCTGCAACCTTGACAATCTGAACCATATTATTAGAGGCTCTTCTCTGATACCCCTCCCCCCAAAAAAAGAAGTCATGGGAGATTTGGAAGCAGGCTTTTTATCACTCCTAGTTATGTATTGACTTTTTATTTTATTATTTTTTTTTGGCAAGGCAATGGGGTTAAGTGACTTGTCCAAAGTTACAGAGCTAAGCAGTTAAGTGTTTGAGGCCACATTTGAACTTGGGGCCTCCTGACTCCTGGGTTGGTGCTCTATCCACTGTACCACCTACCAGCCCCTATATAGATTGACTTTTTAAAATCTTCATTTAGGTTGATTATGTATTTTTTACCCCACTGGTCTCTGTTTCTAACTTAGTATCAGTCTTTATCTCCATATGAAGGAAGTCCCACAATATGAATTGTTCCTCAGAAGGGTCTCAAGCATGCACAATTGGAACGAAGTCTGTTCTATTTCTGATCTCCTACTTATTAGAATGTCTCTGTCCAACCCTTTTGTGTGGATTAGATCTTCCTCTTAAAATTTATGTACGAGGAAATTAGATCCATATATATGAACTAAGCTGTAAATGAGTCAATGGGAAAGCAGCATTTTGTAGATTTCTGTAATTGTTATTAGTTTCTGTGGACATGCCCTCTTCCTTCCAGGAGACTGTAAGACCATTTATTTATCTTACAGATTTTTTCCCCCTTAGAACCTAGAACAGTAGTACAGCAGTGCACTGGCAGCAAAGTAATACCTGGTAGGAATGGATATCAGAGGTACAGAGAGTCAGAGCATCAGCTGGTGCTCCAAACTGCCCTTCCCTTCACTCTGGGACTTCCTCTACTCTGACCCAAGACTAAGGCCTTGCTTCTTTTCAGGGCCTGAAAGCCAACATGAAGCGGCTGTACCATTTGATGACAGAAACACAGTTTGCCCGCTGCAACAAGCCAAGCAAATATAAGAAGCTACTGTTTGCCCTTTGCTTCTTCCACTCCGTACTGCTTGAGCGTAAGAAGTTTCTGCAGCTTGGCTGGAACATCATTTATGGCTTCAACGACTCTGATTTTGAGGTCAGGGCCAAACCGTTCCCTGGGCTTGCTCTACCCCTCACATTCATCCAGATCTCCCACACCTTCCCTCTGGTAACAGAATTTTAGTTGCCAAATGCCCTATAATAAAATCCCTTTCTGTTTCTATGACCCTTGGACTGAGATGTGGTTGGTTTTAACATTACAGGTATCTGAGAACCTTTTGAGCCTGTACCTTGATGAGTATGAGGAGACACCATGGGATGCTCTCAAGTACCTGATTGCTGGTGTCAACTATGGAGGACATGTTACTGATGACTGGGACCGGCGCCTCCTCATCACCTACATCAATGATTATTTCTGTGAACAGAGCTTAAATGTTCCCTTCTACCGGTGAGGATTTGGTTGTGGTATTGGGAATGGGAGCAGAGTGATATGCAGGGTCAGTGGACCACAAATAGACCCACAGAATTTGAACAGGACCAGAAGTTAAGAGTCAGACCAGAAAACAAGATAGAGCATTAGAGGTAGGGTTTGGTATTCCCTTGAGAAAGGGAAAAGTACTTGTTTTGGAGTCAAGAGGACCTAGATTCAAATTAATTACCACCAGCGTGAACCTTCAAGTCATGCTGCCTCTTGGACAACCTAATTTTATCTTCTGTAAAATGAGGGGGTTGTGTGAGGTGGTCTGAGATGTCTTATACTCCTTAACTGTGTTGTTAAATATAAATTGGGGCAGCTAGTTGGCACAGGAGAGTGCCAGGGCTGGAGTCAGGAAGATTCATCTTCCTGAATTCAAATCTGGCCTCAGACACTTAATAGCTGTGTGACCTTGGGGAAGTTCCCTAAACCATGTTTGGCTCAGTTTGCTTATCTTTCAAGTGAGTTGGAGAAGGAAACAGCAAACCATTCCAGTATCTCTGCCAAGAAAATCCCAAATGGGGCATCAAAGAACAACTACTAAGAAATGGTGAATGAGGGCTATCAAATCAAAAAGGAATGAAGCTTACTTAGGCTTAGTGGAAACTCGTTTATACCTATAATGTGATTATATCCTTTTACTGATCCCAACCTCCCTTCCCACCAGACTTTCTATATTGGATACCTACTGCATTCCCAAGGATGGGAACCTGGCTTCTTATAAAGAATACATCAGCATGCTTCCAGGAATGGATCCTCCTGAGGCCTTTGGCCAGCACCCCAATGCAGATGTAGCATCTCAGATCACTGAAGCACGTACTCTCTTTGAGACCCTGCTGTCCCTGCAGCCTCAAATCACACCCATTGGGACTGGGGTCCAGAGTCGGGAGGACAAGGTAAAGATAGATGTATGTGGGTTGAGAACATTCTTATCTTGTAATGGAGAAGTTTGTTGAGTTCTACCTAGTTCCTGCCTCCTTAGGTCCTCGAGTTGGCAGCTGATGTGAAACAGAAGATACCTGAGACAATTGACTACGAAGTTACCCGAAATCTTCTGGCACTGGATCCTTCCCCACTCAATGTGGTCCTGCTACAAGAGATCCAAAGATACAACAAGCTTATGGAAACCATTCTGTAAGAATAAAAAAATCTCTTATCCTTGGGGGAAAATAGGGGTATGAGACCTTTGGTTGTTATTATATATGTAAAACCTATAGACCTGCTTTCAGATTTTTTAAATGCATTAAAAATATATATATGATTGCAAAATAAACTATCTATACTGAGATACAGTTAGCAACATATTAAAAATTAAAGCTTACATATTCTAGGTTAAGAACTCTTATGCTACACTAATGACACTTCTCCCTAGGTACTCACTGATAGAGCTGGAAAAGGGTATTCATGGTCTTGTTGTCATGTCCACCAGCCTGGAGGAGATTTTCAACAGCATTTTTGATGCACGTGTCCCCCACCTCTGGGAAAAGGTGAGGATTCTACCCTAAGGATTTGGATTTAGTTGACTGCTTGGGTTTAAATCATTTACCTCCTTCCCCAGGCATATCCATCTCAAAAGCCTCTGGCGTCTTGGACTCGGGACCTTGCACTTCGAGTAGAACAGTTTGCAACGTGGGCTGGCAGAGCCCGACCTCCTGTGATTTTCTGGTTGTCAGGGTTTACATTTCCCACAGGCTTCTTGACTGCTGTGCTGCAAGCTGCTGCCCGTCAAAATAATGTGAGGTTCCTTTAAGGGGGCAGGGACAAAGGCTTTCCACCGTCTGAGGGGGCTGTTGGTGTGGGGTCCTGGGTATGGGGAGGAGAGAGGTTCATGTTGGGGAGAGCAGGGGAAATGTTGGGAATGAATATAGATTGTTCCTGGAGGTACATAGTTCATGGGGTCCCCTTTCTTTTAACTCTCCTCCAGGTCTCCATTGATAGCCTCTCTTGGGAGTTCATTGTTTCCACTGTGGATGACAGCAATTTAGTGTATCCACCCAAGGTAAGGACCAGATATGCTGGGTCTGAGGAAAAGAGGGAATTTGAATTAGAGTTAATATGGGTGGGAAAGAAGAAATCAATTGCCAGGGGATTGGGGGAGCTGGGTAAGTAAGGTTAAGAGTATTGGTTTCACTACTGGAGTTCCTCTAATTTCTATCTAGGATGGTGTTTGGGTCCGTGGCATATTCTTGGAGGGTGCAGGTTGGGATCGGAAGAATTCATGCTTGATAGAGGCAGAGCCCATGCAACTTGTCTGCCCTATCCCAACCATACATTTCAAGCCTACTGAAAGCCGAAAGAAGAGTGCCAAGGGTATGCTTACAAGCTGTCTTCCAGAAACTTCTATTAAATCTTCTTGTCAACCATCCTCACCAACATGGCCTGTAATGACCCTTGTCCCTACCATCAGTAACTCAAAACTGACTCAACCCTACCCCCCCACACACAAGTTCCAAAGAACTGATTTGGGCTTTCTTTTCACCCCCAGGCATGTATTCCTGTCCCTGCTATTACTATCCCAACCGGGCTGGCTGTGCTGACCGAGCTTCCTTTGTAATTGGCATTGACCTTCGAGCTGGAAGCATGCCACCCGACCACTGGATTAAGAGAGGAACTGCGCTGTTGATGAGCTTGGACAACTAGAGAGAAACTCAGGGGAAGCAGCAGCTCGTGGAAACCTGATCCCCTGAGGAAAAGATTGTGGATGTCTGAAGCCTAGCGACTAAGTCTGGGAAAGGAGGGGCTCGGGAGCCCCCAAGGCGGGCGCGCCTAGAGCCGGGAGGGCAAGGCTTCTGGAGGAAAAAAAGTTATTTCATCATTCAATAAACATGTTCCAGATTTGTTTCTGGGTCCCTCAAAATGGAATGTCACAGGGCAAAGAAAGGGTGGTACTGCAGCACTGCGGCGCAGGCAGAGAAGTGGCGAGCCTCCCTTCGGGTGAAGTGGAGGTGAGGCCGTCGGGAGGCTCGCAGCAGAGGGAGGCCGGGCCGGAGGGGCGGGGCCCGGAGCCCGGCGAGGCGGAGGGAGGGGCCTGCGCAGGAAGGGGCGGGGCCTGGCGGAGGGGGCGGGGCCCGAGCCCAGCGCGCCGGGCCCAGGGGCTCGGGCCGGGCCCGGGATGCGGACGGGGCGGGGCCGGGGGCGGGCAGGGGCGGGTGTTTGTGTTGGAAAATCCAACTGCGCCACGGGGCGGAGCGGCCCCCCCAGCCCGGGCAGGGGTGGGGGGGGGGCCTCCCGACCCCTGGGGGTCCACGGGGAACCGGGACACCTGGAACCCCCAGAACCAGGTAACGGGGAGCCTAGCGTGCGCCGGGAGAGCGGGAAACCGTCTGCACGCAGGGGGGCGGGGCGGGGGGCGCTGCCGGGCCCCGGGCCGGCGGCGGCGGGGGCTCTGGGCACCTGCCCCCGGCGGGGCGCGCGGCAGCGGGGCCGGGTCGCGGCGCGGGCCCCCGGGGCCCCGCTCTGGTCCCGCTGTCGGGGTGCGTGCCCCGGAGAGGGGGCGGGGCGCGGCCTCCGCGCGGGCACGGAGCGGGCGCGTCCGGACGGACGCCGTGCCGGCCGGGCCGGGGTCTGCGGGGCGCGGGGGGGGGGGGGGCGCCTGCAACGGCCCCCGCCCCCAGCCCCCCGGCTCGGCCCCCCGGCCCCCGCCCCGTGCGGGGGAGGGAGCGTCCCAGGGCCGCCGGCAGGGGGCGAGGGCGGCCCGCGTCCCCGCGGGAGAGGCGGGGCTGGCGGGGCGGCCCTCGGTAGCTCCCGAGCCCCTGGCTAGGGGCGGTCGGACAGCTGTGGGCAGGGCCGAGGCGAGGAGCCGTGACGGCGGCGCACAGCGCGCGCCCCCCGCGTGGACCGGCTGGGAGAGCCGCGTGCGGGAGCGTGGGAACAGCGAGCTGCCCGCCCGCGCCGTCAGCTTGCGGGCCAGGGGGCCGGGGAAGGAGGGGACGAAGCGCAGAGGCTGGGGGGGGGGGCCTGAAACCGGGCCCCGGAGGCGTCCGCGCGCCCCGTCCGCGGAGGGGCGGGGCCGCGGCGGGACTCCGGGCTCCGCGCCGCGCTCACGCCTCACTCCACTACGGCTTGCCTTGTTGCTAGAGTAACTGGAGGCAGAGTCGGCGGCCGCATCCTCGAACCGTCCCGGGCGCCCAATCCGCTGCAGCCTGTGCGCGTGACGTCAGCGGCCGGCCGCCAATGGCGTGGAGAGGGGCTGCGGCCTGCTGGGGTGGGGGTGGGGCAGAAGCGATGGGAAGAGAAAGAGCGGAGGGGGCTGGGGATTAGAGGCGGCTCGGAGCAGCTGCTCCGGGCTGCACGTGCACTCCCACACGCTCACAGCGGCCCCTCCCCCACCGCTCCCCACCCCCCGCACGCGTCTCGTGCTCCTCCCGCGCCTGCGCGGCAAGCTGACCGAGATCCCGGTCCTGTTATGTGTGTTGGCTAGCCCTCTGGGACTTTTACTCCAGCTTCTGTCCCGCTGGATGCCCCCAAGATCTGGGCTCTCTAGCACATACTCCCTGGAGCTCCAGTTCGGAATGACTACTGGAGACTTTGTCCGCAAGTCAGTAAATCCCTACTGTAAAATTGTCGGGATAGGGAAAAAGAACAGGCTTAGGCTACCTGGGCTCCCACCCCAGCTGGCACCTTCCAGACCCAGGTGGTACTGGGTGGAGCTGTGGTTTCCTCCTCCATCTGTTAAGTAGGGAGTCACTGCTATTCCTTCCCCTGGATCTCCAGAAGTCCTGGCTCCCTTCCCCGGGGGTGATGAGAATCTCCCTGGTAGAATCAGGAGTGGGGATGAGGTCTGAGGGAAAGGAAGCTGGAAAGTAGGACATACAGTTTGGGAGCTGTGAGCCAGATTTCCTGTTGCCCACTTGAAAGGCTGGCAGAACCTGTAAGAATACTCAGCCCCCTTGCCTCCCCCTCCCCCACCGTCTCTACTTCCTATAACCCTCCTCCTTTGTAGAAAGTCTTTAGCTCGCGCCCCCCCCCCATAATCTTTTAGACTCCTTTTATAATGCCTCTTCACATGGTCGTCTTCCTGAATCTCTGTCGTTGCGTCTGTTCCCCGGTGTCTGTCCCTTTTTCTCCTCTCTGCCTCTCTTGCTTATATAACTCTCTTGCCTTGTCCTGATTTCAACTCTGGAGACTCCGCCCTGGAATGGAGGAGGAGGGGGGAGTGTGAGGATGCTGGGGACAGCCTGGGCAGTGATGGGGCTGTGGAAATCCTTCCCCGGTGGGGAACAGACCTTAATGCACACAGTCAGACTCACCCCTCTCTAGCTCTTATTTCCTGCCAGGGGGTGGCTCTCCTCAAGGAATAGGGGAAAATATTCAGCTTCTAAAGCGGGAAAACCAAGATCCTTCAGAGGAAATATGGAGGTTTAAGACCCAGGAATGAATCTTGTTTGGACATGGCCCCCTACTTGGCTTCCCAGAATTCCAAAGGCTGTTTCTCCTGATGCTGGTTTCCCCCTTTTTTTCCCCCTGTAGCTGGGGGTCAGAGGTTGGTGTCAGAGGTGGCAGGGATGACGTCATTAGTGCACGTGCCTTGGGGTGGTTGCTAGGCAGTAGTGGCCTCCTCCCCCACTCAGTCCAGTGGAGATCCGTTGCCACCTCTTTCCCTTCCCTACCCTAGTATCCTGCAGGTGGGAAATCCTGGACTGGATTTTTTTTGGGGGGGGGAGTGTAGGGTGTGGTGAGTGGCCCCAGCCTTGGTTCATCCATATGGGATGTGAAATTCCACCCCATTTGCCTACACTCTTTCCTTCCATGAGTCCCCCACTCTCCTCCTCTTTCCCCTTTCTACTGCCTCCTGAGGGAGGAACTTGGGAGACAGCATGAGTTGTGCGCGGTGGTGGGACTTTGCTCCTCAAAAAAAGAAATAATTGTGAGGGTTCCTCGACTTTTACCCCTCACTAACAGCGCCCCTTCACAGGCACAGTCTCTGTGGGAGTGGGTGGGGGAGTAATGTGTAAGACTCAAAACTCACGCCTGTAATGGGGGGGCTATCAGTTTACACATTTTCACTTTTATGGGGAGAAGGACTGAGAGGACTTTGACAGCTGGAGGCTGCTGTTGGGCAGGTATTTATTTGCATCCTGGGCTGGGAAGTGGGGGAGGGGCAGGTTAAAATTGGCTCCTGCCATTATTCTGGTGGACCGACCAGCTTCCCATTCCCCGGCGGCCTGGGAATTGGGGGGCGGAGTGGGAGGAGGGAGGTGGAGAGCTTGTGTTAATTTGGTGGTGATGGTAAGCCTCGACCACTCTGGTCTCTTCATTTGGTAGGGGGTTTGGTTACAGTCTCATTGCCCCCCCCCCCCCCATTTTTAGGCTTTTACCTTGGTGGGGAAGAAACAACTCGGGCTGTTTGACTAAAAAGGGAAGGCAGTTTTTCAGGGGATCTCTCGCCCATGTTTTTTTTTTTTCTGGAGCCTTTTAATTCTTCAAGGGGACTTCCTTCCATATTTTTTCATTAGGGGGAGGGGAAAGGGGGGAGGGGGACGGGGACTGAAGGGTGTATAAAAGGTTGGGGGGTGGGTGGAGAAGGAACAGCTAAAGGGGCGTGGGGGGGGGCGGGTTGCTGAAGGAAGAGACCGGAAGGGAGGAGGAGGGAGCCTGGTGGGGAGGGAGGGAGGGGGAGGAGGAGGAGGAGGAGGAGGAGGAGGGAGGGGGTTGGGGAGAGCCTGCTACAGTTCTTTGTTTGACTCCGGGACTCAGGGACTGGGAGGAGGAGGGAGGGAGGCCGAGGCCGCAAGAGCCGGGGACAGGCCCAGGAGGCAGAGGAGGGCTCGTCTCCCCCGCCCCCCCAGTCCCCGCTTCCCCCCCCCTTCCGCTGCTCCCCCCTCCCTACCCGGACTCGGGGGCACCGCCGGGGGACAGACACCCAGCAGGTAACCCCCGGCCCGGCTCCCCCACCTATGGTTCCCATCGGATTCCTGCTTTATTTCTCTCTCTCTCCCCATTGACCCTCCCCCACACACCTTTTTTCTGTCTCTTCCTTTTTCCCCATTCTCTCCTTTTATCTCTCCATTTTGCCCTGGTTTCCTTGTCTGCCTCTGGTGTCTACCTCTCTGTATAGACTCCCCTTCTCCCCCATCCCCCCAATTGATCTCCTTGTGCTTCAGCCTCCCCCTCCCCCACTTCACCTCTACCCGACTCTCCCCCAGGTTCCCGGTCTCTTCTCCAGCTTCCTTCTACCACTATCTCCCTCCCTCCCCAGGCTCTGCCTCCTCCACCTCCGACGTTCCCCCAGGTGTCCATCTGTCCTCTCTGTGGAAGAAGCCCTCAGCCCTTCCCTCATTTTCTTCAGTTTCCAGTCCCTCCAATCTGAACCCCTTTCTCCTAGCAGCCACTGGGGGAGGGGAGGGGACATTTGGGCAGGGGGGCATTTAGTGGGGGTGTATGGGGGGCATGTCTGTGGCTTTGGGGCTGATTCTCAGAAAGTCATAGACTGGGGGGAGGGGGAAGTCTGTTAACATGAGTATGTATGGGGGCGCTTGCATTATGATGTCCCTTTAAATAAGATGGGAAGGGGAATAGCCTCGACCGTCTAGGGTCAGAGTAGTGATTTAAAAGAGACCGGAGGGAAGTCAGCCACCTCTACCTTTCATTGATTGAAGGGAACTGTGGTTGGCTACAGGAGTCACGGTACTGAAGGAGTCAGTCTGGGGTTAAAGGGTGGGTTGTTTGGGGGGACCTGGCGAAAAGGAATTGGCTAGCGAGGAAAAGAAGAAGAATGCTTTGGTAAAAACAGGGTCCTGAAGAAAAGTGTCCTGCAGCTCTGGCAGCCAACCCAGTCTAGTGAAAGGTGGCTTGGGGTTTCTTCTGTATTCCATAATCCTAATCCTGTATTCCCCTCATTTCAAACTGAACACAGGGCACATAGTGATGGTCACTGGAAACTTGAATGACACAGAGCAAGAGGTTAAGGGAAAGGAGCTTAGAAAGAAGTGGAAGTCTGCTTCTTTGCTGAGGGCATCACCTGGGGAAGTTAAGGGAGCCCCTTGCCTTCCCCTTTTGTTGTTCTGGGGCTAGGCACCAGAGAGCCCCAGCCCCTCCCCTTTTCTCCCCCCCCCCCCATTCCCTGCTACCCCCTCCTCCCCCAGCCCAGCTGTTGGGCAGATGAATTACAGCCTCCAGCTCTGGGCCAGGGCTAATGAGGGATTAAAGGTTGTGGTGTGGAGTGGGGTAGAGGTTTGAGAGTGCAGGACTTGGTATATAAAGACCTGGATTTGAATCCTCCCAACTCTAGCTGTGTGATCATAGGCAAGTCAATTAATTGACTAGTGCCTCAGTTTCCTCACTTGCAAAAATGGGTATAATTATATTTGCCTTACCAACTCGACAGGTTAAAAAAAGTCCTTTTCAAATTTTGTGAGTTAACTTGCTGACCCTTCCTCTTCTGGATCTAGACCTTCACTTCAACTCCGGCCTGGCCCCTATATCCTATTGCTCCTTCCAGGTGGTACTACCCACTTCCTAGTGGGGACCACCTAGACCCCTACAAATCATTTTTATCAGCAAGCAAGTTAACCCTATCCCATCACCCTATCCCACTCATTTTTAAATCAGACTATTGGTGGGTCAGGAATAACAATCTTTAGGAAGGAGTGTCATCAGCAGCCACTGTGGTTTACAACAGATTGCATCATGGAGACTGGGGGGGCCAGAGGCCTGGGTCTCTGGAGGAAGAAGCAAGAATGGGCAGGACATAGAAATAGGTTTCTAATAGGATTGTGGAGAACTGATCTTCTGAGACTCGGAGGTGATGGTAGATGAAATAGGGACTGTAGATCTGAGTTCTCAAAGGAATTGAAACGGGACATGACTTTAAACATGATTGCTGGGAAGGGAATGAGTGTTAGAGGGGTAGGACCCCTGATGGATCAGACACTTTATAGTCTGTCACCTTTCCTGTTCATTTATTAGAGGAAGGAAGTGATGAGGAAACAGCACATGACCTTGAAAGGGAATCTTTCACCCTTGTTTTCTCCTCATTCTTGAATAGGAATCTATATAGGGCCAAAGAGGCCCATATGTATATATATATATATGTATACATATATATATATATATGTATATATATACACACACACACACACCAGGCTGGAAGGTGAGCTCTTAGCTCCTCCCCTTTCTGGTCCCGTTCAGCCTGTCCAGCCACCTCTGCTTTAGTTGGGACCTGCCTGGCCTTGGGGGAAGAAGAAGGGAGGGGAGGGGGCAGAGTCCAGAGGGTGGAGTTGGCCATCTGGTTGCTAGATAAGACTGGGTGGAGGCAGTAGCTGGGGGAGGGGCAAAACCCTGGGACGTCCCAGTTCGGGCTTCATGAAGTGTGTAGTTAGGTTGGTTGGAAGAGGTTAGATCCTGGGAGGAAGGTTTCAGAGATGGAACTGGATCTAGATTTACTCAGATACTAGGTGTTATCTGAGGACATTATAAGTCAGGGTCCTGTTGTCACCCACCTCCTCCCCTTCAGCCACTCTCCCTACTTAGGTAGAGATGTCAGACTGGATAAACAGGCTGGTCCTAGGAAATGGGAAGAGGCCCCACCAACCTAGGGCAAACCTGTTGGGGGGAGGGGGTATATGAGCTGAGGAATGGCTTTTTCTAGTTGCCATGGAAACAGATTCTTCCTGTTCCTTCACCCTAGCCGGTTCTGTGAGTGGTTGGGGAAAGTGGACAAAGGGAGGCTTTCTGGTTGGGACTCTACCATTCCTAACATCCTTTTCTCTTCTACAGGTTCCCCCCCCCCAAAAAAAAAACACCATGACAGCCCCCTAGTACCACCCATCCCTCCCCTGCCTGCTATATCCCATCTACAGGGGCACTGGTGCCAATAAGAGAGGGGTGTGCCAAACTCCAGTTGGTAAGTCCTACTCTGTGGGTTCCTTCTTTCCATATATATATATATATATATATATATATTTATGTCTGTGTATGTGCATTGTTTCCATCCCTTAATCTAAAATTCCGCCACTCTTCTTCATGTTGACATAATCTGAAGGTAATGGATCCAGGCCACTTGCCTATGATGTCTTCCACTATACATAACATGAATGGTTCAGTCTTTTTGGTATAGTGCTTCTGTCTGTCCCCCCCTCCTATAATGTTCAGCTGATGTGTACTTCCTAGTTTGCCTCCTAAGATGATTTAAGCCTATTTTCTTAGATATTAGATTTTACACACACACACACACACACACACACACACACACACACTTCCCTTGAATGCTAAAGTTGACAAAATGGATGGTATGGTATGTGGAAGATCTCATGAAAACTGGAGGTGTATGGGAGGGGGAGTATATTAACCCTTTTGGAATCTGTACTTGTTGCTGGATAACTTTGACTTGGAGTGAGAAGACTGAACAGAGTTTGTAAGGAGGTACATTTAAGGTAGTCTAAGAGAGATAAGATTCTTTCAGTGAACAACGTATTGTTACTATGACAACTCCAGGAATACCTCCCTAGTTTCTCATTTATCCCTATCATTTCTTTTTAAAGAAACCCCTTCTCTACCCTTCTCCAAGAACTTTCTTAGCCAATTCTTCCCTTACTAATCCCTACTGTCTCCACTTAGTTCTATCTTGATTCTCTATTTTATTGTCCCTGCCTCTCTCTTCCCAGTTATTACATTACAGTACTTAAAAAGCAACTTCTAGTCTCCTGTTTTCCCTCAGGAGTAGGAAGGAGAGAAAGACAGTATGTCTAGCTCTGTTTGATAACTGTACTACCTTCATCTCTAAGGACACCCACTACCAGAGATTCCCAAACTCACATTCCATTTCTGCTTCTGATCCTTAACCACAACCACATTCCTGTTCTGAAGGAGTGAAGGAGAGCTGAGAACTGGCATGAAAAGCTACAAAATTTAGCCAGCATTTTTAAAGCTGTGCCCTATATAGGTATTGTGGTAGCCCTGGGGATAAAGGCAAGAATGAAAAGAGTCTGTTCTTATAGAGGTAACAGCTTACTGAAACAATAAGGTAGAGTGAAACATAGGGAACAGACAAATTCAGTAAATGATTATATTTATATAAGATAAAGATTATAATATTATAATATTCAGGAAGTTTATATCAAGGAACTTCAGGTTCAGCCAAGTTTAATGACTTGCTCTGGTTCACACAGATAGTCTGATGCTCAGACTCAAACTCCACTCTTTCCAGTGTATCACAGCAGTTTGAAAGAGCTACAAGGAATGAACCTAGGGCATTGAGGACTCTGGTTAAGGCCTAAGTGCACTGAAGTCAAGAATAAGAAAGGGAGTAGAAGCTTGGGTTCAGTTTTGGAGTGTAGAGATTATATGGTAGGGGTAACCTGAAATTAAATATGTGCACTGAAGTCTAATAGGATTCAGATAGAGTGTCATCATTAATATACAAGGCTAAGAAATGAGGAAAATATTCAGTCTTTATGTTAGATAATATATTTTGCCTTGATGAATACAAAGATTAGTGTACTCCTACCTGAAACCAAAACCATACAAACAGATTTGAGATGAGACTATAACAAAAGAGAACAGGTGTGTACAGATTGAAGGAGAAAGTGAGAGCATACACAGAACAAGACAGGCAAAGATGATCCCATAAGCAAGGGGGAAGAGAGGGAATGATATGATGAATAAAAAAACAATGTATTTAGGGAGTCTTGATCCTTAACATAATACCTGACATATTCAGATGCACATAGAAACAGATCAGACAGTGTTAGAAACATGGGCCAACACAGATACCAGTCAGATAGAGTCAGAGTCATATTTTGCCACCCACGGCTTGCCTGGGCCAGCATTTGGTCACAGTCTTACACACAATTTCAGTCACTCAGGTTCCCTCTTCCCCCTCATCATGAAGGGGTGGGGCAAGACTAAAAAGGGAATCCTGATGACCAGCCCTTTAAGTAAATCCCAGTTGGGTTAGATTGAGTCACAGAAGACCCCCAGGGGGTCATTCCTATACAACCCACCTCACCCTCCATCCAGCTTTCCTCCTCCCCTACCCCTAACACATAATTGCTTAACCCCTGCCATGTTTTGAACTTGACAATGAAGGGCTGAGAAAGTATGAAAGTAAATCTAGTTGGATGAGGCAGGTGTCTTGGGATTGGGTACTTTGGTGAATTTTTGTACTTGCTTACATATGTATGTTTGTATCCAGAGAGTTCTGTTTCTTGGGTTCTGTTGCTACTTGTCTGGATGCTGAATGAGTGTGTGTCCTGGGTAATGAATGTATATGTGTGTACACCTTGTAGGGTTGAGTTATTCTTGTAGTGTTGGGAACTCTTTCTCATTCTCCAAAGAGTGTTTGAGGTTATGTTGGCCTGTCTGATATTGTCTCCATTCGGGGAGGGGAGAGTTAAAGTATTAAAGTCCAATGCCCGGATGGAGGGGTGGAGCCAGACTAGGCTGGGAAAACCCGGATGAAGAGGGCAGGGCCTAATCTAGGAAAAAATTAACCCTTTGAGAGGTGCCCTTTTGTGACTTTCTCCTGACATGATCTGGAATCTCCCAACTGCTAAGGAGCCCAACAAAGAGATAAGTGTCTTTATCCCTGAAAGATATGCCTCATACCTCCTTATGATGTGCAGGTTCTAGATAATTGTTAGTTGTTAGCTCTTCTCAAATGGAAGTGTATATTATATATTTTAAAAATACATATGTATATACACACACTCACATATATAGATACACATACATATATAGAGAGAGAGATATGTATATACACACCTGTTGGACCTCAGAGCCTATGGCCCAAGTAACTGCCTAGCTAAGTTCAGATAGTCATAGCCCATTTGGCTACAGAATAAATGATATATTTAACCATACACAACTCTAGAAGACCTTCTACTAACTTGTAGAGAAGGACTGTAGCCTTCATCAAAATCTCAGATTCTTAAGGTATAGAAGAAGCAACAGGGTACTTCTCCTAAATTCAGTTCAGCAAACATTTATTAAAGGACCTACTGTATGTTCTAGGTAACACCTGTTGGGGGTGGGGGGGTAGAGAAGGGAGGGAAATAGCAACCAACAACTGAGGGCTCAGAGCAGATATCTGGATATACCTTGTGTTAAAAGGAAATGGAACACAGGCCAGTTTTTTTGTTTATTTGTTTTTTAAGGAAGTTAGGGATTCTCCTAGGTGTAGGTTTCATTGAAGAAGGGACATTTCAGACCCAGGGAATAACTTTTGCTAACAGGCTAGACCTGAGGATATGGTGAGGGAAGTAATGAAACAAGACTAGAAAATAAAAACCAATATGAGAATTTTCTATTTTATCTTAGCAGGAAGCTATCTGGGTGTTAGAGTAATAGGGTCAGACCTGTACTTTTAGGAAGGTTATTTGATCACTGTATTTCGCTTACACGTGAGACCGAAAAGTAGGAAGACCAATTGGAAGACTTTTGAAATAGACTAGACAGAAGGTATTGAGGACCTGAACTAGACTGGTGACTGAATATAGAAAAGAGGATGGAACATAAGATAAAATGTGAAGGTAGAATTTAGAAGCTGGGGCAAGTGATTGGTTATGGGGAGAGAGGTAAATCTTCAAGATCACATCACACTTATATAATAAGAAGTAGGGGAGACATTTCATTGTCCCCAAAGGAGAAAGTAGGGGTGAAAAGTATATAGTTGAGACACACAGTTGTGTACTTTTGTGAAGGAAAAGACTTGGGTGCATATATCAACTAGCCTAACCAGGTGAGTGGGAGGGATTGTCTATGAGGAGTAAAAGAAGGGGATTTTCCATGGTACTAAGTTATGAGAGAATGTGTAGGCTGAGGTTTTGTCTGTCTCTGACTTGGTGTATGTGTGTCTGTGGGGAGGTGTGGGGGCTGAGTCAGTGGGAATGTGGGGGAGGCTTTCTTAGTGACTCAGACACCCCCCCCCCCCCCCCCCCCCCCCCGCCCAAAGTTTGAATCAGACATAGCTGGGAGGGTATCTGAAGAGGGGAAGAGATGAGGGCTTCTGAGTCCAAGTAAAAGAATAGGAGTGTTGAGGTGGGGGTAAAGGGGAGGAGCTGGAAATCTGTGACCTGAGTCAATAGGGCTGAATCTCAGTAAAATAGCAGTGTGGGAGTATGAGAGAGTTGACTGGTGTAACATATTGCCTATTAGGGGGAGCTGAGTCAGGCCTCAGTGGGAAAGGGGAAGTGGCTAAGGAGAAGTGTCATCATCAGAAAAAGGGAAGCTACATTTCCTGGTAACTAGTTAGCATTTCTAAGTCCCACTTCCCGGGCAGGGACTCAGGTTCCCCTTCCCTGGTCCTCTTACTCTTGGGACTCCCCCAGTGGCTAGCTCAAGTGTATGTAGGTGATGGGAGAAAGCAGGAGAGAAAGTTACCAGTTTCTGTTTATTCAAGAAAGGAGGAGCCTCAGAAAGAGTCTATAATACTTTGCATATGTTTGATTAGCTCTTTAACATAAATCTTTTGCATATATCAACTGCTATGAATTAATTTATTTTGCAGGTTGTAACAATAGTAGCTTATATTTATATAATAGAGCTGGAAAAGAACTTTTTAAGAGGCAGTCTAGTTTAAGCCTTTCATTTAAATTAAGGAAAGTGAGGGCTTTTAAGGTTTCTAAGCCTTATGACCACTTTGGAACAAAGATTATTCTCCTTTTACAGATGAGGAAGCTGGGGCTTATAAAAGTGAAGGAATTTGTCAGTGGTCACTCAGCATGTGGGACTCAGAAGTGGGATTGGACCTTAGATCTTTCTCACTTTATATTCCACTGAGCCAAGCCTGAGCATCCTCTTAGATTTAGAAACTATGATGTTAAGTGTTGTCTCAGCTGATAGAGTGTAGTCTCACCCTTCTCATTAAGTCTGCTTAGGCTGCTTGCCCTTCTCTGTAAAGATGAAGATTCTTGGGCTGTGGTACAGTGTTAAAAGAAGACTCTTGCCTTCTCTGATGTGTTAGGGAGGAGGAGACTGAATTCTCCAGAAGTCCCTGCTGGTCTCTGGACTGGGTTGGAAATTTCCCTGCTGTGCCGGCAGATGCATAAAGATGAACTTTCCAGCCGCCCCCAGACCTTTGCCCTGAACTCTCCCCCAGCTTCCTGCCCTGCCGTAGTTAGCTCACTCTGCCCCTTTCCTTCCCTTCAGTGACTCCTGAATTTGAAGGAGATGATGAGACAAGACCGGAAAGGTCTGGAGGCAGGGAGCCTGGACTGGTGGATGCCCATGTTCACCGGGAAGAGAGTGGTTGTTGCTTGGGAGATCCAAAAGAAACTGCTCCAGTTTACAGGAGGAAGTAAAATGAGCTCTCGGCTTCTTTAAGGAAGTGGGCGGGTATGAGTGAGAGGAGGAGGATGATGTCACCGAGTTCTGGCCCACCCTCTGCACCCCCCTTTTTTCTCCCCCCTTCCGCTGCGCAAGTAGCCACGTCACGGGCAACCCCCGAAATCCCCCCTCCCCTCGTGTTGGGGGGGCCACGTGGGCCGTGGGGAGCGCGTGGACCATACTAGGGAAGGGCACAGAGGATATTGGAGCTGTGAAAGAGGGGCCACGCGGGACCTGGGTGCGTGACTCTAGTAGGATGGGATTTAGAAAGCAGATTTGTAGGAAAGGGGTGAGATCAGTGCTCATTTAAGGGGTAATGCTGGATAGGAAAGAAAAGATTTAGTAAGCCAGGTTAGTTGAGGGGTTGTTACAAAGGAGTTAGGAGGCAGGAGACTAGAAGAAGAGTTTATAAATAGGATGTGGGAATCGGAATAGGAGCAAATTGTTTCTGGGATAGGGAAATTTAGAGAATGGCTAGTGAATGTGATGTTGCTTGGTCACACCGTGGGAAGGGAGAGATTCAGGTGGTGGTTGACAGTGGGTAAAGGATTAGATTTAACTCAGGATTGTTGGGTGCTGAAGCTGTTACAGGGCTGGTTTTGAAAAGGGTCCGAAGGTTTAGGAGAGTAATTAAGGTGAGAACATCTGGGAACCAGAGTATGAATTATAGTTTCGTACAGAATTTGAAAGTCTGGGGCCCGGTTCGTAGCCACTCTGGGAATGATGCCGGGGGCAAGTTGCTTTTGTCTTGGAGGTTGAGTTACATGTTCCTCAGTTTCTGTCTAGTAGCCGGCTGCGCTGAGTTGGGGTGAAGGGGTGGGAGGAGGATAGCAGCGGCTCCTGCTGCCAGTGGGCTCCAGGGCTGTGCGGCTGTGTTTGTGCGCCTCTTTACTGAGGATCTCATTGGTTTGTCTGGATCTCTTGGCTGGCTCTGTTCTGGTGTCTCCGAGTGTAAATAAGAGAGTATAGGGGGTCATAAAGGAATCATGGGAAGTTCAGGATGAGGGTAGAGACATTTGTGGGTGTTGAATGGTGGAGGACCCCCTTTGGTGGGAGAAAGCAGGGTCACGTAGGGGTCACCATATACTTCTCTCCCCCCACCCCCCACCCCCAGTTAATCTCGTCTGACCAGCTTCCCTGCTCGTCTCCCCCTTTCTGCTTTGACCCAAGTCCCATTGGCTGCAATGAATGCCCCCTACGAAGCTAACCTCTTTCTATTGGTCCCTGTCAGGCTGTTACTGAGGCAGACAGACAACTGAGGCGATGATTGGCTCTCAGGGGAGGGAGTGCACCCTGTGATTGGATAGATTTCTGGAGTCAGCGAACTCTGTAAGTAGGGAGGAGGGAGTGGGGAGGGGCTTGGGGCAGCAGTCGGGTCTCACTGCCCCTGCTCCCAGATATGAGCTCTTCCTCTTCTTTTTCTTTTTGTTTACCCCACCTCTCTTTTCCCCCTTTCTTTCCTCCCCCCCCCTTTCTCTACAGAATTACCTGGGCCAAACCCTGAGAACAGAGGGAGGGCTCTGGTTGCAGAGGCAGAAGCTAGAACACTGCCTCTGAGGAGCTTCAGCTGGCTGGCAAGGGTGGGGGGCCAGCCTGATCTTAGGGGCTCCCGGGGCCACCACTGACCTGGTGAGTGAGTGCTAAGAAGGTTGAGTTTGGGTGTGTATGAGGTATTCCTAGACCTCCAGAAAAGATGTATAGTTTTAGATAGCAATCTATTCTCCTCACCCCTAGGCTGGATGCATCGGGCAGTGGACCCTCCGGGGGCCCGAGCTGCACGGGAACCCTTCACCCTTGGGGGCCTGAGCTGTACTGGGACCTGGAATTCTTGTCCTCCACACCCCCCTCCCCGGGCATGGCTGCCAGGGGGCAGGTAAGAGACACTTGAGACCCTGTCCTTCCCATTTCTTATTCAGTTTCCCCTGTCTTGGACTTGTCTTTCTTCCCTCTTCTCTTTTTGTCATAGTTCTGTGCTTCATTTCTTTCGATTCTGAACCTGTGTTTAGTTACCAACCTTTTCTTTCTATCTTTATTTGGCTGGAGTCCTAATCTTCATTAAATTTTTTTTTCCCTGATCTTGATAAGCCTCAGTTGTTACTTGACCTCTTTTTTTCTCTCCCAAACAAGGGACACCCCAGCCACCCCACCCCCCAACCTTTGACTTATGTGACCCCACCAGGTGTTCTGCCAGCATTGGGCAGCCCCAACTCCCAGCTCACCTGCCCCCGGCCCATGGCAGTAGTATTGGGTATCCCAGCAAGTCTTATTACCCCCCTGGGTAAGTGTAGAAGGAAGTAAGTTTTGGAGAATGGAACCTGTTTTTTGGGAGAAGGTGGAGGGTTGGAGTGTGAGCTCTTATGTCAATTCCCAGAAGAGATGTGGGAAGTTTTAGGAAAAGAAAGTTAATGCTTATTTATTGAAAAATAATTTAAGGGAAAAAAAAGTGGGAAACTGAAAAGGGGAAGAGGAGATCGATCAATTTCAGATTCTAGAAGGGAGAGTGGAGTTGCTGGATCAGAAAAAAAGATAAACTTGGTTTTAGAGAGAAGGTTTAAGTTTGAAGGGGAGAAAAGTGATTTAGCCCTACATCTAGAGTGACACTTACATTCTCGTCTTCATTAAGGACTTCCAATCCTCGATCTCTGCATGGGAAGTTGGAATCTCTACACGGCTGGGTTCAGGCTTTGCTTCGAGACCCAGCTCAGCCAGGACTGTGGGAACAATTGGGGCAGCTTTATGAATCAGAACAAGATGGCGAGGAAGCTATGCGTTGTTACCACAGTGCAGCCCGATATGGGGGTGGCTATGCAGAGCTAGGGCTCCGAATTGGCCGACTTCAGCAGGTGAGAGTTTCATGAAGCCCAGAAGGGGGCAAGGATAGGAATATAGAAGATGTATGTACTGTGTTCAAGGAGGGACCGCTGAATTTAGGACTATCTAACTTGGAGCCAGGGAATGGGTTTGTATTAGGGAAGTTTTTCTTCATTGTTTATTAAGCCTAGGTAGCCTAAATTTGGGGTAAAGAAGTGAACAGGGGAGAAGAGTTAGCACAGAAATCACAAAGAGGTGTGGATGAGTATTGTGAAAGGAAAGACTTGAGTTTATGGTTCTGCCTTCTTTATCTCCTCCCATTCTCTGGTTTCCTCTTGTGATCAGGCCCAGATCTGGAACTTTCACACAGGCTCTTCTCAGCATCGGGCCAAGGTTCTGCCGCCCCTTGAACAAGTGTGGAACCTTCTACACCTTGAGGTAGGAGGAGAATAGTATCTTCAAGGAATGGATGGAATCTGGCGGAATGTGGAGTAGAGGTAGACAAAACAGACCGACTATTCAGTATTATGTATGAAAGTATCTTCTCCTTCTCTTAGCACAAGCGAAGCTATGGGACAAAACGTGGGGGTCCCCCTGTGAAACGAGCAGCAGAAACTCCTGTGGTACAACCTGTGCCCCCTGTGGCTCCTCCTGGTCCTGCTGATGATAGCCTTAGCCCTGGAGGCAAACGTAGAAGGGGCTGTGGCCCTGATCAGGTATTGGCACCTTAGTCACAAGTCTCCAACCCAGGCCTAATTACTACAAGGTCTTAAGAGAAAAGGGTGCAGCCTCTATTTAGGCCCTTAAATTCCTTTGCTTTTCTTCCCTTTCTCTCTAGACTGGGCCTCCTCCAGGGTTACCACCACTGCCTCCTCCGCTGCCAGGCCTAGCTACAAATCCCCCTTTCCAGTTATCTAAGCCAGGGCTATGGAGCCCACTGCATGGAGAAGCCTGGGGCACTGAGTGCAAGGGCTCTGCCCCTCCAGAACGTCAGGTAACTGATCACTTCACTGTGCTAATCCACTGCTTGATCTCAAGGAGCTCTGCCAGACCCTGGTCTCAGTACCCTGTATGGTCCCTTGATTTCAGTTCAGCTCTGTCCGAATTTTGTGAATTTTAGCATCTCACCCTTTTCCAGATCTTCTATGAGTTTCCATATTTATAAGACCCTATTCAGTTAACTGTCGGTTTCTGATGACACAGGATGCTGTTACTTCAGTGGCTACAATCATGACCCTGTTCCTGCTTAGGTTGTATCCCCTCACAAGCTGTGCTTTTTTACTCTCAACAGGAGCAGCGACACTCGGTTCCCCTTCCGTTTCCATATCCAACCCCTTCTTATGCTTCGCACCCCCCTGGCCACCGGTCAGTCCCTACGGCCCCTCTGGGCCCCCATCCCCCAGGAGCAGAGAGCCATGGCTGCCCACCTGTCCCCCACTCCCCTGGAAGTGACCTTAGAGAGAGCAGAGTTCAGAGGTCGCGGATGGACTCCAGCGTTTCACCAGCAGCAACCACCGCCTGCGTGCCTTATGCCCCTTCCCGGCCCCCTGGCGTCCCCGGCACCACTACCACCAGCAGCAGTAGCACCGGCCTCCGGGGCACAGAACAGAGCCCAGGCCTTGTGAGTAACACAAGAGAAGGGAAGTGGAACCTGGGGGGAAAATTAAAACTGAATGAATGTAAGGAAAATGGAAAACAAGGATAAAGAATTTTCATTTTTTAGGAAGCTGGTGAAAGAGAGCTGAAAATAAAATGAGAGAAATGCTCAGAAAAGGGAAATCAGCCAGGAGAGACCTCTGAGAGTCTTAGAACCAGAAAATGATTCTCTATCCCTTTCTCATTCTTTTTCTTCAGGGCTCTGACTGTTATCAAACTCCAGGGCTAGAGGCCACTTCCCACCAGAGCCGCCTGGGGCCATCGGCACATAGCAGTCGGAAATCTTTCCCCCCTGCCCCCACCGCCGCTGCCCCACCCCTGCCTCTCCCACCGGGCCCCCCCATCCTGCCCGGCCCCACTACCACCCCACCACCTTGCCCCCGTCTTCTCCACCCAGCACCCCCATCCTCTTGGCTGGAGGGCCCTGCCTGCCAAGCAGGCAGAGGAGCTGGAGCTATGGGTCGGGAAGAAGGGGATCCTTTGGAGGAGCTCCTCTTTGGAGCGAAGGGCCCTTGCCCCACTCCACCTCCCCTACCTCCTCCTCCACTTCCACTCCCCCTCCCCCACCACGAGGGCTTCTTGGGGACTCTGTCACCCCATTTCCCCGTGGGCACTCAGGATTCGCACACCAACCCCACCACCCCCACCACCATCACCACCAGCAACAGCAACAGCAGCCAAGTGGGGCCTGTGCCCTTCCCCCCTCCCCCATTCCTCTCCCGGGGCCTAGATACCCATCCTCCAAGTCCTTCCCTGAGCCCTCCAGCCCCCCCTGTCACTCCCTTACCACTCCCAATTCCCCAAGCTACCACCCCACCCTGCCACCAAAATACCTCAGGAAGCTTCAGGCGCCCAGAGAGCCCCCGGCCCAGGGTCTCCTTCCCAAAGACCACAGAGGTGGGGCGGGGGCCACCTCCTGGGCCCCTGAGCAATGCCCAGCAGCCCCAACCCCCTGGAGGTGGTGGGGAGCTTCCCAGCCAGGGCCCTCGACTGTTCGACTTTCCTTCAACACCTCTGGAGGACCAATTTGAGGAGCCAGCAGAGTTTAAGATCCTGCCTGATGGGCTGGCCAACATCATGAAGATGCTAGATGAATCTATCCAAAAGGAGGAAGAGCAACAGCAGCAGCGAGAGGCCAGTGGAGGAGCTCCACCACCCCTAAAGGAATCCTTTGCCCCACTGCAGCCCTCTTTCCCCCACAAGGAAGAGAAGACACCACCACCAGCGTTGCCCCCACCTCCACCACTAGCAAAATTCCCCCCGCCCCTACAACCGCTGCCACCACCACCATCAACACAAGCCAGTCCATCCACTTTGCTAAAATCTCTGGCCAATGTGCTGGATGGGCAGAAATACTCTTATCAGGGGACTGGGGCAGCAGTTGCCCAGGCTGTGCCCTCTCCCTCTCAGTATTCTCCCCCACCCCCATCAGGTGCTATCCCTACCCCACCTGCAACGGCAGCCACGAACCTCCTGTGCCCCCTGCAGCTGCAGGTCTCTTCATCATCTCAATTTTCTACCTCAAGCGGGCCCTGGGCCCAGGAGCAAGGAGGGGGAGAGGAGCAAACAGGGCCTCCCCCAGCCCAGTCACTTCCACCACCACCACGGCTAGGGGTTGTACTCCCCCCACCCCGCTCTGAGTCAGAGGTACTAGAAGAGATCAGTCGGGCTTGTGAGACACTGGTGGAAAGGGTGGGCAGGGGCACAGGGGAGCCAGTGGAAAGTGGAGGAGATCGACCTCTGCTACCACGGCCCAAGGAAGAAAGTGGTGCTGGGCCCGGGAATGGCAAGAGGAAGGAAAAAGAACATCGTCGGCACCGGCGAGCGTGCAAGGATGGTGGACGTCGGCATCGGGAGGGTAAGGCACACAAAGAGAAGAATCGACAGGTGCTAGGAAACCTGGACCTACAAAGCAAGGAGATCCAGGGACGAGAGAAAACCAAACCTGAGGCTGTTGGGGCTGCCAAAGTCAAGCTGCCTACTACTGTGCCACCTGCTACAACTGCTCCTCCACTCCCACCCTCACCTGCCCCTACACCAGCACCAGCCCCTGGGGGTGAGACACGTCATAAAGCCCGGGAAGAGACTCCAGGCCCACCCAGTGTGAGTCCAGCTGACATGCTGAAGCTCCGGTCACTGAGTGAGGGTCCTCCCAAGGAGCTAAAGATTCGACTTATCAAGGTGGAGAGTGGCGACAAGGAGACATTCATGGCCTCTGAGGTGGAAGAACGGAGACTGAGTATGGCTGACCTTACTATTGGGCACTGTGCTGCTGATGTGGTACGGGCCAGCAAGTAAGTTACACCCTGGTCCCATCTTTCAGAAAAGGAGCGGAGTAACAACCACTTGTGTGTCTGATTGCCCTGGTGGGAGTGAGGGGACAGGTTATTAGGCAGAAAATGCTCTTCCTGAAACCCAATCCTTTCTGGGAAAGGATAAGCCACAGTAATGTTGAAGAAACAAAATGAATCAATAATAGCCCATTTAGTCTATGCCAAGTATGTTCCTATTAGTCATTAGAGTCAGCTCTATACAACTCGGATTGGTTATTGACTCTGAGGTTTTAAAGACAACATCACACCCTTAAAATGACACATTGAAAGATCATGATGTCATAAAACGATGCATAGAATAATCCCATGTAAGCTGTACAGATTTGTAGGTGACCATGAAATTGCAATAACTGAGAGGGCTTGTTTCCCGAACACCTCTGTGGGAGATAGCACATGTGTTATTACCCCATTATACAGACGGGGAAGCAAAATCTCAGGCAATTTGCCCATCATCCTAGTGACAAAAGTTTCAGATTCCAATAGAGACTTCTCCTGACTACTAGGTTCTTCCCATTGGTTTTAGTGTGCAGTAGAACCACTATTGATGTCATCCTTAGCATGTAAATGGGATTTTGGTGTTTGTTTCCATAGCTATACCTCAAGGATTTTTTGCCAGACAGGTGCTAATATAACTGTGGGTTCACCCTTTCACCAAACCACTTCTTTGTCTTTCTACAGGAATGCAAAGGTGAAGGGGAAATTTCGAGAATCCTATCTATCACCTGCCCAATCTGTAAAACCTCAGATCAACTCTGAAGAGAAGCTGCCAAGGGAGAAACTCAACCCCCCCACACCCAGCATCTACGTATGTTCTCTGTCTTTTCCCTGTGCCTGTGAAAGGCACTCTATGGAACAAAAGGGTGGAGAGGAACTTAACCTAGAATTGCTTAGATCTAAAGGGATGGATGACTCTTAATTCCAGGGATTGCTGGGATCCAGAGTTCTTTACTTTCTTATTGAAAATAATAGAAGTGGGAAAATTTCTTTTCCCTCTGGGTAACTTTTCAAAGGGTGGACTTCAGTATTGTGAATGGGCAGTTTGCCTGGGTAGGGTAGAGTTGTGTAGTATAGTTTATTTTTCAGAGATCCCTGTTTGGTGCTTTCTGGGAATAGTGACAGTCTATTGATTCTCTCTTTATATTTTCTTCCTCTCCTGTTTTAGCTGGAGAGCAAACGGGACGCCTTCTCTCCAGTGCTGCTTCAGTTCTGCACAGATCCTAGGAACCCCATCACAGTGATCCGGGGCCTGGCTGGTTCCCTTCGGCTCAGTGAGTCCTCAGCAGCTAGCCTAGGCTAAGGAGAGAGAGAGAGAGAGAAAAGGAGGAGTCTTAGGGATTTTTGAGGAAGTTGGGGAAAGCTTCATGGCCATCTTATCCTCTAGCATATGTACAAGCTTGCTCGTATCTTAGTTGAGGGTATTTGGTGTGGATGATCTTGCCCAAGCTGAGGTTGTTGGGGGACATGGCACTTACTTGCATGGGTGTGATTAAATTCCACTAAATCAGAAATCAGATTTTTATTTCATCTCTGTCCTAATGGCTTAGAAATGGAAAAGGCAATTCTTTGTCTCAGCAGGCAGCTAATAATGCTTAGTTTTCCTTAATGATCAGATATAAATGGAGTATAGATTGTCAAAGTCCCCTAAAGGGACAAAAACATTTTGGATATATCCCCACCAAATTTTTCACCAAACTTTCTTGCAGGAAATATAGTCTGATCTGAGTTATATCTTTTACTTCTCTGCTTATTGAGAAACATTGTGGTATAGTAGAGAGTCAAATCAGCTCTGGAATCTGGCGGATCGGGGATTAAATGCTACCTCTGACAGTATATTGGCCTTTGTGCCCTGGGCAATTACTTAATCTCAGTGCTCCATATATTCTCTTAGATTGTAAATTGGTCCTCCATGGAATCAGATCAGACCAAAAAATGAAACCACACTGTTTATTTGGACTATCTCATCTTAGGCATGGAAGATACGTGGGACTGGGGTGGAATTTAGGATCACCAAATGTTTTCATCTAGTTTAGGCCATAGGGGTCTGCTACTTAATGTGCAGCTCCTGTCACCTCATCATCTCCCTGTTCCTTCCCAATTTAGATTTGGGCTTGTTTTCCACAAAGACCCTAGTGGAGGCAAGTGGTGAACATGCTGTGGAGGTAAGGACCCAGGTGCAACAGCCATCAGATGAGAACTGGGATCTCTCAGGCACACGGCAGATCTGGCCCTGTGAGAGTAGTCGTTCTCACACAACAATTGCCAAGTATGCACAGTACCAAGCCTCCTCCTTCCAGGAGTCTTTACAGGTAAGAGATGAACCTGGAGGGGGGGTGGGGAGGAGGAGAAATAGTGAGGAGGGCCTGAGATTAAAGAGATGAATCCTAAAGAGGACTGGAGAAGGAGAGTAAACCCTGAAATAAGACAATAAGGAGAAGGATTAAGTTTCGGATTTGGTAGTGGAAGTGTAGGGGTCAGGAGCAAGTTGGAGACTGGGGTATCTGATCTGAGCTTGATTGCTATCCTGGATGGGGAACAGGAAGAAAAAGAGAGTGAAGATGAGACAGAGGAGCCGGACAGCACCACTGAGACCCCCCCCAGGTACTGACAAGTTTCTTTATTGATCTTGAACAAAAAAAACCTGACTGTAATCAAAGTACTTTTATATAGATTATCTCTGTTGATTCTTACAATTACTCTGTAAGGGCTCAATTTTTTTTTTCTCCTTCCCCCATCCTTCACATTAATTCATATTCCCCCCTCCCCTTTCTTTCCACCTCATTTACACTAGCAACAACCCGGATCAAAAAACTCATCACATCATCAAATTTGGCACCAATATTGATCTGTCAGATGCTAAGCGGTGAGTAAGAATGTGGTTGGAGAGTCATGCAGATAGGTTTCAAAGACAGAGTAGAAATATCCTTGCTTTGCCTTAATCCCTCCATTGGAGCAAAATGTTTGCATTTTGAAGAAGGTAACTTTTTAAAAAAATCTGAATACTGTTAGCAGCAAAGCCTGTTAAAGAGTCCTCAAAATTTTATCCTTTGTATATTCTCACTTTATCAGGCCTTGGGCAGTGCAATGGGTTGGGGCTCAATGTCACATGGTTTCTTCATAGACCTTCCTTTCTGAAAATATCATTTAGTGGATCAGAAAACTCTAAATCGCCCTCCTTCCTTTTCTCTTTCTCTCCCACTACTTTCTCTCTCTCCCTTTATAGCTTTCTTGTAAACTTAAATTGCACTAAGACATTTGAGATATGCTTATATGGGTTAGAGCAGTATGCTCCCCAAAACTGACTATCCAAAGTTTAGATGAGTCTTTTCTCCTCATGAAATTCACAGTCCAATAGGGTTATAAGACACAATTAGAGAACTATAATATATAGTCCAATATTATATTATACTAAATCAATATTTGAGAATTATGAAACAAAAATACTATGATTTTGGTAAGGTAGGTTGCAACTCATTGTGAAGACCTTTAACACCAAGCCTTCTGCCCCTGTTGATCAGCATTACAAGGAAATTTTTCTGAGACTTACTTAGGGTCTCTTCCTCTTGTGTGACCCTAGGTGGAAACCCCAGTTGCAAGAGCTGCTGAAGCTGCCTGCCTTCATGCGGGTCACATCAACAGGAAACATGCTGAGTCACGTGGGCCATACAATTCTGGGCATGAACACAGTCCAGTTGTACATGAAGGTTCCAGGCAGCCGAACACCAGGTAACCTGGTCTGGGGAGGTCAGGAGGACCACAGCCCTAGTTCCCTATAGAGTTGACTAAGATTTTTGAAGCAGTTGAAGCAGTTGAGGTTGAAGGTGAAGGGATCGATTTCAGTTTGTGAACATCTAACATACTGTCTAATTTGGCTGCAAGAAACTTTCTTGCTGTGCCTCTAATTTCCTATTTATATAGCTCTAATTATTAGGAGCTTTTCCTAATAGTAATTCTATATGAAATGTCCCCCTGTTTTTATATTTTCTTGGGCCAAGCAACTTAAATTTAATGCCTTTCCTTATGGTTATTCTTTAGAGACCTGAAGATAATTGTCATGACTCCCATAGATTTGACATTTCTAGTTCCTCCACTTGGACCTCAAGTGGCATGAACTTTCAGACTTGTCAGTATTCTTTTCCAAAACATGATGCCTGTAAGTGAAGGCAGTCTCCAGACATGGTCAGCTTGGGGCAGAGTATAAGGGACTAGAGCCTCCCTAACCCCTAACCCTTTTGTCTAACACAACTGCTGGTTGCACTTGTGGCCAACTGGAGGCAGGAGTTAGCTTGTCATGGAGAGAGGTCTAGACATTCATGATGACCTCTCTTTGAATCTTGCCTCAGGTACTTTTAAGAGACCCTTGGGGCCCTGAGCAAGTTATCAAAGTTTTTAAGACCTTGGTTTCCTCCTATTTATAAAATGAGGAGGCTGAACTCAGTGAATTTGGGAGGTCCCTTCCAGCTCTAATTTATCATCTAGCCATGTAGTTCCCATCTTTTGCTTATGAAATAAAATTTTTTTTGTCTCAAGTGTTAGACTTAATGTTTCCATGTTGTATTTCATCTTTTTTAATGTCACCTCAGTGTTCTAGCTTATTAATAATTTTGGATCCTTACACTTACCCAAAACATTCACTCTTCAAAACTCACAGTTTTGTGGCATATGAATTTGATAAATGCCCCATCTTTGCTTTTATTCCAATGCTTTATTCATTTGGGGGGACCTTGGGAAATATGATGAGAAAGGCAAACTCCTCCCAGGTTGAGGAATGGGATCAACGTAGAGCCATCAAGAAGTTGTGTTGTGAGCTGTGATGGAAATAGTGCTGGGGTTGGGGTCACTGAGGAGATAAAAGCTCTAGGAATGGACCAGGTCTGTGACCTGAGGGAAATCATTGAACCTCTCAGGACTGCTTTCTCTGTAAAATGAGGAGTTTAAATGAACTGCTTTCTAAAGCCTTTTCCAGCTCTAAATCTGCGAATTCTGTGTCTTTAATGATCAAATAGAAATAACGAGCCTTGCCTCCTGTGAGGAGTGAAGGAGGTGTGTGCTATTATTGCCCTGGCTAACAGCCAGCAGAATAACTGTTGTCTTCTGCTGCCCCCTCAAGGCCACCAGGAAAATAACAACTTCTGCTCTGTCAATATCAACATTGGTCCTGGAGACTGTGAATGGTTTGCAGTCCATGAGCACTACTGGGAGACCATCAGTGCCTTCTGTGACAGGTACAGTGTAGGGCCTTCCCTTTATTCCTGTTTTCCTCCTGTGGCCTTCTGTCATCTTTCTATCAGCTTTCCCTGCACTACCATTTCCTGCAACAGGATGAACTCCTCCCCTGACAAGTCTGTGTGCTCCTGCAGGCACGGGGTGGACTACCTGACCGGCTCATGGTGGCCAATCCTGGACGACCTTTATGCCTCCAACATCCCTGTGTACCGATTTGTGCAGCGACCTGGGGACTTGGTATGGATTAATGCAGGCACTGTGCACTGGGTGCAGGCCACAGGCTGGTGCAACAACATTGCCTGGAATGTAGGGCCTCTCACAGGTGAGAGCTGGGGGGCCAGGGAGTTAAAGAACTGGAGTTCAGTGGACCTGGCTCCCTGGGTCACTCCCTTCCCTTCCCCTAGCCTATCAGTACCAGCTGGCCTTGGAGCGCTATGAATGGAATGAGGTGAAGAATGTCAAATCCATTGTGCCCATGATCCATGTGTCCTGGAACGTTGCCCGCACAGTCAAAGTCAGTGATCCGGACCTGTTCAAAATGATCAAGTGAGGAGGGCACAGATTTGCTATGGTGGGCTTTTGGTGCTTGTCTGTACCTCATTTATTGAACAGATGTGTTCTGTGTGCCAGGGTACTTGGGGGTACACATGGGTAAACCAAATACTATTCCTGGGTTCAGGTAAGTAGTTGGCCTTCTATGTGGTCAGCATTATCAGAGAGGCCCAGGCTGCTGGGACATGGGGTGACTGGAATGAATCAAAGAAGGAAGTTTTCTTGTAGAAGTTTGCATTGGAGATGGACTTTGAAGTTGAGAAAGAAATTGTTTTTATAGCTATGGTCTCCCTAACTGTGCCTCTTCCCCCTAGATTCTGTCTGCTGCAGTCCATGAAGCATTGCCAGGTACAGCGGGAGAGCCTGGTGAGGGCTGGGAAGAAGATTGCATACCAGGGCCGAGTCAAGGATGAGCCTGCCTATTACTGCAATGAGTGTGATGTGAGTAGACCCCTCCCCCTTTTCTGCTGCCTCCTCTCTCCCTTAACTCTTGGTGGTCCCCTCCCTTTTCACACCTCCCTTTACCCACAGGTGGAGGTGTTCAACATCCTGTTTGTGACAAGTGAGAATGGGAGCCGAAATACGTACCTGGTACACTGCGAGAGCTGTGCTCGGAGACGCAGCGGAGGCCTGCAAGGGGTCGTGGTGCTAGAGCAGTACAGGACGGAGGAGTTGGCCCAGGCCTATGACGCCTTCACCCTGGTGGGTACCTGGGGTTGGAGCCTCCTGAGCAGTCTTCTGACATTCCTCACTAACGCATGCGCTTCATCTTTGTTTCACTCTAGGCTGGATCCAGCAACTCCCGATGAGGCAGGACACCTCTTCCTAGGGCTGAGAAAACGTCCCAGCCCAGTTTCTGCCATCACAGCACAGCCCATACCCCACACCCTGGGGGTTGGGGTAGGGGCCTTCCCAGGGAGAGGGAGGAGCCAGAGCCTGGAGAGGGAAGGGGCAGGGCTGAATCCCTCTCCCACAGGCAGCTCCCCCTCCCTTACTTAATTTATTCAGAAAAGGTTTGGGGGGGGTCTTTTTTTGTTTTTGTTTTGTTTTTGTTTAAAAAAAAGAAAACATATGAGGGAAAAAAGAATTCTAAAAAAAAAAAGATAGGGGTGGGGACCAGAGGATCTTCCTCAGCAGCCCCACCTTTCCACCTAGCCTTGGCCAGACCCCTGCTTTCCCCCACCAACATTGGCCTTTGTAATAACAGAAAAAAAGGAGTACTGGGGCTCTGGGGAGGATGATGGTGGAGGGGTCAGATACGGGTTCCGGTTCCCTCACTCCTGTCATGGTCCTCTTGGGTGGGGGTGGGGGATATGCAGGGCAGAGTGGGTGAGGTTTTTAACAAGACTCTATATGGGCTTTATCCCCATCCCACATCTAGGACTTCGCTTTTGTACTTTGGTTGCTCCCTGTGACCCACCCTAGCCATGCGTGTCTGTCTCTTCTATTTGTTCACTTGGTTATGATTTATATTTTCTATTTTCATTTTTAATTTATAACAGTCCTGCTCTCTATTTATTCAGTTTTGGGGAAACAGGATCTTCCCCTTATCCCCTTTCTTACCACCTTCAGTGCCATCCTCCCTCTCCCTGGGCAGTGGGCTTTAGTAGACTGCTCTCTGTCCTACTCTTCCTCTGTGTTCCCATTTCCCTGTGTCCATCTCTGCCCCTTCCCCTCCCTACTCCCTTTTGTCCAACTGTTCCACTGTGTCTCTTTCCAATACTCCATCTTCCCCTAGGCTCTGGCCTTATTATCATGGTGCTCAAATCCCATCCTCCTCCCCAACCAATCCTAGATTCCTGCACTTTCTTGGGCCAGGCCCCTTCCCCTCCTATTCCCCTTTCCTCCCTGGACCTTCGAGAGGGCAAGTGAGTGGCTCCTGTACTGTAGGAGTAGGTGTGGAAACAGAAATTTGTTATTGTACATGTAAGGAACAATGGAGGAAAAGGAAGACCTCTGGGCCATGCCCCCTCTGGCACCAGTTTTTAAACATGGACTTTTTAAAATGAAACAGCCTGGGGGGTAACGAGGGTGATGACCTCTGTGCGATTGTCTATCTGGAGTTTTGTTTTAAGTTTTGTTGGCTGTTTTTTTTCTCTCCTCTGGCTGAGGGGGGCCCTCCCATCCCTCCTTGCCCCCCCTCACTGCACTGCTGCTCTGCCCCAGGGCAGAGGCCTCTATCCCCAACCCCCTACTTTCGGTGAATTTGTGTGAAAATATTAATATTAAAAATAAATGCAGAAAAAACCGTTTTGATAATGGGATTGTGTTAGTGTACAATTTTAATGAGATGGGTGGGACTGGAAGGGGGCTAGTCTAGTGGTGATGTGGTTGGGAGAGGCATGGCAGGAAGAGAGATGGAGGAGGAAATCTGGAGTTGGGGGGGGTGGAGTTGAGCAGAGACCCCCTACACATCCATCTTCCAGAAACATTTGTGGAATGTCCAGGGCTCCAACCTAAAAATGAAAGGGGGTGGAGGGGAACTAATCCCAGAGCCACATTCCATGATAAGTAAGGTGGGAGTGTGAGTGAGGAGAGGGGTTGGGCCAGGGAAAGGGCAGGAAAGGGAGGATGACTGCTATATATATTAGTTGAACACAGAAGTCTTCACAACCAGGGTCTGGATGCAATGGCAGAAGGCCCTCGGGCTCATCAGCCACCACCTTACAGTGGGGGTAGGGGTTTGGAACCTCGAGACCCACTGGACTGCTGGGCCTGTGCCGTGCTGGTCACAGCCCAGAATCTCCTTGTGGCCACCTTCAACCTCCTGCTTCTGGGTGTGGTGTTGGGAACAGTACTGCTGCCTGCTATCCTCATGTTGGGCTTTGGCTTTCTCTGCCACTCAAAGGTAATTAATTACAAGTTCTGACTTGGTAGCATCTTTTCCATCTTTCCCTGATTTTTGCTCTACCCCTTTCCTTAGTTTATTTGGGGGCGGGGGGGGGGGGGGGTTGGTGGAGTGATGAATGAGCAACAAAATTGAACAAATAGACCTCAGCTCTGAGGAAGAAGCATCTTGCCGGTTAGGATCTAGAGGGATTAGATGACTAGGATCAGAGCAGTAATTTCTTTAGGATGATGAGGTTCTTTTGGGTTCACATTCCCCCTAATGATTTCTGTCCCCAACCTGAAGAATTTTAGACCTTAGAAATTTGATCTCTTAAGGCAGCCTCTCTACACCCCACCTCTGAATAGAGATCCAACCCATGGATGTCTGTAGAGATCCTGGTGTCCGGGTCCCTTGCCTTACCCCACTTTTCCTTCATCCTAGTTCCTGCGCTCTCAGGCACCCCCCTGTACCGCCCACTTTCAGGACCCAGGATTCACAGTGCTGCTGGTAGTGGGTTTCCTACTTCTGATGCCTTTGCTGATCCTGGCTTTAGCTGGTTACCGCCGCCTCTACTGCCGTCTCCGCCTTGCTGACTGCCTGGTACCCTATAGCCGGGCCATCTACCAGGACGTGGGACTCTCTCACACCACACCTCTAGGAGCTCCACAAACATCCCAGTCCCTTTCCACTGCAATTGGCAAAGTGTGGGTCTGAAAGGCCTCTTCCCCAATTGAGATAGTTCCACCCTTACTTCCCAACTTAAACCTCTAGAAGCCTGGTATCTAGGGAGTAGCAGATATCCAGTCCCAATGGATTGGAAACTCCTTAAGATGAATTCCGTATCTCTGAACAGCCTTTTCTTCCCATGTTTACAGTTGAGCACGTGGTCCATGGCACATCTGATCTTGGGGGCTATATGCCACTATCCTACTCTTGACTTGGAATATCTGAACTGAATCTCCCAAATGTTAACTCTCAATTCAGTAGGGGCAGGAAAGCTTAATGTTGAAAAGGATGAGCCATGGAGCGGTTGATAAATAAAGGATTAATAAATCAGTGTCAGACTCATTTTTAACTAGGAATATTTTTTTTCATCCTAGGGATCCAAAAACTGGGTAAACTTTAGATCTGAGCAGAAGTGAATTGATAGCTCTAGAAAAACTTTGTAGACAACCACTCCCAGAGGCTGGGAAAATCAAGAGCCACTCTAGACCTTACATTCTTATCAGTAAGGTTTTCCTGGCCAGATCCTCCAGGCCAGTCCCTGGGGTTCAACCTTCCTCACTGCTGCTTTAGTAGATGGGAACTCCACCTCTGGCTCCAAGCCCCAGCTCCCCCTGGGACCCAGGTGTCCCAGCCAAGAGTGTCGTCTATTCTCCGAGTTAGGAGGAACTCTGTCTTGCCAGGCCGGGGCTAAAAACAATGAGACGTCCAGGACAGGATGGAGGGTCCCCCACACCCTGCTCAAGGTCTTGGGTTTGTTTCTGTGCATACTCAAGAATGGAAGACAGCCACAGCAGGCAGGTGTGTGTTCCCGGGTTTTTATTCTAGACAAAACTGATTTCCACAACCAGGCTTTTTGGCAAACATAACTGCCTGAAATTTCCCTTCCAGGGATCCTGGCCTACATCCTTCCCCATCACCCCACCCTTTTCCTGCTGAGACAATTTGGAGTCAGTGAGTTAAGACATCGACTTCAATTAAGGGTCCTCTAATGAAAAGTAGAGATTCATTCCCCTTTTGAGATTTGCTATTGCCACATCTCCTAGGTAACTCAATCCCAAAGTAAATTCATAATTGTAATTCCATCATTTTACAGCAGAAGAAACTAAGGCCCAGAAAAATTTTAGCTTGTCCAAGGTCCCACAGCAACTCAGCGGCAGAGTGGGGCTATACACAACTACTTTTTCTATTCTTCCCAGTCAATTCCTCTCGAGGGGGGAAGGGAAGACGTGAGGAAGAGGTCTGTGTCACTGCTGTGGTTTCAGTGAACTGTATTTTCTTCGTGAGGTGCATCTCTCTGTGCCCTTCAAAACTAGAGGCGGGCTTTTCTTCTCCGTGGCCCAGAATCGGGGTCAGGGAGTCGCTGGCCCCCCAGCCACCCTCCCCACCCAAGCAGCACAAGGTCAGTGGCTCACAGGCTTTAATCACAAGATGAAGGTAGGACAGATATTCACAGCTTCCCAGTCTGCCTTCCCCAGGGGGGCTGAGGACGGAAGTCACAGATAGGGAGGGCAGGTCAGGCTCTCCCTTTGTACTTCAACAGAAACGATGTGGTGCCCAGGAACCATGGCCAGGCCCAGGACACGGGGCTCCCCGGCTGAGAAGGAATCTGAAAGAGAAAAGTGGAGGGCCATGAGGGGGTGGCAGAGGAGGTGCAACACTACACGTGGCTGGCCTAGTGGGGCCAGGGCGGGGCCCGGCTCGGGCAGGGAGTCGCGGGGGAGGGGGCATGCGCAGACCCGAGCGGCCCCAGGGACCGTCCGGGAGCAACCCCGGCGCGGGGGCACGCGCACGCGCACGCGACCTGACCCGTGGGCTTGAGGAACTCCTGCGCAGAGCCCAGGATGACATTGCAGTCGCGGTCCGTGCACAGGAAACAGCCCACCAGGGTGCGCCCGTCAGTCATGCGAATGCGCATGTTCTTGTTGAGCAGGCCCTCCAGGCGCCTGCGCGCGCGAGCCGCCGCGGCCGAGTCCTCACGCTCCCCATCGGAGTCCTGTAGCCCGGGGGAAGGGGGGACACGGCGTTCAGCCGGCTGGGGGACCCGGCGGAACTACACCTCCCAGGAGTCCTCACAGCCCCAGAGCGCTGGCACGGGGGAAAGCCGCCCCAAGGACTGCCGGGAAATTGTAGTTCTCGTCCTATCCTCCCTACGCTTGGCCTCCCGTCGCTCTGCCCCCTTCTCCCGATTCCGGTTGCCCCGCTGCTGACCCCAGCGCTGGAGCTGCTCTGGCGTCGGCTGCAGCAGCCGTTCTCTTCTCGCAACAGTACGGTCGCCCCAGCCCCTGCCATCGGACTCCGGCGGCGGCTCTTCCTCTGGGGGCCCTCCTCGCGTTCTCCAGAAGCCCTTAATACGCGCAGCCTGAAATCTCGCGGGAACTGGCGCCAGCGGAGGGGAGGGAGGGAGGGAGGGAGGGAGGCAAAGGGCGTGTTTCGAGGAGGACTCGGCTTTCACGCCCTCGTCTTTCTCGCGATATCGCCCAAAGCCCGAGTCCCCGGTCTCCTTGGCAACTTCCCGCTCCGGAGCCGCGTCCGGGTAGTTCCCCCCAGGAAGTTTCGGGGCCCCGCTCCGTGCCCCGGGCGAAGCATCGCGAGACAACCACGACGTTGCCCCGTCCGCCCGCCTCTCCCGGTTGGACAATGTTTCCTCGCGCCCCGAGGCTCCGCTTGCCCAGCCTCGCTCGGGGGCCTGGCCCGCTGCCCGCCCTCGCTGGTCGGGGGGCCCCAGCTGGGGTGAGGGGCTCCGCCTTTCCCGGAGCAGCCAGGGTGGGCGTCGGACGTGCCCGTCGCCGGGAGACCGCGTCCCCCTCCCCCCGGGCGGGGCGAGGCCCACGGCGGAGGCTGCCGGAGCGCGCGGGGAGCCATGCTGGCTGCGGAAGAGGACGCGGCGCTGGAAAAGCCGACCCGGGGCCTCGTGGCCGGCCCTAACATGCGCTACTTTCGGCGGCGCTACTTCACCATGGCCGAGGTGGCCAGGCACAACACGGCCGACGACCTGTGGGTGGCCTACCTGGGCTCCGTGTACGACCTCACCGCGCTGGCCCGGGAGCACCCAGGTGAGGCCGAGGGGGCGGGGGCGGGGAGCGGCGGGGCGGGCTGCCCGGGGCCGGGGTGCCCGGGGCCGGCTGCCAGCCTCCCGCTGCCCCGCAGGGAGCGCGCTCATGAAGCCCATCGTGGAGGCGGCGGGGCAGGACATCAGCCATTGGTTCGACCCCAGAACCGGAGATGTGAGTGCGGGGGCCCCGGCCGGGGGGGCGCGGGGGGCGCAGGGAAGAGCTGGGGGCGCCCCGGAGCCGGGCCGGGGGCGCTGAGCCGGGCCTTGCCTTCCCCGAAGATCCAAAGGCACATAGACCCGCTGACCGGCTGCCCCAAGTACTTCACCCCCCGGGGGCGCTTCGTGCACGTCCCCCCGCCGCTGCCGCGCTCCGACTGGGCCAATGACTTCGGCCAGCCCTGGTGGAGGAGGAAGGCCCAGTACGGGGTGGGGCTGCTGTCCGCCAAGACTCGGCTCGTCCGCATCGTCAACACGCTCACCTCCCAGGAGCAGACCCTGGAGGTGAGCGGCAGGGGTGGGTGGGGGCCCGGGCCCTGCCCCAGATGCCAGCAGTAACCGGGGTAGGAGATAACTTCACCGGCATAAGCCTACAACTCGTCTCATCAGCGGCCAGTTTCAGGGAATAGAACGGAACCGTGCTTCCATTTGCATGCTAAAAGTTGTAATCATGCTAGACTATAAGAAAGTTGTCTATAGTTACTAGATAATTCTTTTAGTTAAAGGACCCCTTGATTCTGGGAGTGAGGAATGCTACATTCTGAGCTCTATAGTTTACCAAATTGTGTTCTTTGTTAGAAGGGTTGCAATTGTGAAGATAAGGCCCTTAAGCTTCTATATTCTAGAATGTATCTCTTAGAACTAACTGTTGCATTCTAGGACTTCTAGGCCTCTGAATCTGTTGTTAATACGAATTCTAGTCTATCTCTTCAGGCTTTTTTGTTGTCTTACATGTGATAAGATCCCTTATGGAATCTTTCCAGAATTTTGGTCCTTTGTCTAGGTGGGGGAACTGGAGAACATGTGGGAAATCCTACACCGTTATCTCCCCTATAATGCTCATGCTGCCAGCTATACTTGGAAATATAATGGTGTCAGCCTTGATATGGACAAGACCCTGGAGCAAAATGGGATTCCGGATGAGGATCAAGAGTTCGAGCAACTTAACATGGACCCAGAGCTGTATACACCTGCCTTATTACTATACTTCAATGATGACCTTACTGAACTGTAAGGAGATAACACATATACTATGTAGACTAGAGAGAGAACAGGGTGTATGACTCAGTTTCTGTGCTTGGGAAAAGGGAGGGGGACCCTAAATATAATTCTTCATCCCACCCTGGAACCCTTAACTCTCAGTCCCAGCTTTCTATCAAGGCCCCAATATCCCTTAGGAATTCAGGAGCCCTTAGTCCCATTTAATATAGTATTGGAATCAGACAAAATAAAATTAATTTCACCCAAGCAACTTCATCAATAAGGTTGAGAGTACAGGGAAGATCTGGGTATTCCCCCCCCCCCCCATAAAGAGGTACTGAAGCAAGAACTAGGGAAATAACAAAAAAGAATTTTAGGTCAAAGTGAAGCATGGAGGCAGAAAGGAAACAAAGACCTTAGGATACACTAAGAATTTAATCATCTGTGCTCCTAAGGGCCCACCTTTTTCCTAGGATAGTGGGAAAACAAATCACCATGGATTTGAGGAAAGTGCTTCTAAACACCCAAAAAACTGATGAAAAACCACATCTACCATCATCCAGTTAGATTGGGTTTGTGACTCAGTTCAGCTAAATGCAGAAGCACTTATCTATTCCATGTATTCTACCACTCTTATCAAATACTGTATACTCTGTCCCAGCAAAGTCTTGGATGCATTCTGATCTATGTCTGTTTTATACTGGGAACTGAATACCTGTCTCACTTTGAGTCGTTGGAAAAACAGAAGCCAGTGTGAGCTGGAGAAGGGAGAGTTCAGCTAAGCGTGGATGTAAAAAAGGAAACAGAGGAGAGTCACTGCAGAAACAAACTTGCATACAATTTTTTCATATAAACTACTCCAGGGACGTGGTAAAGTGGAAATTTTTCCTACTTTGTAGAAGGGTTGAGTGAATGTAGGAGATTTATCATTAGCAGAGAAATTTGAGAGAGACCCAGAGATTGGAGAACATGCTACTTTGGGAGGGAGAAGTACTAGAGAATATGTCAAGCTCCTTAGATGCTCTTTTTTATGGGAAACTTTATAGGGTGGTTCTCACATATACTGGAACAATCTTGTTTTTAGGTTGCCAAAGGAGGATCAAAGTAATTTGAGATAAGGTAACACCCCATGGCTATCCCCTTAAAAAAAAAAGTGGAGTTATCTAGTTGATGCAAAGGAGCTTCGAGGTTAAATGAGTTGAGTGGACTTCCTCCCAGAGTGAGAGGTCAGTGTCTTCTCTGTATAAGAGACCCACCTGCATAAGGAAGGGAGGTTGGTTGATAGGGAGCTGGATGGGAGTTTTATCAGGAGAATAAAATGTCTATATTGACCTCAACAATCTCTTAGATACTCAGCAGTATCTATTCTCAGTTTAACAGGTGCCTCCCTTGTAGTTTAGATCCAAAATCTGAACAATTAAAATACCCATGAAATTCATCTAAAAGTTAAATTTACTTAGCCTTGGTAAGGAAAAGACAATGCAGTAAAGGGATGTTCAGGATATAGCATTCATTCAGCTGAGCATAACTTTTGGTCAGACAACTTGAAAGGGGACCTTGTCCAGTTGTTCAGAAAGTGCTAACCCTTTGTGACCCCATTTGGAGTCTTGACAAAGTTAATTGGTGTGGTTTTCCAATTCCTTCTCTAAATTCATTTTACAGGTAAGGAAACTGAAACAAATACAAGTGACTGGCCCAGGGTCATATAGTCTTCTTGACTCCAGAGCCAAAGCTCTACTTTGCCCCCGGCTGCCCGAGTGTTAGTATCCCAAGCCAATCAAATCTCAAGGATAGTTTTATTACCTTTTAATGAATACTAGTTTTAACTTGCTTAGATAGTAGGAATGTAAGAATATTGGTGCTCAATATTTTTGATTCATGGGGATTGGGAATTGAAGAAATGGACACAGCGTGAAAACCCTTTTCAACAGACCTTTTTAATTTCTTATGTTTCTTCTTTACTGTCAACACCCCCAAAACAAACCAACCATGGTTGCCTCTCTTCTACAGTGAATTCAGGGACAATCTGTCATTACCTTTCTTTGGCCACCAGGTGGAGACAAAATAATCCTCACAAGAGCTCTGTCCGGTAACTTATAGGTGGGAGAGGAAAAAAAACAAAATTAGAGAAAAAAAAAGTATATGTTGGGGCTCAGAGAAGGGGGAGTTTGGAAATGAGATCAGAAAGATACTAAACCTTATAGGGAATAGAATCTAAAATGAATTTTTAAAGAAATTGAGTGCCCAGTATGTACAAAGTACTGTGCTAAAAAATTATGGAAGGTGAAATAAAAGCTTAAAAATCAGCAGTCTCGTTGTGGAAAACAAGATGCATATATTAGCAGAAATAAATTTCAATCTCTCAGCCTCAGTTTCCTCATATAAAATGATGGAATGAATAAGTATTGTTTCATCCCTAGTGCCTAGTCCAACTAGTAACCTAATTATGAATGGGAAGAAAATTTGAGGGGGCAGCTAAGTGGCTAGAGTATGGGCCCTGGAATTGAGGACCAGAGTTCAAATTCGGCCTCAAACACTTGATTGTCTAGCTTTGTGACCTTGGGCAAGTCATTTAACCCTATTGCCTTAAATAAATTTTAAAAAGAAAATTTAAGGTAGAGCTATAGGATTAACTACCCTAAATTACAGATCTTTAATCTTTATGGAAGGACAAATTTCTGGTGAGAGCCTCTGGGCATTAGGAAATAACTAGCATTTTTCTACGTTTGTTAAACAAATTTGGTTTTGAGATATCTTCAACAGAAAATATAATCTTTAGAATATTAAAAGGGGGAAGTTTTTTAAAATGTTTTAAAGGAAAGCCAATAAAAACTACCTTTATTTAAATACAAAAGAGAACAAAGTATTAATTCTAGCAGTATATATATCTACCTTACCCTGCCTTAAACTGCCTTATCCACGCATACATTTCCTGTTTCTGGCCTCTTAAGTTGTTATTGACATTGTTCCATCCCAGTTTTAAAAACAAATGTTAAAAATTGTTAATTGGGGAAAATAAAATACTTTTTAAAAAGTTCCAGCCTACTTGCATTTTTCCATTGCCCTTAGGTCACTGAAATTTTGATACTTCAGAGAGAGTGGTAGTCCAAGATTCACAAGCATCTGTGCTAAAAAGACCATTCTGTTTTAAGTGAAGTAAGCAAAACCAGGAAAACAATATGCCTAACAATGTAAATAGAAAAGATATCCCACAATTAAACAGAATGCTATGTAATTATATTAAGTCTGACCTCAGAAAAGAGACAAGAAAATGTACTGACTTTTATGTGTTAATTTTAATTAATTCATTAGGTAAGGGGAAAAGAGAATGACATTTAGAAATTGACACAAATTGAAACTTTGAAAGATGGGTACACTAGGCAGCAACTTGGGATTACCTTTTAAAAGCACTGCACAATTTGCCAAATGCAATCTGACTAACTCACTTTTCCTGGTTCAGTTAACTGCCCATCTGCAGTGCCTGTACTGATATATACTGACATCCAACTTCACAGAATCAAAAATTTAGCACTGTTAAGCTGTCTTAGATATCATCTCTCATATTACAGATGAGTAAACTGAAACAAAGAAAAATTACATGATTTCCCTAAGTCATATGGGCATAGCCACTGTTTCAAACTTTATCAAAAACTGCACCATCCAGATAAGCATTTTTCATCCACTTAGTTTTTCTTAATGAATTGTCAAGATCTTTTTTGAGTAATCAGATCTCATTAAGAAGGCTCTGCAACAAGTAGAACATCAAATTGCTAATCTTTTCAATGGGTAATGGAATTTTACATGTACTTGAGGAAAATTATTTTTAAAAAAGGCTCTGCTCTATGCTTTTTGAAATCAGTATTTTATTAACTATAAGGAATTCCAACCTTCGGAGACATATCTCATTTTATACCTTGACAATCAGGAAGATTGCTTCTGGGATTATATTTATCCAAGAATCTTGCAATATGATTATAATACTTGGTTTCTGGACTGCTACTTAAGAGAACATTGTTATAATAGATGCCAGAATCCAAAATTACTTAAGACATGTTTAGTGAAATGTTTCTGAACTTTCTGGTACTAATGGGAGAGATGATAAGCCATTTCATCTTATGCATAAGGATATAGGAGACAAAATGTGATTTCTTATCTGACCACCCCTGCCTTAAGACACTTCATGGGTTACTGTTGTTAGGCAGCAGTACTCAGAATTCCTTTAAGCCTGTACTGTAACATAGCTTAGAAGAGTCCATGTACAGCAAGGTTGACCTGTTTTAGGATAATCCAAGGAATATATTTTTCTCTTTCCTTGTTATTTAGTGAAATTTCATTATGTCAATCAATTGAGCTCAGAGCACCAGTTTATTACATATTTTAAAACTCAATATCTTTCTAATGGGGTTTGCTATTGTTAGATCCATCCTAATTCCAGTCCATTTAGCGAGGGACAGAAGATCTCCCACATCCAGGCAAAGTGGCCAGTGTTCATTTCTGTTGTTTACCAGCCCCATCATATGTATTCTTTGTCTAAAAACAATTGGGAAGATTCAATTCACTGAAAAGCTTGTGTAGGCTGGAGTTTAGCCACAAAGGATGTGCAACAATAAGCTAGTAGAGATGGAAAGATCAAGCAAGGGTTTCATTGATGGGGGAGAATGTATATATTAATAGGCAGTATGGAAGTAGTAAGGGGGAGAGATTTACCTGATAGAATAGATATGAAGGAGGCACATTTCTGCTGGAGATGGAATGGGATAATATGACTTGTGGGCAGAAAGAGGAGTTTGCCTTGGCTAGAAGAGCGGCTACATCTTCATGTGAGCTGGGTGGGGGTGAAAATAGGATAATAAAAGGCATCAGTAGTAGATAGTAAGACATTAAAGGCAATAATGAATGGCTACAATTTTTTTTCAGTGAAATAATGGGGCAAAGTTCTCAACTGAGAGGGTGGGATTGGGGAAATTGGGGGGGGTGTTGAGAAGAGATTAGAAGGTTTGGAAAATACTGGCAAGTGTCTGAGATGTGTATAGATTACCTGTCTGTAGTGAAGGTTGATGTTGACAAATTTGTAGTGAGCCTTGTCTTTATTTTGTGATTTGGGGTTTGTCAGGACACACGTCAGGACAGTATGATATAGGGGTAAGAGATTCAAAAGGAACAATTTAAACAATTAGCAATGTTAGCAAAGTTGCAGGATATAAAATAAACCCACATAAATCCTCAGCATTTCTATATATTACTAACAAGACACAGCAGCAAGAGAAAAATGAGAAATCTTGACAGTTCTACCTAAATTACATTACCTGTTCATGCCATACCAAACTTCCAAAAAATTACTTTATTGAGCTAGAAAAAGTAGTAATTAAATTCATATGAGGAACAAAAGGTCAAGAATATCAAGAGGAATTAGTGAAAAAAAAAATGCAAAGGAAGGTGGCCTAGATAGGCCAGATCTAAAATTATATCATAAAGCAGCAGTCATCAAAACCGTTTGGTACTGCCTAAGAAATAGAGGAGTGGATCAATGAACTAGATTAGGTGCAAAATAAACTAGTGAATGACTATAGTAATCTTCTGTTTGATAAACTCAAAAGTTTCCAGCTTCTGGGATAAGAACTCACTCTGGTAAAAGCTTCCAGGAAAACTGTAGATAGTATGGCAGAAACTAGGCATAGAACATTTCACACCCTAGATCAAGAAAAGGTTGAAATGATACAAGACTTAAGACATAAAAGGTGATATCATAAGTCAAATAGAACAAGTAGTTGTTTACTGTCAGATTTATGGAAAGGGTAGCAGTTTATGACCAGACATAGAGAACATTATAAAAAACAAAATGGATAATTTCAGTTGCATTAAATTTAAAAGTTTTTCCACAAATAAAACCAATGCAACCAAGATCAAAAGAAAACAATTTTTACAACTAGTGCTAGAAATCAGTTGATTAGAGAAATGCAAATTAACACAACTCTTAAGGTATCACCTCACACCTACCACATTCACCAACATGACTAAAAAGTTAAATGATCAATGTGGAAGGGGCTGTAAGAAAATTGGCACACTAATGCATCACTGGTGAAGTTGTGAGCTGATCCTACTTTTCTGGAGAACAATTTGGAATTATGCCCAAAGGGCATTAAAACTATGCATTCCCTTTAATCCTGCATCTGTATCCCAAAGAGATCACTAAAAAAAGGGGGGGGGGGTAAAAAACTCATATATACAAAAATATTTATAGTAGCTCTTTTCATAATGGTAAAGAATTGGAAATTCAAGGAATGCCCATCAACTGGGAGTGGCTGGAAAATTTACAGTATATGAATGTAACAGAACACTAGTTCTTTTAGAAATTATGAATATGTTTTGCATGGTTATATATTACATTGCTTTATGTCGGGGGAGGGAGAAAAATGATTACTGAAAACTGTTAGGGGGCAGCTAGGTGGTATAGTGGATAGAGCACCTGTCCTGGAGTCAGGACCCCCCCCCCCCCCGAGTTCAAATCCGGCGTCAAAAACACTTAATTACCTAGCTATGTAGCCTTGGGCAAGTCACAACCCCATTGCCTTGTAAAAAATAAAAAATAAAAGCCTAAAAATAACCCTGTTACATGGAGTTGGAAAAATAATCAAGGAAAAAAAATGAATCAATTTACCAAGTGAAAAAAACAGGGAAAGGAATATGGTTTGTGCAGGGATGACAGCCTGAAGAGAACTAAGGGGCTTAGGGATCATAATAAGTCATAGTATAAAGGAAAAGCAGGGTTTAAGTATGAGAAGGCCAGAGAGATGTAGAAAGATTGCATTTGGTACTCCAATCTTTTTTTTTTTTAAGGATTTTGCAAGGCAAATGGGGTTAAGTGGCTTGCCCAAGGCCACACAGCTAGGTAATTATTGTCTGAGTCTGGATTTGAACTCAGGTACTCCTGACTCTAGGACTGGTGCTTTATCCACTGTACCACCTAGCCACCCCGAAGATTGCATTTGGAATCAATATGCATTAGGTGATGATGGATTAGTGGCTCATTAAACAAAAAGCAAGAAATGGAACAATGGGGCACTGATAATCAAGGCAGTCCAGCACTGTTCCCTAATCATTTATGCATTGTCAGAGGTATACCTGCAATCTCCACAGTCTCCAATGAATTAGCCTACAGGTGGGGAAAACCACCAGACCATTGAAAAGCTGAAGAGAAATGAAATCTTACTCTGTGTGTGCTAGACTCAGTGCCAGGCCTGGCCAACCATGTTGGCTGTCCTAACCAATATGGAAGCCTAAAATATTTATTCAGTGTTTTTGCCAGATGGGCAGGACCATTGGCATAACTTTGTGGATGTAGCCAATTAATTTACATTTTTGGTGGCTATGTTAGTGATCACTAATATTCATAAATCCTTTGGCTGAACATAATTCTGTATACATCCTCAATTGGGCCACTGTTTTTTCTTGGTACAGCTTTGCTTCAGTTGCAGGGACAGTGATGCAATGCTTCTAAGGGTAAGTGATCATCCCATTTATCCCATATAAGTATACTGCACTGAACTTCAGGGTGTCAGTTTTCTCATTCCCTGCTCCACCACCAGAGTAGAAGTATGCCCTGCAGAACTGTGGAACTCAAGGATGTTAAATGAATTATATTAAGCCCATTACCAAATAGGAGGTTTTCATTTTGTCCTTGCTATTGACACTGCCTTGTGGTATGGCATTGGCACATCTGCTTGGCAAACCACAGCTACCACTACTCTGATTGTTCTAAACAAGCATCCACCTCTCTTTTGCCTCTGCTGTGCCTCCATTTCCTCAGATTAATAAACTCCACCTTACTTGAGCAGGAGTGGAGCAAATCTTTTTTATCACCTGGTGCTTAATTTAGCCTATTACCCTGTAGTGACAGGCCTCACTGAATACCTTAATGAGTTTCTGAAATATCTCCTGCCTTTGAAAAATGAACCGACTTCCTTTCCAAGGTGGTCTGTTCTTAATCATTGCTAAGTAACTAAAGGAGATAGTCCTTCAATGAAAAGGAGAAAAGATGGGAATGTCATTGCTCACTGAAATCCCTAAATTACGTAAGCAAAATGTTTTTGCCCCAAGACTGTTTTCACTGGAAACTTAGACTCAATATTGAAAAAATTATCTACAGATCTTACTTTTAGGGAAAAAAATGCAGGGAAACCTTAACTTTGCCTTTTCTCCTAATGGTTTGGGCAAATCACCTCATTGAAAAATGAGGACTTGGCCGTAGAGGCATAGTAGACCTTGACTACAAAAGAAAAGTTGGTACAAAAGTGGTAGACAATGGAGATGTTGCCCATAAGGGATGCCCATCACGGGACCTGGAGATTATTACATTCTGGGCCAATGGAAAAACAGATAATTTCATTTTAAAAGATAATGGCACTACATACCATAACTTTGGGATGCTGTAGTTCTTGGGGGGGGGGGTATTTCTAAATACTTTCATTAACCAAAAAAAAAAAAAAGGAACTGATCAATGAATTGAGCGGGTTAACAAAAAAAATTAGAATCTCTTGTACTTTATGTTTCTTCCTTGGAGATGTGATTTCTCTCTCATCACACTCAATTTGGATCAATGTACAACATGGAAACAATGTTAAAACTGACAAATTGCTTTCTGTGGGGGGGGGGGGTGGAGGGAAGTGAGATTGGGGTTAAATTGTAAAACTCAAATAAAATCTTAAAAAAAAGAAAAATTAGAAAAAGCAAGAAATCAAAAACTAAACACAAAAAAAAATTAAAAACAAAATTCCACAATTATTGGATAAAAATGACTAGAACTATGTTTTGAAAAATTAAAAAATAAGCAAATCATTAAATAATTTTGTTTTAAAAGGAATAGTAAGATTAATCAAAACCAAAATCAATGCAAAAGAATTCATAACAAGAAAGAAATCAAGGAAATTAGAAATCTCTGCCCAACTGCATGCTAACAAGACTGAAAACATAGATGAAAGAAATATTTACAAAACTGTAAAATATACAGATTAATAGAAAAGAAATTGAGCTCTTTCTGCCATCTTGCAGCACCACCACCATGGTGCGCATGAATGTCCTGGCAGATGCTCTTAAAAGCATCAACAATGCAGAAAAGCGAGGAAAACGCCAGGTTCTCATTAGGCCATGCTCTAAAGTAATTGTCCGGTTCTTAACTGTGACAATGAAGCATGGTTACATTGGCAAATTTGAGATCATTGATGATCATAGAGCAGGAAAAATTGTTGTGAACCTCATGGGCAGATTAAACAAGTGTGGCATAATCAGCCCCAGATTTGATGTTCAATTGAAAGATCTGGAAAAGTGACAGAATAATCTGCTACCATCCCGTCAGTTTGGGTTCATTGTGCTTACAACCTCAGCTGGTATCATGGACAATGAGGAAGTGAGATGAAAACACACAGGAGGAAAAATCCTGGAATTCTTTTTCTAAGGGTGTAAAACATATATATATATATATATTATGTATATACACAAATAAAATGCTCCAGTGGAAAAAAAAAGAAATTGAGAATTTAAATGATCTAACTTCAGAAATTGAACAAACCATAAATTATCTCCCAAAGAAAAAATTTCCAGAACCATATAGGTACTCCCAAATATTTAAAGTACAATTAAGTTCAAACAAAAATTGATGACTAAGTAATAATAAAGAAATCTGGTATTCTCTCAAACTCCTATAAGGCAAATACAATCATGATATCCAAATCAGGGTTGTGATTAGAGAATGAAAACTGTAGATCAAAGTCACTAATATTCATGAATAAATTTTGAAATATAAGTATAAGAAGCTACAAGGAACATATTAAAAAGATACTATGGGGCAGCTAGGTGGCATAGTGGATAAAGCACCCGCCCTGGACTCAGGAGTATCTGGGTTCAAATCCGGTCTCAGACACTTAATAATTACCTAGCTGTGTGGCCTTGGGCAAGCCACTTAACCCCATTTGCCTGGCAAAAATAAAAACTGTAAAAACAAGACCTAGCAGTAGCTATAATAGAAAAATAATAGAATCTGTCAAATAAGATCATATGTAAAGCAGAGATCCTCACTATTTGATGTAGTTAAAGAAAAGCTAGCTATAGTAGTAAGGAAAAAAATTCGGGGGATATTCAGAGGTGAAGAAAAATAGTTTTTTTTTTAGCAGATAATATAATAAAGATTCTAGAATCTCAACTTTAAAAATTAATATAAACAATAAATTCAATAAAGTAGCAGAATATAAAATAAACCCCACAAAGTCATCTAAATTCCTGTATATTATCAACAAATCCCAGCAGAAGAAAAATCCATTCAAAATTACTGCAAAACAAAACATCTGAAAGTCTATCAACCAAGGCATAGGATTTATTTGACTACAGTTGTACAAGATACTCTCTATAGAAATAAAGGATGACAAGTAATTGGAGAGGGATTTGTTGCTAATATAATACAGATGGCAATAATACCTGAAATTAATTTACAGATTTAGTGCCATTATCAATTAAATTATCAAAAAATTATACTTTAGTGGCAGTTAGTTAAATGATACAGAATACATGCCATGGAGTCAGAAGGGCCTGAGTTCAAATATATCTTCAGACACTGAACAGCTGTGTGAACTTGAACAAGTTACTTAAACTTCATTGCCTCAAAAATAAAAAAAAAAGATTAAAGAATTAGAACAATGTCTGTGTCACAAAACCAACAAATGGAGGGCTAGACAAAAATAAGAATTATGTGCAAGAGGTAAATAATTACAGCTGTGTCCACAGGTCAGGACTCCAGGAACTTTAAAGAGGTAACAATTTGAATTAATAGAAAAGGCTAATGCTTATTAATCCTTACCAACTCAAAACTCTCTGGCATGGCTACCTAAAAGGAATTTGTGCTCTGGGTTCTTCAGCAATTCCCTTGCTGTTGCTATCTCCCCTACCCCCCTGCCCTCGCTCCATCATTCAGTGGCAATAAGAAACAATCAACTCTTGCCTCCTCTCTTCAGAAGTGGAGGTAGAAGAAAGTAGAAGCAGACTCTGCTTAGGGTAGTAGTATGTATATTCCAACAGTGTTTGGCCAGAGAACAGAAAACAGAAGAACAGCAGGGTGCTAGTATTTCTGTGAGGCTCCACCAGGTCTAAAGGAAAGGAGATTGGCATAAAGCTGGGTTGTACCTCCCCCTAAGTCACTTGAGGCAGATACTTAGGATGGTAAAAAGTGAACTTCCTAGGAGGAGGCTAAGAAAACTAAGACCAGTCCTGGAGGGTACATGCCATCAAAGGGGAAAGAGTCAGAAGATTAAGGGAATGTGATGCAAGAACAAAAAACACGAAAGTACCAAAATTCTCAGGAAGAAGAAAACCCAGTGAAAAATCTTGAGTACAAGGAGATAAATCAAGAAGTAAAGAAAACTCTTGTAATCTCTCAGGAAGAAAAAGAGCTATTGAGAAATGGATATAATCTGTAGGAACTTGGTGCTTAGACTGTTTTCTGAAAAAGGGTTGGTTGTACCTCCATAGATACCAACCCAACTAAGGAGAACAGGAATTGGAGCTTCTAGGGGTGACTAGAACCCAAAAGAGTGAAGGGCATGGATCCAGAAAGGAGATTTCATGGCAATTGGGAATGAACCATATAACCAAGAACACAGAAATAGAGTAGTACTAACTTTAAATCTTAAAGAATTCACTTTTAAGAATGAAGAACAGGGGCGGCTAGGTGGCGCAGTGAATAAAGCACTAGCCCTGGAGTCAGGAGTACCTGGGTTCAAATCCAATCTCAGCCACTTAACTCCATTTGCCTTGCAAAAACCTAAAGAAAACAAAAAAAAATTGAAGAACAATAGAAAATGGAGAGGGATTAAGATCTATAAGGCTATATATCATAAAAAATGTTTTAATTTCATTTGGAATATAGAGTAAAGGAAGAATAATAGGTATAGAGATCATGAATCAAAGAAAATCTAGAGTAAAAAGAAGAAAATGTAGAGAACAAGGGAAAGAAAAACTTTAAGGGCTAAGAAAAAAAATTTTAAAGTGGTAAAATAAGTTGAAGGATTTGGGAATGGGGTTTTGCTTAACTAAAAAAATAGGAAAGAATTAGAAAACTAGATAAAAGAAAAGATAACTCATAAATGAAACTCCCAAACTAGGGAAATGGGGTTTCAAATAGGAGTTGTGAGACTTAAGGGTGAGGGGAAGAGAGCCCCTGGGAATAAGGATGCTTTAAAATATATTAAGCACAAGCAAAGAAATAAAATACATTAAGCAAAAATAACTGAAGAGAACAAAATGCTGCCTTATCAGAGAAAGAGAAATGAACAAAAAATCCTAATTCAGGAGAAAAAAATGTGAGACAAATGGAAGATAAAAACCTACTTAACATGGATAACTTTAAAATGTAATTTTTTTAAACAACCCAATAAATGAAGAGTGCCAGATTAGACAAGAAAACAAATGAGCTCACTAAAAAAGCTAAAATATACATAAAAAATGAGGAGTGAAAACAAAATTTTCTGTTACCAGGTGATTAAAAAAAGCAAAAGTTATAACCACGCAATCAGACAAAACAAAAATAAAATGTACAACATAAAGAGACAAGCTAATAAGAGGAAAGTAGAACCAAGATAACAGTATGTAATAGTATGACTACAATGTAAATGGAAAGAATCACCATGAAATGATGAAAAGTAAATGTTCTAAAATTACAATCAGTATGGCTCCAAAGAAAAAATATGAGAAAACATGTCCAAACCATTCCTATACAGAAATAGGAAGTCTGTGGGTGTGGTACATTAGAAATATTTTCAGACATTTTCAATGTATGGATTGTTTTTACTTTTTGTTTCTTTTCCCTTTTTCTTTTTTAAAAAATATTTTAGGGGGGCTCTCTCAGAGAAGGATGGGAAAAGGAACACTGGGAAAAATTCTAATGAAAACAAAAAAAACATTAAATTTATTTAAAAAAACTGAAAAAAGAACTATTAGACAAAATATTTGTTTCAAGAAACAAAAGGTGCAGAATCTCACTGGAAATAAAAAGGAGAAAGGAAAGGTATTAGTACCAAATCTCAAACTATACTACAATAATTAAAAGAAAAACAGGGGGCAGCTAGGTGGTGCAGTGGATAGAGCATGGCCCTGGAGTCAGGAGTACCTGAGTTCAAATCCAGCCTCAGACATTTATTACCTAGCTGTGTGGCCTTGGGCAAGCCACTTAACCCCATTTGCCTGGCAAAAACTTAAAAAAAAAAAAAGGAATTTTAAAAACTAGAAGCTGATCAATGGAACGGATTAAGTGCCCAAACTCCAGAAGCAACAATTGAACATAACAGTATATATCCAAGGACAGCAAAGGTTAGACTATTTGATTAAAAACTGATGGGAAGAGAATCTAGAAGAAATTAGATTTAGACTATCATACCTATCATATACCACAGTAAATTTCAAATGGGAACACAATGGAAATATAAAAGATCATATAAGAAAATTAGAGGCTAGCTGAGATGATACCTTTTGCAACCATGGATAAGGGAAGAATTCTTGACCAAACAAGTAGGGTGCAGAGACAAAATGGGCAATGTTAGTTATATAAAATTGAACATCTTTTGAACAAACAGTAATCAAGTCAAAATTAAAGGGACAGTTAAGTGAGGAAAAAGTATTTGCATTAAATTTCTCTGCAAAAAATCTGACATCCAAGATATAGATTATTGCCAGTCAGTCAACAAGCATTTTATTGTCTATCAGCACTGTGCTAGACATACAAAGAAAGGGGTGGGGGTGGGGTGTGGATAGGTCCCTGCTCTAAGGAGTTCAGTCTTGATGCAAATATATAACAATAACAATCTTCCCCAATAGTCAAAGAATATGAATGGACAGTTCTCAAATATAAGAAAAGCTATCAATCCCCAAGTGGGGAAAAAAAAGCTCCAAATCAACAACAAAACAAAACCCCAACAATTCCAAGGGAATGGAATACTAATGATTGTTGGTGGAAGTTTGAAGTGACCCAACCAAATGCAATGGAAACTGTCCCAGAAGTCACTAATCTGTTCCTACCCTTTTCCTATTATGCTTATATCCTTATCAAAAGAGGAAAGCATTACAAGTGTACAACACTTTTATAGTTGTTGTTTTTTTGTTTTTTGTTAAAGCAAAATACTGGAAATGAAGTGTACATCAATTGGAAAACAGCTGAATAAAGTTTAATATATGAACCTAATGGAATACTGTCATGAAAAATGAAGGGAAACATTTTAAGAGAAAGTTGGTAAAATCTGCATAAACTGATACATGGAGTTAAATAAGCAGAACCAGTTAAAACTATTTATATAAATTATATTAAGAAAAACAACTCTGAAACACAAAAACTCTTGATAGGTGCAATTAACAACCATAATTTTAGAAGTATGATACTTCAGGAAGAAAGGTGATGGTCTCAAGATGCAGAAAGAGATTGTCAAAATACAATGTTTTGTTTGTTGTGCATTTATTTGTTGCAAGGGTTTCTTCCCTTTTCCCTCCCCCCCCCAATTGGGAGATGGATATAAGGGAGAGGAAACTGTTAGGATTACAGGATTACAGAAAAGAAAAACACAGAAGCCAAAGAAATGCAGATTCTCAAAAGGAAAATCACCTTTAAAATGTTATATAAAGATATGGATATACACATATATGTATATTGTAGATATACTTATAACCTTTTTTTTAACTTTTTTGAAGAGTATATTCCCATTAGTAGAATTTCTAGGTCCAACTAACTGTATGGACAGTTTCGTAACTTTTCTTTCATAATTACAAATTATTTTCCAGATGGTTGTTAAAATTCAGCACTATTTCCATCTTTTGTGCATTAAAACTTGTTATAATTTGAACATTTTTGTTATTTATCTTTACTTTTCTATCAAGTAGTTTCACTGATTCTTTAGATTTAGATTTTTAATTTTTTTAATTTTTAATTTTATTAAATTTATTTAATTATTAATTATTAAAATTTATTAAATTTTAATTTAATTTTTAAATTTAAAATTTTTTAATTCTTTAGATTTCCTGTCTTTGATTTAAATTAGCTTTGCAATCCATAGATGTCGATATTTCTAAAATAAGATTATTTCTAAATTTCCAGTTTCAAGTTTTCACTCACTCTTTTTTTTCCCTTCAGTTGGGTTCTCTGTTATAGCCTTTAAATAATTTATATTTATATAATTTGTATAGTAAATATAATATCATTTATATTTGGGAAGAGCACTGAAAAACATTTGCAAGTAAGTGATACTGACAGAGAATTTGGTAGAGAGAAAGAAGGCACAGATAGACAAGAAGTGAATAGGATCGTGGACAGACAGAACAGAGGGACAGATAACACAAACACTGTCTCTAGGCACCTACATTAGAGAGCAACAGAAAACTAAAAAGATTGATCTGGCAAATAGAGTACTAGAGACTTTAAGAAACAATGGAAAATAGAATGACTGTAGAGGCAAACTGACAGACACTGAGAAAGTGAGACAGACATGAGGACTGACATAAGAGACAAGCAAAGAAAAGTAATAAGCAGCCACACAGACTATAAGAGAACAGAAAGGAAATGAGAAGCAGGAAAACTAAACAAGACAGAGAGTTAAGATGGGGCTGACAGAGACAACAGAGACAGGTAAACAGAGAGATTAACATATTGAAAAGAGACAGAAGAGGCAGTCAGTCAGAAGGAGAGGTAAACCCAAAGTCAAATGATTAGACTCAACACAAGAAAGCAGAGAGGCAGGTGAGCAGACAGGTGGGCAGAGAAAGTGACAGACAGAGCCAAGGACATCAGAAATTAATACCAAGAGAAAGGCAGACAGACAGATGGAGAAGGCAGATGCAGAGAGGCAGCAGGGAGAGGGCAAGCAGATGGGGGTGGTTGGAAGGATAGACAGAGGGTTGAAATAGAAATGAGGAATATGGACTGGATGAGGCAAAGGATTAGGAAACTGACTGGAAAGGTAGGAGGGAAAGGGAAGAAAAGAAAGACAGCCAGACAGGTGAGGGAAATAAACTGAAAAGCAGATAAATGGGAAATGGAGATAAAATGGGGAGGAAGAAGCAGGCGGATACTTAGAGAACAGACTGACCAAAAGACAAGGGATAAAAAGTTCTGAGCAAGAAAAACAAAAAGAGAGGAAAATAGAGATATTTGTTGACTTAAAAAAAAGGAGATTGAGAATTACAAGACACAGGTAGTCAAACAGATTAAGTGAAGGTAGACAGATTAAGTGATGCAGGCAAGCAGACAGTAGCTAAATGAGGGCAGGGAACAGACAGTGGGATGCTAGCAGGCAGGTGGGGTGACAGAATGAGAGAGGCTGACAGACAATAGACACAGACAGACACAGATTGACAATAAGAGTTTATCAGGCAGAAAAAGAGACACAGAAACAAGGAGATAGGCAAATAGAGGAGAACCATCAGAGGCAAGGCAGAAAACAGACCAAGGGATGCAGGCCAGGAGGCAGAAAAGACAGCCAAAGAGAGGAAGACAGGCTAGATAGCCAGAGGAAGTGAGGGAGGCAGACAGACCTAAGAGAAGAAAGTAGGCAGGCAAATAAGATAGAAATAGGCAAAAATAAAGAAAGGAATCAGTCTTATTGGTGGAAAGGAAGAAATAAGTACAAAACTACCCACAGACCAGCAAGTATAAAAGTGTTCTCATTAGATATATTCTCAAGCACTCATACCTAGGGGATCTTGATATTTAACTCCAGACATGCAGGGGCAAGTAAATATATATATTAACATACTTAAAAACAGATGCCCACATACAAAAGCAAAGGAGACAGAATATAGTATACACACATGCTCTTGTGCACATTATGACCCATATGCACATACAGAATGATATACACAACCAGAGCAAAATGATAAACAGATATTGAGTCCAAGAATTACTGAAAGATGACAGTTGAAGAGTTACTAAGATGAGAGACAGTGTGAGAGACAACTCATGAATGAAATAGAAACAAAGGGACAGAAGCCCACACAGAACAGACAAAAAATGAGGGAAAGAAACTCACCACACAGAGGAAAAGTGAGAAACATGTATTTTACACAGATATACAAAAATAAACAGACAAGGAGAGCTTGAGACATAGAAAAACAGGAAGAAAACAAAACTAAGAGGCCAGGATGGAAAGTTAGACTGAGGCTAGCAGACACACAAAAGACCTTGGAATGCAAATATAAACTGAGGTCATAATGTGAATGATAAAAGAGTCCCAAAATGATGAATTCTTGGTTTTCAAACAAAATTATGTGAAAATCCACTTTTTTTTTTTTAATGTGCAACTGATGGAAGTTTCTTAGATCTTCAGAGGTTGCCTGAGATGATGCCCAAGATGACTATAATATGAAGTTTCAGGAAAAGGTGCAGAAAACAGAACCCATGGGGGGGCCAAGGTCAGGAAAAGAAGAGAACCAAGAATGGAAAAGGGTGACTTGTAGAGCTTAATAATTACCAATCCCATTGATTCCTTTATATTTCCCATAATGGCTGTCCCTTTGCCAGCAAACATTTCTGAAGAAGTACTTTTCTTCTTTATTGATATTCTCAGGGTTAGAGATACTTCCTGAGTTCAGGGTTCTCTTTCTACCCCAAATGACAAGCTTCCTTGAAATTTAACATAGCTTCCTTATTTAATTCAATTAGGTAGCCCCTAAAAGAGAAGTCTCCCGACCCCTCTTCAATCTTCCCCATCAGTTTCTCATTCTCATTTTAAGGGAACACTTAAGTTGAAGAAGTGGATGAGAAAATTAGATACATTGCATCCTTTTTTCTTTCATTTTTCTTCACCTTACCTAATTTCTTCTCATATACTGTATTTTCAGTTTCTTCCACTTTGATGGAAATGGGGGTGAATGAAAGAAAAAGGAGTCTGTATTGGAAAAGGGAAAATAATTTTTTTCTTTTTCAGATTTGATGCTCTCCATCCACAGCAAAATCCATTTTCTGTTTGAAGATTTCATAATCAAGTTTATCTGGGAGAAAAGATAAATTAAATGAACATGTAATTTTAAACATTTGTAAATTATGGAAATGATTACAATGAAGAATAAACATAAAACTCATACTGAATGAAAAAACTGCTTTCCATTCTCCACACCCAGGTTTCTATCATTAAAAAAAGAAAAAAACCCATAAAATATGTAAAGTTAAATGCATTTCAACTTTAACAAAGTGTATAGATAGATAGATAGATAGATAGATAGATATAGATAAGTATATGGTCAGGCATATATAAATGTGTTTCATCTTTTTCCTTGACAATGCCTGAAGGGAGGAAAAAAACACTTCAAATCAAACCACTCCCTTTCTGAAGTACTTAGGGAAAAAAAAGCTTTTCTTTTGAGGAGGGAGGTGGAGGGAGAAGAGACTAGTATAGAAAAGAAAATTTTAAAATCTAGTTAGACTAGTATCTAACTAGTTAACCTTTAACAATTTATGCTGATGTCAGACTGAGCATGAGTACTGATTAATGCCCCCCCCCCCAAATATTTTTATAGGTGTGTGTGGGGGGAGGTTAGTCAGCAGCCATTTTTGTTTTATGCAGAAATCCTTCATGTTTCTTCCCCCCCTTCAATACACAAGAAAAATATCTATTAATCTGTTTACTAATCAGCTATGAAAAAAGGGAGACTTTTGTGGGTTTCTGGGTAGAGAAGGTTTTAAAGATGAGAAGGAGGGAACTGGAAGAATTTGTGTTGGTGGGGGTGTTAGGGGATGGGGGGTGAAAAATGAAATATTAAGCCAGCCATTTTGTTTTAAAAGCAGATTTTTTTTTCCCTCTCTCTTTCTTCTTGGAGGGGGTGGCGGTGCTGGAGGGGGGGTTGTTTTAAAAATAATTTCAGGGCGGCCATCTTAGTGCTTCAGCTCTAGGAAATATTTCTCAGCGCCCCCCTCAGAATTTAAATATATTTAAAACAACGGAGAGGGGAGTAAAGGGGGGGGGAGAAGAGTAGAAAAACTTTTATTTATATAATATATATATATATGTATATATATATATATATATTATTTCCCCCCTTCTCTCTCTTTTGGTCTCCCAGGAAAGGGGAGGAGAAAGTTCCCCCCCTTAATTTTTCTCAATAGTAAATTGTTTTTGGGAGGTGGTTTCGCCCCCTCCTTAGACAGAGGGGTGGGGGTAGGGGGTGGCCCGGGGGTTTGGGGGGCTGGGGGAGGAGGTGAGTTGGAGGAGGAGGACGACGACGACGAGGAGGAGGAGGAGGAGGAGGAGGGCGAGGAGGAGGAGGAGGAGGAGGAGGAGGAGGTGGTGGTGGTGGTGGTGGTAGTGGTGGGGGAGGCAGGCGGGCGGTGGGTGGGGGGGTGGTGGGGGGGCCAGAGCTACAGGATGGCTTCCCCTCTGAGGGACGAGGAGGAGGAGGAGGAGGAGATGGTAGTGTCGGAGGAGGAAGAAGAGGAGGAGGAAGAAGAGGGCGAAGAGGAGGTGGAGGCGGCGGATGAGGACGAAGAAGAGGAAGACGACGAGGGAGTCGTCGGACGCGGGCCGCCGGGGCACGACCGGGGCCGCGGCCGCCACAGTCCCCCCAGCTGCCACCTCTTCCCGCCGCCGCCTCCGCCCCCGCCGCCCCCGCCGCCCCCGCCCCCGCCGCCAGGTAAAGACCCGCTCCGAGGCCGCCCGCCGGCCTCCCCCCTTCCTCCGGACCGCCGCGAGCCCGAAGTTCCGAGGCCGTTGGGTGCGCGAGGGGGCCCGGGCGGGGGTGCCGGGCGGGCGCGCGCCGAGCCGCCGGCTGGGGGTGGAGAGAGGGCAGGGGAGCGAGCGCGAAGGCACCCACCGCGCGGCCGGCGAGGCGGCGAGTCCGGGGCGCCCGCCCTCCGGGCCGCCGTGCCCCGCGCGGGCCTCGCCTCCCCTCCCCCAGGCCGGCCCCCTCCCCCGGGGAGCCTCGGGCCGCGGCGGAGCGCCGGGCGCCAGCTGAGCGGGTGCCGAGGCGGAGGCGCGGCCGGGCTGTCCCTTCCCCTCCTCTTCTCTGGGGGCTCGGAGGTACCGGAGCGCCCCCGCCCCGCCGCGCGGGCCCCCCGGAGCTCCAGACGGGTGGCCCTCCTCCGGCGGCCGCGGCCGCGGCTCCGAGGGTGCCAGCACGTTGGGCGTCTGCCCGGCCCTGGGATTAGCGGTGCCCGCGCCCGCCTCGGGGAGGGTCTGCACGCGGCCGGGCCCCCCCTCCGCAGGGCCCGGCCCGCGGGGCTGGCACGCCGGCCGGCCGGGGGCACGGGCCGCTTCTCCGGGCGGCGACGGGACTTTTGTGGACACCGACCACGCTGGCGACCACATCCCCTCCCCCTCCGCCCCCGAAGATCTCGGCCGCGGGGGAGGGCAGGGTCCCCAAAGGGGGAGCCAGATGCACCCACCGGCAACGCCAGCTCGTAGCTCCCCCCTCCCCGCTTCGCGGGAGCGAGATGCCCCCGGAGCCGCTGGCCCCTTTTGTCCCGGGGTGCCCCCTCCGGCGCGGGGTGACCGAGGGGTGCGGAGCGCGGCACCCCGGTGGCGTGGGTGCCAGAGGCCCACCCTCGCCTCCCCAGCCTGCTCACCACGGGCATCTTGAACGACTGCAGCCCCGGCTGTGAGGTAACGACTGACATGTCGGGGACCCGGGAGCCCCCGCCACCCCAGGCGGCCTTGTGGGGCTCATCCTGCAATGTGCAAGGCTTCTGGCTTGTATGGAGAAAATGACAGGATGCCTGGGAGAAGACTCCAGTAATCTTATAGATTTAAAGTTGGAAGGGAATTTAGAGGTCATGGAATCTAACCCCTTCGTGTTAAGAATTCAGAAAACTGAGTCAGAGTCACACAGGTAGTACAGGGGGATTCTAACTCCAAATCAAGTCCTCTTCACCAATGTTGCCTTGTTTTTCCCCCAGCCTCTATCAATGAGTTATGCCTAATGTTCTTAACACTGAAATATAGATTAGTGCTGTGTATGAAGATATGCCTGTATTTAGTTCAGTTGAACAACAAAAGGGGAGTGGACGGAAGGAAGAGGATTCAGAAGGGAGAAAAGGCAGTGTTTTTGAAATAATTCATTATTTTCGATTAGGATCTCCAAAATAGGAAACAAGTAGAAAAAAAAATTTTCTTTGGACGGGAACAAATTTCTTTTAAATGTGGAGATGGGAGAATTTGGGAGACAGGTGTGTCTATTCAATGAAACATGAAGCACCTCTAATATATCTGGAAAAATAAGCAAGAAAAGAAAGGAGGGAAGATTAGGATTAGGGGATGGATTCTTGTCTACAGAGTTTTCAGGTTAGGTAATCCTCTTTAGTCATTTTCAAACCAGGTTAATAAAAAGAGGGGAGAGCTGGGAAGGAAAACAAGAAACTGGTGGAGATTGAGGTGTGTCTTTGTTTGGCACCCTTTGCTCTCCTGAAGTGGATTAATAAGCAGATATTTGAAGATTTAAATGTTTAATTTGGGGTTTACATTTTAAAATAATCCTTATTGCCCTTCTAATCAGGGCAATTTTGGCTTTGCCTAAACCCTCCAAGTTAGAGTGAGTAAAATATCTTTGTTTGGGGGAATTTTCTGATTTAAAAAACTTTGGGGGAAATAATATTTTAGCTACCCTTTCTTTCTTTGTCTGCTCAGGTATGAGGAAGGCAAGCAGCAATCCCAAGAAGTTTGTCCCATAGATTTAACTCTCTCCCCTTCTGACCCAAACTCTCAAGTGAAATATGAATTTGTGTATTCTGCAGCTCTCTATTGTTTTTCACCCTGACTGATTTTTTTTCCCTCATCCCCATTTTGTTTCACATTCTTAACTGGGCCCAACTTTACCTCTTTCTCCTCCCACCAACCTCTGTACATTGTTCAGTATTTCAAATCAAATCCAAAGACTCCTTTCAGGGGGAGGGGAAAGAAGAGAACCAAAGCTGAATTTCTTTCCCCTCCCCCTTCTGGCAAATATAAAGAAATAATATAATATTTAGATGTGATTGCTTGAGGGGGGGAGGGTAGGTTATGGGTGGTGTGGAAAATTCTAGTAGTTTCTTTGCGAAAGGCTTGAAAATAAAAACCCACCCTCTCCTTGCAGTACGCATGTGCAGGGGCCCTATTATGGTGGTTCGTTGTGGGGGGAGGGAGGGGAATTTGAGAAAAAATAAATATATGTGTGTGTGAGAGATTGATGGTGAGATAGAAAGGGGAGGGCAGGCTTTTTCTGAGGCTCCTCCTTCTTTTTCTAGCTTGCCAGCCCCCTCAGGGATCAGAGCCAGGGAAGTGGGAGAGCCTGGGCTTGAGGCCAGCGGGTGAGACAGAGGAGTTGAGACTTAGCCTCTCTTTTCTTTACATACCCCCTTCCATCCTTGGTTTTCTTCCCTAATCCAGCTTTCCCTAGGATCAGGTGGAGGTTAGCTGGATCTCCACCTGTAGCTGTAAAGGGTCAAATAGATAAAAGAGTTCCTCAGGCTTATGTCCTGTGTACCTCTTGCCATCTCCAACTAATTCATACTGTTCCCTAATCCTCAACCAACTGGCCTGTCCTCCCCATTAACCCCTTTTCATTTTCATATTAATGAAACCTCTGGGTTTAGAGAGAACTGCTCAATGAACTTCCAGCTAATGCTCCCACTCTCTTCTCAGTACTCAGGCAGGCATTCTGTTGCCCTGTCCCCCTACATCAGTTCTCTGCCCCAAACATATAAACTTTCCTGTAAAAGGAGGGAGAAGAACTTAGTACCTTGATCTTTGAAGGAAGCAGGTATTATGGGGAAGAAGGGAGCAATAGAGAGTTAATGGGATAGAAAAATTGTAGTATTCTGGTGCTAGTTGTTGCTAATTTGCCTTTGGTTATGAAGGTGGAAAAGTGTGACCTAAAATAAGGGGGCCAGACTGGGCTTCACTAAGTTGTCCTCTCCTGCGGTTGCCTCTGCCCAAGTATTACAGGTCTGGCTGGTTGGACTGGTGCTAGGGGGCCTGAAGAGAGCAAATTAGAAAGTGATGTCCATGTGGCACCATTGCTTTCCAAAATTTATCATAAACAAAAGAATGGAAACTAGATAAGAGAACACCAGCAATAGCTAGTCCCATTCTTCTGAGCCAAAAGCCAAAGTTTTTACCTTGATACTGGCAGGTACTACATTTATATCCATGGAAGTGTGGGTGGGTCTGTTGGTAAGTATGCTTGTTACTATATATTTTAGTAGATGTAAGCAGCCTATGTTTATTGTATACGTGAAAAATATGTCAGCCTTTGTCTCAGAATTTCTTTTATGTTGCACATATCACTGAGCATATGTTGGGTGTTTCTGGAGTCAGAAAGTCTGGATTCCCAGACTCAAAGGATTCAAAGTCAGAAAGACCTGGATATGTTTGTCAGATTCAGCCCTTACACCTTACCAGTATAAGATTGGACAAGTCACTTAACCTATTGACTCACATGAGTATTTGTAAAAGGTGCTTAATACAGATCCTAGCATATTGTAACATATAGCACTATATAAATGCTTTTTCCCTCACTTTCTTTCTAGCTTCTTTCTACTCTATAAAGTAAGGGTAACAATATACTACCTACCAAATATGGTTTATTATAAAGAACTTTGTGGATTAGGAAAAATATTGATTTGGGGACAGAATGTCTATATTCTCTAAAGGAAGCCAGAGCTAGCATTTAACACTATGATGTAAGATATTCATCCTGAAGTCTTGAGTGGGAAATGATAAGAGTACAAAACCTGGAATTCAGGGAGACCTGAGTTCATATCCTGCCTTAGATACTTTCTAACTGTGTGACTTGGGCAAATCACTTAACCTCTCTTAGTTTCCTAAAGTGATTATAAAATATTTGCAATGTGTTCTCTAAAGTACTGTATAAATATTATTACTATTATTAAGATCAAACTATCTAGGGGCAGCTAGATGGCACAGTAGATAGAGCACCAGCTCTGGAGTCAGGAGGACCTGAATTCAAATCCAGCCTCAGACAATATATGTGCCCTAGGGCAAGTCTCTTAACCCCATTGCTTTGCCAAAAAACAAAACAAAAAAAGATCAAACTTTCTTGGATAATAGTGGTAGTAGAAATAGGGTTTTTTTTTAGATAAGGTCCAACACTTAGAATCCTATAGGTAGGAACTGAAAGTAATGAATTGATACAGAAACTATAGTTTGGTAACCATAGGCTTAGTGAATTGCAAGAGAAATAAAAATAGAAGCCTAGTATTTTCTAACCTTCCATCTCACAGGTAGACACCAAAACTCCCTTGATTAATCATAAAATTCTGGTTATCTTAACAACTCACTCTCAGCGGCTGCCTGAAGGAGCTGCCTGCTTGTATTTTCCTCAAGCCTTGGAATTATGCCAAGCAGGCAACTGGGCATGGCTTCCCCAGCTTCCAGGCAGAGGGCCAGCTGGCTGGTTTGGGGGCTATGGTTGGAGCTTGGTCACAGGTGAGAGCAGGTGGAAAGAGCCTGCTCCATCAAGGTCTTGAGAATTAAGACCTATATCCTGGATTCTAATCCTTGATTGAGGGCATGCCAATACAGTGGTTTGTCTTTACTTCTGACTTCTCTCATTTTCAGAACAACCCTATGGTCAGCATGCCTTAAGTATTTAGAAAGTTTTGCATCTAGTGATGGGAGACAGGAACCAATTAAATAACCTCACTCCCTGGAAAAAGTGGGAATTGCATCTCTAATAGGAATAAGATCTGGAGGACTAGATGTTTAAGTTCTCCAGTATGACTTTGTTTTCTGCCCCAAAGATGAAGATGAGATTAGGCTCCCCCCTTCAGCTCTTGGAGTGAAGAAGAGAAAACGAGGACCCAGAAAACAGAAGGAGAACAAGCCAGGGAAACCACGGAAACGAAAGAAGCTTGTGAGTATAAAGAAACCTGCAGAAGAGCTTAGAAGTGCCATCCTTTTTCTTAATTCCTCTGTTCCTAAAATCCTTAGTCTAAATGTCAAGAGAGGCTTAAATTCCTCTCTGGGATCCAAGAGGAAAGCCACTTAATATGCCTGCTAAAACTTGGGCCCTCAGGGGAGCCCCCAAACCCCTTTACCCCTGACTCTTGCCTTGTTCATGACCTGTAATCATCTCCCCTCCATTCTGGCCAGCAAGTTCCTTCCCCTTCCTTCCCACTACTTATTAGGGAAAGAGGCACCCAGATTTTTAGGTATTACTTTCTCCATTTAGGACAGTGAAGAAGAATTTGGCTCAGAACGGGATGAATATCGGGAAAAATCAGAGAGTGGAGGCAGCGAGTATGGAACCGGACCAGGTCGGAAACGCCGGCGGAAGCACCGCGAAAAGAAGGAGAAGAAGACAAAACGTCGGAAAAAGGGGGAGGGAGATGGAGGCCAGAAGGTAAGTAAAGACTAGGAGTGGGACAATGTAATGGAGAATTTGGTAGGAGTAAGCAAATTTTGGAATGGCACAGGAAGCAAAAGAGGCAGGACAGTCTGGTTGGGAGGAGGAAAAGAAGACAGAAATATTTCCAGGAATTGCTAAGAAGGGTAAGTCCCCTTATTCAGCTCTTATACCTCTGTCTCTACCAGGTTGAACAGAAGTCATCAGCCACACTGCTCCTAACATGGGGTTTGGAGGACGTAGAACATGTATTCTCTGAGGAGGATTACCATACACTAACAAACTACAAGGCCTTCAGCCAGTTCATGAGGTGGGAAGGGATGGTGGAATATTTCGCAAGGGATCACCAAGCATCTCATTCCAAACAGTTCCATACTCTATTGCTAAAGGGGAATTTCCCTAGTAACAGAACAGTCCTCTCACAGTCCTATACTCTCCAAAATGATGTTCTCTATTAATTGTGACTGAGAGACACTTCACTTTAATGACCTCCAGTTCCCCAGGGTGTTTGCTTTACCCTGATCCTTTTAAAGTCCTGGGTGAAAAAATTAATGACATTGTCACTGTAGCAAACACTGCCATCTTCTGGCCAAAAATAGAGGACCCTGATAAGTATTGGCAGTGATAGATAACCTCCTAAGTCAGGAGTTGTTCATATCTCTGTGAGTAGAACAGAGATATCCTTGTCATCTTGGCTCCCCAGAGCTAACCTTTTGTCTCTTATATCACTGGTTGGCACCCTTCTTGCATGCCCAAAGCTCCTACCATTAACCTGAGGAAACCTTGCTCTGACCTAGCATTAGATTTTCTTGGTCACTGTTACTCTGTGGATAAGAATTTTATCAGACAGAGTGTCTGAGTCTCTGATACCCTTTCCTACAGACCCCTGATTGCTAAGAAGAACCCCAAGATTCCAATGTCTAAGATGATGACAATCCTAGGGGCCAAGTGGCGAGAATTCAGTGCCAACAACCCTTTTAAGGGTTCAGCAGCAGCTGTGGCAGCTGCAGCTGCAGCAGCAGCAGCAGCTGTAGCTGAACAGGTGTCATCTGCTGTTTCATCCGTCACCAGTTCAGTTCCCCCTGGGCCTCAACCACCTCCTACTGATGTCCAGCCCCCACCTATCCGTAGAGCCAAAACCAAAGAAGGCAAAGGTAAAGTACTCCTCCAGATTTCTTTCTTTAAGTCCTTGGGACTTGAGGGGGGGGGGAAAGAGGCACAAGGTAGTTTGTGGTGGGAGGTTATCATAAAAATTGATCAGCATCATAGTACAGAAATACTGTTCACTTCTAACCCTAACTAGTATGAAATACTGCCTAGAAATATTTTGATAAAGCTCTGGCCCCCAGAAAGGATTTCAAAGAAATTTCTGCCCTTTCCATCCACTAGGGCCTGGACACAAGAGGCGAAGTAAGAGTCCCAGAGTACCTGATGGCCGGAAGAAACTTCGGGGAAAGAAGATGGCACCACTCAAAATCAAACTTGGGTTGCTAGGTAGCAAGAGAAAGAAGGGAGGCTCGGTGAGTATCCCTGTCTTGTCCCTTGGTGGGGAGTAGGAAACCACTTGGGGGGAAAAAAACCATAGCATTTGGGGTCCAAATACTGGGACCTTTGAGAGGAGCAGAAACTGATAAACAGTTGTCTAGGGTGGGAATCTGAACAGGTACTGGTCTGGCTGATGGGCCATGGGGCTATGGGCAGTATTTTTTCCAGAGTGATGAAGGCCCTGAGCCTGAAGCTGAGGAGTCTGACCTAGAGAGTGGCAGTATCCACAGTGCCTCAGGCCGGCCTGATGGCACCACCCGAACCAAGAAACTGAAACGTGGCCGGCCAGGGAGGAAGAAGAAGAAGGGTGAGAAAATGGAAAGGGAATGTTAGGGGCATGCATGCCTTTGTGCTTTATCTTTCTTTAAATATTTTACTGTCTTTCTTACTTTCTCTTGTGGTCTTCCTGTTCTCTCTCTCTCTCTCTCTGTCTCTCTCTTTCTGTCTCTGTTTCTTTCTCTTCACTTTGTTTGACAGTTCTGGGCTGTCCTGCAGTGGCTGGGGAGGAGGAAGTTGATGGCTATGAGACGGATCACCAGGATTACTGTGAGGTGTGCCAGCAGGGTGGGGAGATCATTCTATGTGACACCTGCCCTCGTGCTTACCACCTTGTCTGCCTTGATCCTGAGCTCGACAGGGCTCCTGAGGGCAAGTGGAGCTGCCCCCATTGTGTGAGTAAATCAGCACCCAAGCATTCTTTTACCTCAGGGACCTAGACATTTACTTCCTTTCAGGACCATAGTTCCCTGGTTCCTATCTTCAAGCTCTTTCCTATACCCACAAGTCTGGTTTCCTTAGTATCAAAAAAAAAATGAGTATATAAGATTAAGGTTTGTCATTCCTGCCCTCTATATTTATTGTATTACCCCCCCACCTGTAACATCACCTTCTTTCATGGATCTAGTTGTCTTATTTATTAAATATTCCTTCCTTTGCCTGTACTCCCAAGAACCCAAATGACACTCTTCAATAAAGTTTCTCTTCCTTTCTATTTCTCCTGTTGTATTTCTGTGTCTGTCTCTTCCTTAACCCTCAGGAAAAGGAGGGAGTACAGTGGGAAGCCAAGGAAGAAGAAGAGGAGTATGAAGAAGAAGGAGAAGAGGAAGGGGAAAAGGAGGAAGAAGATGATCACATGGAGTATTGCCGAGTGTGCAAGGATGGCGGGGAGCTACTCTGCTGTGATGCCTGTATCTCCTCTTACCATATTCATTGCCTGAATCCTCCCCTGCCAGACATTCCCAATGGTGAATGGTTATGTCCTCGGTGCACGGTAAGCATTGTTACGTCCCCAGCAGCTAGTCCCTTGTCTCAATTCCCCTTTTTTATTCCATACCTCCCCGAAAAAATCTAAACATCCTGCCCTTAATATATGTCCTTCAGCTATTTTTCTGGTCCCTGGTCTCCCACTTCCACATTTCTCACTCTTTCCTCTACCACCACTTCATTTGCAAGCCCCAGTTTTCTTTGCCCACCTCAGTCTACTCCTTTTATAAAATGCTAGTTATACTATTCTAGTGATTTGTTTTTTATCTTTGTCTGCTGTGAAGTGCCCTGTACTGAAGGGCCGAGTGCAGAAGATCTTGTACTGGAGGTGGGGAGAGCCACCTGTGGCAGCTCCAGCCCCTCAACTGGCTGAGGGGTCACCTGACATCCAAGTTCCCCGTCCTCTTCAAGGTCGCTCTGAGCGAGAGTTCTTTGTCAAGTGGGTTGGACTATCCTATTGGCACTGCTCTTGGGCCAAGGAGCTACAGGTATTGGCTTTCATCTTTTATTCCAATGGGTTATATCTTTTGCTTCTCTCATTTTTCACCTAACCTTCAAATTCAATTTTTTTTATTCTTTATATTTTATATACTTAACCTTTAACCATTGTTTCTAATTCAATTACTTCCTTTAACACCCCTTCTCCATCACCAGTGTTTCCACACTCTTCTTTATATCATGTGCCTATCCTCCTATTTCCCCAGGCATTTGGGAAACAATTTGGTGTAGTGGAAAAAATGATGGACTTGGAGTTAAAAGACCTGGGAACATTCTGGCACTTACTCCCTGTGTGATTTTAAGCGAATCACTTCTTTAAACATCAATTTTTCTTATCTTTAAAATGAGGAATTTGGACTTAAGTGACCTCTAAATTTCCTTCCAATACTGTCTTCTAGCTTCAACAACCTTCTTTTTTCGATTTATTTATTTATTTAAAAGTTTTTCCCAATTACATGCAAAGATAGTTTTCAACATTTTTTTGCAAGCTTTGAGTTCCACATTTTTCTAACACTATTCCTTCCCTTCCTCTTTCCATGGCAGCCAGCAATCTAATATAGGTCATACATGTTACAATAGTGTTTTAACATCTTTCCATATTAGTCATTCAACACCCTCTTTTTCACTCTCTATTCATTTTCCTATTCTTGGTCCTTACTTCACATGCTCCTTGAGCCACCCCTTTTTCCTTTTTCTATCTTTTTCTGTTCCCTACCTCCTTCTCTCTCTGTTCTTACAGAGAGTTTCTTAGATTCTTTATCTTCCTACTCTTACCAGCTTGAGATATTTCACCTGGTGATGTACCGCAACTATCAGCGAAAGAATGATATGGATGAACCTCCACCATTGGACTATGGCTCTGGTGAAGATGATGGGAAAAGTGACAAGCGAAAGAGCAAAGACCCACATTATGCTGAGATGGAGGAAAAGTTCTACCGATTTGGTATCAAACCAGAGTGGATGACTGTTCATAGAATCATTAATCACAGGTAAATATAGGAATCACAGGATCACCCTTCAAGATTGATTGCCCTCTATATTGTTATATTAATAGCCCTTAATATTAAGAATTCTTCTCTTTAGATAGGAAGTATTTAATTAATGATCAAGACTTGATCAGACACTGTGAGTCATTAGAAAGAGGAGTAAGATCAGAGAGGACCCCAGCCCAGCTCACCCTCTATACACACCCTTATTCCTGTTTATGCATAAAAGCACAAGATGTACTACAGTTCAGTTAGTTGACCAAAAAGTTGACCCATGAGAAGTTTCATATCTTTGAGGGTGTCTGCATCAAAGTTTTGAAATATACTTCAAGTATTTTAACTTGTTTATGAACTGTTGATAGTTTGTGCGTATATAACCACTTAGGTCATTAAGTTGTATATATCTATTGCTTACTTTGTAAAAGAAGACTTTTTATTTATATCCCATTCCATTCCTTCTGATCCTTTTCCTTCTCTACCCAACAAAGCATGGATAAGAAGGGAAACTACCACTACTTGGTAAAATGGAGAGACCTGCCATACGATCAGTCAACTTGGGAGGAAGATGAAATGAACATTCCTGAATATGATGCCCACAAAAACAGCTACTGGAGACACCGGTCAGGGGGGTGGGGGGAAGAGAAATAAGAATTGGGAAATAGAAAAATGGCCAGTTATAGCTGGTGGGTAGGGAGGTGGAGAAGAGAGATAAAATTAAAAGAAGAGAGTTATAGAAGATATGGTATGATTATTTGGAATAAAAGAAGGTGTGTAAGACAAGGAGTAAGGTCTGAGTTGGGAATAATAATGGGATTCATGAATATAGAGAAATGGGCTGTTGAGCTGGAATGTTGGTTGGGGGATAGTGAGGGGGGAACCTCAGTTGTGGAAGATAGAGACAGAATCCAAAGCTGTGGGAGATGAGAGAAGTGATGGAAAGAGGAGACCAGACTGGAATATGCTTTTTAGTGACCAAACCAAAGACTTATACCTTCCTCTGTCTCCTAGGGAATTAATCATGGGGGAAGATCCTGCTCAACCTCGAAAGTATAAGAAAAAGAAGAAGGAGCTTCAGGGAGATGGCCCTCCTACCTCTCCCACCAATGATGTGAGTCCCTCTCATCACAATCTATGGCCTCAGAAATTAAGAAGAGAAGGCAAATGTAGACTCTGTCTTCATATGCAGTTAGTTCTCCTCCAACAATTATCCTTGACCCTGAGGCTACTAGGAATTAACTTCTAGGAGACTGCTATTTGGTGTTTCAATCATGGCTAACTCTTCCTGACTTTATTTGGGGTTTTCTTTGCAAAGATACTGGAGTGGTTAACCTTTCCTTCTCCAGTTCATTTTCCAGATGAGGAACTGAGACAAACAGGGTTAAATAACCTGCCCAGGGTCACACAAATAGTAAGTGTCTGAGACTAAATTTAAACTCATGAAGATGAGACTTCTTGATTCTAAGCCCAGTACTTATCCTCTTCACCAACTAGCCACCTTGTTCTAGGAACAAAGGGAAGGGGTAAAAGAGCAACTAGGGACCATAATTAACCTCAAGGTGTTGTATTGTGATCTCTTCAGCTCTGTCCCATGTTGCTTTTGAGAGCTGTCTGAATGACAAAAAAAAAAAAAAAAACAAAAACCCAAAAGAACTAAACTATAATTTTTAGGAGTTTACTTTGAAATAAAAGTAATATGCTACTGAAATAAAAGTTTATATGCTACTGAGAGATATAATCTACTTGAAATTATAATTGGAGAGGTAGGAGGCAATAACCGCAGGACTAATTCTGACCATTCTTCTGACTTCTGACTTCTTCATCTCACAGCCTACGGTGAAGTATGAGAACCAGCCGCGTTTCATCACAGCCACAGGGGGCACGCTGCACTTATACCAGCTGGAAGGGCTAAATTGGCTACGATTCTCATGGGCACAGGGCACTGACACCATTCTTGCTGATGAGATGGGCCTGGGCAAGACCATTCAAACCATCGTCTTCCTGTACTCTCTTTATAAGGAGGTGCCAGATACCAGGGTCCCTGAGGGGAACAGACAATGATTCTTGAGCCTATATCCCATCCTAGAGGTTTCCACCTTCCCTGTCCCTGGAGCCACCACTGATTTAGAAATTGTTCTCTCTTACTCCTCATCTCCCAAACTGAGCTCCTTTTCTGCAGTATTTCCCGTTGCCTTTTCCTCTAAATCTCTGCAATAGACTAGGGCTGATTGTGATAGAGGAGGAGGAATGAGGGAATATAAGCTAAGAAGCTGGATTGAGTTGTGACCCAGGCTTCCTCTTATCCTCCAGGGCCACACAAAAGGTCCATTCCTGGTGAGTGCTCCACTCTCAACCATCATAAATTGGGAACGGGAGTTCCAGATGTGGGCCCCCAAGTTCTATGTGGTGACATATACTGGGGACAAGGATAGCCGTGCCATTATTCGAGAGAATGAATTCTCCTTTGAAGATAATGCTATCAAGGGTGGCAAAAAGGCCTTTAAGATGAGGGTAGGTTGTCAACATTATACCTCATTTCCTCTCATGCAACCAAACCTGCTATTCCTCCTTTACTATTCCTCCTTTGTCCCATTAGTATTATATCCCTTCCCCTGTCTAGTTCCTCCATTTGTCATCTCTTTTTTCTGCTTCCATCAAAGAATACTTTATACTGTAGATTGGAATACAGCTGGCACTCCCAGGGGATAATTTTTGTTTTAAATGTGGAGCTTCACATTTAAATCCTTAATAGAGAATAGAAGCATTAAGTAGTATATGTATGGGTCCTTATGGGCTTTGAAGTCAAGACTGTAGGATAAGATACCTAATTCATTTTGGAGATTTGAAGGGAAGCAGAATACCTAGGTCTTGGGCAGGGAATGGGATTTGGAATTTAGGTACCATTTGGGTAGCATCCATCTAGGATTAATTATTATGTTGGCAGAGAGAGGCACAGGTGAAGTTCCATGTTCTGTTGACATCATATGAATTGATCACCATTGACCAAGCAGCACTTGGTTCCATTCGTTGGGCTTGTCTTGTGGTGGATGAGGCCCACCGGCTCAAGAATAACCAATCCAAGGTGAGAGTGATGATAAGACACCACAGGACTTAAGCCTTCTTATTTCTTTCCTTCTAAGAATCTGACAACCTTTTTTGGGGGGCTAGAGATAAGATACCTGGACCCCTGAGGGAAAGAGGTTGAGAGGCAGAATCACTGTCTCTCTGAGAAAATGTGCTAGAAAGTAAAGTTAGATGTTAAAGAACCAGATACTCTAATTTGCTGATATTCTTTCCTTGTCCTCCACCCTGACCCCCTTTCTAGTTCTTTAGGGTGCTGAATGGCTACAAGATTGATCATAAATTGCTGCTGACTGGGACCCCCCTTCAGAACAATCTGGAGGAGCTCTTCCACCTACTTAACTTTCTTACCCCAGAAAGATTTAAGTAAGTATCCCTCTTTACCAACCTACCCTATACACAACTCTCTAGCCCAGTTCCTTGACTCTTATCCTCTTAACTTTTTTTGGGGGGGGGTGGGCCAGGCAATGGGGTTAAATAGCTTGCCCAAAGCCACATAGCTAGGTAATTATTAAGTGTCTGAGGCCAGATTTGAACTCAGTTACTCCTGACTCAGGTGCTCTATCCACTGTGCCAGCTAGCTGCCCCCACCACTGCGCCACCTAGCTGCCCCCAATCCTCTTAACTTTTAAATATCTTTGCATTAAATTCTAATTTCAACTTTCATTTTCCCTTTCTAGTATTAATCCTAGTTAAGGGGGAAAATAATAGGGAACAATTTGGTTGGTATAATGAGGAAAATTAGGGGTACAGAAAAAACTTAGGGTGATCTGGGAAACAGTAATGAATTTGTGAAGAACAGGTTTGGAATAAGGGGTGGATATATATGGAATTAGTCTTGGGACCCTGAGGACTAGAGACCTTGAAATTGGAAGTTTTTGGGCAGCTAGGTGGCGCAGTAGATAGAGCACTGACCCTGGAGTCAGGAATACCTGAATTCAAATGCCGCCCCAGATGCTTAATAATTGCTTAGCTGTGTGACCTTGGGCAAGTCACTTAAGACCACTGCCTTAAATAAAAAAAAAAATTTTAAAAAGAAATTAGAAGTTTTCCCTTTCTCTTTTCTACCTGCAGCAATTTGGAAGGTTTTCTGGAGGAATTTGCTGACATCTCCAAAGAGGACCAAATCAAGAAACTACATGACCTACTGGGGCCACATATGCTTCGAAGGCTCAAGGCTGATGTTTTTAAGAATATGCCAGCCAAGACAGAGCTTATTGTTAGGGTGGAGCTCAGTCCCATGCAGAAGTGAGGCTAGGGGGCTAAATGCCAGGGTCCTTGAGATGGGGATAGGTGGGGATTTATCAGGGGGTGAGGTGGTTTGTCATCAAATACCTTATCCTAATCTTTTTCCCCCCCAACAGGAAATATTACAAATATATCCTGACTCGAAATTTTGAGGCATTGAATTCTCGAGGTGGTGGAAACCAAGTGTCATTGCTCAACATTATGATGGATCTGAAGAAGTGCTGCAATCACCCCTACCTCTTCCCTGTGGCTGCTATGGTGTGGGACTTATGGGGCTAGTAGGGAGGGGTTATCTGGGAACTGAACTAGTGCCTATTAATTTAGGGAAAGAATATCTGGGATTGGAGAAGTAAAGAAGAAAGCTTGTTGGTGATGATACCTAATTCCATATCTAATTCTACTTCTAATCTTAATTCTATCTTCATTTCTAAACTTAACGCTAATTCTGTTCCCTTTTTTTATATTTTATTTTATTTTTTCCTAGTTACATATAAAGACAAGTTTTAACATTCATTTTTAAAACGTTTGAGTTCTGAATTCTTTCCCTTTCCACCCCATCCCCCTCATTGAAAAAGCAAGTTATTTGATACAGGTTAAAAATGTGTAGTCATACAAAACATTTCCATGTAGTCATATTGTAAAAGTAGCATAAATCGCCCCCCCCCCAAAAAAGAAATCTCAAGAACAAATTTTTTAAAAAGTATGCTTCAATATGTGTTTAGACACACCATCAGCTCTAGCTCTCTTTGGGGATGTGTTCCCTTTCTGACCCTAATTCCATTCCTAACCCAGTTCTATTCCATTTTCTTTTCTAATACTAATTTTAATGCTAACCCTAACCAATGGCTAGGTCTCTGAGGACTGTGGGGATTAGATTAAATTTAGGCATTCAGTAGAAACTGAAGAATTTTATCATTATTCCTGACTTGTATTTCCTTTTTACATTTTAGGAGTCCCCAAAACTTCCCAGTGGAGCATATGAAGGTGGGGCTCTTATCAAGTCATCTGGAAAACTTATGCTTTTACAAAAGATGCTTCGGAAACTGAAGGAACAGGGCCACCGGGTGCTCATTTTCTCCCAGGTAACTCCTGCCACCATTCTCTTTCTGCTTGCTTGGACTTATGATTTCTCAAAGACTCTGAAATCCTTGGTACTGGAAACTCTTTCGATTAACTTAATTTATGAATTTCTGTTCAATTTTTGTCTAGCCCAAGATCTTATTCTAAGGGTGTTAGAAATATCCCTTTTAAAATTGAATGTGGGAGGGTGGCTAGGTGGCACAGTGGATAGAACACTGGCCCTGGAGTCAGGAGTACCTGAGTTCAAATCTGGCCTCAGACACTTAATTACCTAGCTGTGTGGCCTTGGGCAAGCCACTTAACCCCATTGCCTTGCAAAAAAAACCTAAAAAAAAAGGCACTTATGTATTTTAGTCAAGACCTGGAAATTTAATCTTCCTTTTTGTCCACACAAAAGCTTGACTATTTTATTGTAGTGCATGCAGTTTATTATAAAATACATATTAACAGGGTGGCTAGGTGGCACAGTGGATAAAGCACCGGCCCTGGAGTCAGGAGTACCTGGGTTCAAATCCAGTCTCAGACACTTAATAATTACCTAGCTGTGTGGCCTTGGGCAAGCCACTTAACCCCATTTGCCTAGCAAAAACCTAAAAAAAAAAAAAAAAAAATACACATTAACATACAGTGAAGAACAGAATTTTTTTGATGTCAAAACATGTAAAAATTAAATATTATGAAAAAATTATTATTTAAAAGAGTCTTCTTCTCTACAGATTGTGTCCTTAGGTGGTTCCTTGCCTTGCTTGGGATCTGTAAAGGGGTAACTCTACCTATTTCCTAGCAGGAGGCTTTTGGTGCCTCCTTGGAAGGAATAATCTAAGGATAAGGAAAGGGAAACAACTAAAAAAGGAAAAAATAGTGTGTTTTGAATGACAAGTGAGGTTAGAAAGTAGAAATTATTTGGGAAGCCAAAATAGGACAGTGGTCCAGAATGGGTTGAAAACTAATAAATTTAGATTTTTTTTTTTTAAGAAATAAAACAGAAGGAGGACTAGGACTCCTACAGGGGAATTGGGTGGAAGAATAGATATGTTCTTATGACCCTTCTGTTTCCTTATTATCCCAGATAAACCTCCATTCTTCCCTATTTTCTTCCCCAAAAAATCCTTCTTCCCTTTTCCAGATGACCAAGATGTTGGATTTGCTAGAGGACTTCTTAGATTATGAGGGTTACAAATATGAACGGATTGATGGAGGCATCACTGGAGCACTAAGACAGGAGGCTATTGACCGATTCAATGGTGAGGGTACCCAGAGGCTCACAGGATGAAAATGATTATCTGGGGGATAGATTCATGGGTCACTAAAGATATCTGTGATACCTGTAATGACATGCTCTTAGAATTACAAGAAACTTCAAAGGGCTTCAAACTTCTACGTGAACAACAATCCCTGTTACAGTAGCCCCAATGAATAGTCATTTTACCAACTTTGTGTGAAGACCTCTAGTGAGTGGAAGTTTACTCTTTCCCCAGGCAGCCCATTCTACTTGTGGATTGTTCTAATTGTTAGGGTCAGTTACTGAGAGATAAAGACTTTAGTTCCTGAGAGAAGTCCTCTTGGTCATTGACAAGAGTTGTTTGCCTGAGTTTCTGAGGGAGTATAGGTTTGGCTAGAGAAGAGCCAGGGATTGGGAAATGAATTGCCTCTAGATGGGTCTGACTTTCCAATTGCCTCCTCACCTAGCCCCTGGGGCCCAGCAGTTCTGCTTTCTTCTATCTACTCGAGCTGGGGGCTTAGGCATCAATCTGGCCACAGCTGATACTGTCATTATCTTCGACTCTGACTGGAATCCCCACAATGATATCCAGGTGAGAATTTGAACAACCTGGGTATCCCACATAAAGAACAGGGGAGACATAGGGGAGGATGACCTAGAGTCAGAGAAAGATCTTTTTGGCTTTGGTGGTACATTCTCTTCCACAATGTCCCTTCTCTGAGGATGTTTTTTCTCTCCATTGTTCCCTGACTGGTCCTACTTTCTTTTGCCATTGTATAGGCCTTCAGCCGAGCTCACAGAATTGGTCAAGCCAACAAAGTGATGATTTACCGGTTTGTGACACGAGCTTCAGTAGAGGAGAGGATTACCCAGGTGGCCAAAAGGAAGATGATGTTGACACACTTGGTTGTAAGGCCTGGGTTAGGCTCAAAGGCCGGTTCAATGTCTAAGCAGGAGCTTGATGATATCCTCAAATTTGGCACAGAAGAGCTGTTTAAGGATGAAAACGAAGGTGAGAATGTTTTCTCCTGCCCCTTTCATAGCAAAAGCCTTTTTTTTTCTGTTTTCCTTTTTTCTCTATTTACACATCTAGTAATAATAAGGATAAAGGTGTTATATATAGCACTTTAAGATTTGCAAAGCACTTCACAAATATTATCTTGTTTGATCCTCACAACAACCTTGGGAGGTAGATGCTATTATAATCTCCATTTTATAGATGGAGATACTGAGATAAAGTTTAAACAACTTGCCTAGGGTCAAATGAGTTAGTGTTTGAGACTACATTTGAACTCAGATCTTTCTTCTGTTTGGTATTTAAAACCTTTCATAAGATGGTTCCAATCTCCTTTTCCAGTCTTATTATATGTTGCTCCTTTTGCAGACTGGAATAACCAAACTGGCCTTATTGTAGTTCTTTTCATATAAGACTCCATCTCCTCTCCCATATTGCACTGGCTAAATACCTTTATACCCTGGAATGTAATCCCTCTTTGTTTCTGACTCCTGTTATCCCTAGTTTCCTTCAAAGCTTATTTCAAATGCTACCTCTTACATGAAATCTTCTGATCTCCTCAAATATTAGTGTCGCTCTCAGAAATATGTATATTTATTTCATATATACCATGTTGTGTAGGTAATGTCTTCTTCAGTAGCATATAAGCTCGTGGAGGGCAGGAGTGTTTTCATTTTTATTTTTATATTTACAATTGACTAGCATAGTACTTGATGCAGAGGAGACACTTAATAACTATTTATTGATTAATGTAAAAGCTCTAGTCCCTGGGAGCCAAAACATTTGAACCAAAGTCCCTAGGAGAAAAACTATCTCTTGCATACCTTCTCCAAGGAAAAAGAAAATCTTTTCCCTGTTGCCTGATCATTCCAGGATCTTGCTTCTTGTTCATAGTTGTGGTTGGTGTCTCAAACCTCATAATTCTTGTGTCTGTTTTACCTCAGGGGAAAACAAAGAAGAAGATAGTAGTGTGATCCACTATGACAATGAGGCCATTGCCCGACTACTAGACCGGAACCAGGATGCAACTGAAGACACTGATGTGCAGAACATGAATGAATATCTCAGCTCTTTTAAAGTGGCACAGTATGTGGTTCGTGAAGAGGACAAGGTAAGGGACTTGGAGCCAGTCACTGGGATTCCCTAGTTCTGCTTCTCTATAATGATCAATTCCCACAAAGTCTTACTGGCTGGTTAGGTGTGACACAAATAGAAGATTAGAGAAAGAACATTCTTTCCTTCAGGAAGATTTCACTGTAATGGGGAAGGGAAGAAAAGGGAATGACCATTTATTAAGTGTTTACTATGTACCTTGATCAGCATTTTATAAATATCTCATCTGATCCTTACAACAACCCTCAGAGGTAGGTGCTGTTATTATCCCCTTTTATAGTTTTTTTTTGTTTGTTTGATTTAGGTTTTTGCAAGGCAATGGGGTTAAGTGGCTTGCTCAAGGCCACACAGCTAGGTAATTATTAAGTGTCTGAGGCCGGATTTGAACCCAGATACTCCTGACTCCAGGGCCGGTGCTCTATCCACTGCGCCACCTAGCTGCCCCTTATCCCCTTTAATAGTTGAGGAAACTTGGGCAGCCAGAAGTAAGTGACTCGCCCTGAGTCACATAGCTAGTGATAATCTGAGGCTGAATTTGAATCCAAGTCTTTCTGATTCTTAGCCTGGTACTTTATCCACTGTACCCCCAATCTGTCTAATGAGAAAACTGTATCTCTCCTCATAAAGCTACCAAACTAATAGATAAGACAGGCCTTGTAAAGAGACTCAGATATAGGGTGCTTTATCAGTGCAGGCAAGGCAGGTGAATCCATAAAGATATTGAAAAAGCAGAGAATGAGGATGTGCTAGGAAAGAGTAGAATAAGGAAATGAAACAAAACGGCATGTTGAAATTTTGGATACAAGAGAGGGAAAAGATTTGAGTACATCAGTAGTAGAAAGATGGGATGAGGTGGCGCAGTGGATAGAGCACCGGCCCTGGAGTCAGGAGTATCTGGGTTCAAATCCGGCCTCAGACACTTAATAATTACCTAGCTTTGTGGCCTTGGGCAAGCCACTTAATCCCATTTGCCTTGCAAAAACCTTAAAAAAAATAAAAGATGGGATGATGGGGAAAGAGGTCCCATGGAAGTTGGAGATTAGGGAGCTGCTAATATTCTCTCTACCTTTCCCTTAGATTGAGGAGATAGAGCGAGAGATCATCAAGCAGGAAGAAAATGTGGACCCTGATTACTGGGAAAAGTTGCTTCGACATCACTATGAGCAGCAGCAGGAGGACCTAGCCCGAAACCTTGGCAAGGGTAAACGTGTTCGAAAACAAGTCAACTATAATGATGCTGCACAAGAAGACCAAGGTGAGGGGTTTTTACCCCATCCTGCCTAGTGATGATTAAGGATCACACTGCCCTTGTCCTGGTGAAGATTGGGGGATAGGAGGAAAGAAAATGCTTAGCAGGACATAGGAGAGCCTGAGAGAGCTAGATACAAATAGAATGGGAGAAGACTATGAAAGAACCCTTCCTGATGAGAACTCAAATGTTTAGGAAGATCTAACAGGAAATAGAAGCTACGTAGAAGTCATCCAGAGGTCATGGTGGGTCACATTTTAAAGCAGACCACACAAGAGTCAGGAATCATGGGAGAGGAGACCCTCCCCAGAAGTCTCTCATGTGTTTGTGTGTGTGTGTGTGTGTGTGTGTGTGTGTGTGTGTGTGTGTGTGTGTTTGCTGAGTAGGGATAGTATCAGCATACTTAACATTTAAACTCAGATTAGAAAGGAGAAGGGGGGGGGGGTCATCCAAAGGTGGGGAGGACACATGACTTAGTTTTCAATATTTAGGAGAACAAAGGCCACATTGGAAGAAGAAATTCTCTAGAGTCAAAGATTTTCAGATGAGAGGAGTCTAGCATCTACTGATCTCACACACTTGTTACTTTCACAGATAACCAGTCTGAATATTCAGTGGGGTCAGAGGAAGAAGATGAGGACTTTGATGAACGACCAGAAGGTGGGAGCTATCTTTATAATCTTGTACCCAAGTTTATTATATTTTGCTTCCCAATTCCCTTCAGATTTATTGTCTATTTTCTGTGACTTAATTGGGATATTAATTAGACCACTGCATAGATTTCAGGGGATTCATGAATTTGGATGGGCTAAAAAAATGTACATAACTAGGGGTGGCTAGGTGGTGTAGTGGATAAAGCACTGTCCCTGGAGTCAGGAGCACCTGGGTTCCAATCCGGTCTCAGACACTTAATAATTACCTAGCTGTGTGGCCTTGGGCAAGCCACTTAACCCCGTTTGCCTTGCAAAAAAACCTAAAAAAAAAAGTTTAAGAACTGATTTAGACTTATTCCATTTAGATCCATTCAGCTTTGAAAAGTGAAAATTACCACACATAGTTCATAATCCCACTTTCTTTTGTGTGTTGGAATATCAGTACTGAGGGGTGGAAAAGGTGGACCTGCTAATCAAGTTCTCTCCTACCAGGACGTCGTCAGTCAAAGAGGCAACTACGTAATGAGAAAGATAAACCGCTCCCTCCACTGTTAGCTCGAGTTGGGGGCAACATTGAGGTAAAAACTTAGGAACTTAGATTCCCTGAGACCATATTTAGACCAGAGTTTTGGGGGAGAAAGGCTGGCAGGCTTAGAATTCAAAATCACTGAGAGGAACAGGAATCAAGACACACATGATTCTTTGGTCACACTCTGTCCCAACTGCCCATTAGGTGCTTGGGTTCAACACCCGTCAGCGAAAGGCCTTCCTGAATGCAGTAATGCGCTGGGGGATGCCACCACAGGATGCCTTCACATCTCAATGGCTGGTACGGGACCTGAGGGGCAAAACTGAAAAAGAGTTCAAGTGAGTATGGATTATAGAGGAATGGAGACTTTTAGAATAAAATTGGGATAGGGCCATCAAGTTTGGGATAATTAGTACTCTCCTTGGCCTCCATATGATGTGACCTTACTCAACTGATCACCACTGCCTTTCCTCTTTTCCTCAGGACCCTATTTCCTGGGGGGTGAGCTCAGCCTACCTCCATCCCCCCTCATTGGGTCCCAGAATAGAGCCAAGATGGGTCTCACTCTTACCTCATGAGCAGAAAGGAGTGTGAGACAGACATCTACTGTGGCTAGTACTGGCAACACATACTGTACTTAACAATCATATTGCAGGGGTGGGCAGAGAAAGATGAAGAGTATAACTGATGGGGCCTGGGGAAGAAGAAGAGTAAACCTGAGGAACCATGTTTGGATTGGGAAGCCTGATGGTGATGTGATTAAGGGGAAGAAATATAGGAGGGGGGTTATGGCTCAGAGTTTATAATCCCTGTGTCTTTCTCACTGCCCTATTTCCCCTCAAGACTTTCTAAACCTACCCAATCTGGTATTTTTTAGGGCCTATGTTTCTTTGTTCATGCGACATCTCTGTGAACCTGGGGCAGATGGCTCTGAGACCTTTGCTGATGGTGTTCCTCGGGAGGGGCTGAGCCGACAGCAAGTGTTGACTCGAATTGGAGTCATGTCCCTAGTTAAGAAGAAGGTATGGACAACTCCCCCTCCTGCCTTTTTCCTTAGGAACAAATATGATGCAAATTTCCTTTTCTTCTTTTGTTTCTTGTTCTTCAATTCTATACCTGGGTTGGTGAGAGTATGAGGATAAACCCGAGTAGTTGCCAAGCATCTAGAGCCACAGCCTCCCACACCAATTCCTAATGGAAGTAAAGACAAAGACACAGACACACACACACACACACACACACACACACACACACACACACACACACACCCCTTTATTCTGTTTTTTAGGTACAGGAGTTTGAACATATCAATGGCCGATGGTCAATGCCAGAGTTGATGCCTGACCCTAGTGCTGATTCTAAGCGTTCATCCCGAGCATCCTCCCCTACCAAGACATCTCCTACCACCCCTGAGGCTTCTGCAGCCAACAGTCCCTGCACATCCAAACCTGGTAATCATATAACAGGATTCAATTTTTGAAAGGAGAAACAGGAGGAAAATGTATAATGGAGTTGAGACAAAAATTCAGTGTCAGCTAAATAGAGAGGAACAGAAACTTAATGACAGTCTCTGTAATGATCTATTTTCTTCCTTTTTTACAGCTACTCCAACCCCAAGTGAGAGAGGGGATGAGACAAGGATGCCTCCTGAAAAGGATGAAGCTGACAACTCAGAAGAGAAGCCAGATAAAGACAAAAAAGGAGGGGAGAAGATGGAGACAGAGGTAGGGGGGTGTGTGTGTGTGTGTGTGTGTGTATGTGTGTATGCTTGAATCCCTCAGAGAGAGAACAGCAACAAAAGCCTGGAAGGCAAAATTATATGCTTTCTTTTACCTCCTAACTTTGTTTATGAGGGCAGCTGGATGGTGCAGTGAGTTGAGCATTGGCCTAAATCAGGAGGATGGGGGTTAGAACCCACTTCAGTAGTTGACACTTACTAGTTGTGTGACCTTGGGCAAGTCACTTAATTCTGATTGCCTCACATCCAGGGCCATCTCCAGTTGTCCTGATTCATAGCTGGTCATTGAACCCAGGTGACACGGGAGGGGAAAAGTGAGGCTGGTGACTTAGCACAACACCCCCTCACTCAAATTCATTTCATATGCTTGTCATGGTATCCCTTCACTGATGTTGTGGTCTTCTTCAAGAACAAAAGACAAACATTATTATAACTTTCTATATCCCCTTCAGACTGATGCCCCCAGCCCAACCCCTTCACCGGGGGAACCAAGGAGGATAATTCTAGGTGATGAGGAGTCTGAAGTTCCTGGAGAATTAGAAGCTGAACCAGGGAACCGAGGAGACAAGGAAAAACCAGGTAATTGTTGGCCTTTGCAGTACTGGGGGAAGAATAGACTCCTGGTTCTCCTACTTAAGTCAGAAGGTAGTGTAATATCCTTTCTTCCTCACAGCTAGAGAATCATCACTAGGAGAAAGGGAAGAGGTGAACCTGTTGGATAAACAGGAATATGGGGAGAAACCAAGAGGGATAAATGGGGGATTTAGGCAAGAGAGATAATGGGTGGAAGGACTGAATCCTTGGTCTATGAGGGAAGCAGGAATGAAAGCGACAGGGTTGGTGATGGCTGTGGAGTCAGTTGCTTGGGTCCTGGGAGTATGGTTGTTTGATATGGAGTTTAGAAAGCAGTCCTTGGATTATTGGAAGGGATTCTGGCTTGAGAGTGATCAGTGTTTTCCTGACTCCTTCCCTTCACAGAAGAGCATAAAGGGGAAAGGGAACCACGATTAGGGCCATCTCGAGATGAACCCCGGTCCAATGGACGTCGAGAAGAGAAAATTGAGAAACCACGGTTCATGTTTAACATTGCAGATGGTGGCTTTACAGGTATAAAATATTCTCACTCACTGCCAACAAAATTTGTCATATAAATTATCTCTAAACTCCCATAGTGAACTCTTGTCTTCAGGAGGTCTCCCTAGGATATTCTATTTTAGGGTATTTATATGCCACATCTATTCTTTCGTTTGAGCTACTTCGGTTGTGTTTTGCTCATAGAGCACAGCACATTCTCTGATGATGCCTGGGCCAGCTTGTCCTATGTAATGCAATCAGTTCCAAAATTCTTAAAAGAATCCTTGAGAGTGTCTTTATATAGCTTTTTTTGCTCTGCCCTGTTCTTCATAAAATAGTCTTTTTAGCAAGCATTTGGCAAACTTTGGCAAGTTTGGTATTCGAACAATTTGAGCAGCCCATTGGCTACTATTGTTAATATATATACCTTTTCACTTCTTGATATCTCTTGTACTTGACCTACCTCTTTCCTTTGAAAGCTAGAACAATTCTAATCCTTCCACTTAATAGCCTGTCAAATGTCATGATAGAGGCTTTATTTTCTGTCTCCATGCTTTGTGCAGTCATTCCTCCATGCTTGGAATGCATTCCATCCTTTCTTCTTCAAATCATTAGTTTCCTTCAAAGCTTAATTCAAATGCCACTTTCAACTTGAGTCCTTTCCCAATCTTTCCAGTGCCTCTCTACCAAAATTACCTTGTATTTTACTTGATATGTACTCATGTGTGAACATGTTATTTTCCCTAATAAAATGTAAGCTCCTTGAGAGTAGAATGTTTCGTTTGTATCTTGTCTTTGTGTCTCCAACACCTAGCATAGCATATAGTAGGCATTATTGAGTGATTACCCTAACTCACCCCTGTAACTGACCTATGTATTAGTAAGCCTAACTCCTTTCCTTCCATCACTGATCTTTCCCATCTCCTAGAACAAGGAGATAGGGGAAAATATAGGATTGCTTGGAGTATGATGATGTGATCATTACAGGTGCCTGATGCTTCTTTTGTTTCTCTCCTCCCTTCCTTCCCAGAGCTGCATACACTGTGGCAAAATGAGGAACGGGCAGCTATTTCCTCTGGTAAACTCAATGAGATTTGGCACCGGAGGCATGACTACTGGCTGCTAGCTGGGATCGTCCTGTATCCTTCATAACATGAAAAAAAACTCACAACCCAGGGAGAAAAACTGTAGGGAAAAATGAGCTATAATGAAGGAGGTTCACATATCTTGGGGAGAAGGGGCTTATATTCTGGGGACAGCTACAGGGGAGAATGCTCTTACACCCTGGGAAAGGAGGCCAAGGGACAGAGGAGAATCTGTTGTTCCACAGTCCATCTCCATTGAGTTCCTTGACAGAAATTCTCTTTTCCCTCTGCCGGTAGCCATGGCTATGCTCGGTGGCAGGACATCCAAAATGATGCCCAGTTTGCCATCATTAATGAGCCATTTAAAACTGAGGCCAACAAGGGAAACTTCCTGGAAATGAAAAACAAGTTCCTAGCCCGGAGGTTCAAGGTGGGTTATTGAAGTTAAGGTCTGAATAGAGTGGGGGGGGGGTGGCAGTTGAGATCAATTTCAGCTTCAGAATTCTTAGGGTTTTAGAAAGGGTTAATGCTTAGAACTGAGTCAAGATATCAGTTTCATTTTGATGAGAGATTAACACTGTGAAGACTAAGACCAAGATTTCAATGTAAATTCTTAGAATTGGAATTATTAATTAAGGTTTCAAAGTTAGAATCAAGGTTAGGGTGAGTTGGTGAGTATTACGCTGAGATAGATTTTTTTAGGGGGGGATTAGGGGTTTTTTTGTTGTTGTTTTTTTTTTTTTTGCAAGGCAATGGGGTTAAGTGGCTTGCCCAAGGCCACACGGCTAGGTAATAAGTGTCTGAGACCAGATTTGAACCCAGGTACTCCTGACTCCAGGGCCGGTGCTTTATCCACTGCGCTACCTAGCCACCCCTGAGATATAGATTTAAGTGAGATAATTGTATACTTTAGAACACAAATTCATTAATATATTCATTGAAGACTTACTTTGGTATCTCTTGTACCTCTCACTTCTGGGCATTCATCCCACCATACCTGTAGCTCCTGGAGCAGGCGCTGGTGATCGAGGAGCAGCTTCGGCGGGCGGCCTACCTGAACCTGTCGCAGGAGCCGGCGCACCCCGCCATGGCCCTCCACGCCCGCTTCGCCGAGGCCGAGTGCCTGGCCGAGAGCCACCAGCACCTCTCCAAGGAGTCGCTGGCGGGGAACAAGCCGGCCAACGCAGTCCTGCACAAGGGTAAGGGCCGCGGCGGCCCCGCGCGGGGGAGGGCCCACAACGCTGCGTAAGTCTGCACCCTGCATCCCGCGGAACACCTTCCCTCACCCTTCTGACCCCTGTACCCTCCTTTTTAAAATTAAATTTAGTATTTTCAATTAACAAAAGTCTATTTTCTCTCTTTCCTACCTTCCCTAATTGGAAAAAAAAAACCCTTGCAAAGCAAAACAACCCTTACCTTTTTAAAGCCCTACCCCCTAGCCTCTAACATTCTAACCCTGCTGCCCAATCCCCATGGAATCTTAATCTATACAAATCATATATTCTACCCTACCATTTACCACATCCCCTTTACCAAATTTATTAGAACTTATTTTAGCTTTTTTTAGCTTCTAAACTTCTGATATTGTATCTCAGTGGATCTTCCTTCTCCATTCCTGTGCACTGTGCACACCTTTCCTTGACTGTTACACCCCATATAATCTTTACCTTGTTCCCTGTCCCTACCACCTGTCTAACTCACCCCTAATGAACCTAATATCACTTTGACCTTTGACCTCAAGTGTCAAAACTGTCATCCAAAAATTCTTTCACCTTTGTTGCACTTCAAATTCAAGAACTTTTTATTTATGGACTGATACCCTGAACCTGTAATCCTTTGTTACCTCTTCTAGTTCCCTGTATCTCTAAATTTTTAACTCTGATCCCCTAACACTCCTTCCCTTAACCTCTCATCCACTGGATCCTAGGCTCCCTAAATTTACTTAATTCTTCTGGTTCCTCCTATTTCCTTTTCATTACCCCCTTTTGGGATCCTCTGGTCCCCATGTCCTCCTATGACTTCCCTTATCCCCCCTTCTTTTCTTTACCCTCCTTCCTTCTCAGTCCTCTCCATCTGACCTCCTTTTTCTTGTTCTCTATCTCAAGTCCTTTGAATTATCTTCCTCCCTTGCCCCATGTCTTTTTCACTATCTTAGTCTCTCATTCTCTATTTTTGTTGCAAACTCTGTCATTCTCTGACACTGTCTCTCTCTCTGTCTCTTCTGGCCTCCATCTCTCCTGGTGACGGCCCGGTCTCTTTGTCCTTGTCTCTTTCTCTTGCTCTTTCTTTCTCTGCGGCCCGGGCCCCAGTTCTGAACCAGCTGGAGGAGCTGCTGAGCGACATGAAGGCAGATGTGACCCGCCTTCCAGCCACCCTGTCCCGCATCCCACCCATCGCAGCCCGCCTACAGATGTCCGAGCGAAGCATTCTCAGCCGTCTGGCCAGCAAGGGCACAGAGCCCTATCCCACACCGGTAAGTCTCTACCTTCTTTTACCTCAGAACTAGGTTTGTTTCTTTTGCCCCATTTTCTGTCGGAGATCCATGAAATGGAATATAATTACAACTCTTTGGGTCACTATGACAGGAGGTATAGCAGGATACAGAGGTCTAGCATGTTTATTTCCCATTAGGCCCTTTTCCCAAATCTTGTTCCTTCAGGGACAAATGGCTTTTCTTCCTCAAACTTCTTGTTAATTTGAGAACATGGATGTTTTACTTCCCTTCTATTCCAGGCCTTCCCTCCGGGTCCTTACGCCACACCACTGGGGTACGGAGCAGCCTTCAGCTCAGCTGCACCCGCCGGGGTCCTGGCCGCCGGCGGCGCCAATTACAGTCAGATGCCCGCAGGGTCCTTCATAACAGGTCAGCCTGGGGATAGCAAGAGGACTGCATCTGTGATTTCATTAACATAGAGAGGTCCCAGTTAGGAAAACTCCCTCTATCAATGCAGATTGACATCTTTGCAACTTACAAAACTGAGCATTGGAAAGATAAGTTAAATGATTTTCCCTGGATCACAGAGTTATATGTGTCTGTCAGGACTGTCTGAGGTTACCTTCATTAAGCTTTCCTTCCCTACTTCTTCCTAATTGCCCCTACTCTAGTCTCACTTTTTAACCCATGCTATCTTCCCATTTCCTTCTGCTCAACTTTACTCTTGTCTTGCTCCCTTTGTTCCCATCCATACCTGAAACTCTTTCCTTATATCAATCTTTCTGGGCCTTGCCTATCTTCTCACCCTTTTTTAACTGAGCTGAAGCTCTATTACTCTCTCACTCAGTGACACCTCAGTACCCTATCTCCTAATCCTTATAACTCACCTCCTGTGACTTAATTTCTTCCTGTTTGGAAGGAAGAAAATAGAAAATCAGTGTTTCATCCTGGGAATTGGACATAAACCTAGTTGTGTGGCACAAGGGAGTCTCAGGAAAAGGGGATCTCTACCTCTAATCCTCAATACTATAAGTGTCATGAGACACTATAGATATGGATTTGTGCCAAATTCAAGATGTGGAGCTTGGATGTGGCTTTGGATATTGATGCCATCTCAATAATCCTTCCCCAAACAGCCGCGGCCAACGGCCCTCCCGTGTTGGTGAAGAAGGAGAAGGAGGGGACAGTGGTGTCCGACGGTCAGGATCGGAAGGAGCCCAGGGCTGGGGAAGTGATCTGTATAGACGACTGAAAGGTCCCCAGCCCTGCCACTCATCCCGTCCCAGGGGCCGTCCTCCAGCTCACATCCCACCCCTGGGGCTTGCTGCCAATCCTCCACCTTCCCCACCCCTTGGGCCACCATCAGGATAGGAAGGAGCCCCTTTCACCTCCACCCCTATTTTCCAAACCAGGGCTTTCTCCCCCTGTATTCCCCTACTCCCTTGTCCCAGGTGCCTTCTCCATTGATGCTTTGAATGAAGGTGCTGTGGTTGGGGAGGGATGTGGGGAGTTGTTCTTCCAAAGTAGCCCCAACCTTAATACATACAGCTCTCCAGCAAATGGTTTGGGGTAAGAGGGGAAGGAAAGGGGTAGGGCTTCCCCAATTTTCCCTTCCCCCTGCAGTATTAACTCTATCCTCAGTATCCAAGGCGGGGAATTTGCCCTGCCTGGTATGGACCCACATGGGGAAATGAAAGAACTCTTGAGAAAGGGAGGGAAAATCTGAGGTGGGAATGGGAAACGACCCCTAGGGGAAAGAGATTCGAGGTGTAGCTACATGTTGCTGTCCTCTACCTCCCCCAAAATTGAGGGTGGGAAGTTGGAGGGAGGGAGGGCAATCCATGTTCAGCCTCAGAATAAAGGCGCCATTCACTGGCTGAGTCACCTTCCCGTGTACTGGCTCCTTGTTGTATTAGGGGGATTTCCTCCCCCCTCCCCCAAGGGACCAAGTACCACCTCCCCCTAAGAAAAATGTCAGGGATGGAGGACATTCTCTCAGGCCAAAGAGGAGCCTCCCCCAACCTCAATGACCCAGGTATTGTAGAGAAGATGGGAAGGAATACAAAGGGCCAGAACTGTGGAACAGGCCCTTTTGTGCCCCAGCTCTGGAAACTCAGGTGTCCTAAGAGTGCTCTACCAACCCCCTCCTTCCTTTGCCCTCACCCTTCTCCCCCGCAGCTCCAAGCTTGGACCAAGGGGCTGGATTTGACTGGATAAGGTGGGGTGTACTAGCTAGGGAAACCTTGCCTCCATACCTCTGAGATCATAACAAGAGAACTTGGGGGTGAAGGAGGATAGGGAAATATTCCCCCCATGGGGACCAAGGGAAAGTGACATTTTGCATGGTGAACCCCCAGCTACCACAGTCCTCTTTGCTATCCCCTCTACCTTTTCCTTACTCCAACCCTTCTGCTTTTCACACCTGCTCCTCACCTATCCCACTCCCTTCTGTAATGGGTTTCTTGGTTGTACATATAAATTATACTTTCCTTTCTGTGTGCTCTATTATTTTGGGGTCAGGGTTCTTTGCTCATGGTGGGGACTGATGAAGGGAGGTTGGGTATCAGGCTCTTGGTGCTGTTCCATATATCAATCTCTGTTTTAAGATTTCTTTATTTCTTTTTTTTTTCAACTCAGTCAGTAAGCATTTCTTAAGTAGCTCATGTTCCAGGCACCGTAAGACATAAAGACAAAAGACAGTCCTTAGTTTGTAGAAGAGTTTACAATTTAATGGAGGAGAGACTACATGATAACTATGTACAAACAATAATATAGTCAGGATAATATCACAGGCTTTCCTACTTCATTCCTGGAAGCTCTTCATTAGGCTTGGTGAAAATATGGTTAGGCAGAACTTATAGCAGAGTGAGATCGATAAGCTGCCTCAGGGGTGAAGCTGAGGGTAAAGTGTGAACTGGAAGGGACTGAAGAAAGACACATATATTCCAACTGCCTCATTTTTTTTAACAGATGAGGAAACTGAGGCCCAGTAAGGGTAACTTTAGAAGTTTATATATGTAGCAGTAGTCAGAGGTAGGACTCAAATGCAGTACTCTGACTACACAGAGCCTTTCTACTGTACTGTAAAGTACTCTTCCTATTATACTATGAAGCCTAAGGTAGAAGCCTAAGAAGACTTATGGGAGGATAAGTAGGAGTGTTCAGATAGATGCCAAGCTTTTCTATTACTCATCCACCTCCACCTCTTCCTGTAGTCCACAACAATTACCAATTGTTCAGTTAAGCAATTAATTTGTGGTGAAGGGATACAGGACTAGACCTCCTGGTGATGTTTTGGATAGGTTAAAAGGTTAATGGAATTACTGAGTAATTAAGAAAGGAGTGAAAAATGGACAAAGGCCAGAAAAATGATTTGTAGCTAGTAGTGGGGACCTTTGCCATTTCACAGGATCTATTGTGAAAGTAAAGAAACCAAGAGAATTGGAGCAAAGAAAGATGTATTCATCTGTTCTCTCCATTGTTGACCATGTTTTATGATATGATCCCCACCAGACTTCCAACTATAGCTACCCCAAGCTGGGGAAGAATGAACAGCTACCAGGAACAGAAGTAGTTAAGAGTACAGTTGAAGAAAAATAGATAATGAAAAAGTAAATTCTATTAATAAACTTAGGAACTACCTAGCTGTGTGGCCTTGGGCAAGCCATTTAACCCCATTTGCCTTGCAAAAGCCTTAAAAAAAAAAGGAACTGATGTTACAGATAAAAAGTTTTTCTGCCCTTGATAGGCTTACAAGTCTCAAAGGAGAAATAAGAAATATATACAAATAAGTATGGAAAGATCCACACAAACTACAAATAGGGATGGGGGTGGTGGAAGAATTGAAGACCTTGGGGCAACAACAAAAGTGCTGGTATTTGACTTTCTTGGTTCTCTTAAGACCAAGGATATAGAATTCATTTTCTTGGAATTAAAAGTAGGCTCTTTGTGCCATTCATTCTTTTCCATCTCAAACCATTTCACAGAAATGCTAACACGGCAGTTGCTCTTACAGACAGGCCAAAGGAACCATCATGTATCTATCCCTGTTACAAGTGTAGACTCTAGGGCTGTTAGGATCAGTTCTAAGCCTTTGCCAGAGCCCAAATTAAGAGGGCTGCTATTACACATGAGTTTTAAATCTCACACACACACATTCACATTCACACTCCTTGGATTTGGCAGGGAGAACCCCAGCCCCAGTTCACCCTTATGGGATATGAGTGGACAGCAGGAGGAGTCAGCAGCTGGTTACACCTTCATGGTTACAGTCCAGGTATCCTCAAAGCACGTAACAGGTTGTAAGGGTTTTGCTCTGTGGACAGCAGTAGAGCACTGAGGAGAGTAAACAGACAGGTCAGGGAAAGAGGGATGCAGTCTTCATATAGCCACCCTCACAATCCATATCTAGCATCTGGGGTGGTACCCCTAGCCTCGGGTTCCTTTTCCCACAAACATTCTTTTAGGAGGATGTGACTTCAAGTGCATGACAGTTTACATTTATACTGCAGTAGCTAACCCTCTGGGCCTGGAAATGGGAAAACTTGGGTTCAAGTTCTGTCTCAAGACACCAACAAATCACTTCTATTTGCCTCAGTTTCTTCAACTGTTAAGGGATAATAATGATAGTTACCTCGAAGGGGTGTGAGGATCAAATAAGACAATCACCTGACGAATGGTAAGCACTTCTAGCTATAAGCACTTATGGGCCTCTAGGTGGCGCAGAGGATAGAGTGCCGCCCTAGTCTGACTAGCGACTCAAGCACTAGGCAAGTCACTTAACCCTGTTTGTCCCAGGCCCTGAATTTTTTTTTTTTTTAGGTTTTTGCAAGGCAATGGGGTTAAGTGACTTGCCCGAGGCCACACGGCTAGGTAATTATTAAGTGTCTGAGACTGGATTTGAACCCAGGTCCTCCTGACTCCAGGGTCAGTGCTTCTACCCACTGCACCACCTAGCCGCCCCCCAGGCCCTTCATTTCTAAAAATGAACTAGAAATGAACCGGCAAACCATTCTAGAATCTTTGCCAAGAAAACCCTCAATAGAGTCGCAATGAATGGAACATGGGAAAAAATCCATAAATGCTTCTTTCCCCTTCCCCTAAGGGTATCCTCACAACTGTGGGTGATTTAAATGACATATGGTAAAATGAGGTCAAAACAGCTGGAAAACTCCCAGCTTCCCAAGCAGATGCCGAGCCTCCCGAGCCCGCTTCAGAGCCCGCTTCAGAGCCCGCCCGGCCCAAGGCCCCCTGGGCCCCGGAGCCACCGCTCACCGTTGCCAGGTAACGGGCGCCGCCGCCGGCTCGTGGCTTTGTCCCACAGCCCCAGCAGCGTCCTCCACGCCGCCGCCCAAGGCCCCGGGCCCCGCGGGCCTCCGGCCTCCGCGGTCTCCGAGGCGGCCCGGGCTTCGGCCCCCGGGCTCCGGGCCGCGGCCTGCGCCCGCTCCTTCTCCTTCAGGAGAGCCCACAGCTGCGGGTCGAGCGGCAGGCGGGAGACGCCGCCGCGGGGCACGCGCGAGGCCGCGCGGCAGAAGGGGCAGGTGACCCCGCGGCGCAGGCGCAGGCGCAGGCGCACCGCCCGGGCCGCGCGGCCGCCGGGGCCCCGCGCCGCCAGCTCCCGCAGGCAGGCGGTGCAGAGCGTGTGGCCGCAGCGGCGCGGCGCGGGCCCGGGCAGGCGGCGCGGCGCCCGGCCCTGCAGGTCGTAGGGCCGGTAGCAGATGCCGCAGTCCAGCTCGCCCCGCTCCGGAACCGAAGGGCTTCTCCACAGCGGCCGCATCCTCCGCGGGCCGGCGGGCTGCCGGGCTGCTAGCCCCGCGGCGTCCGCCTGGCAGTGCCCATCCCGGGGCCGGGCGCCGCGCCCTCCCGCCTCCTTTATGCGGAAGCGGCCGGGCCGTGACGTCACCGAGGCGCGGGTGAGTTTTCGCCCCGGGGGCTGAAGCTTGAGGTCGGGGAATGCCAGGACCGTGATGGGGGAGGGGAGTCAGACCCACCCGGCCGCCCCTGCCCTAGGTCCCACAGCTTTCCCTTCCGAGGCCAGATTTTAGCAGTCCCATCCCTTTTCCTTCGTTTTCTTCCCCTTCCACCCATGCATCTCCAGACCGGAACCCTAGCCGTTTGGGCCAGCTTTAGAACTCAATCAAGTCGTCATCAGCCTTCATTCAGACCTCCGGGAAGGGAGAGCTTCCTGCGACTCCCATTCCCCTTCTGGGGAGCCCCAGGTGTGTCCAGGCCCTGGCCTGAGCGACCAGAAGCGGGGAGACGAGGTGCAAATACATACAAAGCAAGCTCGCTACATCCCGGGAAAGAGGAAATAAAACAGAGGGCAGGCGCCAGAATCAAGAGTTGGTGAAGGCTTCTTATAAAAGGGGGCTTTTGTAGGAATTTAAAAAGAGCCAGAGAAATGAGAGCATTCCAGGCATGGGGAACAACGAAAGAGAATGGCAGGAGCATTTTTTTGCTTTTATAAATTCTAAATCAAAATAAATAAATAAACAAAAAATAAAATAAACTCTAAATCTGGCTCTGTAACTTTTGGTTATTGCTCTTAATTTTGCTTTTCAAAACAGGTGTATCCCCTCTTGCAAATCATAGCTTTTCAAATACTTTCTTTAGAAAGGTGTCCTCCCTTAAACTTTTCCTAAGATAGTTTCTTTAATATCTTGGTCACTTTTATCTGGACACCCTTGCTTGACAATGTCCATGTTAAAATACAGCATCCATAATAATGTGATTTTTTGGTTCTGATCTGACCAAAGCAGGATACGACAGGACTTTGATTTTCCTAATCCAGCATACCATGCTTTTCTTAATGTGTAGCCTCTTCCCTTTGTTCTACCTTTTAATCTTCAGATCAAATACAAGTTTGGTCCTATCTGACCCTTGGGAAGAAGCTCCCCTTCTTCCTGAGATATGACTACAAACTAAACATAGATGCCTAAATTCTGAAATCCTGTCTATCTATCCCAACCTACCCCCCCCCCCACCTTGCCACCTCCCTGGACATATTCAGACCTCCCCAATCTCAGCCCTTTTAGTATTTTCTGACAGTGACTTCCTAACTCACTGTCTTCTCAAACCCACATTTTTTTTTTACTGTCCTCTTACATATGTTCTCTTTCAAAGCAAGATAGGGCTGTTCATCCTGATAATTTGGTTTTTTTTAACTCCCATGGAATCAGTTTTCATTAGAACAGTGATTACACTTCTATATCTTCTTTCTTATTCTTTAGTACCAAACTTCTGCTTGACTCTTTCCAATACCATATAATACTACTCCCATTTTTGTCACTGCCATATAAGCCCCCTTTTCCAATAATTCTCAGTTTTCAGCACTCATTCCAGCCTGAGAAGGGTTGGAGTGGAAATACGAATCCAGATTCCAGGACCATGGCCTCAAGAATGTCAGAAATGAATCCCATCTGGAGTAGCAGGACCTTTACACCCACACACCATCTTTCCTGCTAACACAGTCCAGAATAATGTATGACTCAGGGTTCCAGCTTCTTCCATAGGTAAACAGGACATGGCTCTCTTGACCTACATTCTCCACTGGGATTCTACCACCAAATTTAGAATGGAGTCAACTCATACCTAAGGCTTTAGCTTTAGTTGCCTGCTATCTCTATCTCCTAGGTTCCACTACTCTAGAAAACCAATCTTTTCATTATTCTCTAGATATTCTAGAATTTGTCAATGTCTTTCCTAAAATAGGATGCCAATACTTGTAAGGTTTGCTTTATCCAGGGAAGAGTATAGTAAGACTATCACCCCCTTTCTTTGGAGTATTTATTTTTTGTTTAGACCTGTGATTCCATAAGTATTGGAAGCTTCTTCTACCATAGTAATTATTGGGTAAATTAGAATTTTAAAGAATTGCCTTGAAGAACTGAACAGTTCGGTGACCTGCCCAGAATAGGTCTGAGAAGTGGGTCTTAACAACCCAGATCTTCCTGACTCCAGCCCTCTTTTCTAACCACCATGAACATGGATTCTCTTCTAGACATTGTCCCTTAAATTTATCTTAGTGTTTTAACTGATTCATATTGAAATCTGAAACTGAGACCCAGAGAGGTTAATGCGTAGTCCTAGGTTACATAGTAAACAATAGAAACAGTTTTTGATCCCAGGTCTTCTGACTCCAAATCCAGTGTTATTTCTACTCTATCATGTTGCTGCCATTTAAAAACTACAAACAAACCAAAAAAATAAAGCCATTTTTTCCTGGCACTAACTCAGACCCTTCAAAATTACAACTGACATTACTTATTTCTTGTAGAAACCCATGTTTGTGTGTGTGTGTGTGTGTGTGTGAGAGAGAGAGAGAGAGAAATATCTCTATACTCAGGCCCTACACTCTTTCCAATTATTATTTACTTCTGGGCTCAAAGTTGATGATAAGAGAATGGGGAAGGGGAAGAAGACTGGTAAATTCAGAAACATTCCTTCATTCTGGGAGACTTGGGGAACATGTTCTTGAAATGGGTAGGAAGTCACATGGTGGGAAAGAGGAAGGCATTGCTGTGCAGGTTTCGGATGTCTTCTTCTCATTTGGACTTCCTAGCCACTGTGGAGAACTGAGGCTATCAGGGACTACTGTTAGAGATGGAATTTCTGATTGTCACATGAGGGGAGCAGCAGTGTCCCCTGTGGTGACACCTGTTAATTGTCATGATCCAAAACTATTGGCCAACAACTGTGAGTGTCAGAGACTGGCATGAAGAGGTGACCTGGTCCCTGAAAAAGTGGAGACTGGAGAAGAAGAAAAGAAGACCAATCCCGCAATTGACAGCATCCATTGAAAATGTTGTCAGTTAATAAACAAGATGGAGAGTATTTTTCTTTCTCTACTCACCTGAGTTTCTGAACAGAGAAGATGGAAGTTAGACCATGTAACAGAATGAATATGAAAGCAGCAAATCTTGTTATTAGGAATGTGAAAACTTGGATGTTAAGTCTGGCAAGTGAAGACAAAAGTCTCAAAAGTCTTAGTGCAATTTCTTTTAATAGCTTAAATGTCCTAGGGTGGCCCAAAAGTTTTAGTGTAGTTTTAAAGCTTAGTTTCAAGCTACTGGAGTTCAGATTTGCATCAAGACATATGGGGCAATCTAAAAATTGGGATTTTTTTTTTGCAAGGCAATGGAGTTAAATGACTTGTCCAAGGCCACACATCTAGGTAATTATTAAGTGTCTGAGGCCAGATTTGAACTCAGGTCTTCCTGACTCCAAGGCAGGTGCTCTATTCATTCTCCCACCTAGCTTATAATTGGGATTTTTAAAAAGGACCAAAGAAGGAATCAGACTTCTACTTAGGGTGGGTAGGAAAGTGATTATTGCAACAGAGAGAGAGAGAGAAGCAGAAATGCTATTTTTTAGTTTGTTTCAGTTTTCTTTGAAGAGGAAGATGACCTATAAGAAATGATAGGGAAAAATAATTGTTAAGAAGTTGATATCCTGGACTTCCGGGGCAGAGCCAAGATGGTGGCATGAAGCTAACATGCTCCTGGAGCTTTTCCCTACCAAAGATAAACAAAGCCTCTTCTCTGACATTTTAACTACAGATCCCACCAAGAAAAAGAGAAGATTCAAAGAAATTTTTGACTGTAGACATAGTGGAGGATGTTCAGTGAAGGTCAATCTCTTTTGGGGGAATAGGGGAAGCAAAGTCTAGGAGACAAGAGAGTGGGAAAACCATCTGGAGACTCTGAGCTGCAGAGCAATCCAGGCCCCGACAGCTTAACAACAACAGAGGTCGGGGCGGCTAGGTGGCATAGTGGATAAAGCACCTGCCTTGGAGTCAGGAGCACCTGGGTTCAAATCTGGTCTCAGACACTTAATAATTACCTAGCTGTGTGGCCTTGGGCAAGCCACTTAACCCCGTTTGCCTTGCAAAAAACCTAAAAAAAAAAAACCCCAACAACAACAGAGGTCTAGGCAGCTAAATAGCAAGCCATCAGGGAGGAACCCAACCCCAAAGTCTGAACCCTGAGAACATTAGAATAAAAGAAAGGACTGGGTTAGGAACAAACCATTGTTCAGGCAGAACCTGGACATAAAGGAGGAAAAAACCCTTTGCAAAGGCAAGGCCTGGACTGTATAGGCAACATCTTGGTCAATGACAAACCAGGGCATAGACTCCAGCCCCACCAAAAAAGAAAAAGCTTGGATCTGTACCCCAGGAGAAGAGTTAAGACAACAAAGATGAACACAAAAACTAAAAGAGAACTCACTATAAAAAACTACAGACAAAGAAGATAACAATGCCATGTCTGAAGAAGAAAGCAGTGAAAAATCACTCAAAACAGTCTATAAATTGGACTCAAATACAAAAGCTCATCAAAGAGCTTAAAAAGAATTTAAAAACCAGAGAGGAAGAAGAAAAATGGAAAAAAGAAATGAAAGTCATTGCCGAAAAATTATGAAAAATTGACCAAAGAAATCAACTCTGTTTTAAAAATAACCAATTGGAAAAGGTAACAAAATAATTGAAGAAAATAAACCCTAAAAATTAGAATTGAACAAAAAGAAACCAATGAATTTACAAGGTACAAGATTCCATCAAACAAAATAAAAAAGCCAAAAAAATTGAAGAAAATGTAAGATAACTTTTAGAGAAAATGAATGACCTGAAAAATAGATACAGAAGAGGCAATCTACGAATCATCAAAACACCAGAAATCCAAGATAAAAAAAAAAAAAGAACCTGGAAAACATCATGCAGGAAATTAGCTGTCTGTGTGGGGTAAGAATTCCCTTTAAAAAAATGTAGAGACTCCTCTGAGCAAAAAGAAAAGTTTATTTTGGTTTTTCTCGAGAAAAGGGCATACTCCAAGTCTCACAAAGGTAGTAAAGATCAAGGAGCTGCCCCAAGGTAACAGTCAAGCAAGATTATATGGCCTAGCACATTTCCCTCCTCCTTAGCCCCCTCTCTTCCAACCTGATTGGTTAAGGTTTTCAGAGTTACAATCTTTACTCAAAAAATCTACCCAGGAACAAAGAGAAGAATAAAATGTTTTCATAGAATATTACCTCACTATCTAAATGGTGAGGGTATCAGATTTCTAATGACCTTCCGTTAAATGAATTAATGTCTGAGTATGCAAGGTCTTCTTAATACTTATCATCAAATAAGAGAAGGCAATCTACTGTTCTCCCAGTCTATTATCAAATAGGTGGCTAATTAAGACTGCAAGGTCTCTTCTCTGGAAGTATTTCACTATTTCTCTCCCTAACAGAATCAATACAAGGTCTTTCTGGAAATACTCCACTGTTTCACTCCCTAGCAGAATCAGGAGTGTGTCTGACTGGGAATGCAAGGCCTCTCTCCCTCTTCTAAGAATAGTCTAAGAGTAATAGTCTGTCTTTGTTGTAATGATTTTTAACCGTGAGAGGACTTCACTAGGAATGTTAACTCTTAAGAGGGAATATTCCACTCATGTCCAAATCTTCTAGAACAAGGTAACAATATAACCACTGAAAGAATCCACAGAACCCCTCCAGAAAGAGACCCCAAGATAAAAACTCTAAGGGATATAATAGCCAAATTCCAGAACTCTCAAAAAGAGGAGAGAATATAACGAGCAGCAAAAGGAAAACAATTCAAATACAAAGGAAACACAATCAGACTCACAGAGGACCTATCAGCTTCAAAACTGAAAGATCAGAAAAACTGGAATAGCATATGTTGGAGAGCAAAGGACCTTGGATTACAATCCATAATGTAAAATTGCAAAATTCAGCTTATACTGTCAGGGGAAAAGATGAATGTTCAGAATTTTCTGACACAAAGTCTAGAACTGAACAGAGAATTCAGTACATGCCTCAAGAGTTGCATAAAAAAAAAGTAAATGAAAAGGGGAAGGAAAAGCAAAGCAAAACAAAGCAAATGTTGGTCAAGACCATCAAATTGTATACAATGCTAAAAGGAAATATATTCTAATTCTTTAGAACTTTACTTCTCTTAGGCTAATTAAAGGGTAGGATATAGTTGAAGAGAATGGACCTAAGTTTAGTTGGGTCTTATCTCTCCATTGAAGGGGTCCAAGATGACATCACTATGTTTGAGACAAAGAGCCCTGAAGAAAAGCAAGAGTGTTAACTTTAAACTTAAGTGTCTCGTTATTCTTTGACCCACTTTAATTCTTCTGTGCTTAGCACCTTGTCTTATGAGGGTGTCAGTCATAAACCGCAATGTCCTAATTCAATGTCTCTGTAACTTTTTGGTAAAGTTCTCAGAGCCCCTCAGTACATAGAGATCTTTAAGATTCTTGAAATTAATTAGAACAGGGTTTGACTCAATCCTTGCTGCACTTAACAAGGAGTTAAGTACCCTGACCCTAAGTGGGGAAGGGGGAGGGGGGTAAACTGTGAGAGAAAATAGGCCTGGGGGGAGGGACACAGATAGTTCAAGAAATGATGTGGCTTTAGATGATACTTTGTTTGGCTCATGAGTGTACTTGAAAGATACTTTAAAAAAAGGGTAAAGTAAAAAATGATTAAAGTTACAATTTGCTGTAATTTGAGTCATTGCTGCTTATCAAACAAGCAATCTGGATCAACCTTGATAACAATATGAGCTTATTTAGCAATCAAAAAAATCAAACTGTGATAGCTGATACCTGATTAATAGTACTAGAGTGATAAATAACACCCAGAGAAGAGGCAAAAAGGTTTATAATTTTAGAGGGAAAGAAAGGAAAATGTGAATGCTGAGTAAATTCTATTCAATAGATTTAGCCCAGAGAGGGAATAAAATACATTCCCACTTGGGTTTAAAAATCTACCCTAATCTACAGGGAAGGGGGGGGGGCGGGGACTGGGAAAGGGAAGGATAAGGGGAGAAGGGACTGATAAAAGGGAAGGTGAAGGCATAAGTGAAAATAAACTGAAAGTTCAGTTTTTAAAAGAAAAATCAAAGGGGAAAGATAATAAAATTTTGGTGAGGAGGAATAAGAGAAAAAGAAAGAGAAAAATATAAATGGAGGGAATTAGCGATCTTAATTATAAATGTGAATGGGATGAACTGTCCCATAAAATAGAAGCCAATAGTAGAATAGATTAAAAAACAATCCTACAATATGTTGTTTACAAGATAGACATTTGAAGCAGAGAGATATATACATACAGGGTAAAGGTAAAAGGTTGGAGCAAAATATGCCTCAATTGAAGTAAAAAAAAATCAGATGTAGTGATCCTAATCTCAGATAAAGTAAAAGCAAAAATCTCATTAAAAGGGATAAGGAAGGAAACTACATCTTAAAAGGCACCATTGCTAATGAAGCTATATCATTACTAAACATATATGCACCTAATGGTACAGCATCCAAATTCCTAGAAGAAAAGCTGAGTGAATTAGAAGGAGACATGGAGATTAAAACTTTAATAATGGGAGACCTCAATCTCTCTCTATCTCTCAGAATTAGATAAATCTAACAACAAAATAAACAAGAAAAGTTAAGAAGGTGAATGAAATCTTAGAAAATTTAGATATGATAGACCTTTGGAGAAAATGGAATAGAAAAGAATATACCTTTTTCTCATCAATACATGGCACCCTTACCAGAATTGACCCTGTACTAGGGCTCAAAAATCTTAGAATCAGATATAGAAAGGCAAAAATAATAATTACACACTAATTAGACCATGATGCAATAAAAATTACATGTAATAAAGGGCCATGGAAAGATAAACCAAGAACTAATTGGAAATTAAATAACTATCTTAAATAATAGGTGGATCAATCAGAAATTAATAGAAATAATTATATCCAAGAAAATGAAAATAATGAGACATCATACCAAAATTTATGGGATGCAGCCAAGGCAGCTTTGAGGGGAAACTTTATATCTTTAAATGCCTATATGAATAAAATACAGAAAGAAGAGATCAATGAATTGGGTATACAATTTACAAAGCTAGAAAAAGGTACAAATTCAAGATCCCCAATTAAATATCACATTAGAAATTCTGAAAATCAAAGAGATATAAAACTGAAAGCAAGAAAACCATTGATCTCTTAAATAAAACTAGGAGTTGCTTTTATGAAAAAGCCAATAAAATAGACAAACCTTTGGTTAATCTGATTTTAAAAAAAAGAAAGAAGTGTGAGAAGCAGCCCTTTCCCCCAAGATGGTGCCGAAGGCCAAGAAGGAAGCCGTGCCCCCCCCCCCAGACAAAAGCCAAGTCCAAGGCCTTGAAGGCCAAGAAGGTGGTGTTCAAGGGCGTCCACAGCCACAAAAAGAAGATCCGAACCTTGCCCACCTTCCGGAGACCCAAGACACTAAGGCTTTGAAGGCAGCCAAAAAACCCTTGGAAAAGTGCCCCTCGGAGAAACAAGCTTGATCACTATGCTATCATTAAGTTCCACCTGACCACCGAGTCTGCTATGAAAAAGATTGAGGATAACAACACCCTAGTCTTCATTGTGGACGTCAAGGCCAACAAGCACGAAATCAAGCGGGCTGTAAAGAAGCTGTATGACATTGATGTGGCCAAGGTCAACACATTGATGGAGAGAAGGCCTATGTCCGGCTTACTCCAGACTATGATGCTTTAGATGTTGCTAACAAGATTGGAATCATCTAAACTGTCCAGCAGCTGCCCTGCTTCTTCACCCACAATAAAAAGGTTTTCCAGAAAAAAAAAGAAAGAAGATAGCCAAATTACCAATGTCAAAAATGAAAAGGGTGAATGAATCACCAATGAGGAAGAAATTAAAGAAATTAAAGAAATAATTTGGAGTGACTTTACCAAATTGGATTGGATAAACTGAGTGAAATAGATAATATTTACAAAAATACAAACTGCTCGGATTAACAGAAGAGGAAATAAATTACTTAAATAACCCCATTTCAGAAAAAGAAATTAAAGAAACAATCAGTAAACTCCCTAAGAAAAGTCTCCAGGTTCATAAGAAAAAGTCTCTAGGTCCAGATGGATTTACAAGTGAATTCTACCAAACATTTAAGGAACAATTAATTCCTATTCTACATAAACTGTTTTTAAAAATAGGCAAAGAATTGGAAATTGAATGAATGTCCACCAATTGGGGAAATGGCTGTGGTATATGTATGTGATGGAACACTATTGTTCAATTAGAAACCAGGAGGGATGGGAATTCAGGGAAGCCTGGAAGGATTTGCATGAACTGAGTCTGAGCGAGATGAACAGAACCAGAAGAACATTGTACACCCTAACAGCAACATGGGGGTGATGATCAACCTTAATGGACTTGCTTATACCAACAGGGCAACAGTCAGGCACGATTTTGGGATATCTGCGATGGAGAATACCATCTGTATCCTGAGAAAGAATTATGGAGTTTGAACAAAGACCAAAGACTATTACCTTCAATTAAAATATATATATATATATATATATATATATATATATATATAATTTTATTATGTAATTCTGCTATATCTCATACTTTATTGTTTCTTTCTTAAGGATATGGTCTCTCTCCCATCCCAATTTAGATCAATGTATACCATGGAAACAATGTAAAGATTGGCAAATTGCCTTCGGTGGGGGAGAGGGGAGGGAAACAAGATTGGGGGAAAATTACAAAATTCAAAATAAATAAAATCTTTCAAAAAAATAGGAGAGGAAGGAGTTCTGCCAAACTCCTTTTATGACACCAACATAGTGCTGAAACCTAAACCAGAAAGAACCAAAACAGACAAAATTATAGACCCATCTCCTTAGTGAATATTGATGTAAAAAATTTTAAATAAAATTTTAGTAATGAGGCTACAGCAAATTATTACCAGGATAATATATCATGATCAGGTAGGATTTATATCAGGAAGGTAGGGATGGTTCAACCTTAGGAAAACACTTAACATAATTAAACATATCAATAACAAAACCAACAGAAATCATATGATTATCTCAATAGATGCTGAAAAAGCCCTTGATAAAATACAACATCCATTCCTATTAAAAACTTTGGAAAGTTGAGGAATAAATGGAGTTTTCCTTTAAATAATAAATAGTATCTGTCTAAAACCATCAACAAATATATATATGGAATAAACTCAAAACATTTCCAATAAAATCAGGGGTAAAACAAGGATGCCCATTATCACCATTACTATCAATATAGTATTAGAAATGCTAGCAGTAGGGGCAGCTAGGTGGTGCAGCGGATAGAGCACTGGTCCTGGAGTCAGGAGTACCTGGGTTCAAATCTGGTCTCAGAAAATAATTACCTAGCTGTATGGCCTTGGGCAAGCCACTTAACCCCCTTTGCCTTGAAAAAACCTAAAAAAAAATTAAAATTAAGAAAATTTAAAAAAAAGAAATGCTAGCAGTAGCAGTAAGAGGAAAAAAAAGAAATCGAAGGAATCCAAATTGGCAAAGAGGAAGAAAAACCTTCACTAGTTGCAGATGGTATGGTAGTATACTTAAAAAACCCAAGAAAATCATCTGCAAAACTCCTTGAAACAATTAACAAATTCAGCAAAGAAGTAGGATATAAAACAAACCCACGATAAGTCATCAGCATTTCTATATATGAACAACAAAGCCCAAGAGCAGATAGAAAGAGAAATTCCATTTAAAATAACTTTAGACAATATTAAATACTTGGGAATCTACCTTCCAAGACAAACCCAGAATCTCTATGAACACAATCATAAAGCACTTCTCACCCAAATAAAGTAAGATCTAAATAATTGGAAGAATGTCAAATGCTCATGGTTGGGTTGAGCTAATATAATAAAAATACAATAAAAAATAAAAATTAAATTACTTATTCAGTGCCATACCCATCAAACTACCAAATAACTATGTTACCAAGCTAGAAAAAAATAGTAACAAAATTCATCTGGAGCAACAAAAGGGCAATAGCAAGGGAACAGATAAAAAAAAAAACAATGTAAAGGAAGGTGACCTAGCTCTACCAGATCTAAAACCATACTATAAAGCAGCAGTCATCAAAACTGCCTGGTACTGGTTAAGAAATAGAGTAATGGATCAGTGGATTAAGATAGGTTCAAAAGAAACCACAGTAAATGACTACAGCAATCTACTATTTGACAAACAGAGACACTGGCTTCTGGGATTAGGACTCACTGACAAAAATTGTTGGGAAAACTGGAAAATAGTATGGCAAAAACTAGGCATAGATCCTCATCTCACACCCTATACCAAAATAAGGTCAAAATGGGTACAGGATTTAGACAATACCATAGAAAAATTAATAGACCAAGAAATACTCTATCAAATCTATGGAAAGGGAATAAATTTATGACCAAACAAGAATTAGAGCACATTATAAACTGCAAAATGAACGATTACTATAATAAAAAGATTTTGCACTAATAAAATCAATTCTACCAAAATTAGAAGGAAAGCACCACCCAACTCCCCTAAACTTTTTTTAAAATTTTATTTAAGGCAATAGGGTTAAGTGACTTGCCCAAGGTCACACAGCTAGGTAGTTGTTAAGTATCTGATTTCAGATTTGAACTTAGGTCCTCCTGACTGGAGGGCTGGTGCTCTATCCACTGCTCCACCTAGTTGCTCTTGCCCCTAAACTTTTTTCTTTTTTTTTTTCTTTTTAGGTTTTTGCAAGGCAATGGGGTTAAGTGACTTGCCCAAGGTCACACAGCTAGGCAATCATTAAATGTCTGAGGTCACACTTGAACTCAGTTCCTCCTGACTCCAGGGCTGATGCTCTATCCACCTAGCCGCTCCTCCTAAACTTTTTTTTTTTAGGTTTTTGCAAGGCAAATGGGGTTAAGTGGCTTGCCCAAGGCCACATAGCTAGGCAATTATTAAGTGTCTGAGACCAGATTTGAACCCAGGTACTCCTGACTCCAGGGCCGGTACTTTATCCACTACGCCACCTAGCCGCCCCCCTCCTAAATTTTTAATAAAATATCTCGAACTCTTCATGTGAAGAAGATGAGAGATGTAAACTAGATGATGGATTCATCATTGGTTGTGGGGCCATTCTCAAAGAGTAAATATTAATGGTTTGACCTTAATGTGGCACAATTCTGGGGTATCTGCGATGGAAAATACCATCTATATCCAGATAAAGAACTGTGGAGTTTGAACAAAAACCAAGGACAATTACCTTTAATTTAGGAAAAAAAACTGATATCTTATTGTCTGATCTTGCTAGCTCTTATTATGTTTCTTCCTTAAGGATATGATTCCTCTCTCATCACATTCAATTTGGATCAGTGTATACCATGGAAACAATGTAAAGACTGGCAAATTGCCTTCTGTGGGGGAGGGGGGGAAGTAAGATTGGGGGGAAATTGTAGAACTCAAAATAAAATCTATTTTTAAAAAACCCATATCTTATTATGTAATTTTGCTATCTCTTATACTTTATTTTTCTTCCTTAAGGATATGATTTCTCTATCATCACATTCAACTTAGATCCATGTATACCATGGGAACAATGTAAAGACTAACAGACTACCTTCTGTGGGGGGTGGGGGGGAGGGAAGCAAGATGAGGGGAAAAATTGTAAAATTCAAAATAATAAAATCTTTCTAATTTTAATATGACAGAACATCTCCATTGGCTGCTCATGAGAAAATCAAGTCCCAAGTCCTAATGATCTTAGAGTATCCTTGGGTTCTAAAAAAAACTGAGTAGATGTGATTCCTTAAGATTAGGGAAAAACTTGTAAAATTCAAAATAAATAGAATCCTTGACCATTCAGCCTAATTTGTTTTTTAAGGAGTTATGTTCATTGTTTTTGGTACCAAGCTGTTGATTCTTTTTTCATACTGTCTTGTATCACTTTCATTTCTCTTTTCAGTTTTTCCTTTACCTCTCTTAGTTGATTTTTTTTTTGTAAGGCAAATGGGGTTAAGTGGCTTGCCCAAGGCCACACAACTAGGTAATTATTAAGTGACTGAGGCTGGATTTGAACTCAGGTACTCCTGACTCCAGGGCCTGTGCTCTATCCATTGCCACCTAGCTGCCCCACTTAATTGATTTTCAATGTTTTCTTTGAGCTCTTTGAGTTCTTCCATGACCTGAAATCAATTCTTATTTTTCTTGGAGACTTTGGACTTTTGTTATCTTCTTCTGAATGTGTGTTTTCATTTTCCTTGTCATTAGTAACTTTCTATGGTCAGATTGTTTTTTCTGTTTGCTCATTTTCTTACCCTATGACTTGACTTTTAACTGTTAAAGTAGGGCTGTGCTTTCAAGCTAGTGCTACTTCAGGGGTTTTGTGCATCTATTTTCATAGGTATTTTGAGGGACCTATAAGTTTTCAATCTTCCCAAGATGGTATGACCTAACAAGAGTTATTTATTACTCTCTTAACCTGTGCTCTGATCTGTGAGTGACCACAAGCACTCTTTTCTGCCCTGGAAGAGTGAAGAGGTCTCCTGCTCCCCTGAGACCATAGGCTCTGGTCACTGCTCCTCCTTGTCCAGGGACCATCACCCAGGACTGCAACTCAGATCTTAGCTGGGCAAAGCAACTGTGTCCTACCTCAATACTAGCTACAAGACCCTTGCAATCCTCCTCTGTCCACCTGCCTGATACCCTGACCATCTATGTGCTGAGAGCTCCAGCAGCAGCCTGTAGCTGCTGATTCAGTGACTCCCAAGGCCAGCTTCTGGTTTGCTGAGCCAGGTCTTCACTGGGATAGCCTTTGGTGAACTGTGCTGCACATCCACCCAGGTACAGCAGACCTTTCCTGTTGATCTTCTAAGTAATGTGGTGTCTATGGGCTGAGAAGTCTGTAAACCATATTGTGGCCACTCATTCAGTTGCTCCAGTAGCCAGGCTGGGGCTGTGCTGGTGCAGGAAACCTTTCCTGCCAAACCTCTAAGTTGTCTTGGACTGGAAAATTGTCTTTTTGTGAGTTCTGCTGTTCTTGAGTTTATTTAATTATTATTTCAAGGTTTTTAGAGGGGTGTAGGGGAGAGCTCAGATGACTCCTTATCTTTACTCTGCCATCTTGGCTCTCCTCTCACCTTCAATAAACATATGGCCTCAGTAGGGATAAATATTTTCCCTTAAATTTAAATTTTGGAAATGTCCAATTAACAATTAAAGGGAAGAAAAGTGTGTGATCAAGCCATTAAATGCTGTTTACATTTGGTGGGAAATGTATGTCAAACAAATACTGAGTTTCATTATTCAAGTTTCCTCAGGTGATTACCAAAAAGTATTGCTGGGAATACCTTGAGCAATGGCAGCATCATTGAAATAGATATATTAAGCTTCTCAATAGAACAGTTTTGAATGTAAGTCATTTAGAAAGGCAAATTCTAGGACATTAACTTAGAAAAAAGGCTTTGGTTGTGCTTTATGTTCTCCATGAGCGACCTCAGATAAGTTAAGTGATGTTAGGTAGTTAGGTAGGAATAACTAGAAGATAGAATGGCAGCAAATTTTCCTTGACTGATTTAGCTTGCTGGGTATCTGGCCAAACAATTTCTTTTTTTCTTCTGGAGAAAGGTTAGATGTACCTATTTTCCAGATTTAGGGAGGGAAAATGGTGGTGGGAGAGTAGGACTGGAGGCTAAGTGGAAATGACATTCTGATTGTAGTCTCATTCCACATCCTTAGTGATGCAATACTCCTAAGGGACCTTAGCAAACCTTATTCATTTGTAGTACTGTGGAATCTTCTTTGGGGAGGATGCCCACCAGATCCATTTGTTGATTTTTTCATCTTTCTCAATATCTTTACAGGCAACAGGAAGACTTTATTTTTTTGAGTTCAAATCTGGCCTCAGACACTTTCTAGTTTTGTGAGCAAGACACTTAACCAATTTGCCTCAGTTTCTTCATTTCTAAAACGAATTAGAGGAAAAAACTGGCAAACCACCCTTGTATCTTTACCAAGAAAATCCCAAATGGGGTCACAAAAATTTGGACGTAACTGAAAAGGACAATAGTATCTTTAAGAATGCACTCACCTGTAATCCAGTTTTTCTATTTTATTTTCTGTTATTTTTTGTGGGACCATCTCTCTGAATATTCCTATTCAGCTTCTGCGTGTCTCTATACCTGCATCCTATGTCCACCTTGCCCAGATCACAGAGATGAGGATCGATCTAGTCCTTCTTGATGTGGTAAAACTAAACCACTCAGCTCTTTGGAAAAGGCCACGATGTGTGTAAAGTAGAGAATGGAATTAAGACTTGGTGTGATAGTGAAAATAACTTTAAATTGTTTCCGATTCTGTTGATTTTGGACAAGTAGTTTTTCATCTTTTTGTGCCACAGAAATTTAGAATTTGAAGGGCTCTCTGAGTCTATATATCACAACCTGTATCTGAACAAGGACTATTTCTACAATACAGCTAATCCAACTTTTGATTGAAGGCCTCCAGTACCAAGCACTCCATTTCTTCCCATGGCAATCACTTTTGGCCAGTTCTAATTGTTAGAAAGTCTCTCCCTCCCCCCAACAAGCCTAAATCTATGTATTTGCAACTTCTGCCCCTTGCTCCTAGTTCTGTCCTATAAGACCAAAGGGAACAAATCTAATATCCCTCATTTAAGTAATAGTCCTTCAGATAACTTGAAGACAGTTATACTATCCTTCCCCCACTGTCTTCTTTCTAAGTTAAATCTACCTGATTCCCTCATACAGCATGAATTTGAGGTCTTTCACATTCCTTGTTACTGGATATGTTATAGTTTACCAATATTTCCCCACATTCCCACCCATGCTGCCTCTGGCTCAACAATAGCTCAGAGAGCTACAGGATTCAAAGATGGAAGTTGTTTTGAGATCTTTAAGTTCAACTCTATAAGAAATGGGGAAACTGAGTCCTATAGAGGGAAGGAATATAAAATTCTTATGTTTATTTATAGCCAAGATAGCTAGAGATTTTTGGAACCAAGCTGCTCATTTTACAGATGAAGAAGATAAAGTGGTTTGCTCAGAATCATATAGCAAGTCAGTGACACAGGATGGGATCATAGGATTTGGAGATCATCATAACATCCAATTCCCTTATTATATAGATAAGTAAACTGAGGCTATGAGACCAGGAATTACTCAAGGTCATGAAGTAATTGGGTAATGTAGCCACTACTCAAATATAATCCATCTGACTTCAAATGTAGGGTTCAGTAGTAACCCTTTCAGAAGGGAGAGGGAAGGAATATTTGTGGTCCGGTTCTTGGAAAGCAAAAATCTCATGTCCTCAGTTCCTCATCTTCAAAATAAGGAGGGAGTATAATGGTCTAAGATCCCTCTCAAGATCTAATCCTGATAGGGGCAGTGAAGTAGGTACAGTGGATAGAGTACCCACCCTGGAGTCAGGAGGACCTGAGTTCACATCCAGCTTCAGACAATAATTGCCCTGCTGTGTGACCTTGGAAATCCCATTCCCTTAAGTTAAAAAAAAAAGATTTAATCTTGATTTAATCTATAATCATTTTATGGCATCTGAGGGAGAGAATGTAGAATCTGAAGAATCCCTAAGACTCAGCCTTGGAGAACATCTATAAAGGGATCAGTGAAAAGCAGAATGGTAAAAGAGCATTGGACTTGATTGAATCCTGCTTATGATACACTGACTGTGACCTTGGGTAACTACTTAATTTCCTTTACTTTGTTTTCTCATGCTCACAAACTTCACAGTATTGACAGGAGGCTCAAAACAGTGCATGTAAAGTACCTTGCAAATCTTAAAGTATTACATAAATATTAGGAAAGGGGACAGAAAAAGAACAGTAAAAGAAGTAAAACAGGCAAAAAATTTGGGGGCCAGAAGTTGTAGTACAGAAGAAGCAGGGTGTTTGGCCTAATCATTTAGCCTCCCTGAGACTGAGTCCTTGTAAAATGAGGGATCCGAGTCCCTTCCAGCATTAGACTTCTGATCCTATGCTCAGTGGCATTGGGGAAGGGACAGAAGATGGGAAAGAAGTCCTTTGGATATCATTAGGTACACTAAATATAACTATCCAAGAAGTGATGAAAGGGGTGAAATTGGAACAGTGAAGAGATCCTTCCATCTCTGAATTGTATGATACTACGAAACTAGATGTATGATTTCCTGGGGAATGCAAGAATGAGATTGGGGAAGACTGACAATAGGAGTCCCTGAGGCAAGTTTCAATGGTAGGGAAAACCAGGAGATGTTATTGGCATGGCAGGGTCCCCAGAGAGACTGGAAAAGAGAACCTATGGATATCAGACTTAGATGCTTGAGTACTGGGACTTTTTTCCCCCTTCCCCTCCAAGACTCTGTGAGGAGGAAGCTAAGTCTTTATTTTCCCTGGGAAGGCCCATTATTATTGCTTTAGGATTACTGCCACGGGAGGTGAGGGTGGACTACCCTAGCAGCACTTGACATTCTGAAAACCCATCACTGGGGGCCATTCTATAAGGGTCCCATTCCTCAGCTTAGGTGTTAAAGGATGCCATGTTTACCAAGCCATCTTCCACCCGTGTCCTGCATGATATCACTGTCTGCTTCCTGCCAGTCGCAGACGCGGCATCCTTTTCAACTCCAGCTTTACAGTCTGAGGCTTGACTACCGTCTCTCCCCTCCCCTGACCAAGGCCTCAGTTACTCGGTGCATAGTTTCACATGTGAGGAATGGGAGAGCCCTTGGTGTCCCCAACAGCGGGCGCTCAGTCGGGGCGGGTGCGTTAGCCGCTCTCGTGGCGTCGCCACTCGCTTCCAGCTTGGGCTCTCTGGGAAAAAGCAAGTCCTCCTTCTTCCCTGGAATCGGTTCCATCTGTTGCCTTTTGCACCACAAGCTGAACTCTTCCAGTCTCGGATGACGTCGGGTGGACGAGGCCTCCGTGCGATGGGGGGGAGGGGGTCGGGAGAACAACGGGTGTAAAAACGCGGGGCAGGGTGGAAAAGAGAGGGTCCCGCCACCTCCCGCTCGTGCCCTGCAGAAGCGACAGGCCGGGAAGAGGCAGCCAAGACTGGGCGGGGAGGAAGGGAGAGGGCGAACTACTTTCCTTCCCCAGCCATGCTGTGGCAGGATATGGCTTATAAGATCATGCGTAGAGGCAGGGCTCCTTGGCGGGCGGGATCGGGCCGACGCGCGGGAAGCGTTGCTTCGCTCGGGGCCCGGCGGCTGCGGCTGCGGCTGCGGCGAAGGCCTGGGGAAGAGCGCGGGGCAGTCTGGGGAGGAGCGCGGGGCAGTCTGGGGAGGCGGCGCGGCCTGCGCCTGCGCCTGCGCCTGGCGGGAGGGAGGGGCGTCATTTCTTGTGGGGTTTGTTTCCCAGCAGCGCGTCGATCTCCAGCACCTTTTGCGGCGTCAGCTGGCCCAGCACCTGGGGAGCGGGGGAAGGCAGAGCGAGTCGGGCCGGGAACATCGGGGAGTGGGGCTTGGCGGCCCCAAGGCAGAGGCTGAAGTGGGGGGTACCCCCTCCTCACCTGCAGGGCCCCCAGGTTTTCCATCAGCTGGTCCGTGTTGGACACCTCCAGCAGGACGGAGCTGACGGCCTCACTGCGGAGACACCAGGCTGAAATGCAAAGAAGGGGACGGGGAAGACGGCCGAAGCCAGGAAAGAGCGAGGGCCCGCAGGCGGCCTTCCTTGGGCGCGGGAACATTTTCCGACTGGCATAGGTTTCCTCTAGGATTAAATGTCAGAGCACTGCCAAGTGTGTATGAGTGGAGGTGGGGGTCCCTTAGCTGCAAACGCCCAACACCAGAAATCCAAGTTTGGTTCCTTCCCTCCTGAACCACACAGATGAATACAATTGAGCAGTCCGTGGTAGCTAATGGGGGCCGGCTAGCCTTATGCTTAGGAACACTTCGATTAAAATCCTGCTTGGCACCATCTCAAGCAACTCACTACAATTAGACCTTTACAGACCAAGGTGCCCATTTGCATCGGTGGAGTATTACCACACCAGAAGTTCCTAAAAGAATGAAATCTAGCTTGAGAAAAATGTAAGGAGAGCATTTTCTTGTAAGGACCAAATGAGATCATTTGGAACAAGCTATTTTTAAATTTTAAAGTGTCATTTAACTTTAGCCATTATAATTAAAAGGATGTCCATATGTTTACTTTTTCCCCATCCCAAACTAAATAAAATCCTGTGATAAATAATAAACTCTTTGAGGGCAAGGGTCTGTATTTTTTTTTCTCCTTTCTTATCAGCCCTGATTTTGAGAATTGCATAAGGAAAATGTCTAACACAGACTTGTCTATTTTACCGTAAGGGTTAAAGGAGGAGACTCCTTTTATAAAAGTTTTGGTGATGACAGCAATGCCTCCTCACCAATGGAAAGCTGAGCCACTGTGCAACCTAGTTGATGAGCGATGGGGAGCAGGTCCATGACTTTGGCCTGTTGCTTCTTGCCATCTTCACTTTGTACTTTGTCCTTGAGCCACTGGTAGCCCTAAAAGAGAAAAGGAAGTGTGGGAGGAAGGGGAAGGTGAAAATAACTGGCAGACTCCATCTTTTCCCCTCCCAAGTAGTTCAGACAATTGAATACCTCCCAATCCTCATTCTCTTCAGGTGCCCAAGAATTTGAGTCTTACCTTGATGGTCCCTCTGTAGGTATCTGGCATTCTTCCTTCATGCTTGCTTGTAATGATACCACAGGCCAATGGGGACCAGGTTACTGAACCAACACCTGCAAGTTGGAGGAGAGAAGACTATGGGAAAGAAAGATAGGGAAAGGATGAGGACCAGTTTTAATGGTGAGCCTACGGAAGGAACCTAGAAAAGAAAAAAGATGGTATGTGGTGGGGGAAGAAAGGCTGGGGAGGTTAAGGCTAGAGAAGACGGCAGGCAAGGTAGGAAGAGAATTCTTTAACCTATCTTGTGGTAGAGCTCAGGCAGCTGTGACTCCATCTTATCCCTCTGAAACAGGTGGTATTCGGCTTGTTCACATGCAGGGGGAATCAGGTTGAATTGTCGGGCCACTGAGTAGGCCTCCTGGATTAGGTGTTTGGAGGAGATAAATATCAGAGTATCTCACCTTTCAGCTCTTCTCCACATCTTCTCTCCCCTGCCCCCCTCCCCAACCCAAGTACTTGGTAAGCAGGTATTCTGAGGATTAAATGTTGTAGTTTTTAAGGAAATGTATAATGGGGAGGAATTTACCATGATTTCTGCAGCTCCCCATCGTGATGTCCCCCAGTACAGTGCCAATCCCTGGTTAATGACAAAGGTCATGGCCCGAACAATCTCTGGATGTGTGAGGGTGATGAAATCCTGACAGTTAGAGCCCTGGGTTTCAGACATCCAGTCTCCCAGATGGATGAAAATTCTTCCCTACAGCCATTTCCCTCCAAGAACCCAGATATCTCTCTGAGATTAAAGGGTTAATGCTTGAGTTCTGCCCAGTCCCCACCCTCTATCCCCCTTCCTTTACTCTCTTCTGGAATTTCTGATAGGGAAGGTAGGAAACCTGGGAACACCATGAGATTCCTGGAGTTGGAAAAATATGGGTTATCCCCATATTTATGGGCATCTTTAGATTTGGGCATTCTTGGGGTTATTTTCACCCTCCATAGGACTGTTGGGATCCGAGCGATTGGCGAAGACTATGTCTACGTATCCCAGTTGAAGCCGATCCAAAGAGCCCCACAAGCCTAGGGGAGAGGGATGAGAAGATAAATGACTCCAATCCCCTCAGGTATGGCTCCCTGAGTTCCAACTCCCTAATTTTTTGCCTCTTGAAGTTGTTATTTATATCTCATCCCCTCTGATATGACACTCCTTCCCTCCCCACCCCACCCCCATCCGAGCTTCTTAATTTGCTGCCCTAGCCCTGGACCCTGAATTCTCCAACTCCTCTGGTTTACTTTCCTGTATTCTCTCCACTCCCTCCCTAGCCCCCCCAACAACATCCTTTGATTCCCCTCCCTTCCCATTCCTAGTCCCTCACCCTCAATGATGTGTTTTCGGCTCAAGCCTCTTTCAGTCTCTGCCCTGTGGGTAAAGTTGAGTTTACACTGGAAGATGCTGAAGATGAGTGGTAAGAACTGCAACCCAATGGATCCCCATATCTCTTGACTAAAGGCTCAATCAGAGTGATAGGTATGAGGATCTTCCTTTAGAAAAGTCTTTAAAATACTTTTTATGATGATTAATCAACAAGCATTTATTATTATTTATTATTTATTATTATTATTATTATTATTATTTATGGCAACGGGGGTTAAGTGACTTGCCCAAGTTCCCACAGCTGGGCAATTATTAAGTATCTGAGGTCAAATTTGAACTCAGGTCCTCCTGACTTCAGGGCTGGAGCTCTATTCACTGTACCACCTATCTGCCCCAAATGTTTATTATTATTATTATTAATTTTTTTGTTTTGCTTGTTTTGGGGTTTTTTTGCAAGGCAATGGGGTTAAGTGGCTTGCCCAAGGCCACACAGCTAGGTAATTATTAAGTGTCTGAGGCCGGATTTGAACTCAGGTACTTCTGACTCCAGGGTTGGTGCTCTATCCACTACGCCAACTAGCCACCCCCTTAAGTGTTTATTATTAAACACTTACTGTGAGCCAGGCATAAATCCAACAATCTCTTACCCTCAGTAGATTACATCTCAAAAGCCTCTGCTTGAAAAAGTGAAGGAAAACTGACAGTCTCTGGAGGCAGTTCATTTTTGAACAGATCTTATTATTAGGAAAGCATTTATGTCCTTATTTTTTTTTTAGTTTTTTTTTGTTTTTGTTTTTTTGCAAGGCAATGGGGTTAAGTGGCTTGCTCAAGGCCACACAGCTAGGTAATTATTAAATGTCTGAGGTTGGATTTGAACTCAGGTACTTCTGACTCCAGGCTGCCCCTGGAAAGAATTTATGACATTGGGCTTAAACAACCTCTCTGCAAATTTTCCCCATTGTTCCTTTCCCCCATTAAGTATAAACAGAACAAGTTTACTACATAATAACCTTTCAAATATTTGGACAATTATCCTGTCCCCACTCCAAACTGTCATCTCTGGTGGAGCCTATGGGGAAAGGAGATACTCACTGTCCTCCCCAAAAGATTTTGGTAGTAATGATATAGCTGGATCTCCTAAAAAAAAAGGAAGTGGGGATGGGGTCAGCAGGAATGAGTTGACTATGGACCCCCTCATCCCCACTCAAACATTCCCTGCCTTGTATCCAGGATCACAACCTCACCTCCAACCCTTGCTCTTAAGGATATTGCCCAGTGTTCGTTCTGCCCTAGAAAAGGGGAAATAATAAATGAGCAGGGGGCTCTCCCCTCTAGTGGCAGCCCCCATGACCACTTTCTACCTTCTGTTCTAGCAGAGTACGAATAGCATTCATCAGTCATTGAGTCATATATTATATTGAAAAGAATAACAAAGTTAGTCCAGATTGTTGTAGCTCTATTGAGCTGGTAGGTACAGAAAATACAGCATTTTTTTAATTTACCCTAACCCATTTTTCAAATTCCATTTCTTTGCAGTCTTCTTTGACCATCTCAGTTTGAAATGTCTTTAAATTTAACAATAATATGCAACTTACATTTATATGGCTTAAAGGTGTACAAGTCCTCTCTCCCTCACCCCCCACAAGAACCCTAAAAAGAAAGGAGTGCAAATAACCCTATCTTTCAAATGAGGAAACATTTGATGGTTAAATGCTTTGATTAGGGTCACACAGCTAAGTAAGTGTCTTAATAGACTTGAACCCAGAACCTCTAACTCCAAGATCAGGTTTCTGTTTATTATGCTACATATAAATTATTGTCTTCATAGACATTTAGAAATATATTGTCTTATTTGGATCAATGTATACCATAGAAACGATGTAAAGACTGCCTTCTTTGGGGGGTGGGGGGGAGGGAAGTAAGATTAGGGGAAAAATTGTAAAACTCAAAATAAATAAAATCTTTAAAAAAAAAAGAAATACATTGCTTTGTAACAATCCTTTTAGTGTTGGTGTTAGTAGTTTATAAATATTTTTTGTTAACTAAATTTTCAGTCTTGTTTCTCCAATGGGATTGTAAATTGCCTAAGTGCAGGGATTCTTTGTAGCCCTCCTGATACCTCCTTGTTGCCCTCACATAGTTTGTGCTCAATGAATATGTGTTGTTTTTACTTAATTTTGCTATGTCCTGTTCATTCCCTACTTAAGAGTTAAAGAGGAAATACTGTTGGTTTCAAGATTCATGTTTTTCTAATTCCATCAATGACCCAACATGATGGGAAGTAAATGTTCACTGAAACCAGGGATTACCTGAAGCAAGGATGAGAGATCCTCTTTTCCTTTCCATTCTCAACCTTCCCCCCACTAACAACTCACACCCTTCCCCTTTTTCTTGGTTCATACTTTCCTGCTGCATACACTTCAGCTGTATCAAACAGATTCACTCCATGCTCATAGGCCACAGTCATCAGATTCTCTGCCATCTAGGGATAAGCAAATTAGGATAGATAGAGTTAAGACTATTTAACTTTCCAGAGATTTTCTCATCACTCTCAGCCCTCCAAATCCCAAGAAACTTCTAAGTGCTGTGGTTTTCAAATATAATACCACTGTCCCATTTCTTCCCCTTATATCTTTTGCACATTTCCCTTTTCCTAACTTCAGGTCAATCATTTCCTATCCTTGTTTCCCATACCCTATTTCCCACATCATTGTACTCCCTTCTCTGACCTATCTTTTCACAATCCCCCTATTTCCCCATCTATTTCTCCCACCCTTATGCCTCTATTTTCTGTATCCCTCCCATTATTCCCATCTATCTTTTAGGGTCAAAGACATTTATACCTCGTCTGAGATCTGAGACCCAAATGTGACCCAGGTACCTGCAGAAAGAGAATTCAGGGACATGGGAACTGTGAAAGACAAGGTCTCTGAAAACCTTGACCCTTGTGGCCTCCTCATCCTTTCATTTCCCAGTAGACTCACCAAGGCCAAGACAGGATACACGGAGACCTGACTTTCCCAAATTCCTGTGGAATAAAGAAGTCAGTAGAAGGCTTTTCACCTTCAGTTCCCCTTGAAGATCTAAGCTCCCTAATTCTTTGCCTCTTTGAATGTGTTTAACCCCCCCCCCACCTCTCCCCCATACAAAATCCCAGGCAAATTCAACTCTTAGGAAGCACAGTGCTATCAGTGTTGGCTGTAGACACTCAAATATTTATTGAATGAATTAATGAACCTTCTTTAGGGACCTACTGCGCAATTTCTATTTTCCTTTCTATCATTCAACCTGATTTCTCTTCTCTTATGTGTTGCTTCTCACAGTCATAGCCATGATTTTCCCTGTATAGGATATGTCAGTGTTAGGTTGTTAGAGTTTCTTGGGTTGGAGAAGGATAAAAGGACAGTTAATCTGCAGAGGAAAGGGTGAACTAACTCCAGAAGATTAAAACAGAAATTGGAATTTTGGTTGGTGGAAAATAAGAGACCCATGGGATCTTCTCCATCCCTGCCAACCCCCACATGTTTGGGAAAGTAGGGGGATGTAAATGTTTAAATTATTAATTCCCTCCAATCCCTTAAGCAGATGGCTATCATAAGGAATCTATTAAATCATTGAAACTAGTAAAACAAAGGAAACAGGGAACAAGGAAGCCCAGCCCCTCTCCTCATGGTTCTCCTATTGGCTAGTTAAACTCCTTCCCAGATTCATCTGATCCCTCTCCCCCTACCCAAAAAAGTTTCAGAATAATTTAACTCTCAAGGAATGAAAAAGGATAGGAGTGGGAAATAGGATGGGGTGAGAAATCTGGTTCTTTAGATGACAAAATCCTGTCAGATTAATAACCTGGTCACATCACCCCAGGATAGGATCCTATTCCTTTTGCAACATCAGAATACTGCTGTTTACCAAGAAATCTCATCAATGTCTTCTGCAGTGGAGGGGGGAGGGGAAAAGCTCGATGTGGGCTTCTTGCTATACCTTATATATTAGTATCAATCCCTCCTCACTACTCCTTCTAAAGCCCCCTTTGCACTCTCCATAGTCCTGAAAATCCTCTTGGTATCTTGGGGACCCAAAGTTTTTTTTCCCCTTGACTGGGATCATTTCATCTACCTGAAAAAAGTAGAGGACTCTGAAGTTAGGGTCACGGGTGGGAACTGTGGGTGAAAATGGATCAACTCTATTATTGCTTTAATGACACTCAGGACCTTAGTGGACCCTTACTGCCACTTCTCGAGATGTAGTGGCTGGAAGGCAAAGGGAGGAGGGGGCCGGGGAACAAATCTAGAAGACACCCCCTAAGAAGCATGAGGCGACCTTAAACGTCCCCTGAACCCGACCTCGGGGCACCTTTTTCTTTAGCTTCTCGAGACTTAGGGGTGGGGAGGAAGCTAGAAGACTGAACGCTAACTTCACTGTGACAGCCGGCGGAGAGTCGGGAGGCTGAGATGAGAGCAGGGAGAGGGCGTGAAGAGGTGGGGAGGCGAGGCATTGGGCTGCTGATGACATTTGCGGGGGGCGCCGAGGCGGGGGAGAGGCGGCCCGGAGCAGCCGCCGCGGCCCCTCTCTGGTACCTGTACTTCATGCTGGTGCCGCGGCCGGTGCTCTCTCGCAGGGGCCCGCAGTGGGTCACGGCGGCGGGACCGAGGGGTCGGGCGACCGGCACGGCCCGGGCCTTGGGGCCGGAGCCCCCCGCCCCGGGCGGGTTCCCGTGACCGCTGGCCGCCGCGCTGCCATTCCCGCCCCCGGGGCCCGGCCGGGGGCCACACAGGCGGTCCTCGCTGCTCCTGCTGCGGAGGTTTTGCTCGGTGCAAGCGATGGACACCTGCATCCCGGCCCGGGAGAGAAGGCCGGCGGGGTCCTGAGGAGAAGAGGTCAGGAAGGTCCAGGGGCGAGGCGGGAGGAGAGGGGGTGGAGGTATGGCGGGACGTGGCTGCGGGTGGCGCAGGCCGGGGTGGGGGCAAACCACACAAGGCGAAGGTCCTCTGGTTCCGTGCTCTGCGAAGAGTGGGGGGCGAGGGGAGGCCGGGCGGACTGGAGATGAAGTGGCGGCTGGAGCAGACCCGGGCGGGGGGCGCGGAGGGCAGTGGGGACGGGGTGGGGGGTCAGGAGTCAGGCTGGAGGAAGCAGGATTCGGGGGGTGGAGAGACAAGTGAGGATGCGCTGGAAGTGGGGAGAACTGTTTTGGGGTGCCGGAGAACTGGCATAGGAGCTGGAGAAGGGGTCGGGGTGGGGGTTCTAAGTCTCCAAGGAGGTCCTCGGACGACCAGATGCCCCAGGGAGGGAGGAGGGAGAGGTGTAGCCGCAGCAGCCTAACCCGCAAGCCGAGGGGTTCTGCTTCCAGCCTGCAGCTGCCTAGGTCATCTGCATATCCCCACCCCTCATCTGCATAGCTTCATCTCCACCTATCGAGCCTGCACACAGGCCCCGCCTCCCCAGTGTGCACAAGGCTCCGCCTCCCCGGGGCAAGAGAAGCCTCATCTGCATAACCCGGCCTCCTCTGAGTGGAGAAGAAAAGGAGACCCCGTCTCTCCTCCTCCAGAGGACTGAGGAGTCTCTCCTCCCCTCATCCATCCAAGACCCGTGTTTGCTGCTGGCTCCAGGACGTCCACTTCTCCCTTCTGGCCTCCCAAAGCTCCCCCCCCCTTAAGCCCCGACGCACCCAGGGACATGGGGCGGGTTGAAGTTTTATTCTCCGTTCTCAATACAGCAGCCAGAAAGGGGACTGGAAAGACGTAGTCTAGGTGGGATTAGAGCTTCAGAAGCAAAGGGAAACGGGGGCTGAGAGTCCGGAAGGGAATTGGTCCCGGTTTTTCTGGAGAAGCCAGGCTGAGCAGGACTGGGGAGGAGACGAAAGCAAACAAGATCGAGCTAGAGGAACGCCGGTCTCAGCCAGCCCGGGCAGAGAAAAAGGGGAGCGATCGAACGTAGGCATCCAGCCGACTGCGAAAAAGTTCACTTTGCACAGTCTGACCCAAAGGACACAAGGGGTTCTTCACCACCAACTCCACGTACAGCTATGGAAGAAGGAAGGAGGGGGTGGAGAGACAAGTCAGTGGGGACACGGGGTGGGGGAGGGAGAAAAGGCCAAAGTTTTTGGTCCCCTTAAACCCCCATTCTTTCTAGGTTTTCTCTTCCTTTTCTCCCAAATCGTGGGGATAAAGTGAATATCACTCCCCATGTTCTAAGCATAATGATAATAAAAACGATGATACCCGATAGCATTTATAAAGCACTTTACAAATATTATCTCGGTTTGAACCTACAACATCACTGGGCACATAAGTGCTATTATTACGGCTTTACAGATGACTAAATTTGCCCAGGGTCAGAGATAGTAAATGTCTGAGGGAGGATCTGAATTCAGGTTCAAATACAATAAAGTCTGAGATCCTGAGAACTTAGAAAAAGTCTCTGTGCTGAAAGGAGGGCCTGTAGCAGTCAATGGGCTCTGAGGGATCGTGGGGATACGTGGGGAATCATTGATTCCAATACAGATACTATCATCAGTACCATATGAATAGTTATTATTTTATACAGATGGTACCATCAACATGCTAGTCACCCTAGCTCACAACTTTGAAGGCATCCTCCACTTTTCCTCATCCTCAAGTCTTCACATCCAGTCAGTTTCAAGTCCTGCCCTTTCCAACTTCCAAAGCATCTCTCCAATGCATTCTCTTCTCTTTCCTCTGTTCAGGCCCTCCTCACCTCTCGAATCTTTATTATTTTATTAGACTCTTAATTGGTCTCCTTATCTCTATGGGAGCAGCTAGGTATCCCAGTAGATTCAGTGCCCGATCTGAAGTTAGGAAGACCCAAATTCAAATCTAGCCTCAACTGAACTACAATTTTGTATCACCTCTCCAATCTAGCCATACATGTCTGACCAAACTCCTTTTGGAATTCACACTCTGGTTCTAATCTACCTTTCCAGATTGATTCCACATCACTTCTCCTCATAAACTCTACTTTCTGGCCACTCTAGATTATTTCTCATGAGACTGTATCTCTCATCTCCCTTTGCAGAGGCTTTCCCCATGCATGGTATACACTGCCTCATCAACTCTGCTCAAGCAACTCCTCCAACATTAGACCTCTTCTAATCCTCAAACTTACTCTATATACTTCCCTGAAATTACCTTACATTTACTTTTTGTATCTTCTTATAGCATATTTGACCATGTAGTCTCCTTAAGGGCAGGCTATTTTTTAAGGACTGTTTTCACTTTCGTATTTGTATTCCCAGCACCTTGCACAGTGCTTGATACACATATTGTTGTTCAATTGTGTCCAGCTCTTCATAACTCCAACTGGGGTTTTCATAGCAAAGATACTGAATTGGTTTGCTATGTTCTTCTCCAGTGGGTGTTGTGGATAGAGCACTGGCTTGGAGTCAGGAAGATGGGAGTTTGAATTCAGCCTCAGATACTTGCCACTTACTAGCTGTGTGACCTTAGGCAAGTCACTTAACCCTGATTGCCTCTCATCCTGGGCCATCTCTAGTTGTCCTGATTTTTATCTGCCATTGGAGCCAGATGGAGGAGAAAGTGAGACTGGTGACTTAGCATAGCCCTCTCCCTCAAATCCAATTCATGTGCTTGTCATGGAATCACCTTCCTGATGTCATGGTCTTCTTCAAGAATGAAGGACAAACAACATTTTTCTTCAGTTCATTTTATGGAAAGAAAACCAAAGGAAATCGGGTTAAGTGATCTGCCCAGGATCATCCAACTAGTAGATGTCTGGAGCCAGGTTTGAACTTTGGAAGACAGTCTTCCTGCCTTCAGGATCCTGCACTGTATCTACCTAGCTGCCCCTTGGCAACACAGTAAGGCACCTAACAAATGAAGACAGATAAACTATCTCGGGAATTGACACTTGGATGTAACATCATAGGGTTTTGCATACAGGCTATAACACTCCCTATAATGACCTATATGCAAAAAAATGGCATAGGAGCTGTCCTAACCCCATTATCTATCCTCACTTCAAACTGCTTTGGGAATGGTAGGTTTCAGATACCCATGGGAATTATGACTGACTTCTGGGTTGCAAAATTCCAGGTGGAAGAATGGTGATATTCTCAACAGAAATACAGAAATTTAGGAGGAGGTTTAGGGGAAAGATAATGAGTTGTTTCATTCGTATTGAGTTAAAATGCCTATGGAACATCCAGGGAGAAATGTCCATTAGGCAACTGGTAATCTAAGCCTAGAATTCAGGAAAAAGATTAAGACTGAATATGTAGATTTTTGGAGTGATGATAGCTGATAGGAAGCTTATATGATCAATAGTATACTGAGAAGAGAGCTCAGGTCAGAGCACTGGGACATATCTAAACATAGGAAGCAGAATATGAATGATAACTCTGCAGAGGAAATTGGGTCCAAAAGACCTGGTCCAACAGACAAGAAAGAAATCACAATAGGGCAGTGTCATGAAAACCAGAGGCAAAAAGTATCTAGGATGAAGGGATGGGTAGCAGTCAAATACTGCAGAGATAAAAAAAAGCCAATGGGTTTAGCAATAAAGAGCTCAGCAATTGCCAACTACTATTTGGGCATCTTCAGCTAGATGTCACATAAGCATTTCAAATTCAAAACATCTAAGACAGAATTCATTATTTATCCACCTAAATGCACCCCTCCTCATCCTAATTTCTGTGGAAGATATCACTATTGTTCCAAGCATTCAGGTTTACCACCCAACAATCAGCTTCATTTCTTTAGTCTCATTCACCCCATCCATATCCAATTAGCTGCCAAGCCTTGTTATTCTCACCTTAACATCTTTCTAATCTCTAATTCCTTCTCTCTTAGTTGCCAAAATGATGTTCCAAAAGTTTGATCAGATCAGATATCCACTGCTACAAAAGCTTGAATGTTTTCACACTGCCTAAAAACTAAATACAGATTCCTACTTAGACCTTTACAATGTGGCCCTAGACTTTCCTGGCTGATTACAAAACATATTACTTTCTCTCACATATGTTCTAATAAAACAAGTCTGCTTATGACTCCCTCTATACAATATTCTATCCTTAACCTCCAATGTCTTTGGACAGATTGTCCACCTATTCCTGGAGTTCTTTTTCCCATTCCCATTTCTTGGAACTCCCAATTCCCTTCAAGACTCAGTTCAAGTGCCTCATCCCTAGAGAATTTTCCTAATTTTTCCAGTTGTTAGTACCCATTCCTGCCCTTACCTTTCACTTGAAAAGTAAATATCCTTATCTGTGAATAGGCTGTGTTCCCCTAGGATAATGTAAAAGTTCAGAGACTCTTACTATTACATTTATCTATTCAACACCCAGTGCAATGTCTGGCACTTAATACTTGTTGACTGATGGATTGGACTGGGAGACGGATTGGTCGCAGTCAGGGATAGGAATAATATATGGCAATACAAATATCTGGTACCAGTAACACGAGAAAAAATGATCAATCAACAATTTAAGTTCCTACTATAGGCCAAGAACAAAGTGCAAAGGCAAAAATGAAACAGTCCTTGTTTTCAACCAATCAGCAACTTTCCACTGACCTTAACCAACATTTTACAATTATATCATTAATATTTTATGATTAACCGCCACTCAAGTCCTACTCTAAGGCCTCATTTCATGTTAGCAGGACACACCCTCTATTAGATCCTTCCAAAATAGAAAAGTTTTGAGTAGCAGTCTAGACTATATGCCTGAGATCTAAGGACAAGCTCACTAATTTTGAACCTAGGGGTTTGTTTTTTTTTAAGGTTTTTGCAAGGCAAATGGGGTTAAGTGGCTTGCCCAAGGCCACACAGCTAGGTAATTATTAAGTGTCTGAGACCGGATTTGAACCAGGTGCTCCTGACTCCAAGGCAGGTGCTTTATCCACTACGACACCTAGCCACCCCAAAGCTCACTAATTTTAGAGTAGTTTGGCTACCAAATTGAGAATTCCCTTTGGCTATAAGCAGTTATGAGAAAACATCTACTAAGTTGTGGAGGTGTGACAATTTGAGGAGGGAGTACCCATCACAATGAAATCTCAATTTTGAAGTTATGTTATGACCAAACTCTGTCACACTTCAACATTTCAGTCTATTCTAGTACTTGAGGTCTTACTGATGTGGGGATTTCTTCCGGTGCTTCGGCTTACAATTCTATCCCATAGAAATTCTGTTTTCTAATTCTCTGCTATGCTTACCCAAATCCTTTACAGCTAAATCAGCTGTAAAGGCAAATCGCCTAACTTGTCAGAGACTTTTTTCTAAATAGATTGTAAGCTTTTTGAAGGCGAGGACTATTTCATTTTTGTTTTTGTACTGTGTGTACACAGGTCCTGGCACATGGTATTTGCTCAATAAATGTTCTGTTGATCATTTTTTCAGATGTTTATGCCATAGAGAACCAAAAGAATGGAGAATTTGGAGCTGAGTCCACTAGAGTATGAAGAAACTTGGAAATGTTGATGGGGAGGGAGGAAGAAGACACTGACCCCACTGTAGATGTGGTGCAGAACATCCCGAATGGGTCCTACACCCAGGTCGGTGTTCATTACAACCTTGACCCCAGTGGGTGTCTCATAGTAATGGAGTTTGTAGCGACTTGTCTGGAAAGCCAGGAATCCATCTTTCCTGCAGAATGGATGTTAAGGAACATATCTGTGCTAGACCTATAATTTTATTGCTAAAGGTACATCTCATATAGGAAACTTCTTTCATTGATGCAAATCTGAAACTAGTCTATAACTTATTATCTTAGAGAATTACCTGGGTACTAGAGATTTCATTAAGTTCACATGTCTGAGGCAGGGCTTGAAACCAAATCTTCTTTCAAAAAATACCTACTTTTGCAAAAACTTTGAAGAAAAGGATGGAAATATCTTACTTTCTCTCCATCCTTGTATCATGCTATACTCATTCAATGTTCTAATGAAGGGCTTTGGAATCCTGTACCCTTTCCTTGCCAGCTCTAACCCTTTTTTTTCATTTTCTTCCTTAGTCTCTTCCACTAAGTATGATCTCCAATCCGGATTACACTGTCTCAAAACTATGGTAAGTCAGTTTCTCCTCCAGGATTCTTTTCTCTGTAGGTCCAAGAAGCCTAAACCCCATTTCCCACCCTAGTTAGGATACATATCCACAGGTGACATCTTGCTGACAAAAGATCGAATGGAGAAGAGCATTCCATACATCAGCTTGTACTCCTGAGAGCAGCGGGGAATAACAACAAACAGTTCACATTTATGCAGTGCCAGTCAAGTGCTTTCTTCACCTGGGAGGAAGAACTGTATTATGTCCAAATTATGGAGAAGGGAAATGAAGCCTGGAGAGATCAAATTATCTCCTACAAGGAAACTGAGGCAGGGTAGGGTTGGCCGAGGTCAGAATAGTGCGTAGAACCCAGGATTCTTTCCCCCGGGTTCACGGCCCAGAGTGGGAAGGGAAGGGAAGTGTGGGGGGCCGGGGCGAGGTTTCGGGAGAGGGCAGCACCCCCCCCGGGTCCTGCGTGTCACCTCCTCTTTGGGGATCCCCGCCTGCTTCTTCCGGTGCCACTCGCTGTAGTGCAGGCAAACCCCATCTCGGTCAAACAAGTAGAGGTTGTGGATGGTCATCTGCGGGGCGGGGCGGGGTCCCCGAGTCAGGCCGGGAAGCACTCACTTCCCGGTCCTGCCTCAAGGCTCTTCCTCCCGACCCGGCATCTCCCCACTCCCCCGGCCGCCCTGCCACCGCCTCCCGGAGCTTCTTCCAGGGCCCCGGACTCACCGGCAATGCAGCCCGGGTGTGCGCGTGCGTGCTGGAGAATCCCCGCGGGGAGGGAGGCCCTCTGTCACCCGCCACTTCCGCTTCCTGCGGCGCCCCGTGCCGCGCGACGCCACCCCTCCCTCCGGAGTGGCCCCGCCTCCCCGAGCGTCCGTCCGCCCCTCAGCCAATCCCCCGCGGCGCCGGAGGGCGTACGCGGCCTCCCCGAGCTCCTCCAACCCCACTCAAGTCCACGCCCCTCGGCCCGCCCCTTTCCCGGGCTCCTTGAGCGGCCCCAGTTCAAACGGGCGATTTGGGCCTCGCGTGCCGCCGGAGCCCTGGCGGGCCGGATGGAGGCGCCGGCGGAGCGGGCAGGTGGCACCCAACTGTTGGAAGGGGAAGGGAGGTGGGGGAGGCCCGCGCAGGGAGCGACCCCACACACGTCTTTCCCATGGCCCCCTGCTTGGGGGTGCAGGGCACAAGCGGAGGAGAACGAAGCCGGGGGTGGCCAGGGCCCCAGGATTAGGGGCGGATGGGAGGCAAAGGGCAGCCGGGGAAGGACCCCTCCCCCGGCGAAGGCTGAGGAGATGGATGGCCGAGAAGCCAGAAAGGGCGGGATGGAATGTTTATGAACCTCGCTTCTTCCTGGGGAGGACACGGGGTCCCTGAGGGCTGGTCCCTCCAGGAGGTTGATCAGGCAGGGCTCTGAAGGAAGCCCAACCACATCTGGGACCCTCTTGTTGTTCCCACCTTTGGTTTACCTCCCTCCCTCTCTAGGGATGCTCAGAACCCAAAGCTTCAGAGTGGCTTATCTCCCTGCCACCAACCACTCCCCCCGGGCAGAAGGAGCCGCAGCCAACATCTTCTTCCCTCTTTTTTTTTCCTCTTCCTCTTCCTCTTCCTCTTCCTCCTCCCCGCCCCCAACCCTAAAACAGGTAAGCTTCCTTTACTTTGCCTTTACTTCCAAAAGCTGGAGAATAGAAGTTTCTTGCTTCATTTTTGTGGCCTCTGAAATCAGGAGAACCTGGCAGGTTTGATCTTGGTGACTTGGAGCAATGAAGTATTCTTGGATTAGAGCCCTGATCCAGAGGGAGTCATCCGAGTTCATGTACTCAGGCCTCATGGAAACAGCGGTGATTTAAGCCTCTGGAGATGTCACAGCAGATTGACCTCCTGGGTATGAACCCAGTCTGTTTTGGGGCGATTTCTCCTTGCTTCTTCTTCCTGGACCCCATCTCTGCAAACCCTTTTCTTCTGCTGGTTTTTCTTTTTCCCCTGGGTCCCTTTTAAATGGAGTCAAGAGGCCGCTGGTTCCCTACTGCCTTTAGCTCTCTCCCCCTCTAGCCTCCATGGCGTCTCAAGCTCCCAGTCCCAACTCACCCCTCCGGCCAGAGGACATCCTGTGTGATACAGCAGGTCCCTCTGGGCGGAGCCAAGGGACATTCTCAGAGGTGACCTCTCAGCTTTATGCTTCCTTGCGGCAAAGTCAAAAAGCAGAGGCCACTGCCAGGACCAGTCTCTACTTGACCTCCAACTCTCCAACTCCTCCTGAGGAACTGGAGGGCCTGGCCCAAGAACTGAGCCGAAGCCTGTCTACTGGGGTGGAGATCAGTTCACAAAGAAAGGTGGGGCTGAGCACTGAGGTGATGGATCCTCAGATCATTGGATGACTATAGAAACAACATAGGTTGCAAAGAGTTGAATTTGGATTGCAAGCTTTAATTCAACAAACATTTATCAAGAAACTACTTTGAGGAAGGTATGGTGCAGGACAAAAATGAAACACTCCATTGTCTTACACTTTAACAACATGTGCAGAGATAACCAAATTTGGAGTGAAGGCCTAAGGATTCCCTTAGGAGGTAGAGAAAAATAAGCTAAGTGGTAGTAAGGAGGGAATGAATTCCAGGTATGAGCAACAGCCTGTGTGAAAGGATGAACTGCTCTTGATGAACATATAGTAGTCCAGTTTGCCTTGAACAAGGAATTTGTCAACAGAAATTAATATGAAATAAGTCAGATTGGGGATAGATTGTGGAAGGTTTTAAATGACAACTTGATGAGTTTACATTTTATTCTAGAAGTTGTTGAACAATTTCGAGCAAGAGAGTCAACACTGACAAAAATTATAGAAAAGTTAGGTAGCTTGAGGACAGAAAATACAGAATTAAAAGTTGAGATAACCTTAGAATTTAATGTTTAGAAACCTTACTAATCATTTCAGTAATAGCAAGCACAAATGCTACATATTAAGTGCTTTGGAGAGGGCTAGATGACACAGCCCCAGGTTTAGAATCAGAAAGAATGGAATTTAAATCTGACCTTGGACACTTATAAGTTGTGTGACTTTGGGCTAGTCATTTAACCCTGTTTGCTTCAGTCCTTATCTGTAAAATGAACTGAAGAAGGAGATGACAAAACTACTCCAGTCTTTGCCAGAAAATCTCAGTTTGGGGTTACAACTGAAATGAAAGGTTTAAAAAGTGCTTTACATAAATTATCTAATTTAATCCTCACAACATCCATGGGAGTAAATGCTATTGTTATCAATCTCATCTTATAGATGATGAAACTGAGGCTGAAAAAAAGTCAAGTGATTTGCCCAGAGTTGCAAACTAGTAAAACCAATTCAGGTCTTCCTGATTCCAAATAAAACTCTCTTTCCATTGCCCCACATTACAATGTAGAGCCAATCATACCTGTTACTAATAACTGGTATTTGTGAGTAAGAGAATGGATCAGGATATTATGAGTTTGACACACTGGGAGATTCTCCCCAACACATCATAATTTTTGGAAGGGGTACAATATTGCCATTGCTGGGGACTTATGTACTAGGAAGATCCGGACCCATATCTCTATTGGGAAGTCCTGGGTCACAAGATAGCACTAATCATTTTAGGGATAGTAGCAAAGTAAGATTTAACATTAGTGTTTTGAATTTTGAATGTAGTGTGTTAATCACAAAACATAGTATTCTAATTGAGCATGTCATCAAGAGGGTTGTTAGTATAGAGGAAAAGCTAGTGTGAGTAGTGACCCTCAATGGGGTCACTTCATTTATTTTACCTATTTGCTGAGACACTAAAATACCTGACTCCTAGAACTGGGGGTGGGATGAGGAAAAGGGAAGATGAAAATACCTCCCCTGACAGGAAGCAGAGTATAGAGTTAACCAAACTCTGGGCCTCTCTTCTTTAGGGAGGCGCCCAGCATATCCTGGAGATGGAAAATGTACGGGGTCACCTCCAAAGCATGCTCCAAGCTTCTCGAGACACTGCTCCTTGTAAGTGGGCCTACTCCCCTGGGGCCATGAAAGGGTATGTAGCAAGAGGGCTGGAAAAGCATGAAAGGGAAACAGCAGGGAAGAAGGTGAGGTGGAAAGGACTGTGTATTACCTTTCATCTTCAAATAGGCCCTACCCCTGTCCATACCTTACCCCTATCCCTTTGATTTCTCTGGCTGCTTCCAGGTACTGTTCTAGAGAGGCGAGAAGAGGATTCTTTTGACAGTGACAGCACAGCCACTCTGCTGAAGTGAGTTACCATTAGGCCTTTGTGATCATGTCCTTTACTATGGTATTTGTTCTTAAACCATTTGTCTATTCCTCTGTATTTGCTTTGTTTTGAAACACAGGCATGCAGGTTCACAACTCCTCTCATTTTTTTGCTCAGAATTTTCTCCCTGCCCTGTTCTTAACTGCTTTTAGTGGTATAGCAGGTTAATGGTATAACAAGTTATTGTAGAAAGGGCACTGGACTGTGACTCATGAGAGTCGGACTCTTGACTCAATCTACCATTAATTAGCTAAGGGAATTTCAGTATATTTCTTCACCTCTGTTAGTTTCAATTTCTTCATCAATAAAAGGAGGGGATTGGATTGACCTGAACTAATCTGTAGTACTTTCTAGCTATATTTCTGTATTTTGCCCAGTACCAGGCCTCTCCAAGAGCTAACGCCACCCAGCTCAGCTCCAGCCCTGGAGGAGTTGTTCCCTCGATATGCTAGTATCCGGCCTGGAACTCCTCACTACTTTCCTGATCTGCAGGGGCTAAGAGATGCCTTGGATACAGAGCACACCCGCCGTAGGGTAAGTTAAGGAACTGAAGGAGAAAAGAGTAGTTGAATCACTCCTGAGATGGTGAATAGATGTGGGATCAATTCCAGAAGGAATTAATTATATACTATTTGATGTTCCCCATTTTACATTCTTTACAGAAGCTGTATTAGAGAGGGGAAAGAGGTATGAAGTTAAAGTAAACATTGCCCTTCATTTATTCCCTTCTAAGGGATGTAACTGCCCATAAGAACTAATCTCCTAGATGGAAGGGAACGTGTGAGGAATCTTCCTTAACACCTGCCATGTTCAGCTCATGTGTACAATAGGCTTTCCATCTTTGTTATTCCTTGGGTCTCTGAGACTTTTTTCTAAAGAGCAGGGAAAAGAAGAAAGTCAGGAGAAGGGTTACACTTAAGTCTGGTTCCTGAAGGATAAGAGGAACATGTTACAGAGATAGTTGAAACTCAATCCTCAACCCACCTTCCCTTTTGTGACTCATAGTTCTTCTTTTAGTCCAAACTGTGCTATCTGGGACCTTGACAAAGTGTTTGGCAACCTTTATTTTTCTCTGCTAGAATGCTCTGCTAGTACTGTGGACCAGGATAGGTAAAAAGTGAATGCTATTCCTTGGTTTCTTTCATCAGCACTGTGAACGTCACATTCAGAATCTACAGACCCGTGTGTTAGAACTGCAGCAGCAGTTAGCTGTTGCCGTGGCTGCAGACCGAAAGAAAGATCTTATGATTGAACAACTGGACAAGGTGCCAGGGGAAGAGGGGAAGCTTGACCTGAAGTGCAGTGTCACCTGCACAGAGAAATGAGGCATTGGCTTTAGCAAAAGTGGAAATGTGGAATGATGAATGAGGGAATTATATTTATGTTATTTTATTGTTTTCCCCAATCACATGTAAAAACGATGTTTAACAATCATTTTTTAAAATTTTGAGTTCCAAATTTTTTCTCTTCCTCCCCCCTCATTGAAGGAGGGCATTATTCTCATACATTTGCTAAAGGCAGAGACACAACTAAAGGGTTACTGTAAAAATCTCACCAAACCTTCCCTTCTTCCCCTTCCACTTTCCTATCTAGACTTTGGCCCGTGTGGTAGAGGGCTGGAACAGACATGAGGCTGAGCGGACAGAAGTACTTCGGGGGCTGCAAGAGGAGCAAAAAGCTGTTGAACTTATTCGAAGCCAACAACAAGAGGTACACTCTTAGGGATCAGAAGACAAGGCAGCTTCCATAACGTAGAAATAAAGTTGCAACTTTAGTCATAAGAAACATAACACTAGATCTGGGTTCTTAACCTGTTGAACTGTTTTTTTTTAAAAGTATTTTGCACTGGACCTGCAGTCAGGAGTACCTGCAAATCCCTCCAGGTTTCCCTGAATTCCCATCCCTCCTGGTTTCTAATAGAATAATAGTGTTCTATGACATACATATACCACAGTTTGCTAAGCCATCCCCCAATTGAAGGACATTTTCTCGATTTCCAATTCTTTGCCCCCACAAACAGGGCTGCTATGAATATTTTTGTACAAGTGATGTTTTTACCCTTTTTCATCATCTTTTCAGGGTATAGACCCAGTAGTGGTATTGCTGGTTCATTTTTGTTGCCCTTTGGGCATAGGAACATTATTTTTTTTAGAAAGTTTTTATTTATTTTGAGTTTTTCCCCCATTCTTGCTTTCCTTCCCCCCATCCCCCACAGAAGGCAGTCTGTTAGTCTTTACATTGTTTCCATGGTATACATTTATCTAAGTTGAATGTGATGGGGGCAGCTAGGTGGCGCAGTGGATAGAGCACCGGCCCTGGAGTCAGGAGTACTTGAGTTCAAATCCGGCTTCAGACACTTAATAATTACCTAGCTGTGTGGTCTTGGGCAAGCCACTTAACCCCATTGCCTTGCAAAAAACCTAAAGAACAAAAAAAAAAACCAAACAACAAGTTGAATGTGATGTAAGAGAAATCATATGTTTAAGGAAGAAGAATAAAGTATAAGCAATAGCAAAATTACATAATAAGATAACTTTTTTTCCTAAATTAAAGGTAATAGTCCTTGGTCTTTGTTCAAACTCCACAGTTTGAACTCAGAGTTTGAACACAAACTCTGGATACAGATGGTATTCTCCATCACAAAATTATCCCTGATTGTTGCACTGATGGAATAAGCAAGTCTATCAAGGTTGATCATCACCCCCTATGTTGCTGTTAGGGTGTACAGTGTTTTTTTGGTTCTGCTCAACTCACTCAGCATCAGTTCATGCAAATCCTTCCATGCTTCCCTGAATTCCCATCCCTCCTGGTTTCTAGTAGAACAATAGTGTGGAACATTTTTTCAAATTGTGTTTGTGGATTTACAATTCTTTTGAAAACTTCCCATTTTTTGACTTTTGAGCATAATTTTGAAGTCTCACTTGGTATTCTGCCACCCTCAAAATTAATGCCATGGATTCCATTGTTAGCATTACCACTCTGGATTCTCCCCTCTACCACATTTGGCATTCAAAAAAATAAAAATTACTTTATTTTGGAAAAGTTGGGTGCCCCTGCCCAATCAACCCCTAGATCTCTAAGAGCTAAATTTAGCTTGAAGTGTATTCTGGTGGGGACATTGCATGCTGGGACTTCAGTCCTCATTCTCCCTGAGTTCTATCCCCACTTCCTCTCTGTCTATAGACTATAGCTCGCCTAGAACAGAGTCTGAAGCAAACCAAGGAGGCCCTGAGTAGGGAGCGAGAAGGAGCCAACCAACAGCAACAGGAGCAAGAGACATTGGTGAGAGAGCCAGACTAATTTCACTTATCTTGGGACTCTGACTCTCAGGGAACTGTGGGCTATAAGGGTATAAGGCTGTATTATGTCTGACTTGTAAAGAGCTGATAACCTTCTTTTGGATTCTGACTGAAGAGATAAGATATGAATCAAGTGTTTGATTACTAATTGATGCTAGGAGCTCAAATTGAGTTTTGGTACATATTCTATGTCTTGATGACCCAATTTTGTTGATTAGTATTGTTCAACTAGAATTCGAGATCTTTCATTGCCTGCTGAGATTTGTTTATTTATAATTTAGGATTTGTAATAATAATTACACACTTTTGTAGAATGTTCAGATATAACTTTCCTCACAGCAATCCTATGATATTGGCTAGTGTGTTATCTCCATTTTACAAATAACTTCTCTGAATCAGTTTCCCTAAGTAAATTGAAATAATCCAAGACCTCTGACTCAAATTCATTATTCTTTCCTCTACATCAGGTGTGGGGTTAAGGTGTTTCCAAGGCAACTGTAGATAGTACTCAAAATTCAATAAATTCAGTAACTTTTTAGGGTGAGTTAATTGAATGTTTGATCAAGTAATGTTATGAATATTCAAATGGTTCTCTGCAGAAAAAAAGATTCCTCACCTCTGCTCTATACTGTGTTTGAGTAGTGTACACAGGCTTGCTGGAAAGGTATAACTTTAAAGAGATATTTCCTATAGATTTAAAGAGATATTTCACAGGTTATCGATGTATTGGGCCTTGGTAGGTATCATGGTTGTCTCTTGTGGTTATAGAAGGAAGCACGACAAGCTTTAGCTCGTAGCTTAGAGAGAGAACAGCAGCGGTGTCGGACTCTGCAGGAGGAGCGGGATGAGGCACAAGCAAAGCAGCTGAATAAGCACAGAGAGCTAGAAGCACTCCAGGCTGCCTTGGAGGAAAAGCACCAGGCCTGGACCCAGCACGAACGCCAGCTGGAAGAGCGCTGTAAGAATCTACAAGAGGAGAGCCGGATCCAGCTGGAGAGGGAGCAGGTGAGGGAAGGAGAGAAGTGTTGGAATGAAGCCTAGAGTAGAGAGGGGAGGATAAGCAGAAAGTCTTGCATCAAAGGGGAAGAACTGAAGGCAAAAGGAACTGAGGTACAGAAATAGTGTTTACTAGGAATGGTGGTGGCAAATGAGGAGAGGAACATGGAAGACAAAGCCAAGTGGGCATGGTTCTAGCAGGAGGGATAGGTTGCTAAGGAGAGTTATGGGTAACTAGGGGTTTGGCTTAGTTTGGAGAGGAAGGATAGGAAGAGGACTGAGGTATGAAGAGGGAGATTAGGAAGCAGAGCATAGAGTATAGAGGTTAGCCTGAGGAAATAGTCTTTGAAGAGGGTGTGAAGTATTTGGGATTTTCCTTTCTCCTCAGGCAAATTCCCATCGTGAGGTAGAAGCAGCCCGAGAGGCTCAACAGCTCCTGGCCTCTGTTCAGTCTGATGTGCGAAGGTTAGAAGAGGAATTGGACACAGCACGACGAGAAAGGGATGCTCTACAGCTGGAAACTAGTCTGGTGCAGGTCAGGGGGCAGGAAGATTATTGGGATTCATTGACTTTTTGCTTAGTTGAGAAGGGTTTGTTCAAGATCTTTGAGTGTCAAAAAAGAGATCCGATTTTAGGTTGCTGGGGTTTTTTTAAACCATATTTCCAATGTGCTAGAGCTAGTTCACAGTAATACTTGCTTTTTCTCCAAACTCATTTCATTTGAGGGTACCATTTTGCCAGTTGTGAAGACTTTCCCCTTCATTCCTCTCTTTCAGTCATTTCCCAGATCATATGATTTCTACCTTTAAAGTATCTTTCATCTGTTGCTTCTCTACACATATCAACAACAAACATTTATTAAGTGTCTACTATGAACCAGACACTGTGATAAGCTCTGGGAATACAAAGAAAGGCAAAAACTGCCATAATAGCAGCATCAAAGAGGGAGATAATATACACATTCAAAAGAGGGAGACAATATACAAACAATTTCAATACAAGCAAAATATCTGCTTGATAAAATTGGAGATAAAAAGTGAAGGCACTAACATTAATGGGAATTGTGGAAGGCTTCCTGTAGAATGTAGAATTTTAGCTGAGACATGAAGGAGGGCATGAGGCAGACAGAACTGAAGAGGGAAAGAATTCTTGGCATGGGAAATACTCAGTAAAAGCCAGTCAAGAGATGGAATATCTCAGCAGATGACTTAAATGGATTGGAACAGCCAGGAGGCCAGTGTCATTTGATCTGAGAATATGTAGAGTAAAAGACTGAAAAGGTAGGAAGGGGCCAGGTATATAAAGGTATATAAAGACAAACATAATTTTATATTTGATCTTGGAGGTAAAGGGGGGCCCATTTGGGTTGATTGAAAAGGGGATGTTATGATTACATTTGTGTTATAGACACAGCTGAGTAGAGAGGGTAGACTTGAGTGAGAAAAAACTTGCGGCAGGCCAAGCCACCAACAGGCTACTGCAGTAGCCTAGGGGTAAGGCAATGAGAAACTGTACCAGGATAGTGACGTGTCAGAAGAGAGAAGAAGCACATCTGAGAAATGTTATATATGGAAAAAATCAAGAGACTTGGCAACAGATTGAACATGGAGATGTGAGTGTAAGATAGAATAAGGAATTGAGAATGTCCCCTAGGCTAAGAGCCTGCATGACTGGGAGGATAGTGGTACCCTAGGCAGCAATAAGGAACTAAAGAAGAGAAATTACAGGATCACCTTTTCAGTGTAGCCGCTTATCACCTTTTTTTTTTGAAGCATTTTTCTGATCTCTTACCTGTACTACTATAATAGTCCTTAATAGTCTTTGAATTTATCTCTGTGTTTTCAGTCCCAAACTGTTCTCCACACTGCTGCCAAAATAATCTCTATAAGGCAAAAGTTTGTGCATCATCGAACTCAGTAACCTTCAAAGGTTTCTCCATTGCCTTGAGGGAGAAACGTGAATCTTCCATTTAGTATTTAATAAGAACTTCCATAATCTGCCTCCTGTCTTTTTAGTCTTATTCATACAACTTCCCTTCTAATCAAGCATATATTTAAGTATTTACTTCTTAAGTGCCAGGCCCTATACTGAGCACTGGACATGCAAAAGAGGCAAAAAACAGTCCCTGCTCTCAACAAACTTGCAGAATGATAAGGGAGACAACAAGCAGACCAATATATATACAGGCAAGATAAATAGATAAAAACAGAGGGAAGGCACTAGAATTAAGAGGTGTAAGGAAAGTCCTTTCTGTAGAAGGGAGGGTGGGGGGTAGTTTACTTGGGATTTAAAGGAAGCCAGACAGTAGTTGAGAGGTTAGAGTGAGAATATTCCAGGCATGGGGGGAAAGTCAGAAAAAAAGCCCAGAGCCAAGAGATGGAGTCTCTTGGTCGTAGAATAGCAATGAAGCCAGTGTTACCAGGTTGAAGGGTACATGTTGAAGAGTAAGGTATAAGAAGACTTACACCATAGGAAAGGTAGGAAGGAGTTGGGTTATAAAAGACTTTGAAAGAAGATTTTGTATTTGAGCCTAGAGACAATAAAGAGCCACTGGAGTTTATTGAATAGGGAGGAGACTTGATTGGTCCTGAGCTTTAGGAAATCAATTTAATGTCTGAATGAAAGATGAATTAAAATAAGAAGAAACTTGAGGCAGTCAGGGTCAAGTGACATGTCCAAAGTTACAAAGCTAATAAGTATTAATTATGTAGCTGCTTCAGCTATTGCACTAATCTGGTCCTCATCACTCCATATTCAGACTACTGCAATAGCTGAAGCAGCTAGGTGGTTCAGAAGATAAGAGTCAGGAGGACAGGAGTTCAAATCTGGCATCAAATATTTAATACTTCTTTATTGTCTTTGGCTTTCTGATAAAGTTAATTTCTTTTAAGTATTGACTGATTTGATCTTGCTGTTCAAAGAACTCTCAAAAGCCTTCTTCCACACCACAATTCAATAATGCGGATTCTGCCATACTTGGCTTTCCTCATATCTCAGACTATTTATGTTCTATCAGGAGGTAGGCTGCATTTTTCATCACTGCATTTCATCATTTTCATCATTGTCCGGTATTCGAATTGATCATTGTGTTGCTCAGTTAAGTGTTTCAAATTTGTTTCTACAAAGTTAATGTTATAGCATAAATTCTTCTGCTCACTCACTCAGTATCCATGCAAGTTTTCCCAAGTTTCTCTGAAATTATCTTTCTTAATTTATTTTTTAAATTTATTTATTTATTTATTTATTTATTTAGTTTTTCTTGCAAGGCAGTGGGGTTAAGTAGCTTGCCCAAGGCCACACAACTAGGTAATTATTAAGTGTCTGAGGCTGAATTTGAACTCAGGTACTCCTGACTCCAGGGCCAGTTCTTTCCACTGTGCCACCTAGCTGCCCCTATCTTATTTTATTAAAGCACAGTAACATTCCATCACATATGTCTGTGTGTGTGTGTGTGTGTGTGTGTGTGTGTGTATGTATTTACCATAATTTGTTCAGCCATTGATAGGCACCTCCTCCTCCTTAGTTTCTAGTTCTTTGCACCAAGAGCTGCTATAAATATTTTTAACATAGATCCTTTTCCTATTTCCTTGATCTCTGTGGAGTATAGGTTTAATAGTATTGTTGAGTCAGAGGATATGCCCAGTTTAGTAATCTTTTGAGCATAGTTCCAGTTTGCTCTCCTAAATGACTATATTGATTTACAGCTCCACCAGCAGTGACTGCTTTTTCAAGTTCACTAATGTTAAAAGGAGATAGTCTTTCTCCTTTGAAAGATGGTTAATTCTTAGACTGGTGAGAAGAAGGGGACATCTTTTCATTCCTTGATTGAAAGAAATTCTTTGCTTTTACTTTTCCTCTTTTCGGGATGTGAATGTTGATGTGTGTGTGTGTGTGTGATTTGTTCTATATTCTGCCTTTAGTCTCTTTAAACCTCAATAGGGAACAGAGGCTGGACCCTGAGTTCCTAGGCCAGCCTGACTATCTTCTGCATCACTTCACAATCAGGCCCGGTTTGAAGCTCAGCGAGTACAGATGGAGTCAGAGCTTGCTATTTTGCTAGAGCAGAGAGTTACTGAGCGACTAGCCCAGGTGCAAGAGAGCAGCCTTCGACAAGTGAGCAATCTTCGGGAACAACACAGGTACCAGGGAGGGTCCACTGTTTTGCCTTTTCCCAGTTGTCTCCTCACTCTTGCTCAGTGTTTACTTGTCATGAGTAAACCTAACCTTTTTTTCCCCTTGATTCTCATTTTCTCCTACTCATTTTTTCTGTTTTCAGCCCTAGACTCAGGCTTTGTGGTAGAAAATGCTCCATAAAAGTTGTTTTTATTACTAATAAATTGAAATTTTAATTGTTATTAGGAAGCAGTTACAGGAGTTGACTGAGCAGCATCAGCAGGAACTGTCCAGTCAGTTGGATCAATTCCAAGTGGAGTTATCAGAGCGAGAAGATCGACATCAGCAGGTGGCTCAAGATTATGAGCTCAGGTGCTGGCCTCTAGAACCTCCTCAAACTTTTCCTCTGTTACTGGGTGACCCAGGATTCTGATTCTCTCAAGATTTCAAGTATCATACTCCCTAATCCGTAGTTTGTCCACCAAGTTTCCCCTAAGGGCCTCAAAAATCTAGCCCTTAAATTCCTTTTCCCTTCATTTAACTAGATTGACTCATGAGCAGACTCTAGTACGGGAATTGCGGATGGCATACCAACATCTAGAAGAGCAGCGGGTAGAACTGGTAGAGAGATTCCAGTCCATGCTTCGGGCTCACTGGGATGAAGCACACCAACTGCTCAGCACCACAGCTCCTTCTCAGGTAGGCCTTGTCGGCGTGGACATGCATAATGAACTGAGCTGAATTGAAATCAGAGGAAAAATGCTAAGACTTAAAAGAAGACAAGAAATTTTTAAAGGCTATTTTTTGGAACTTGATACTCAGATAAGATCATAACTGAGAAAAGGCAGAGATGGCTCATTTATTATTTTTGCTTGTTTTCTTCCAAGGAGAGTGATCTTAGTATTAAAAAGTATAAAACAAAAATTGCTCATAGGGAGTTAATATTCAAGATAAAGAGAGTCAAAAAACAACTGTGTGCTCTTTTTTTTTAGGTTTTTTTTTTTGCAAAGCAAATGGGGTTAAATGGCTTGCCCAAGGCCACACAGCTAGGTAATTATTAAGTGTCTGACACCGGATTTGCACCCAGCTACTCCTGACTCTAGGGCCGGTGCTTTATCCACTATGCCACCTAGCTGCCCCAACTATGTACTCTTAACAAATTCTAGTTACCTGACCCTAGTATCTTACATTTTAGGGTACTTACAAAAAATAACTGGTGGATATGGTTACTGAGTCATTACCAGTGATTTTTGGCAGTAGACAAAGTACTACAGGATGAGAAAAGGGCAAAAGTAGTCCTGACTATCCAAAAAGGAAGAGATTGTAATGTAGTTCAACTATATGCCAATGAGCTTTGCATGTATTTCTGGCAAAATTCTAGTGCATGTTATTAAAAATATTGATTACAAAGAGTCATAAGAAGAGATAAATAAGAAGGACCAGTTATTGTTGTAGTACAGTCATTCATTCATATCTAACTCTTGGACACCAGGTCCTTTGTCCCCCCCCCCCCATCTCTCAAAGTCTGTCCTTTTTGTTTATCTTCAATCTTTCCCAGCCTTTTCATCTTTTCCAATGAATCCCATCTTCTCATTATGTGATTAAAGTATTTAATCTTCAGTTTCAGTCTTTGACCTTCCAGTGAATACCCTGAATTAATTTCTTTAAGTGTTGACTGATTTGATTTCCTAGCATCACAATTGAAACCAAAGTTCCTTTTTTGATAGTATTTTGAAACTGGTAAATATGGAGAATTAATATTCCCCTGATTAAAATTGCCTTAGAAATCTTTTCCCTACAGCAGTAGCATTTTTCAATAAAAAGTATTGCTCCCCCCCAATTATATTGATAGTTAACGTAGAGTTTAGTAAGATTTTTTTGATATCCTTATGCAAGAAATGTGTATTTGATTAATGAGATAAAAATTACCTAATAAATTAGGTTCTACTGTCAATTGCCAAAAGGAAAGTTAATCGCAGTTTTATTACGCTAAAAGTATAGTTTTAACTCAAAGTTAGTGAGCTTAGAACATCTTATATAGAATGTGACTACATAAGCAGGATGAGTACAATGAAATAGTAAGCAAGAGGGAAAGATGAGGATACATGCATCAAGAAACAAGTAACAGGTGGCGGCTAGGTGGTGCAGTGGATAAAGCACTGGCCCTGGAGTCTGGAGTACTTGGTTTCAAATCGGATCTCAGACACTTAGCTGTGTGGCCTTGGGCAAGCCACTTAACCCCATTTGCCTTGCAAAAAAACCTTAAAAAAGAAAGAAAGAAAGAAAGAAACAAGTAACAGAAGAGGAAGTTAAGGATTTTTGCATCAGGAAGGTCAATTGGATCAAAACTGAAGCTGAAATTTATGCCCCAACCTTGATTTTTTTCATATTGATTTTAAATCTAAAAAGAAAAAGGAAGCTGTCTAATTCAAAAACTACATAGAAGGTGGACTATTGCCAGTCAAAAAATTGTTTACAGAATTTATTTAACTACAGAGAGGAATCAAAAGTTGCAGCAATCTTAGCAAACTTGTTTTGAACATAATGCAGTTGGAAACAGAAGTTTATTTGACTTTTGATTAGTCAAGGTACAGTCTGAAACATTTTGAATGCAACTTCATGTTATTGTCAGCCTTTGGAGTCAGGGTCACATTAAGGAGTTTCTAGGGTGGGACAGCTATTAAATCTGATATTCTTTTAACCTATCAAAATGAGATTGCTTTAAGAATTCTTTTCCCTACAGCAGTAGTATTTTTCAATAAAAGTATTACTCCCCCCCAATTATATGAGATAATTTTCAACATTCATTTTTGTCAAATTTTCTCCCTCCCACCCTTGCCCCACCCAAGGGTAACAAGTAATCTGATATAGGTTATATATGGACAGTTGTGTTACACATTTATCATGCTGTGAAAGAAGAATCAGAACAAAAAGGGGAAAACCACAAGAAGGGAAAAGCAAAAAACAAAGAGGTAAAAATAATTTGAAAAGTATAAGTTTTTAAAGGACTCGTAGATGGAATAACATAGTTTTTCGTCTTACATCAGGAAGTTCAAGAATAGAAGAATTTGCCCATTAAGACTAAAGGAGGGGCGGCTAGGTGGCACAGTGGATAAAGCACTGGCCCTGGAGTCAGGAGCACCTGGGTTCAAATCCGGTCTCAGACACTTAATAATTACCTAGCTGTGTGGCCTCGGGCAAGCCACTTAACCCCATTTGCCTTGCAAAAACCTAAAAAAAAAAAAAGACTTAAAGGAATTTATAAACTAGAAATCAACCTCCTACTATCTAGTTGTCAGAAAGGGGAACATAATCCTCAGTAAAGAGTCCTTATAATATTTAACTTAATCCTATGCTTCTTTATTGTATAAAGATAATTTGTACTCTAAATTATTAATAACTACTAATAGAACGTTATCAATCTAATAATGTCCCCAGGAAGCTTTTAGCTTCCATTGACACTGAAAATTCTAAGTAAAGAAACCAGGGCAATGTTTTTCTTAGCACAGTATTGGCATGAGCCAGAAATTCTCTTGTCATATTAGATTTAGTTAAGTAGATTCAGAACTAGTTGAGTGTTTGAACACAAAGTTGTTGAGTGTTTGAACACAAAGTTGTCAACTTTGCCAATAGAATGTCCCAGGATCCATGTTTGGCCCTGGGCAATATAATATTTTTTACTAATGATGATAATAAAAACATTATTGGCATACTTATCAGATTTACAGGTAACACATAGGAGGTATGGCTAACTAGACAGATGTTAAAATCAGTATTCAAAAAGGTTTTGTCAGGCTAGATCACTATGGACCAATCAATCAAATAAAATTTATTTAAAGTACATTTTTATCATAATTCATCTTTTTCAGTCAGCAAATCCCTTCGCCAGTTGAGGACAAAAGAAAAACAAAACCCTTTACAAACATGCATAATCAAAACCAAGTTTCCACATTGGCCATGTTCAAGAAAAAAGAAAAAAATGATTTCATTAAAAGAAAAAAAATAGTTTCATTCTGAACTCCTCTGTATTAGGAGAGGGGAAGTATATTTCATTAATAGTCCTCTGTGTTTGGTCATAACATTGATAAAGAATTCCTGAGTCTTTCAGAGTTGTTTGGAATTTTATAAGCTATTCTTTTGATTCTATTTTTCTCTTTTCTCTTTCAGTTCATACAAGTTATCCTTGGTTTCTTTGAAACCTTCATTTCTTTTTTTTTATGTGGTTAAGTGACTTGTCCAAGATTACACAGTTAAGTTAGTATTAAGTGTCTGAGGCTGGATTTGAACTCTAGGGCTGGTGCTCTATCCACTATACCACTTAGCTGCCCCCCCTTCATCATTTCTTACAGCACAAATTCCATCATATTTATGTACCATATGTAACTTGTTCATTTATTCCTCAGTTGATAGACATTGCATCAGATTCTTATTCTTTATATTTCATATAACATATTTTATATAGCTCAAAAGAGCTATAAATATTTTTTTTACCCTTCGTTAGTGTATCCTCTCTTTAATTCCTCTGGTTCCTTTCTAATTTCCCATTTCTTTTCTCCCTTTTCTCTCCTGTTCAGGGAAATGCATTTTTTTTTATTTTTCAAGGCAATGGTGTTAAGTGGCTTGCCCAAGGCCACACAGCTAGGTAGTTATTAAGTGTCTGAGGTCGGATTTGAACCCAGGTACTCCTGACTCCAAGGCCAGTGCTCTATTCACTGCATCACCTAGCCGCCCCGGGAAATGTATTTCTTATTCCTTCCCTTTAAGTAATTCACATTAGAGGGAGGTGAACTATCCCCCAGACCCTTCTTGTTGTTTGTATAGATGTCTTCTTGTGTACCATGATTATGAGATAATTTTCCCTACTCTTCCTTTCTTTCACCCTCAATGAATTCTTCTTCCACTTTTTCTCCATTCTTCTTTTAAGATCATTACTCTCTGTCTTTTCTATTTATTTAAAAATTTTGTTTAAGGCAATGGGATTAATGACTTGCCCAAGGTCATATAACTAGGCAATTATTATATGTCTGAGGCCGGATTTGAACTCAGGTCCTCCTGACTCCAGGGCTGGTGCTCTATTCACTGCACCACTTACCTGCCCCTGACTTGTCTATTTAAAAGACTATTTTTTGTGACTCTAGATGATCTTAGAAGGGACAAATATGGCATCTCCCCTTATTTGAATTAAGTAATTTATCCTTGTTTAGTTCCTTATCATTGTTCATTTATGTTTACCTTTTTATATTTCTTAACTCTTGTATTTGAACCTCATATGTAGGTCATGTCTTTGTATCAAGAATGTTTGAAAATCCTATATTTCTTCATAGAACCATTTCCCCCCCATAGCACCCAGTTTTTCTAGGTAAATTATTCTTGACTGTAAGCTCAAATTCTTTGCCTTCTGGAATATTTTATTTCAAGTTCTCCACACCTTTATAGTGGTGGCTGCTAAATTGTATATGATCCTGACTAAGACTCTTAGGGTACTTGAATTCTTCCTTTCTGGCTGCTTTTATTTTTTTCTTTGACCTGGATGCTCAGGATTTTGACTGTGATCTTCCTGGCAGTTTTCATTTTGGGCTTTCAGGAGGTGACTGGTAGATACTTTTTTATTTTCACTTTACTGTCTGGTTCTAAGAGATCTGGACAGTTTTGTTTTTAATATTTCTTGAAATAGGATATCTAAGTTCTTGTTTTGTTAATGGAAGTTATTCCTCTTTTTAAAAATTTAAATATTTTTATTTATTGTTTTTCTAACTACATGCAACAGTAATTTTCACCAGTCATTTTTTTGTATGGTTTTGAGTTTTATATTTTTCTCTCTCCCATCCTTCCTCCCCTCCCCCTAACAAAAAGCAGTGTAATATAGGCTCTACATTGTAGCTATACTAAATATATGTTCCTATTAATCATGTTGTGAAAGAAGAATCAAATCCAAATAGAAGAAAAAAAGCATTAAAAAGAAAAAATGACTCAATACATAAATTAACTTTTAAAAATTGAAGATAGTAAGTTTTGGTCTGCATTTAAACTCTACATTTCCTTCTCTGCATATAGATGATAATTTTTATCACAAGTCTTTTAAAATTGTCTTTGATTATTGTGCTGCTGAAATGAACAAGTCTATCATAGTTGATTATCACCCAATGTTGTTGTTAGTGTATACAATGTTCTTCTCATTCTACTTATTTCACTCAGTATCAGTTCATGTAAGTCTTTCCAGTCTTTTCTGAAATTCCATCCCTCATGATTTTTTATAGAACAATAGTGTTTCATCACATTTGTATAGTACAATTTGTTCAGCCATTCCCCAAGTGATGGGCATCACCTCAGTTTCCAGTTCTTTGTTAACATGAAAAGAGCTGCTATAAATATTTTTGTACATGTAGAATTTTTACCCTTTTTGTAATCTCTTTGGAATACAGATCTAGAAGTGGTATTGTTGGATCAAAGGATATGCACAATTTTATTGCTCTTGGGCATGATTCCAAATTGCTCTCCAGAAAGGTTGGATCATTTCATAATTCCATTAACAATGTTTTAGTGTCCCAGTTTTCCCACATCCTCTCCAACAGTGATCATTTTCCTTTTAAGTCATATTGACTAATCTGTTAGGTGTGAGGTGGTACCTCCAAGGTAATTTAATTTTCATTTCCCTAATCAGTAGTGATTTAGAACCATTTTTCATATGGACTATATGAAATAGAGCCTTTAATTTCTTCATCTGAGAATAATGGCAGTTATTCTTAATTTTTTCCCATCTTCTGTTTTACAGGTCAGTTGTTTTTGCTATCAAAATCTTACATTTCTTTTATTAAGTGTTTTGACTCTGAGACTTGTCTCATGGAAACATTGACTCTTTTGGTTCATTCTAATTTTCAGTGAATTTGTTGCCTGGGCAAAATTTTTGTTCTTGTTATCATTAATTCTGTTTCCAATTCTTTTTTCCATTGCTTTCATTTCTTTTCTAATTTTTCTCCGCAAGTGTTCTCATTCAATTTATTAAAGTATTTTAACATTGAGGACTTCCAGCCAAGATGGTGGGGAGAAGACAGGCACTACATTAAGTGCTCCCTGTGTCCCCTCAAAAATAACATGACAGAAACCTCTTAACAGAAACTCAATCAACAAAATCCAGAAAAAGAATCTAGGAGAAGACCAACAAGGTCAGTCAGTGCAGGGATGGGCAGAATCTTTAGCCTGGGGAAAGAGAGGTCTGCAGCCTGGTCCAATTAGGTGCAGGACCTGAGCTCCATACTTTTGGATCATTCTTCCAGGAACAAAGGGTAGCCTCCCCATCCACCCCACCCCCATCCCCTCAAGCACAGGTGTGGACTAAGGAACCTACTCAGCGGAAAGGGAGATTGGCTTCCAGCCCTTTGTTCAAGGTCAACTCAGACCCAGCTGCCCCTCCTCCCTCTCTCCAGGATTGGGAGAGGGCTTCAATAACTCCAGAGAAAGCAGCCAGCACCCCCTACTTGCTGACCCTTGGAATTACTAAGCCAAGTGAACAAAGCCTCTAGGATCTTCAAAAGCAAACCTCAGAGAGCCAGCCTCCCCCCAACACAAGATCCCAGAAAAATAAAGAAAAACAAGCAAAAAAGGGGACCCATGGAGAAATGCTTAGAAGGACTCTAACCCAGAGAGATCTAGCACTTCTGAGGAGAATATGAATTGGTCTTCAGCACAGAAAGACTCCTTGAAGAAACCAGGTAGCAGTTTAAAAATCAATTGGAAAAGTTGGGAAAAGAAACTCAAGGAAAATCAACACATTGCAAGAGAAAATTAACATCTCACAACAAGAAAACAAAACATTGTAAAATACAATTGGACAAATACAAAAAGAAAATAATTCTCTCAAATCCTCAATTGGGCAAATGGAAAACTCCTTCAAAAATAGAATTGACCAATTGGAAAAAAGAGTTACAGAAGGTAAATGAAGAAAATTCTTCTCTAAAAAAAGGAATGGAATCTGTGGAAACTAATGACTTCATGAGATAAGAGGATTGTGTTAAACAAAACCAAAAGATAGAAAAAATAGAAGAAAATATAAAATGCCTTATCAGCAAAAGCATTGACCTTGAGAACCAATCAAGAAGGGACAGCCTGAGAATTATAAGACTTCCTGAAAACATTGACGAGAAAAAAGGCCTGGACTTAATATTACAGGATTTAGTGATGGGAAACTGCCCTGATATCATGGAACCAGAGGACAAAATACTTATTGAAAGAATATATTGATCCCCTCTGGAAAGAGATCCTAAAATGAAAACACCAAGAAATGTTGTGGCCAAATTCCAGAACTATCAGGTAAAAGAGAAAATCCTGCAAGCAGCCAGTAAGAAACAATTCAAATACCAAGGAGTCACAATAAGGATTGTGCAGGACCTGGCTACATCAACATTAAGGAATCAAAGGGCCTGGAATGAGATATTCTGAAGAGCAAGGGAGCTTGGAATGCAGCCAAGAGTCTACTATCAGGCAGAGTTGAGCCTTCTCTTCCAGGGGAAAAGATGGACATTTAATGAACTGGGAGACTTCCAACATTTTCTGATGAAAAGACCAGAGCTAAATAGAAAATTTGGATCTCAAACAGGAGGCTCAAGAGACACATGAAAGGTTAAAAAAGAACTGCTATCCAATAAAACAAAATTGGCTAAATCCCTACCTTAGAGAAAGACTCTAATAACTCTCAAGAATTGTAACTCTATTAGAGAGAATATACTTAGCCAAAAGTGATGGACACTCATAACTTTTCTGTGACTCAGAATGATTTAGAAGCAATACCTCCTTTAAAAGGGGGACAATAAGGAGATTGGGAGGATGGAGGAGATTGAATGGGGTAAATTTCATTACATCAAGAGGTACAAAAGACCTATTGTAATAGAGGGGAAGAAGGGAGGAAGTGAGAACCACTTGAATCTTCATCTCATCAGACTTGGCTTAAAGTTAATTTATACACATTCAGTTAAGAAATTTATCCTACCTTTCAAGTATTAAAAGGGGGGGGGGGAGAGAAAAAGGGGAACTAACAGAAGGAAAGGAAAGGAAGGAGGAAGGAGAAAAGGGAAAAAAGGAAAGAAAGGGGAAGGGGGTTGATATAGGAGGGCAAATGCACTGAAGGTGGTGGTATTCAGAAACAAAATACTGAGGAATATGGATAAAGGGGGAAAAGGGGGGAAATACAAAAAGAGGGAAGATAGCATAAGGGCAATAAAGAGTAATTATAACTTTGAATGTGAATGGGATGAACTCTCCCTTAAAATGTAAGCAAAAAGCAGAGTGGATTAAAAACCAGAATCCTACAATATGCTGCTTACAAGAAACTCATTTGAAGCAGAGAGAGACATAGAGTAAAAATAAAAAGTTGGAGCAAAATATATTTTGTTTCAGCTGAAGTGAAAAAAGCAGGGGTTGCGATCCTTATCTCAGACAAAGCAACTACAAAAATAGATAGCATTAAAAGAGATAGGGAAGGACTCTATATCATCCTCAAAGTTACCATAGACAATAAAGCAATTTCAATACTAAATATGTACACACCCAATGGTATAGCATCCAAAATCATAGAGGAGAAGTTAAAAGAGCTACAGGAAGACATAGACTGCAAAACTCTACTAGTGGGAATGGCTTAACAAACTATGGTATATGTATGACATGGAACACTATTGTTCTATTAGAAACCAAGAGAGATGGGAATTTAGGGAAGCATGTAAGGATTTGCATGAGTGAGGGATTTTGCTGAGCAAGATGAGCGGAACCATAAAAATATTGTACACCTAACAGCAACATGGGGGTGATGATTAACCTTGATGGACTTGTTCATTCCATCAGTGAAACAATCAGGGACAATTTTGGGCTGTCTGCAATGGAGAATACCATCTGTATCCAGAGAAAGAATTGTGGAGTTTAAACAAAGACCAAAGACTATAACCTTTAATTTAGAAGGAAAAAAGTTATCTTATTATATAATTTTGCTGTCTCTTATACTTTATTTTTCTTCTTTAAGGATATGATTTCTCTCTCATCACATTTAACTTGGATCAGTGAATACTATGGAAACAATGCAAAGACAAACAGACTGCCTTTTGTGGGGGGGGTGGGGGTAGGGAAGCAAGATTAGGGGGGAAATTATAAAACTCAAAACCTTAAAAAGAAAGCATTTTAACATTAAAAACATTTTTTTTCTTTGCTGTATCCCTTCCTGGAATTCTGGTTGGGTTGTATGCTTAAGCTGTTTTTCTCCTCACTTTGCTTGTAGATGTTTATTATCCTCACTTCCATATTTTTTAGGTTCAAAGTATTGTATCTTCAGGGTCCCTTCTACATCTCAAGAGAAGAATGTTAGGGACCTCAGAATCTCTCTTCTGAATGCTCCCATGTCTCTTGGTCATTGCCAAGTGTCCTACTGACTTTCTTCTTTTTTCTTCTTGCAAGACCCTCTGCTTTTGCTTCCTTTGGACACAAAGATTTGCAAGCTTCATGTGACTTACTCATCTCTGAAAACTGAGATGCTTTTGGTTTGTTTATTTTTGCTAGTACTAGTTTTGTAGCTACTTTTTTTTTTGCAGTTTTGGGGTAGAAGAACCATATCATCTTGGCTTGAACTTCATAAAGGGATTATAGACTATAAAAATCATTTTGCTTGAAAAAATATTTAAAAGTTTCCTGTTATAAAGGAATATCTTACACATATCCTGGGGAGACATGCTAAAAAGACATTCACTGTAGTTTATGTAATCAATAAAGTCTCACTGTTCTAAGAGTATGAGTTGAATAGTTACCAATCTACATTGTAGAGGAAATTTTTTTCTGGACTAGCCACATAGAAGTCCACCAGGGTTCAGGAAGGCCTAAGACTGAAATCCTCATTGATATCTACCTTTAAAGGGAGGTTCATTGTACATTGTTAATGACAGTGGAGATAAATCCTTTTCTTTTTTATATTTGGGTAATTTCAATTTTTTAATTGGATTTTTTTAGGGTTGTTTTTTTTTTTTTTTGCAAGGCAAATGGGGTTAAGTGGCTTGCCCAAGGCCACACAGCTAGGTAATTATTAAGTGTCTGAGGCTGCATTTGAACTCAGGTACTCCTGACTCCAGGGCCGGTGCTCTCCACTGTGTCACCAAGCCAACCCTTTTAACTGGATATTGATATTATTTCCATTATCCTTGTTAGATCTGATTACAGTGTCATTGTTAGGTGATGACAAAGAGCTTTTATTAAGAGTAGAAGAACCAACTTTGCTATTTTTCTTGTTTGCCTGTGCTTGCATTATTAATATCTTCAGTTTGTAGTTTCTCTGCAAGAATCTTTTTAAGCCTCTGGTCTGTTTTGTGGTAGTTAAAGATGGATTATGTAATCCATAAATCCACTTAACATCATCATACACTGAAACTAGGGAGGGATTCACTGCCAGTTCTCCATCTTCTCTCAGGATATTTTGAGAACAATTAGAACTTGTAGTCAGACCTTTTGAGGATACCAGCAAAGATAGTAAATATTATTCAAGACTAATTTTTTTTTAAATTTAAGCAAGTCACTTGCCCAAGGTCACACAGCTAGGCAGTTATTAAGTGTCTGAGGCCAGATTTGAACTCAGGTATTCCTGACTCCAGAGCCAGTGCTCTATCCACTGTGCCACCTAATTGCCCCTAATTTTTTTTTATATATATAAATAAGGGTTCTAATCTTCCAGTACCACAGCGAATTGTCTTGTACACCCCACTTTGTAGATCAGTGCCTTAGGGCAATCTCCCTTTTGGATGCATATTGCTTAGAAAATCACACATTATTATTAACATAGGGTTTTTTTGGTAGTTTTAATTTGTCTTGTGAAACATTTCCCTATTAAATTTTAATTTAGTACAGTGATACCTTTGCCTGAGAGAATTACTTGGGATACAGAGAGATTAAATGACTTGGGTTGGGGAGAGAAGAGGGTGAGGAATCATGCATCTAGTTTGAATCCAGAAGTCTATCTCTAGCTCTCTATCCAATATACCACATGCTGCCTTTTATTTCTTATTCTACAATAATACTCTATTCCATTCACATATCTCACTTTTTTCAGCCATTCCCTGTTTAATTGGTGCACCCACAAAGAGTGCTGCTATATTGGACTGGACCTTGTTTCTGCCTTTGACTTTCTTTGGAAGGGAGAGAAGGAATTTGGAATTAAAAAAAAAATAGAAGAATAGAAAACTATCCTTTGACCACTTATCTCATGGGAAAATTATGACTCTGGCCAATACTTTCACAAAGGCTATCACATTCATTGATTCTTCTCTGGCCTCCTCTTCGCTTGGCTCTTATTTTTACTTTTCTTCTCTTTGTCCTTGTCCCCATTTCTTTACAGATCCCTCCCCCTGGTACTCCTAGCTCTTTAGTCTCCGGTCCCAGAGAAAATGAGAAAGAGGAGAGGAGAGCTTGGAGTATGCCCCCTGCAGCAGTGGCTCTGAAGCCAGTATTGCAACAGAACCGGGAGCCAAGGGAGGAGCTGCCTGGGGACATCACCCATCCTCGTACCCCATCACCTGTTCTCAATCTTCTGCTTGGCCCTCATTTCCAGAGTCAGCATAGCTTTAAGCCTTTGGAACCTAAACCAGATCTTACTCCACCCTCAGGTAACAAGGAATGACTGTCCCTAGGATTCCTTCTATGTTAATTTTCTAGTCTCTTTCCCTAGACTCTAGGTCTTCTAGAACTTGAATATTTGCTTTTCCAGCTCTGAACTATTCTCCCTTCTAGCATTTCTCATCTCAACTTTTCTTTGTGTCCTCTCTCCTTCCCCTCACTTTATCTACACTTTATTTTTTATTTTTTTATCTACACTTTTTCATCTTGTCACTTAATCATCTTATATCTGTTCTCTAATAGATCCCATGTGTCCTGAATTATAATCCCTAGCCTTCTCTTCTACATCTCCCAAGATTTTTTTCCTGTAGTGTGTCCCTTCTGCCACCAATTTATTTTCTCCCCCCTCATCAGCTGGAGGCTTTCCTTCTGAGCACCGAGCAGAACGACCATTCCCTGAAGAAGCTCTTGGAGCTAGAGAAGAACCCCTAGATCAAGGCTTGCCCCCTCCACAGTTGGAAGAGCTAAAGCACTATCTGCACCAGGTATGGGACTCCCTGTATTATCTCAGGGCTCTTCCTCAGGGATTCTCTTTCCAGGACCCCTGTTTCTCCTTATTATTGGCTCTTTGCTGGTACCTTTTTGGAGACATTCCCAGACTTTAGGATACTCAGCCTATCTGATAGTTCCTTTTCTTTCCCCAGACCATACCCCTTACAGAGACCAAGAAGCCCAACCCCCTATCTCTTCTAGGGTCCTCTGCTACTTTCTCTCCACAGTTCTTGGAACCAGTGCCCCAGAGCTGTGTGAGCCCCACCATTGATTTGCTGCCCCCTAAACCTGGTAAGTCCAGCACTATGGGTCCATAAAACCCAGAGAGCATAGAACCTAGTTTTCTAAGGTAAATAATGAGGTGCTGAGCAAAATCAAAGAGTTTCCTACAGGAGAGCGGAACCTCTGATGCCTTTCCCTCTTCTAATCAGAAAAACTTTAACACTTGTCCAGGTCCCCTGATGGTTTCCCCTTGGGAGGAAGCTCCTCCACTACCACGGCCCCCACCTCCTGTCCATAAAACTAAAGTACCACTGGCCAAGGCATCCAGTCTTTTCCGGGTACCTGAGCTGCCTCCAACTCCTCCACAAAACTACAGCCAGGAAGGTTGCTCCCCAGAAAGTGGTGAGTATTACAGGGAGGAGAAGAGGGTAGGGTTGAGTGTGAAGAGACTGAAGTTGGGAAAAGTAGAGACCTTCAGAGAGAAAGAAAGGGAGGGGGGAGATGGGGCAGTGAGGAAGCTTGGGGGTTAAAGGGAGGATGGACAAGGTACAGAAGTTAATAGAATAATGACCATGTTTTCCTAAGGTGGAGAGGGAAGATCAATATCCCCTCGGCAACTGGCAGAGCTGTCACGGCTGCTTCGACAGTACCAGACTCGAGGCAATGGGGGCCCAACTACTCTGGATCTTTTACTGTACTTAAGGGGGTCGGAGCATAGTGGGTAAAAGAACTAAGTAGGGGAAGGAGGGATAAGACTATGAGGGACAAGAAACAGTAGAGCTTTAGCATCTCATCTCCTGGGTAGTTTGGTCTGTTCGGGGTGGAAAAGCAAGTTTTCCCCATTGCTCTTCCTATATTTCTTCTTGCTCTCTACCCTTTCTCCCTCTTTTCTCTATAATCTCCCCTATTTCATAGCCCCTCCCACGCAAGGCCATGTGTCATCCTGTCTGCTCAGTCCCCATCATTTCTCTACTCTATCGTTCTCTTCCTCTACTCTGTTATCCTTTCTCTCCTGCAGTCATCCCTTCCTGCTCTTACTTTAACCTCTTGGGATAATAGGATGTTACTTATTCTGTTCTGAGCTGCTGGTAGAACTCTTTCCCTGGGCTGAAAGTGTTGACTGTCACTCTACATTGCTTTTCAATTTATGTGACAGAGTTGAAGGTAGAGGGGATGGCATCCCCAGAAGGAATGCAGACCCACGCTTGGGAGAGGTTCTCCGGAAAGAGGTGAGAGAAGAGTAGGGACTAAAGATCTGAGAGGGCTCCTGCTAGTCCCCCATCATTTTAATTCTTCCTGATTGCTTTGCCTACTCCTGTGTATGAATATGTGGTTCTTTTCTGTTTGATCATGGCTCCTTTTCCCCCCACATTCCTCTTGACTTTTTCTAGGGATTGGGAGATCATAGTGTGTAAAATATCTAAAACTGATATTCATGACTTCCTTCTCAGGTTTCATCCCGTCGCTCTACTAATACTAATAAGGCTGAGAAGCCAGTGGGCAGGAAGAAAAGTGGTCATCCTGCACCAGGCAGTACTAGGAATCGAAGTGGAATCTGGAGATAGCTCCTGTATCCTACCCCCAACCCCTTAACATTTTTTAAAAGAACTGTTTTATTAAATAAAAACTGGTTGTATCTGAATTTGAGGGGATTTGGGAAAGTGAGTAGATTAAGTATAAACTGAAAAGGACCACAGCCCCTGTATAAGAGTTTTGTTAGTATTAGACTAGGTCCCTGTCTCAAGTTTGATGTTAGAAGAAAATGAAACATGCAGTTCATTCATTGTTTAACAAAAGGAAGTTGACTCAGGCATAGCATTAAAGGCATCTTCAAGGATACTCTAGCACTTAGTTTGGTTAGAAAGAGCCTATCTTGGCCTGTCTTATCTCCAACTGGTCAGAAAAGGAGTCTGGTCAGCCAGGCAGGTTGTAGTGATGTCTCCACCTTGGAATGAAGGGCTCCTTTTCCTTGTGAGTGGGCCTTCAGAGATCTGGAAGCAGCACTGAGGGAGATGTAGGTTAAGTCTTAGCCCACTCGGCCAATCAGGTCCCACAGTTTCACAGTCTATGAGGGAAATTAGGCAGGTCTGGTAAGGCAAGGGTGATTCCCTTGTGTTCCAACACTGAGAACAGGTGTAAGAGTTTTAGTAGAACTTCAGGCTTGCTTAGTATTTAATATGGAAGGGAAGATTTTCTTCAGGAGGGAAAAGTTATTTCTGATTTAAAACAAAATCTTAAATATTCAGTGTAGCATCTATAACTAGGGTGGGGGCAACTGAGGCTTTGCACCAGCATGACAGGATAGAAAAGGTGTTAACAGCACTGAGTTTAGTACCCAGAAGGTTGGCAGCCTAAAATGTCCAGAGTGCCGGTCTTGGAATAAAGAACACCTGATTTAAATCCTGTTGTTTCTTGTTCTGTGACCATGAGCAAGCCAGCTACTTAATCTCTCATCCTCAGGATCCTCAGTAAAATGGGGAGTAATACTTATAGAGTCTAAATAATTGTGACACTTAAATAAACTTTGTAAAAAGCACTTTACAAATCATAAAGTGCCACCTAATTGAATAGGTGAACTTGGACTCTACCTTCCTAAAAGCTCCTTGAGTTCAAGGGCTCTTTTGTCTTTATCTGTACAAACTCTTAGCAGTGCTAAGCACTGCTGGATCATTCCCTCACCCCTTGGCACAGCTCCCTTTTCTCCCCAGTTGCTGTGAGTGCTAAAGTTGCCAGTTATAGCTCTATTAATATCATATGTCACTTAAAAGTTTTAGAAATGTGTCATGCATATTATATGCAGAGCTATGATCTTCCTGGTTGTTAATTTTCAATTTCATGACTTTAAACTACAAGGATTGTCGTTTAATCCTCCATTCTTGAAGAAAACCAAAGTCACTAGTAGGGTGATATTGATTTGCAAGTGAATTGGATTTAAGTGAGATCCAGCCATATGAAGTGATCAGCTTCACTCTCCTCAGGCATCTGAGGTCCAGTAGAAAGACATTGGTCAAGGTATAAGATCTTACCCATGTCTTAAGTTTGAGAAAACACCCATACAGTGATTTTAAAAAGCCACAAGGAAGGAAAAATGAAAAAGGTGAAGGGGTCCATATACCTTAACAAGTCCTAATTAAGCACATATTAAATAAGCACCAGGCATTGTACTAGACACAAAGGAAACACAAAAATTAAGTCAGCTCCTAAGGACCTTTATATCAGGAGACACAAATCTAAACCAATCTAAGGTCATGGGGGTAGAAGGGGAGAGGGGAGTAACTAGTAACTGGAGAATTGATTAAGGAGAATTTCAGAGATGCTAAGGGGAGACATACAAGTCCACAGGTCATTTGAAATAGTCCAGAGAAGTTCAAAGAAGCAACTCCCCCCCAGAAGTTCTCATAAGACTAATAAGAAATTAATGAAAAACCACAGTGATTGTTAATACCAACAGAAATGCATAAGCAGAAAAATTCTTTGAAAAGATAGGCTCCTTGGGAGGCTAGGTGGCGTAGTGGATAAAGCACCAGCCCTGGAGTCAGGAGTTCAACCTTTGAACCTGGGTTCAAATCTGGCCTCAGACACTTAATAATTATCTAGCTGTGTGGCCATGGGCAAAGCCACTTAACCCCATTTGCCTTGCAAAAAGAAAAAAAGAAAGGATCTTTCCTTGGGGTGGTTGGGAAGGCAAATGACAAAGTGGAGCAACTTGATTCTAATTTTAGAAATGACAGAAAAAAACTATTCAAGAGAAGAAAGGAAATAGTAAGAAAGCAGCTAGCTGCCTTTGACTAGAAGCAAGCATCCCACAGTTTTGAGTGCCATTTTTGGAAAGCCCCAACCCACCCGAGTCTGAGAGGAAGAAGGTGGACTGGAGAGATGCCAAGGGAAGAAGTATTTAAAAGTTGGCCCCACCCTCCTAATCTTTCCTTCTACTGTTTCTCCTAGCTTCTCTTTCTCACAAGTACCAAGTCAAGTTTTTAAAAAAATGTCATCAAAATAGTAAACTTTGTAACTGACCATTATTCCAGAGTCTGGGCTCTCTGGCAGTGTTCTCCAGTTCAGGAGTTGAATCATCATACAAATAAATGTTTCACAAAAGTCGGTATGCTTGAAATTTGCAATCATATAACACATCAAAGGAAATAGCAACATTTTTTTAGGTTTTTGCAAGGTAATGGGGTTAAGTGACTTGCCTAAGGCCACACAGCTAGATAATTATTAAGTGTCTGAGGCCAGATTTGAACTTGGGTACTCCTGACTCCAGGGCCGGTGCGCTATCCACTGCACCACCTAGCCATCCCTAAGATAGCAGCATCTTAAAATAGGTGAATGTCATGCTTCATTTTCACTCAGATTCAGTTCATTGTGTTGATCAAAGATCTAAAATCTTGCAGAGTTTTTTCTCTATAATGTTACCATTGTATAGATTGTTCTAGTTTTGCTCACTTTACTGCATCATTTCATAAAGATCTTCCCAGTCTTTTCTGAAATTGGCACGATAATATTCCATTACATTCACATACCACAATTTGTTTAGCCTTTCCCTTATAGGAAGACAGGTCTTTAGTTTTAGTTTCCCATTCTTGGCTACCATGAAAAAAGCTGCTATAAATATTTTCACGTATATAGATCTTTTTTCCTCTTAAGCAGTTTAGCTGATATCTAAGACCATGTAAGTCACCACACCCTTCGCTATTGACCAGATGAGAGGAACCATGTGTATAGAAGCTGTGAAACTTGCATGCTTCATGTCAACTAAGACAATGAATGCTACATATCATCCCAACATTGGACCTGAACTAAGAAATCAATGCTAGCCTCATCCCTAAAAATTGCCCACCTGAAGTTGACTCAGGCTCCTGTGATGGCCCCAACAAGCCTAAATCAGATATTGGAAATTGAGCTGGTTCCAGGCCTCCTATGATCCTCTAGTATCTGTTTCTGGTTGATGAGTTGGTTCTATCTCCTATGACTTTAACCATTGTGAGGTGTACTTCCCTACCATGAGAGACCTCTGTCTTCCATTGCAGTTCCAACATAACCAAGATCCCATTGACTTCAGGCCCTAAATACTGGAGGAAAGGAAGAAAGGAAAGAAATAAGTGCCTGACAACTTAAACAAAAACAGTCCCTGCCTTCAAGGAGCTTACATTCTATTGGGAAAAGACATACAACAGGGAACTGACAATAATCAGTGTAAGGGGTATAATTTTGAAGTTCAGAAAGTTAAGGGCATATTATTTTACTACCTTTACACTTTGAATCCACTCTGCCCAGGGACCTTGTAAATGCATGGACAGACTTTCTTGACTTGGGGGAGAAGATAACCATTTTTGGTATACCTTTATAATAAACACCTTTTCTTAAAAGCTAATGGAGGGTGGCTAGGTGGCAATGGGTGGCTAGGTGGCACAGTGGATATAGCACCAGCCCTGGAGTCAGGAGTACCTGAGTTCAAATCCAGCCTCAAACACTTAATAATTACCTAGCTGTGTGGCCTTGGGCAAGTCACTTAACCCCATTGCCTTGCCAAAAAAAAAAACCTAAAAAAAAAGCTAATGGAATCAATTGGATGATTTTAATGAGGCCCACTAGGAACTCAAAAACAACCTAGCCCCTCAGGGTTACCCTAGTACCCTGAAAGGAAATAGTAGTCACTCTTGAGACCCCAATCTGTGAAGGCAAGTTGCTGCATAGGGGAGTGGATGCTACATTTGAATTACAAAGTGCTATTTATTACATGTTAGCTTTCACAGTTTCTGTCTTGGTCATAGAGAACACTGACAAGGAAACTATGTAGAGAACAAAGAAATATTTGTCTTACAACATCTTGGCAACTCTAAAAGCTTTCTATCTAGTCTCTTTGCCCCATGGGTAACTTACCACTAAAGTGGTTAACACTAAAATGTTGCTTATGTTTTTTCTTCTCATTTAAACTATAAAAAATCTATAGATAAATTCCAATGACTTTCTGATATGACTTTTCTATCACAGTTCTTACTTTAACTTGGTTGAGGAAGAAGTCTTGAAAATGGACATCTGGGAATTGTGAGTTGAGCTAAATTATTTTAGGGGAATAGCTAAGCAGAATCCTATATTAAGGGGTCAAGGATTGTTGTTGTTGCTTGTCCTGACATAAGGAAAGGTGATGCCATGACAAGCACATGAACTGGATTTGAGTGAGGGGGTGCTGTGCTAAATCACCAATCTCACTTTCTCCTCCAGAGCCATCTGGGTCCAGAGGCCAGATATGAATCAGGATGGCTGAAGATGGCCCTGCATTTGAGGCAATCAGGGTTAAGTGCCTTGCCCAAGGTCACACAATTAGAAAGTGGACCTGAACTCTCATCCTCTGGATTCCAAGGTCATTGCTTTATCCATTGTACCACCTAGCTTCCCTAGGGATCAAGGATGTGATATGCAGATGGACAATCAGGCCCAGAGAGGGGAAGAGTAGTTTGCTCTGGGATTAAACAACTAGTCCACAGGTATCTTCTAAATATCTACTATGTGCCAAATACTGTGATAGGCACTGTGGAAATGAAATAGTCTCTGCCTTTAAGGAATTTATATCTAACAGGAGGTTATATGTATACATGTAAGAACATGTACATGTAATTAAAGAAGAGGCATTACCTTCAGTGTACATTGTGGAATGTGACTAAGGACTTAAGGACCAATGGCACCTATCCTGACTTGAAGCCAAAACCTTCTATATTTGTTGCCTTCTCCTTTAGAGTAGGGACTATCTTGTATTCCCAATGCTTTGTACACAGTAAGTGCTTAATAAATTGCTTATATCATAATTATATAAAAATAAATATAAGGTATTGGGGGGGGGGTGAGGAGGCACTAGTTTTAAAGGAAGCCATAGTTTTACAGGAAGTGACTCTTGGGTTTAGCTTTGAAGGACACTTGAGATTCTAAGAGGGAACATGAGATGATGCATCATGTATGAGGAACAGTCAAGTCAGTTTCACTGGCCTGGGAGTGTGTGATATAATAAGGCAGTAAGGGAAGGTTAGAAGAAGAAAAGAAAAAAACTTTAAATGACAAGCAGAGGAATTGGTATATGACCCCTGAGGGAGTAGGGAGCCATTGGTTTTAGAGCCAGGTCAGCACTTTGGCAATCATGAGGAAGGGAGATCAATTATAAGACTAATTAGTCTTAATTAGTCTTATAGTCCAGGACAGAGTTGATGAGGCTCATGAGCTGAGGCTGGATACCTTCACCTACCATTAATTTCCCACTTATGTGCCTTTGCAGAGGTCATTCATCCTCCAAGCATCCCCTCTTCACTTTTACCTTTTAGAATCTTTAGCTTCTTTCAGCTGATTAATTCAGGCTTCCAGGAAGCCTTTCTTGATTCATTAGTGCTCTTTCCTTCTTCAAATCATCCTGTATTTTTTTTCCACTTAATTACAGTTAAGTGATTTGCCAAGGGACACACGTCTAGTAAGGAAGGATCTGAACTCAGGTTTTTTGATTCCAGGCTCAGTCCTCTATGTACTGTGCCATCTAACTGCTCAGAGGGTATGTAGGGTTGAAAAAAAGTTTGGAAAGCTACCTAGGAAGCCCTTTTGTATACATATACAACATGACTATAGGCCTAACATTGAAAACGTATTGATCAATCTCAAGATTTTTGTCTGGGCAAAATCATAAAAGAATTGATAACATTTCAGTTGAAGAGCCCATTCTTGCCCTCTTTCCTGTTTGCCCCCTCTCTTCATCCTTATTTCCAGCAGATGGCGGCAGCAGCTTGATCCAGAAGCTGTCAATATCAGTTGCATAGATTGAGGAGTGGCAGCTATGGGGGTGGGAAGGGAGAGGGAAGCAGCAGCAAGGTCCCTGACTGAGGCACAAGTTATAAAGAAATATTTTCAGAATAGAAATTCTCTAGGGAGTGTTCACTTTCTTATAGTTTCTGTGTCAGTTAATTGAAAGATTGTATCCCTTTATATAAGGGTACTATTTTTCCCTTTTTGCTTGTTTTGTTAATCTATCCCAATTAGATTTGATTTCTGTTTGCTCTTCTTGGGAAGAATTGTAGTGGTTTAGGACTTGAGCCTTAATTGTGTAATAGGGGACTGTCAGTCAATAAGCCCAGTCTTTGGGAGCCTATGTACTTGCTGATGGGATTCTCATGTGGACTTTGGACACTGGACTTTAGAGATCAGGGTCTGCTGGACATATATGGTAAAGAGAAACCTTTTGGATTGGTATAGCTGAATGTAGTTGCAGCCAGGTAATATGGTGGATAGAGCACTGGGCTTGGAATCAGGAAGACCCCCTCTTCCTGAGTTCCAGTCCGGCCTCAGACACTTACTAGCTTTGTGACTCTAGGAAAGTCACTTAACCCTGTTTGCCTCAGATTCTTCATTTAAGGAAATGGCAAACCACTCCAGTATCTTTGCCAAGATAACCCCAAATTGGGCAATGAAAAGTTAGATATTACTAAAATCAACTGAATAACAAAAATAGCTACATAGTCAGAACTAGGGTGCTTTCAAAAGCCACAAGTCAAACAGAACCCAATCTTTTCTCTTCCAATAAGAGAATCATAATGCTGTATGAGAATTTAACAGTTAACAAGAGGAGATTTATTTAGCTATAGCAGGTTAATGATATTCAACAGGGTTAGGCAAGGACATATCAAGTTGATTCTGTACCCTGTCTGTTTTGCTCATCCTTTCCCAACAACCAAAGTATCAGAAGGTGGGCCTAGAGCACCTTAGATCTGTTTTTTCATCAGGCAACCAGAAAGTGATATCAACAGGCTGAGTTTTTAATCCCCTGACCCAACTAAGTCTTGAGAATGGGCATAATACTTTTTAAGGGAAAACTAGTCTAACTTGCATGGGGGGCAGGGGTTAGGATATTACTCCTACTATTATATTCAATCTTACATCATTCAGAAAGGTAGGACCAATTTACAGCTCCACTACCAATGCACATACAAGTGAAGACATCATCCCATGATGTCATTGGTCCCCTTTAAAAACAAAGAACAGACAACAATGCTTTCTCCTCTCTTCCTATCCTTTGTCCATTTGTCTCAAAGACTGGGCACCAAACCCTGGGATACCAGCTTCCAGTTGCATTCCTGGTCTATTTATTCTTTTTTTTTTTTTTTTTTTTTTTTTTTTTTTTTTTTTTTTTTAGTTTTTGCAAGGCAATGGGGTTAGGTGGTTTGCCCAAGGCCACGCAGCTAGGTAATTATTAAGTGTCTGAGGCTGAATTTGAACTCAGGTACTTCTGACTCCAGGGCCATGCTCTATCCACTGCACCACCTAGCTTCTAATGTTACCAAGTTGTCTGTAGTACTTGAGAGGTTATGTAATGCTGGAAAACTCCAGAGAAATTTTGGGTCAAAGACAAAATTTGATCCCAGACCTTCTTGAGTCTTTGCCATTTTATCTCTTGAAACTATCATCTTGCTCCAAAAACCCCCTCTCCTAAACTTCCCTATTTCTGTAAATGGTATTTCCCTTCCAATAGTCTGAACCTCATCTTTGTTCTTTTGACTATTCAATCAATTTCCAAGATCTGTTATTTGTACCTTCACAATTTCTCTTGTACTCTTTCTCCTCTATCTAATCACAAAATGATTCCTTTATTTCAAGTCTAACCTCTCTTTGGGCTATTGGAAGAGCTTCCTATCTAGTGTCTTTCTCCCATCCTTCACACACAAAATTGTCATACAGATATGATTATATTATTCCTCTGCTCAAAATCTTATTATAGCTATCCAATAATTATTAAATCAAATACTCAATTGCCACTCTTTAACAAGGATACAGAAAAAACTAGATAGCAATTAATTATAGACTGCCAGAAAAAAAAAGAAAAACTAGATAAACTGATATAAATCTCAGAAGGACTTCAACCATCCACAAAAAGTTGTTTCTTCTGCTTGCACTGCCCTCTACTTCTCCATCTCTACTGAGGCATGGTTCCAGTTAACATCCTTCAAAAAACTTTTATAAGTTCTGTAATCAATCAAGTATTTATTAAGCACCTTCTATGTATGTCACAGGCATTGTGGTAGACAGTAGGAATACAAGATAGGAAAGAAATTATTCATGACTTCAGCAAAGACAATAGAGAGATAAATATGTAGATATGTATATTCTATATGTACATATGTCTATCTATGTTATTGATCAAGTTTATGTATTGTCCCCCTTTATTAGAGTGGTAGCTCCTTATGAGAGAAATTTTCAAATTTTCTATTTGTACACCCAGCAATTAGTATAGTAAGCACTTAAAGATTTTCCCAATCACCTTATGGTACAATAATATTCAGTTACATTCATTTAGTAGAATTTGTTTAGCCATTTCTCAGTGGATAATCTAGTTTATTTATAGTTCTTTAGGATGGTAATGAGGATCCAATTCTCAGTGCACACATAGAGGTCTCTGTAGCTACATTAGGAATTTGGAAAAGAAGTTTGTCATGATGTGTGAAAGAGGGGCCCTGCCTAATTCAGAGCATACAGCTGTTCTGTGACTGTCTCTAGTTTGCTTTCTCCATGGTAAAAAAAAGTACTCTTTAATTGGCTGATGAACTGGAATTAAATATAATATACAAAAGGTTCTGATGGAGAAACTTCATCTTTCTTTTTCTTAGTAGTGATTAAGGCAACTTAGGTCCTAGGTTGGGAGAGAGGTCTTGTGCCCTTAAGTCTCTTGTGGACCCTTGGCTTGCTGTTTCTTCTGCCCCTGCTGTGTTTATTCTTTCCTGACCCAATATACTTTCAACCTTGTGAGCTTTGAAGAATCAGCAGAGTTTAATGGTAATGAGTGAATCGCTTGACCCAACCACTAGATCAGTCTTACAACTTGGCTTGCAAAAATGGGAGTAGCTCTATTGGCTATGCTCCAGTTGGAAGTGAATTTGGTGATGAATTTGTGGTAGCTCTCTTTAAGTTTGAATCCACTCTTCCTAGGCATGAAAATGGGGAGAATCTGTCTCTAGTTCATACTGTTTTTATTTTCTGTTCTAAAAAACAGAAACTACACTGGTAAACTAAAACTGAAACAAAATAAGACAAAGGCAGATAATAAAAGTTTATTGCTTGACTGACTACATCATTCAACATTTAGCAGAAGGATATGCTTAGCCATAGTAGGAGAGGAATATTCAACCTAGACTCCCTTGAGTTGGTTCAACCGAGTGAAGTTCTCCTGCTTTTATCACTCATTGTGATCCACTAACCCAACCCAACTGAGCACCGGCCTTGTGCTACTTCATAATCAGCAATTAGGAAATGAAGCCAGCAATCTGAGTCCTTCCTCCCCTGAGCCAACCAGGTCTGGAGGAATGTCTCAGGACAAAGGGAAATTTAAGGAAAAATTAGCCTGGCCTGTATGGGGGGTGGGGTTAAGAGATTGCTCTTTCTCTATCTTCTCAGTAAATAATAGTAGCTAGACAGACAAGAGAAGAGTCATTAGGGAATAATAAAAAGAAGAGAGAAGAGAGTATTCAGGAGGTGTCAAATGTTGTGGAGGGGTCAAAAAAGAAGATAACTGGGCAGCTAGGTGGATAAAGCACCAACCCTGGAAACAGGAGGACTTGAGTTCAAATCACCTCAGATACTTAATAATTAGCTAGCTGTGTGACCTTGGGTAAGTCACTTAACCCCATTGCCTTGCAAAAAATCAAACAAACAAAAAAAGATGAGAACTGAGAAAAGATCATATTGATAATTAAGAGATTATTGATAATTTTGGAAAGGAAAGTTTCAGTTAAGTAATGAGGTAGAGAAACAGATTACCAGATGTTAAGAAGTGAGAACAAATGGAATGAAAGCAATAGTGTATACATTGTTTTCTTTAGCTATGAAAGGAAAGATAAAAGGACAATAGCTTGAGGGGATGATACAGTCAAATGAAGTTTTCTTAAATGGGGCACCTGCACATTATAGAAGGAACCATTAGATAGAAAAAGCATGACAGTTATGGAAAGAGTAGGAATTATACTGAGTGTTTTCTTCCAGAGGAGACAGGGATGGGATTGAGAAAGGTATGTGAGGTATAGAATACTAGAGAAGAGTGAGTTCATGGCGTCTCTTTTTCTCAATATGAGGAAAGTTCCTCTTGCTAAAGGGGAGAGGAGATGAAAGAGATTTGAGGAGAGAACAAGAGGGCAAGCAATTTAAAAATAGAAGACAAAGTGAGTTGAACCTGGGAATTAGGGTTAGAGGATGAAGAGGTTCAAGGGAGTGGAAAACAAGAGAAAGAAGGGTTCAGAATAAGTGAAGAAAATGAGCAAACACTAGAGGGTCCTTTCTATTATTATCTATGATAACCTAATTTGTTAATGGTGCTTAACCCTATTACCTTCCTTGCTAACAATTAAGTCCTTGCTGTGTTCCCTGGAAAGTTTGCAATGAGTTGCTTTGGGGATCACTTACCTTGGGGAGGAAGGTGCCCCAGAAGAGGCTGCCTTCCTGAGCTACCCTTCCTTGCTTGGGGACTGGCTGCCTAATCAAGGACCTCACATTATCTGACTATTTCACTGTTTTATCTCCCAGCTAATCTCTTGTCCCTTCTCCCTCTGGGGGCCCCACAGCTACTAATCAGTTTATGAGTGTATCTGTGGGAGATTATGGAGATAGTGCCCAGGAACTCTGTGCTATCTGTGTCCTTTCTTCCTCAATGGGGGGCCAGATAGAGAAAAAGAGGCAAGGACTGAAGGGAAACTCAGGGCTGTGATCTCCACCCCCAACCTCCCAGGAAGGATCTGAGTCCTTGGGAGTCACTGGTGAGTGGGAAAGGTCCCATTGAAAGAACTGGGAAAAAGTTAGAGGTCAGATTCTAGCCCACGGTAGAATTATTTTAGACTGGAGAAAATAGCTGTTGTTGAATAAGAACTGGCTTCCTAGGAGAAGTTTTTTGGGGAAGGGAATACTATATATATATATATATATATATATATATATATATATATATATATATATATATATATATATACAGATATATATATGTATGTATATACACATATATATGTATATACATATATATGTATATATGTATAGATATATATCTATACATATAAAGAAAGAAATGTGATACAGGGTATGTGTATGTATAGTAGCAGTGGGGATGGATGGGAAGATAGGGGAAAATATTGCTAGACTTTATTCTCACCTAGCTCTTCAATCCTGTATTATTGTATTCATATTGCATGTGCACACGCGCGCATGCACGCGCGCGTGTGTGTGTATGTGTGTGTGTGTTTGTGTGTGTGTGTGTGTGTGTGTGTGTTAGAAAATTGAGGGGGGGTTGAGGTGGTGAACTTCTTTGGGGGTGGCAAAGAACTAGCCTGGTCTTAAAACATCAAAGGATGAAGGTTGAAAGATGAAGGATGGGAGAGTGAGGAGGGAGATACCATAGTTTGGGGGGTAAGGGTCCAAACAGGATTTTCTATGATTATTTTGTCCTCTCTTTTCTCTCTCTCCTCCTGCATAATCCTTTTCCTTTGACCTTTATCTTTTCTGTCTGTTTCTCAAGTTGTCCCATGATGGATTCCTCTCCATCTTCTCCCTTGTCTCTTTGATCCCATTACCCTTTTATCCCATAATGCTGGTCCCCTCCAAAAATGGTCTCTCCCATCACCAACCATGGTACTTTCCTCCTCTCCCCTTTCTTCTTTTCTTTTTATTTCTCCTCTTCCCCCCTGCACCAGTCTTCCCAGCCACCTTCACGGTGGGTGTCCTGGGCCCCTGGACCTGTGATCCTATCTTTTCCCGGGCCCGCCCAGACCTGGCTGTCCGCCTGGCTGCTACCCGACTCAACCATGACCAAGCCCTGGAGGGTGGTCCCTGGTTTGAGGTCATTCTGCTCCCAGAGCCATGCTATACCTCAGGCTCCCTGGGGGCCCTATCCCCTTCACTAGCCCGAGTCTCAGGCCTTGTGGGCCCTGTGAATCCAGCTGCATGCCACCCTGCTGAACTGCTGGCTCAAGAAGCTGGGGTCCCCCTGGTGCCTTGGGGCTGTCCCCAAAGGGAAACTCGGACCACAGCTCCTGCCCTCCCCCCAGCCCCTGATGCCCTCTATGTCCTGTTGCGGGCATTCCACTGGGCCAAGGTAGCCCTAGTCACTGCCCCACAAGACCTATGGGTAGAGGCTGGCCAGGCCCTGGCTGGGGAGCTCCGGAGCAGGGGCCTACCTATAGCCACAGTGACCTCCTTGGAGACTACGGACTTGGAAAGTGCCAGGAATGCCCTTAAAAGAGTCACAGATGGACCCAGGGTCAAAGGTATGGATAGAGTAACAACACTGAATTCTTGCAAACAAGACCAATTCTTGGACTTGGGAGGTTTAGATAACTTTGTACAGGTATCATCTCACTGGAAAAGGGAGATGGCCTGTCCCCCAAGGACATGCAGAACCACTGCATCATGGCAAACACTTCTTGAACCCCTAAGAGGTGGGTGGGAGCAAGGAAAGTTTGGCAGACCCTAGCAAAGAAGCAACGCAGCCACAAGATCATGGAGGTGATAACCTAGGCTAGGAGTCTGCTCCTTGTGATATGAGATGACAGAAGACAATAAAGCATGGGGATGGTAGGCATCCCTTGCTATGGCACTGAGCATGGTTCTCTAGGAGGGGAAAGTAGTTGAGAAGATTCAGGTGAGCCAGGGCCTGGGGCAGGGGAACTCCTGAGTCAGATAGGAGAAAGAAAGGTTCTGAGGCCTGAGCTGCTCTCCATCCCTGAACTGACCTGCCTCCACAGTGGTCATCATGGTGATGCACTCAGTTCTACTGGGTGGGGAAGAGCAGCAGCTGCTGTTGGAAGCTGCCGATGAACTGGGCCTTGTAGAAGGAACAATGGTGTTCCTTCCCTTTGACACCTTACACTATGCCCTGCCCCCTGGTCCCGAGGCTCTAAGGCCCCTCACCAACAGTTCCAGACTCCGAAAAGCTCATGATGCTGTCCTCACTCTAACCCGATACTGCCCTAAGGGGAGTGTGTCAGCTAACTTACGCCAGGCCCAGGAGCACCAGGAGCTACCAAGGGACCTTAAACCCCAGCAGGTGAGAGGTGACTTCCCGTCTTAGATGGTAAAGACAGGTAGAGGGCTGGTTGGGATCCCCGATCAGGAAGAGAGGGTCCTGAAACACTGGGGAGAGAAGATGGAGGAGATGGGGGGACAAGATCTAGATGCAGAGAGGTGACGAATGAGAGAGAGTTAAAGGAAGCAAGGAAGAAGCTGAAAATGGGTACCTAATGACCAAAAGGACGATAAGACTAAGCTGATGTGAAATGTCTCACTTTAGCCAGTGGAGAATGATCAGTCAATGAAGCAATAGAAGAGATGGATTCCTGGTTAGTGAAATGGGCATGGCTCTGGCCCAGTCTCTCTTCCCTTCCACTCTTCCATCAATGTCTTAGTCATTATTTCTTTGTCAAATATTTATGTTTATCAAATTTCTGGATGACATATAGAAATTGTGATGTGCTCCAAATTGTCAGTATCCTTCTTAAGTGTGGTAGTCAGATCTGAACACAATACTCCAAGTATTAAGATTAGAGTAATAACCATTAGGATCATTACCCCCTTCATCTGTTGCATTGGGACTGATTATAAGACTGGGTAATATTCTGGAGAACAGTTTAATGGACTGGAACAATGGACTGTAACTAACAACATGGAATGTAGTATGGAGAAAAAATATCTTACATTTTGCAAAAAAGCAAAACAGTTACATAAATACAAGGGGATGGAGGTGGGATATGACATAATTGGGAAAATACAAGGAAGGAACTCGTAGTCCTATTGTTCTCTGCTTGGTCAGATTTATCTGGAGTGTTTTAAGAAAGACATTGGTGAAGTGGTAGGCATGCAAAGGAAGGGCATTGGAATAGTTAGGGACATAACTGTCTGACAATATTTGAAGGTTTATATGAAGATAAAGAATTAAACTTGTTCCTTTGGGTCTCAAAGAAAAAAGCTAAAAATATTAACTGTAAATCATGGATACAAATCATAGATAAAATATCCTTACAATTAGAGCTATCTCAAAAGAGATATTTAGTATTTAGTTCCTCATTACGGGAGGTCTTCAAACAGACTAGAAGGCTACTTGTTAGGAAGATTGCAAAGGACTGAACTAGATGACCTCTGATTCTCTCATTATTCAGGTATCCCCGCTCTTTGGAACAATCTATGATGCTGTCTACCTGCTGGCAGGAGCTGTGGCAGGAGCACAAGTAGCTGGGGGTGGTGGATGGGTCTCTGGGGCAGCAGTGGCCCGTCACATCCCCAAAACTGAGGTCCCAGGCTTTTGTGGAGACCTAGGAGGAGCAAAGGAGCCTCCTTTTGTGCTACTGGATACAGATGGGGCAGGAGACCAGCTACTCCCTACTTTTACACTGGATCCAACCCAGGGAGTCCTCAGCTATGCTGGTAATCCCATCCACTTTCCTCATGGTGGTCGGGGGCCTGGTCTTGACCCTCCTTGCTGGTTTGACCCAAATGTGATCTGCAGTGGAGGTAAGGTTCTTTCCCATTCTCCATCCCTAAGACTCTATATGTCCTATGTAATTTTTTCTGGAATTCTCCAGTTTCTTCTTGGTTGTCCTGCCTCTCACTTCAGTATCTTTCTTTGGACTCTCCTTCAAAACTCTTAGAAATTCCCAAATGTTTCTCCCCTAGAAACTTACCAGGACCCCCTTATTTCCTGTAAGACACTCCCCACCCCACTCATGTCCATCCTAAAAATTCCCTCCCAAGCCTACCAGAGCCCTTGACTCTGCCCCTTATGTTTGTTTCTTACATTTGATTATCGTGTTTCCAAATACTCTTTCCCTTTCTGACCCAACCCCAATAAATGTTGCCATTTGAGCTCCTCTCCATTTTCCTTTTGTCTTCAGGAGTAGAGCCCAGCTTCATCCTTCTTGTCATCCTCATCTTTGCTGGGGTGGGGCTTGTGGTAGCCACACTGGCCTATTACATTCGGTAAGCTGAGGGTTCAGGAGGGGGAAAAAGGATGGAAAAGGGGAACAGGACTTACAAGAAGGAGTAGGGGCTAGTTCTAGAAACTGATATTGGAAGTTGATAGATGAGTCAACTCTCCTTTCTGTGCCTATGAACCATGTGTTTAGATAGCCTGGTTCTACCTTTCTTAATTGAGGCTGTAGAGAAAAAAAAAATTGTTCATCAGACCAAGGAGAGTGGATGGATGTTAGGGTTGTTGTCAGTTCCAGTCAAGTTGTGTAGCCTTGGTAAAAGAAGTGTTACCTAGCTCATCCTCTATTACCCTAGGGATAAAGCTCCCTCATTTCTTATCCTGTACCTGGATTATCCTGTCCCCATCATTCTCTCCCCAAGTGACTAGTCTACATTTGGGTTTTTAGACGCCAGATCCTCCATGCTCAAATGATCTCTGGTCCCAACAAGATGATCCTGACTTTGGAGGACATCACCTTCCTCCCTCGCCAAGGCAGTAGTTCCCGAAAGGTAAGGGAGTCTAGGTGTAGGGGGATAGCAGGAGAAATGTGATGTCCGTCTAGTCCCAAGAGGTTGGGAAAATCTGGAAGATTTTTGGGGTATCATTTTATCCCCTGATCTCTACCCTAGTCTGCTATTCCTCTATCACTTTCTGAAAAGTCACACGTTAATGACCAGAGCCCTAGCCTGAGAGTCAGGAGAACTAGATTCCCATTTGCTCACTGCTACTGAATTACTGTGTGACTTTATAGGCAGCACACCCAATTTATCACTCTGAACTTCAATTTTTCTCCTCTGTTAAATGAGGATAAGAATATTATTATCTGAGAACTAATTATCTCAAATAGTGGGGGTGGGAAGATGTGAAGGGGCTTTACCTTATAAATAACTATACACATGGAAGAGATGATTATTTTCTCCCTTGACACCTGGCCCCTACCCTTTTCCTTCCCTAATTTTTAACTCTCAATCTCAACCTGATTTCAATCACAGCCCACAGTTGCTGCCCCTTTCCCTATCATCTTATACTTCCCCTAACTCTCTCCTTGCCTAGGTAACAGAGGGTAGCCGGTCAAGCCTGGCTGCCCACAGTGTATCTGATATGCGCAGCATCCCTAGCCAGCCCCAAGACAATTCCAACATCGGCATGTATGAAGTGAGTACACTACCAGGATCCTTCCTCACAGGGTCAATCTTTCTTCATTCAAAAATAATATCAACTGAACAATGGAGTGAGGGAAGAATGGTTGAAAAGTGATTTATTCAAATGTTAGTTATATTAAACTGTGTTTTAGATTATCAAGAATGATAGGGTCAAACTCCAATGAAAATGGGGACTTCTGAACCATCCAAAGGGGCAGCTAGGTGACAAGAGTGCCAAGCCTGGAATCAGGAAGATTCATTTTACTGAGTTCAGATCTGGCTCTGACACATTTCTTTTTAAGGTTTTTGCAAGACAAATGAGGTTAAGTGGCTTGCCCAAGGCCACACAGCTAGGTAATTATTAAGTGTCTGAGATCAGATTTGAACTCAGGTACTCCTGACTCCAGGGCTGGTGCTCTATCCACTGTGCCACCTAGCCACTCCTGTTCTGACACTTATTAACAGTGTGATCCTGGGTAAGTCACTTAACCCTGTTTGCCTCAGTTCCTCATCTGTAAAATGAGTTGGAAAAGGAAACGGCAGTAACTTTGACAACAAAATCTGAAATAGGACTAGGAAGAGTTGGAAATGACTGAACAAAAACAGCAAACCATGATAAGGATCCCTGTGGGCTACATATTGACTTAGTTGTAAATGTAATGTTATCTATGATTCACTATATATTTATTTTGATAACTGTTTTCCAAATACATTTTGATCTAGTTTTGGCACAGTATTGCAGGAAGTAAGTAGCTTTCTTGACACTTCTGTTCTAAGGTATGTCTCTAAGGGATGGATTTCTTTTTTTTTTATTATTATTATTATGAAAAAATCTCTCCAGCAAATCAATCATGATTAACTAGAGAATTTTGAAGGTGGACTTGACAAATTGCCTAGCCAACAGCTATCCATACTTATATCTTCAGTGATTGTAATTCCATTTGAAAAAGGAAAAATAGATTCCTTTACTAAAAAAACAAAACAAAACTGAATATCCTGGTGCAAAAATGTGGTTAATCTGGATTGTTGTCAGTGATGCAAAATGTGGGTTATCTGGAATCCTGCACAAATATTTACAATAAGAACATACCTCCCACGGGACTGATGTGGGCTGTGCAGGATGTGAGGTGTCTATGTCAAGTGGTCTCCCACGCAGTAATCCTAACTTAACCCAGCAAAATGGCAATTGTGGATTCTGGCTCAGAGTTTGCGACTTTGGGCAGGTCACATTGGAAATTGAGGGAATGCCCATCAACTGGGGAATGTCTAAATAAGCTGTGATATATGATTATGATTAAATATAGGATAGTATCAGAAAAACCTAGAAAGACTTTTATGAACAGGCAAAAAGTGAACTGAACACTACCAGGAGAACATTGTACACAGTAAATAGCAGTAATGTATTTATGATTAACTGTGGATTAGTAGCTATGTTAATCAACACAATGATCCAAGATAGTTCTGAAGAATTTATGATGAAAGTTGCTATCCAACTCCAGAGAGAACTGATGAAATATAAGTATAGTTTGAGGTATCATTTTTTTTACTTTATTTTCTTTGGGTTTTTTTTTTTGCAGCATGGCTAATATGGAAGAAAGGATTAATAATTCAATAATTTTTTAAAATGAATGTTTAAAATAAATAATAAATTTATTTATTTTTAAAAATAGATAATGAACTCCTAGGCCTCGTCCAAATTAGACTCTTTCTATGAATTTCTTTTTTTTGGGGGGGTTTTTGGGGCAAAACACACACACACACACACACACACACACACACACACACACACACTACACACACTATCTGAAAGCAATGATATTCCTGGGTGCTTTTCATTTTGGAGTTTCTTTCAGGAGGTGACCAATGAATTCTTTCTATTTTCACTTTGCTCTCTGATTCTGAGAGATTTGGGCAGGTTTTTTTTTTTTTTAAGATTTCTTGAGATAGGATGTCTAAGCTCTCTTTTTTTTTTTTTTTTTTTGGTCATGTATTCAGCTAGTCCAGTGATTAATTTTTTTCTCCATTTGTTTTCCAGGTAAGTTGATTTTGCTGAGATAGTTTCTTCCATTTTTTCAACCTTTTGACTTTCTTTTTCTATTTCTTATCACCTTATAAAATCAGGGAGTTTGTATCAAACTGTTAATTGTTTCCAATTTGCTTTTTGGCAAGGCAATGGTGTTGAGTGACTTCCCCAAGGTCACACAGCTAGGTAATTATTTAGTGTTTGAAGTTGAATTTGAACTCAGGTCCTCCTGACTCCAGGGCCAGTGCTTTCTCTACTGTGCTACTAGCAGCCCTGCATAGTTCTTTTTTTAATGTTTTTTTCCCCCAAGAGTTCTTACTCCATTTATAAAAAAAAAAACATTTTGACTCTCTTTCAAGAAAATAAAACTCTTGCTTCATCTCTTCCAGAAATTTTCATTGAGTTGGTACCCAAGCTGTTTTTCTCTGAGACATTGCTATCAAGAAGTATTAATTATGCTTCTACTATGTGCTAGGGCACTGTATATTTTGAATACTAGAAAGGCAAAAAAAATCCTACTTTTAAGAAGTTTCCAATCCAATCAGGAAAACACTCTGTATGCAACTTTGTACATATAAGTTAAATATAGGCTAAATTGGGGATAATCAACAGAAGAAAGGTACTGATATTTAGGGAATTCAGGAAAGGCTTTATGTAGAAAGTAAGACTTTTAACTGGACTTGAAGGAAACCAGGGAAACCAGGACACTGAAATATGTAAAGCTTTTGTATATGGAAGGGGAAGTAATACAAAACAAAGCTGGAAAGATAAATTTTGGTCAAGTTTTGTAGGAGGCTGTTATAATAATCTAAATGCAAAGTGATTATACTAGCTGTGCAAGTGGAGAGAAAAGGTCAGATGTAAAATATTTTTTAGGTAAAAATGACAAAATTGGCCATGGCCATGGTGGGGGGGGGGGCAGTGGATAGAGCACTGGTTCTAGAGTCAGGAGGACCTGAGTTCAAATTGATCTCAGACACTCATTAGTTATATGACTCAAGCAAATCACCCATCCCTGATTACCTCCCCCTTCAACCCTCTCCCCCCCCCAAAAAAAACTTTGACAATTGACTGGATATGTAGGATAAGGGAAAATGAGTACCAATTTTATGAGTTATAAAAAGGATGGTTAGACTTTCAACAAAGAATAGGAATAGGAAGTTTGGAAGAGAGGGTGACAAAGTAAAATCAATGAGTTTAGTTTTAGACATATTGAGTTTAAGATGTCCCTAGGATATACAGTTTCAAATGTCTGATAAGCAATTTGTGATTCAGGACTGAAGGTCAAGGGGAGAAATTGGAATTAGATACAGGGATCTGGGAGTAATCTGAAGAGAGATAGTTAAATACATGGGAACAGATGAGGAGAGAGAGAAAAAAGAGTAAGAGGGGTAATGGGAGGAAAATGAAGAAAGAAAGAGGGAAACAGAGAAAGGAAAAGAAAGAATAGAAAGAGAAAAGAAGAGGGTCCAGAACAGAACACTGTCAAGCATTCAGGTGATGATTAGATTCATTGGGAAAGGAGCAGTCAGATAACTAGGAGGTAGAGAATGAAATCATAAAATCTTAGGGAGGTCAAGTGAAAAATGAAACAGACAAACCAGGAAGGATGAAGACCGAGGAAAGATCATTAGATTTGGCAATTAAGAGCACTGATTACAAAGGAGATAGAAAGTAGTATAGTATATGATTGAGGAGTGAGTGAAGGTAGAGGAAATAAAGGCTATTCCTTTTTCAAGGAATTTGATTGAGGAAGGGAGCAGAAATATAGAACAATTTGCTGATTGATGGTAGGGGGTCTAAGTGACATTTTTTAAAAGATTTGTAGTGATTTGGGCATGCTTAAAAATTATTAAAAAGAACCAGCTATTAGGGAGAAGTTAAAGATCCAAGAGAGTAAGGATGCAATCTACTGAAAAGACAAGAGGGGATGGGATCAAATACCCATTTAAAGAGTTTGCCAGAGGCTGAGGGAAAGGAGGAGAAAGTGAGAGATGACTTCAGGGGGTTTTGAGATGAAGAGCATGGGAGAATGGTCTCAATTTTTTAAGTTAAATACAAGACAGTCTTCAGCAGAGAGGTGGGCAGGAAAGAGGTATTGCGGAAGCAAGGTAAGGTTGTAGCTTCTGTTGGACTTGAGATAGGAATCAATTAAAAAGGACTTGTCAAGGATTAAAAGAACTGTTTTGCTACAGGGAGGGCCCCATTGAGGTTGGATAACATGAATTTGTAATGGATATACTATAATCAATACAGTTATGGGTTTTCCTTCAGCCTCATTTAGTTGTTCATTTATAAGAGGAGAAGAAGGAAGGTGAGAGTTACAAGGCTGAGTACAGTGATTGTATCACCCTCTAATTTGTGAAGTTATTAATGACTTTAAAACATTATATAAAAAATTATATAAAAGCTATTATTATTATTATTATTAGTCCAATAATGCATTTTTTGTGTTACTCTATTACACTGCTGATTCATAATGGCATTGTAGTCCACTTAAAACTCCCAAATCATCCAACCAATTCTGAGTCATTCTAACTGTATTCTTCTCTACTCATATTTCTTTATCTTTTCCACATGAATAGTAATGAGATATTTTATGAAAAGCTTTGCTAAAATATAGAGAAACCAGCTCTACAGCTCTCTGCTTATCTACCAGTTTAGTAATCCTGTCCAGAAAAAGAAACAAGCTTAATTTGAAATGACCTATTCTTGACGAAGCAATATAGGCTCCTTGAAATCAAAATAGTACAACAACTAAGTTGGTTCACCTCTTTAATTACCAGTTATAGATTTTTCACCATGACTCACCACTTCATCACCACTGGTGATTCACTAAGCAAGCTGGTTCATCTTTTTAATGACCTATTATAGAATTTTCCTGGTAACTAAAGTCAGACTTATTGGCCCATAGTTTGTAGAAACTTTTTTTCCCTTATTAAAAAAATGAGGACAATGTTTATCAGTCTCACATCTTATAGCACCCCTACCATTTTCCATGATTTTTCAAATATTATTGATATTGGCTTAGAAGTCACATCTACAAGTTCTCTTGGTGCCTGAGAATGCACTGGTTTTCATGACTTTCCACAGAGGAGGATGGGCAATCTGGGCTCTTTTGAGGATCAACTCTCTATTTTGCTTTTCAAACCTTAAGATGCCATATAAATGTTTGTTATTATTATTAGTCACCTTTGTTCTCATATATATCCAGCACAAAAGTCATTTTACTTGTTTGGGGGAAAAGCAAAAGCAAAATCATAATAATTAAAAACTAATACCTGTTGTGAGATATATTTCCATTTACCCCAAGCATCTTATTCTTTGATTTTTCCTCTTTTCTCCCAGAATAGATTTAAAAAAGCACACACACACACACACACACACACACACACACACAAACAAAACCCCTTTTTAGTTGTCTTTAGGTTCCTTCTACCCTCTTGACTTTTAGCATATCTGACATATATCTGACATTTTTAGGAATGTACCATATTCTTATATTCAAGGTCACAAATGGCAACCCTTTTCTTTACCCTCTCCCTCCACCCCAATCTGGGGAGTTGTTAGAAAAGGTCATGTCCTATTGCTTCTTTTTCCTCATTTCAGGTACTCCAAACATGGAGGGGAGAGATCTCCCCCTACCCCAAATCCTTCCCCTCTAAGACACTGGGGAAATCAGAGCAGCTCTTCATGAAGAAAAGTTTGAAGTTTCTAAGTTTCTCTCTCTCCCTTGACCCTGCACTTGTAATTCCACCGTCATGGATGTTTTCTGTCTTTGGCAATTCTTTCCCTGCCATTTTGTCTCTTTTATTTTCTGTCCAACTCATTTTCTTGCTAACATCTGTTCTTAATATCTTTCCAACTTCATTCTGTAGCTATAATTCATCCATTTAGCTCAGCTAAACTCTAAAAACATTTGGTAATCCAAGAACATGAGACAGGAGAGTGGGCTAAGAAATGAGCTGAATTCCATTCTTAAAAACCACTACACCTACTGTTCCTGGTCTTTCTCTGGTCTAATTAGACATTGCTTTTGATGGCAGGAATGCCAGTTGGTTGTCTCCAGTTCCCTTATAGGCTCTGCAAGGTGAGGCAATCTCTGTCAGAACCATCCTTCCTCTTCCAAGGTGTCATTTGATTTTTCTTCAAGGGGAAGGCCCATCAGTATAAACCAAACCAAACCCACAAATGGGTAATGTCTGTTCAGCAGCATGCCTGCATTCCTACAAACCAAGTTTCCATGTCAATGTGTATGGAGGAAGGTAAATCTCTCACAGGGCACTTGGCCTACATATAGACTCTAAGAATTGTAAAGGACCTCAGAGGTTGACTCAGTTGTCTGAATTTTGTATGAATTCTCATTTTACCATATATTCGCTATCTAACACTTGTGGAATCCCTTCTCTATTCTAGGATTTAATTCCTCCATTTTTGAAATGAGGAGATGGGACTAGATGTTGTCTACAGTGTCTTTCAGCTATTAATTTCTGAGCCAAAAGTATTAAAAAAGCATTTGAAAGCCAGTCCTCCCTAAGGGAGGGATCTTAATCTTTACTCAGTTAGAAAAAGAGCTGGAGGAAGGAAATGTGATGAGTAGAATTATACTTGGATTAGACTGATTCCAGATCCTAGAAGAAGGGAAGCAGTTTATACTACCTCTAAAATTTCTAGGAATAGGCTTCTAAAATTTAACCAGGCTAGTTTCAATGATCATTCCTAATGGAGTAGAAGACAAGTCTGCCAAAAGCAATTTTTATTAATTTAACATTTTTCTAAATCCAAGTTATTTCTAACTTAAAGAGAAATATCCAAACTGACATAGGTCCTTCTCTCTTCCACCCTACTACCTTGGTTAGCACATGCTTCTCTACCCCAAACATGATTTACAATAACATTTAGAGTAATCTTGAACAAGGAAAATATCTCAATATATTAAAATACAGTTTAGGGTTAATATTCTACTCCAACAAATAGAATATTATTTACTTAATAACTATTCAAGTCCTTCCTTGACCACTACCCTTGAGGGTAGCAAAGGTCTTCTTCCTTGTGACCTTATCCAGAATCCGTTCTGAAAAAGCCCTCTGAATGGAGAAGAGGGCTCTTCTTTTAAGTAGGTAACAGGCCAGTCATTTACAGGGGTTGGGGAAGGCTATGAATTTAACAAGATAACAGGTTTTGTTTCTACCCTTAATCCATTTCCCTAAAGAAAAGTCTTCTGTTTTTTGGCCTATGTGCTTTCAAACAGGAGCAAATCTGACTATTAGACTTGAGAAATATTAATTACTTATATTTTTAGAGAAATTCAAATAGAACATTTTCATGTACTTTATCAGAACCTTTGATTCTACCTTCAGACATTCTCATCTAGTCTAACACCCTTATTTGACAGATGAGGACTAGGAAGGGTAAATGCCCAAGGTCATGCTAAATGGCAAAATGAAGATTTGAACTTGAATCTCAAATCCAGTTCCCCTGTATCATGGAAAGTGGAAGCCATGGTTTAATCCTTCTTCTCCCTCATTATCTCAAAGATAGTATATATATATATATATATATATATATGTACACATATATATATATTGAGATACTGAGATTTTTTTGTTCTTGTTTTTGCAAGGCAATGGGGTTAAGTGGCTTGCCCAAGGCCACACAGCTAGGTAATTATTGTCGGAAGCCGGATTTGAACTCAGGTACTCCTGACTCCAGGGCTGGTGCTCTATCCACTGTGCCACCTAGCTGTCCCAATACTGAGATATTTTGAGATACCTCAAAGTTTTCAGGAAAACTTGGATCTAGTATGATTTCAGGACATCTCTGCTTCATGATAATAGAAGTTCCTTAAAGAGGATTCCTACAATTAGGAATAAGATCTGTGAAGAAAGTAATCTAATGTTGGAAACTCAACAGCTAGTTAGAATATAGCTTCCTAATTGGAAACTCAGTCTGCTAGTGGTGGAGTATAAATGGTAGGGACAGAGCTTGGGCTTGCGATTTTAGCCATACAGGAAACTTTCTAAGCCTGCAGGTATACTTATAATTAGAATTACCTAGGATAGAGGTGTTAGACACACAATCAACTGCTCCTATGCAACCTATGACATCCAGGAGAGAGCAGAACCAGATTAAAATGTAATTGAGACATAGTTAACAAAATAAATACAAATACAATAGAACATAGATAATGTTAACATGTGATATTTTAAATAAGTATGAGCCTTAGGTGTGGTTTGTTGCTGTTATGAAGTTACTTCAGACTTAGCTACCCTATTTGGTGTTTTCTTTTTTATTATTATAATATATAAAAATTTTGTTTTTCCAATTGCATACAGTAATAGCTTCTACCAATATTTTTTTTTTTAAGTTTTTGTGAGGCAGTAGGGTTAAGTGGCTTGCCCAAGGCCACACAGCTAGGTAATTAAGTGTCTGAGATCAGATTTGATCCCAGGTACTCTTAACTCCAGAGCCAGTACTCTATCCACTGCGCCACCTAGCAGCACCCTCTACCAATCTTTTTTTTTGCAATGTTTTGAACTTTACAATTTTTCTCCCACCCTCCCTTCCTTTCCCCCTCCCCAGAAGGCAATCTGATCTAGGCTTTACATTTGCAACCATGAGAAGCATGGATCAAAATTGAACATATTGTGAAAGAATCAGATCCAAAAGGAAAGAAGAAAATATTAGAGATAACAAAATTACATGAAACCTAAGATAACTTTTAAAAATTGAAGATAATTAACTTTGGTCTTCATTTAATCTCCACAGTTCCTTCTCTGGATATGGATGATATTCTCCATCCCAAATTCCTTAATATTGTCCCTGATTATTGCACTGATGGAATGAGCAAATCCATCATGATTGATCATCATTCCATGTTTTTCTAGTTCTGCTCATCTCACTCAGTACATCTGGTAGGGGTTTTTTTTTTGTTTGTTTGTTTGTTTGACGAAAATACTAGGGTGGTTTGCCATTTCCTTCTCCACTTCATTTTGCAAATGAGGAACTGAGATAAACAGGATTAAGTGACTTGCCTAGAGTCATACTTAGTAAATGTCTGAGGCCAAATTTGAACTCAGATTAGTCTTCCTGACTCTAAGCTTGGCACACTATCCTCAGCAGCACCTACCTTTCCAAGTGTTAACTTTTTGTTTATTTTTTGACTTTCAGCTATGGAAAGATAAGAAGATACAAGATTGTTCTTGCAAGTAACCATAATAATATTGAGCCATAGTGGTGCTGCCTTTCATAATTCATGAAGATCATAGAATTTGAAAATGGAAGGAACCTTACTTCCACTAACTTCTTTCCAAATTAAAAGGCATCTAGTCTTCCTCTTATAGAGAAATAGGTTAAGTGATTTATCCAGGTCACACAAGTAGTAGTTTGCAGAACTGGAATTTGAACTTGGAATCTGTAACTCCATGTTCAATTCTTTTCATAGCACTATGATTAAGTTAATGGACCAACTTTTCTATAAAGGAACTGCTTCATAGTAGTAACCCCACCCTAATGCAGAACTGACAGGCCTGTTCATGTTAGCTCTCACTGACTTTTACTAAATATTTTAGAATAACTTATGTTTTAACACAAACTCCTCTGGCCCCACAAATTATGAAGGTGAATGGTCATTTGCCAGAAACCAGCTAAGGTTATTATTATTATTATTATTATTATTGTTATTATTATTCAGCAACTTATGGAGATAGCTAGGTGATCCAGTGAGCAGGGTGCATGGACTTGTAGAGAAGGAGATCCAGTTTCAGGTAACTGCAAATCACTTAACCACTTAACCTCACTTCCCTCATCTATACAGAGAGTTGGTTGTTCAGATGATTAATAACATCTCTCAAAGCCTCTCAACTAGTCTCAAGGCTACTATATTTCAGAAGCAGAACTTGAACCCCAATCTTCTTGACTCTGAAGCTACCTCTAATTTCTATTGAAAATAATTATTATGATAATGAAAGTAACAACAGCAACAACAACTTGGTGCCTAGAATGACACTTTCCAGAAGCTCAGTATCTGGACTAAAGGATAACAAATTCCCTTACTATAAATAGAGACCTCAAAATATGTTTGATAGAACTATTGGTCAATCAATAAATTGTACTGAAACTGAAGTATTACCATAGGATGAACTGTTGCCCATTATTACTCATTCATAAGATCAGTCCATAAAATCTTAAGAACATTCCCTATTCTCAAGGAACAAATATTTTAAAAGATGTTGTCATACCCAAGACTCATATCTCCAAAATGTGTGGAATGAAAAGATTTAAAAATGTAGACCTAGCTGAAGAAATAAAAATCATATGGGAACAGGTTAAAGAACACATCACCCCTGTGATTCTGTCTGTTGGTGGAGTTTTCCCCAAGGATTCTTTCACAATCCTGCAAAGATGAACATACATGCTAATTCTTTGGTTTCAACTTTAAAAAGCAGTGCAATAGTCCATAGTACATAAAATATAAAAGGATAACAGTAGAATGCTAACTTTAAATTTTATTTACATTTTCAAGTATTTATTTTTTCCCTTCCTATCTTTCCAAGCCTACTAAGGGAAAAGGAAGAGAATGAAAAAGAAGAAAACCCTTATAACAGTGTAATCAAGCAAAACAAATTCCCTGTTGGAGCTGAATGATTTTCCCAGGACTGTTCTATCTGAATTCTGTTGAACAAAATAAGAGTAAATTTTCTATGACAATAATAATAATAGCTTACTATTATATGACTAAACACTGTACCTGAGATTTTGCTAGTATAAGGAATTTCCCAAATGTAGAATTTTCCTCAACTAAAGCAGGCCAGCCTTCTCTTCAGCTCAGAGCTTTGGAGATCTGCCTCAACCACTAAGGGATTAAGTAACAACCAGGGACTCACAGACAATAACTATCAGGTTAGGACATATAAAGGGCAATGTATTTTACATAAGTTATTTAATTTGAGTCTTGCAACAGCTTGTGAGGATGGCATTAGAAATATTATTTCACAGATGAGTCTCAGAAATGTTAAATGATTTCCCCGAGGTGACCCAATTAGTAAGTGACACAGGCAAGATTTGTACCCAAATTTTTCTGACTTGAAGATCATGAAGGAGAAGGGAAGATTCAGAGATGATTTTCTAGTATTTTATAAGGGTACAGAAATGGAAAGGGAGGAAAGTTTGTTTTATAAGAGGGGTTCAGTTAAAGATGCTGATGAGTTCAGTTGTGCCTGCAGGAACTCCAAGTGGAACTCACAGGATCATATAATAACTAGAAGGAATCTCAGAAATTATCTAGTTTTCTTCCTTTTCCATAGTAGCTTTAAACCACACATACTGAATCAACAAATGGAATAAATCAGTAATTTTTTAAAATTTATTTTTATTAAAGATATTGAGTTTTACAATTTTCCCCCAATCTTGCTTCCCTCCCCCCTCCCCCCCCCACAGAAAGCACTCTGTCAGTCTTTACTTTGTTTCCATGTTGTACCTTGATCCAAATTGGGTGTGATGAGAGAGAAATCATATCCTTAAAGAGAGAAGTCTAAGGTAATAAGATCAGACAATAAGCTATCTGTTTTTTTCCTAAATTAAAGGGAATAGTCCTTGCACTTTGTTCAAACTCCACAGCTCCTTATCTGGATAGAGATGGTACTCTCCTTTGCAGACAGCCCAAAATTGTTCCCGATTGTTGCACTGATGGAATGAGCAAGTCCCTCAAGGTTGAACATCACTCCCATGTTGCTGTTAGGGTGTACAGTGTTTTTCTGGTTCTGCTCATCTCAGTCAGCATCAGTTCATGCAAATCCCTCCAGGCTTCCCTGAAATTCTGTCCCTCCTGCTTTCTAATAGAACAATAGTGTTCCATGACATACATATACCACAGTTTGCTAAGCCATTCCCCAATTGATGGACATTTACTGGATTTCCATTTCTTTGCCACCACAAACAGGGCTGCTATAAATATTTTTGTACAAGTAATGTTTTTACCCTTTTTCCTCATCTCTTCAGGGTATAGACCCAGTAGTGGTATTGCTGGGTCAAAGGGTATATGCACACTTTTGTTGCCCTTTGGGCATAGTTCCAAATAGCTTTCCAGAAGGGTTGGATGAGTTCACAGCTCCACCAACAATGTAATAGTGTCCCAGATTTCCCACATCTCTTCCAACAATAATCATTATCCTTCCTGGTCATACTGACCAATCTGAGAGGTGTGAGGTGGTACCTCAGAGAAGCTTTAATTTGCATTTTTCTAATAAATAATGATTTAGAGTATTTTTTCATATGGCTATGGATTACTTTGATCTTCTCATCTGTAAATTGCCTTTGCATATCCTTTGACCATTTGTCAATTGGGTAATGGTTTTTTTGTTTTAAAAATATGACTCAGTTCTCTGTATATTTTAGAAATGAGTCCTTTGTCAGAATCATTAGTTGTAAAGATTGTTTCCCAGTTTACTACATTTCTTTTGATCTTGGTTACATTGGTTTTATCTGTGCAAAAGCTTTTTAATTTAATGGAATCAAAATCATCTAATTGGTTTTTGGTGATGTTCTCCAACTCTTCCTTAGTCATAAACTGTTCCCCTTTCCATAGATCTGACAGGTAGACTAGTCCTTGACCTTCTAATTTGCTTATAGTATTGTTTTTTATGTCTATGTCCTGTAACCATTTGGATCTTATCTTGGTAAAGGGTGTGAGGTGTTGGTCTAATCTAAGTTTCTTCCATATTAACTTCCAATTATCCCAGCAATTTTTATCAAAGAGGGAGTTTTTATCCCAATGGCCAGACTCTTTGGGTTTATCAAACAGCAGATTACTATAATCATCTCCTGCTTTTACACCTAGTCTATTCCACTGGTCTACCATTCTATTTCTTAGCCAATACCAAACAGTTTTGATGACTGATGCTTTATAATATAATTTTGGATCGGGTAGGGCTAAGCCACCTTCTTTTGCACTTTTTTTTCATTAAGCTCCTGGCAATTCTTGACTTTTTATTTCTCCATCTGAATTTACTTACAATTTTTTTCTAACTCGTTAAAGTAATTTTTTGGAATTTTGATTGGTAGGACACTAAACAGTTTAGTTTTGGTAGAATTGTCATTTTTATTATATTAGCTCTACCTATCCATGAGCAGTTGATATTTGCCCAGTTATTTAAATCTAATTTAATTTGTGTGAGAAGTGTTTTATAATTGTTTTCAAAAAGATTCTGAGTCTGTCTTGAAATCAGTAATTTTTATGTTGCTATTTATGTCCTCAGACTCTGATTGCCAATAGCCTAGGAGTTTTAGGAAAAACACAATTTTGATGTTTAGTCCAACTCACTGTTCCTCCTCTCCCTCCTTCCATTAAAAGGGAGCAAAGGGGACCAACTCCCTAATTTTTCTGATGAAGAAACTAAGTCTCAGAGAGGTCAAATTATGACTATAGATATAAAGAGGCAAAACCAGGATTCGGTAAAGTCAGATTCTCTGATTCCAAACTCAACATTCTTTCCCCTTTTGATGTTCAACTGTTTTAGATGTGTCTGATTCTTCATGACCCCATTTGGGGTTTTCTTGACAAAGATCCTGGAGTTGTTTGCCATTTTCTTTTCCAGTTCATTTTACAGATGAGGAAACAAGGCAAACAGGGTTAAGTGACTTACCCAGGCTCACACAGTAAGTGTCTAAGGCCAGATTTGAATTCAGGAAGATGAGTTTTCCTGCCTTCAGATTTATCATTCTAACCACCTAGCTTCCATTCTTCTTCCTTATACTATATTATATATCTCAATAGCTAAAGATATAGATATGGGAGATATCAACACAGAAGGAAAGATTTAATGAAGTTTCAAGAAAGGGTAGGATTGCAAAAGGAGAGAGCTTAGAGAGAAGGGCAGAGGTTCTGAAGATAGAAGAAAGTAGGGGAAGCTCAGCTTAGCATACTTCAGCACCAAAGAATCAGAAGTCATTTAGTTCTCATTTTTCAGTGTGACTGATGAGAGGAGTAGTGATTTACACATGATCACAGAACTCATCAATGGCATAGTCAGAATCATAATCTAGGTCTCCTGATTCAGAGTTCTTTCTGTTGAAGTACTGAGTACAAGATAATAATAATGATACATTAAAGGGATGACTATGATGAATTATAAAGGTTAAATGATGGACATTGTTCAGAGACCCTGAGCACAGAACTCTTTTCTTCCAGACCATCTCTAGAGTGATGGTGATTGATAATTTAGCAATAATCAAGTGGCTATGGGTGATAATGATGAGAAAATTATGATAATGATTACCATGATGACATATTGAAACTAATTCCCAGTATCCTGTGAAATGAATATGTTCTAATCAAGTTAACTGGTTGTAAAATAGAATTCCAGATATGGAGCTCCATTTTCTCATGATGGGGAAAAATAAGAGAATCTTCATATTATTAATTAATTCCTGTTATTATATAAATATTTAAGTGGTGCAATAAATAAAAGGAGTCAAGAAAACTAATCTTTCTGAGTTTAAAACTGGCCTCAGGATTGCCAGTAGATAGAGCACCAGCCCTGGTGCTCAGGAGAATCTGAGTTCAAATGTGGCCTTAGTAAATAATTACCTAGCTGTGTGGCCTAGGGCAAGTCACTTAACTCCGTTGCCTTAAATAAATAAACAAACAAACAAATGAATAAATAGAAAACTGGTCTCAGACACTTACTAACTGGGTAAGTCAGGTCAAGTCACTTGTTTGCCTCAGTTCCTCATCTGCAAAATGAGTTAGAGACAGAAACGACAAACTACTCCAGTATCTTTGCCAAGAAAACCCTAAATGGGATCATGAAGAGTCAGATATGACTGAAAAATGACTGAATAACAATAATAAAAATGTAATGTGATACTATTGCACTATAAGAAATGATTAAAGGGACAGTTTCAGAAAAGTAGAGAAAGATTTGTACAAAATAGTGCAGCATGAAATGAGCAGGACCAAGAGACTAATTTCTACAATAATGGCATTCTAAAGTAAAAGACTTGAAAGATATAAGAACTCTGATTAGTGCAAGAGGATCATCCTCATTGCATTGCTACCCCTCTCCTGACATAGTGGTATTAGACTTAAAATGCAAAATAAGATATTCATTTTTAGAAATGGACTATGAGGGATTTTTTTTCTTGACTCTGTGTTTTTGTTATAAGGAAAGAAAATACATTTTCATTCAAAAATTAAGAGATTCCAAGGAAAAGTTGAGGAAATTTTGTATCTCTTTCTTTTAGGGGAATGGTGCTCCTACTTAATACTCTTTTTATTTTTATTTTTTTTTAAGTTTTTTCAAGGCAAATGGGGTTAAGTGGCTTGCCCAAGGCCACACAGCTAGGTAATTATTAAGTATCTAAGACCAGATTTGAACCCAGGTACTCCTGACCCCAAGGCCAGTGCTTTATCCACTACACCACCTAGCTACCCCATGGTCCTACTAAATACTGATCCCCTCTTTTCCATTCTTTCTGTTCCAGGGAGACTGGGTTTGGCTGAAGAAATTTCCAGGTGACCAACATACTGAAATTCGTCCTGCAACTAAGATGACCTTCTCCAAGGTGAGGAAAGATTAGGAAAATAGGAGAGAGATTCAAACATCCTCTGTTCCCAAGACATTGTTGAATAAATTAATGAATAAGTGAGTAAATGGATGTCCTATACCCTGAAGGAGTTTATAATCTAGGAAAATGAATTTAGCTGTCTAATAACACATCTATTAAATTAACAAAACTCAAAATTAGAAGATAGGAAAGAATTCTACCCTTCCACCTCTGTCCCAAGTCTCTCTTTGCTTGCCCTTCTTCCTATAAACCCAATAGTATCCTAATGTTCTTCTTTCTCCTTCCCCTCTCATTGGAACTTTCACAGAGAGCTTTCTATCTTTAGAAAAGGAATCAGTAGGGGCGGCTAGGTGGCACAGTGGATAAAGCACCAACTGGTTCAAATCCAGTCTCAGACATTTAACAATTACCTAGCTGTGTGGCTTTCGGCAAGGCACTTAACCCCATTTGCCTTGCAAAATATATAAATAAACAAACAAACAAACAAATAAATAAAGTCATTAAAAAAAAGGAATCAGTAGTGAGGGGCTTCCCAGACATCTTTCTCCTTTTTTCCTTTTCCTTAAGGCATGAAGTCCTTTGACAGTCATATTCTCTCCTCCCTACCCTCACCCTCAATTAGGAAATCTCCCTCCACAATCTAATTGTCTTTTTTCTCCCCAATTCCAAAATCTCATAGCTACGTGAGCTCCGCCATGAGAATGTAGCTCTCTATGTGGGGCTTTTCCTGACGGGGAATACAGAAGGAGCTGGATCAGGAGGGCCAGGAGGGAACATCCTGGCTGTGGTCTCCGAGTACTGTGCTCGAGGATCCCTCCAAGATCTGCTCACTCAGAGGGACATAAAACTTGACTGGATGTTCAAATCCTCCCTCCTGCTTGATCTCATTAAGGTATGAGAGGGAGAGGGAGAGGAGTCCTTGGGAGGAAGCAGAGGAAGGGATTGATAGGGCCCAGAGGAGTAGGGCAGTAATGATCCTAAGTGAGGAAATAGGGCTATGGTTACATCCAGCCCTCTCTCAGTGCACCTCTGATGTCTGCTACTTCGAAGGGCCTGCGCTATTTGCACCATCGTGGGGTTGCCCATGGGAGACTCAAGTCCCGGAACTGCGTTGTGGATGGGAGATTCGTGCTCAAGATCACAGATCATGGTCATGGGCGGTTGCTGGAGGCTCAGCGAGTGTCCTTGGAGTCACCCCAAGCTGAGGGTACTGGCCCTTCCCAAATGTTCCCCTATTCCTTATTCCCAAACAATTCCCCTTATCCTTGCCCCCAGGGACCTTTGATCTGCCTACATCTCTGTTTTTCTGTCACTATCCTTAGTATCCTTATCTCTTTTAAGGCACAGATCATAATTATTATTATTAGAAGGAGCCCTGAAATTGAACTCTGAAGGTCAAAGTTCTGTTTCTTACTACTTGTGTGACATTGAACAAATCAAATATCCTTTCAGGGCTTCAGTTACCTTATTTGTAAATTAGAGATTGAATTGAATAATAATTTAAGTTTCCTCCCCATTCTAAAATTATAATGAATTCTTGTCCCCATGTCCTTTTGGATATCCCAAGATCATAACCAGAGAGTCTCCATGAATGGGTCCCTACTTCCAAGGACCTCTCTTCAGTCCCCTAGGTCCAGGATAGTAATTTATCTCCCCCATCTCCAAATCTTCTCAGAGCCTAACTGGAAAGTGGTAAGTCTCCAGTGGGTAGGAGTTGGGTAGGAGCCCAGTCCTTGGAGCAATAGTGAAGGTGATCTTTGGCCCAGAGTAGTTTAGGAAATGGGGGTACTATGCCTCCTTTTATCAGTCTGCAAAGAACAAAAGTCCTGGCCAGCTGGAAGTCAGGAAATTTTGAGTCCTAGCCCTAGCCCTGCCACTGACTTGCTGTATGATCTCAGGCAAATTCCTGTTCCAGGAATAATAGTAATAATTCTGACAGTCATAGTTGGAAAGGGGAGCTAATGTGGTTGAGCAGAGGTAGCGTTATATTCAGCAAATTAAGTGTCTATTGTGTGCAGATGTAAGTGGTGGTTGTGGGAAGAAACCATGTATATTTTTTGGTCTGGATCTGCTATTTGATCCATATGTGGGTTTGGATGTCTCAGTGTGGAATCTCCTCCCACTAATGCTGACCTGCAACTCTTTTTGTAACTTAACTTTTCAGAGAGTTGCTTGGGGGACCCAGTGGTTAAAGAACTTACTTATGGTCATACAGCTTGTAAGGCAGAACTTAAAGAATGCAGGTTTTCTTGACAATGAGGACAACTTCTAGACATTTACACAACACTTCCTCTAGGGAGGAGATAAAATTTAGACAGTACTTGTCATGATGAAATCTACAGTTGGGGAGTATATGGCATCCATATAGTAATATCAACAGTTACATGCTAAGCACTTCATTGAGGTGCACAAAATATTCATGTCTGAAGTCTGAGGGGAAAAAGGTCATTGGCACTTAGGGGCCATGGAAGGCTTCCTTGAGGAGGTGATAAGATGAAAAATTCAATTTGTGTCATGTTGAGAAGAAGGGGCTGGCACACCATATGGGCAAAAATGACTTTAGAGATCATCTGATCCACCCATTTCCTCCTACTGCTTTCTTTTTACAGATAAGGAAATCTTCAGAAAGGTAATATGAGAAAGTTGGAATAGATAATTTTTGAGCTCCCTTTTTTAGAATCTTGTGATCTATATCTGAGGGTGTGAGGATTCCTCTCCAGGGGAAGAAGTTATTAGGAAATTTTGGTGCAAAGATCACACTGAAATGACCTTTAGTTTAACTCTACAATGAAACATCTATGACTTTAGACAAGGTTTTTTCCCTCTCTCAGCTTCAATGCCTTTGGAGGCATTGGACCTGATGGGTTCTGAGGTCTCTTCACTCTAACTTCTGATTCTTTGAGAAACAGGTCTCCTGATAGTAGAAACTTATCATGGGACCTGGGATGGTTAGTGAATCAGAGAGAAGCAAGGATTGATATCGTGGAACCCTGACTTTGATCCTCAATACTGCATGTTAAATTTTTCCCTTTCTTTCCCTATCCTGTGACCCTGCCTCTCCCCTCCCACTAAGACCGCTTGTGGACTGCCCCCGAACTCCTGAGGAATGAGGCTTTGGAACGACAGGGGACCCTGCAAGGAGATGTGTTCAGTGTGGGCATCATCATGCAAGAAGTAGTATGCCGCTGTGAGCCTTATGCAATGTTGGAGCTGACCCCTGAGGGTATATCTCCCGACTCTATTTGGAGCTTGCTCTTAGGGAAGGAAGTGAGCAGGAAGACCTTTTCACTTACATGACTCTCCCAGTTGAACACTCCCTTTGACTTCCCTTCACTACCAGGGATACTACCTGGAACTCATCCCTAAAGGCATGGACACTGTCTCTAACCCAAAGAATCTTTTCAAATCCTGGGATCTCGTTTTCTCACCTTTTAGAGGCCCCCTTCCTCACACTGGAACCTACCACACTATTTGAGAATTTTTAATGGAGCTGTACCTCCCTGGATTACTAGGGTGGAATAGAAGAACTCCACGGGGGAAAAATTAAAATGTCATCCTCACTTTTGGTTGGGGACAGAGTATCTTAGAGACATTGGGAGTGTTGGGAATTGCCAGCTTCGGCTAGCATATCCATACTTCTTAGGACTGCCAAGGTCAAAATGGCACAGTGTCCTTGGCTCCCCTCAACTCACACACAACCCACACTCTTGAAACTCATTAACAAAAGAGCAACCCTAGAACCCCCAATTCCTAGCCTTATAATCCATTGGTCCTTTGCTCTCAGTCTTCCAGTTTCCCTCAATATCTCAATCTCTTTTCAATGGTTCTCCAAGCTCATTTCCCTCATCACCACACTCCCTTCTCTGCTACTCCTTTTCTTATATATATTTCCCCAAAATTTCCCACTCTTAGACCAGCTGAGATCAGGGATGGTTTTTGACTGGTACTTAGAAACCAGACTGTATGCTCTCTTTCCCCACAGAGATTGTACAAAAAGTGCGGAGTCCCCCACCAATGTGCCGGCCCTCAGTGTCCGTAGACCAGGCCCCCATGGAGTGTATCCAGCTCATGAAGCAATGTTGGGCAGAGCAGCCAGACCTGAGGCCCACCGTGGATACAACTTTTGACCTGGTCAGGAACTGGGAGGGCCCCAAGGGTAACCCTTTACCCCATAGCCAAGGATTAATGTAATCCTGCACTCAGTCTATGTTTGGATATTGAGGGAGACAGTAGGGTAGTTAGTGGAGGGGGTAGGTGTATCTTTAGCTTGTGTGCAACAGCTGTCTAGACCCCCATTGAGTGAGAGTAGAGCCAGGACTAGGGATGGACAGGTAAGGTAAGGTAGTCAATTGCTTAAGGCATGCCACGTGGGTGGAACAGAAGACACATTTTGATATCACTTTTTACAAGTGGATTTATTTTTTAATGACTGAAAATTGTGTGCTCTATGCCCACAGGTACTTATTTTGTGTTACTTGTGTGGCAGTAATAACTAAAAGCTATCAGTAGACAATAAGAAAACAATGAAGGCAGAGAAAAGTATCCTTTTTCAAACAAATGCCTTACGTTGGCTAGGATCAAAGCAGGTAGACTTGAGTAAATCTGTCTATGAGAATAATTGGAGAGAAAAGGAAGGTCCAAGTTTACTGGCTGAACTGCTGGGGAAAGGGAAGAAGAGGGAAAGCCCTTGTTAGGAGTAGAGTGTGAAAGAGTTTGGGCCTGGGAGAGATTTGGGCTCCAGTCCTTAGACTGTTGTGTGAATAAGTCTTTAAGAACCACTCTTCCCCACTTCCTACCCTTAAGTTCAAGAATATCAACAAAGGACGAAAAACAAATATCATTGATTCCATGCTTCGGATGCTGGAGCAATATTCTAGCAACCTGGAGGATCTGATTCGAGAGAGGACGGAGGAATTGGAGCTTGAGAAACAGAAGACAGACAAACTGCTCACTCAAATGTTACCCCCGTGAGTGGCTCTGTGGGAACACTTTAGTGGGAGGAAGGAGAAGGTCTGTTGTGGAAGACAAACCTGAGAAGAAATGCCAAAGAATAGGGAGAGAACAGGTGGGTGAGGGATGGGTGGGTAGGTATTAACAGAACTGTGGCCTGTTACCAAAACACCAGAATCAATTGGACCAGATTCAATCTTGGAACTTCTTTAGAATCTATATGAATAATTTCTCCAATTAGTTTTCTCCTAGAGAGCAATCAAACTTTGGGCAGTTGGATCCTCATTAATACAAATAATGAATCCCATGAAATATATTTAAATTTGGGCTAATCAAAGTTTATGCAAAATATGGTCATTGGTTCCAGCCCAAAGGAAATATGCAGTACAAATTCAAAGAATGGGACCATGTCATAGGATTCATTATTTGCACTAATTGGGAGCTAGCTGTATAAGCATAGAAAGAAGCAGGAGGTTTTGAATATATTGAAAATGACTGATCATGAGCATTTAGGGCAATGATGGGAGCATGGGTAAGAGGGATGAGTTACTGAGAATCAGTAGTGCTATGGAAATTGCTCTGGATATGAAAATTAAAAGGCCTGAGTTCAAATCCTAGCTCTACTTGTGGGATGTTGGGCAAGCCACTTCATTTTCTTGGATCTCACTTTCTTCATCTGTAAAATGAGGGTATGAAGTCTAAATGACTTCTAAAGTATGAAGTGATTCCCACCAACCCTTAAACTATCTTGTCCCATGTCCTCTTTACCAGGACAGTCATTCTTTAAGGACAAGGATCCTATCTACATTCCTCACTACAAGTTGGTGGACAAGACATTGAGGACAAGGTCCTTGGGCATGGAGCTGCTCTCTTTGAACTATAGAATATGTGAACTAGAAGACATCTTAGAGATAATTTAGTCCAATGTTTCCTTTTTCTTATTGTCTTCTCCCATGGAGATGATTGAGGTCCTAGACATAGGTACACTCTGCCCTAAGCTGACCATACAGTTACAAGTTATATAGAGTTCCCTCTTCCTCATCCAAACTAGACTTTTGAAGCTCTTTAAACATATTCCTCCTTGTCCTTATACTATTTCCTCTGTCTGGCAGGTGCTTCCTGAGACCTAGCTCAAATGTCACCTCCTCCCTGAAGCTTCCTTGATCTTCCCCACCAGGGATAATCTCTGACTCTTCTGAGCTCCCATAGCATTTTGTATGGCAGCTTGTATCAGAGTTATTTGGATTATGTGTTTCACTCTGTTCTCTTGGTGAGCACATACCATCCATGGTGCTCTGCATAAAATAAATTGCTCAGAGTTTGCTGACAGGGCCCCTCCAGCTCTGCACTCACTATGCTGTCTTCCCCAGGTCTGTGGCTGAGGCTCTGAAGCTGGGGATCCCAGTAGAGCCTGAATACTTTGAAGAGGTCACTCTGTATTTCAGTGACATTGTTGGCTTCACCACTATCTCAGCCATGAGTGAGCCCATTGAGGTTGTCGATCTGCTTAATGACCTCTATACGCTTTTTGATGCCATCATTGGTTCCCACGATGTCTACAAGGTTGGGGACATAGAGGGATAGGGATGGGGAGTGGAGGCCTTAGAGAAAATGTCAGGGGATGCTACCTACTCAGGAACCTCCTGCCATAGCATTTGCAGGAGGTGAGAGGGGAGAGTGAGAACTTCAGCTGAAGCAGGGCAGTGGAACTTGTATTGAGTACTTGAGCCTGGAAAGACCCATGGGAGGGGAAGATGTCAGAATAGAATGGAAGATTTTATGGAGAGGAGTCACAAGGCTGTGAGTTGGGAATAACTCATTGTTGGCTGTCTTGGTCCTTGAAGGTGGAGACAATTGGTGATGCCTACATGGTAGCTTCAGGGTTACCCAAGCGGAATGAGCAGAGACATGCAGCAGAAATTGCCAACATGTCATTGGATATTCTCAGCTCTGTGGGCTCCTTCCGCATGCGCCATATGCCCGAGGTTCCTGTACGCATCCGGATAGGCTTGCATTCTGGTAATCACTCCACCAACCCAAAACTCCCATCTATTGTCAATAAACATTTTCATCTCCAGAGCTGCCCAAAACCATCCTCTTGGGCTCCACCCCTTTAAACCCTGGACTCTCCTAACCCCCCTTAAAAACATACTGTTTCTGTTTTCTAACAACATAAACTTTGTTTTCTCTCTACTCCATTTCTCTCTGTGTTTCTGTGCCTCTTTGCCACCCTGGTCTATAATTAGGACCCTGTGTGGCTGGAGTGGTGGGCCTCACCATGCCTCGTTACTGCCTCTTTGGAGATACCGTCAATACAGCTTCTCGAATGGAGTCTACAGGGCTACGTGAGCTGGGGCCAGGGTGGAGGTTTGAACTTGTTGGGGTGGGAAGAAAAATAAGGAGGGTTTACTGTTGTCAGGGCAGGTGTAGAGTGAGAAGTTGGGGAAAACAACTTTGGCGGGGGGGAAGAAAATGATAGATATCATGGAGGAGTTTGGGGTTAGAGGTTTTGAAGTGTATTCTGAACTCTCAATCTTCCTTCCCCTTAGCCTATCGAATCCATGTAAATGTGAGCACAGTGAAGATTCTTCAGGGTTTGAATGAGGGCTTCCAGGTAGAAGTCAGAGGCAAAACAGAACTCAAGGTGATGTTTAAAGAAGCTGAGAGTGCTAGATGGGGGGGGGGGGGCAAGAAGCTCTGAGTTCAAATCTTTCCTCCAACACATCCTCCTCCTCATTTACAGAGTACTTACTATCTGCCAGGCACTGGGTTGTGTGACCAAGTGACTTATTCTCTATTTGCTTCCCTCTACTATAAAATGAGGATAATAATAGTACTCACCTTCCATATTGTAAGGATTAAATTAGATAATATTTATTAAGTCTTAGTAATAGGTACTTAATAGATGCTTGTTCCTTTCCCCTACTATAAACTCATCCCTATAATAGGACTATCCCCTCTGAAAGTCTTTGGTCTCACTACTAACTATATCTTCCCTAGTTCTTGTTTTCTCTCTCTGACTCTGTCTCTCTCTGTCTTTCTCTTTCCCCACCACTTCAGAAAAACAAACAATATTGTTTTATTTCTTAAAATTCTGGTGAAAAAATAAACCTCCAAATGAAAATCCTTTTTTAAAAAAATCGTTAATTAATGTCTCTGGGTTAGTCACACTGCAGACTGCATTCTAATTTTTCAAGATACCTAAACATTTCATGGATTTTTTACAAATGTATCAGGTAGTATAGTTTCATTACAATCCTAACTTGATCCTTAATCCCTTCAGGGAACATCCACCCTTTTTCCTATCCCTTGGCTGGAATAGGTACATTTCCCAGGATGTCAGGTCACTCTTGTTTCTTCATCTCTCTGATCAATACCCTCTCATACCATAGACTAATAAAGTAAAGTCATCTCCAGGTTTTGCTCTAAGAAGACACCCCCATTGGTTTCTGGGCTTGCCTTGCTACTACTTTCCAGTTCACTGGAACCCATTCTTCCCTATTTCTATTGACTTTGAACTTCCTCCCAGATCCAACCTCTTTCCACAGTGGTCCTCTAATCACTATATCAACTTTCCCTCCTAATCCCACACCTATTCTGATTGCCTTCCCAAATTTCTCCCCACAGGGAAAAGGCATAGAGAATACCTACTGGCTTGTGGGGAGAAAAGGGTTTGACAAACCTATTCCTACCCCTCCTGACTTACTGCCAGGGTGAGTGGGCTTGGATGACAGGAAGGGTGGTGGGGTTGGAGCCCACAAGGGATATCAGGATTGCAAGTGGAAAAATTTGAGGGAGAATTTGATAATTTCCTCACTATTATATAACAACCTCTCCAATTGCTCTACATCTTTTATAAAGGCCATTGAACATAAGTGTTGAGAAATAAAAGGACTAGATAATCTTTAAGGCCCCTTTCAGATCTCAGTCCTATTATCCTATGGATAGGATATCCTTTGCCCTTCCTACCTCTCACCTCCCTCCATCTCTATCTCCTTAGAGTTTTTGATATTTGTCTTTCTCCTCTATCCCAAGCACTGGACTGGGAATTAAGAGATCTGGGTTCTAATCTAAGTTATATCCTTGGACCAATCATTTTTCTCTCAGTCTCAATTTCAACATCTGCAAAATAGAGATAATAACTTGCCTCTCTGGGGTGAGAGATGTCAACGTGTTTTAGAAAGTGTCAAGTAATAAACAAACAAATAAATAAATAAAAATTTGAAATGATTTTAAAAGTATAAAGTCCTCTCTGTAAGCTATAAGATATTATTACTTTTGTTGTTGTTTTAATTTCCCTAGGGCCAGTAGCCATGGCATTAGTTTGCAAGAGATTCCTGAAGAGAGAAGGAAGAAGCTAGAGAAAGCCCGTCCAGGGCAATCATTAGGAAAATGAGGCCATGGCCCCAAGAACAGGTAATTCTCTCTTTCCTAAATTCCATGACTCTTGCTCTATGGTATTTCCTGCTGTGAGTCCTCTCCACAAAAGCCTTTGTGGACATCTGAATCTACTTCATGACTACTTCTCTATGAAATCACTTGATGAACTTTCCCATTACTTTCTTAATTTTTAAAATTTTGTTTTTAATAAAATTTTCCATAGCATAGTATAATAAAAAAGATGATTGCATATGAAACTATAAATCTACTATGCACAACTTGCTACTCCTTTCAAATATGCAATAAAAATATTATGTATATTTCTTTTTTCTTTTTTTTCTTCCCACCCCAGCCTCAGAGATGGCCAACATTAGACACAAATAGATGTGTGTATATAAATATATATGTATACATATATTACATATATTCTATATATACTTCTATTTATTAGTTCTTTTTTTCTGGATGCAGATATGTCCTTTCATAGTTACTTTGGGTGGGTATTTATAATAGGCAAAACTGCTTATTCTCATTCTTAAACCAATATTGCTTTTACATATACAATGTTCTCTTAGTTCTGCTTATTTGGCTCTTCAATATTCTGTGCAAATATTTTAAAATAATATTCAATGAAATAGAGTATTATTGTTCTATAAGAAATGATTGGCAGGCAGATTTCAGAAAAACCTGTAAAGACTTACATGAACCAGAAGAACATTGCACAGTAACAGCAACATTGTGTAATAATCAACTGTGATAGACTTAATTCTTCTCAGCAAAACAATGATCAAAGACAATTTAAAAAATTTGTGGTAGAAAATGTCATCCACATCCAGAAAAATATCTGTTGTGTTTGAAAGGGTCCAAGGCATACTATTTTTACTTTTTTTGTTTCTTTTTTCTTGTTTTTTTTTGTTTTTTTTCTTTCTTGTGGTTTTCCCCTTTTATTCTGATTCTTCTTAAAGGGAATGATTAATAGAGAAATAAGTTTAGCATGATTGTGCATGTATAACATATCAAATTACTTCTATGTTAGGGAGGGGGAAGAGAAAGGTAGGAGGGAGAAAATTTTACAAAAATGATTATTGAAAACTATCTTTACATATAATTAGAAAAATAAATAAATTATAAAAAGAAAAAATTCAAATAACATTAAAAGTTGTTATAATTTCTATTTTTGAATTTCCTCCAACTTATTTTTATTCACTTTCCCCCCCTCTGTCTCCCTTATCTCCTTATTCCTTATTTTACCCTTCCCTCTAATAGTCCTTCATCTAATAATAATCTTAATAGAAATTCCTTTCTAAAAGTCCCTCCAGGATCCCAATAATTTTTTTTACCTCTCTAGAAGTAGTCTTCTAATCCTCTTTAGAAGTACATTCATATACATTGTTTCCTCTTCAGCCAGATGTAAGTGTAAGGATCCAGTATTCATCCCTAACTGCTTCTTCTTTATTAGTTCTTTTCACACCTTTTCACACCTTCCTTTAATGCCTTTCTCTCTTCTCTCTCTCTCTCTCTCTCTCTCTCTCTCTCTCTCTCTCTCTCTCTCTCTCTCTCTCTCCCTCAGGAAGAATATAGTTTGTACTTCTGGACACTCTCAAGGTTTCCTGGAGTCATTGAAGATAACTGAGGCCCAGAAGGGATAGTGATATGTTAAAGGTCACACACAGCATAGGTACCCTTTGAGTTTGCTCAAAACTGGGGCTAAATGTCCTTCAGCAAACCTTAAGCCAGAACCATAAGATTCTGAGACTGTAGATTATCTGACTGCAAGTTTGTTCTGTGACTTTTGAAAAGGATTTTTTCTTTTCTTTAAAATAAGAAAGTTGGACTGGACAATTTTTAGGGTCCCTTTGTACTGTGACCCTCTGACATTCTGTGGTTCTGTGATCTTGATTCTGAGATATTAGAACATTGATCGCTATTGGATTTCTGGAATTCTAGGACCTTCTAGGAACTCTGAAGGCTCCTCCAACTGCAGAGATTTCTGGAATTTCAGATCAACTAGCCACCAAGGGCTTTAGACCTTGTTCAAATGGAAGATTTTTAGTCATTTGAACTTCCAGCTTCAAATAGTTCTGGAACTTAGGATGTCCTAGGGATTCAGAGATTTCCGAACCTAAAGTCTCAAATGATTTGAGGACTTTTGGAGCTTTAAGTATCAGAAAAAGAGTAGCATAGGGACCTCCCAGTGAGTACCAGTTGGAGTGGACTTCAGATATTTTGTATCTGCTTGCAATCCAAGTGACTATGTTAAGGCCATATTTCATTTTGGGGAAAGCCATTTTCTGGCTATTCAGGACCAAAGACCTGGTACTACAAGAAGAAAGAAATATCTTCTAATAGACTGTGAAGTCAGAAAAACTGATGACTGAACTGAGACTAAGTAGGTATAAAAATGGAAGCAACTTCCCTCACTCTTGCTGCCATGTCATTGATTACAATCATTACAATAGTGAGTGATCTCAGAACTTGTCATAATACACAACTTGATATTTCAAAACAATTTCAATTATAGACATTCTTTTCTTTTTTTAGGTTTTTGCAAGGCAAATGGGGTTAAGTGGCTTGCCCAAGTCCACACAGCTAGGTAATTACTAGGTGTCTGAGACCAGATTTGAACCCAGGTACTCCTGACTCCAAGGCCGGTGCTTTATCCACTACGCCATCTAGCTGCCCCAATTATAGACATTCTTCATGATATTTTGTCTTCTTTAATTATCACCATAACTGTCCATGGATCCTTCCAAGATTGATTTAACATTTGGAGAAAAATATTATTCAACAATTCATACCTTATTTATGAGGTGCTCAGCAACAATTTCCCTCAGTCCAGTAGGAACTCTTCATTATATGTGTGTGTGTGTGTGTGTGTGTGTGTGTGTGTGAAATATGCATTTCTTCATCTTCATTTATTATATATATATATATATATGTATGTATATACGTATGTGTGTGTGTGTGTGTGAAATATGCATTTCTATACAGCTCCACAAAAATGAGAACCACCATTATTCCCATGTTGACTTTCTTTGGATTGCATTTTTGAGGAGATCCAAAATACTGTTTATACATTTTTCATTCAGGGTCATCAGAAAGGCCCAGATCTATATCTTAGCTATTCCTGTGGCTTCCCATCCCTCCCCTTTGATTCCATATTGTTCTCCTCCCCCTTTTCTCCTATCTAGGTAGTATGTCAGCTTGGATACCAGGGGAGAGAAAGATATAAGCTGTCACTACAAAATATCTCCAGACATTGCAGTACTTGCAAGAACTGATGACTGGGCATCCCTAACTCATCTGCTGCTCTGTCATTTAATCAGGGAAGAAAATGTGAAAGAAACAGTAGTGAGTGTTCACAGCCACCATCCAGCTCCTGAGAGGTAACTCAAAATTGCTTCTTCATTGTCACAAAAGAAAAAGAAAAAAGAAAGGACTGTAGTTCTGTCTCTGAAAGCCCTAAGTCATCAATTTTTCTGACATTCAGTCATTTCATGGTAACAACCTTAGTCGTATATGACTGGAAACCAACTGTCCCTAAGTTTCCACATGGTGACTTGAATTAAAACTAGGCAAATAATATCTGAACATGTTTCTAGGACTAGCCATCATGGGCCAATCGACTCATGCTATATCAGCCTTGGAGTCTATCAGAATCCTGGAATTCATTGCCTTCTACTTCCCTTCACCCTCACTACAATCTGCCCTCCCAGGGATCTTGGGACTTGAGCCCAAGACAAATCATAGAAGATAATGGAATTAGGTGTTGTGACCTCAGAGGATTTCAGGCCTTGCTGGAAACATAGGCTGTCAAGAGGTGCTGAGGTCATTGCCCTCCAAAGACAGAGGATAATAATCCTTCTGAATAGGATTTCCTTCCACACTCCTGAGGAGGGAGGTATATAAGAGGGTATGGGAGGGAGGTGTAAGTGTGTGTGTGTGTGTGTGTGTGTGTGTGTGTGTGTGTATTTTTTTATATGGAGGGTATGGTGAGAGGTTTGGTTTGTCACTCAGGGCTTAAAAAAATATCTAAGTGAACACTTTAGGGAATATCTTGTCACTATTTAGAACCTGATCCTTTTGCACATAGGAGAGAGGCAGTGTGGTAGTGAGCAAAGAGCACTGAACTGGCCATCCTGAAGCATGAGTTCAAGTTCTTCTCTGCCACTTACTTAGCTGTGTGACTGTGGGCAAGTCCCTTTACCTCTCTGAGCCTCAGTTTCCTCAACTGTAAAATGGGGAAATGTTATTTGCACTACCTGCCTCACAGGACTATTATAGCTTATAATTGTAAAGCACTATAAAATTCAGTTTATGGACAAAGATAGCTTGCTTAAGGATATAAAACCTCAGATTTGGAAGAGATAGTTTAATCTGAGTAATCCTACCTGAGTAGGATTTGCCTCTTCAATATCCCCAACAGCCTCTGAATAAAGTCCTCCAGTGAAAGGGACTCCCTCCGTCCTAAGGCAGTCCATTCCATAATTGGATAACTTTACTTGTTAAAAAATTTTTTTCCTTGTTAGAAAGTCAATCTACTGAGTGAAATTGGCCTCTCTGCAGTTTCTACCCATTTCTCTGGTTCAAGAACACAGATTTGAAGATCACTTTTATGTCCCCCATGCCCAGTCTTTTCTTCTTTCTTTCTTTTTTTTTTTTTAGGGTTTTTTTTTGCAAGGCAAATGGGGCTTGCCCAAGGCCACACAGCTAGGTAATTATTAAATGTCTGAGGCCGGATTTGAGCCCAGGTACCCCCTGACTCGAGGGCCGGTACTCTATCCACTGCTACACCTAGCTGCCCCTTTTCTTTCTAAACATTTATAATTATCTCAATTGGTTCCTCTCTTCCTCTTGGTTATCCTCTTCTTGTCCTTCCTAAACAATGGAGTCCCAAATTGAACACTTGAGACTGAGTTTGACCTGAGGAGAATATAATAGGATGCTCACTTGCCTCCACACTCTTCCTGTCAGTGAACTCTAAAATCATATTTGCTTTTTGATTTTCATATTGCCCTACTTTTACATTCAGTTTGGATCCAGTGATCCCCTCCTCCCCTCAAAGAGGCTGATTCTGGGCTTTAGGGGGAAAATGGAGTCCATAATGAGAATTTACAGTGAATCTATAATGACCCAGAATGTTGGGGGACCAGCATTCTTCCTGGATTTTTTTCTTAACAAGAGGTTGTAAAATTCAAAGCCACCTTCTTACTTATCTGATTCAGAGACTCATAATACTCTATGAGGGTAGTCATTCTGAACAGCAGCTCCCAGGATATGGTATTATTTTATTCAATTAAACAAACTCTTAATAAAATGTAGAAGGAACTCTATTGAGCAATAAGGACACAGATAGAAAAAATGAAGCAGTCTTTGGCCTCAGGGAGATTTCAGTCTAATTGTGCAAAATATATATAGTCCATTAAACATGGTAGAAGCTCAATGTTTGTTGAATTTGAATGAGCATATTACAAGGTACAAAGTGATGGGGCACAGGGAAAATCCACATAAAGTACTTTAGAAAGATTTGAGGAAAGAGAGATTGCTTTTGCTTGGGAGAACCAGGGAAGTCTCCATGGAAGAGGTAGCAGTTGAATTGTTGAAGAAAGATTCAGGGGTAAGGGTGGGAGAGGCTAAGTTACATTTGGGAATAGTGAGCCATTCATTTAAAAAAAATGTACATGAAAGCAAGTAGTATGAAATAAGACTGGAAAGACAGATTAGAGTCTAATTATGTAAGACCTTAAAAGATCAGTTTAAGGAATATTGTATTTTAAACCATCATCAGTGAGAAGTCAATGTGCCTTAGACTCACTTAGAGTTAACAAGAACACATGTTGGTGATCATCTAGTCTAGGGGTGGGGAACTATTTTTCTGTCAAGGGCCAAAATTTAAAAATTAGCCTGTTCTATTTGGTAAAACATTTCATTGGTATGCCCTAAAAAGTTCCTGGATTTATTGAATTTTGATTCCTGCCTGGGGTTGCCTTGGCAGTGCCAGACCAAATGATTTTTTAAGCCTTATTCAGCCCTTGGGCCAGATGTTCCCCACTCAAGTCAAAGGATACCCCCAAGCTCCCATCTCTAGTAAGCAGCAAAGTTGGGATCCTAGCCCACATTCTCTGACTTCAAACCTAGGATTCTTTTTGCTATACTGGTCTAGAGAGGGGCAAGACTTGGAGGGAAAGATGCCAGTTCAAAGGTTGTTATAATAGGTCATATAAAATTTGGAATAGGTTGTGGCAGAGTGAGTGACAGAACAAATTGGGAAGATGTTTCTTGGGGGTATAATTGATAGGATTTGACAACTTACTGGATTTTGGGGGTGAGAAGTAAGGTAGAAGGAAGGGTCCAATATTGCTTCCAGATTTCAAGCCTGGGTGACTAATTAGGAGAACTGTGGGACCATTGAAAGAAAGAAGAGAGTTGAGAAAAGGTAAAAGAGGATGAATGGTTTTGTTGAATTTGTGGTACTGATTTGGCTTTCTATCAGGAGAGGTAGTATGAAGCAGAGAAAGGACTCTGCATTTGAAGTCAAAAACCTGGATTTAAATTCTAGTTCTACTATTTGATACCTGTGCAACCTGGGACAAATTACTTCACCCCATTGAACTAATATCTAAGACCCCTTCTGGGAATGGTGCTCAAGGCTGAGGTTTGGGATTCATCTATGTACAGATGACAATTGAAGTCCTGGGAGCAGGTGAGATCACCAAGAGAGAAGAGAGCAAAGGATAGAGCACAATGGGGAGTTTAGGAAGATGATTTGGCAAAAGAGGCTGAGAAGGAATCATCAGATAGGCAAACCAGGAGAGTGTGAAGTTCTGGAAGCCAGTATTCTGAAATATGGATGATGAAAGAACTTTGCAACAACTAGAGTCAATGGTCAATAAAATGGCTTGCTTTGGGAAAGAGTGAATTCACCATGGGAAGAAGTCATAAAGGAGATTCCTACATTGAATGAAAGGTTGGACTAGAAGACCCATCAGAGGTCCTTTCAGTTCTAAGATTTTAGGATTCTGTAGATAAAGTAAAAATTGCTGTATGTTCAGTATTGTTGTGGTGGGATTAATCAGATGTCTGGACCTCAGAAAGAAATGAAGATGATTATGAGTATTTCGGTGAGTTTATTGCCTATTTCCTTAACTCAGGCAGTATTCCAGAACAACACAATATCTCTGCTTACTGAGATAGGAGAATAAACCTGGTATCTAGGGATTCTGCTGTAAATATCCCTTTATTCTCTACACTCCCAAGGAATCTAGCTCTGCCATTAACTCATTGTATGCGTGTGTGTGTGTCCTTGATGATCACTTCCTTCTCTGGACCTTAAGTAACCCAATTGTAAAATGAAGGAATTGGATTGTTGTTCAGTTGTGTCCAACTTTTCCTGACCCCATTTGGGACTTATTTGGCAAAAATTCTAGTGTTTTGCCATTTCCCTCTCTAACTCATTTTACATATGAAAAAACTGAAACAAACAGGGTGAATGATTTCCACGGGGTCAAAAAGCTAGTACATACATGTCCAAGGCTGGATTTGTACTCAAGAAATGAGTCTCCAGTCCTGGAACTCTGTCCACTGTGCCATCTGACTGCCCAAGGAACCTGGATTAGAGGATCTCTAAGGTTCCTTCTTATTCTAGAATTCTACGACCTCTAGTCTTGGGAAGGTATCTGAGGGTTGAAGAATATAATATATACCTGCTCCAGGTCTCCTTCTTGCCTCTCAATCATTCTACACAGTTGGGGTAGAAGTCAGACTAGCTGACAGAGCAGGGAAAACAAAGGCTAAAAAACATTAAATTTGAACCCTTTCCTAACACTCAGAATATTCCTTTTGTTGTTGGTGTGAAGAGTTATTAGCTAAATACCTGCTAGCAGCTTATTTTCTTATGTATTAATGCATTCAATTCAACAAAAATAGAATTATTCACTTCTGTGAGCAGAGCACTATGTTGAAGGCTTAGGTGAGATGCAAAACTCAGAAAAGTCTGCCTTTAGAGTTTAAGGGGAACATGATGTGCTAGGCTCCAGTATATATATGAGTAATAAAAATACTTAATAAGTAATATTTGTCAAGCACATACAAGAGATACATCAAAGTGCTCATTCTTCTAAGACAGATGGGGGGGGGCAGTTAAAAAAAGCCTAGGAGAAAAAAATCACAGTAAATTGAGTTTTGTTTGGATTGAGCTGCCATGTGTTTCTGACCTCATGACCCCTCCTCTGTCATATTCCTTTATGAAAACATTGATATCTTTTTTAAAAATTGGGTTGAGATATTGAGCTAATCAAAATAAAATAAACTTCATTTTAATGCAATATAAAGTGATTTTAATTGAGTTGGCATTTAGCTCCCTGATTTATAAATTCAATAAAAATATGAGATAAAAATAAAGCTCTTGTTCTGTGTTTCTGTTGCTATTGCAAAATTTCCTTTTAAATTTGCTCAGAGCTTAAGTGTCACCAAACAATTTGCAGATGGGCTAGGTTCTGACATATGCACTGTGCTATTTCACTACAGGTCTTTTACAGGTTGTACTCAGCTTCTCCCAGTTATGGTCAGGGAGTCAGAACTCTAAGCCCATGCATCAACAATGCCCCCAATGAGTGATCTTCTGTTCCCTGCAGGAAAGTTTCCTGTGACAGGGAACCCCTACCTCTTGAAGCATTTCCTACTTCCTTACAGTCCTAACACCATTTTTCTAGACTCCAACACTCAAGGATTTAAAACCGCTAAACAAGTTTTATTCTTTGTCTTATCCCATCTCCAGTCATTTTAAACCTTTTCTTTCTTCCTCAGCTATTCCTGCCTTTAAATTCCAATCATCCTAATCCAGGCCTTCACCATTAAGCATCTGCCATCACAGAATATCCAAACGGGAAGGTGCCTTGGTGGCCACCTTGTCCAACTTGTACCTGTCCAAGACAGTCTCCTATTATATTTTCCCCAAAGTAGTGATTCACTTTGCATGAGGACTTCCAATGAAGAGAAACCCTCTACCTCCTGTGACAGCCCATTACACTTTTGGTTAGCTCTAATTGTGAGTAATGTTCTACTGGTTGTGAAGATGCTTTGGAAAGTTTCCTCCATTGTGCCTAAGTTCTGTCTTCTGTTGGGAACTCTAATGTTCCTCCACCCACCAGCCCTTTAAATACTTGAGGATAGCTTTCCTTTCACTTCTAAGTTCACTTTTCTCCATGCTAAATTATCCTCAGTTCCTTTAGTCAAGCTTCCAGATATATCACATGACTATGTTAACAAGTCTGTTTTGTAGCTCCCCAGACTGGCTATCCTCTCTCCTGTTTCCATAATTTTGCCCTGTCTGTCTTATATATCTAGAATATTTTCTCTTTTCATCTTCACCTCTAAGAATTCCTAACTCCATTCAAGGCTCAGTTTAGGTGACACTTCCCAGAGGAAGTGGTCCCTTCAGTTGTTAGGATTCTCTGTTCTCAGATTATCTTATATTTGTGTTTGAGAACATATTGAATTCCCTCAATTAATAGATATTTAATAAACATTCATTCAGTGAATTGAATGTGTGAAGATCTTGAATGCTTTCACCATCTGAAGATATTTTTAGCTTGTCAATATCCTTCCTAAAATATGTTTCTCAGAATTTAGAACAATATTCCAGATGACCAAGACAAAGTTCTTACGACATTATTCTAGGGCAGTACAAGCTTTTATTAAACATTTCTGGTCTACCAAGTGACACTATTGACACATAGACTTGCAGCCCATTAAAAATTCCTTCTTTGGGGCAGCTAGGTGGCACAGTGGATAGAGCACCAGCCCCTAGAGTCAGGAGTACCTGAGTTCAAATCCGGCTTCAGACACTTAATAATTACCTAGCTGTGTGGCCTTGTGCAAGCCACTTAACCCCATTTGCCTTGAAAAAAACCTACCCCCCAAAAAACTCCATCTTTTTTAGGCAAATCATATTCTAACATTTGAAGCTGATTTTTTTGTTTTATCTTTTTCTTTCTTTTTTGCCTATTTAGCACTTTACAGTTTTTCTTGGTAGATTTCATCTTATTATATTGGCTCAATTTTCTAGATTGCTGAGGGGTTTATTTTGGATCCTAATTCTGTAAAAAATGAAGAATTAGCTATCTTTCTACCTGTGTGATTGGGTTGTTGTCTTTGGTGTGGGGAACCATCTGCCCATTTATACCCACAATATGTTAGCAAAAGTCATTTGTCTGGGGGCAGCTAGATGGCAGCTAAGGGAATAGAATACCTGCCCTGGAGTCAGGAGGACCTGAGTTCAAATCTAAGCTCAGACACTTAATAATTACCTAGCTGTGTGACCTTGGGCAAGTCACTTAACCCCATTGCCTAGCCAAAAAACAAAAACAAAACCCAAAAAATCATTTGTTTAGGCAGGGAATTGTTGAGGACAGACACTTACTAAAAAGATAGAATTGGAATGGAATGACTGAAGTTCTGGAACTCTGGGTAGGAACATCCTAAGAAGTGGAAAAGGGGAGGAGAAATTGAGAAGAGAACTGAGTTCTTGGATCTCAGCTTACATAATTAGGGAACCCTAGTATCCTGAATCAATTTTGAAGGAAGTGAGCATAGTAACTTAATAATGTGAAGAACTAGGACAGACTCGATGAGTAGAGGAATAGCAGGAATCTGTCTCAATGCTCATGGATAGGTAGGGAACATTTAGCCACCTCCTGCTTACTTTTCAATGACTTAAGGCACTGGAATATGTGTTGGAGGCAGGACTTTGATCCAAGGTCTTCCTAGCTCTTTATTCACATTCTTTATTTTCTAACGTCTACAAGTTCATGTTATCTTGCTAGAAATTTCCTTCTCTTTTTCATCATTATAGTGAACCTACACTTATCTTAAATTTGAACTTCCAACGAGCTTAACCTGGGGTCCAGAAATAGCCATTAAAGGCATCATCTTCTCCCTTTTATGCATGAAGTCTTATTGACCCCCTAAGTTTCTTAAGAATTATATATCACTTGGCTTTCCAGCCTATGACTGGAAACAGAGAAACAAAAAGTAAACTGAAGAACCAAATGAGAATGGAAAAAAGCAATAACTAAGCTCAAATATTGGAGATAAAAACTAAAAAGGACAAAAATTATGTATAACAAAAATGTATGTTCATTTAGCTAATATTTCAGTTCATAAAGCAAATAAATCTGTAAATATCTGCAATGATGGTTAATCAAAAGTTTTGGCACTTCATAAATTTCTTTGAAAATTACTTGTACTAGACCTATTTCCCTGATGAATATAGATGCAAAAATCCTAAATAAAATCTTAGCAAAACGACTACAACAAGTCATCACTAGGATAATACATTATGATCAAGTAGGATTTATTCCAGGAATGCAGGGATGGTTCAATATTAGGAAAACTGTTAGTATACTCAATTATATCAACAGCAAACCTATCAGAAATCATATGATCATATCAATAGATGCTGAAAAAGCTTTTGACAAAATACAGCATCCATTCCTATTAAAAACACTAGACAGTGTAGGAATAAATGGACTGTTCCTTAGAATAATTAGCAGTATCTATCTGAAACCATCAACAAGCACTATATTCAATGGGGAGAGGCTAGAGGCATTCCCAATAAGACCAGGGGTGAAACAAGGGTGCCCATTATCACCATTACTTTTCAATATTGTATTAGAAATGTTAGCATCAGCAATTAGAGAAGAAAAAGAAATTGAAGGAATTAGAACTGGGAAAGAAGAGACAAAACTCTCATTCTTCGCACATGACATGATGGTCTACCTAGAGAATCCCAAGAAATCATCTAAAAAACTACTGGAAACAATTAGCAATTTTAGCAAAGTTGCAGTTTATAAAATAAACCCTCATAAATCCTCAACTTTTCTATATATGTCTAGCAAGAAACAGCAGGAAGAGCTAGAAAGAGAAATCCCATTCAAAGTAACCTCAGACAGTGTAAAATATTGGGGAGTCTATTTGCCAAGACAGACTCAGAATCTTTTTGAAAACAATTATAAAACACTTCTCACACAAATAAAATCAGATTTAAATAACTTGGCAAATATCAACTGCTCATGGATAGGGAGAGCTAATATAATAAAAATGACAATTCTACCAAAACTAAACTATCTGTTCAGTGTCCTACCAATCAAAATTCTAAAAAATTACTTTAATGAGTTAGAAAAAATTGTAAGTAAATTCATATGGATAAATAAAAAGTCAAGAATTGCCAGGAGCTTAATGAAAAAAAATGCAAACGAAGGTGACTTAGCACTACCGGATCTAAAATTATATTATAAAGCATCAGTCATCAAAACTGTTTGGTATTGGCTAAGAAATAGAATGGTACACCAGTGGAATAGACTAGGTATAAAAGCAGGAGAGGATTATAGTAATCTGCTGTTTGATAAACCCAAAGAGTCTGGCCATTGGGATAAAAACTCCCTCTTTGATAAAAATTGCTGGGATAATTGGAAGTTAGTATGGAAGAAACTAGACCAACACCTCACACCCTTTACCAAGATAAGATCCAAATGGTTACAGGACATAGACATAAAAAACAATACTATAAGCAAATTAGAAGGTCAAGGACTAGTCTACCTGTCAGATCTATGGAAAGGGGAACAGTTTATGACTAGGGAAGAGGTGGAGAACATCACTAAAAACCATTTAGATGATTTCAATTACATTAAATTAAAAAGCTTTTGCACAGATAAAACCAATGTAACCAAGATCAAAAGAAATGTAGTAAACTGGGAAACAATCTTTACAACTAATGATTCTGACAAAGGACTCATTTCTAAAACATATAGAGAACTGAGTCATATTTTTAAAACAAAAAGCCATTCCCCAGTTGACAAATGGTCAAAGGCAATTTATAGATGAGAAGATCAAAGTAATCCATAGCCATATGAAAAAATGCTCTAAATCATTAATTATTAGAGAAATGCAAATTAAAGCTTCTCTGAGGTACCACCTCACACCTCTCAGTTTGGCCAGTATGAACAGGAAGGATAATGATTATTGTTGGAAGGGATGTGGGAAATCTGGGACACTATTACACTGTTGGTGGAGCTGTGAACTCATCCAACCCTTCTGGAGAGCTATTTGGAACTATGCCCAAAGGGCAACAAAAATGTGCATACCCTTTGACCCAGCAATACCACTACTGGGTCTATACCCTGAAGAGATGAGGAAAAAGGGTAAAAACATTACTTGTACAAAAATATTTATAGCAGCCCTGTTTGTGGTGGCAAAGAATTGGAAATCCAGTGAATGTCCTTCAATTGGGGAATGGCTTAGCAAACTGTGGTATATGTATGTCATAGAACACTATTGTTCTATTAGAAAGCAGGAGGGATGTGATTTCAGGGAAACCTGGAGGGATTTGCATGAACTGATGCTAAGATGAGCAGAACCAGAAAAACACTGTGCACCCTAACAGCAACATGGGAGTGATGTTCAACCTTGAAGGACTTGCTCATTCCATCAGTGCAACAATTGGGAACAATTTTGGGCTATCTGCAAAGGAGAGTACCATCTGTATCCAGATAAGGAGCTGTGGAGTTTGAACAAAGTACAAGGACTATTCCCTTTAATTTCGAAAAAAAAAACCCAGATATCTTATTGTCTGATCTTGTTACCTCTGAGAATTCTGTTCTCTTTAAGGATGTGATTTCTCTCTCATCACACCCAAATTGGATCAAGGTACAACATGGAAACAAAGTAAAGACTGACGGAGTGCTATCTGTGGGGTGGGGGTGGGGGAGGGAAGCAAGATTGGGGGAAAATTGTAAAACTCAAATAATATCTTTAATAAAAATAAAAAATTAAAAAAATTACTTGTACTTCAAAGAATGGAAAACTGAGGCTAATTCCCATCCATTGAACTGAACAGTTGTAATATATGAATATAATGGAATATATTATTTCAGATTTTAGAAAAACTTGGAAAGACTTCCATGAATTGGTGCTGAATTGAGCAGGACCAGGAGAACATAAGAGCAATTCTGTGCAATTATCAACCATGACAGACTTAACTCTTCTTAACAATTCAGTGAAGACTTGTGATGGAAAATGCTATCCACATTCAGAAAAATAACTGTAGCTCAAAATATACTACTTTTACTTTTTAAAATTTGTTCTTTGTTTTTTCTTCTTGAGGTTTTTCTCTTTTGTTCTGATTCCACAACTAACAGGGAAATATGTTTAACATGATTGTGCAAGGGGCAGCTAGGTGGCACAGTGGATAGAGCACTGGCCTTGGAGTCAGGAGTACCTGAGTTCAAATCCAACCTCAGATAGTAATTACCTAACTGTGTGGCCTTGGGCAAGTCACTTAACGCCATTGCCTTGAAAAATCTAAAAAAAAAAGCATGATTGTGCAAGTAAAATCTATATCAGATTACTTAGTATCTTAATGCAGGGGAAGGGAAAAGTGGGAGGGAGAAAACTTTACAATAATGAATGTTGAAAATCTGACCATAGAGAATTATTTTAGTCCCATGGAAGATCAAAACACATACTCAGATGATGACAAAATTGAAGCTTCTGTATCCAAAACCTCTAAGAGAAATAGAAAATGGGTTCAGACTATGGATGAGCTCAAAAAAAAAACTTTGAAAAGCAATTAAGGGAGGTGGAGGAGAAATGGGGAGGAGAAATGAGAGTGATACAGAAAAATCATGAAAATCAAATCAAAAGCTTGGTGAAAGATATACAAAAATATACTGAAGAAAATAATATGTTAAAAACCAATTTAGGCCTATTGGAAAAAGCAAAACAAAAGTCAAATGAGGAGAAGAATGCCTTAAAAAGCAGAATTGGCCAGCTGGAAAAGGAGATAAAAAAGCTCTCTGAAGAAAATAACTCCTTCAAATGCAAAATGGAACTAAAGGAAGCTAATGACTTTGCAAGAAAGCAGGAAGAAATAAAACTCTGCCAAAAAAGCCAAAAATTAAAAGAAAATGTGAAATATCTCATTGGAAAAACAACTGACCTCAAAAACAGATCCAGAAGAAATAATTGGGCTATCTGAAAGCATGACCAGGAGCAGAGCTTAGACTTCATTTTTTTTTTTAGGTTTTTGCAAGGCAAATGGGCTTAAGTGGCTTGCCCAAGGCCACACAGCTAGGTCATTATTAAGTGTCTGAGACCAGATTTGAACCCAGGTACTCCTGACTCCAGGACCAGTGCGCTATCCACTGCGCCACCTAGCTGCCCCTAGACTTCAGTTTTCAAGAAAAAATATAGCAAAAGTACCCTGAGATCCTAGAAGCTGAGGATAAAATAGAAATCGAGAGATTTCATCTGTCACCCCCTGAAAGAGATCCCAAAAGAAAAACTTCCAGGAATATTATAGCCAAATTCTAAGACTCCCAAATCAAAGAGAAAATTCTAAAAGCTGCCAGAAACAAACAATTCAACTACTGAAGCTCCATAGTCAGGATTACACAGGATCTAGCAGCATCTACATTAAAAGGGCTTATAGGGATTGGAATATGATATTCCAGAAGGCAAAAGATCTTGGTTTACAACCAAGAATCAACTACCCAGCAAAACTGAACATTCTCTTTCAGGGGAAAAGATGGACTTTCAATGAAACAGGGGACTTTCAAACTTTCCTATTGAGATGACCAGAGCTAAACAGAAAGTTTGATCTCCCAAGTACAAGACTCTGGTGAACCATAGAGGGAGTGGAAGAAAGGGACTAACTATGAGGAACTTGATGATGTTGAACTGTTTGTATTCCTGCATGGGCAGAAGGTATTGCTAACTCATATGAACTTTCTCATTTATAAGAGCTGTTAGAAGAAGCATATATAGACAGGACATAGGAAGGAGCCAAATATAATGGTATGATGTGGTAAAGGAATGGAGTCAATGGGTGATGGGAGAAAGTACTGGGAGAAAGGAAAAAGAGATGAAGAAGAAGCTGATAGATTTCACATAAGAGTCAAGAAAAAGCTTTTTTCAAAGGAGTGGAAGAGGGGAAGGCAAGGAGAAATGAGTGAGCCTTCATTCTCATCAGAAATGGCTCAGGGAGGAAATGACATACATACTTAATAGGGTGAGGAAATCTATCTTGCTCTGGAGAAGGATGGGAGGAAAGGGACAGGATGAGTGGGAATGGGGGAGGGAAGGGGGAATAGGTGATAGAAGAGAAGGAAAGATTGAGGGAGAGCATACTCAGATTCAACACACTTTTGGACAGGGCCAGCATGAAAGGAGAGAGAGAATAGAATAAATGAGAGTGGGAAGAAATAGAGTGGAGGTACAGCTAATAACAGCAACTGAGGGAAAAATATTGAAGCAACTTTTCTGGTGGACTTATGATAAAGAGAGCAACTCACCCCAGAGAGAGAGCCATTGAAATCTGAACACAGACTGAAGTACAATTCTCTCTCTCTCTCTCTCTCTCTCTCTCTCTCTCTCTCTCCTTGGGGTTTCTCATCTTCTTGGAGGGGGGAGGGAGTTTATGTTTATTCTTATGTTTACTCTTATAACATTTAATTTACATAAATGTATGGTATGATGGTATGGAAACAATGTAGAGACTGTCAGACAGCCTTCTGTGGGGGGGGGGAGAGGAGGGGGAAAAATTGTAGAATTTAAAGCCTTGCAAAAAATGATGGGTACATATTACTATTGTATATAATTGGAAAACAAATAAAATGCTCAAATGTTAAAAAAAAGAAAACTATCCACATATTTGGAAAAATAAATAACTAAATAAACTCAGAAAAAATAAAAGGAAATTATTTGCTCTCAAGGGATTCTTAACTTTTTAGCCTTCTTATACCTTACTCCCCACTGAAATCAGTGACCCTGGCCCCCTTACTCTTCCTCAAACAAGACATTCTGTCTTTTGAATGCACTCTCCTTACTTCCATTTTCTGCTCTGCCTGATTTCCTTTAAGTCCCAACTAAAATCCCACCTTCTTCAAGAAGCCCTTTTCCATTCCATTTAAATTCTAGAGCCTTCCCTCTGCTGATTATTTATAATTTTCCTTTTTATATATTGTTTATATATATAGATAGATATTTGCATGTCATCTCCCCAATTAGATGGTGAGCTTCTTAAGAGCAGGGACTGCATTTTTTTGAGTTTTTTTGCAGCCTAGCACCTGAAACATACATGGTAGGAACTTAATAGATATTTGTTGACTGCTATAGAATGAATTCTTCAAATACAGAGCAGATGGCTTTGGGGGTCTCTTCACAAATAAGATTTTGTGAGCCTGTGAGTTATGTCCACTCTGACATCTATGGTTGTAAAAATACAACCTAGCTTTAGCAGAAAATCTTAAAATAACTACCCTCCAAGAGAGTCTTCTCTGTGTCCTCATTCTGTCTGTGTGCCTTTGTGCATCTGAATTTCTCTATGATTTCTTCTGCGTTTCTGTCTCTATTTCTCCCTGCCCCCATTTTAATTTCACACATTTATCCAAACATTGTCCTTGTGCTGTGCATTATGGGGAAAGCCACCAAAACTATGTCTCAGTCTTTATAGTTTTACTAAAGAGTCACACATAGAAGTACACACACACACACACACACACACACACACACACACACACACACACACACAAAGACACACCAGTTAGACAAAACAGAATGATAAAGTTTTCTCATTCTCTTTCCTTCCTAACACTCCACCTCCCTCCAATCTAAGTCTAAATTTGGATTTGGATTCATCGGACCTTGGCCAAGTTACTTCTCTTTTCCTGGCATTCATTTCCTCCCTTGTAAAATAAGGGAATTGGATGTTATTTCTAAGGTCCTTCCAACTCTTATATTCTGTGGTATAATTCTGCTATAATAATATAGAGCTAAACTTCTCTCCCTTTTGGTCATAGATTAGAATTCTGTCCCCTATTCTTTTTTTTGTCTAAAAAATTTTATATGCTATTTTTGTTTTATCATTTTCATGTCCAAAAATATCTTTCCCTTCCCCTCCTCAGAGAGTCAGTTCCTTTAACAAAAGATTTTTTATAAAGAAAAAAAACAGTTTAGCAAAACTTAAGAGAGGCAAGAATTATATCTGGAAAAGCTGAATCTCTTCCCCCATGTGGATCAGGAAGAGTAATAACAATCCGTTATTCTTTTTTTTTTTAGGTTTTTATAAGGCAAATGGGGTTAAGTGGCTTGCCCAAGGTCACACAGCTAGGTAATTATTAAGTGTCTGAGGCCGGATTTGAACTCAGGTACTCCTGACTCCAGGGCTGGTGTTCTATCCACTGTGCCACCTAGCTGTCCCCTTTATTCTTAATTAACAGAATAATGGGACATTTTCTCTGCTGTGTTTCTGTCTCTGAATCTATCTAGGTCTGTTTCTATCTCTGCTTTTCTGTCTCTCTATCTCTGTTTGTCTGTCTCTTTCTCTTTGGACTTTAGGATAATTCCTCAGATGACTCCTCACTTAAATCCACCTCTTTGACCTCGTTATGCCAGCCATCTTCTTCCATTGAGGATTTTCTGTGAAGCCCTCTCCAATTTAAAGTGGACTAACTGCAACCCCACACCTCCAGCCGTTACTTTTCCCCATCTCCACTGCTCTGCTCAACCTTTTCAGCATTCCTTCTGTGTGTAGTCTTCCCTATTAGAGCATAAGTGCCTTGAAGGCAGGTGCTTTCTCTTTCTGCTTGTATGTGGATCATCAGGGCTTAGCACAGTGAGTCCTTGGTAAAGCTTAATAAATGCTTATTGACTTTTAAATGCCTTTGCCTTTTCAAACCCACTAAGTTCAGTTGCTTTTTATTCAGGTACCCCTCGATTACATTGTTTCCTTGGGCTTTCTGCTACACTATTTCTGATTAACCTTCAGAGGACATAAAAACTCCAGGGTTGTAACTATTGCCAGGAACAGGTTCATCTATCTGGATGAGTTTTCATCTTAGAGCCCTTTAAAGCCTGTCAAAAAAAAAAAAAATACCAACATCACGATGAGAGTGCAGGAGATAGATCTAACTACAGACCTCACACCTCTTGGTCTTCTGGTGATTGCATACATACATACCTTGGTTTGCCACTCCCTAGTGCATTTATTATATATTGAAGTAATTTGGAACTATGCCCCAAAAGTTGCTAAATTGTGCATATCCTTTGACCTACACCTAGGCCTGTTCTCCATAAAGAATAAAGAAAAGTGAAAAGGATTCATCTGTACCAAAAATTATAACAACTTTTTTTTTGTAGTGGAAAAGAATTGGAATTTAAAGGGAGTCTACCAGTTGGAGAATAACTGAATAAACTATGGTACATAAATGAGATGAAATACTATTGTGCCATAAGAAATGACAAAAGGGACGTTTTTGGAAAAAACCTAGGAATGTTTGTATGAATTGAAACAAATGAAATGAGTAGGACCAGGAGAACAATGTATATAAAAACAGTGTGAAGACAAACAACTTTGAAAGGCTTAAGGACTCTAATCAATATAATGAGCAGCTATGACTCCAGGGAAATGAAGAGAAAGCATGCTACATACATCTTGACAAAGGTGAAAAATTCTAGCTGTAAAACAAGATTTATATGGGCATGACCATATTTTACTTAATTATGTTTATTTTATATAAGGGATATATTTTTGTTTTCTTTCTTGGGGGGGGCGAGTAGAGATAAGGAGAGAAAAATAAATGTTTGTTAATTGAAAATAAGGTAAAATAAAAGTTAAAACTCAAAAAGGCTTCAGATTCTCAGGGTAGATTCTCAACAAAACTAGTTATTCTTTATGCATTCCTGTAGTTAAACAGAAAAGGCATATTTTAAGAGCTTTTGCAAAATGACTTTGTCTGCCGAGTTTTGGTTCTAGCAAGGGATGCTTGTTGGGCCAGGAGCAAGTTCCATGATTTTGAAATTGCTTTTTTTTTCCATTTTATTTAAGGAATTTATTTATTTCCTGTTTATTTATTTTTCAATTACATGTCATGAAAGTGTTCAACATTCATCCATTTACATATTTTATAAGTCACACATTTTTCTACCAACATACCTTCCCACCCCCACCCCCTCCACTCAGGGACAAATAGTCTAGTAAAACTTGTATGTATACATATGTGTTTAATATATCTACATATTAGTCATTTTGTGTATGAGGAATTAGGACTAAGAGAAAAGAAATAAAACTATGGAATAGGGAGGAAAAACATAAGAGATATTTTTTTAAAAAGTGAACATAGTATCCATTCAGATTCTGTTTTTGTTTTTGTTTTTTGTTTTTTCTAGATAAGGATGGTATTGTCCTTAATAGGTCTCCAGGGTTGTCCTAGATCTCTGAACTGTTGAGAGGAACTGCATCCATCATAGTTGGTCAACTCACAATGTTGTTAATATGTACAATGTTCTCTTGGTTCTACTACCTTTGCTCAGCATCTGTTTGTGTAATTCTTTCCATGCCTCTCTAAAGGACAACCATTCATGTTTGGATAGTACTCCATAACATTCATATACCACAGCTTGTTCAGCCATTCCCCAATTGATGGATATCCTCTCAATTTCCAACTCTTCGACACTACATCTTATCCCATTTTTTGATGAAATTCCTTTTGATGCCACATGAGTTCCATCTTTCTTCAGTCCCCAAACCCTTCAATGGAACCATTGGATCAAAGACTGTCAAAGTTGGAAAAATACTGCATAAACCAAACAGCTCTTTTCACAGGTGAAGAAACTGAAGGTTAAGGAAGCAAAGTGATTTAAAACATAACAGAAAACATTTTACATAATTTTTTTCTAAAGTCACTAGTTAAATTATAACTTTGTTTACCCCCAGGGTTCAATTGGGGGTAGATGAGTGCAGAGTGTCAGAGATGGGAACATTTTGTGATATAGTGGGAAAAGAGTCTCAACATTTGAAATAAGAAGATCAGTTTGAATTTTAACTTCGCTAATGCATGACCTTGGCAAAGTCATCCCTGCTCTCCATGCCTTAATTTCCTCTAATGCAAAATGAAGAAGTTGGACTGAATGATCTCTAAAATCTTTCAATCAAAAAAAAAGGGAAAAAAATCTTTCAGCTTAAAGAATGAAATGCCTTAGGTGCTTAGTAAACATATGTTGAATTAAATCAAATATACTATTTTCCTCTTGGTTTACTCAGTAATGTGATATTTAGAGAAGGGATCAGGAAAACCCAAAGGGTTCTTCATTTGGACTCAGACAAAACTTTTCAAATTAGTTGAAGATCTGAACATAAGAAGGATTCAAATAGAAGGTTGGAAAGAACTTAGATCTGATCTAGTCCAACCTTCTCATTTTACAATTGAGGAAAATGAGGTTTATTTAGGACACTAAATATAAACATTTATCAAAAGACCTAAATAGTAAAAGCCAAAGCACTAACCAAAAATTCAGTACTTTTCCCCTGTTATCACACTGCCTTTCCTGTCTCAGTCTTACCTTTTTTTTTTTTTTTGCAAGGCAATGGGGTTAAGTGGCTTGCCCAAGGCCACACAGCTAGGTAGTTATTAAGAGTCTGAGGTCGAATTTGAACTCAGGTACTCCTGACTCCAGGGTCGGTGCTCTGTCCACTGCGCCACCTAGCTGCCCTCCTCAGTTTTTTCAATAGAAGTCCAAAGCTTGGAAGTGATGATAAAGAATGACAGCTCTAGATCAGGTACCCATTGGCAGGACAATGATGGGGGTGATACATAATACTCTGGGTGGGAAAAGTCATTCTAGAATGTCTAAACCACACAAGATTGATTGAAAGCGACAACTAGGGAATAGTTTGATACTGTGGTCATAAATTTGTGCCTGCCTTGTTTGTGCTAGACCCACAAATTTGCTAATCTCTTGCCCAATGCCAAAAATATTTGCAACCTCTGGACACCCAGAAAAGGTAAAGGTCAGTGTGAGAGGATGTTTGAACTCTCACTTAGACTTTATTTTTAATTTCTCAAGGAAAAATGCATTAATATACTTTGTTTTTACATGGTAGAAACTCTCCAACAAATACCCAGACACAGGTATTATTGTTAATATTATTAATTAATATGAGATTTCTGAAGTTTTTCCTTGAAAAGTTAATCTATTAATTGTTAACAGAAATGAGGCATATATTAGTATACTACTAATGTTGGGGGTGATAGTTTTGTTGCTTCCCAGTACTGATTTTATTTTCATTGTTGTTATCACAGTGTATTTTATGTGTTGTCTCTTCTTTCTGAACTCTGAATCTCTTTATTTGTAGTCCCATTTTTTCACTGAATTCTTTCTTCATATTCATCATTTTTGCCAAAACAATCTTAACTTTTCATTTATGCACAGGTTGTTCAATTAGTTCCAAATATGGAGGATATTTTGTTTTCATTTTACAAAGAATGCTATTAAGAGTAATTTTATACATATTGTGTTGAAATGGGCTTTTATAACTATTAGTAATTTGCTTGTTACTCAGATTTTTGCAGTGGCTTACAGGTAAATTTCTGTGATTTCAATCTTTCTCTAATAAGATCTTCTTTGTAAAAGACATTTGATTTTTTTTATGGAGGATCTTTTGGACTGTGCCATTACTTCCTAATGACATGTCCCAACCCTGGTGCCTCCAAAAAAAGGACTTTAGCTACATTTGACAATATATGTTTCATTCTACATGGATAGCCCACAGCTTTTCTGCTGAGAAGAGGCAGGTATGTTTTACTTCTGAGATCATTACAGTTCTTAAGACTGAAATTCTAAGCTTTTTTTGATGTATTCTTTTAAATTATAGTGATCATCTTATGTGTCCTTCTTTAGGCAGCTAGTGATACAATGGATTGAGATCTGGTCTCGTAGTCAGGAGACCTGAGTTCAAATCCCACCTCAGATTCTTATCAGGCATGTGACCCTTGGATAATCACATAAGTTTTTCCAGTCCTAGTTTTTCCATTTGTAAAATAAAGATGATAATAGCCCCTACCTCACAGGGGTTGTTACGAAAATCAAATGATTTCAAATATATGTAAAGGGCTATGTAAATGCCAGCTGTTATTCCTGTCCCAAATGGGTTCACTTCAGTTAGTTTCAGCCTGTAAAATGTTTCCAAGTTTTTCTAAATTCTTCGTCTTTATAATTTCTTATAGCATAGTGGTAGCCCACTACATTCATTTGTTCAATCATTGCCTAATTGTTATGCATCTGGTTATTTTCCATTTCTTGGTTGCTACAGAATATTGCTACATTTTTTATTTGTATGGGACTTTTCCCTCTGTCTTTGACTTCTTTGGGATATATTCCTAGTAATGGTATTGCCCGATTAAAGCTTAATGACTTTTTCTAGTATTTTTTCCAAATTGTTTCTCAGAACCAATCTATTGTTCTCATTGTTACTAAAAGAATTTTATAATGCACAGGTCTGATCATCATTCCTCTCTGATCCAAAATCTCAGTGACTCCTTATTGCCTTTCAAATAAATTCCAAACTCTTTAGCCTGGTATTCAAGAACATTCCCAATCTGGTCTCTAGTCTACTTCATAGCATTGTTATCTCACCCATTTTATGTTCATCCTACTCATTATCTCATTTCATATTCCTTAGAACATCTGGCCCTGTGTCTTTCTGGATGCATTTTCCTCTACCTGGATATGAACTCTGCCAAATATCAATTACAAAAAAGTTCTTGCTTAAGAAATTTATATCAGGAACAATTTTGTAAATGTGCTTGGGAGTAGTTTTTGTTAAGATTTAGTGATAAAGATTCTAAATTGTAGATAGATATGAACTTCTTTAGTTTGATGATGAGAAACTGCCTAACACAGAACTTTGGCTTACTCCCCACTTTCCTCTTACTACCTCCCAATTGTGTTCATCTTCATCCATAGCCTCTAACAGTATTGAATATAAGCTAAACCAAGTGGCCCAAAAGACCAATTGTGAGTTCAGAAAGAACTGTCTGTGAGTTGTTTCATATGCATAACTGATTAATCAACATTCCTAATCTTTCAAGGCTATCAAAAAATAATTGAGACTATTTATCAACTAGGCCTGAAATGTACTTTCTCTCTCTCTCTCTCTCTCTCTCTATATATATATATGTATATATATATATATATATATACATATATATATCTATATATATATATATGCAAAAATAGTCCAGCTTCAAATTTCATTACTGGTGAAGATTTGTCTCACAAACTTCATGGGGATGCTAGTGCTTATATTGCTATGTTGACAATTGATGTAGGACTAGGAACTTGACAACCTAAAAAGAAATGCCACTTACCTAGAAGCACTCAAAGAGACCCTGCTAACAGTCAGACTTTGAATATTCATGATGGATATGAGCTCTGGATGATTTTACCATATCTTTTAATGAAGTGCACTAGACTATATGTGAATTGTGTGTAGGACTTTGTTTCACAGTGGCATGTTTACCACAAACTATCCCTCTAAAGAGCATTTGCTACTAAATGCTTGGGTTTCTCTCTTTAAAGCTACAAGAAGAGTCTATATTGAAGAAATGAGAAGATATTTCTTATATATGACTCTGGATGAATACAACCTTGTAATGAACAATAAAGTTCTGAAAATTTGAATCCTGTGACCATAGGTAATTTGCCTTAATCTCTCCTTTAATTCAGCATTTATTAAGCACCTACTATTTTTCAGGCATCATGAAAGTGCTGGAGAGAAAGAGAGTGATGGAAATACTTTTTTTTTTCTGTTGTGTCTGATTCCTTATGACCACATTTGGGGTTTTCTTGGAGTTCTATTGGAGTAGTTTATCATTTCCCTTCTTCAGCTCATTTTATAACTGAGGAAACTGAGGGTAGATAGGAGTTAGTTAAGGTCATGCAGTTAGTAAGTGTATGAGACCAGATTTGAAGTCAGGGAAGAGAGTCTTCCTGACTACAGGACCAGCACTTTATCCACTGAGCCACCTATCTACCCCAATGGATAATAATTATAATAATAAGTGCCTAGATGGAATTGCAGAGACACAATGAAAAAAGAAAAAATAGAGACAGAAATGGAGGTAGTAAGGCTGAGTAAGGAAGGGAGTAAGGGCGATGAGTAAAGGAGAAAAAGATAGGCTGAAGTAGCTGGGACTGTGAAGAGATGGTTATGGAATCTGGCAAGGCTTGGGGAGGCGGGGGGAATGTGGGAACTTCAGTACTAGTTCTTAGTCTTCTCTGAGATTTTTTTAAGGGTGTAAGTTGGTCAGGGCTGTGATGGCTAGAATGAAATTCTTTCTTTTCAGCTCGTTCCCGAGCTGGGTATAGAGAAAATTTAAAGTAGCTTTGTTATTTCCAGAGCCCTCTATCATACCCTGCCCCACTAAGATCTGAGCAGAAGTTAAGGTGAGGGTATGAACTGGGGGAACCAGAATAACTAGAGAGCTGGGCAGAACACATGAAAATGTTCTTGTATTTGCAGATGAATTTTCCATTTCCATAAGACACACTATGGATGGGAGCTCCAAGATTCCTGTCCTAAGACTAGCAAACTCCTTTTCTTTTTAAAAAAAAATTTATAGTACCTTTTCCAATTATTTGTAAATATATGTATACATATATATATATATATATATATATTACAAATTTTTCTCTTCTTCCTTCCCTCCCCTACTCCAAGATAATCTAATATAGGTTATACATGAACAATCATGATAAATGTATTTCCACATTAGTCATGTTGGTAAAGAAGAATCAAAACAAAAGGGAAAACTATGAGAAAGGAAAAAACAAAAAAGTGAAAATAATATGCTTTGGTCTGCATTCAAATTCCATAAATCTTTCTTTGGATGTAGATGCAACTTTCCATCACAAGTCTTCTGGAATTGTCTTGGATCATGTTGCTGAGAAGAGCTAAGTCCATCTTAGTTAATCATTGTATGACATTGCTGATATAGTATTCAGCTATTTTCCTGGTTTTGCTCATTTCATTTTGTGAAAAGCACAAATTTGTACAAGTCTTTCCAGCAAACTCCTTTTCAATCAAGCAAGCAAAAAGGTATTTAAAAATTTGACTCTACTTATAGGTTCTCCTTTTTATTGGAAACTTGCCTAGGGTATGATATTAGTGTGTTTCCCTTGCTTGTGGGACTTCCCATGCAGTGTCAGGGCCCATTCCTCTTTATCTCTCATCCATACTAAATCAGTGATGTGCTTCTTATCTCTAAAGGAATCAAAACTTCTTCCTAAAGGTCTACTGGTATTGGCATTAACCATACCAAACAGGGGTTTGGTATCTGATTTTCTTTATTCATAATTGAATTCAGTACATATATAACAATGCAAGTTGGACTGGGGCATGGGGGCATCATAGCACCAAATTTGACACTAACCTGAACAAATGAGCCCTGGGCTTCTTTGGTCAAAAAATGGGGGAGAAGGGGGAAGGAATCAGAGTCCAGATCTTTGTCTCTCCTTCTATTTGTACATTATCTAAGCAGAAGCAGAATGAGATTAGTAGTAAGTGCTATGTCCTGTCAGAGTTCTGGAGAAGCAGACCAGGGGAGCTGGCATTTTGAAATCTGATCCTTCCTGTGGTACTTTTTTCTACATGGTACAAGAGGGAGAAAGAATTCTCTTTGGACTTTCTCTTCCTAAAAGATTCCTAAGCCAACATGTCACCAAACTGGGATAAGGTCTGCTTGATTTTGCAGTCCATATAATACAGATAGTTACCTATTCAACATGTTGTATCGTCTCTTCTTTCCCAAGGAGTAGAGGTCCTTGATTGTTCATCATTTTGTCACTGTATTCACTGTATGCAATATATATAATTAGATTGGACTGGAAGTGAAGTAAGAAGTGACCAAGATTGAAGGAGAGAGGTTGATTCATTCTTGAGAGGAGGGGCTGGCTTTGGGGGAAGTAAGGGATCTCTGATGTTTTCTGGGACAGCAAAATGAAGGTAGTCAGAAAGGAGACTTCTTGATTGAGAGTAAAGAGAGAAATGGATATGTTTATGTTCTTTTCTAAAGAAAGCCCTGGGGGCTAGACAGTTCTGGTCTGGTGTTAAAGCTGGCTATGAGCCAGTCTGATCTAACTTTGAAACCTGGAGTTTAAGAGTCTCTTCACTGGTGAAGACAATTATGGCTCAAAGTCTCTAAGGTGGCAAGCTAGAAATCAAGGACATGTCGAAAAGCAGGATTTTACTTTCAAAATCAGTATTCTTTCTCACAAGATCTCTCCCCGAAGAGAATCTGGAATCACAGGCGATTTTTTCCAGAAGCAGAAGGGGAAATTCTGTACCCCTCCCCAGTTTTTGTCCCAACTATCCTCCTCCCATGGCCCATGTAGTGTTGAATCATCTTTCTCTTCACCAATAATTAGAATCCTAAGCAAATGGCCCATGCTTGAGCCCTGGGTTATACCTCAATCCTTCCTTTACATCTTGACCTTCTCTGTAGTTTATAATCCCTCTGGGAAGATTTGTTAAGATTAGGGAGACATTGGCACAATCTAGGTTTCAACCCATCTATTTTCTTTATAAATGAAAAGGGACATATGATTTCTCTCAACACATTCAATTTTGATCAATCTATATCATGGAAACAATGTAAAGACTATCAAATTGCCTTCTTTGGGGGGGGTGGGGGAGGGAAGTGAGATTGGGGGGAAATTGTAAAATAAAAAAAACAATAAGCAGTCATTTATGAAAAAAAAAGGAGACACCAAACTGAGGCAGAGGCAGAGAGGAACAAGGCAAAGCCTAAAAGGACCCCTCAACCTTCCCACCCTATCCATAATCTGACCCCAGCTCTGAACAGGCCTTCATACTCATCCTCCAGTCTTAGCCTTGTCTCCATTCTCATTTGATCTCAAGCATAAATAGATATTTCAACACCATCTTAAATAGTCCCCTTACCCTGATTCCCTGGTTCCTGTTTCCCTCTGCATTTCTCCTTGTCCTCACTTCAATTATTAGATGAGGGTGCATATTGTTACAATCACCACAGACACCTTTGTGGAACAACATTTTGATCCATCAGTTTGGTGGGGACAGTAGGGGGAAGTCTTCCCCTGCAGCTGGGCAGCTATCAGAAAGATTTTGACCAAGGGATGGTAAGTAAAAAAAACCTTACTCTGTTCTCACTCTTTTCTCTAAGCACAGACCTGTCTTGCTCCCAGTCCCCTATCACTCCCTTCACCCCTAATAAAGCTTTGAGTCCCCTTGTCACCAGAAGAAGGATTTTGAAGTAAAGATCTGAATTGCTGCTGCATTTTCACATGGTATCCCCTGAACAGTCCAAGTCGTTGCCCTCTTTGGTTCTGCCAATGGCCTTCAACTCATTTTCCCTAATGGCCTTTCCTACCATTTCCCAGTTACAAATGGCTGGAAAGCAAAGAAAGCCTGGTGTTTCTGGATAGAGCAGGTAAGAATACTCCTCTTCACAATGAGACTGGAAACTCAGACATCTGTGCAATTAAATATTTAGAAGGGAGACAGAAAGATACATAGCACAATGCTAGATAAACAGAAAACAAAATTGTTGAAAGACAAAAACAAGGATGTTCGGGGAAGGAAAGATACATATTCAGTCAAAAACTATTGATTAAGGATCCCTGGGGTATGGGTCAGACAGTGGAATTGAAGTTTACTACATTATAATCATATTTTGGAAAGTAATTGAAGTGTTCTTTCAGTTCTGACATTTTCTGATTTCTGATTCAGAGTGAGGCTTTGAATCAGAATCAGCTTTTAGTTAAGGTAATTGTGGGACTGAGAGTTTTGTGTTTGGGTCCAGGTTGAGTATGTTGTTAGGGTCATGTTTAGGAGTATAGAGGGTTTTCCTTTCTCTTCTCCCTGTCCATTTTCCTCCATTCTCCCTTAGCCAAAGCGATCTGGGTTGTCTCTTCCCCAATCCTCCTCCAGCAGCATTATTTGGAGCTCATAGAAAGATAACAGAAGTGCAGATGAGTATGAGCTACTATGGCAAAACACTACATTGGCTGCTTACCTGGAGGACTGTCTGACCGCTGTAGATTTAAAGTCCTCCTAAATCTATCATCTGGGTAAAGTCAAAAATTTCTGTGCTGTGATTTCTCTGATTCACTAGTGGACGCACGCCCAGCTCTGCAATTTGAGGACAAGAGCCCTATTTGTAATCAACCCAAGTAGAGAAGTAGACTCTTGGCTGTATGACTCTGGGCCAATTACTTAACCACTTGATTAACTTAACCTCAGGCAACTCTGTAAGACTTCAAATCACAAACAAGTGCTAGTTTCCTCCTCAGGGATTCCTTTTACCTGTGAAATCACCTGCAGAATCTAAAAGCAAACAAACAGAACAAGAATCGGAGAGGTGTTTGGGACTCCCCAATACGCCTGTGTGTGCAGGTCCTTGAGTACTCTGAGGGCCTCAATAGGGGGAAGAATCATAGAGAATATCAGTGAGCATTAAAGGGGGATGTAACAGTAGAGGGGATACATGTCACCTTTCAACAACTTCCCTCCTTTACCTTTCTTTTACCCTTATTCTTTTTCCTTTTAACCTTTTTCCAGGGCCTTTAGTTTTTAACTATTTATCTCCCTCAAAATTTCCCTATAAATTTATTTCTTTTCTCTCTGTCCTTTAGTTTTACCTCCCTGCCTGCTCAACTGAAAATGGAAAGCAGGGGGATGGGAGTGATAAGATGACCCAGGGTAAATGGCTAGATGGAATAAGAACAATGTTCTGGTCTAGGGATAGGGGCTGAGGTGTGTTAACACTCACAAATCAAGACAGAACATCCTTGAAGCAGGAGGGAACTAGAGAGGAGATGGATTAGGTTTTAATTGATATTTTATTTTATTTTTCCAATTACATACTATGGTTATTTTTCATTATTCATCCATTTGCAAATTTATAAGTTACATTTTTTTCTACCACCTTCCCTTCCCTCCCCTCCCCCTGGAAGTGAACCATATGATAAAAGTTGTATACTTGTTCACTTGGTTCAACACATTTACTTATTAGTCATTTTGTGCAAGAAGAATTAGTATTAACGGAAAAGAAAGTCATGATATAGGAGGAAAAACATAAAAAAAAGTTTTAGAAAGATGAACATAGTATCCATTCAGATTGTGTGTGTGTGTGTGTGTGTGTGTGTGTGTGTGTGTGTGTGTGTGTGTTTTCTGGAAGGTATTGTCCATAACAGGTCTCCTAGGGTAGTCCTAGATCCCTGAACTGTTGAGAGAGTTTCAGTCTTCATAGTTGATCAACTCACAGTGTTGGTGTTAATGTGTACAATGTGTTCTCTTGGTTCTGCTCCCTTTGCTCAACATTAAATCATATGATTCTTTCCATGCTTCTCTAAAGTCCAAAGTCCAACCTCTCATGGGAAGAGATGGAATAGGAATGGAACAAGCATTTATTAAGTGTGTACCAAGCACTATGCTAAGGGCTTTACAAATAATATTTTATTTGAACTCATGGCATTCCTGTGAAATAGATTCTATTATTGTCCCCATTTTACAATTGAGAAAACTGAGTCAGAGGTTAAGTGACTTGTCCAAGATCAAATAAATAGTAAATTTCTGAGAGATTGAATTTGAACTCAGGTCTTCCTTATTACATTGTGCCTCCAAACTGCCTCTAAGAGGTTGCTTAAGTGAAGAGAAAGGGATAGATGGAAATAATTGAGAGATATAGAAATAAAATGAATAATAATAATGATGATGATGACGAATGTGGGAAATGAGGGAGAAAGAGTCAAGTTTTAGAATTGAGATAACAGAAGGGATGGTAATAATATAAACAGAGTTTGGAAGTGAGATAGATTTTAGAAAAAATATAATGAGATCCTTTTTGCATATGGGCATTTGAGATGCCTTTGAGATATTCAAGATGTCCAGTAGGCAGTACAGGACAAGAACCAGATGGAATTCAGGAGAGAGATTAGGAATGGATATATAGATTTGTAGGTCATCTGCACAGTGATGATAATTGAACCTGTGGAAGATGATATGAACACAAAGGGAGAGAAAGTAGAAAGGGAATGGATGAGGGCCTTTGGGGCTTTTGAGGACACCCATGATAAAGGGGTCAGATTTAGCAAAGATTGAGAATGAGTGCACAGATGATTGGAGAATTTTCAAACAAGAGGTGTGTCACAGAAGCCAAGGAAGAGATATTATGAGGTTTCAGAAAGGTATAGATGAATAAGACCTGAGAAAAATTCATTAGATTTAGCAATCAAAAGACCACTGTCAACTTTGGAGAGAGTAGTTTCAGGAAAAAAAAAAAAGAATTAAGAAATCTTGAGTGGGAATTTGGGGCAGCTAGGTGGCACAGTGGATAGAGCACCGACCCTGGAGTCAGGAGTCCCTGAGTTCAAATTCAGCCTCAGACACTTAATAATTACCTAGCTGTGTAGCCTTGGGCAAGCCACTTAATAAATCCATTTGCCTTGCAAACAAACAAAAAAAATAAAAAACTAAGAAAAATGAGTGGGAATTAAGGAAATGAAGGGAATGAGTATAGAATATCCTATTGAAATTTGGGGTGTCTGCAAGGAGAATACCATCTGTATCCAGAGGAAAAACTCTGGAGTTTGAACAAAGACCAAGGACTATTATTACCTTTAATTTAAGGAAAAAACCTGAGATTTTATTGTCTGATCTAGGATATGATTTCTCTCTTATCACATTCAATTTGGATCAATGTATACCATAGAAACAATGTAAAGACTGGCAAATTGCCTTCTGTGGGGAGTGGGGGGAGGGAAGTAAGATTAGGGGAAAAATTGTAAAACTCAAAATAAATAAAATCTTTATCATTAAAAAAAGAATATCCTGTTGAAAACAGATCTAGGATGATAGCATGAAGGAATAGCAAGGTCAAATAGATAAGGTTTTGTTTTTGTTTTGTTTTTTTAAAGATAGGAGAAATTTGGGTATATTTTTAGATGAAAGGGAAGGAGGCAGTGGGAATGGAGAAGGCTGATGATGGGAGTAACTCAGGTTTGGCATTTAGCAAGACAAGGTTGACACTAGGAGGCAAGGAGGGCAAGGGATTCCAAGGTAGTTGATAATCTATGATTCAACCATACTGTCCACTGATGTATCACAAAGTCATGACCATTATAAAGGTAGTAGAAGGAAGTCAGAACAGGGGTAATGGACTGAGAGAACAGGGAGGAATAGAGGGGTCTGATTTTTCAGTAAAGGCAAAGGATGAATGTATTTAGGAGAGGTGAAGGAGAGGGAGAAATGGAAGAATAAGACATGTTCAAATAAAAGAAATTCAGATTTCTAGATAAAAAAAATCTAGATAATTTCTAGATTTTTAAAAGACAAGAGTGATGAGAGTAAGATATGAACAATCCTATGTGTGCCTGAGGTGAAGTAAAGATGGAAGTCAGTGGAGTTGAGGATGATAAATTGGGACACCAGGGTATTTAAGGAATGGCAATATGTTAGCTAAAGTCCCCAAGTGAAGAAAGGAAGACTGTGGATCAAGTACTGAATACCTTGAGAAAATAAAGAGAAGGTTCTTGATATAGATACATGCGTGTAACAAGAAGTTAGACTAGATTCTAGCATGAACATCAAAGGAGAGGATATTGAGTGAAAATGACAGAGAGTCTGGAAATAAAGTGGGAAATCAAAAATATATTTACTTCCTCTTCCTGTCAAAGTGCTTGAGGAGGAGAGGAGCACTATATACATGAGAGAGTGGTCAGGGATTCAGTATCTTCTGGGCAGATCCATGTTTCTTATTACCCACAATGACAGAAAGGATATGAAATGAAGAAATCTAGGATAAAGGAAAGTTACTAATAAAGCAAAATTCCAGAGGGCATAATAGAAAAAGAAGATTGAATATTATGGAGGAGCAGGCTGAAGTGAATTGAGATGAGAAAACAAGGAGAAAGAGTATTAACATATACATTGTTGTTGTTGTTCAGCCATGTCGGACACTTTTGGAGTCTGTGAACCATAGTACGTCAGGACTGTCCATGCAGTTTTCTTGGCAAAGATACTGGATCAGTTTGCCATTTCTTTCTCCAGTAGATTAAGGAAGACAGAGGTTAAATAACTTGCCCAGTAAATGTCTAAAGTCATATTCAAACATAAGCCTTCCTTACTGCAGGTCTACTGAGCCACCTACCTCATACATCAATCATACATATTGGACTTGCCCAATTTCTTTTTTTTTTTAGGTTTTTACAAGGCAAATAGGATTAAGTGACTTGCCCAAGGTCACACAGCTAGGCAATTATTAAGTGTCTGAGGTCATATTTGAATTCAGGTACTCCTGACTCCAGGGCCAGCGCTCTATCCACTGCCCCACCTAGCCACCCCTTGACTTGCCCATTTTCAAAAAGAATGTATTTTTGCAAATTAAAGCATCTCTGAGATACCACCTCAAACCTCTCAGACTGGCCAATATGACCAGAAAGGACAATGATAAATGTTGGAGGGGTTGTGTGAAATCTGGGACACTAATATATTGTTGGTGGAGCTGTGATTGCATCCAATCTTTCTGGAGAGCAAATTGGAACTATGCCCAAAGGGCAACAAAAATGTGCATATCCTTTGATCCAGCTACTGGGTCTATACCCTGAAGAGATGATGAAAAAGGGTAAAAGCATCACTTGTACAAAAATATTCATAGCAGTCCTGTTTGTGGTGGCAAAGAATTGGAAATCAAGTAAATGTCCTTCAGTTGGGAAATGGCATAGCAAACTGTAGTATATGTATGTCATGGAACACTATTGCTCTGTTAGAAACCAGGAGGGATGGGAATTCAGGGAAGCCTGGAGGGATTTGCATGAACTGATGCTGAGAGAGATGAGCAGAACCAGAAAAACATTGTACAGCAACATGGGGGTGAGGATCAACCTTGATGGACTTGCTCATTCCATCAGTGCAACACACAGGGACAATTTTGAGCTATCTGCAATGGAGAATACCATTTGTATCCAGAGAAAGAATTGTGGAGTTTGAACAAAGACCAAAGACTATTACCTTCAATTTAGAAAAAAAAACCAAAAACATGTTATCTTATTATGTAATTTTGCTATCTCTTATAGTTTATTTTTCTTCCTTAAAGATATGATTTCTCTCTCATCACATTCAACTGAGATCAATGTATACTATGGAAACAATGAAAAGACTAACAGAATGCCTTCTGTAGGGAGTGGGGGAGGGAAACAAGAATGGAGGAAAAATTGTAAAACTCAAAATAAATAAAGTCTTTCTAAAAAAAAAATAGAATGTACTTTTAGTAAAGTTTTGCAAAGGAATGTCAGACCCTGTTCCTAACTTTTGTTTTGAGAAATATTGTCATCGTATTTCCATTGTCAATTTCTTCCTGACCCAAATGTTCATTTTTTCTGTTCCAAATACATATCCTTTTATCTCTGTCCCTGCCATTCTGCTTTTCATCACTACATCTGTCACAAGTATGGGTCTTGGAATGGACCATTTATCTTCTCTCCCATCTCTATGTCACTGTGGATGTTGATAATCTGAAGGAGCTGGACTCACTTCCTATTTTCAGTGGTTTATTTTCTGTCCTGTATACATTTATTTTCAATCCCCGGAACAAGCTTATTTCCTAATGTGACTAAGAGCACTCCCTTGGTCTATGTATATGATACCCCTGTCCTGTATATGATCACTTCCTATCTCATACGAGCTTATTTCCTTATGTGACCAAGAACATTTCCAATTGACCTTAACTTACTTCTTGTCCAACACATACTTCAAGGTTCCCACTCTGGTCTAGTTTCCAGAAAGATAGTCTTAGTCTTGTTCCTCCTTCCTCACTGAACCCTCTCCTCCTCTCCCCCTCCCACCCTCATAGGCCTGTTAATTGAAAGGTTTCTGACAAAATTTCTGTAATACAAATGAACAAAAAAACACACAAGGTGTTGTATGAGACCTAAGCAGGGAAAGATCACTTAGGGCCCGAGCCATAGCATGGGATATGGATCTTGAAAAACTGATAAACCTCCAACAGGCAGATATTAGGGATTAGAGATGGGGAGGTAGGGGATGGAAATACAGAGGGTAGGAGTTTATTCCAGGCAGAAGATTGGAGTGAGCACAGCAGCAGAAACACATGAGATTACTAGAATAGTTTGAGTATTCTAGTTTGGCTGCTATATGCCATGTGCAAAGGATAGTAGTGTGAAGTAAAAATGGAAAAGTAGATTGGAACTAGTTGTAGGCCTTTGCATACTAAGTTTTCAGGAGTCTGAACTTTATTCAATAGGTAATCAGGAGCTCTGGAAGGTTTTGGAGCAGGGAAAATGTTGTGATCATATATTCATTAGGAAGATTATCTCTGTAGGGAATCTACTGGGGAGGGAAGAAACAGGAGTCAAAGAGAGCAATTAAAAGGCATGAGACTATTACAATAACCTAGAGAGGAGGTAATGAAAGCCCCAGAGGTTGGTAACTACATTACTGGAAAGAATATCTAGATGAAATGCTGTAGAGATGAAATTGGTCAAATTAGTAACTTATTAGATAAGGGGAGGGAAAGGGAAAATAGCTTGGGGGTTTCAAGACTAGATGTCTGAGGGAATAGAGCCAGAGTAGTTAGGAGAAAGAGCATGTTTGAAGGCAGAATAATGAGTTCAGTTTTGTAAATAGAATGATAATGCCAGAGCTGGAAGGATGTGTTTAGACTTGTTACTGAGAAAACCTAGTACCTAGAGAAGTTACATAATATCCCCAAGGATAGAATCATATGTTGAGTTTGAAGTGACATTCCAAGAAGCCTGAAGACTTGAATTCAAGGGAACTAAAAGAATCACAGTTTATGAGTTGTTTACATAAGAGTGATATCAAATCATGAAAATTTATGAGATAACCAAGGAATAATGTATGGATAGATAATTTGTAGATAATGTAAAACATAGGTATCAAATGGATGAGAGCCTTTATTTCTTTCATTCACACAAAAAAAGTGTGTAAGATGCAACACGGAAAAATAAAGCATTCAAATAGTTCATTAATTGAAAGAAATTGGGATTTTTAACCCAGAAAAGAGAAGACTTAGGAAGGGAACCTGATTCTTGTCTTCAGGAATTTTAAAGGTTATTACATGAGATCAAGAACCGACTTTGAATTGGGAGCAGTGAGTTGCAGAAAAGTAAACTTTAGGCGCTGAAGAAGGAAAATCATGTACTCAAGTTCATAGAATCAGTAAGAAGCTGAGTCAGAAAGGGAGCCTGGGTCCCCAGACTCCTACTCCCCTTCTCACTTCCTACCTCTTCCATGTTTGTTAGTAATTCTGTCCTTTTTAGTTCTTTGATAAAATTAAATTTGAATTCATGTTGAATTCTCTCCCAACTCCCTTCTTCCTCATCCTTTTTTAACTTGCTACCCCAGACTAAGTTTGCAGCAAAAGTCATCACTTTACATCATGGATCAACTATTATTTGTTAAGAACTTACTATATGCTGAGCTAGGTGTTGGAGATTCAAAAATAAAAATGAAACAGTTCATGCCTCAAGCAATTTATATTTTCTTAGAATAACTGGAACTGTTTAGATCCCAGAAGGGAACTGGGATTCTCAGAAAAGATTTGAATCATTTTATTTATTTATTTAGGTTTTTGTAAGGCAATGGGGTTAAGTGATTTGTCCAAGATCACATAGCTAGATAATAATTAAGTGTCTGAAGGTTAAATTTGAACTCAAGTCCTCCTGATTCTAGGGCCAGTGCTCTATCTACTGTGCCACCTAGCTGTCCCAGATTCAAATCATTTTAAACACTGTTCTGGGAATGTCTTGGCTCATTTGTGTGCTCCAGTTAATTTTTTTCCTTATAATACAAATAAACTTTTTATATTTATTTTTTTATTTAATATTTATTTATTCTCATTTTGTACAAACAATATTTTTTTATACATTAATAAAATATTCTTGTTTAAGAGTAAACAAAATACTGGGAGGGGTCCCCCAAAAAATATAGACTCACTTGAGCTATAAAGTAAAGGGGAGAGAAAAAAATTAAAATTAAAATTAAAAAAAATAATAGTAATAATTGTAGGTATGGCCAAGTGGTGCAGTAGATGGAGCACCAGCCCTGGATCCAGGAACACCCAAGCCCATATCCAGCCCTGTATACCCAATAATCACCCAGCTGTGTGACATGCAAGCCACCCCAACCCCACTGCCCTGCATAAACCAAAAAATGAAAAAAAAAAAAAGACCTAAAATAAAATGAAATAGTAATAATAGTAGGGGTGGCTGGGTGGCAGACAGAGCACTGGCCCTTGAGCCAGGAGCACCAAATCCAGCCTCAGACACCCAATGATCACTCTGCTATGCAGCCCCAGGCAGGCCACCCAGCCCCATTTGCCCTACACCCCCCAAAAAATAATAATAATAATAAATGTGCTTCAGTCTGTGTTCCAACACCACCAACTCTGTCATGGGTGGATCACATTCTTTATGATAAGTCCATCACAAAAGTTACTTCCATATTTTTCCACCATTGCCATTGCTGATCACAACTCCCTCCTTTTGTATTTCTCCACTACCATGCACTATATTCTCTCTCTCCTTTCACTCTGACTCTGCTGTAGGGTAGCTAGGTGGTGCAGCAGACAGATCTCTGGCTCTGGGGCCAAGAGGCCCTGAGCCCCCATACCACCCCTTAGGCCCAGCATCCACCTGTCCCTATGGTCCCGGACAGGCCATCCAATCCCAGCCCCTTGCAAGAAGTAAACAAGAAAATGTGTTATATCTGACCACTCTCGCCCCAGGGTCCATCCTCTCCTCCTTCATTCACATCCCCACCCCTTCCCCCTGTCCCCCCCTCTCTCCTTCTTACTCCAGATGTCTATACCCCATTGAGTATATATGCTGTTTCCTCTCCTAGCCACCTCTGATGAGAGCAAAGATTCCCTCATTCCCCCTTGCCTTCCCCCCTTCCATATCATTGCAATAGCTCATTGTAATAAAGAAAAATCTTATTATATGAAATATCTTGGCCTATTCCCCTTCTCCTTTTTCTTTCTCCCATTACATTTCCCTTTTTTTCTATTGACTCCATTTTTACACCCTATGTTATCTTCAAATTCAATTTTCTCCTGTGCTTCATCTATGAAAGCTCCTTCTACCTGCTCTGTTAATTGAGAAGGTTCATATGAGTATTATCAGTGTCATTTTTCTATACAGGAATATATGCAGTTCATCATCATTAAGTCCCTCATATTTTCCCCTTCTCCTCCAATCTCTATGTTTCACCTGAGTCCTGTATTTGAAGATCAAACCTTCTGTTCAGCTCTGGCCATTCCAACAGGAACATTTGAAATTCCCCTGGTTCATTGAAAGTCCATCTTTTTCCCTGGAAGAGGAAATTTCAGTTTTGCTGGGTAGTTGATTCTTGGTTGCATTCTAAGCTCTTTTGATTTCTGGTATATTATATTCCAAGCCCTAAGAGCTTTTAATGTAGTTGCTGCTAAGTCCTGTGAGATCCTGATTGCAGCTCCATGGTATTTGAATTGTGTCCTTCTAGCTGCTTGTAATATTTTCTCTTTGACTTGGGAGTTCTGGAACTTGGCTATAATATTCCTGGGGGTTGGTTTTTTTGGGATCTCTTTCTCGGGGGGGGGATTGATGGATTCTCTCCATTTCTATTTTGCCCTCTGCTTCTAGGATATCAGGGCAATTTTCCTGTAGTAATTCTTTGAAAATGATGTCAAGGCTCTTTTCCTGATCATGACTTTCAGATATTCCAATAATTTTTAAATTATCTTTCCTAAATCTGTTTTCCATATCAGTTGTTTTTTCAATGAGATGTTTCACATTTTCTTCTAATTTTTCATTCTTTTGGTTTTGAAGTATTGAGTCCTGATTTCTCATAAATTCATCAATCTCTCTGAATTCTATTCTTTGTCTGAAGGATTTGTTTTCCTCAGAGAGTTTTCTTATCTCTTTTTCCATCTTGCCAATTCTGCTTTTTAAAGCATTCTTCTCCTCAATAACTTTTTGAACTGTTTTATCCATTTAACCTAAGCTGGTTTTTAGCATGCTATTTTCTTCAGCATTTTTTTGGATTTCCTTGACTAAGCTGCTGACTTCATTTTCATGTTTTTCTTGCATCTCTCTCATTTCTTTTCCCAGTTTTTCTTCTAACTCCCTCATTTGATTTTCAAAGTCTTTTTTGAGCTCTGTCATAGCCTGAGCCCAATTTCTGTTTTTCTTGGAGTCTTTAGATGCAGGAGCTTGTGCTTCCTCATCTTCAGACTGAGTGTTTTGATCCTTTTTTTGGCTCACAGGCAAAATATTTCTCAATGGTGTTCCTCTTGTTTCTCTGCTTGCTCATTTTCCCAGTCTTAGCCTGTTTTGGGGGTGCTTCCTGAGCTTTTGGGACACTCCCACAAGGGTCTCAGTGTGTGAGGCTCTGTCCTCTCTCCTGGTCTGTGAATGACCATATGCGCCACCCCTCTGCCACGGAGCTGAGGTGGGGGGGGGCCCTGCTGTTCTATGGGGGGGCCTAGACAGCATCAGGATCTGAATGTGGTCAGAGCCCCAGCCTCCTGTTCCAGGGGCAGAGGACAAAGCTCTGCAGTTTCTCTCTCTTCACTCCCCTCCCTAGGTTCAATGGGCTCATGCCCTGGGGGCTCCTGCTTACCAGCTCTGCCTGCTTCTGTTTCCTGGATCTGGACTGCCTTAGCTACACTGCTCACTGTGTGCCCTGAGGGCTGAGCTTCACTTGCTCGCCCTGGCAGAGGTCCCCCACTGTCCCCCCAATTTGTGCCCAGTGCTCCCTGGGGCATAAGTCAGAAAACTCCCCCACTACTGTGAGCCATGGTTCCCTGGGGCTGCCTCCGGGAGGCTGAAGTTCTTTGGCTCTGGCGGGCCACCCCTCTAGCGGGCCGCCCCTCCAACCCTGGGGCACAGAGCCTTTCTGCTCTTTTCCAGGTTACCTTGAGTAGGAGAACTGCCTAACTGGGTCCCTCTGTGGGTTCTGTCTCTCAAAAATTTAATTAGAGTCCTTAGTTTAGAAGTTTTATGAGAGAGCACCTAAGACAGGATCTGCTCTTGTGGCCATCTTGGCTCTACCCCCTCACAAATAAACTTTTTAAATGAACTTTTAAAATAAACTTTTAAACTTGGAGGAAAAAAGAAAATATTCAACTCCCTCATTTTTTTCCCAGGGAAATCAGCACCCCCATTTGTAAGGGGAAGAAACCTTATCCTCTTATCCTAGGCTGAGAAGCCAGGAACTTGGATAACCAAGAAGGTTGGGTAGTGACTGTAGTGTCTTCCATGTCCCTGAATGGAAGCTGAATATTGTAACAGCTGAACATTGTAAGAAGACATGGGGTTTTGTTTTGTTAGTTCTTGAATGGTTTCAATACTATCTTGATCCAGTGCTGTCACAGTCTCCCAGAGGACTTCTTTGTCACCGTGATATGGTGTCCTACATGTTGGGACCAGATACCAATCTGCAGGAGGAGCTGGAAGTGAGGGACTCAGATCCTTATACCTCTTCTTCCTGCCACAACTCTTTAGGAATATGAACATCTAGTCCTCAGCTAAATGCCAGTTGCCTTATCACAGAGAACATCTCACTCTTATCTGATAGGTATTTTTAATCTGTAATATCCAAGGCAGAAGGCCAGGTTGTCTGGGAGTTCATATGTAATCCCCATTTAGACAAATTGTGAAGAGAATAATTTTTTAAAATTTTATGGTGATGGGGTCAGCTAGGTGGCATATTGGATAAAGCTCCAGCCCTGGAGCTCAGGAGGACCTGAGTTCAAATTCAACCTCAGACACTTAATAATTACCTGTGTGATCTTGGACAAGTCATTTAACCCCATTGCCTTGTAATAAAAACCAAAAAAAAAAAAATTTATGATGATGAAACAATTCCCAAACTCGTTAAGGGGTCTTAGCAATTTGTCATCAGTTTTGAGCTGAAGATTTTCCTGATGTCCAGAGCTGACCTAACAAACGGCTTATTTGAACAATTCAAAATAGTGTAGGAAGTTGATTTGGAGATCCTGTGAGAGGCAGCATGCATGGTAGAGTGAAGAGAGGATTAGCCTTGGAGTTAAGAAATCTAAGTTCAAATTCTATTCCTCATACATAATGACCATAGTCCAGTCACTGATGCCTGCAGGCAACTCTGTGGGATAAGTTGCAAGTTGCAGACCTGCATCCATGGAGGGATCTCCACATTTGTGAAGTTACAACTGTGGTTCTCCACAAATACCTATTGTCATAGCCTGGGGTTGGTCCTTTTAAAATTCACCATGGGCTGGTTAATTTGTGGAAAAGGTAGGAGAATTGGTCTTTAGTCCTGACTTTAATTAGATATATGACTTCAGGCAAGTCCTATCCCATTCTGAACCTCAGTTTTCTCCTCCACAAAATGAGAGTCATCCCAAAGTTCACTTCAGACTCTGCTACTCTGTTATAGGAATCTATGACTAAGATGACTTTAGTAATAATAATAATAATTATTATTATTATTATTATTTTTGTTCAATCATGTCTGACTCTTCCTGACTCCTGTAGACCAAGGGCTTCTCTTGACAAAGATACTGAAGTGGTTTGCCATTTTCTTCTACAGTGGATTAAGATAAACAGAGGTTAAGTGATTTGCCCAGGGTCACACAGTGTCTGCAATCACATTTGAACTCAAATCTCCCTGACACAGGGGCAGCTAGGTGGCACAGTGGAGAACATGGGCCCTTAAGTCAGGAGTACCTCAGTTCAAATCCGGCCTCAGACACTTAATTCCCTAGCTATATGGCCTTGGGCAAGTCACTTAACCCTGTTGCCTTGCAAAAACCTAAAAAGAAAAAAAAATTTTCCTGACTCCAGGTCTATCTAGCTGCTTTGTATTATTTGTTTACCATTCTTGAAGAGAACCATGACATTAGGAAGGTGATGTCATGATTTTCAAGTAAATTGGATTTGAGATAATAATAGCAAACATTTATACAGTATGTATTACTGACCTAAGCACAGTCCCAAGGGTTTTAAAATTATCATCTCATTGATTATTTCATATCTGATAACTCTAGAAGAGAGGTGCTATTATTTATCTTCATTTTACAGATAAGGAAACTGAGACAAATGGATCAAGTGACTTGTTCAAGGTCACTAAGTTAATAAATATCTGAGGTCAGATTTGAACTCAGTTTTTCCTGATTCCAGGTCTTTGCACCTCTTTGTTCCAAGTATACTTATTTCTTCCTTCTGAATCTCCTAGAATTGAACTTCATGCAGTTGGAAGTTCTATCCTTAGCTCTTTTTCTTTTAGTATTTTCTCCTTCCTTCATTGATGGGAGACCTAATTTGTGGCTGCCCCAATGATTCTGCTACACCAAAAGACTAGACTATGGGCCACTCCTGCCCCTTGCCATCCAGGTGAGAGGGGTCATGGGGAAAGAAGTTGTATCATAGGATGGAGTGGGAGAAGATGATGGTGTGAATGCATTATATAAGTATGTTACAGATATCAACTCCTGAAATCCTTTAGAGGCATAGATTTGATCTTGGAATATCAAAGACTATAAAAGTGGAACACGATTAATATATTTATCCTAGCTAAGTTAGGGACCATCAGGAAACAATTTGAGGGAGGGAAGATCACAGCAACTTTTAAAAACTGCTTACTAAGGCACCTAAGATCAAAGTCCTTTTACTTTCTTTTGGAATTCTTTGTTACATGGAATGACTTTCCTGGGAAAATATTGTGAAGGATATATTTGAACATTTTGCTGAAAAGCTATTTTAAAAATATTTTTGAAAGGAAAAAGATGGTGATGACTTTTTTTGTTTTGCATTTTATGGAACACTGAACTGGAAGCCAGAAGGCCTAAATCCTATTCCTGACTTGCTACTAATCACTTCCCCTCCCCTAGTCTCTATACTCTGTTCCATAAGGGGGGTGGATTAAAGGATCTTTGAGATTTCTCTCAGCTTTGAATACCATGTAGATTTATGACTCAGGAAGTGTCTTTGTTGACCTTTTGTGATGATCAAAGGCTCAGAAAACATTTTTCCCATCTGTCTCTGTCTCTCTGGCATCCCCTTTGTTCTTTAGCTCAGCCAGACTCCAGGCCCCAACAACCCTATCTTCTTGCCCAGTGATTCAGAGGATGACTGGCTTCTGGCCAAGATCTGGGTCCAAAATTCAAAGTTCTTCATCCATGACTTGGTCATTCACCTATTCAGCATCCATTTAATTTCCGAAGTTTTTACCACAGCCACAATACATGACCTCTTCAAGGTCAGGAATTTAACAGCTCCTTCCACATTCCCTCCAAGTCCCAACCATTTCACCCTTCATGAGAATTCAGAGGATCATAGATTGAGAATTAGAAGACACCTCTGAAATCATTTAGTCTAAATCCCTCGTTTTACAGATGAGGAAACAGTGCCAAAGATCAAAATCACCTAGATAGAAAGTGGCTAAACCCAGATATGAACCCTGCCCCTATGTCTCCAAATCCAAAATACCTTCTACTATATCACTGGAATTTGAGATACAAAAACACTCCTACTATTTCCCACTTTTCCTTCCCGTAGTTATTCATCCCTCATTTTCATTCTACATTTCACATCAATACAGTAGTATACATGGCCCTCTTAAGACCTGAGGGACAGGGAAAGAGAGCTCATCAATAAGGTCAGAGAAAGGAAAATGATAGGGATAGGGTGTCTATGTGAGGGGAGAATCTTTGGAATCTGTGTCTGGCCTGTGGGAACAATAAAGAGGCTGGGGATGTCAGAATGGGGAATAAATCAGGGTTTGAAGAATCTCTAAAGATAAACTACATATTCAGGATTTAGAACTGAATAGGATAGGGGAAGCTAAAGCAGAGTTAAAGGATAAGAGAGAATCTGTTGTTATGTCCTTCATTTTTCAAAGAAGACCATGACATCAGGAAGGTGATGCCATGACAAGCACATGAATGATGGGGTGCTCTGTTAAGTCACCAGTCTCTCTTTTTCCTCCAGAGCCATCTGGGTCCAGTGTTCAGATATGAATCAGGAGGACTGGAGATATTCCTGGATGCAAGGCAATCAGGATGAAGTGACTTGCCCAAGGTCACACAGCTAGTGTCTGTGGCTGGATTTGAATTCAGCTCCTCCTGACTTCAGCGTCTGTACTCTATCTGCTTTGCCAGCTAGGAAAAAGGAAATGGCTAAGGATTGGAGGCATTTTTGGAGAAAAAGTTGGAAGTAGAGCTATATCTGAAACTGGAAATAAGTAAATTAAGAGTATTGTCGATTGGAATGTAGAATGCTAGTAGATCCAGGGACTGGAGGAATATATTCTGCCTCTTTTTTCAGAGAATTTTGTATAACTCTTTGTAATAGCCCTAATCAGCAGAACTACAAAAAGGATGTGAGTACCTGGGCAAGAAGCAGGAAAGATACACCCAGATATTCAGGTCTGAGGTGGGGTGAAGTAAAGAGGGAAGAGAGAGAAATAGTTCTTAGGACACAGGGGGATGTAATTCAGTGCAATATACATTTATTTTTAATGGGTTTGTCATCTTTTATTAATTTTTAATGATACTTTATTTTTTCCAACTACATATTATGAAATTTTTTCAAAATTCATCCACTTGCATATTTATGTTACACATTTTTCTACCACCCTCGAATGGCATTGTAGCTGCCATTGGAGTAGTTGTTGCTTCTTTTAGCTCACAGAGGCGATCTCAGATTTTTTGAGACTTAGACCCCTTCCACTATATGTAAGGGAAAGAAGGAATAGAGAAAGTCTTAAAAGATAAACAGTCTGGTAAAAGTTATACATGAACATTTGTGTTTAACATATTTATATATTAGCATGGGGAATTAGGATTGAAGGAATAGAAAGAAAACCATGGGATAGGAAGGAAAACATGAGAAGTTTTTAAAAAGTGAACATAATATTCTTTCAGATTCAGTAGGGTTTTTCCCCCCCAGATGTAGATGGCATTGTCTATAACAGATCTCCCAGGGTTGTCCTAAAGCGCTGAATGCTGAGAGAAGCTGTATCCATAAAGACTAATCAACTCACAATGTTAGTGTTAATGTGTACAATACTCCTGTGGTTCTACTGCCTTCACTCAGCATCAATTCCTGTAATTCTTCCTCAATATAAATTTATTAAGAGCCTTCCTAGGTACTGGGGATTATTATTGGTATTATTTTGTCGGGGCCTATGATTTGCCAGAACTCCATAGCAAGTATGTGTCAGATTCAGACCAGCTTTCTAGTCACTATTCCATGTTATCTTTCAGGCACTGGAAATAGCCACAAAGACAAAATCAAACAGTCTCTGCCCTTAAGGAGCTTACATTCTATTCGGTGATTACATTTATGCAGATAAATACAAATAAAATGATTTCTGGAAGTAAAGAAGACCAAAATTACCAGGATAATGAATAAACAGGTCTGTGTTAGTAAATTTTAACAGCTAGCCCCCACAAAAAAAAATAATCCATATAACACATTTTAAAGTTTTATTTGCATTTTTGGCATTTTCTCTAGAAATTAAGTCTAGACAATCAACAAAACAATAAATCAAAATCTGCTTTGTAGCATTTGTCACTTTCCAAGGTATAAAAACTCACTGAAAATTTAAACATCAACTCTGGAATCTGGAATAATGCTAGAATAGTCCAGGGAATATCAATGTAGAGGGGAAAGACTTGAGAGATATTAGGGAGATTATAAAAGACTTGAGAACTGATTACATATGTAAAGAAGGAAGGCAAGGGAGAGTGAATGGAACTTTGATGACTGGTAGGTTGCAATTTGTCCTCAATAGAGAGGGAGTTTTGGAGGAGGAGGGCTGGGTTTGGGCAAATTATATCCAGGAAAAAAAGACTGAAAAGCAGTGATTAACAAGAAGAAAGAATAGGCAGGAGGGTGGTCAACAATGTCAAAGACTGCAAAAAAGAAATGAGATGGAGAAAAGATATCAGATTTTGCAACTCTGTCAGTTTCAGCTGAGTGGTGATGTCAGAAGCTGGGTTACAAGTTCAATAGCCAAGGAGAGGAAAGGAAACAAGCAAGAGGAGAGGTGACTCTTTGGGAATCTGCCAATGAATGCCAAGAGAGAGACCTGGAGTTTGAGCTGTCCAAACCTACTGATCCCAGGAGCCCTCTCTTTTCTGCCTCACCCATAGCAAAGCCCAGTAAATCCTTTGTGCATCACACACTTTCCAAGTCCTCTGCAATCCTGGCTCCCTCCTCTAAGTCACAGCAGGTTCAGAGTAATGTCTCCTTTATACACAGGGGTTCAATGTCCCAAAAGTGAGAGAAGGAGACACATGGCCAGGACCTCTCAGAGTGGCATCCCTACTGAAATAAAGACCTCTCTACTTCCACAGGATTTGGAGGGGAAGGGATGGGGGCAGGGGAGTCCTCTACAGGTCTATTCTTTCTGCTATGATGCCATCTGCTGGTGTCTGGGCTGAATTATTCTCTTTAGAGAATAGCTGCCATTGGAGTAGAGGTTGCTTCTTTTAGCTCACAGAGGCTATCTCAGATTTTTTTGAGATTTAGACCCCTTCCACTAAATGTAAGAGAAAGAAGGAATAGAGAAAGTCTTAAAAGATAAAATGAACAATTTTGATTATATAAAATTGAAGAGGTTTTGTGCCTACAAAATCAATGCAGCTAAAATTCCTTGTCCCAGTTAACAGAGGAAAAACCTCTTTACAAGTTTCTCTGATAAAGATAGGATATATAAAGAAATGTTCCCAACCTATCCTTAGCCACCCCATGAAAATCTCCTTTTGGTAGCTTAGCATAGCAAATCTACTTCCAACACCAAATTTCTTTCTCTCCTACACAGTTTCGTGTCCCTATCTTATCTCCCCTACATTTCTTTGAGGGTATGTTTGTATTCTTCTCAGTCCCTAACTCAGGGCTCTAAATGAATGTTTATAGAATGAAAGGGTGCAGAGAAGCAAAGGTAGGGAGTGAGAATCTTTGGAGCCTTGAGGAAGTAGGAGGAAGAGGCAAGGAATATAGGTGCCCTCTCTTCCAGGTGGGGATGATGTCTCTGCTTTATTGCAGTCTACACAGTTCTAGGATACCTGGGCTGTCTTGAACTGGGTGGTCAGAGGGAAGAAAGTTCTCACCTAGTGCTTTCCCCATAACTTAATAGATTGAGAGATTCAAGGTCTTGCTGATTATCACTAACATGGTAATGGACTGAAGATCTGGGATGCCATGAAAAGGTGAGGATAAGTACCCATGAATGGGTCCAAGACCCCCAGAAGTCTCTCTACACCACCTTTCAACCTACCCTTTATACTCTGCAACCTCTAATTCCCCTTAGAGATTTAGACTTTGGCACTATTTTCTACCTTTTAAACTCATCATATGTTCTAGTCTTTTCTTCAAACTGTTTCTTTTAAGGTCTCTATTTCTAGTGGCGGAATCATCCTTCAGTCATTCAGGTTTGGAATGGCAATTATCTTTTGATTTTTCCTTCTTCACTCCCCTACATCCCATTAGAGACCTAACACTTTGATTCTTCCTTTAAAATGTCTTTCATAATGGTTTCCTTCTTTCTCCTTCTTGCTGCTAGTACCCTAGTTCAGATTCATCCCTCTCACCTCACCTGTTGTAATGATTTCATAAATGATTTCCCTCCTGTCAGTTTCTTCTTTCTGCCTTACCTCTTGTATGTAGTAGTAAGATATGTCTCCCTAAAGCATTATTTTCATGTTGCGCTGCTCAAGAGTCTGCAGAGGCCCCCGGGTTCCTTCTATAACCAGTCCAAAAAATATCATTTTTATGATTTTTCAAGTTCCTCTGTAATCTGATCCCAACTAAAATCCCACAATCTACAAGAAATTTTCCCCAGCCCTTCCAAATTCATGTGCCTTTCTTCCGTTAATTACATACTATTTAATCTGCATATAGCTTGCTTGGTATAGATTTGTTTGTGTATTATCTCTCCTATTAGATTATAAACCCTTTGAGCGCAGACTATAAACCCTTTGCCTCTTTTTGTATACCCCCAGAAATTAGCAGAGTGAACATAGTTGTTCATAGTATACAGTAGGCTCTTGATCAATGTTGAATGATTAAGTAAGTGGTCCCAACCATCTTTCAACCATTTCTCCCATTACCACCAATATGTAATCTGTGTTCCAATCTTACAGGACCATTCTCCTCATTTTCCAGTCATTAGTACCACGAGCTCTCAACTTTTCCTTATAATGCTTTTCCCTCACAACAGCTGAGCAATTGACCAAGGGTAAGTTCTTTTACCTATAGAATAAGGGCCAAATTAGTTTCCTCACTGATTGACTGATCAGCCCTCCCTGTATTAGGAGTACACATAGTAAATGTGTAGGTGTTTAGTAAATATTTATTGACTGTTTCAGATTTGTCTTAGATATCACTGGATATCATACCAGAACCGGTATCTCCAGAGCAGGACAGATCTGTCCTCCAGAACTCAGAACCCCAGGCCTGGGTCTAGGAGATCTTCATGAAGGGCTTTAGGGGTTTCTGCTTCTAGCACCTCAGTTCTCCCATCCTTCTCCCTAGATCTGGTTCCTTGACTCAGGAACCTCTCTAGCTCCCTCCATGTTCTACCTCTCCAGGTATTCCCACTTGCCTAGACATACTGCAGGACCTAGTTCAATATCTTATTGTGATTATTTTCAACTGTTCCACCCCCCTATGCTGCAGTCAACAATGGACAGATGAGGTGACCCATAAAAATTCTTCCTCTCTTTGAGTCCATGAGAATGCCCAACTGAAGACTAAGAGTTCCTTTGAGTTCAGGTCTTGGAAAAGTAGGGGTGGTAATGTAGGACTGGGTAAGGCCCTGGCCTTCTAAGAACTAAGACTTAGGAGGAGGGTGGGAGTAGACTGGTGACTTGGAACTGGAAGAGGTTCCCTAGATTATCCTGAGAGTAGCTGGAAACCTTGGGTCCTGACTTAACTGTCTATAGGTAAAGATTGGGGTCAGGGTGTCAATTTGATTCCAGGGCCTGGATACCCAATGTTCCCACCACCACTACGAGGCTGCCCCCACCCATAACCAAGGGCACTGCAGCCCCTCTGGGATCCCTCAGGAATGTCATCACAGTTTACCAGCAGTCTATTACTTTTCTGGGGTATCAGGGACCAGAACAGAGACAAGGTGAGTCATGAAGTGTCTTATTGGGGCTGGGACCTAATCAGAAGGATCTCAGATTCAGTGACAGGACTGAGAGATTTGGTTCTGACCTGATTCCCAGATGGGTGAGGCCAAAGTGTGGGAGAGTTGGGAGTTCAAGGCTGGGGGAGGAAGGGAGAACCTCAGATGCCCCGGGTACCCACTTAGACATGCACTTCATGGAGGAGGCCCTCAGACAAAGCATAGCTGCCTTCTAGAGTCACCTGCTCCAGATCTCCTGGGACATCCAGGATTGGAACAAGGGTCTACACCTGCTTTACATCTCCCTTGATCGTCTCCATCTAGAGAACATTGTCGCCATGTAGCAAGAGTCCTCTCTCTACTCCCACCCAAGAGAAAATATCAACCTGATGAGCATCATAATAGTATGTTGAACCAGAAAACCCAGAAATCCTGGTGCCTACTTCCAATCTAACCCTGGACCCTTAGAATTCCAGTCTTGGATCTGGGGATTCCAAACCCTTATCACCTTTTCTCTCAGTCCTAAGCCCCAAGACTCCACCTCTTCCACCTCCTCAAAGCAAACCTGTGCTTTCCTTTGTTCTATAGCCTTAAAAAATGCAGGTGATTACTAGTAGATGATGCCTTGCCCTGTCCCAGTATGCTTTGTACAACTCAAACCTCCCTCACCCCTAAATCATGCACGTTTGACACCACTAGAAGGTATTTGAGTTGTTTGCCAGTGCACGTGTGGGTGTTTTTGGTTTTGGGGTTTTTTTTGGTTATTGTTTTTGTTTTTTTAAGAACAGAGTTCAAGGTGCATTGGGTGGTGTAGGAAGCAGGAATCCACAGAAAGGTAAATAGTTTCTCCTTCCAAGGTGAGTGAGTGGAAGATGGTTTCCTAACTCTTCAAGAGGAATCAGGGCTGAGGTCAAAGTTGTTTGGGGCCCTGATTGGGATGTGTGTTCACATACATACATACATACATACATACATATGTATGCATCACAGTAGGGGATCAGAAGAAGGCATCTAGATGGAAATGCTGTTCTCAATTAAGGCTGGATCTAGATAGTAGTATCCAATGGGGAGAGTCTTGTTTCGCTCTCGGATGTTACATGAAATTTGGGCCAAACGCTCTTTGAAATTCTGGATGCTCTTCCATGGTGCTTCCTCTACAAAGTGAATGTCTGGAAAGTGACCCAGGGGTCTCTGTGGGTTGAGAAAAGTAGAAGGCAATTCTGAGGCCCAAAGGTACAGTCTCCTAACTCCAGGTTGGACTAGGTTGGTTCATGCTCTACAAAGCACCTAAACTCTACACCTTGGGCAGAAACATGATGGGAGATAGAGAAGGTAGGCAGACACTCAGATGGTGACACCTAAAAGTATAACATTTTTATAAATGCATTTTTTAAATGGAAAATCTTCTTTGTGACCTTATTTCATATAATCAATAGGTCTGTTATAGGAAAGTAAAAACCAGGCAGATAGTAACACAAAGGGCACAATTTTTTTTAACTTGCCTGGGTTCCAATTCTGTTCTACACATACATGTATCCTATGAGTTCCCTAGGTGTCACCCACCCAGCTCCTCTTTCTTGTTTCCTTCATTCTTCCCCTCCAAAGTTTTCTCCATAAAAAGTTTCTTTCTCTGCAACTCTCCTTCCAAATCTCTAACTTCCTTCAACTTGCTAGTTCTGGCCACCCTCTCTGAGGTCCAATTCAACTTCTAAAAGCCCCTTGAATCTATACATCACCTTCCCACCCAATATTCCCCCATTCTTCCCTCTGGTACCTTGTCATCGGGTTCCTTACTAAGGGTCCAGAGCACAAGAAGAACAATGCATGAGGTTCTAACATCAGGCAGTGATTCCATAAAACTCTCTTCAGTGGTCAGCCCCTTCTCCTGCATAGGTGGACACCTCATGGATGATGGGAAATTGGGCATCCAGGATGTGTACTCTAGCTGGAGGTAAAGAGAAAAGAGGAAGAATCTGGTATCAAAGTGAAAGCCTAGCCTCCAGATGACCCAGCTATCCCCCAGTACCAGAGAAATTCCTAACATGACCTGTTAGGGTCATGGGATTAGGAGCAGAAATAAAGTGGTGAAGTACACAAATTTCGGAGGTCCCCTCCACAATACCTGTCCTGTGTTGACAGCAGCATGCTTGGCTGAACAAGTATAGATGACAATGGTGACATAACGAATGAGTTCAGGCACTGTCTTTATGCAGGTGGGGAATCCTGGAGGTTGGAAAAGATATAGGGTCATTTTCATAAACCTCTACAATCTGATGCCACCTTACATTCTGAACCTTATTTCATACTTCTCCCCTCTGAGCATTCTATACAGCACATCTATCTGCACTACTCCCTGTCTCTTATTGGGGTCTAAGTTCTCTATGCCTGGATTGCTATCCTTTTAAAACCCAATTTAAATGTATCCTTTTTCAGGAAGCCTTCGTTGATCTACCCTATCAGCAACAATCTTTTACCTCAGAACCATACAGTAATTTGTTCTGAACTTCTCTAATCACTACCAGACTGTAGAAATAATAATAATTAATGTAGAGTTCAAGGTTTGCAAAGTACTTTATATAGCTTATCTTATTTAAATTTCACAACAACCCTGTAAGATACAGACAAGGAAACTGAGGCTCAGCGAGATAATGGAATTTAGATGGGTCATATAGTATGTATTCAAAGCAGCATTCAGAGCTTGGTCCTGACTCTGAAACCAGCACTATACACTCCTTCCCTAGCTTAACTGTATCTCTTCATAGCCTAGAATAACTGCATACAGTGTACCAAAAATAAATAAATAAATAAACATCCAAGGATGTTCACATCCTTGGACCAAATAAAAGTGGAGAGCTTGAGTTGGGGAGAAAACTGGGAATGGATTCCAATACCTGAGCTCTCCCGACCCAGAAAGCATTCGGTAAATATCTCCCGCACCCAGGCTTGCAGTTCCGTGTCTCCCTCCACAGAAGCATCGTTCTGGTAGTAGTAATTGATGATCTCAGACACATACCTATAAATCAGGTAGAAATTCAATCCCAGAAGGAAAGTCCCTTCTCTATCTTCCTCTTAGGGCTTCTCTCTGTCTCTTTCTTTGTCTCTCTGACTCTATTTCTCTGTCTCTGTCTCTCTCTGACTCTTTCTGGCTCTGTCTGTCTTCCCTTCATTTTTCCAAAGATTGCCTCTTTAACATTCTTAGAACCAATAGTGGAAGTTGTTTCATAATCCCAGACAAGGTTTACCCTTTTGGATGTTAATGTCCACTAAGAGAAGGCTTTGAGCTTTTTTTTTTTGAGAAGTATTTTCTATAATAAAAAAGTAACTATTTTTTAAAATTATATTAAAAAGTATCCTGTTTTGTATCAGTCCCTGATTGTGCGGTATTCTGCAAGAGGAGAAAGACTCCATTGGGTCCAAAGGACTTGGGTTCAGTTCCCTGTTCTGATGTTACTCTATTTCTGTGACCTTGAACAAGGCTTCTCTGGACCTCAGTTTCCTGCTCTATAAAATGAGAAGTTTGAACTATCAGCAAAAGGAACTGGGAGAAACCCTCAAAGATCATCTAATCCAACCTCATCATTTTACAGATGTGGTATCAGGGGCCCAGAAAGGAGAAGGATCTTGTCCAAAGTCATACAAGAAATTAATAACAGATAAATGACTAATACTCCTGGTTTCTAATCCAATACTATTTTTCTTTTTTTCTTTCTTTTGAAACTGAGTCTCTCTCTATCTCACTCAGACTAGATTTACAAGAGCCATTGGCAAATCCAATTCCAAATACTGATAAGCATAAGAACTTGAACTACTCTATTTCAGATCTTAGACAACTGATAACTATCCCATTTCTCTCCACTTTCTGGGAGCTCACTATAATTATGTTGGATTAAGGATTCAGTCTCAACCTCCCCAGTAGCAGGAATTATAGGTGTATAATATCATCCTCAGAGTCTAGTGCTCTTTCTGTTCTACCACATCTTCTCTAGGATAAGACCCAATGTATATAAATTTATGCATAATAGTGTAGAATATAATTCAACTGACTCTTCATTTTTATTAAATTCTGGCAAAAATATCAGTCTTGATATTCCTGCTGTTTCCAGCACCTCTACTGCCCACATGCCCAGTCATCAACTTCTACTTATTCATCCTTTCAACTCCTTTTCAATTTTATTCCAATTCCCTTAATTCTCCATCCACTCACGCTTCAAGAGCCCCCCACACAGCTAGACAGTCATCTCGGTAATAGTATCCAGGAAGGTCCTGTACTCCACGACGGATGAAGTCATTAGGAAGGTAGAGATCCTCATATTTTAGTTCAGCTAGAGCTCTGCACATTACCTCAGCAAAACCTGCTAGTCCTAGAGACATCGCCTGGTGGACAAGGAGCCAGATATGAGAACCTGAGGCATACTCAACAATCCCTCCCATTATACCAACACACTCCTCCCCAGAGAAACAGACAAAAGAAAATATTGGGAAGGGAACTCACTGAGAAAGGAACAAGTGACCTCAACTCAGGACCCGCCCTCAGTCAAAAATTTGCCACCCCCCCACCCCCACTACAAAACTCCAGTCTGTTCTTCTCCAGATCCTGCTCACAATCTCACCCATTCTCCTGTTTTCTCTGTACTTCTAGATTCAGAACCTTCTCCCTGCTGATCAGGCATCCCTTCCCCAAAACAGGTGAAAAGTCTTTCTATCAGTTTAACTTTAATGTCTTCAATTGCTGCAGGCATGGGGTTTGGGGACTCAGAAGCAAAGAAATGATATCTAATGCAGGAAGGTTTGGGGGACAGAGTAGAAGAAAAGTAGGAGAGAAATTTAGGAAGCTGGGTAGGAAATTTCTCCTTACCCTGTCAGACAGACCACCCTCATTCAGAAGGAGAGCACGACCGATGCTGTTGATCTGGATGGTGTATCGAGTATGGGGTATGATGAGCTGAGGGGAGAGAGAGTAGAGTTGATGGGACTAGACTAGAGGAAGAACTGGGAGATAAACCATTTGGAATTACTCATATCACCCAGACAGCCACTGCTGGTGTCTACACTGCAAGAATACTAGAGCATCTCTCTCTCTCTAACTCCAACTCCCCTTGACCACTAGGGAGATCCTTGGAGACCTGTCCTTTACCTTTGGGATATCTTATTCTGAAAGCTAGCTGACACTTGTTTTCTTTTGTTACCTCATGGAAAGGAAAGAGGAGGGGAAAGGGAACTGGCATTTATTTATTATGCACCTATTATATAAACCAGGATGGTTGGTTTTTGTGTTTAGTTATCAAAGAAGACCAAAATGTCTGGGACACTATTACATTGTTGGTGGAGCTGTGAATTCATCCAACCTTTCTGGAAAGCTATTTGGAACTATGCCCAAAGGGCAACAAAAATGTGCATACTCTTTGATCCAGCAATACCACTACTGGGTCTATACACTGAAGAGATAATGAAAAAGGGTAAAAGCATCACTTGTACAAAAATATTCATAGCAGCCCTGTTTGTGGTGACAAAGAATTGGAAATCAAGTAAATGTCCTTCAATTGGGGAATGGCTTAGCAAACTGTGGTTATATGTATGCCATGGAAAACTATTGTTCTATTAGAAACCAGGAGGGATGGGAATTCAGGGAAGCCTGGAGGGATTTGTATGAACTGATGCTGAGTGAGATGAGCAGAACCAGAAAAACACTTTACATTCTAACAGCAACATGAGGGTGATGATCAACCTTGATGGACTTGCTCATTCCATCAATGCAACTATCAGGGACAATTTGGGGCTGTCTGCAATGGAGAATACCATCTGTATCCAGAGAAAGAACTGTGGAGTTTAAACAAAGACCAAGGGCTATTACCTTTAATTTAGGAAAAAACCCTGATATTTTATTGTCTGATCTTACTATCTCTTATACTTTGTTTCTTCCTTAAGGATATGATTTCTTTCTCATCACATTCAATTTGGATCAATGTATATATACCATGGAAACAATGTAAAGACTGGCAAATTTCCTTCTGTGGGGGATGGGGAGAGGGAAGTAAGATTAGGGGAAAAATTGTAAAACTCAAAATAAATAAAATCTTTATAATTAAAAAAAAAAGACCAAAATTGCATCACTATGTTGGAGTCAAGTTACAGTGTGCTCAACTGTGGCTGATCAGATCACTAACAGCTTGGAATACTTCCAACTTCCACAGTTCAGACATAAATAGTTCATTTGAACACCTGGATTGGGTTCTCTAAACTTAAGCATCTCATATTTCCTTTGTAATGCTTCCATTCTGCCATGCTCATAGAGAACAGCTCCCTCTCTGATGAGGACACTCTATGCAGGTGGTCCTGTGCCAGTGTCTCCCATGCTGCAAAATCACTTCCAAAGTTAAGAGATTACTTCAGAGAGTCTCTGTATCATTTCTTCTGACTCACCTGTGAGCACTTGCCCTGTGTGAGTTCTCCATAAAATAGTCTTTTTCACAAATAAACATTTCTGTTAAGCAATATACATATGGTCTCACTCTGGACTAATCTAACCAAACTGGACTTTATCTAAATCATAGACCTTGATGACCCTATACTGCTCACATGGTTCCCTAAGCCAGGAATCTGAAATGCTCTTACATTCCCATCATCTCACCTTCTCACCCCCACCTTCTGTCTCCATCATTTGAAATCCTATTTCTCCTTTAAGGCCCTAAATACATTCCACTTCTCCCATTATAGCCTTTTCTTTTTCTTTTTAAAGTTTTTTTTCAAGGTAATGGGGTTAAGTGGCTTGCCCAAGGCCACACGGCTAGATAATTATTAAGTGTCTGAGGTCACATTTGAACCCAGGTACTCCTGACTCCAAGGCTCTTGCTCTATTCACTGCGCCACCTAGCTGCCCCCATTATAACCTTTTCTGATACCACAACTAGAAATTATCTTTTCTTTCTCCAGACTCCCACAGCATTTTGTACCTCTCTGATGCACTTAGCATGCTCTATATTGTGCTGTTGTTATTTATGTATGGGCCATTTCTCCAATTAGATTGTGAGGCTTATGAACTTTCTCCATATCAGGTTCTGTGATTTTTATCAGTGTGGGTATTTCCTCCACTAGCACATATCACAATCCCTCAAAATTTTAACATATGACTTCATAAGTTATGTTAGCCAAAAAATTTATCATCCAATGCCAGTCTTTCAATGATGAGTCTCTCTAGGCTAGTTCTTGTATGATAAGCTGTTTTGCTAAGCTGAAATTGGGCCAATGCTCACTTACCCTCTGTATCACCTGTGTGAATTTAGAGACACTTCTGTCATGATGAATTGTCAGAGAAAGACATTAGTGGAATGTGAGTTTCAGAGCTATATATTCTGTCCCAGTGTCCTTCCTAGTTCTAGTCACAATCTCAAATACCTATTGAATATTTCAAGTTTAATATCCCATAAACATGTCAACATACTCAACTGATTATTTTTATAGTTATCCCTTAAACCCAACCCACTTCAGAACTTCCAAGTTTCTATCCATGGCAACACCATCCTTTCAGTCTCACAGATTCACAACTTTGGTATGATCCTCACTCTCCACAGAAACTATTTCAATTCATCTCTTATCTCATCAATTCTTGAATTTTCCCATCCTCTCTGAATATATCAACTATTACTTTATTGAAAAAAATTGAAATCATGAGTTGTGACTTCATATTAAAACTTCACATAATCACTCATTCTCTCCTTTCCTCATGTCACTGATAATGAGATGACTCTTTTCCAACTAAGAGCAACCCTTCCTTCATGTATTCTGGATTCCATCCTCTTAGATCTCTAGCAGATTGACCACTCAATCATTCTTCCCACCTTTTCTTTCTAATACACAATCTCTGTTTAGTAGTTCTATCTTTAAATATGCCCAAGTTTTCTCCATCCTAAAAAAAAAAAATCATTGGGCTCTACTATCCCCTCAGACTATTATCCTATATTTCTCATTCCTCTCCCAATTAAACTATTAGAAAGAGTTGCCTATAGTCATTGCTATCACTTTCTCTTCTCACTTATTCTTCAACCCTTTGCAATCTGGCTTCCATTTTCATCACTCAAATGAATCTGCTCTTTTCAAAGTTACCAAAAAAAATTTATTGCCAGATCTAATAGTCTTCTCTTGATCCTCTTTATTCTTGAACTCTCTGCAGCATTTGATACTATTAATTGCATTCTCCTAAATACTCTCTCTTTTTGGGGATTCTTCTTTCCTGTTTCCCAATTCTATGGTTTAGCTACCTATCTGTTTGCACCTTCTCAGACTCCTTTGCTGGTTCATCATCTATATCATGCTCTCTAACTATGTTTTCCCTAGTGCAAAACTGTTTTACTGATTTTATCAGCTCCCAAGGTTTGAAATTATTATCTCTATAATATGGTCTCTGTACCCAACCAATTTCTCCTAAAAGTATTGATCCCAAATCATCAGCTACATGTCCCAAAAGAGAACTTTCCCTCCAAACCTACTTCTCTTCCAAATTAATCTATTTTTATAAAAGACATGAATATTCTTATAGTGTCCCAGATTCACAACTTTGGCTAGAATCTCAATTCCTCACTCTCTCTCATATCCAGTTACCAAATCTAGCCATTTTCACCTCCCCATTTCTCACATCTAATCCTCTGTCTACCCTAGTTCACCTCTTATGGCTCCCTAGTTCTCCTTTCACCTCAATACTTCAGTAACCTAACTAGTTCCCTTGTTTTAAATATCTCTTCACTCAAATACTTCATCCTTCATGCCAAATTGATTTTCCTTAAGCTGATCATGTCACTCCTCTATTCAATAAATTCCAGTGGCTCTCCATTGCCAATAGGATAGAAACTAATCTTATATAGAATAGATATAAACTTCTCTTTTGTGATTTCTAAGATTCGTAAAAATATTGACCTAAATCTAACTTTGACACATCATTATATATTATTCTGGTTTCTAAACTCAACAATCTAGCCAAACTTGCTGCACAACATTCCAATCATCTTCCAACTATAGCTTTTGAATGGGTCATCCTCCCTAGAATGTATTCTTTCCTTACCTCTCACTCACAGAATCCTGTCTTCCAAGATCATGAACTCTGGAATTCCTTTATCTGATCATAATCTTTCATCATTCTATCATTCCCTATACTCTATGACCCTTTCTTCCTATTTGTCATCCTTTCCATGACCTCCAACTCCTCACCCTTCAGTTCTTTCCCAGACCATCACGATTGCATGGACTACACTTTTTCTTCCTAATCCTAACCCCCTTGATGAACCAGGTCTACTGCAGACTTTCTCCTGCTCCCTAATCTCCCACTCTCTTAGTTTTATCATTAATCATGCCTTGCTAAACCCCCAACTCTGGATTATTTCTGTTAAATGACTCTTTACTACTCTTCACATGTGCTAAATAGAAAAAAAATCATAAAACCATGCTAATTAGGTCTGTTCCAAATTTATATTACATAATATAAACTGGATTCTCACTTCAGAAATGTAAATGCTTTTACAGCTAATAAATTTACTACCCAATTCTCTACAGTAGATATTCTAAACCTTTTTATTTCATATATATTTCCCATCTTCTCTGCTGAGGAACTTGACTTACCCTTCACTAAAAAAAAAATGAAGTCATTAACTAGGGGCTCTTCTTTTCCCCTCCTTTTCATCTTGCATCTCTCAGACATCTTTCTTTCCTATCTCTTACTTCTCTATTGTCCATGATCCCATATCTACCAGTCTTCTTCAGTAGTTTGCCACCATTATCATCCCCATTTTCTCAATAATCTTCCTTCTTTCCCTTATATTGTCTTGTTCGTTGACTATAAATATGTACATATCCCTTTTACTTTAAAAAACCCTTAATTGACTCATCCCTATAAAGCTGTATTCCAATATCTTTCCTTCTCTTCTGTCTAAATTCTTTGAAAAAAGACATTTATATTTGTACTGCTACCTCCTTTTCTTACATTCCATTCTGAACCTTTTACAATTTGACTTCTAACCTCATAGTTCAGCTAAAGGTCCCTTTCTAGCATTACCAAGGATCTCTTATTGTCAAATCTGATGGATTTTTCTCATTCCTCATTTCTTTTTTTCTCTCTGTAGTTTTTGACATTGCTTGCTCATGATTCTCTTCCTACCTTTCTGACAATTCCTCAGTCTGTTTTTCTGGTCCTTGATCTAGATTATGACTACTGCCCATGGATGTCATCTAAAGATCTATCCTGGCCTTGCCTTGTTTGGTTATCTCACCAACTTTCCTGGATTCAATTATCATCTCTAGACAGATGATTCACAGATCAATATATCCAGTCCTAACTTCTCTCCTTAGCTTCAATTCCACATCACCAGCAACCTTTTAGCTATCTTGAATTGAATGTCTCCCAGGTAGTTCAAATTCGACATGCACAAAAATAGGACTCCTTATCTTTACCTCCTTAATTTTCCTCTTTGAGGAAAGAGAGTTAACTAGGAGTCAGAACTCCTGAATTCAAACACTGCCTCTGATACTATTTGTGTGACTCTGGGCTAGTCACTTAACCTCTGTCTGCCTCATTTTCTTCAACTGTAAAATGAGGGAGTTGTTGTGAGGATCAAATGAGATAATGTTTGTAATGTTAACATATCTCCTGGCATATAATAGGTATTTAATGAATACTTAATCCCTTCCTTCTTCTGAATTCTCTATTACTGTTGAGATTACCACCACCTTCCCAGTCTTCTACCCTCCCAAACTTGATATCATCCTCACTCAAATTCACCCAACCTATCCAATCTAGTTCTAAGTCTTTTCTAACCTTGTAAAGTGGATGGCACATGGGCAGTTGTCGAATAGTGGCCAAAGAAAAAGCTTCTCCTATCAGATGAGTCTCCAGTAGGTGAGAAATAGCTTCATGGCAGTAGAACTCAGCATAGCGCACCCAGGTCTTAGCAAGGAGCCAATCCCATTCAGGGTCAGTGGGCAGGAAAATGGGGCAGTCGGGACCAGGAGTCTGACTGAGCTGGGAAGTAGGAATGAGAAAGTGGTATTAGTCATGGCCAGAAAACTTGAGGCAGAAAAACAAAGAAAGAGAGACAGAGACTTAAAGATAGGGAAAGAAAGACAGAGAAAGAGACAGACAGGCAGACAGGAAGAGCTGAGTATTATGTTTTTCTCCCCATCCCATCAAGTACCTGAATAGCGATAGGCATCATGTCCCCCTCTGGTCCACAGTGCAACAGGCAGAGTGGGGCACAATGGTATTGTTGCCTTCCATTAAGTTGTACAGTAGGTATGCCTTCTAGGATTTTGTAATCTGCCAGGTAGATGTTTCCCTTCTGTTAGGAAAGAGAGGAGAGAAAAGGATTAGATTAAGAGGTATGAGGAATGAGATTAGAGAGGGACTATCCAAAGAGATCCAGGGTTCAGAGTGGAGCCATAGGAGGCAAGATAGACAGGGTTCTGGAGATAGAAATCTAAATGAATAAGTAGGAAAATTTCTCTACTTTCCACACTGGTGATTTTTGAATTAGGGAGCAGAAAGAGAGATGGGAGAGATTCTAGGGGATGGGGAGTAATGGAAGAGGCATCTGCATTAGGAAGGGAAGTGAGATAAAAGGGGAGGCAGTTTCTTCATAGGGTATGAAGGAAAAGAATGAAGAAGTGATCACCTCCAATTCAGCCTGCAGGCAGGTACCTTCACCTAGGGATGGAGCCACCATGTCATCAGTCACGGGGAATTTCTCTGGGAGGCAGAGACAGCGTTTCAACAGGCCAGGATTAATGCCATTGAGGTACTGGTAGCCAAAGAATTGATCCTCTTTCCAGTGATTATATACATACTCTGGGGGAACAGAAATGTGTTTAGATAATAAATTGAAAATAAAGAGTGAAAAATTTAAAAAAAAAAAGAAAAAATAGAAATGTGCTTAGAGACAGGAATCTGGGGCAGGAAGAGGCATAAGGACTATCAGAGAGGGACATGGAACAAAGACAACAAAAGAGAAAGAGCATATCCTGAAGAAAAGGAAGAGCCACAGAACCACTTAATACAGAGGCTAAGAGAATGGGACAGAGGAACAGGAGACAAAGGAATCACAGAGGCAACCCTCTAACCAAGAGCTCTGGGCCCTCTTCTACTATAGCTGAGTGAAGGATTCCTGCATCTAATTAATGCCCCAGGACCTGACTCCATCTGTTTTCTTCCTCTGTCAAACCCTAAAACTATTGAGATTTAGGAGGGCATAACTCCCTCCCTGCTTAAAACCCTTGTTATTTGTTCTCTGTCTCTGTCTTTCTCTGTGTCTCTTTATATCTCTCTGCCTTTCCTTTCATCTTATCTCTATGTTTCAGGTTTTTTTTATCCTTTCCATACCAGAGATGGCAGTCTTGGTGGCAGGGAAGATCCTGCGGATTTCCTTTAGCCTTTTCCATGACCTCTTCTCATCCAACAGTCCCCGAAGTTTCATGCCTAGGGACCTGGGAGAAGGAGTGGAGAAATAGAACAGAACATTGGGACATTGGTCCTTCTCATTAAACAGGTTTTTAATCACCCCAGCATCTAACTCAACAAATACAATTCCCACAATTCTCTTTCTCCTTCCTTTCTATGACCTAGTTTTTATAGTTGTCTCTATTTTTCTTTCTCCTTTTCCTTATTTTTGAGTTTCTTTAAAGATGTCTCTGAAAGGAGAGAGAGCCAAGATGACAAAACAAGAAAGTGCACCTGAGGTGATCCCCTTTAGAAGTTCCCATCCTTTCCCAACCCAAGTTTTTCCTCTCCTTCCTTCCCCACTCACGCGGGCCCCAAACGGAGGAAAAATGAGGCTGTCTTGATAACTGAAAATCTTAGATTTGAGTTCAGGAACCTGGTGGCTTTAATATTGATGAGAATCGGGAATCCTGGGATGTAGCCATTCCATCTATGGAGAGAAAGGAGAGCCAAAGACTGAAGGGCAAGATGTCTGGGTTTCTGGAGTGGGGGTAGAGTCAAGCATGAGGTAGAAGTCAAAGTTGGGATGGGGCATGGAATTTTGGATCATTTTCATGAGCCACAGGTAAAGAAAGGACTAGGGGCCAAGTGGGGCAGACAACAGGATTCCCAAGGCAGACCTGGAATAGGGCCATGGGCATGGGTCATAAGAGAGAGATATGCTGATCCTTACTCTGGTCTATTGGGATTGCGATGCCGAGCAGGGGGATGATAACTGGGGATGTGCACATAATTTGGAAGTCCAGGAACAAAAACTCTCCAGCTAAAAAGAGAAGAGAAACCAGGACTTAGAATCCTTGAATTTAATCACTATGAGCCAACAAGCATTTAGTTTGATCATAAGGGAAGGAACCATGTGACCATGGTGCCTACCTACCCCTCCTCCCTCATGGGTCCTAATTAAGTCTCCATGATATTCTCACCGATATAAGTCTTGTTTGGCTCTAAGCTCTTCTTGACGATGGGTCAACAGGATAGGGAGGTTTTCATTTAATACTGTCTTCCCTGTAAGGAGATGGAAATGAGGTTGGCTTAGATCCAGGCATCTAACCTCTCCACGAACCAATACAAGGATCTAGCTCCTTTAAAATTCTGCCTCCAACATAAGACACAAGCACTGATTCCTTGGAAGAAATGTCCTGATTCTAGGGAACAGGACATTTTGAAGTAGAACAATGGGGTAGACTAGGGAAGGAGTTTTGCCAACTTGCTGGTCAAATGTATTTTCCCAGAAGTGTGATTTTTATTGTTGTTCAAGCACATCTGACCCTTTGGGACCCTACTTGGGGTTTTCTTGACAAAGAAACTGAAATGATTTGCCATTTCCTTCTTCAAATCATTTTACAGATGAGGAAATTGAGGCAAGTAAGGTTAAATGACTTGCCCAGGATCACACAGTAAGTATCTGGGATGAGATCTGGATTAGGGAAAATGAGTCTTCTTGACTCTAGGCCTGGCATTCTATCCACTGTGTCACCTAGTCAAAAGTGTTGATAGCATGTCCCATTACAACAATGAGGACAATCTTCAGGAGAGACAATTCATTCTATTCTCTGGTAACTCTAGACTTGGGCAGAGGAAGGGTGGGAAGGGGTCTAGACTAATGGGGACATTAGTTTGGAAGGAGAGTTCTGAGGATGAAGGAGGAGGCCTCAAGGGAGGTTCTGTCTGACTTTTTTCAAATCAGATTAAACTACCATTCCACAACTCCCTTACTCAAAGCTAACTCCCTCTTCTAGTTTCACTGAAATCCAGAAAGGTTACTTTGCCTTTTTCCCTCTAAAGGGATATAGGGGTGAATAGATGGGTTTTCCTTTCTTCCTTAGGCTATCTAAGAGTCACCCCACCTCCAGCACAGGGACTCCCCTAGTAAATCCCCTCCCATCATTCTCTGTTCCCTCCCTAGGACAGTAACTAGGCTGGCCAGAGTACTCTGCTGATGACTCAAATATCTTTGCCCTGGTATTGTAGGAGCCAGCCCTGCCAAGTCTCATTCTTTCCCTGCCACCTAGCTCCTGGACTTATCTTGTATAGTACCCTGCTTCCATGATTGGCTGCCTTATCTCTAATCCTAATGGAAATCTCTAGAAAAGTTGCACCCCCAAAAACACAATTCTCTTTCTCTTCTCTCTTCTTCTTTAGTGTTGGGAATTTACCCTTCTCCTACCTTTACCAGACTCCCTCCCACCCTACTATCTATTTCCCAGGGGGAAAGATAAAGGTTCTAGTGGAATCAAAGATGGAACATTGAAAAAACTTCTTGACCTTCAGGGACAGGAGATGAAAAGTAAGAAGACCAAGGGCCTTTATCCTTCTACTTCCCAAATGAAGCATCTCACAGTAACAAGCACAACTCTTTGGGAGCTCTTCAGGAACTACAACCCAGCCTACTTTCTGAGAGCCTGTGGGAGGATCAGGATGTATCTTGTTCCATCATAGACATGCAAAGCATCAGTTTCAGGGGGGATACTTAGAGATTGTCTGCTCCAATCCAGTCATTTTTTAGAAAACTGAGCTCCAACAGGGAAATTACTTGACCAAGATCACTCCCAAGAATAAGCACGAAAGCCCAACTCTTCTGATTTCCTATGCTCTTGTCACCAAAGAAGTTCTTCCATTCCCCAACAAGTATAGCCTCCTCTCCTCAAGGGGCTTCAAGTCAGACAAGAGTGGGAGACAAGCTAGCAGCAATAATAAAATGAGCTACGGATTAGGCCTTGCTTTCCCAAAATTCTAAGTGGAATAGCACAGCTTGGACTGAAAGAGGACCCTAACCCTCAGTACCATGATCTGGGATCAACTTTTCTTACCCAAGCTTTTCTAAAAAAAGAGCAAAGAATTTTGGGAGCTAGATTCTGAAGAGAGAGAAGAGATCATAGGAACTAGCAATGAAGAGTTCCCCATAAGATCTCTGGGGAGTCCTCTTGATCAGTCTCTTTGAGGGATATATGAGAATAGCAACTAGATTAGCTGAATATCCCCCCAAGAAAACCAGCCTTACCCAGAATCTGGGTAAGAATAAGCCATACTAAATGCCCCAACTGGCTAGTCAACCTGAATAGGAAAATGAATGTTGACAGAGAACACCAATGGGACCTCACTCCAGGTTTGCTCCCCCAACTAGAGTTCTCTATGATCTCTATGTCCTTTATGTCTAAACAACATTAAGAAGGAGAGAGTTTGTTGGAGCCAGGCCATCTGAGTATAATTTAGAAATACTAAGGATTACGTAATAGTAATAGAGTGGCCTATGAAAGTATAGGGCATTTCCTAGGACCAAATGAATAGTGTAGTCTCAAAAAGCAGTAGGAGTAAAAGAAATGTTAAAAATCATCTGGTATAATCCCTGATTTTTACAGACATCTAGGTGGCTTAGTGAACTGAGCATTAGGCTCTGTCAGGAAGACCTAACAGTTGTGTGACCCCAGGTAAATCACTTAACCCCTGTATGCCTCAGTTCCCTTAACTGTAAAATAGGGATAATAGTACCTACCTCCCAGGGTTGTTGTGAGGATCCAGTGAGATAATGTTTGTGAAGTGTTTAGCCCAGTCCCTCTATCACTTCCCCTACCTTCCCCCTTTCCAGGCCCAAAGCAGGGAGGAAACTTGCCCAAGGTCATATAGCAAATTACATAATAAGATTCCCTATAGCCATGAAAGCATACCCTGTAAGAGTAACAGAGCACGCTATGTGGTCCTCTCGGTATGGGAAAGTCACAGGGTATCCCAAAGGAGGGGCAGTGGGTTGTCCCGTTGGGTGTGCTGTCCCCCACCTGTGCCCTCTCGAAGCTCCAATGTCTCATAGCCATCTAACCATTGGTAGACTGGAAAGTGGTAGGTGATGCACCCAGGAGTGAAGATCTGAACATAGTTGCAGTACCAGGAGTTCTTGGGAAAGAAGGTAGAACGTTCCTTGTGCAGACGGATGAGAATGAGCTCCCCCAGGTCCTGGTCACACTGGATAGTGTACTTATCAATCTGGAGAGGAGGAGGAGGCAGGGTTGTGAGGACTTCCCCCCCAGCCACAGGACCTTCCCACTCTGTCACCTCTTTCAGAGCAGCTTCTTTGAATTTCTTTCCCTTCCTGCTGGTCGATCAGAGACGGGGTGAGGGAAGGAGTGCCCTAGGACTTCAGAACCCATTCAGAGTGACCAGCAGCCTAGTAGGAGTTGTGTTTAACTCCATCCCCAGTTCCAAAAAGCCAATTCTACATTTAAAGCATTGCTGATGCACCTTCTTAATATGAAGAAGAAAGAGAGAATTGGAAGAAGGAAAAGAGGGGAAGATGTATGAGAGAAGGAAAATGAGAGACATTGAGAAAAAAATTAAATAAAGGAAGAAAACTGAGGAAAGGGAAAGAATTTGGGAAATGCAGAGGTTTAAGGAAAGTGAATGGGAGAAGAAGAGGGAAAAGAAGGTCGAAGAATGGGAAAAAACAGGGAGAGAAGAAGACTTGGTTAGCCTTTTGGGAAGAGTGAAAGAGATAGGACTACTATTAGTATCAAATGAGTAGTTCAAAATTAACACACTCCCCAATAACCCCACAGTCCTCCCCAATCAGTTTCTAGATTCTTTTTTTTTTGTATTTCTGTTCCTTCCTTTCCTTTCCAATCTAATTCTCTCTTCATCCTTCACAAAGTCAATTTTATTTTCTTGTACTTTCAGTATATAAAATAGACCAAAAAACCAAAAATCTATTTTAAAGTGAACATAAAGTTATTAAAGTCCTATCCTCACAATTCCCCTTCCTTCCTTCCTTCCTTCCTTCCTTCCTTCCTTCCTTCCTTCCTTCCTTCCTTCTTTCCTCCACAACAACCTCCCCACTCACTGATCCAGCGGCAAAGTCTCTCCCAAAATGATCCAGTCGTTGCTTGTGGCTCTCTCCCAGAGTTCCCACCACGGTCAGTGAGATGCAATCAAACGTTCCAGACATCATGTCTTTGCCTGTGGCCACCCTGACTTTATAGGTGATCATAGTGGAAATGGAAGCAGTCCTAGGGACAATAGGGGCAGGAATTGACCTCAGTTACTTGGAAATGTAGGATCCAGACTGGAACCAAGAGAAAAATAGGATTCCTTGGAGTGGTGTCGTTCTCAGAACTGTCAAGAAATCTTCTGTCTCTACAGAGAGGATTTGGTGATTTCTCAAAGAGGTGGTAATTCAATAAGGAGTATGGTCTTCTTGGCAGGACTCAGAATCCAGGGATGTTGTTCGTTGATGCTTCAGATTTGAATAGACATTTCCTCAGTAGAGGAGTCCTATAATCTGGTGATAGTAGAGCTCTGGGTTTTGGAAAGTCTCTTCAACTCTAACTCTCCTTGGGAGTTGTGGTTTGAAGGAAGCTATGAGTCTTTCTGTCTGGTGGAGTCAGAGGGCGGGCAGGGATGGGTACCAGGAGCCCCTCCCTATGCTGCCATGTCTTCCAGGGTGGGTGGGTAAGCCAGTTGGGCCTGAGTCTTCGGCCTTCAGGGAAATGTCTGTGTGTGTGTGTGTGTGTGTGTGTGTGTGTGTGTGTGTGTGTGTGTCTGTGTTATTGGGGGAGGGGGTGTAGGGACTGGGTGGGGCACTTCGATTTTTATCCGACTAATAACCTCCTTTCTTAGCCCGCCCTGGGCAATCAAGAGAGAAAGAAGTAGGGAGAGGTGACCTGCATTGACTCTGAAGTTTGCCTGAAGTATTACTGAATTGAAGGGTACCTCTGGGGAGTGGGGCAGAGAAATGTGACAAAAACTTGCTATCCATCTGACTGTTTATATACTCCAGTGCTGGAGAGGAACGCAGTAAAAGGAGATGGAGAAAATTGAGCTAAAGGTGAGAGAAGTGAGGTGGAGAAAGTGTCCATAGTAAAGAAACCTTACTGGAAATGGAAAAAGAAGATAAGAGGAAAGAATAAAGTACCAGATAGGAATGGGGTGAATAAAGGGTGGAAAGGGAATGAAAGGATCAAAGGATTTAAAACTGGAAGGGACCTTTGGAATCAACTCAAATGCTCATTTTAAAGGAGGAAGAGATGAAAACATTTGCCCAAAGTCACACTGCTAGTAACAGAGTCAGGATCTGTACTCAGTTTTATTGACTCTAAATCCAGTCCTAATGTACCTCAGCTGCCTGAATTTACTGGGTTTTTTTCCCTAGATGGAAGTTAATATTTTAGTCAAAGGAGGATGAAGAGAGAAACCCATCATAGAGCCCTACTGGTAGGGGTAGTCACTTCTTCCATCTGTGACTACTGGTCAATACCTTAGAGCTAGAAAATGCCAGAGCTAGATTGCTTTGACAATGTAATTTCATCATTATGAGAAACACACTGGAGTGAGGGGTTTTACCAATGCAGAGTCCCCCTAGAGGCTGAGGACTTTCCCTAGTGCCATCTTGTGCTTCTCCCACTTCTACAACAGTAACTGTGTGAGGCTCTGGTAAGAGATTGGGTTAAGGTTCTGGTTGAGGTTAGAATAAGAATTGGGCTAGGATTAGAATTTAAGGATAAAATTAAGGATAGTGATGGATCAGGACTCAGGAAAGGAATGGGATTTGGAGTAGGTGAAGCTTAAAATTATTGTTATATGAAAGTGAAAGACTGGGTTGACATTTGGAGTAAGGGTCAGGATTAGGATTTAAAATATTGGATTAAAGCACAATTCCAAGGGATTCATGATGAAACATGCTCTCTACCCCCCCACCCCCCCTCTTTAAATATATAGATATAGAGATAGAGATAGAGACAGAGATAGAGATTAGAGATATATAGCTGATAGACTCCTTACAGATTGAAGCAAATTTTTTCTCTTTTTCTTTTACTTTCTTTTTTTTTGCACATGACTATTTGCAATAGGTTTTGTTTTTGCTTTTGTTTTTATTTTTTGCTTTCTCATTGTGCTGGAAGAAAGGAAGGAGGGAGAAGATTCAGTACTTTAAAACAAAATAAAAGTGAAAAAAAATAAAAGGGAAGGTCAGCAATAGGCAATTTTGAGATTAAGATAATTTTAAGAATAGGGTAAAAATTTGAGATGGGGAGAAGAGGTTGGAGATGATTAATATTAGGGTTCTGCTTCTGGCTCAGGATTAGGACCCAAGAATCTGGGTCAAGATTGAAAGCAGGGTTTAGAGTATAGAATAAGAACATATGCTTGCATATTTGGCTACGTTCTTGGGGCTGGCCCTGGAGTTTGAGGGAAAAGATGGAAGAGGATAGAGAGGGAGGGAACTCAAGTCATGTCAATTACACTCTCTATGGCATTCAATCCACCCCATAACTTATGTTGACAGCCTGGGGATCCCCAGTAAGCCCTGAAGCACTAGCACCATATTTCACTTTTCAAGATGCAAATTTTATGTAAAGTATATGTTATCATACTTTTCTCTGCCTTTGAAATTTCCTTCCAACATCATATATTCTGCATTCAATAAAGCTTGAGGCCAACACAGGATTCCTTATGAAGGTCATAGTCAAGGAGTATATGCATGTTTAGAATGAGTTAGTGATGTGGAGATTGTCAGATCAAATCATATACTCCCTTCTTCCTAAAATTTTTGTATATTGAGGAAGACAGTGTGGCAGAGTGGTAAGAGAAATACTTAGAATTTCTAGAATTTATTATTCTGAGTTTCAAATTCCAGCTCTTCCACTTTCTATGTGGCATAACCCTTCTGGGCTTTCTCATCTGTAAAAAGGCTGTTTTAACTCCAAATCTATGATTCTATTATTGCAATGCTAAACCCAAAGTAGCTTCTTCAAAAATCTGTGTTTGTTAATAGCTTGAAGGTGTCCTGGGAAGGGAAAAACAATGTTACAAGATAACATACTAAAGGACATGCTGTGACTAATATGGAAATACGTTAAACGCAATTGTACATGTACAACCTATATCAGATTGGTAGCTGCCATGGGGAGGGGAAAGGGAGAGGAGTGTGGTAAAAAAATACGGAACTCAAAAGCTTGCAAAATAATGGATGTAGAAAATTACTTTTACATGTAATTGGGGAAAAAATTTTAAATATCAAAGTTAAAAAGGGGGGGGACATGCTGGGAAAATGCTACTCTTTTTCTTTGATGGGGGAAGGGACATTTACAGATATCTCCAACTCTCTGAATTCTACAGATACCAGCACAGAACTCAACAAAGAATAGATGGCTGGCCATTCAATTCAACATAATCTAGAAAAGTTTCTATATACAGTTAGTGTTTAGATCAGGAATAAGATTAATGTTAGAGAGGGAGAACAAAAACGGTTCAGGACAGGAATAAGATTTGAGTTGATCAATAAGCATTTATTAAGGGCTTACTATGTTTGTGTATTGTGTGTTATGTGCTTAAGTGCTAGGGTTATAAGAAAGGCAAAAGACTCAAGCTCCTTGCCCTCAATAACTTCCATTCTAGTGGAGGAGATAACATGCAAACAACTATATACAAAGAGGATGGCTAAGTGACTCAATAGATAGAGGGACAGTCTTAGACTCATGAAGAATGATTTCAAATCTGACCTTAGATATTTACTAGCTATGTGACTTTGAGAAAGTCACCTAACCATGCTTGCCTCAGTTTACTCATCTGTAAAATAAACTGGAGAAAAAAAACAGTAAACCAGTATCTGCCAAAGAAATCCTAAATTGGATCACAAAGAGTTGGACATGTTTGAAATAACTCAGCAAAAGTTGTCAGCTATAGTGACCAGCTGGAAGGTGACATCAGAGGGAAGATACCACCCCTGGGGAAACATGAGAGGAGGAAGAAAAATCTATTACTAAAGGTAGGATTTGAGATGACTTAAAAGGAAGGAAGTCAGAATAGATATATGTAAAGAAGAAAGATATTTCAAGCAAAGAGTACAGCTAATACAGAGCCAGAGAAACAGGAGATGAAAGTGAGATTGTGCTAAGAACAAGAAAGAATATGGTTCTAGATGCTAAAAGGAGTAAAGGTAAGAAAACTGGAAAAGTAGGAAAGAATCAAGTTCTAAAGACATTAAATGTCAAAATGAGAGGACTTTAAGTTTGCTCCTGAAAGTTAGCAAGGAATCATTGGAGTTTATTGCTGATATTTATAAGTTGATATTATCAGGGAATATCACATAGTTTACTTCCCTATTCCTCAGATTTTCTATGTATGTGAAATGTGGGAATTTATTGAATGTGTGTGTGTGTGTGTGTGTGTGTGTGTGTGTGTGTGTGTGTGTAAGGAGTAATATGATCAGAATTGCACATTAGGAAAAAGCACTTTTAATGAATAATGGACAGGAGTGTATAGAAATTTGAGGCAGAGAGGATGATCAAAAGGCAATTATAATAGTCTAGGTGAGAGATGGTGAAGGCTTATGTTAAAAAAGTAGAAAGTGAAAGACTTGGGAAAAGATGGATATGGTGAGTTTAAATAAAGAGTTGAGGATGACAATAAATGCATGAGGCTAGGGGCTAAGTTACTGAGAGGATGTTTGGTACATTCAAAAGTAATAGGGAATTTCAGAAGAGGTGAGTTTGTAGGTAAAAAAAAAAATTCTGTTTGGGGCATATTGAATTTAAGATAACTGGGGAACATACAGTTCAAGATATACAAAAGATGTGATACTTGAGCATAGGAGAGGAGTTACAGCAGGATATACAGATATGGGAATCTTTGCAGAGATAATAATTGAACCCTTGGGAGCTGATGAGATCCTCAACCAAGATAGTATAGAGGGAAAAGAGAAGAGGAACAAGATAGATTTTTTGGGAGATATCTTTGGCTAGTGGGTGTAACCTAGACCAGAAACTAGCAAAGGAGGTTGAGAACCAGTCTGACAGGTAGGAGAACCAAAAAAGAACATTGTCCCAAAAACCTAGAGAGGAAAGAGTAAGTAGAAGAAAGGCAGAAGAGAGGTCATGGAGAATCTCTTTCTGCTTCAAAAGGTCATAGAGATGGGATTAATGGTATGGTAGGGTTAGGACTTGAATTGCAGTTCATTTTGGAATACAATTTGGAGATCGGAATGAAAGACTGAATTAGTGTTAAATTGTTAGACTTAGAAGATAGGGCTGGGGATAAAATTAGGAATGGCCTAATCTATCAGAATAAAATTTTAAACTGGGTTTTGATAGAAAGCAAGGTCCCATATACAGCAAAATATTTCTAACAGCAAAGAACTGGAAATAAAATAAATTCCCATTGAGTGGGAAATGATTAAACAAACTGAAATAAGTTAATATTACCATAAGAAAAAAAACCAGATATGAAGAATTGGAGAAGCATAGTAAAACTTAAAAGTGATAAAAAATAAAGTAAGTAAAATCAACTAAGTGACCCTAGTCAAGTCACTTAACTTGTCTCTGCCTCAGTTCTCTCATCTGTCAAATGAGTAATTATAATACCTCCTTCCCCGTTGTTGTGAGAATAAAATGAGATGATATTTATAAAGCGCTATGCAAACATTAAAGCATTACAAAATGCTAGCTATTTTTGTTATATATATACATGTAGTTTACAATAACATAAATTGAAGGAACAATAAAATCAAATGGAGCTATGTGTGACTACAATGACCAAATCTGACCTTGGGAAAGAGTTCATTTCAGAGACAGGGGACTATAGGTACTGAAAAATTAACTTATGTTGGTTGATTTTGCTGAACAATTTATTTTCTCTTTTTTTTTTAAAATCTTCATTATAAAGGAAAGCTCAATTTCCTCAATTGCAAAATGGGAATAATAATATCTCCTATGATTATTGTGGGATTAAATGAGATAATTTGTAAAAATTTGTACTAAGGTATAGTGCTGACACAGAACAGAGGTTTAAAGAAAGCTTGTTTCCTTCCTTTTTAAAAGAAACATATGTATTTATTTAATATTATTTATATTAATAATATATATTTATTTAACAAAATCATAACAAATTGATCTGTGTTCCCCTTCAGAAATTGTCTCATTGGGGGCAGCTAGGTGGTGCAGTGGATAGAGCACCAGCCCTGGAGTCAGGAATACCTGAGTTCAAATCTGGCCTCAGACACTTAATAATTACCTAGCTGTGTGGCCTTGGGCAAGCCACTTAACCCCATTTACCTTGCAAAAAACCTAAACAAAAAACAAAAAAAACAAATAAACCCCATGTAATCAACCCCTCATTACACAGGTGAAGAAACTGAGACCAGAAGTATCAAGTAAATTGCTTAAAGTTGTAGGGGTATAAATCCAGAGTCTGAAACCAGGTTCTTGGACTCCAAGTCCAGTTGTGGAAGATATGTCCAGCTTTGCTCTTGACCATCCCAGACTTTGAGAGGCCAGGACTATACTTCATTGAGAAAGTTTAGGGAGAAATGCAAATTAGATCATCTCTGAGGTACCACCTCACACTCTCAGACTGGCCAATATGACCAGAAAGGACAATGATCAATGTTGGAAGGGATGTGGGAAATCTGGGACACTACTACATTGTTGGTAGAGTTGTGAACTCATTCAACCTTTCTGGAGAGCAATTTGGAATTACACCCAAAGGGCAATAAAAATGTGCATACTCTTTGATCCAGCAATTCCACTGCTGGGTCTAAACCCTGAAGAGATTATGAAAAAGGGTAAAAATATCACTTGTACAAAAATATTCATAGCAGTCCTGTTTGTGATGGCAAAGAATTGGAAATTGAGTGAATGTTCCCATTGAGTGGGAAATGACTAAACAAACTGAAATAAGTTAATGTTACCATTAAAAAAAACAGATATGAAGAATTGGAGAAGCATAGCAAAACTTAAAAGTGATAAAGAATATGTATTTTATTTTTCTCAAAAGCAACCCTAGTACTTATATAGATATGGATACCTCCTGTGCCATGGAGGTAGAGTTCAAAGAAAAGGGCAGGAAAAAAATTTAAGGGGTTCTAATTCAGCATGAAAGGATTGGAGGAACTACCCTGAGGTCAATAGTTTCTATTTGTGCTCTCAAATCTCCAAATATTGATTCCAAAAGTTCTTCCACCTGGGACAATTGAAAATTTTATCATGAGAGAGCAATATGGTTTTCTGCTTCTCAGATGAGGAGGTGCTACATCTATTCCTTTATAAAAATCACTTGATATTGTCAATAGTGTTAACAACTTCCACATCAACCATTATACTCATTTTGTATTCCAGTATGTTCACTTCCTTCTAAACAACTTCTTTGTGACCAGTGAGGGCCCCAAAAAATGAATGACTGAGACCAAGGAGGATCTAGTATGGAGTCCTATGGAGAGACAATGAGGTATCAGATGTCTATTAAAATAAAAAGAAACTAAACACTGTATAATTATAATAACCAAGTTTGTCCACAGAAAATTAGTTAAAACATACACCTTCCTCCTTTCACTAAAAAGGTAGGGGACTGTAGATATGGAATGTTGCAAGTACTGTTAGATATGGCTGATGCATTGGCCACTTTTACTAAACTTAAAAAAAAATCTTTGTTATAAGGGAAGACAAGCTGAGTAGTGGAGAAGGAAAGGAGTATAACAAGAAATAGACAAAATACATAAATAAATGGGATTTTAAATCATTTTTTATATAAGGAAGTTAAGACTTGAATTTAGCAGTTGAAACTTGAACCCAAATAAAAAGTGCTTCAATTCCCCTAATATCTAGGTGACTAAAGGAATTAATCTTTGGAATATTAAAAACACATTCTGAAAATATTTTGAAGCTGGATTCTCAAGTTCAGCAGTGCTGGATTCTGAGACCATGTAGCATTCCTTTCTTTTTCCTACCAAGAACATATACTGTGTACTGATATTAAAGTGGATTTAGCACTTTAAAGAGATAACTAAGAAAGTATGATCTACTTTTTTTTTTTAGTCAAAGTGATATGCCAAAACTCAAAAGCCAAATGGGATCTAATCACATAGAGTTTATTAAATCACTTGGGATCAGGGGCTGATAGGTAGAAAATCTGAGAAAATGAAAACTGGTTGACTGTTCCTCCAGAGTCCAAATAACTGTGACCTTCTAAGAATCCCAAGAACCAATCAAGACAAGGGACTTAATGATAATGCACTATCTAGTCTTTGATCTCCTATGCAGATCCAAAGGTCAAAGTATACCACCTGATAAAATTCCAGAGAAAGACAATTCATGTTCTGTCTCTTGGTGGTGGTTATGCTGGGTATTGTCAAGTACTGACCTGAACCTCACCTGAGGAGGCCAGAGCTTTGAGTAGAGGGTTATATAGGGAGAATATTGCAGGGAAAGGAGATATAGTGGTGGGCACAGAGAATTAGGCTGTGAAAGGGAACATTTCAGGGGAAGCCTCCAGCCTAGGAGATCCTTTGTTCCTATTCAACTCATAGGAGTGATGATGAGGTTTTCTGAGAGGGTAGACTACCCATCTGTGTGTGTGTGTGTGTGTGTGTGTGTGTGTGTGTGTGTGTTTGCGTGATGAGAAGAGGTCTAGTACTGAATGTCAGAAAGGCAAGGGGATAGACCAAAAATCCTTTAGAGATCTGCTAGACCTGGGGTTGGGAGATAGTTCTTGCTATACCCAAGTTTGTGTCTTTCTCTCTGAAGGGTTCAAAAAGGATGGAAACTATCATTCAGAGACCCTCTTTGCTACTAGAGGCATAGAAAGGTAGGGTGCATTATATGGAAACACTGTTCTCAATGAGGGGAGGGTCTAGGTAACAATAAGGTAGGGCTAAGGACTGGTTCCGATTCTGGATGTCCTGGGAGATCTGGGCCAGGTGATTTTGGAAGGCAGCAATGCTTTGCCTGGGGGCCTCTTCTGTGAAATGTTCATCCGGATATGTGCCCAGGGGTCTCTGGGAGAAAAAGAACAAAGAATCAGGAAAATGGACAAGGAGGGACAAGAAGAGGAAGAGATGGGAACGGGGAAGAAAACCAGTAAATGTTAAGGCAGGAGTCAGGAAGGAGGAACAAGGACAAAGACAGGTAGGGAAGAATTAGAGTCAGAAGAAGAAGGAAAAAAAAGAGACAAGGATGGAGTTATTGATAGGAACAAACTTGGGTCCCCATGCCTCACCAAAAATTCATCCCACAATACAGACCCACATGGCCACAACCAAAATATGTACCTGGTCCTTGGGTTCTTGGCTGACCAGCCAGAAGAGAAGGAGATTATTACAAGTAATGTTCACCTCAGGGATGGTGTCCAAGTAAGTCTGAAGAGTGGTTGTACCCTTGGTTCGGGGTGGAGGGTTCCTCATAGATGATGGAGCATTAGGCATCCAGGCTCCAAAGTCATGCTGTAAAGGAATAGATATATCCTGAGCAGATGGAAAAACCATCTCCCTTCCTACTAGGAGGAGGAGAAGAAGAAGAAAAAAAGAGAGAAGGAGAAGGAGAAAGAGAAGAATATGAAGGAGGAAAAAAGAAGGAAAAGGAAAAGAGGAGGAGGAAGAAGAGAAAGAAGAAGGAAGGATGAAGAGGAAAAAGAAGGAAGGAAAGGGGAGGAAGAAGGAGGAGGTGAATGAAGAAAGAGGAAAAAGGAAGAAGGAGGTGGATGAAGCAGGAAAAAGAAGAAGGAAAAAGGAAGTAAAAGAAGGAAGAGGAAAGAAGGGAGAAGGAAAAAGAAGAAAAAGAAGGAAGAATCTTTCCTAATCACCTTGGAAGAGTAAGTCAAGAAAAGGGTTAGGGAGGGGAAAGAATAGGGTTAGTGGGAGAAGTGGGTCAGGGGCCCAGTTCATATCTCCCCACTCTTCCTAACCAGCATCTACAGCTGAGTGAAGTGAGTCATTTAGGTAATGAGGAGTCATCCTGACAGGAGATGTTATTGGGAAAGGTTTCAGGAATGGCTTGTCATGCAGAGGAACCAGAAGCCCCACCCAGACTCCCATCCCTCCCCTAATGCCTTGCAATAAATCTTTCAAATGCAGCCTCAGCCCCAGTTGCCACCCAACCCTAACCCCACCCTGATCACCACCCAACCTCAGTCTCCACCTCAATCCTGACACCCCTAGAGTCACAACTCTCCAAAACTGACCATAAACTCATTCTTCTCCAGGCACCTCACCTGCCCACTATTGACAGCTGCATGCTGAGCAGAGCAGTTGAAGATGATGGCAGTGAGGAATTTCACCAGTTCTTCAGTGGTACTCAGGCAGCTTGGGAAACCTAGGGTTGAAATTGGAAAGGAAATAGGTGAGAAAGGAACAGGTGGAGAGACTTGTGACTTAACTCATGGTCACATAGATAGTATGTATTGGAAGTATGATTTCATCCTAGGTTTTCCTGCCTCCAACTCTTACACTCTAGCCACTACAATACCTTTCCTTTCTTAAAATCATCTGATCTAATCCTTATTTTACAGATATGAAAACTAAGCCCAAGAGGGGATAAGTGACTTGCATGACATATATCCACAAGTAGGAAAAAGGAGACAAAATTAAAACTTAGGTCATTATACTCCATATTAAGGGTCTAGCAAGTGAATACATACATATATATATATGTATGTATGTATGTATGTATGTATTTATGTGTATGTATATATATATATATATATATATATATATATATATATATATGTAGGTATATGTATAAATGAGGCCTCGAATGTCATACTGACATAGAGGATACAGAGAGCATTATGAACTGGAATGGTCAAGAAAGATTTCACAGAAAAGTTCTAAAGGGTGTAGAGCATTTGTACAGCAAGAGGAGAAAAGGAGGGGTATTTTATTTCAGGGGAGGGGAAAGGAAGGGAGAAGAATGTGAACCAAAAAAGTGTAAAGAAAGGGGAACAGATGCAGTGTGTCTGTGTCTAGAATGGGAGCTGGGGGAAGGTAAGGAGATTGGTTAATTGGAATGGAGAGGTTGAAGGACATGTGAGGAATAAGGTTGAGGAAGAAAAGTAGATCTAGAGTACAGGGGACTTTGAATGCCAGGCTCCTAAATTGATTCCATTAGAATTAGGAGATGCTAGAAAAATAAAATTTAAAATAGGAAGAGACCTTAGAAATGCTCTGGTCCAGGTATTTCATTTTACTGAGGAAAAATGAGTTCTGAAGTGACTTGTGCAAGGTCACACAGGTAGTAAGTGTCTGAATCTAGATTTGAACAAGGGAAGTTGAATATTCAAGACTACAGTTTTGGAAATCTATCCCCTAAAACACAGAGCTGTAAGTAGAGCCAAGACTTGAATCTAAGTTCTCTAATTCCACTACAACATGCCTGGAAAATGCTAAGATAGAGAAAATATTTTAGGATATTCTAACTGGAATTATAAAATAGTACTATGATATCACATTTCTTTCCTTTCTGGGAAGAAATTAAAAATGATGAAAATTGATATATATATATATAAATATATATGTATATATATATATATATTTATATATATATATATATAGTCACTATCAATATACCACAGTTTGCTTAGTCATTCCTTTATCAATGATTTTTAGCTTTTTTGTCACTTTCTGCTGCTATGAAAATTTTGGTACATGTGGGACTTTTCTTTTTCTTATTGGCTTCCTTTTGGGAATGAATCCAGTGATGGGTTTGCTGGATCAAGTATAAACAATTTTTAGCTTTCATCGTGAAATCCCAAATTGTTTTTTAGAATTAAATTACCTGATGAATGCTAATATTTGGTAAGTGAATGTGATAAAATAATATTGTGCCATGAACAATGACAATTATAAAGAATTTAGAAAACTCTTAGAAGGCTTATATGAACTAGTAGTATACAACAAAGAAAAGGAAACAAGGAAAAGAGGATAACATATACAATAACCCCAATGATGTAAATGAAGACAACTCTAAAAGACAAACTACTCAGATCAAATAAAGTGATGTAGGTTGATTTCAGATGACTAAAGGATAAAATACACTTCTTTCTGTTAAGAAATTCAAAAGGATAAAAATTGAGTTATACGTACTGTCACTATAAATATACTACATGACTTTGCTTAACTTTTTTGGGGAAAAGATTTTATGAGGACTTAAGGGGAGAGGTTACTAATTGGGAAATAATTACTATGTAAAGTAAAATGCATCTATTTGTTAAAAAGAGTAATCTGACTGTGGTATGAAGCCTCTTGCAACAACCTTAATTTCAAGATGATGTAATGAGGGCCTGGACTAGCTTGGTGACAGTGATACTAAAAAGGGAAGGGAATGAGGGACATTTCAAAGGAAGAATTAGTAGGGTTTGGTAACTAGTTGGAAATGATGCTCAAGGAAGAGGGAGAAAGATGAATCATGGATGACTTGAGATTTCAAATCTGGCCTACTAAAAGAATAGTGGTACCACTTTAAATGGCAAGGAAGTTTGGAAAGAGCTAGTTTGGCAGGGAAATAAGCTCACTTTCAAACAGGTTGAGTTGAAGATAATGGAACATGAAATTTGGCAAGGCTGGTCTTCAGGTGCTTTAAGTCTAGTGCTCTCTTTACTACTACACCTTCTACCTCCCAGATACATAACTAATTTCCTGGTAGTTGAATGATAATTGAATGGATCAGTTCTATAAAGGATGTAAGAGGAGAGAGTCATAAGCAAGAGTCTCCATTGAAGATCACAGGTTTGAGGGAGGAGAAGGAAAAGGAAGCAAGGTAGGAGACAAAGAAGCAGCAGAACAAAGAAGAACTTGAAAAGCCAAGAAACAAACATTTAAAAGGAGAGGGAGGTTGACTTTAAACTGAATAACAACTGGGAGATAGTCTTTGAATTTCGGATTCACTAGTGACTTTTGAAAAAGGTTCTCTGGAATGTGGTGGATAGAAATCAGCTTGCTAGAGATTAAGATGAAAGGATTTTAGAATTGAAAAAGTTATTAGACATTATCCATTCCAAACCCTTCATTTTATAGATGAGAGAGTTAAGGCCCAAAGAGGTAAAATAATTTACCCTTAGTTGCACATCTAATTCCAATTCTGGAACTCTTTGCATTGTGCCATATTGCTAGGAAATAATAAGGAGATAAGAGGCAGTGGGTATAGACTCCTTTAAGAGGTAGTCACAAAGGCAGTGAAATATCCCAGAAAGTATACTGGACAAAGATTCAGGAGATTGCTACTTCAACAATTGCATCTCATCTAGCTATATGACAAAGGAGGGGTCTTGTTTTTTGTTTGTTTGTTTGTTTTAGGAATGAAGGCCTTGAGGCAATTGAAGGCAAGAGAAGAATCTGTAGTAAGGAAAAGAATGCAGATGAGAAAAGGGGGATGACCAAAGGACCAAACCTTCTTCTGGAAAAAAAGAAAGGCATGGGATTTAGGGCTTAAAAGAAGAGAGGAGACTAGATAGAAACATACTAGGGTGGGAATGAAGATAGCTGAAGAGCTCCTACTGTCAAGTAGCAACCTTTTTTGCAGGGACTGGGAAAAGAACCATGAGATGGGAAGGGAGAGAACTGGAGGAGAGAAGGGAAAATATGAAACAAATACTCTGGGATGTATGCCAGGGAATCAAAGAAAGACAGATAAAAGAACTGATAGAGGCAGTCAACTTGGCCTGACATTCTCTTGTTTCATGTGAGGTTCCTTGTCTCCTTAATAAGGCTGTAAATTCCCTAAAGACAGGACCCTGTCTTACATTTCTGTTTCCCCTACCTTCGATAGTTGTTGAAATGAACTGAAATAAAGGGGCATTGGTTCCATCTGAATTAGGGATACCAATAGGTCATAGATTAGGGACAAAGAAAGGATAGAGGTAATAGATATATAGGAAGAAGGTATGGTGAATATAAGGACAGGAAAAGGATAAAAATTAAGGGTAGTAATAGGTTCAGGGTTAAAGATGGAAAAAGGGATAGGATCAAGTTAGAGAGAAAAAGGGACAGATGTGTGGCCAAGGTCAAGTCTGGAATTATATTTAGGCCTTGAACAAAGCCTCTGTAGATGTGGTAGGAATGAGAACCACCACTGGGGATACCTGAACTTTTCCTGCCCAGGAATGCCTGGGTAAAAATTTCGCCCACCCAGGCCTGGAGCTCTGAATCACGTTGCACAAAGATGTCGCTGGGATAATAGTAATTCACAATTTCATTGACGAAGCTGAGAGGGAAAATAATATTTAGAGCTAGCTTATATGTATAGTACTCTAAAGTTTACATATTTACTTAACAAATGTTATCTCATTTCATCTTCACAACAACCCTGGGTAGGCAGGTGCTATATTTATTCCCATTTTACATTGAGGAAACAAAGGCAGGCAGAGGTTAAATGACATGCCTATAGTGACATAGCTAATAACTGTCAGGGGCAAAATTTCAACTCAGTTCTACTTGACTCTTGGTCCAGCATTCTATCCACCAAAATGCCCACTTACCTGGAAGGCATAGTTGGATTTCCCTACCTACTACCATCTTTAGTCCTAAAATTCCTTCTCTTTGAAACCCCTTCTTAACCATTTTTCTACCCTCAAGGATCATCCCCCACCCCCAGGAAAAAGGGATTAGTTCTTTGACTTTCAATTCACCTAATGGGAGAGAAAGACTTAAAGATACATCATTCCAATGGCCAGGACCTTTTATAATCTGTTTTCTTACTTCTCAATGGCTTCCCATATCTTCATGCCATCATCTCGGTAGTAGTAATTGGGGATGCACTGGACCCCCCGGGCCTTCAGGTTGTCTGGGAGGCAGAACATGGTGTAGGTGAAATGTGCTAGGCCTGTACTCATCAGGTATAGGAGGCCTTGTCTTCCAATGGATGTGACCTAAGAAGTAAACACAGGTTATCTTCCTGAATTAGTCAGTCCCTTCCAGGAAAAGCATCACCCTCAGGCTTCCTGGATTTAGGTAGAGGGTTAGGTAAAAGATTAAGATTAGAAATATCAATAAAGGTTAGGACCAGAGATAATGATAAGGGAACATGTAAGGAAATAGTTAGCATTGTTGTAGCCAGTGTCACACAACAGGTGAGTGTTTAATATTGCACTGATCTTTGGGTCAGAGATAGGGAAAGGAGCTGTGATTTGGCACAGGAGTACTCTGGGCATTTCTGAATGAATAGAGTTTCATATTTTCTTGTTAGTAACAAGTTAACTTCAGGATTCTGAGAAAGAGTTCCTGGAAATTAGCCACCAGGCAGTTGACTGGTGAGCTCAGCAGGAATACACAAGGGAGATCTTAGACCTTGAGACACTCAAGCCCATACCTTGTCCACCAGACCATCAGGGTTCAGCAGGGTAGCCCTGGCAATAGTGTTCACTTGGAGTGTGTATCTTGTATGAGGGAGCAGGAGCTAGGCAAGGACAGATTTGTAAATGAGAAATTCACATCTATATCCCCACTCTTGACTTGAGTCAAGCTTGTCTCCCATAGGCTCACCTTGTAGATTGGGTGGCAGAGGGGAAGCTGGCGCAGAGTAGCCATGGCAAAAGCCTCACAGAGGAGATGGGTGCAGAGGAAATGAGTATTGTTCTCATGGATGAGGAACTCAGAGTTCCGTACCCAGGTCTTAGCCAAGAGCCAGTCCCATTCTGAGTCACTGGGCAGGAATATGGGGCTTTCTGGTCCAGGGGTCTGGCTGAGCTGGGAGGAGGAATTGGAGGGAGGATATAGAATTGGAATCAGAAACAGAGATGAGGATACAATTCTCACTTCTGTCTCCAGTCCTCTCAAGTTTTTCCTTCACCATCCAATACCATCCCCCCTTCTTTCAAATTCCCAGTTTCCCCTCTCCTTCCTTTAGTCCCTCTAGAGCATAGTCCCTCCCCATGGATCAAACCCAAGAAAGGTTCACCTGGATGGCCAAGGGCAAAAGAGCACCCTGAGGGTTGAGCCAAAGCAGACAGAGTGGGGCAGTCACAAACTGGGGCCTGCCATTCAATTGACCTGCAGGAGCTTCCCCAAGAATCCAGTAATCAGCCAGGAAAATTGATCCCTTCTAGTTAACATATAACACACATGGAGAATTAGGGCAAGAATTTTCCTTAGTCTCCCAACACTTCCCTTTCTCCCTTTTCCAACTCACTTCCTCCAAACTCCTACCCCTAAATGCTTCCAAACTATAAACACCAACCCAATCTGGTCTACTTCTTTACTGCCTTAACTTTAACACATTCACTTTGTATCTGCAAGCCTTCCTATTTCCATCAGTCTCCAGCTTCTCTCTCCCCGAAAGACTCCTGAATTCGTTCCCCTACTTGGAGCCTCAGATATTAGTTCCCTGATAATAAAGATCGACATTCTGATGACTTCACACTCATTGCAATGCCAGAAAGGTGACGCCATAGATTCCCAAATTACTATTCCAAAGGCTTCTGGATACATCTTAATCCATACTTGCTTCCCTTCTGATCCACTGATCACTGTTTCATGGTAACAGACATGACCCACTAACCTCCTTGCTACCTCAATGAGATATCCTGCCTAAAATCTTATCTCAAACTTTCCAGGCAACAGCCAAGTCAACACAAAATAAATAACTCTGACCTTAAACCTGACTTCATACTTATCCCTTAATTAAATCTAACCCTTAATCTAGCTCCAACCCTCTATTCCTATCCCTTAACCTCAAGATCACTCTTTCCCTCATATTACCTTTCCATATCTTACCTTTCTCTTCCATATCTTACCATGCACTTATCTCTTTACCACATCTTAATGTAATAATAGCTAGTGCTTATGTAACATATTAAAGCCTGTGAAGTGCTTTACATATGTTATCTCATTTGATTCTCACAAAAACCTTGGTAGGGGCTCTTATTAACTCCATTTTAGAGATAAGGAAACCTCTGAGGCACACAGAGATTAAATAATTTAGAGGCACAGAGTTAGTGAATCTCTGATGTAAAGATGTGAACTCAAGACTTCTTGACTCCAAGTCCAGCACTTTATTCACATAATTTTAAATCACATTTAAAATAGCACTATAAAGATTTACCTACAACTTCTCTAGTTTCAGGTAATCTTTTCTCCACACTAGGTGTCAAATGTGAGGTCAGCTGGGCATATTGGGGCTGGCTGCAAGTGCAGCCTGAACCACATTAAACTATAAATGGGAAATAATTGATGCTATATGCTAGGTAAGAGAGATCTTCCTTATTTCTAACTTCAGTTCTTCAAATACAAGGTGTCTTTTTTTAAAATTATGTCCACATCCTCAACTATGCCTGTTTGCATCCCTCTCTTTCTTTCTAGATAACTCTCTTCAAGACTGAAGGCAAATAGGAAAAAGACTCTGGAGAAGAAAGCAGAGGATGGGATAAATAGATCATATCATACAAACAACGAATATGAACTTGAACAGACTTCAAGAAATAGTGGGAAGCAGAAGGGCCTGGTTTCCACGGTGTCATGAAGAGACAGACACAACTGAACAACAATAATCTTTTTTATCTATCTCTCCAGCTAGGTGACGCAGTGGATTGAGCACTGGACCTGAGTCCAAATCCAGCCTCAGAAATTTAATACTTACTTAGTTGTGTGACCTTGGGCAAGTCACCATTGCCTTGCAAACCCCACCCCCCTGCCAAAAAGAGATATTTATCTTGTGAGTGTTGATGACTTCTTTACTGATGTAGTATGCTGAAGTGGATAAAGCATTAGACAGAGTTAGAAAGACTTAAAGTTTAAATCTCATCTTAAATACTTACTAACTGTGTGACCATAGCCAAGTTACTTTAACTTCTCTGTATCTCAAGTTTCCAAATCTGTAAAATGTCTGGGATGGACTCTAAGATCACTTCCAGCTCAAAATCGATCATCCTATGATTGAGGAGAAGAGGGAACTGATGAATTAAGCCACTTTCTCCCTCTGTTTTGTGCTTATTCACTTTCACTTTTCTCCCTAAACCAAAAGATTCCTTAAATTATCTTCAGAACTGTTCAAATTCCTTTCTCTGAAATTATAGTGCCCAAAACTTTTGACCTCTAAGATCCCTTCCTGTTTTAAATACAGTGATTCTATGGTTATAGAAATAATCTCATTTTTTCTTTGTCCCAATTGAAAAGTTAAACCCAAGCTTGATCTTTTTTTGTTTACACCTAATTCTATTTCTCTCCTAGATATCTCTAGATACTTAGGGGAAGTTAGATGGTAACTTGAGTAGAGAACCAACCATGGAGTCAGGAGGACCTGAGTTCAAGTTTGGTCTCAGACACTTGATACTTACTAACTGTGTGATCTTGGGCAAGGTAATTTAATCCTGATTGCCTCAAATCCAGGCCATCTCCAGTTGTCCTGATTTATATCTGGTCACTGGATCCAGATAGCTCTGGAGAAGAAAGTGAGGCTGGTGACTTAGCACAGCACCCCCTTGCTCAAACTCAATTCATTTGCTTGTCACAGCATCATCTCCATGATGTCAAGATCATCTTCAAGATCAAAGGACAAACATCAACATTAATCCTAACCTCTCTCCACCTGGACTCTATACTAACCCTCACCTTACTTCATATCCTATTGCCTACTTTATCTGTAGCATATTTTCCCCCCTCCATCCCTCTTTCTTTGACCATCTCTATAAGTCCTTCCTAATTCTCTCCTCCACAATCCTAACTCTTTCCCTCACCCCATCTCCCCTCGGTAGCCCCAACCCAGGCTCCGTCCTGGAGGATGGCCCTAGCCATCCCTTGCCTCCAGCTCAGCCTGCAGACAGGTGCTGGGACCTAGGGAGGGAGCCACCATGGGGTCAGTGACAGGGAAGTTGCTGGGCAGACTGGAGAGTCGATGGATCATGACAGGATTCACGCCATTCAGGTACTGATAGCCAAAGAAGTGATCCTCTTTCCAATGCTCTGTTACATATTCTGTAGGTTGAGAAAGGTGAGAAAATCATTTCTGCTAATTATTTTCCAAGGTAGTACAGCTAGAAAGTAGGGGAGCTGAACTTCAGTTGATCCCAATTCTTTTGACTTCCAGGACAAGACCATCTCCATTTTCATTGTCTTCCTCTTTTCTCCAACCACAATATGCATAGATTGTGAATGCTCCTCAGTCTTTCCTTCTCTGACTAGGAGGGGAAGGTATCAGAAGGGTTATTGATGCTATTCCTGGGTCTCTGAGAGTGCCAAGAGGTTTGAATGTCTCTGTAACTGGTCAGATTATTGGAGCTAAGAGGATATGAGGATAAGGAAAGAGCTGGGACACCTCCCCACTCTTTACCAAGAGGGAAACCTGAGGCAGGAAAAGGGGGAAGTTGACTTCTCAAGGGCCTAGAGGAGCTGGAAAAAAAATCTTAATACAGAAATCAGGGACTTTCCCAGACAAAAAGAAGCAGGAGACAGAACGAAGAGACAGAGTGAGACATAGGCAGAAATTGAATTTTATCCCCTATTTCCCTTTCTCACCTGAGGTAGGTGTCTTGTGGCACCAAAAAATCTTTCTGATGTCATCCAGCTTCTTCCAAGAGCCCTGTCGGTCTAAGAGACCACGAAGCTTCATGCCCAAGGATCTAAGGAGAAGCAGATGTAAGAATGTGAAGGTCTAGGAGTAGGCAGAGAGGGTGAGGATGGGATGTGGTATAGTCACCAGAGAGCACAAGCTTTTGGGGAGTTATGAATAAACTAGAATATGGTCCTGGTATAATCTAAAGGATATAGGAAAGACATTCCCTAAATTATTATAACACCCCCTCCTTGCTGTGATAGCTAAAATCCCAGCAGTTTTATTATTGTGAAGATTTACTTTGGAACTGCTTAAGGAAGAGACTAAGGTTCAGAGAGATGGAAGTCTAAAGGATAGAGAGAGGGAAGGTTGAGGGACAGAGAAAGGGAGCCTGAAGGGTGGAGTGGAGAATAAAGAAGGGAGAAATAAGAGAAAAGAGGCAGATAATGAAAGACTGAAGGGCAAAGAAAGGAGAAATGGGAAAAAAAAGAGAAAGGGCAAGAGAAAGCAGAAGGGAAGGGGAAACTGAGGAAAAGGCAGGAGATACTGAAAGCTAGAAAAAGGAAGAAAGTGAAGATGAGAGAAAGGGAGACAGGATCAGAAAGGAAAAAGTCTGAAAAAAAGGAGATCTGAAAGATGGGAGACAAGGTTGGAGAGATAAACTGAGAAGATGGATAGAAAGGGGCATGGTTTCAATTATTACCTCTAAGTAATTACCTTCACTGAGGCACTATGGTATGATGGGAAGCAAATTGATTCAGAGGAAAGAGGTTCAAACCCCACCTGTGTTGCTTACTACCTGATGTGTTGCTACTGTGATGATCTCAATGATCTAGATTCTATGACTCAAATTTCCAGCTGTTATGTCTCCTGCTCCTCAGTCCCAATTTTCAAATTTATGCTGGATATCACCATTTGGATATCTCTCTGACATTTCAAAACCAGCACGCTTACTTATTTCTTCATTCTCCAAACCTGCTCCTTCTTCTGACTTCCCTGTTTCTAGGAAAGTTATTGACATTCTCCCAGTAATCCAGACTGAAAACTTGGGCGATCCAAATCTTCATTCTTCACTTCCTTCACCTCAAAAACATTCAAATACTCAATAAGTCCTATAAAATTCCTCTCAAATGGCCTCTTGAACCCACTCCCACATTGCATTTCCCTTTGTCCTCACCTGATTTGAAGTCTTCATTACCTCTTGCCTGAATGTTGCAAACATCCACCTAACTATTCTTGTTGCCTCCAGTATAACCTGTCAGAATAATCATCCTCATCCCCACTGCATCACTCTAATTTGATACAAATTTAACTGCTCAGAAACCTGAAATGGTTAGTCTGGCATTCCCCACCCTACATAATATCCCCCAACCAGTTTTTCAAGCTTTATGTCTCACTTATTTCTTATGAGTAGTTAGTTAGAAAAAGTGGAAAGAGCTGTATGACACCCTGGACAAGTGACTTAACCTTTTTCAGTCTCATTTTTTTCTTCTGTAAAATGGTGATAACTGCAGCAACTGCCTCACAGGGTTGTTGGTGATATTTTGAAATAATATTTGTAAAGTGCTTTCCAAATAATGTGTTATGGAAATTCTAGTTATTCCTGTTACACAAACCTTCTTCAATCAAACTGATCTTTTATCGACCTTGAAAATTCTTGGGCTTTCTGCCTACAGTGTTATCCATGCCATTCCTTCTTTATTTTCCCTACAGTCTGAAATGCTCTCCCCTCTTCTTCCCATTTGCCTAAATGCTACCATTTTTCAAGACCCAGCTTAGACCTGCAAACCTACCAAGTCTGAATCAATACTCTGCTTTTTATCTCTACCATCCATTTGAGCACAAACTATTTCCCCCTGTTCAAGTCTTCTCTGTGGCTCTTTTGCTTCCAAATACAAAATCCTCAGTCTGGCATTTTTAAAGTCCTTCAGAGCAAGACTCCATTCTAATTTTTTTGGACTTAATTCACATTACTATTTGGACTCCTTCCTTGCAAAAACCTTTGCACAGACTGCCCTCATACTCTCAGTGTCAGGAATGTCCCACCTCCTCCTTTGGGATTCTTTCAAATCTTATCTCCATCTCAAGTTCATCTGAGGTGCCTCTTCCTAAGAGAAGTCTTGCCAATTCTCCTCCCTTTCCAACCCCACCCCCAGCATGGAATTTCTCCCTTCTTAAATTACTTTGTATTTTATTATCTGTATACATATCTCAACCTCCAAGTATAAGTCCTTGAGAGCAAGGACTTTTCAGTTGTGGCACAGAATCTTGCTAGGTTTGGGATTTGATTATTTTCTTTCTTTTTGTCTGTCTTTTTTTCTCTTTCTTTCTCTCACCAAACCTTTAATTCCCAATGAGGAAACTCCACTCCCAAAGCCTGCTCTGTGATTCACAGGCTGAGAGAGAGATACTTGGGACATGGAAAAGTTCAGTGACCTGTCCAGGTTATATAGTCAATGTGTGTCACAAACAAAATTATCTCTGGCTCTGAGGCTGCTGTCTCACACTGTTTTGATCCTTTTGCCTAATCTTAATTCATCCTTGATAAATGGAATGGAATTATGATCTCTTTTACTGGTTTGAGCTGTTATCTAAACCTAGTACTTTTTGTTACTAATGGGCATCCTCCAACTAGATTGTGAGCTTGAGAGGTCTTAGGTATTATATTTCTATAATATTATATACATATATATACATATACATATACACATATATACACATACATATATATGTATGTATATATATACATGTATATATATATATACATGCCTATAAAGTATCCAATACATTGCTTTGAACCTGGCACATATTCAGTAAGTTGATTGATTTTGCTTTGGAGGAAGTGAAGGAGAACTAGAGGTGGGAGTGGGGGACTTAGAAAGACTAAAGATTTAGATTCTAATCTCTTCTCATACTAGCAAATTAGAGGTTAAGCTCTTTTCATCTGCAAAATATTAAGGTTTCTGAGGTCCCTTCCAACTTTCTGGTTTCTGAGGTCTCTTTCAACTTTAAATAATGAGAGAGAAAAGTAAAACAAAAGGAGAGACAGTCACAGATAGAAATAAGGTATACTATAGCCAAGATGATAGAATAGAAAGAATAATCCAGTCAATCACCCACTAATCCAGTCAACCACTACTCTAGAAAGATCTAGAAAAACTGAGTCCTTAAACTGGAAATGATGAGAAAAAGACCCCCCTCATTTTTGAAAGCACAGATCAGCATAGACAGAGGTCTGGGGACGCTGGAGATGGGGGTCACAGCAACTTGAAGCATTCTAGCTCAGAAACTGTATGAGTTTTTTGCCAGCTGGTCTATGACCTTAGGCAAAGAGCAGATATAGTTGCCATTATTGTCAGAATAAGACATTGCTGGGTCACAAATCTTAAGGGCGACTGAGGAAAGAACCTCAGGGTGATTTTATACTGAGTGAGAAGCTGATGTGAATACAGTTGAGTCTCAGATACATTTACCACTCCAGTCTGAAACCTGAAGTGGAATGACCAGAAAAGGAAGTCCAGACCAAAAGGGATCCTATGGTCCTATCACACTAAACCTGCAAAGTTTCCAATTGGCTAATGGTGGCTAAATCCTGCAACAGTCTACTGGAGGGCTGGCTAGGTGGTACAGTGGATAGGGCACCTGAGTTCAAATCTGACCTCAGATACTTAATAATTACCTAGCTGTGTGACCTTGGGCAAGCCACTTTGCAAGCCCATTTGCCCTGCAAAAACCTAAAAAAAACCACACACAGCTTGAATATAAGTTCAACTAGAATCCCTAGAATCAAGAAGGGTTTTTTTAAAAAAGTTAAAATTGATTTTATAAATGAGAATACTATAAAAAAGCAATTGGAAAAGAAATTAGAGTGCTAGTAGAAAAAACTGGAAAAGAAAGGAGGCACAGTCAGGAATCTTACAAGATTTAGCAGCCTCCACCAGAAAGAAGAGAGTTTGTAATACGATATTCCAGAAAGCATAACAAGAAAAACTTACCCAGCAAAATTGAGTATGATCCTAAAGGATGTGGGGGGTGGATTTTTAATAAGATAGGGGACTTCTGAGCATTCCAGTTGAAAAGAATGGAATTGAATAGCAACTTTGAGATATAAATACAGGACTCAACATAAAAGGGTGAAAATGAGTGAGCAATCATAAAGGACTAAACAAGAATAAACTATTTACATTCTAATATGAAGAGAGGATACAGATGGTTCTTCTATCATTATCAGAGGTCACAGAGGAAGTATAATAAGACTCTAATAAGACCTAGGAGTTTTTTTTAATGTTTTGATAAACTTGAAAGAAAGGAAAGGGAGGGGGAAGGAATATTTGGGGGTAGGAAAGCAAAAGATGGGAAAGAGAATTATCTTACATAATTTGAGTGGGCAAACAGAAGATTATACAAACAAGAAGGAAGGAGTTGAGCAAGATGTGATACTTGAAACTCGATTCATTTTAATTGTTCAAAGGAGGGAAAATTTGATACAAACATATATATCCATATACACAGAAGAATGAAATTCATTTCATTTAATAGGGAAACAGGAGGGAAGAGGGGAAAAGGAAAGGAAAACAAAAGGGAAAGATTATTCTGAAGTAAAACAAACTATAGCCAAAGAGTGAGAAACAAGAAGGTATGAATTGTCCAGCCTGTGGCTGGACTTTAAGCCAGTGGAGTAGAAGAAGATTGTACAAAAACCTAGAGCATTGTGCTGGACCCACTCCTCTTTCATGACCTTCTTCCTTATAAACAGTGAGGACTTCTCTGATCAGTGTTATTTCCAACTTTTCCCAAACCCTTTTGGGGTTTATTTTGGCAAAAAGGCAAAAAGGGTCAAATGATTTGCCCAACTAAAAAAGCCCAATTTGAACTCTGGAAAATGATTCTTCTTGACTCCAGGCTACTGTTCCACCCAGCTGGCCCTAATCAATCCACCCCTGATCAATGTGAATTCTTTTTTTTTAAAGGTTTTTGCAAGGCAATGGGGTTAAGTGGCTTGCCCAAGGCCACACAGCTAGGTAATTATTAAGTGTCTGAGACCAGATTTGAACCAGGTACTCCTGACTCCAGGACCAGTGCGCTATCCACTGCGCCACCTAGCTGCCCTTCAGTGTGAATTCTAATGACAATTTCAGAGGACTCAAGATGAAACATGCTATCCTCCTGACAGAGGTATGGTAGGTTTAGGCATTATATTGATATGTATATGTTATGTGTATATTCAAAAATATGTATATATACACATTCTGAGATATATGAACATAAATATACATATTTACAAATGTATATATAAATAAATATATATATATATATACTTTTATATATACACACACACATATACATGTATATGTAAGACTATCTGGACAGGGCCTATCCAAGAATTTGTTTTGCTTTACTATTTGTATTTTCAACATGGATTTAGTGGGGGGGGGTTCAATGGAGGGTGAGGTAGGAAGAGATGGGGGGGAGAGAGGTAGATTTTTTTGGTAATTGAAATAAATAAAATTAAGTTTAATAAAAAAATAAAAGTAACAAAGAAAATAGAGAGGGGGAGAGTTTAGGACACAAAAAGATTGAAGGACAATGAGAACAGAAAGAACAATTGAGAGGAAAAGAAGAAAAATTGAGAAAAGGTGGAAGGTCAAAGAAAGAAGGAAAAGGTGGAAGAACAGACAGAAAACTAAGGGACAGAGAGAGAATTGAGTGATGAAATGAAGGAAATTTGAGGGAAAACTGAAAAGATGGGTTTCAATGGACAGGGGAGGTGCTGACAGAAGAATGATAATGGAGGAACTAAAGTCTCACGCAGGTATAGCATTGGAGAGTAGAGATGCCGTCTTGGTGAATGAGTATCGAATATTTGGATCCATGTGTAACAAAGGTGGGATGTCTATCTTCGAGGGGAAGCCCAGTAGATAACGATTTCCACTTCTGTGAATGTCCCAGCATGAGAAGAGGAAGATGATGAGGGGCATAAAGAGAAATGAAGGAGTCAGATAGGTCTGTATCCCAAAATCCTTTTTATTTCCCTCTTTCATTACCTCTGGATCCCCTTGCTCTCCCTCTTCCACCTCTACTTAAGGTGTTTCCCCTAATCCTGTATTCCCCTATTTGGAGACAGGTTCACATTTTTATTTGAGAAATGTTTCCCCCAATCTCTAATCAATGCCATCCTTCCCCTCTTTCCCAATTTGGTTCATCTACAAATTTCTCCCTAGCTGGCTCCACCCTGCTTTCATCACTGCTCTGTTCTGAGCCCCTCAGTGCTCATACTCCCTCATCATTCCCCTATAATTAATTCTATGACTATCTTAAACCTAAATGTGACTCCTAGCTTCTGTATTTGAGAAGTTTATTAAGGAAAGAGGTCAAGTCTCCTCCTTCTTCTGTAAGTTTAGTCTGAAGAGATTCAGTTGAGAATTCATTCCTGGACTAACTACTTATAGACCCTCCTCTTCCATTACCCACCCTCCACTAACCCTGCTACTGGTCCTTTCACCTGGAATCCTGGTCTGCAGAGGGTGTCATCTTTGTCAAAGCAAATTTCCTGTCTGATTCCATCTCCTCAAAGCTGCTGACATCTAGCATTCTGGGAAAGCCAGGGGAGTAGATTTTCCAACTGTCCAGAAAAGAAAGATGAATAAGGGGTTAAGGTTGAAGCTAGGATAAAGAGGAGTCTTTGCAGCGTTTTAAGCCTCATCCTACCCCAAAACATATCAAAAATTTATATTTTGTGTACTCTATTTCTGGCATTAATGAAGACCAAGGCTCTAGGGAAGTCAAGAGACAACCCAACTCATAGGATGAAGATCTCATTTTTCTTGCCCTAAGCAAGTTTTTCAGATTAGGTGTTTAGATCAGAGTTACAGTTGGGATTGAACTCCTGTCTGACTTCAAAGTGAGGGTCAAAATTGTAGTAGGTTGGGGTGGCTAGGTGGCACAGTGGATAGAGCACTGACCCTGCAGTCCAGAGTACCTGAGTTCAAATCCGACCTCAGACACTTAACAATTACCTTGCTGTGTGGCCTTGGGCAAGCCACTTAACCCCATTGTCTTGCAACCCCCCCCCCAAAAAAAAATAAAATAAAAAAAGATTGTAGTAAGGCTTGTACTATTATACAGTTTGATAAGGTTTAGAGTAAGGGTCAGACTGGAGACAGATTTCAGTCAAGATCTGTATTAGGATCAAAGTAAGCAAAAGTCAGGGGTAGGTTTCAAAGTGAGAGTTGAGTTTGGTTTCAGCATTAGAGACTGAAGTTGAAATATACATTAGGGTTAAAATCCATGCCAAAACTATGGGTCATAAATGAAGATCAAAATTTGGGATCATGTTAATGTCAAAGGAAGCCTGCTCTCACCGATAACATTCTTGCCTGGCCCTGAGCTCCTTTTTCCGATGATCCAAGAGCAAAGGGAGGGAGTCATGGCAGATGATTTTTCCTGAAGGGAGTAAATATCAGATATCAAGTGTTTCAAGTCAATGACATCAACTCTATTGTCTGAAGTGAAGACTTTCTTCACTTCAAACTTTGGTCTCAAATATTAAGACCAAATTATAGCACTTTCTCACTCAGCTTCCTCTCTAATCCTAAAACTGACCAACCATTTTTTCAATCTTATCTCTGACCTTAACCCCCATCCACGATTGCAGCTGCAAAGCCCTAACTTGCCAATTCAGAAACAATAGTCCTTCAAAAAAAGCAAAGAGGATTCTCACATAGATGGGTGGATAGCAATCATGTGGTTCAAGTCTTTCTCTCTTCCCCCCACCACCAGCCCAAGGAGGAATAATAACTTCTCTGAGCTCATCTAGCATATACACACTTATATGGCTCATCCAACAATTTGCCTGAGCTCATAGAATTCTACAGAATAAGATCCACTTTGAAAATATCATAGAACTTATCAGTGGATACGCAATCTTATGTCAACTAAACCTTCTACAAATGGACAGGCAATCTCCACCTGCTGCAGATATCAAACTCTGTTTATGAAGCTTTTATCTACTCCAGGAAAGCAAAATGCCAGGCAGACAAAGCCAAACACAACGAGAGATCCAGCTTTTGCCCCTCCCCTATTTCTTCCTCTTGAGAAGTGAATATTTGCCCAATGATTATTCCCTGTTAGTTAAAGGTGTTCTGCTAGGAGGACCAATCCTAACTCTTGAAAGAGAGGATAGTTAAATTTTTCAGGGTGAGCACTTATACCTCACAAATATTCCTACAAATCAGAGCTTAATGTCTAGACTTAAGAGTATTAATAAAACAGATTAAATGACATTATTTTCCCCTCTTTCAAGGAGATTGGCAATCTACCTATCTTTTCATTAGTAAAAGATTAAAAATGTCCTTTCTGGAGAAGTTAGTACTGGGACCTAGAGTTTTTCATTGTTCAAACTCTAATCCATGATGATTTGATTAACTTTGTCCCTGCTCCTAACCCTATCCCTAACTTAATACCTCAACCAATCAAGCAACTATCACTTTTTAAAGACCTATTGTATACTGTTTTTAGTGCCAAGAGATAGCAATACAAACATGAAAATGTCCCTGCTTTAAAGGAGCTGAAATATGTGTGTGTGTGTGTGTGTGTGTGTGTGTGTGTGTGTGTGTATAGGCATATATGTATATTCCAAATAAATTTAAAAATCAAACTCTTGGGGGAGAAAGAGTACTAGTTATTGGGGGAATTAGAAAAAAATGTATGTTTTAAAGAAAGTGGTATTTGAATTAAGCCTTGAAAAAGGGAGTAGGAACTCAGAAGCTGTGATAAGGAAGGAAACAGCCAGTGCAAAGGAACAGATATAGAAGATGGAAGGCCTTATGTAAAAGGTCTTTCTGGCTTGATGATAAATCTGTGGGAAGAGGTATAATGTGTAATGAGGTAGAGTGAAGGTAAAGGTAGATTTGAAAGGCACTTTAAAATGATCTCTTAGTTGTCAAATCCAGTAACCTTTTCTTAATTTCCCCTTTACATCTCTTTTGATCCTGTTGATCATCTTCTATTCTCTAGGTATTTGAGACAACACACTCTCCTGGTTCCCCTTGTACCTATCTGACAGATCCTTCACTGTCTCCTTTGCTGGATTCTCATCCAAGTCAGATCTTCTAATTGTCTATCCTGGGCCCCTCTTTTCCCTCTTAGATCACATCATTTGATAATCTAATCAGCTTTCATGTATTTAATTACTATCTCTGTGCTGATGATTTTTAAATCTACCTGTCTTGTCCCAGTTTCTCTGCTAACCTCCAATTTCACATCTTCAACTGTTTTTTAGATATCTCATACTGGATGTCCAATGGATTTCTTAAACTCCACAAGCCCCAAACTGAATTTATTATCTTGCTCCCTATTCTACCCATTCCTCCCTAGCTTCTTATTGTAGAACATCTCCATAGTTCCTCAGTCACTATTTCACCCTAAGACCTCAAGATTTCCGCCTTGAAACATCTCTGGAACCTACTCCCCTTTGACTCTGCTACAATTCAGACTCTTATCACCTCACACCTGGACTCTCATAATAGCCCTCTAGTAGATCATCCTGCTTTGCCTCTCCCCACTTCAGTCCATCCTCTAATCAGTCGCTTAAACTGATTTTTCTAAAGATTTGACCATGTCATCCGTGTAGTCAGTAAACTCCAGTGATTACTTATTGCCTCTAGGATCACATATAAAATTATCTATTTGGCATTCATGACCCTTTGCCCCCTCCTACCTTTCCATTCTTCTTATACCTTACTCCCTGACAGGTTCTCTGTGATCCAAAGACCCTGGCCTCTATGCTGTTCCAAGAATAAGACATTTCATCTCTCAGCTCCCTGAATTTTTTCCTGGCTGTCACCCATGCCTGCAATATTCTTTCTCTTCCTCTTAGCCAGCTGGATCTCCCGGCTTCAATAAAGTACCAGGTAGAATCCCCTCTTCTACAGGAAGTCTTTTCCCATTTCCTCAATTCTAGAAGTCTCTTTTAATTATTTCCAATTTTTCCTGTATATAGCTCATTGTTCATATTTGTTTGTTCTTTCCCATTAGATTGTAACCTACTTGAGGACAGAGAGACAGCCCTTTACCTTTTTTTGCACCCTTATCCCCTTAGCACATAATAAATGTTTGGAGAATGATTGATTAAAATTAAAAACCATACAGAGAAAATGTTACATTTTTATTCTAGAAACAATTGGGGGTCACTGCAGTTTTACTGGGTAGAGGAGTAATATGATGTTAAGGAAAATCTCCTGTCTTCCTCTAAGAATCTTGGTTCTTTGTCTTTGCTCACCTGTGCCAGGACGAAGCTCCACTATGCAGTAACCTTCAATCCACTGGTAGCAAGGAAAGCAGGTGACCGCTCCACTGGGGTCGGTGACTGTGATGTAGCTGCAGTACCAAGAGTCTTTGGGGAAGAAGGAATATCTCTCTTTGTGTAGCCGAACGAGAAGGAGCTCCCCTAGCTCACAGGTGCTGTTTACCTTGTATTTTTGAACCTGAGGGCAGTCATGAGGAAATTCAGAATCACAGACTATGATCAGAATAAGGTCAGGCACAGATAAGAGTGGGGTTAGTTATAATACAGATGGGTTCAGGCACAGTGTCAATGTTAACACAAGGCAAGCACGGAGTTCAACCATAGATTATGGAGGATCCAAGCTCGGGGTAGATTAAAACTAGGAGTGATGTTAAGAATGGGTGGCAAAGACAGATATGAAGTAAACTTTTAAAGTCAAGGAAAAGCCATAGAAAATTGGATTAAAATCTTGGAGAAATTCTCCTCCCCTTTCCTCACAACACCATCACCAATCCGACCTCCTGAGCCCTCAGTACTTACAGCCCCTGGGGTGAAGTCCCTGCCAATATGATCCAAAAGCTGCTTGGGGCTCTCAGCATTTGTGCCAACCAGGGTGACAGAGATGGAATCCAGGGTCCCGGCCAAGAAGTAGGGACCTGTGGCCACCCGGACTCGATATAGCACCATGATTCAAGGAGAGCTTGGAGGCAGAAAGCAGGATAGATTATGGCTGGGTGTGGAAATAGAGAGGGATAACTGGTTTTAGGGTTTGCTTTGAAGTCAGGATTAAGTTTGGGATTTGGATTAGATTCCTTGGAGTGCTCCGGGAAGAAGTGCACTGGGATTTTGAAGTCTCTCTCTCCCTTCTTGAGTCTTCTCCAGATGACTCCACACCCACTTAGCCAGTTTCCTGACACCTGTTTTGCTCTCTGCCTCCCAGAGGGAGGGCCCATTCCCATTATGGGGCGGGTAGTGATGGTTATCAGTGAAATGACAGGGCCAAGGAGGCTGCGATTTGATATGAGACGTCGAGGATCTACCTTGAGCACTGAGGTGGGGAGGGCAGTGAAAGAGAGAGACGGAGAGACAGACAGGCAGACAGGCAGAGACAGACAGAGAGAGAGAGGGAGGGAGAGAGACAGAGACAGAGAGGGGCAGAAGGACAGGAAGACACAGGGAGAAAGAAGTGGGGAGAGGAAAGGAGAACAGAGAAGAAAGAGATAAAAAGAGAAATGAAGCTCGGGTTGGGGCGTTCAGGCTAGGACCTGCATGGTGAGAAGCTGTCACAGAACTGTGGGGTTGGAATGGCGTTCATCCGGTCCGACTCCTTCATTTATGAACACCCAAGAGAGCTGAGGAAGAAGGAAACTGGATCTCCTGGTAATGCTTGCGACGCTCCAGCCAGCTCCCAGGAGCGCCTGCCCTCAGACTTCCTCCCTCCCTTGCCCTCCCCCACCTTCTGGGCTCCTCCACCCTTCCCGCCAGGCCTCCTCTTGAGAGAACCCCAAATGTCATTGAAATCTCAGGATGCCGGGCCTGGAAGGGACATAAAGATCTGGCCCAATCTTCTCTTCTGAAGCCCAAAGAGTCTATAAAACTGCCAGTTCGTCCAGGGTCTCGGCCCCTAACCCTAACAGCGGTTTTTCGGGAGTTCAATCTCAGCCCCTTCTGACGTCAGTAAATACATGAAGATGCGGCCGAGGAGAGGAGCACTACTTGGCTTGTGGCGGCCTCTTGCGGCCGCACTCGGCACTGCAGCCCCAGTCCCTCGAGGTTTTAGGTCCTTCTCGCCTCCGAGCGCTTCCTCTGGAGCTCCCTGGGCCTGGGCCCCATCGAGGAGTGCACTGCGCCTGCGCCAGACTGAGCCGCGTGCTGGAGAGAGTCCTGCCGGAAGCGGCGAGGGTAAACAGAGCGCAGGCACGTGTCATTGCTCTGCGCAGGCGTGTTATTGCGTTTGCGAGAGGGCGACGCAGGCGTAGCCTCTAGTATGCTCCCGGCACAACGTCCTCTCAGGGCCCGGATAGCTCAGTCGGTAGAGCATCAGACTTTTAATCTGAGGGTCCAGGGTTCAAGTCCCTGTTCGGGCGAATCGTTTTGTAAACTATTTACTGATTTTTAAAACAAATCAGCTTTTCCTTTCTCGTTTTGATTTCTTCATTTGAAAAATGATCAAGGTTAAAACACGAAGGTTAATCATTTTAAAAATATGAGCGAACTTTCTTTTTCTCCAATTAACAAACATTAATTTTCTCTTAACCCCTCCTACCCCTCTAAGGAAAAAAAAAAAAGAAAAACAAAGCTTCTGTAGTATAAATCGAGCAAACCAGATTTTGTGGCTATATTTTCAAAGGAAATTACTTCCTTTTAGGAAAACGAAAGAGTGGACATCTGAAGAGCATTTTGTTCAGAGGAAAAGCTTCTGGCTTGTCTTCGAAATAGAGGAAGGAATAGGGGAAGGGGAAACAGGAGAGGAAGGAGAAAAGAGGGGACGGAAGAAGAGGGGAGAAACAAAAATAGATGCTAAAGTACCTATAAAAGGGATACAAGAAAGCCCACACTTAAGGGTGGTTCCATGGTGTAATGGTTAGCACTCTGGACTCTGAATCCAGCGATCCGAGTTCAAATCTCGGTGGAACCTACTTTTGCCATACTTTCATATTCAAAATGGGATAAAAGTTGATATAAACAAGGTTTTTTCCACATTCCAAATTTCAAAAAACAATTTTCCTTTCAATCAAAAGCTTTCCAATTCAATGGAACTGAACTGATATTGAAATTGAAATAACTCCCGTGAAAGAACCTGAAAGAGTTTTGAAATAGGATATTGGGAGGAATGTGAAGCCTAAAATACAGTTTGAGGATTTTTTTATTTTGAGAAATTTAGAATCTATTATCCTTAGAATGCAATTATCTGTTACAAACAAATATTCATTAATTGCCTACTATATAACGGACCCTGGGGATATTATACAACAACCAATCCCTACTTTCAAATAGTTAACATCTAGCCCAGGGACAAGTATATATATGTACTTTTAGAATAAATACAAATAAATACAAAAATACAAAGTAATTAATTTAAGGAGATTTGGAAGGGAAGATACTAGCAATTGAAAGGATCAGGAACTGTAGTAGAAGGAGAGGACTGAAATAAGTCTTGAAGGAAGATAATGATTCTATGAGACAGTAGAATATGAATCTGGTTCAGAAATGGAGGTAATCAATATACAGCAAGAAGATCCCTTGGGCCTTGTCACAGAATCCCAGAGGATAAATAGTACACAAGAACATTAGAAAAAAATAGGTTGAGGACAGACTGGGTCAAAAAACGAAAAAGCTTAAATTTTATCCTAGAGGGAAGAGAGGGCCACTGGATTGAATAAGAGGAGTGATATCATCAGATTTTTACATAGTACCTACTCTGGGCTCACTCCCAATTTGTACTCCAGCTTTTGATCTGAGGTCCCCAAAGGGTGACTACCACCTCCAGTCCTAGGCATTGCCCTGTAGGGCCCTGTAACTCTTTAGCCACTATCTATATAGTTATCTTTAACAATCTTTTGGTAGAATAAATTCGCTTTTAGTGAGAAGTTGCTATACAACTTTCCTCCCAAACCTTAGGACTCTCTAGTGTGGCAGGTACTCTGTATAGGAAGCACATGTAATAATGGGATAACCAAATGCAGAGAATCTTTTCTCCCTTCATAGAGTCCTTTAAAAAGTTCCACTTCCATTTGGCTTCCTGCAGTGTGGAGATGGAATCAACCAAGGTGAGTTGTGAATGGTCCAAGGAGCGGAGAATTTGTAGCAGAGCTTACAAGCAGCCACAAAAGCAAAACCTGCAGAAGGAACGTGATGTCTCCTTTCCTTGTAGAACAGTGCCCCAGCTCCTGAGTCCAATTCATGCTGATCAAGAAGGATGCTGCTCAGGGATTGTTTAGCTTGCCGCTACCTCTGCTTTGAACTCCAGTAAAAGGTTCATCCTATTCCTGTTACCAAAAAAAGTCAAAGGATATCTTTTCTGAATAAAGGCATTCTTAAGCTTTCTTTTAAAACTAGGTCAATTGAAGCTCATCTAAGAAGCCCTCTTCCCCTCTCCCACCCAGACCTCACAGAGTGCTTACTTTTTTTTTCTGTAACTCTCTGATGCATTTGTAGCATATCCTCTGTGATCATCCTTGCACTGGGTGGTCGAGTCCCCAGAGGGTGTCGTATTTCTTTTTTTTTCATGACCTTATATGAATGAATGAGTATTCTGAGATGCAAGTGCCTGGGTGACTGGAAGACTAGAAGACTGGGAAATGCATCAGATCTATACAAAGTCTCATTAATAACTGGAATCCCATAATTACTAGCAGTAGTAACCACAACAAAGTCTGATAAGGCCCACAGAGACCTGCTCTTCACAGCCTAGTAGGGGATTGACCCCCCCAAGCTTAGACATTAAATTCCAAAAGGAGTCAGCCCAGCTGAGCAATGGGAGCAAAGGATTCTTATGAAGATTCCAATTCACTGAAGTTAACATTTTGGGGACTCTGAGAAGAGAGAAAAGATCTCAGAATTCTTGGGGTGAGGTATTGTGGCTTTCAGTATAATTGTTAATGAGCCCCTGTCTCGTCCCTTCATCTCAAGCAATCAGTTGTTATACAAAGAATAGATGTTACCAAAACATCTCCCCAAACCAGGATCTTTATCTTAAGCAGAAGGTCCCCGAGGAAAGTGGGCTTAGGCTTATAGTAGTTGGAACAGAAGATTTGTCCCACCTTGGAGGCATGCTCTGTCTCTTCCACCCCTGCACATTGACCTTGTAGAAGGAAGGATCATGAACTAATTGTACTGATGAGGCACATGTTTTATGTAACACAGGAAAGAGAAGGGAACCTCTAGTTTTCTGGCCCTGGATATCTTTTCTCTCTTCTCAGAGTCTCCACAAAGTTAGTTTCAAAGAATAACATCTTCATATGACTCCTTTGCTCCCTTGTTCTGGGCTCCTCTGGGGATTTGTTTCCCAAGCTTGGGGGTCAATCTCCTGCGCTAGGCTATGAAGAGTAGGTCTCTGGTGTGCCTCTGTAGGTCTTTATCAGACTTTGTTGCTTTTGCTGTTGCTACTAATTAAGGGACTCCAGTTGTTAATGGGACTTTGGCTTTGATGGGCAGTCTCCCAGGCATCCAGGCACTCCCACCTGAGAATACTTATTCATTCATGTAAGGTCAGGAAAAAAAGAAACTTTACAAAAATAAAAGAGTCATACATTCAGGGACACATGATAACCAGGTAGAAAAATAAAGCTTTTCACTCCCCTTCTTCCATCACTGACTCATTCCTTCTAAGCAAAGAAAAAAAATTTAAACAAAGGCAACACATCTACCTTCTCTAAAAGTATAGACTAAATTCCAAGTCCACAATTCCTACCTTTCTACTGAAAGGTTTCTTATACAATTTCCAGGGCTGAAATTATTCAATACAGTTTCTCAAGATTTTTTTTGCACTTTTAGCATTTATATTCTTATAGTAATTGAGTATGGGATTCTATCTGAGGTCCATTTTCTTATCATTCAGTCAACAAGCATTTATTAAGTACCTACTACTATGTGCCAGTCATAAGCATCAAGATGGATCAGTGGATAGAGCAGAGTTTAGAATCAGGAAGACCTGAGTTCAAATTTAGTCTCAGACATTCTCTAGCTCTGTGTCCCTGGACAAGTCACCTCCATTTACCTTAACCCAGAAAAAAAACCCTATCTTTTGTCAAATAAAAGCCCATGAGGGGCAGCTAGGTGACGCAATGGATAGAGCCCTGACCCTGGAGTCAGGAGGACCCCAGTTCAAATGTATGGTGCGTTCAACTGAACGAAAACAAATGTCTCAGAGACTGAGCTAAGCCCTGAAAATAATCTCGAATGAAAAAGACAAAGTACAAACAATCTATCTATAAAACAATGAAATACTTAAGAGAGGATCACAGGAGTGTTAGCGGAGGTGCATGGATTCAGAACCAGTGGAATGGCCAGACCACTCTGATGCCAAAGTATTATTTTACTAATTTTATCAGTGATTTGAATAAAGCTACATATGACATACTTGCAAAATCCAGAATTAACAGAAAACTTGGATGAATAAAATGTATTTTGGATGACAAAGTTGGGATACCTCCCCCCCATTACTAACTGTGGCTAAAATTAGTCAAATTAAATTTAAGAGGAATTGGCATCAAAAATCTTACAACTGGCCTTTAAACAGAATTTTTTTTTAGAGGTGATGGGGCTAGTCTTCAGGGTGTCTAAAAGATAGTTTAGGGTTTCTGTGTCATCAATCATCCATTCAGTATAAAGAACCCCAAAAGCTAATAGGATATTAGGAGTCACAAAAGATATATAGTCTCTTCATTCAATGACTAAGAAATAGACTATTTGTACTCTGCCTTTGTCAGGTCACATCTAGAAAAGCTATAACTCGTTCCGAGCTTATGTTTTGGGAAGGATAGTGATAATCTGGAAAAGATCCAGAGCAGGGAGACCAAAATAGTGAAATCCTATGAGAACTGGTTGAAGGAAGTGGAACTGCGTATATTTAATCGGTAGGAGACATTGGTGATGGATGTCATAGTTGTCTTCAGGTATTGGTTCTTTTGGAAGATTTACTACGCTGGGCACACCAAGAGGTCAGACATTAAAATGAAGCAGATTTAAATGTGCTATGAGAAACAGATTTCTCGATACTGAAGGCGCAGATTTCTTTTTCTCTAAGACCGGTACAAGTTTTGTTTTGTGTGTTTCCGTCCCGTCCCTGGATTCCCTCGCTGCCGGTGGGGATCTCCGCTCGGGCGGGCGGGGCAGCGGGCTGCAGCCTGCCAGCTCCACGCGGCGCCGGGGTCCGCAGCAGCCAAGTCCTCGGGTTTTACAAAGTCAGGCGAGCCTCAACAGCTCTCCCCGCGGAGTGAAGGAGGTCGGGGAAGGACGAGCACAAAATCTCTCCGCCGTGGAATAAGCGAGGTCTTTTCATTATCAAAACTAAGCTCGCCTTGGCAGCGGTGGGATTCGAACCCACGCCTCCGAGGAGACTGGAGCCTAAATCCAGCGCCTTAGACCGCTCGGCCACGCTACCTGCGCGCAGGGCCGGCTCCTCCGAAGCTTGTTGGCTCTCGCTTCGGGCCGCGCGCCGCCGTCCCGCGACGTGGCGGAGCCGCCGGCCAGGCGCCCGGGAGCCAGCCGCGGGCAGGGAAGGGGCGCGGCGGCGCCCGCGGGGCCCCGGGGAAAGCAGTTTGTTAGGCGCGGGGAGCGGGGAGCGGGGCGGGAGGCCCCCGGCACACAGCCCCCGGGCTGGGCGGGAGCGGGCGGGAGGCGGCGGAGGAGGGGCCCCGGAGCGCCGGAGCCCACGGCCGGGCGCCGACACGCCGACGGGCTGACGCGCGGCGCACGCACACGCGCCGGCGGGCGGACACGCATGCGCCGCGCACCCCGAGGCCGCCGCCCGGGCGCAGCGCGACGCCCGGGGCGCGCCCCCCCCCGGCCGCGGCCGCGCGCACGCCCCGCGCGCGCCCTCGGGCCGCCGGCCCGCCCTCTCCCCCCGCCCCCCCCCCCCCCGCTGGCAGCCTCGGCCGCCCTCCCTTCCCCTCCCTCCGCTCCGCGCTTCCCCCGGGCGGCGGCGGTGGCGGCTGTAGGGCGCGAGCCGCGAGGGCCCGGCAGGTGGCTCTGTGGCGCAATGGATAGCGCATTGGACTTCTAGTGACGAGAGAGTCATTCAAAGGTTGTGGGTTCGAATCCCACCAGAGTCGTTTTATTTTTTTTCGTGGAGGTGTTTGGCGAGCCGGGCGGACGCGGAGCGGGGAGGCCCGGGAGGCGTTTCTCCCCGTCCCGCCCGCCTCGCCGTCCGGCCGGGGCCCGTCGGTGCCGCTCCTCCCCTCGGCGCACTTACCTGTCAGCCCGCCGTGCCGCCTGGGGGGAGGGAAAGGACGCGGAGAGCAAGGGATTCCAGCATCACTTTATTCCATGCACTAGGGGCGCGCGGGGCGGGGCGGGAGGCTGCCGCCCTGGGCCCTGGAGGGAGGGGACGGGGAATATATATTCATATAGATACTATATATAATATAAGCCCGGCTCTCCGCACGCCCCGCCGCCCGCGCAGTCTCTCGGGGCTCCGCCCCCCGCGCCCCCGCCCCCACCTCCGACGCCCCTCGCCCGCTCAGGGCCAAGGTCTCCAGAAGGCGGGCGGCGGGGCCGCCGGGGACTTGCCCCGCGGCGGCGCCCTCTCTTGTCTGTGAGCCGGGCGCAGTCCTGTGTGCGGCGCCGCGGCGCCCAGGTTCCTCTGCCAGGGGGTGCGGAGCGTCGGGGGCCAGGCGGAGCGGGGGCTGGCGGGGGGCAGGAGGGGGCGCTGGCGGGCGGGGGCGGGCAGGCAGCCGGGCGGCAGCGCGGCGGGGTCCGGCGTGGGCCGAGGAGCGGGGCAGCCGGGCTCCGCGGGCTCCGGCCGGCTGGGCTTGGGCCGCAGGTAGCTGTGCAGGGTGCCGAGCAGCTGGGCCCGCGTCACCGGGCTGGCCTCGTGCACGTAGGTGGCCAGGCGCAGCAGGCACTCGCGGAAGCCGGACAGGTAGCAGCTGGTCAGCGCCTCGGAGTCCGGGCTGGGCGATCGGGCGGCGCCTGCGGCGGGGCGGGGGGAGACAGGGAGGCGGGAATCAGGGCGCGGGGCGGCGCGCGCGTGGGGGAGCCGGGGCGCGTGCCGGCGTGCGTGGGGGCGCGGGGGGGCGCGGGGACGCGGGCGGGCGCGGGGACGCGCGGGGAGGCGCGGAGGAGCGGGAGGCGCGGGGGCGGGGGCGCGGGGGCGGGGAGGCGCGGAGGAGCGGGGGCGGGGCGGGGGCGCGGGGGCGGGAGGAGAGGGGAGACGCGGGGGGGCGGGAGGAGCAGGGGGCGCGGGCGCGGGAGGAGCAGGAGGCGCGGGGGCGCGGGGGCGGGAGGAGAGGGGAGACGCGGGGGGGCGGGAGGAGCGGGGGCGCGGGCGCGGGAGGAGCAGGAGGCGCGGGGGCGCGGAGAGCCGGGCCGGGGCGGGCCCGGGGCGGGAGAGACCCAGCGGGCAGCGGAGGGCGCCGGAGGCCGGCCGGACACAGACACGCCGGCCGCGCGGCCGGCAGCTTCGCGAGGGGCGCCCCGGGGCCACGCCGCCCCCCACCCCCGCGCCTCCGCGGCCCGGCCCCGCGCGCTGTACCCGCTGTACCCGGGGGCTCGGCCCGGCTGCGGTCCCTCAGGTAGCCCACGGCGAACTCCAGGATCTCAGCCTTCTCCACCTTGGGGTTCCGGAGGTTCTGGAGGCGGGACGGAGCGAGGGGAGAGAGACGGGGGAGAGGGAAAGTGGGAGGGGGAAAAGGAGCGGGGCCCGGGCGCGGAGCCCACCCTCGGGCCGCGGGGCCCGGGCCGGCCGGGGCAGACTAAGCAGGCCCCCACGGGAAGGGGACCGGGGGTGCGGGGCTACCGAGAGAGGGGAACTGGGGGGACGGACGTGGGGGCCCCTCGAGGCTCCTCGGCCCCTAGGACACGGACCAGCCCCTTAGGTCTTGGGAAGTCTCCACCCTGACACCAAGGACCGGACACTCGGGAGGGGCTGACCCAGGAGGGCGACTTCACTGACCTGGTCCCGGGTCCTCTCCAGCAACAAGAGCCTAAGCTCCTCCAAGCTCCGATTGATCCGATCCCGACGCCGCTTCTCCACCAGCGGCTTCAGCATCTGTGGGCGGGAAGGGGGAGGCCGGACCAAGCCATACCCGAGACTCAGCCACAGACCAGCTGCCCAGCTCCCCGCTGCAAAGCGTCCGCGGGGCCATCGGCCCCCCACCTTCCTAAACAGCTAATCACAGAATAATGCCAGACCCCCTGCTTCCCCATGCGGTGTTCACCTGCCTCCCCCAAAGTCTCTCCCATTACGAGTCCAGGATTCAGGAATTTTCTCCTTGGTTCACGTTTCCCTACTTCCCTCTCTTCTCCGGTCTTTTTCTATTTTTCTCCTCCCCACTCGTGCCTTATTTATGAGCTTCCTGTCTATATTTCCTACCTTCATGATTCTAGCTTCTCCGTCCCTTTCATTTTCCTGTCCCCCATCTCTGTTTCTATTTCTGCCTCATCTTTTTAATTCCCCCATCTCTATTTTTTAACATGCCTTTCTCTTGTCTCCTTGTACCTCTCTTCCTCCCTCTGTCTTTTCCTTCCTTACAATGGTGATATTTTTCTTCTTCCTCCATCTTTCTCTACCTCTCCCCTCCCCCCCTTTTTAAATTCTGTATATTATGTCTCCATCGATCAGGAACCATTTAATCTTATTGCCTCCTTCCTTCCCCTTCTCCAACCTTTTCTCTTCTCCTTGCTCTCTCCTTATCGATCTTTCTCTAAAACTTACCCCGAGTTTTCCATCTCTCTTATCCCAATCCCTCCTCTCACCCAGGCCCTCTATCCACCATCTCTCTCCCTAGCCATTGTCCCTTTCTCTCCCTCCTACTTTAGTTTTGATTCGTTCCCTCACTTTTTCCTCCAACCCCAATTCTCTAATCTTCCCTAGATTCTCATGTCTTCCTTGTATTCCACTTCCCCCTTTCCTTCCTCTCTTTGTCCTCTGCCCCCCTTCTTCCTCTTTTCCATTTCCATTATTTGGCCCCAGTCTCTGACTACAACCACCTTAGCCTTCTCTTGTGGGTCCTTCTGGTCCCTCCCCCAAAGTTTCCCCAAAGTGGAGAACTTTTCCTGTCCTCCCTTTGTTTTTTCTCTTGACTTATGGGTGCCTTCTCTTCACCCTCTCTCCCTTACCTTGGGACTATCCCTGTTTTCTGCTCGATCCCGGGTCACCATCTCGCATCTGGACCTTGGAGTGGAGCTGGTCAGCACCCACCCAGGGCTTTATAGACCACCAAGGGGCCCAGGGCACCACCTCTCTCCAGCACCGCCTCCAGAACCCCATCCTCCCCGCCCCTCCCACAGCCTATTTCGGCCAGACCAGGTGTGAACGGCCAGCTCAAGACTCCCTGGTCTAAGGACACGAGCCTACCGGAAAGGGGAGGTGTGAGGAAGGGGAGGCAAACGGAGCTAAAAGGAGAAAGGCAGCTTTTTGGGGACTGATGTTTGCCCCAAGAGAATTTGTGTGGGGAGGGGAGGATTGGGGTTAGAATCAGAAAGTTAGTGGCTTCACAAATAGGTCACAGGGTAGTGTTATGGTTGTAAGTGAAGGATGGATTATTAGCAAATACCATTATTATTATTATCATCATCTCATCCTTTTTTGGATGAAGTTCAGAGAGAAAAGAACATATCTCAATCCTGCTGTTATTCTTTTCTGTTCTCAATCCTGCTATAACTCTTCTATTTACCTGTAGTGGTGCTCAGGTGAGAGACAACGTACCGTAATGGCCAGAGAACTGGCCTAAGAACCTCAAGACTGTGACTTCAAGTCTCCTCTCCTATACAATAGTAGCTATGTGGTGGGGTCATACATTGCAGAGAAAGTTCTCCTAGTCAAAGAGGATTTACCCTTTATTAGCGGAATCACAGGTCGAGCTCTTCTTTTTTTTATGCTGGATAGCTTGGATACACTTAAAGTCAGAAAGACTTCAAGACCTGCCCATATTGGCTATGTGATCCTGAATGAACTACTGGCTGTTGCTCTAATTTGGGAGGGGGAATTCTTAATTGGAAGCTCCAGATACCAGTAATCGACACACATAAGCATACATAAGTACATATTACTGCATTTCACATGTTAACACTTCACTTTTTCCATAGCAATATACTGCCAGCAACCCTGTGAACTCTTTCATGTCCTTCACACCAAACTTTTCTAGTGCCTGCTCCCTAGTCCTTCCCTGTTTCCCTTCCTAGATCTTTTATTTAAAGCTCACATTTAATATAGTGCCTTATAGTTTATAAATCAAGTGTCTACAAATTCCTGCTTCCCCATTCCAATCCCTCAAAAGTATTTCTTCCCTACTTTTCCCATTAGCAAGCCACGCTTCTCACTTACATAGTGATTTCACAGGACAGGGATGTGAACACAGCTGGGTTGATGGAGACCCACTCTGGGGATGGGGACAGAGAAACAATGCTTATTGTGTCTTTACTGTCTGAGGGTAAATATGGTACACATGTAAACTCCATGATAGCTTATCTATCATAAGGGACTATCTTATCTGAACCTGAACCTCTCCTATCTCTTCTTGTGTTTTGATGTTAACTGAATTGTGTTCTAAACCTTCAAGATGATATCAGGAGAGGGACTGCCTTGGCCTGTCTCTTTTTCAATGTACACATGTCACTGGAAAGGATAGGAATAATAGCTTACTAGCAGGCTCTTTGCTAAGGGCTTTTTAATTATTTTATTCAATCCTCACCATCACCCAGGAGATAAGTGTTATTTTTCCCATTTTGCAGAGGGGGAAACTGAAATAAAAAGAGGTTCAGTGACTTGCCTAGCATCACATAACTAGTAAGTGTCTGAGGTCAGATTAGAACTTCCTGACTCTGTCCTGGGCACTCTGTCCATCCAATACAAAATTAAGACAAGGCATTTCATGCACATATCAGAGCTGAAGGAGATCTAAGATCTTATCTAGACCAATCTGGTCATTTTATATATGAAGAAACTGAGCCCCCCCCCCCAAAAAAAAAGCACAGTGGCTTGACCAGAGTCATATAATTTGTAAGTGGTAGAACCAGAAGCCAAACCTAGGTCTTTTGACTACCACTTTCCAGTAACTACCGTCCATCCCACCTTTGTCCAAAAAAGAAAAATTTTGATTCTCTCTCTTTGTAGAAAGATAAAAAGAGAAGCAGAGAAAGACAGAGACAAATAAACAGGGAAATACTCAGAAAGACAGGAGAGAAATGCAAGTAGAAAGCCAGTTTTTCCCAGGTCTTTCCTTGTGTTCTGGTAAGGTCCAAAGCCTTGTAAATTCTGCAAAGATCATAAATTTGTTCTCTTGAAAACATCTCAGCCAGTATAATCAGGGCAGGGTGCCCTCAGGTCTACAGGCACAGACTCCCTAGTGAGGCCAAATGGGACTGCACAGATGTTGAGGGGGAGCATTGCTGAAGCCTGAGACCCTCCCCACCCCCCCTGGGAATTTTGGGTCAGATTTGTGGCTTCCTTTTCACCAGACCCTGGTAGAGGAGGGAAAAGTTGTTCACAACCAGGTGTGGGCCCAACCCCTGGCCATATGGGGTGGCCTTAATGACCTAGAGCAGGCAGGGTTGGGAGCAGGGGGCCAGGAAAGGGTCCCTCCTCTCTCTCCCACCATACTTCATCATCAGTTCCTTCCCAGATCAGTAAGGCTCTTATCAAAGTGTCCAGAAGTCTCTCTCTGCAGCCTAGGATCCAGTTCTGATCTGTGCTGAGCTAGGTCCTACTTTTCTGCTGGTACAGGATCCTCCCAAAAGGGATGGAGTCAAGATTTCAGAATATCTATCTACCTTCATCTCAATTCTAACCCTAATTCTGACATGTTACAACCCCAGACTGTAGCTTCTATGTATAGTTTGCTTTGCATACATTTGCATTTTTTTCTATTAGATTTAAGAGTAGAAACCATGTTTTGCTTCTTTTTGTATCCCTAACAACAAATCTTTACTGAATGAATGAACAAAGCATCTCCCAGATCCACCCCTATCTCCTGCAGAAGGAACCCTGCATCCTGGACCCACCATAGCCTGTGAATCCCCTCCAGCCTAGGTGACACTGGAGGAACCTTGGAATCATATATGTAGTAGGCAGGCACTTAGTTAATTGGTAGGCAATTGGCTTCTATCCTTGAAGGAGAGCTAGCTTTGGTTCTGGTAGAAATGTCATTTGAATATCATTTTTGATAGCTTTCTAAAAAATATAAGTATTAAAAAACATTTTTAAATGAAAGCCAGACTTCTATCAGGTTCCTGAAAAAAAAGTTAAGAATACTCTTTTAACCACCAGATTGTAATGACTAGAAAGAACTGTGTGTGACCCTAGGAAAATCAATTACCACAGTCTCAAGTATTAAGTGGGGATAGTGATAAGCAACCAACTTTACAGGGTAGTTGTGAGATAAGAAGTGTAAATAAATATCAATGATCACCCTTGGCTCTTTTTCTTAGGTCTTTGGCAAGGCAAAAGGGGTTAAGTGGCTTGCCCAGGGATACACAGCTAGGTAATTATTAAGTGTCTGAGACCAGATTTGAACCCAGGTACTTCTGACTCCAGGGCCGGTGCTTTACCCACTATGCCACCTAGCTGCCCCTTGTTTTTCTCTTCCATCTCTTTATTTTCTTTTCCTTCCTTTCCTGTCAATCTCAGTTCCCCATTTCTCGTATCTTCACCTCATGCCTTCCTCAGGTGCAATTCTGAGAAAATTCCTTCTCCTCTGATTCCAAGCAAGAGGGCAACTGGGTGGAGGTGGAGAGGGGTGAAACAAGAGTTGAGAGGAGGGTGACTTAAGGAGAATGGTCCCAAGGTGCAGAGGAACAGTTGACTATTGATGGAAGCAGACAAAGAGGAGCTTTGGTCAGAATACTACAGCTTCTCATTCTGACTTTTCTAAGAATTTTTTTCTCCTAATCTTTTATTTTCTCTTTTCCTTCTCTATATATCCTTTTCATCTCAACTATCTCTGCATTTTCCCCCTCAGTCTTCCATTCCATTTTCTCTGTGTCTCCTGTCTTTCTCTTTTGTTTTCTCTCCAGGTATCTATCTCCCAACCCCTCTCTCCCAGGCTCTCAAGCCCTTGGCTTCTCTGGGAAGATCATTGACACAGAGAAGTTATTGACACCTTCCCTACCCTCTGTTTTCCACATCTCTTTGATCCTGCACGCGCCTGGGCCCGAGGCCCACGGGCCAGATGTAGCAGCCACTTGTGAGAACCCAGCATGCATACCTGTAGGGAAGAAGGAAGAGTTTGGAGGATCTGAGAGCAGAGACACCCTTGGGCCCAGAGTGTACTCTCTTTGTGTCTCCGTTTCCCACTGCTTATTTCTCTGTCTCTGAGCCTGTGTCTTTTTTCTTTCCCATCTGCTCCTCTTTCACCCAGACTGTCTTCCCTGCTACTGCTGCTGCTACTCCCTAAACTCCTGTCTTTCCATGCTGTGAGAACAGCTTATTTGGGCAGTAAGGTGTGAAACAGGAGGTTTTGCTAAAGGGTGGAAGGGAGAAAGTGGTGGGGGAGACAAATGGGGGACAAACAAATGGGACAAACTAGTTGAAGAAAATGGAAAGGTGGAATGAAAGGGAAGGAGACCAAAAATAGAAAAATGGAAAATGGGTTAGGCAAGTGGAGTCATAAAGCCTAACGAGGTCTTCTGGGAAGGAATCCACTGGATGAGGAACTGGACCTGGAGATTTTCTGTGCTGGGACAGTGAAGGCCTGAATCAATGGCTTTGGACTGTGAAATCTTGGGGACTGCCTTTGATATCTCCCTTTGGTTTTTCCTGGAAGAGCTACGATAGAAAAAGGTCACCGTCTTGGGGTCAGTGAGGGGTTGTGATAGGTAGGAACTGACTAAAAAGGGTCTGGATGGTCTCTGACGGTCTCTTTCAAGCCCCAAAATGCTTTTGGATTCTGCCACAAGTGACTTGTATGCAAATCACTCTGGATATATCCCAGCTTCTCTGGCTCCCAGACACCCGGCAAGCGTCTGGGGGGACGGGGAGGGCTGTCAGCTCGTGTCCTCCACGCGTAGGACCCTGTGGGGCGGAAACAGAGCACAGCTGGTCAGGTGTCACTGATCCCCCCCAGCTGTGCAACAACTTTATGCTTTAATTCCCATGCCTAGCTGCTCCTCCTGCTTCGGCTCTTCAAAGGAAGGGGAGATGCAAGGCTAAGGCGACCTACTTTTTCTGTCCCTAGAGTCCTGGTTTTACTGAAAGTCTTGGGAGCTAGAAGGGTGTAGGTGGCAAGGGATGGGAACTTATAAATTTAGTGTCACATTCTTAAACGTTGGAAAGTGCAGAATAAGTGCTCCTTCCTACCCTATCGCCTGAGAAGAATCTTCTCCCCTTCCTTCTTCTCCATGATTCTCCAACTTTCTCTGGCTCTCTACAATCTCCTCTAAATTCTCTGTGGTAGCCCCTTCTTGTGGAATCTCATAGGACTGAAAGGTTTAAGAAAGGATAGAGCAAGGAGATAAAAGAAATAGTCCTATCCAGTGGGGCCAGTGAGCTGGGATGTGATTAATTCAGCAAGTTTATTGCTTCTCCTATTACACTTAAATGAATAGAATGTTTAGAGTTAAAAGTGACTCAGCTAGTAAGTGGCTCGGTGAAAATATTTTGGGGAGGGGGTACATAAAAACAAAAGCACCAAGATAGTAATAAAAGCAGGAGAACTTCAGCTGAGACCTAAATGCTCCCTATATGACAGTTCTCCCCCTCTCTCCCATTGCAATCCCCTATTATGCTCGTGTGGTCATAGTTTTGGATCTTCCTTGATTCTTCATCCCATCTCTTATAGAGTAAGGACCTGCAAATTCAGAGCTGGGGGAATAGGAACATAGTATTTGGGTGCCTTAGACTTAAGAACTTGCAGGTTCTTAAGACTTGGAGGGGCTAGTACAGGAGGGCAAAGGCTCATCGAAGCCCAAGGAAAGGAAAGAGGTGATACCGACAGTGGGGGAGGGAGCCCAGTACTCGGTGGCCTGTGCCTTTGAAGAAGGATTTCCCACGGTCTGAGTGAGATCAAAGTCAAGGAGATAGCAACCCTGGTGGGATTGCAGGGAGGAAATTGGAATCTGGAAGAATGTAACTTAAGTAACAGTTTGAGGATAGGACACGGGAAGACTTTATATTCAATATGTTAGTAAGGCAGAAATGTAGGCACTGAATGGAGGTATCACTGGACTGGAGAATACTAAAAGACAAGATAATGAAAGTTTCAAAGTTTTCATAGCACTTTACAAATATCCCATTTTATCCTCACAACAACCCTAGGTTGTAAAGTACTGTTATTTTCCCTATTTTTATAGATGAGGAAACTAAGGCAGGCAGTGTCAAATAAGTGACTTGCTCATGACCTGTGAGGATTCAGATTCAGATTCAAACTCAGGTCTTCCTAACTGCAGGTCCAGTGACCTATCAACTTCTCCATCTAACAATCTATATCTTTAAAGATAAAGTTAAATATCCAAATTTTCAAAAGAGGGAATAGGGTGTAATTTGGAAACTAAAAGACCCAAAAGTCTGATAATGATTCTGGCAAAATTTTGGAACATTATCAAAAAGATGGTTACAAGCATTTAGAAACAGAAGCAGGAATCATTAAAAGTTGGCTTCATTAAATGTCAATGCTAGAGTAGCCTGATTTCTCTCTCCCCACCCCCCCACCCAACAGGGTTAATAAAGTAGTAAATAAGAGTTTATCCTTAATACTCTTCTACTAAGATTAGAAGCTTGGCACAAAGCTCAGGTATTTAAAAATCTCATTCTTTCCAATGAAATCTGCAGATTGCTAACAAAATCAGATATCTTTCTTTGATCTCTTTTTTTAGGTTTTTGCACGGAAAACAAGGTTAAGTGGCTTGCCCAAGGCCACACAGCTAGGTAATTATTAAGTGTCTGGGATCAGATTTGAACCCGGGTACTCTTGAATTGAGGGCTAGTGCTTTATCCACTACGCCACCTAGCCACTCCAAGACCAGAAATCTTTTTGAAAAGACTACTGCACAAATTTTGTACTTATTTGGCATGTATGTGACTACAATCAAGATATTGATACACAAGAAGCTGCTAGAATAGGAAATTATAGACAGATTCTTTTGTTGTTGTTGTTGTTGTGTGTTTTTTTAATGTTCCACTTTACTCTCTGACCATTTTCTCACTAGATGTCTTGCTGCCCAGTAAACACCCCCAATCCCTACCACATCACCCTGCTTTCTTAATCCTGGACTATAATCAGATCAAATCTTATCTTGGAAGTGGTTTGTCATTTTACTCCCCTATGGTCCAGTTACCATTTCTATAACTGTCCCCCCCCCCAAAAAAAAAATAGGAACCTCTTCCTACCAGTCTCCTATTTGTATTCTCTGCCTCATTATACTTTTTGAGGTCAGGGACTGTTTTTGACTTTGTGTTTGTATTCCCAGTGTTTAGCACATGGAAAGTACTTAAAAACAATTAATTAATTGATCTCTCAAACTATCTTTAAGGACAAGCTAGAGCAGTATGGGCCAGATTACAATTAAGATTCAGGACAGATTCCTAATCAAAGGCAGGTATAAATAATGATATGCCTCAAGGAATCGGTCTGGTGTTGCTCAATATTTTTAACAATGACTTAGATGCTTGTCAAATTTGTAGGACACAGAAAACTGACAATAGCTAACACATTTAATGACAATTCAGATCCAAAGTTATCTTGATAACCTAAATCCGAATCAATGAAATCAGACAACTCTGCAGGATATAAATCACAGGTTACTTGCCAATCTACATTGGTAAAGGGTGTTTCCTCAATGAGAGGTCTCTATACTGAAGAAATCACAAGTCCAACCCTTCCCACCCAACCAGTAAATCTTGGATTCAGAATATCAGTCACATATACAGGAACAGGGTCTATGGAAAAGATTAGGGTAGAAAGTTAAGAGGGCTATGAAGATCTGAGTCAATATTGTGATAGGACAAAAAAAAAAACACTGCACTTTTATGTCAAGGCAAACATGCCTTCTAGGATCAGATCATATTTGAACTGTTGTCCTCAGTTCTGGGGGAGCACATTTTAAAAGGAGAGAAATTGGTATAGTGGTACAAAAATTGAAGCAATGATTTAGGGGGAACATGATAGCTGTCTTTAAAAATCTGATGGGCCTTTATGGAATAAAGGGATTAGACTTGGCTAATTTATCCACAGAGGACTCCAAGTTATTGGAGGAAAGTTCCTAACAATTATAGCTACATGAGAGGAAAAGGGGCTTTCTCAGACCCTCAGAAGGTTCTCCCCACTGGAAGACTTCAAATTGAGACTGGATAACTACTTGTAAACTTTGTAGAAGGGATTCCTGTTCATGTCCAGGTTAAACAAGATAGATTCTGAATTCTTTCCAACTCTGATATTCTAAGGCTCTGGGAAGATGGATTGAGGAACTAGGTATGTAGTTTCCTTCTTTGTAAAATTAAAGGGTTGTGCAAAAATATAGCATCTCTTTTTTTTTTTGGTAGTGGCAGAGAGATAATAAAAGGGTGTTCATCAACTAGGGAATGGTCAAATTATGGTATGTGAGTGTAAGTAATATATGCTATTTTAAAAACATTTTAAAAAACGAGGAAAGGGGTGGTTTCACAGAAATCTGGGTAGGTTGATACGATCAAATGCAGAGTGAAGTGGGCAAAAATAGAACAATTAATGCAATGAAAACATTGTAAAGACAGACAACATCGAAAGACTTAAAAACTGAGTGATGCAACGATCAATTGTAATTCCTGAGGATTGATGCTGCAACATGCCATCTACTTTTTTTTTATTTTAGGTTTTTGTAAGGGAAATGGGGTTAAGTAGTTTGCTCGAGGCCACACAGCTAGGTAATTATTATTTGAGGTCGACTTGAACTCAGGTCCTCCTGACTGCAGGGCCGGTGCGCTATCCACTGCGCCACCTAGCCGCCCGTACTGTCTCTTTCTTGACAGAGGAATGATGGACTCAGGGCTCAGAATGAGATATATGTATTTTTTGTTAATGTCAATTGAGGGATTTGCATTGTTTTACTATGCATATTTGTTATAAGGTTTTTTTCTTTTTGCAAGGGTTCAGAGAGAAAGGAGGGAGAGAAAGCAGAATTTTGTTGTTTGAAAAAAATTTAATTGTAAAAAAAAAGGAACAAGAAAATACTAGATTTGTTTTCGGAAGACAGGGGTTCGTGTCTTTGTTACTTACTTGGATGTCAGGGCATCACCTTCCTGATGTCATGGGCCTCTTCAAGGACGAAGTACAACCAACAACCTGCGTGACTCGGGCAAATGAGTGAACCTCATTCCTCAAATCTTCCTCTGGGCAAATATAAGGGTCAGACTACGAGACCGGGCGTCCTTTCCGGCTCTAAGGGAATGATCCTCCTGGCAGAGAGGTGGGGGACTACGGGAACAAAATGTGGCGTTGATCTAGTGACCCCGGAGGTTGGTTTAATAACTTTTTCCCCCAAGGCTGGGATGGGTGACAGCATTTACCTGCCAATGACCGTGTGGTGAAGAACAAAGCAACCAGAGAGCTTCAATAAAACGCTTTCGCGTGGTGCGAGGTCTTGGTGTGGTCGGGGCGGCGGGGCCCGGAGCGGGCACGGAGGGGTGCGGCAGAAGCTTGGTGCCCACCCTTCAGCCTCGGGGCCTCCCGGGGCGGAGCGCCAAAAGCGCGGCGGCCGCTGTGAGCAGGATTCGAACCTGCGCGGGGAGACCCCATTGGATTTCGAGTCCAACGCCTTCACCACTCGGCCATCACAGCTGCGCGGGGCCGCGCCCGCCCGGCCCTACCAGGCTCTCCGCAAGCCTCAGTGCCCGGCCCGGCCGGCTCCGCGCAGGCGCCGGGCCTCAGCAGCGCCCGCCCGCCCGCCCGCCCGCCCGCCTGCCCGCCGCTCGCTGGCACGCACGGACGCACGGACACATGCACGCGCACACACACTCACACACGGACACACGCGTACACACACACACACACACACACACACACACACACACACACACACACACACACACGCACGGCGCCTGCACTCGCCTCTTCCCCCCGCCCGGCGCGGGGCCGTGAGAAGGGCAGGACTTGGCACAGACCAACTCCCCCGCGGGGAGCCCTGCCCACTCGCGCCGCCCCGGGGCAGCGAGGCCGGGATCCTTAGCCACGCGCCACAAGCCACAGCGGCGGCACCGAACTCGTGCCCAGGGCCGGGTGCTTAGGGGCTGCTGAGCTGCAGGAGGTGCAGGGCTCGGGGAGTCCGGAAGGCCTGGCACGCGGCCGGCATTCACCGGGCATTTGGGGACCTCGAGGGCAGCTGGCCCGCCCTGCCCGCCCCAAGCTCTCCACAGGTCATGGATCTCCAGCTTCTACACACACACCACACACGTATGTCCAACTTCTCCCTCTTACACACACACATGTACCTCCAGCTTCTACACACACACCACACACGTATGTCAACTTCTCCCTCTTACATACATACATGTACCTCCAACTTCTACACACACACACCACACACATATGTCCAACTTCTCCCTCTTACACACACATGTACCTCCAGCTTCTACACACACACCACACACGTATGTCCAACTTCTCCCTCTTACACACACATGTACCTCCAGCTTCTACACACACACCACACACGTATGTCAACTTCTCCCTCTTACATACATACATGTACCTCCAACTTCTACACACACACGCCACACACATATGTCCAACTTCTCCCTCTTACACACACATACCTCCAGCTTCTACACACACACCACACACGTATGTCCAACTTCTCCCTCTTACACACACACACACCTCCAACTTCTAGATGCACACCACACATATACACATATCTCCAACTTCTCCACACATGTATCTCCAACTTCTCCCTTACACACACACATGTATCTCCAACTGCTACACACACATATCTCCAACTTCTCCCTCTTACACACACACATGTACCTCCAACTTCTACACACACACACCACACACATATCTCCAACTTCTCCCTCTTACACACACATGTATCTCCAACTTCTACACACACACATGCACACACCACAGACACATGCACACGCACACACACACACACACACACACACATACATACCCTCTCTTCCCTCCCTGCTCTCCTCTTCCAAGGCTCACAGCCACAAACTGTGCAGTCTGGCAGACTCCAACCTCCCCCCCTTTGGTCCAGGCACTAGCCTGAAGTCCACCCCGCTCCTCTCCACCATCAGCAGGTGCCAGTCCTGAGAGGACAAGGGTGGTGGTGGTGGTGCCAAGGAAGTGAGGATTATGCACTTCTCACATTTGCACAACTGATTCAGAGAGACACGTGGCGTAGCAGTGGAGACTACAATCTGGGCACTTCCTCCACCTTATAACAGAGACCTGCACCCTGACTTCCCGGATTCTGGGAAGGAGGACGTTAAACACCAGAATCCAGGTCCTATGGGGAAGGACCGTAGGAGGCCGCCTGAGGCCAGGCCAGCTCACCAGCTTCTTGCGGCCTGCAGTGCCTATTCTTCTACATTGCACCCCGTGCAAAGCAAACAGCCTGAGCGAGGAGGGGGCACTGGATGAAGGCAGTTGGACCGAGTTCTGCTTCTGCCCCTCATAAGCTACATGGCCTTGAAGAAATCACTCCCTGGGTCTCAGTAGAGGAGGGCAAAGAGACAGGCGGCATCTCAAGGGTTCTTCCAATTTCCCACTGAATGTTAGAATCCACTCTTTTCCACATACTGGGCCCCTCTTCCCCTCCCATTAAAATAGGCTTCTCTGTGCAGCTAAACTCCACAAGCCTCCCAGCCCAGGACTGGTGCACCCCTGCATACGCTCCTCCCCCAATTTGATTAAAATCCTGAAACAATCTTGAAGACAACCAAAGTGATAACAGAAAAGCCCTGGTTCCCAACAGACTTCATGCCACAATGTCTAGTTTCAGGTTTTCTGTTTTATATCAAAAGAGACAAGACACGTCTATCAAAAACACAAAAATATTACTAAAGATGGTGGGGCATAGCTGAAGACACCCGAGTCCCACCCTAAGGGGCAGCAGCACCAGGGACCCATAGTCCTCTACTCTCCCCAACCCAAAGGAGATAGGGATCTGGATACCTAGGGTCTGCTTGGACCTCAGGTACACAATCCCTGATGCCTAACCTCTTCCCTTCCCTGCCAAGGATGGGAGATGAGAAGGGAATCAGACCTTTGAGGAGAAAAACAAAGGGAGAGTTCCCCAATAAATAAGTATTGTTAAGAGTTTCCACACCTGAAGCAGCAGTGTTCTTGCTCAGTTGGAATTGACAAAGTTATTCTTCTCTTTAAGTAGGATTTCATCTTTTGGTGGTAGAATCATCTCCAAGAAGATGAAGAGGGAGACCCCTATTCTGGTTGGTCCCTAAGAAGCCCTGACTGCTTAACTGCTTACCCTCAGGTACCCTAAGGAAGAGGCAGGATTGTGATTGTTCAACTAGAAAGGGCCAATACTCAGGGGTACCTGTCCCTGGCTGCCTGAAAGGCAAAAGCAAATCTCAAAATTGGAATTTGTTGTTGTCTTGAGAGGATGAAACTTTTCATTTGTTCCTTCCCCTATTTCATTGACAGAGGTAAGGCCAGGACTCTTTGAATGACTCCGAAGCGAGAGTTTAGCTGGTGGTTTTTGGAGCAGGTAATTCGGAAGTAGACAGCTCCCCACCTTGCTCCTCTTCCTCCATGGCTGTGTCTGGGGAGGCCCCATCCCCATCCTCTTCCATTGGCTCTAACCCCAGTCCATCCAGTTCAGGAAAGAGTGTGTCGTCCGGGAACTGGGGATCTGGGGTGCTGCTGCCACAGTCTACACAAGCCTGGAGAGGAAAGAACACAGCATCAGGATCTACCAAAACAACTCACTAGTCTCCTTCACTTCCCACTCCTAGAGGTATTACCCATTTCCCTAAACCCTGAAGTACTCACCATCACATCCAGGGCCTGGGGCAGCCGGCCCTTCCGCACCCAGGAATGCACAGCACCCAGCTCCCGACGCTGCTCTTCGGAAAACCGAGGCTGCTGTTTCTGCATGGCACGCAGCCTCTCTCGGTCCTGTTGCAGCACTGAAGCCATATCCCTACAAGGACAGGAAAGAATAGACAGAGTAGGTTGTAAGTGGAGGGTCTAGAAGCCAGCCTCATTCCCGGTTTCCAGTATTTAGGAATATGTGGGTATTCCCTCCCCTAGGACCTTACCAACTTTCTATCATAAAATGCCACTTGCCTCTGCCCTCACCATCCTCTTAACTTTTCCTTCTTCATAGCTTTTTACTCTTTCTCCTCAACTCATCCTGACACTACCCTTCCTCCTTTCAGGTTTCTTACCTGGAGGGCACTTGATAAGTCATCATGACCCTATGGTCAGCATTAGCCATGAGTAGCCAGATGGGATCCTGCAGCACATACTTAATGACCTGTTCCCCAGGTCCTGTCCCTGGGTCCACCCCAACCTGGGTCCCTGTTGGCTCAGCCTCAGAGGAGTCTATACTCCCAAAGTACTTGCTGGTGTGGCTGCTTTGGCTGCTGCCTGAGGAAAAGAGGAGGAAAAAAAAAAGAGTCAAAGAACTGTCTTCCTGTTTTAAAAGGGAAAGAAAAGAAGAGATGGCTTCAGGGGAAGTGGAGAGATGTGGGTGGGGAGCCAGGATTGTTCATCTTAAAGGAAGATGATCAAATGATGTCCTCCTCCTAAAAAAAGGACTTGTAGGAAAAGAAGCCCCAGGTACTCACGAGTGATGCTAGCCGAGGTGCTTCCACCATGGGAGCCAGAGCCAGAAGCCAGGGAGCCTGATGCAGCTGAGCCAGTGCCAGATCTGGAGTCCTCTTGGAGCAATAGCTCCAAAAGGTCACTGGAGCCTGACAGTGCATCTTGGTTAGAAGATTCATTCATTTCCACCTAGGCAGGTATGAGGATGGGACCGGGAATCAGAGGCTCAAGCTTGGAAAGAGTCAAGCTCTTCCCCTTCATGCTGCTCCTCTCCCTCTGAATACCCATGTCCCCAAACTCAGTAGCCCCCTCCACAATTAAGAAGCTTGTCTTAACGTCATAAAAGAGAAATAGTTCACAGCCTTGAGGAATTGACCCTCTGTAGTCTACTTCCTTCAAATTCTCAGGCTGAGCAGAAAGACAAGAAACAGAAATCAGAGGAAGAGGAGAAAGACAGGGTTGAGAAAGAGGAGGTGCATGGTGGGAGAGACACAGGAGGAGTTACAGACTGACATAAGAGTAGAAGGGGGTAAAAAATGGAAGAAGGATGGAAAACAAAAGATAGAAATAGATCCAAAAACCCCAAGAGCTAGCTATCAGCAGGGAGATAGAAATACTAAAAGGGACAATGTGGAAAGTCTGTGGGGGTATGAAGATGCTTACCAGTCCAGTCTCTGGCTGTGTGGTCTCCTCTACTGGAGGAGGGGGCCTAGAATTATTCCCAGGATCCCCAACTCCTCCTTCGCCCCGGGAAGTCTCCTCAAGCTGCAGCAGATTCAGTTGGAGTGGGGAACTGCAGCGTGAGTTGAACAGGGGTGAATCAGGGCATTGGGGAGGGCTAGGAGGTATAGGAGGTAAAGTTGGGGAAGGAGAACAGGGTACAGGGGTGAGAGGCCTATCTGATAGAGCCTGAGGAACTCCACAAGGATAACTGGTAGGGGGAGAAGGGAACAAATAGTTGGGTAGGACCAAGGCCACCATAGGGGTTACCAAGGGAGAAGAAAAGGGTGAAGGAGATGGAGTAGGAGCTGAAGGTTGAGGGCAACCTCTGGTTGAAAAAATGGGGAGAGGGTAAGTTGGCACCACTGTTGGGAAAGCAGCAGTGGTGGGTGGGTTGGGTTGAGGGGGCCATGGAGTGGTTGTAGGGGTTGGGGAAGGATGAGAGGTATAACCAGGGGCCTCAGTCAGAGGAAGCTGATGGTGCCTTGAACGTTTAGCTTTTGATTTGCCATGGTGGCGGCGACCAGAAGGAGTGGGACCATGGCAGCAGCCTGTGAGAGGGCAAGAGAGAGGTTAGTGGACTTGGCCACATCTTCCAATAAATGCCCCCTCACCCACTACCACCATTACAATGACGATTCATTCATACAGAACTTGATGTTTACAAAGCACTTGTGCAGAATTGGGAAATTGAGGCTAAGGAGGAGTAAATATTGAAATCCATTATGTGGATACTGATCTCCAAGCTTGAAGTTCAGTGTTCTTTCCACTATAACCCACTGCCACTGGTCTGACAAACTAAAGCCATAAAAATGCAATGGGGGACACACCTTAGGAAAGTTCAAAGACACATCACTTTCTTGCCTAGATAGATGGGAGCAGTTCTGGGGATATGAGGGGGCTGAATTAGGAGGAGGCTTCAGGAATAGTCACAGGAGGCAGGGAAGAGAGACGTGAATGGGGGTTCATTAAGAAAGAGTAAGAATTATGAGGTGTAAAATGGATATTTTTTTTGGGTTTTTAAAAAATTTATTTAGTATTTTATTTCTCCCCAGTTACATGTAAAAACAATTTTAACATTCATTTTTAAAACTTAATTCATTCCCTTCCTTCTAACCCATCACCCCAGTGAAGGAGGCAAACAATTTGATATAGATTATATATGTATAGTCACGCAAAACATATTTTCATATTAGTCAAAGATAAAATTTAAAAAGTTATGCTTCAATCTGTATTCTGACCCCATCAGTTCTTTCTCTGGGGATGGATGGCACTTTTCATCCTAAGTCCTTCAGAGATGTCTTGGATCATTGTATTGCTGGGAATAGCTAAGTCACAGCTGACCATTTTACAATATTGCCGTTACTTTGTATACAGTATATTTCACTTTTCATCAGCTCAGGTTAAATTTTTCCAGGTTTTTCTTAGAGCATCCTGCTTGTCATTTCTTATAGCACAATAGTATTTCATCATAATCACACAGCACAATTTGTTCAGCCATTTAAAATGGATAATTTTGATTACATTAAATTGAAAAGTTTATATACAAATAAAACCAATGTAGCCAAGATTGGAAGAAAAAAAGAAAATGTTATAGACAGTTTCTTGGATAAAGGGCTCATATCTCAAATATACAGAGAACTTTGTCAAATTTATAAGAATATTAATCATTCCCCAGTTGATAAATGATTAAAGGATATGAACAGGATGTTTCTGGATGAAGAAATCAGTCATCTATAATTGTATGAAAAAAATGCTCTAAATCACTAATATAATGGTATACTATTGTGCCATGAGAAACGATGAATTGATTGATTTTAGAAAATCATGAAAGCCTTGTAGAAAATAATGAAGAGTAAAATGAGCAAAAATACTGTAAATAGTAATAATATTGTTCAAAGGAAACTAAATAAGGATTTTATACATCTTCTTGGGTTTTTCCTCTACTAATAAAAAAATCTTCCATTATCTCTGGCAGGAAAGGACTGGGAGTGGGATTGCTCTTTGCTCAAACCACACACTCTCACAGGTTGAAGTCCTAACTTCTCCTTCAAATCCATATAACATTTTTCTTCTTTTCCTGAACTAACCCTGTCTCTCTTCCTACTCCACTACTACAGGCAACATCACTATTTTAAATATCTCCTCTTTCTAGGACAAATTCAAGAGTTGGTAGTGGGGAGAGGCCTAGGGGTGAAATTACCTCGATTGACAGGGGGTGAAGGTCCCATGGAAAGGGTATCAAAGACACGGAGTTTGCTGAGATCCCGAAATCGGGTGAGAAAGGCCTGCTCCTCTTTCTGTGTATGAAGTGACAATACAGCTTTGGTCAACCCCACAGGGCGGTAAGCATCAGGAATGGGGTCAGGAGTAACCATCGTTGGACTGGGAACTGGAATAGAGGTTAGGCCAGGCAACTCCTCCATCATGACAATATCTGTAAGAGGTAAAAAGAAGTAGAGGAAAAAAGTTAAAACAGGATTCATTCCTTACATATTCATTCATCATTTTGACATTAGCCCCCTCTCTCCTCATTTCTCATATGTCCCAGTCCTCTTACCTGTCCATCCTCCTTGCTTCAAAGAGTCTTCCTTTACCCACAAAAATTATCACCTTCCCTCCCCCAAATAGTTTCAGTCTGAGTGTTTATATTGGTCATATGAGGGATAATGAATAGTCCTGTGGGGGAGGGTTCCTTGCCCATGCAGAGCTCTTTAGGGGAAAAATAAATGTTCTAACCCATTCTAGCAGTTTTTATCCTATTGAGAAGGCCTCCTTATGACCTCTTTTTCCATCTCATTATGGAGTTATATATATTTTTTCAGATCATCATTGGAAGGGACATCATCATTCCATTATCTCCTCTCCAGTTCTAACCATTGTTATTTCTCTGATCTTTCCTCTCCCTGTTCTCTATCTCAGGAGTTTTAATGGATAATAAATTCAGGAAAAAAGAGAATAGCAAATACAATGGGTAAGGGGAAAAGATTGGGAGGAGGAAGAGATCACAGATAAGAAGCACAGCACAACACAGTTAAGTTCTGGGGTTGAAAGAATGAAGGAGAAATTTTAAATTGATGAGAGGAAAGGAAGAGCAAGGATTAACTGAGAGGTTCAAAAAAAGGTAAAAGTTCAGGGGAAATGCCAGTCAGAACCCCAGAAGATCCCCATTCCAATAAATTGACTCAAAATTGTATTAGAGATTATCAAAACACATGAGGGTGAAAAAGGCCAAAAAAAGGGGGGGGCAATACTTCACTCCAAAAGCAACAGCACTTGACCAGCCAACCCATGGCTTTAGCCCACCCCTCCCTCCAATACCACACACCCCCCATACCCGACTCCGGGGGCTTCTTGTCTCCTACATGGACGATAGTAGAGCTGAAGCTACACTGACTGGTGATGGATACCACACTCTCCGCCTTATTGGCAAGGGTGAGCGGAGTCAGTGGACCTCCCACCACTGGCTCCTTCTGGAGGGGGGCCCCCTCCCGAGACAGCTCTTCTGGTAGATCTGTGCAAAGAGACAAGCACCAGTTAGGAGGTGCAGTGTGATGAAAGTGAGTATGGGAAAGGGAAATGCATTAATGGAAGAGGCAAAAAGGAACTAGAGAGTAGATCCAAAACTAGAAATATAAAGGAAACAACAAAAGGATACAGGAAAACCATTTCCATGAGAATATGAGGAAGGGAAAAGAAGTAGACCATAAAGAAAGTAAAGAACATCAAGGAGCAGAAAGGGAAACCAGGGAAAGGAGCAAGAAAAGAAAAGGAAAAAACATGGCTACGGATCAGAGAGAATATGCTGCTAGGAAGCGAGTAAGAAAAAGAAAAAGACTGGGCAGGGAGACAAGTATTGGACAGGTGAGTGGTTGGGGTTAGGGGAAGATAAGAAGAAACAAGATAGAGAAACACTAAGTAGAAAGAAAAACCCCAAGAGAAAACTGGGGGATGGGGGAGGGAAGAGAATGGCAAGGGACATGAGGAAGGGCAAAGCTTAAGTATTTGGCTTCTTTACCTTTCTTGGGCACTCCAGAACCCTGGCCTGCTTTGTGTCGGTCATCATCGGAGGTGGAGGATGCTGTGTGGGAAGAAGAGGCACATTTCCTCTTTACTGTGTTGGGGACATTGCAGCTCTCCAGGTAACTGAGGAGATGGAGAGAGAGAAAATGAACCAAACTGGAGGAGTGAACAACTTGATGAACAACTTAATAGAATGATATAAGGATACAGAGTGAGGAAGGGGAAATGGGAAAAGGTAAATCACCCCAGAGGAGGTAGAAGAACCAAGACATGTGGTATCCATACCGGATGATGCTGTCCAGGCAATTGATCTGCTGGTAGGAACAATTGGATGGCTCTTTTCTCTCTGAATCCTCTGGTGCAGTATTGACCACAAGAGGCTGGACCTGGTTCAGCCTAGGGGCTGGTTCCAAGGGTCTGCCTGGGAGGTTCCTGGTCTTGAAAGTATCTGGGGCTGGGAACAGCAAAAGTAGAATATTATGAGATGTGATTGTTCCTTGGATATTGTTCCTTTTTGGTTTCTGGGCCCTATCTAGTCATTTTCTCACCTGAGCATGGGGGCCAGTTGGGTTGGGACCGAGAATCAATGAAAACTTGCTGACCCTGGTGCTTCACAAGATGCACATCTTTACAGATCTGCTGGAATGTCACCTGGAGGGGAGGATCATAGAACTGGGATTATTTGAGGTATAAAAAAGAAGAAATACACTGTGGAAAAAAAGAGAGTGACATAAAGAAAGGTAGCCCGGGAAAGGCAGTTGATAAGAAAACAGAAAAGGGCTAGAAAGAGGGAATGGCCAAACAAGAATGGCAACACCAATGATTTTATTATCAATATCATCATCATCATCATCATCATCATCAACACTGAGAAAGGAGCAAGGAGGGTACTCACTGGAGCAGGTGGTCCAGGATGGTCAGTATCTCCACCATTGCTGTCACTGGATGAGCCAGGGCTTAAAAAAGGACCTGGAGAGGTTGGAGGACCTAATCCACACATTCCTGTGGGACTCACACTATGGACTGGCTGAAGAGGAAAAAGAGAATAAAATAATAAGAAAGCTTAAAATTTTCAAACCACTGATTGGTGGGGATGGGAATCTAAGCCTGAGGCAGCCCTTTTATTATAATTCCTTCTATTTTCTCTCACCTGTAGTAGTAGCCGGTGGATCTGTTCTGAGAGCTCCTGGATGTCTGGATCCATAGCTCTTGAGGGGACTGGAACAGGGGCTGGGGGAGTGAATACATCCTCATTTAGGGGAGCCCTAGGGAGGAGTAAGCAGAGAATCAACCTATTGGGGGAAATACAAGTTTGAAGATTCTTTTTTTTTTTTAAAGGTTTTTGCAAGGCAAATGGGGTTAAGTGGCTTGCCCAAGGCCACACAGCTAGATAATTATCAAGTGTCTGAGACCGGATTTGAACCCAGGTACCCCTGACTCCAGGGCCGGTGTTTTATCCACTGCGCCACCTAGCCACCCCAAGTTTGAAGATTCTATCTATAAACATACACAAATACAAAGAATAAATGGCAATCAGACACATATGAGGAAGGATTAGATTCCAGATAAGGAAGATAACCCAGGCATAGAGATGGGAAATAGAAATGTCACAATGAGGGAACAGCAAATAGTTTTGCCAGTGCACCAGGTATGTGAAGGGGAACAATGTGCAATTATCATGGAAAAGATAAAGTAGATATAGGATGAAAAAGGCTTTAGAGATTAAGACCCTTGGTTTAAAACCAATGCATTCGTACTTGACCCCATAGGTAATGGACCAGTCACAAGCTTATTAAGCAAGAGAGTGACATGGTCAGCCCCTCATCTGAGAAATATTAATCTGACAAGTGTTTGGAAACAAGGAAGTCAATCAGGAGGATTAGTCCCAGTGATGAGGGTCTGAATTAGGGTGGCTATGGTACAGGTAGAGAAAAGGAGATGGATGAAAGAGATGTTGTAGAGATAAAATCAAAAACATTTAGTAAATGATCAGATGCAAATGGAGAGAGAATGAGTACAAAAAAAGGAGTTAAGGATGACTTCTAGAGATTGAAAATAATAGTACACTTGATGTGATATGTGGAAATTAGGAATGCTAGATTAAGAGGACTGATAATGAGAGTTGGCAGAGTTTGAGTTGGGGATGGGGAGTGATAGGATAATCTACAAGAGATTCAAGAAGTCATCATATGAAGAATACCATCTGTATCCAGAGAGAGAACTCCTTTAATTTAGGAAAAAACCTGATATCTTATTGTCTGATCTTACTATCTCTTTACTTTATGTTTCTTCCTTAAGGACATGATTTCTCTCTCATCACATTCAATTTAGATCAATGTATACCATGAAAACAGTGTAAGAACTGGCAAATTTCCTTCTGTAGGGGGTGGGGGGAGGGAAGTAAGATTAGGGGCAAAATTGTAAAACTTAAAATAAAATCTTTTTTTTTTTTTAGGTTTTTGCAAGGCAGATGGGGTTAAGTGGCTTGCCCAAGGCCACACAGCTAGGTAATTATTAAGTGCCTCAGGCCAGATTTGAACCCAGGTACTCCTGACTCCAAGGCCAGTGCTTTATCCACTATGCCACCTAGCCGCCCCTTAAAATAAAATCTTTAAAAAAAAAAAAGAAGTCATCATAAAGTTGAACTGCTAAATTAAGTGGCCCAGATTTTGAAGAGGAGGAAGTGAGACTAGAGCAGGGATGACAGCATGAGGTATACTCATTAGAAGTAAGTTGTAGATAGAGACTGATCTTAGAAAGGATGAAGGACAGGGAAAGGTGGAGAGATCATGATATTAGAATGCTGGGAAGTTCTCTTGATTCCACCTCTCAATCCTTGCTTCCCAAATTCTCCAACCCTGGCAAACTTTTGGATCTTCTGTTTACTAGACTGCTCCCTCCAGTTCTCTAAACTCCCTCTCCCCACTCCATCAAGCCTTCACCCTAACAGGATACTCACGTTCTAACTTTGTGTCTACCCAAAACGAAGGCCACTTTTCGGCTCCAGGGATGGACGAAGCCAGCCCAACTGGTATCCATGGTGACATATTCCCCATTTCGAGCACAAAAGCGGATGGGGGAGTGGTCAAAAGGTTGGCCCGATAGCTGCAATACTGTAGGATAATTAAGAGGGGAAAATAGGTTAGTGGAAGCAATACAGGAAAATAGTTAGCTGGGGACTTCAGTCTAGGGGGAAAAGGTACATCAGAAGCAGAGATATGCAGGGAGAGGAGCTGCTGGAAGAAAGAAGAAAAAGCAGAGAGCTAGGCAGCAAACAGCCAAAGCAGTCAGAGAATAAGGTCTGAAGGAGACAGGAAATAAAAATGGCATCATGCAGGAGAGCTCTAACAAGGGGCAAGAAAGGGATAGCCCTCTTTAGGGGACTTACTCTTCTTGTGGATTGCCAACATGAGAGGTCGGTCTTCTGGGTGCAAGAAAAGGAGCACTGGTGCCCCCAGTAGGTCCTGGGGCAAGTATCCCAGCAAGGGGGCAGCCCTAGAAGATATCATTGAAAGAGACCTCAGTCCTCAAGACCTCATGCTCCCAATCACTTGATTTCCCATATTCCTAAAGGATCCTACTGTTCAATCCTTCTTAGCCCCAGAATCTTTCATTATCATTTTAGCCCCATTTATCTTCAAACATTTTATATCAAATTGTTTGCCACCATGGCAAGAGGGGTTGGGAGGGGAAAAAAAGTTTTGGAAAAAAATCTTATAAGAAAATGAATACTGAAAACTATCTGTATATGTAATTGGAAAAATAAAACACTATTAAAAAAATCTTGGCACAAAGTCCCTCTTCTCAGGCTTCACCTTTCATCTACATCTTGGAACAGACAGCTGGGTGTGTGCCGTGTTGTGAAGATCCTCTTGTCTGGGGGAATCCTGGGAGCTGGAAAAAGCAGGCGTGATCATCACTTGGAATCTTTGACAATAACTCCAACAACAACCTCTCTTACCAAACAACTCTAGCCTTGCTAATCCTATATTATCTCTTCTAGTCTCTGTTCTCTCTTACTAGAATCACATCTTAGAACTAGAAGATAACTGTTCCAGTCCTTTACCTTGAAGCTAGGAATGCTCACTGGATAGATGAGGCCACTGAGATACAAGAGGCTATGGAACTTTCCCAAGGTCTAAAAGAAGCTAATAAGCGAGAGAGGAAGATTAGAAAACCAGACCTCCAGTCTTCTAATTCAGTATTCCAATCATTCTTTTTTTTTAGGTTGTTTTTTTTTTTGCAAGGCAAATGGGGTTAAGTGGCTTGCCCAAGGCCACACAGGTAATTACTAAGTGTCTGAGACCGGATTTGAACCCAGTTACTCCTGACTCCAAGGCCAGTGCTTTATCCACTACACCACCTAGCCACCCCCCAATCACTCTTAAAGAAAAAGAAAATAACTATTGGGAGCCAAATTCACCATTTTCAACGGTTCCTTCACTAGTAAAAATCTGATTCATTTTCTTTTGTCATGCATATCTGGATCTCCTTGGTCATATTTTATGCTCCTCATCTTTATTACCCAATTCTTTCTTGATTTCCCCATTCTTTTACCTCTTTCCCTCCCTGTTTCAACCCCCTCAGTTTTTCTTTCTACTTACCCTCGTAGCCAGAGTGAATGCGTTCAGCAATTAGCAGACAGCATGGCTGCGCAGGGGATCCATCTGAGAGCTGGATCTTAGTCACATAAGGAGTCAGTCGAAATGGCTGGTAGCGGGGACTTTGTTCCCGATCTGGGCCACCCCTGGTTTTGGAAGGAGAGATGTAACAGGGAATAGGGGGGAATGAATGAATACCTTTCTCTCCCTACTCTCTATCCATGATACTTGTCTACCCAACCACCTCAGACCACAAGACAGATGTGAAGTGAATGCTTAAAGCAAAGACAAACAGACACCTTCCTGTTCTTCCCAATTTGCTCTATTTTTTTCCTCCAGCTTACCTGATCCTGCAGAAGACTGATTTCTCTTGTGTGAAATCCATGGGGCCCGAACCTGGGGAAGACAACGATGTAGGTCAGTATCATCATGCCTCCAACTTCTAGACCATTTCCCTATATTAAGAGATCTCCAAGGCCAGGGATGCTGAGTTCTCCATTGTTCTTTCATGTCTGAGGCTCCTTACCTCCATGGCTAGAAATCAGAGGGTATTCACCCTCACTCCTACTATAATTTCTTACCCCTTTTCTATTATTTTATTGCCCATCTCATACCAGCCCAACCTCCAAGTTTTCTTTCCCCAGTCCTCACCAGCAGAGGCCCTGGAACCCCATGTGGGCAGACGAGAGGGAGTTGTGGAGCCATAGAAGACAGCCACATCCTGGGGAGCCAAGAGCTCTGAGAACCGGGCACCCCGGAAAACTTCTCTCTTACAGCGCAAAAGAACAGCTGCTTGATCCGAAATATAGACAATCCGGCCGGTGAGAAAAGAAACAGCAACAGAGAAGGTATCCTGGGAAGAAAAGAGGGCAAAAACAAAAAAGACTAATGTCAGGAGCTGGTCTGAGCAGTCATCAATAGAAAGTTGCCCAATAAAGGGAAGAAAGTGTAGGGAGCAGAGCTAAGGAAGGGAAAGACAGAGAAAACAAGCATTCCTATAGCATCTACTATGGGCCCAGCACTGTACTAGGCATAGTGCCAATGTTGCCATACCTGATCCTCATAACAAACCTGGGTGATAGGGGGTTGTCATCCCCACTTTATAATGATGAAAGATACCAGAGAAAAGGGAACAAAATTGTGTGAGAAAGAGAAAGTCAAGGCAAGGAAGGTAGAAAAGTAGAAGAAAGAAAAAGAAACGAAGGTCAGAGGAGAGGAAAAAGGACTGGAAGAAAGACAGAGGGAAGAATGAGAAGGAAAAAAACTGAGTCCAGAGCTGACCTGATTTCGGAGAGTATACTCAGAGGTGATATGTTCTAACTCCTCCAAGGTATAGCTGGACATGTCCATGGCACAAGGCTGCCCCTCCTCTAAGCTCCACTGCTGGTAGTAATCCTGATTGGCTGTAGAGGAGGTGGGGTTAGGGTTAAGAGCACCCCCTTCCCATTGTAACAAAATAATTACTGACATTTATACAGTGCTCAAGATGGGCCCCACACTGTTGTTGAATCCCTTATCCCCGACATCCAACCCGTTCTTTCCAAGCCAGGCTCCTCTTGAGCCCATTTTCTCTCTATTCCCCTCTATGTCCCTGGCTTCCTTCCAAAGCCCAGGACTCTTTACAACCCAAGTACTACTTTCCAGTCTAGCATTACACCCCAAGGAAGAGCTTACCCTGGACTTGTTTAACACAGGCAAGTGCATACTGCAGGGTGGCCAAAGTCCCTGATCGGCCCTTCCCTCGACGTTCTGGTGGAAGTCTCCGCTTCAGCTCTCGGAGTGCCGTCATCAGCTCCTTCTGTGTGCGAGCTCGGGCTGACTGCTCACTGCTGCAGAGGGAGAAAAAGTGGCAGAGGGAACAAGATATCAGCTACCAGAATATTCACTCTATTATCTTCACGAGTAAACATAAAGCTCTTCCTCCTGACAAATGTTCTCCAGGAACCCAGATATAGTCAACCCTCTCCCCACCATTACCTGCAGCCACTGGTTGATGGATTATCCTGCTCCGAGCTGGCACTCAGGAGGCTGTAGGCAATGGAGCTGCTTGGAGGGGATAGGCTCTGAGAGTTGGTGCTGGAGAAAAATCAAGAAAATAAAAATAAGAATTCAGTCACCATTACACAGTGGGTAGCATCCTGGCATCTCAAGAACATACCAACAATGGTCAGCTTCTGCCCCCAAAGGTATCTGACTCCCACTTTCTCTGATTACTTCAAGTCCCTAGACCCCCTAAGCTGCTTCCAAATCCATCATTCACATCTCTCCCTATTCCTAAATTCCATCACCCCATCACCCTTCCTCTTACCTCTTGCTGCTTTCTGTCGTCTCCAGCAGGGCAGAGTCCTTCCCATGGCCAGAAGAAGAGCTGTGAGAACTATGCTGGGAAGTACCCTGGGACTCCGGTCCATTGGACTCATTGCCACTTGAACCATTGCTGTTTGCATCCGTATCATCCGCTAGGCCAGGACCAGGGCAGGGTCTGTGTTCGGGGGGCCCAAGGGATTGGGATCCCCCTGAATCAAACCCTTCACTAAGCCCAGGGTCTGGACCCCCTGCCCCACTGCCTCCCTCAACGGCGCCATTCATGGTGGTACCATGGGGAGGACAGTGGGAGAAAATCAGTGAAGGGGGAGAGGCCACCACGAGGTAATACAACCAGGCCCTTAAGGGCAGGAGTTTCCTTGGTCAGGGAGAGAGGAGGGAAGAAGTGGCAAAAAAGTGAAGTCAGTGAGGACTGTGGGAAGGGATCACTGCTGGAACCTGGAGGATGGAGAAAGAAGGGGAAAAGAAGGAGAGAAAGAAGGCTTCTCACTCTCTGGCATTTATTTTTTTCCACTCTGTTGGCCGCTGATCACTCTTCCCACCACTAACACATAAACTTAGGTCAACCTCAGTTGGGGTAGCTACCCTTAAGCCACACATGAACTCAGGTCCTCCTCAACAAACCTGGGGCCCAAGCTCCTAGTCTTCCCTTCTGACTCTATTTTCTTTACTAGTATAGCAACAGATTTCACTCCGGATTCCAGGAAAGGTTCTTTGAACATATATAGATCACTAGAAAAAAAAACCTTAGAGTACTAATTCAATATCCTAATTTTATAAATGAGGAAATGGAAAAGTTTAAACAATTTGCTCCAGGCTATATTTGAACACAGGTCTTCTAACTCCAAATTCTATACAACATAAAACTATCATATGCACATAAGTATATAATGCCCCAAGAAAGATTCTATTAACCATAATTAATTTTGTGAACCATAAAATACTATACAAATCTTTCCCTCCTGATTTCCAGTAATGCTTGAAAACAGACTGAGACAAAGGGAGACAGGGAAGGGAAGCAGAAAGCTGGTGGGTTAAAGGTGTCAGAAAGGAGTCAGTGTGGCACAATGTAAAGTGACTCTGGAGTTAGAGCAGTTGGATTTCAGATCCTCACCTCTGACACTTATAACCTGTGTATGAATGACATTTATATGTGTATATTTGCAAAGCAATGGAGTTAAGTGACTTGCCCAAGGTCACACTGCTAGTAAGTCTTAAGTGTCTGAGATCAGATTTGAACTCAGGTCCTCCTGACTCTAGAGCCAGTGTTCTATTCACTTCACCACTAACTGCCCCTCCATTTCTCTTACTTCTCTGCATTTACTGACACTGATGATTCCCTCCTCCTCTTAAATACTCTCTCCTCCAGGTTTTCCTGATACTGCTCTTCTTCTTCTCTGACCTCTTTGACAACTCTTACTCATCTCCTTTGCTAGAGATTCATCTAGGTCACTCCTGCTGATCACAGATGTCCCCCAATTATCTCTTCTTCTCCCTCTATACTATCTTATTTAGGGATCTTATCAGTTCCAAAGGGTTTGATTAACATTTCTATGAAGATGATTCCCAGATCCATATATCCAGGCTGAGTCTTTTCCCTGAACTTCAGCTACCTTTTGGTCATCCTGAACTGGTATTTCTCAGGCATTTCAAACTTAATATGTCCAAAACTAAATGACTTCTCTTTATCCCCAAATCCTCCCTTCTTTCCAATCTTGGGAAATATCATCTTCCCAATCACCCAGGTTCATAATTCTCATAACTCTCAACTCCTCACTCACACTCAGCCCACATAAACAATCCATAGCTAAATTTTGTTCTTATCTTCATAAAATCTCTACTCATTCTGCAGTCATTCTCTTCACCAATTCTCTGGACTACTCAGTTGTCTTGAGCCTCTTCTCACTCCAAGACACCTTCCATTCAGCTGCCAAAAGTGATTCTTCTAAAAAATAAGCCTGACCCTATTACCCTGCTCTACTCCCTTCCTATTAGCTCCTGAAACCAATGTAAAATTATCTGTTCAACATGTAAAACTCTCCCAAAGCTCCTTTCTCCCATCCTAGTCTTGTTACTCTTCCTGATGCTCTAGCTATGCTGGCCTAGTGAGTGTACTGGTCTTTGCACTAGCTGTCTCATGCCTATTCAATATTCCCTTCCATCTACTCTATGAGAAGGATGTTCTTTTTCTTCTCCTCCAAGGCTCAGCTCAAATCCTTCAGAGGGAGATCTCTCTCCCCCACCTCCTGGCTACTCACATTCCCTTCCATCTACTCTATATAATCTCATATCTATCCAGTTCTTTACAGATTTTCTTCCACATAAGACTGAGCTCCTGGAGGACATGCAAATAGCAGGCACTTCATAAATTACTTGCTAAAGGCAAGCCATTTAACCTCCTTAGGCCTCAGTTTTCTGAGTAGAGGGGGTTGGACCAGATGATCACTTAAGTCCTTCCATTCCCAAATCTGGGATCCTATGATCCCTTCTCCTGAGCTTCCTGAGACAGTAAGCCTGGCATAGATAAGGGAGTTGAATGTGAGCTTCTCCCTTCAATTCTCATTAAGGTACTGATTTTGTGACTGGGCTACCTGTGGAGAAGAATCCACCTTTATTTGAAAGGGGAGTGAAACTGGGAGAATAGCTCCTATATATAGGACTCATGGGCTAATTTTATCTTGTGAGAGGGAAGGAGGTTGGGGGTGGGGCTGGAGGAGGGCCCACCTCCACTGCACATGCGCTCACTACGCCAGCCACATACTTCAGCTAAAGGCTCTATTGTAGCCGGGGCAACCTACGTCAATGGCTGAGCTCAGCGGTTGCTGGAGGAACCCAGAGGCCCTGAAGAAGGACTGGAAGAGGGAAGGGAGGAGGAAGATCAGGGTGATTGCTTTTTCTTCTTCCCCCCCATTTTGTGGGATAGAGGGGATCACACCCCCAACCCATGTGCCTGCTGCAAACATGTGTAGGAGTAGAAACACGAGTAAGAGATGTGATCCAAATACAGATAAGACCCCAAAGCATTCCCAAGTAACAATTAGGAAAGGACCTTGAACACAACCCTTTCTTCCCAAATCCCTAAACCACCTTAGCATACACACCATTTCAAATGGGAAATAAGAACTATGACGGACTCTTGCCTGAGTCTCTATAAAGCAGAAATAATGCAGGTTGGAAGGGAAAGACTTGGACAAGAGTGGAAAGGGACAGGATGAATTCTTGGGTTCCAAGAAACTGAGTTTAATCTTGACCTAAAGAAGATGACCCCCTATCCCTCCTCCACAAAATCCTCAATCCCAAACCACCATAGATTCATGTGTTTGTGGTTTTCTTCTATCTCCTAAGAATTCAGCTTCTATTTTCTTACCCCTGCAAATTTCCCCTCTTACATTTCTCAGCCTCTTTTAAAACCAAGACATTAAATGTCATTTTGGTTTTAAGTCTGAGGTGGGGAATAATATAGCCAAAGTTCATGTCTGTCTAGCCTTCCTTTCTGCACTCTAATCCCACTTCCCCCGCCCCCACCTTTTTGTCTTCTAACCAAGTTTCTCTCTCAACCCCAAGTATTTTCGAAACCAGAGCCAGGAGAAGGAAGAAGGCTGCAGCCAACAGCAAGAACTAGGTCTGGGAACGGGATGTTCTTGCCTTAGCCTGGGCTGACATCACAACCGGCACTGGGCCAGGGATGGGGGAGAAACTGCCAAAGGGAGTTCCTGGTGTGGTAACAAAGCCAGGGTGCAGAAGAGAAAGAATCCAATGGAGGAATCTACTTCTGGGGGTCCTCAGAAAAGCTGAGACTCTCATAAAGACAGCTGTGAGCCTGGGATAAATGGGCTTCCTACAGGGTAACAAGGGTGATTAAGAAAAAGGCGGGGATGGGGGTCAAGAGGATGCGGTGGAGACTGAGAGACTAGATTCCTGAATAAAGGAGTTGTAACTGCTAAAAAACTGGTGCTGGAGGGCAATGGATATCACGGTCTTAAGAGTCTAGCAGGAACATGTGGGATATAGTCAGTCAGAAGGATAGTAAAATGTTGGGGGGATGAGGGCTACTAGGCACAGGTGAGTCATGCATAAGTTCTGGGGGTGAAGGAAGCTTGCCAGGGATTGGGAGCGGGGAGATGCCGAGGGGTTCAGAGAAGAAAAAGAAAAAAAAATCAAGACTTACTTGTGAGATAGAAACCCTGAGAGATCCCGGAAGCAGCCTGGGAGCAGAGGCCCTGAGGGAGGCTGCAAGGGTGCTTCTGGGTGGGTCTGATCTCTAGAGCCCCTACCTGGCCAGGCGGTTTCCCAGACTGGGGGAAGAACTTCTCTAGAAGCAGAGAGGCGGGTTGCATAATGACAGACATTGGCCATCATTGGCTTCCTGCCTGCTGATGCACAAGACCTACCTCTGATTGGCTGAGGAGCCCGGCAAGGTGCCTGGTTGGCCAGCCACCCCCACTGAGGTCAGGGCTGTTACACACACGGCTGCACGTGGATCTGGGCGCTGGTGCTTGGGTGGACAGGCCCAGTACATGGGAATAACAGGGTTTTATAAAACAAGGCGTGTGTGTTTATGTGTGTGCACACACAGGCACAAATAATCGTGGTTTTACAAGATTAGCTAGACACTTTGGGAGGAATAGAGAGAATCAGAATCAGAAAGGATAAGGTACTGATTCTGGGGAGTATAGGAGAGAATACATCCCTTGTTGTACTAATAAGGCTGAACTCTTCCAGCAGTTTCAGCTACTGGAGAGGCCTGGGGGAGTGAGACCCCTGAGTCATCTCCATTCTGATGCATAGCCATGGGCAGAGCAGACACAAAGTAAGGGGCATCTTAAGCCAATCGGGGATAGAACCAATCAGAGTTTACTGTACGTGTGTGGAAGGGGGAGAAAGGTGAATGGTGAGGGGCAATGAAAACCAATCAGAATAATGTGGTAAAACCAGCCCTCCCTAACCCCCCCCCCCCCCCCAGGAAAGGCAAGTGTCCCAATGGCCAATCAGAGAAAAGGTCTCTCTGGCTGCCCACTCAGTGACTTCTGTTCTTTGGTTCCCTGGGATACCAAATGGAGGCTTCCAGGTTAAGAGCAGGGTGAAATCTGACAGAATGGATCCAGGACAGGGGAGAGTGAATAGGGACTGGAAGTAACCAAGAAGGGGAAAATATTGCATCTTTTCAGATTTTTTTAAAAAATGTATTGATTGGTTTTATTGATGTGTTTTTCCCCCTCTTCCTCTTTTTAAAAATATTCTTTGCTTTATGGAATGGTTCTCTGGGAAGGGGGAAAGGAATACAAAACACATTGAAAACAAAAAGATATCAATATTTAATTTTTAAAAAAGGGGAGAAGTCAGTGGCAACACACGTCTGGGTCCTTGAAGCTACAAAATGAGGAGACTAAATAAGACCCAAGAAAAAGAGACCAGGAGTTTGGATACTAGAAATAGAAGATACTGTTTTTTAGGGTACAAGGAATGAATTCAGAATTTGAAAGGTTGTGAGAAATGCAGATGTAAAGATGGGGAGATGAGTATAACTACAAGTGCTAGGAAATCTGCTTTTAAGGATTGAAAGCACACCTACCCAATGGAAGCATAGTCATAAGGGAAGAAGGCCTCATAATTGCTGACATGACTAAGCCTGGGGTGCATCAATCCTTCCCTGTCACATGTGCTGAGCTTTCCTTAACAATGGTCTCCTTTTTAATAATGATGGTGAGAAGGGATACAGGAGTTTTGAGGTCTCTTTTAAGAAAAAAAATAACTGAGGTTTATAAATTATGAAATAATCCTGTGATCAGAAAAGAACAAAGAGAACTAAGGATCCTAGAGGTTTGGTCTCCTCTTAAAGAAATCCCCTACAACAATTCCTCATTACTGTTCCTTGTCTCTTGAGACCCAGGTATTTTGATCCCAATCTGAGTCTCTATTTCTTCCCTCCTTGTCTCTGCTCTCTTCAGGAATACTGATTTTAGGAATCCTATACCTTCCAAATTGAATTCCAGATTCCCACTCCACACATTTCCCCACCCCACCCCCAATAATATAGCCTCCTCAGTGACCCAACTGTTATCAAATTTTTGTAAAGTGCTTAGCACAGTGCAGGCACATATATAAATGCTGATTCTCTTCTCTTCCCACCTCCTCCTCCTCCTCCTCCTCCTCCTCCTCCTCCTCCACACCCCCTTTACTTCTATTCAGTCTCATTGTTCCCACAGTAACAGAGCCCTGCTGCCGTCAATGGAAGGAGAAGGGGCAGGTAAAGGAGTGACGTCAAAGTGGAGGAAGGGGGGCAGACTGCAGGCGGGGCAAAGAAGGCTTGGAGAATGTGGGGCAGGGAGCTGGAAGCCTGGAGAAGCAGCGGTTTGGGAGGCAGCCAGTAGGAGGGTGGAGGCCAGCACAGTGAGAACATCTTGTTCTTTTGGCAGTCAGCCTAGGACATGCAACCATCCCGGCTCGGCTCACTCCTCACCCCTCCCTACCCTCACCCCACCCCCTTCCTGTCCCAAAGCCAGGTGTTCCTGGAGAGACAGAATTGGGAGAAATGGGAGGCCAGCTACAGGACCCAGTAGTCCAACTTTTTTCTCCCACTGAATATACCAACCTCCCCCCCACACACACCCCAGCTCTAAACCTTCAAGTTCTTTCATCACTGCCTCTAAATTGTACCCCAAATTTGCTCACATGGTCATAAAAAGCTTGGGTGTGGAAAGCTGGTCCTATAATAAGGCCTCCAAATATGCCCCCCCCCATCTTGGTTACAGTGGCAATCAAAGGTTACAAAACAGAGGTACAGGTACAAGATAAGAAAACCAAAGCAAAGGGCAGACAAAGCAATTGGAGGGACCCAGGAGAAGGACTGAAGGATCATTTAATATTCTAGTTGGAAGTAAGCTGGGCCATGCTGGAGGAGAGATTTGATCAAAGGTAGTGTTAGATTGAAACTGTTAATTAGAAACCTAGAAGAAGACAATTAGTTGGGAATGGGGCTGAGTTCATCAGACTTTTAGACATTTGGATCAAAGTAAACAAATACTTTGAACTAAGTTCCTCACTTTTGCACCTTTATCATGTTTGTTTATAAATGGAAACAATGAGGATTTCCTTCCAAGGTGGAGGGCCAAAAGGGAGTTTTACCAGCCTATCTTTGGTTCAGTTCCATAGCTAATACTCTCTGTTATGGACAAAAGTTCTCAGCTCTAGTGTCCATGGAAGATGTCACTCAACTCTATCCCTGGTATATTATACCTGAGACTCTTTACCACCTGCCTAATTTTTTGGCCTAATTCCTGGAATCCAGTCCCTCCTAGTCTAAGACAGTACAATATGATACTTTTCCTCCATTCTTCCTCAGACTCAGAAATCTGGTCCTTTAGCATCTATTTCTTCCTTATCAGGTTCCAAAGGACCCAAGAAATTTTCTGCTACCTTCTACCAGACTCCACTCTATTAAGGAACTAAACTGTTCAGTCTCTTCTCTACATCTATAATCATTATTCCCCCTTTATCTGTAACCCAGAACTATTATTATAACTTTCTATACATTGATAATAAGTCTAGACCCCTTCAAATGCATGCTCAAACTCTGGGATCTTGATATCTTTATCATCACCCCTCCCCCCAAAAAAGCAAAGTAGTTTATTGGATTAAGAGTCAAGATCTGGTTTTTAGCCAAAGTAGTGCCAAAAATCAGTTTTGTGGCCAGGGTCAAGTGACTTTCTGTAGGCCTCAATTTCCTGATCTATAAAATATATATATAAGTGAAATATTTTTAATTCTCCTTCTAGGTATTATATTCTATTGACTCTATTATTACCTTTGCTTCTAAACACCACAACATTTCACCTGGCAAATTCTCCTAATTCCATAATTATCCGGGAATTGGGGTAAAAAAATTATTTAACCTGAAAAGGTATTTTCCTTCTGTTTTCTAATCATATCTTTCATATTCCCATTTTTCCCCACTTGGTCCCAAAGATCCTGAGATTATACTAATCAGTTCCTGATACTTGCTCAAGAACCCCATTTCATTTAAAGCTTGCATGCAAACATGCATCCCATCAGATCATTTCCAATGGTTCCAAATCTAATGATGTATTAGCACGTTTTCCATGTTTCAGTATTATCTGTTCATTGCACAGGAGGTGTGTATGCATTTATACATGTGTATGACTAAAGGGCTACCTACCTCCTATGATACAAATACACACATGTGATTATACACATATATGAGACAGTATGATCTCCTGGAAAGAGTACTAGACTTGGGAGTCAGGAGAGTCCTTGGTTTGAATTCTATCCCCAAGGCTTTTAGCTGTGTGTGATCATTTAGGAAAATCATAATGTCTCTGACCTTCAGTTTCCTTGTTAATAAAATGAGAATAATTTCTTCTATATCATCTATCACAAGGAGCCGTTGGGAGAATATTAGCTGGCATTTATATAGTGATTTGTAACGTTTCAAAGTGCTTTTCAAATATTTTATTTTATCAAATGGGATAATTTTCATTCACAAACCTTAAAGCCTACAGAACTCAATTACCATAATTATCACACCCTTCAGCTCGATGCTGACTCGCCCAGCTCTACAAGGCACTATTTCCTAAATCTCTTCTTTAATCAGTCTTGCATGCAGTTCACAAGCTGCCCCGAGTCCTTCCCTTCTCCCTCTCTCAACAAAGTACTAAAAGCGCTCCTCCAAACCAGGGCCACACACCTGAATCACCAAATCCCAGAGAACTGGTCACCCACCCTCACCCTTCACCAGCTCCTCGCAGCTTCCTCGCTTCTGACAGGAATGATTTCCCCGCCGGTGTTATGGCACTAGCAGCTCCTCACCTGGCCCGGCTTGCCCCTTGCTGCAGCCTGGTGGTGGCCGGGGCTGCGGTGTCCGGCTCTGGACGCCTTCTCCCGCCTCTCTCCCCGCCGCCACCCCTTCTCCCAAGTCATCCCCCCAAGCTGCGGCTACCCCCCACAGGTCGCTCGGCTGCTCGGTGCCTGGCTTCCTCCCTCCCCGAGCGGCTCGGGGGACTCCGCGGGTCTGGGGACGGGCTCCCGAAGCGTGACCTCCCTCTCTGCGCCCCCAGCCGGCCCGCGCCCCGCTCACTCACCGCTGCCCGCCTTCAGACCCCGGCGCTCCGAGGCTAGTACTCCCGCCCGTCCGGTCCGGGGCGCTTCCCCCCTGCCCGAGCCGGCGCGGGACGGCCCCGCCCCGCGGCCGGACGTCACGCCCTCGCCGCGCTCATTGGCCGGGGAGGGCCCAGCCATGCCCCGGTCCTCGTGCCGCCGCCCCGCCCTCCAGCGCTCCCCCGCCCCGTTTCGTCCACGCTCCGCTTTCCTTTGGTCACGTCCGCCCCCACCGACTCCTCATTGGTCCCGAAGAAGCCGAGCTGCGTAGGCTCCACGTGCTGTCGGGCCCCACCCCCTCACGTTGATTGCTAGTTTCCCGACAGGAAATCGCGTAGTTTCTACTTTCTCAATGGCCATTGGCAAATGGACATTCCTTTGACTAGTCTTGTCCCTTACCGCGTGAGCTTGTCCCGCCCCCAGGCGATTCTCATTGGCCATCTGTGGAAGGAGCTGGAGGGGACACGTGCAGAGCGCCTCACGCGGCCGCTTGTTTACCAGTACTCAGCTGAATTTTTCCGTGACGTCACCGGCACCAACTGGCGCTAGAATGGGTGCCGAAGCAGCCGCTCGGAGTGCAGGGGTGGAGGAGGGAAGGGGAGCCAGAGGACGGGACGGGACGGGCAGAAAGTTTTTAGATGAAGAAAGCTATTTGGTGGCATAATTGGAAGGGCATAGAGGGAGGCGGCACAGGGGACGGGCGGCTGGCGGCGTGGCGTGGCAGCTTCTCCCTGACCCGACCCGCGGCAAGGGTGCAGAGATGGGAGACAGGACCAGGCCTGGTGAACTGGATGGCAAGCGCTTTGCAAGTCGTGGAGGATTCCGCGACCGCCACGTATAGATCAGTCAGTGAACGAGCCTTTATTAAGTGCTTGCTGTGGAGCCACACAGCCTGCTGTGCACTAAGGATGCGGAGAAGCCAGGGCCGCCCCACTCCACCGCTCCAAATCACGGGAGCACAGACTATGCGCTTCAAATAAATTGAGGATCATGTCAGGGCCCGAGTTTGAAGGGATGCTTCACAGTTGAGAAAAACCGCTTATAAACCTTCAGAGCACAACTGTCATTGAGATGAAGTGACTCCCTCACATTGGAAAGACAGAAGTCGCAGCTCTCCAGAACTGTGTGAATAAAGCAGTGAGACGATAGGACCCTGAGGGATATGGGGGGAATGGGGGACGCTGGCTTGGTAGGAGCAATGTGATTATTAGGAAAGTGTGATGACGTTTTTAGGAATAGAATTTTTTTTAACCTGTAATTGAGCAAATTCCCTTTACTAATGAAAATACTTCTTTCTAATAATACTTAACTGCATCATAGACTCAGAATTGCACAGCAGCCCACGCTGAAACAAATATGATTGTGCCCAGGGGTCATATAGTCAGTATTTGTCAGAAGCGTGTTACCTTTACAGAGTGATAATTAAGCTGGAGTGAGATGTGCTGAACCGGATTTTTGAAGAGGGGTATCGGAACTCAGAATATGGAGTTTGGAAAGATCAGATTCTAAAGTGATAATGACCAAGATGTGCAAGGAAGAAGGGGTTGGAGTGTTGAGGTCACCTTGTTAATTTAAACTTCTTACTCTCCCCAATCCCCAATCACTTGCCAAATCCTGATTTTTACTACAAAATTTGTCTCATCAATATTCCCATTCATACCACAACCACTCTAGTCTCTCCTTATCTCTTACCTGGGCTACTGAAATAACTTGATTTGTCTCCCTGCCTCAAGTCTCTTCTCTTTCTAGTCCATTTTTACACATAGCTGCCAAAGTTACTCTGATCAGAAAGCTCGAATGAGGCACCAGGGTCAGAGGTAGGAGCTTAGGATGTTGTGAAGAATATCAAGTATGTCTGTTTGACAGGACAAGGGAAAGGGAGTAACAATAGTGATTTTGGGATTTTGGCTAGAGCCAGATTGTAATGTGTTTAAAATACTAAACTTTTGGTACATGATAGAAAAATTTGTATATATCAGGAGCATGGCATACCTGATGTAAATCACCTGAGTAGATGCTTAGTGAACCAGCTCTCGGGCATCTGTAATGGAAGGCCATACTAGATCATGTCTGCATCTTCATGAATGTTTTTTTTTTCCATTGACTGTATGGTGAAGAGAGATGCCTTTTGATTTTGTGCTGTGCCAGAATTTGGTAGTTATGCAAAATATGCTATCTGGCCAAATTGATCTTTTTCTTTTACCTGGCAATGAACAAGGAAGATAAATTACCTTGGAAGTCCTGGTTTCATGGCAGCTTCAGGTGCTGGAGATTGCTAATCTTCAGGTATCTCTGGAGCTGCTAAGAAGCCAGGAGCACATCTGTCTTGTGTCTAATTTTATCTGTTCCTAGATTTAAAAAAATATATATCAGGGATGACTACAACCTTTGGAGCAGTCACCAGAGGTCCAGAGTTTGCCAGTAACTGAATCTAATGAAATACTAGTACCACCCTGAGGAGCAACCTGTCTGACTCAGTCCCAGCAGTGGAGCAACTCAAGATTTGTCCCATCCTACAGCAAGAGAGTAATTAGAACAGTGATGACAAATTAAGAAATAAATGTAATGGGGGTCAATGCTTTATAGCAACTTGGAGTTGAACTTATTTTCCTCAAGGTCTGAGATAATAGAAGGAAGAATATTCCTCCCTAATCTTAGAAGAAGTGTTCCTCAGGTGTTTTGGGGAAATGTTTTATAAATTCAGTTATTACCTTTTCATTAAATAATTCTTTTGTTAAAAAATTAATTGTGGGATGCTAATAAATGGGTCAACCAGTGATAAAGGGAAGATGTTCATTGTAACTGGAAATTGATAGAGGGAGAAACAACCTAGAATTTAAGTTGATAACATTTTCGAAAAATTTCATTTCTCTTCAAGGTAGCTCTCAAACTCTGAAAGAATAGATGTTAGCTAGCTTCCTGGTTAGTGGGAGTTGGGATAAGAACACCTAGTGTCTTTTTATTTGAGCTTCACCTCCTAACTTTTTTCAAAGAACAGCTTGAAAGCTATCTTCTATATGAAATTTTTTTTAGTGGCAGCTAGGTTGTACACTGGATAGAGCACAGGACCTAGAGTTGGGAATCCAGTCTCAGACACTATAGTTGTATGACCCTAGGTAAGTCACTTCCCCACTATCTGCCTCAGTTTCTTCATTATAAAAAACGGGGATAATAGCAAAGTGACAGGCATATAATTACCAATTAATGAATGGATTTTTTTCCACTTCAGTTTCTAGTGCTTCTCCCCATTACCTTTTGTTTATCATAGTATGTGCCCTAATAGAATGTAAGGTACATGAGGGCAGAGTCTGTTTTGTTTTGTTTTTAGCTATCTCCAGTCTCTATCACATTTATTAGAGTATGGGTGTTTATGAATACACACACAGATATATGCGTGTACATATGTATGACATTTAACAAATATTTGATTAATTTGTGATGAGACAAAAGAGTAAGTAGGATAGAATATGAAAGGGTACACAAGCACAGCTTGGGAGATTTATTATAAAAATGATTGGATTTTGTGCACATAACAAGTGTTATGTTCAGGATATATTTGCCCGGATTTCTATTCATCATTCATTTTTATTCATTAAACATCTATTAAAAGAGTTTAAAACTAATGTTAAGGAAGAGGGAAATAAAACCTCCCTTCTTCAACTAGTATAGTCAGAGAAGGCCCAAAATGTATTCACAAGGTATAAATGAGGTGTTTTAACTGTAAATGATTCCTTTTTACTCTGGTTCCTTTAGTTGGTAACAAGGCCTCTCTAAGTCAAGAAGGGATGAATTCAATTCTGCATCTGTCAGAGAACAAAGAAATATATTTCATACCCACAGAAATATAGAGAGCATCAAGCAGGAAGACATCTAACAACCTGAAGAGAGAAACTGGCTGTGTCATGTGGACTCTATGAAGAAAAAAAAGGTTTTCCAAATCTTGCAACACCAGGAGTTGTGAGTTACATTTGCTACATGTGAATCCTGCAGGTGTGCTTCTTGCCATTGTACTGAAGTTTGAGTCCACTCTTCTCTTGTATTTGTGAAAGAGTATTCCCCATTTGTAGGGGAAATATTTACATGCCATCTGAATAAATATCTTTGCCAAGAACTAACTGGCTGATTGTTACTAGAAGCGCACTAGAAGGGACTTATGATGTTAGGAGCATAGTCATGCCAGAGGGTTATCCCTATAAGTTGAAATAGCAGCTACTTCCTGAAGACCCAGCCTTGAGTGGGAGTACAAGTTGAGGGAGTAACCAAGGGGAGGTGTTTACATTGAAAAGGGAGGTGACATAGAAAACCTTCTAATGTAATCTTATCAAACTAGAAAGAAGCCACAATGTAGAAAAAAAGTAGAGACAGGCAAAAGTTCACAGGAGACAAAATTAGAAAGCAATAAAATCTTCAGTATCAAATATCTATATGTAAATGCACAAAATATTAATAGAACTTAGTGGACTCATACTTTATTAAAATTGCGGACGTGTAAGGGAGACAGTAGCATTATCTTTTAAGAATTTATATGAGAAAATACAGTAACCAAAGAGGGAAGAAAGTTAATGTACGCATATATTGTGGGTGCCAAAGCACTGTTAGTGAGTAGGGTAGAAATTTTAAAAAGTGCAACAGAACCTGCCCTCAAGGAGCTTACACTCCAAAAAAGGGATATAGCCACCTGACTTCCCTTCCCCCAAAAAGAAAGGGAATTTTGTTCTAGGTACTCAATATTAGTGGGAAACAAAACAATAGCTTATCATGCAAAAACATTTAGGTACAGATAAAAAGGTGACAGAAATATAGTCCTTATTGTTGCATGCTATAGGCCATTGGAACAGAAAAATTACAAAAGAGTGGTATTTCTATCCTCAAGTGCTCTGCATTATAATAGCAAGAACCTAAGTTCAAAAAGCTACTAGATGTGCTATATTTGCATCAGCCACTAGATGACAATCCAAGGTTAGACTTCCTGACTTCAATCTGTACAGGCCAAAGTTAGGACCTCACTACTCTAGATGCAGGGTACCCTTTCAGTTGGTCTGCATATAGGGATGGCAGATTTCAAATTCCTGTCCTTATTCCAATGCAGATTAGTTTTAGTGTATGAATTAAATAAAAATAATTTGTAGTATTTGGCTCAGGTTCATAGATGATGATGTTTGTCCTTTGTTCTCAAAGAAGGCCATGATATCAAGGGAGCAGCACATGAATTGGATTTTAGTGAGAGAGGGTAGTTGCTTTCTTCTCTAGAGCCATCTGGATCCAGTGGCCTGACATGAATCAGGACAGCTGGAAATGATCATGTATGCAAGGCAATCAGAGTTAAGTGACCTGCCCAAGGTCACACAGCTAGTAGGTGTTAAGTATCTGAGGTCAGATTCAAACTCCCATCCTCCAAGGCAAGTGCTCTATCCACTGATATCCACTGATGACCGTACTTTCTATATTCCAGAGAACTTTCACTTGTTCTAATAGGGGAAGGAAGGTGGAAAATTTATCCCCATCTTGTTGAGATTTGAATCTCCTTCCCAAGGTCCAATGATTTGCTAAGATTGCTTGTTTATGCATATTGGGATTTAATTACTGAATAAAATCTAAATGTAGATTTATACTCTCAGATTCTCCTAGAAAATCTGAATTTTTAACTTTTCCCTATACAATTATCTGCACCTGAGAATCTATACTCAAAGACCATAATCTTAGGGCATCAGATCTCAAACTGATACTAATTGGTTAACTCTAAGTGACAGATAATTTGTCCTCTGAAGTAAAAGGGTGATGGATGGTCTAATGATCATTATATTTGCCTCCCATCTTTATGGCTGAACCTAATCGATGTTTGAATTCATTCATGATATCTTTTTTTTCTTAATTTTTTTTCAAAAGGATATTAACTTGGAAGATAGAGAAAAAAAAAACATAAGTGCAAACATTTCTACCCAACCCCTTAAGGGAACACATGCTATGTTGCTCTCAGGGGAGAACAGTCTCAAACTTAATTCAGTTTCTGCACTTACTAGATATGGGACCACTACATGGGATTATCAGGAAATACCTGATACAAAGTGAAGTGAGCAGAATGAAAAGAACATTGTACACAGTAATAGCAGTTATGTATAATGACCACTAAATTCACCTATAAATATTGCTTCCCTGCAAGTCCTGAAGGCTGGCTGAAAAACCCAGCATGGACTATGAACTCTCAACCTCTTAGACTCAATTTCTTGACATTTTGAAACTCAAAAGATCATAGCCTCTACCTTCCTTCACCTAAAATAAGAGAATCAACAGTGACACAAGCAAAAGGAGCAGTTCTGGGGCCTTATCATATTATCGCTCAGGAAGTGAGCTACAGGAGTCAAATTGAGAGATCTTCAGAGTGCCCTCAAAGGCCTATCATCAAGATGAATTGACCCCACAGAAGCTTTGGAACTACTGTCCATTTATTGATCTTGAATGCTCTCTCCTCCTCTGCAGTGGCTCTAGTCTTGTTTTACCTTCCGTCCCCTCTTCTGGATGATGATCCATTCATCTTTTGTCTCCAAACAAAGGATGGAAATAGTGAGCTAGGCCTGTCTTATTTTGATGTTCCTCTAGAGAGCCCCATATAACTGTAAAGGCCTGTGGGTAGACTAGTCATTGCTAAGCTGAAGAAACTATGAATAAGAGAAATTTATTTCTCATGGGAAAGTAACTTAAGACTCTAGGCAGAAAATGACAAAGCACCTGATCAACTTGTTATAAAAGTTTTTTTTTAGGGTTTTTTTTTTTTGCAAGGCAATGGGGTTAAGTGGTTTGCTTGCCCAAGGCCACACAGCTAGGTAATTAAGTGTCTTGAGGCCGGATTTGAACTCAAGTACTTCTGACTCCAGGGCTGGTGCTCTATCCACTGCGCCACCTAACCGCCCCTATAAGTATTAATTTTATCTTGCTCAAAATTTTTCTCCCAAAATCCATTTAGCCACTAACTGATTCTTTCAACCACTTACTGATTCTTTCAGCTTTATAAATTCTTATCAATCTCTTGTGTACTCAACCCCTCTCAGTTAACTTTGTACTACAGTAACTTTCCTTCCCAATGACTTAGTTAAGTTAGACATAGTAAGTTCTGAGTCAATTCTTCAGTAGTGTAGGTAATATCTTAAGGTCTCCTTCCACAATTTTCCAACATATTTCTCTTATATCCTCTTCTGGTATCTTGTCCACAGAATAATGTGCTCTATTTTAAATTATTTCCCTCACAGAACATTAACTTATTAGATAAGGGATAGATTGGAAGATAGAATAAAGAAAGGAAATACTGGTGGTGATTTGTGAAGGGTGATAAAAAGCCTGACACTAGGGTGCTGGTTCTATGAATGAAGAGGAGAGATGGGGAGAAACGTAAAAGTAAAATCTACAAGTCATTAGAATTTATTGAGTATTCTGAGTGAGATAGAAAGAAAGGTGAAGAATGACTCCAAGGTTACAAATTTGGTTAACTGATGGGTGGCTAGGTGGCATAGTGGATAAGGCACTTGGAGTCAGGAGTACCTGGGTTCAAATCCAGTCTCAGACAATAATTACCTAGCTGTATGGCCTTGGGCAAGCCACTTAACCCCATTGCCTAGCAAAAACCAAAAAAAAAAAAATGGACATATACCTTTAGGAGTCAACCTTTTGAGAAAATATTTGAAACTAAGGAAGCTAATGAGATCACTGAGAGAGCACCTAGATAAATATACCAAAGGTAGAATCTTTGGCAGAAAGAAATGAATGATAATTCAGCAAAAGAAGTTGAGCAAGAAAAGCAAGAGAGCAGTGTCACTGAAACCAAGGAAAGAGAGGTAGTAAATGGTCAATAATGGCATATGCTTCTAAGAAGTCAAGTAGAATGAGGACTGAGAAAAAAGATTATTTTTAAGTTTGAAAAAGCAATTGCAGTAGAGTGGTGAAGTTTGGAAGACATTGCAAGGTCTGTGTAAGCCAATGAAGAACTTTTAGGAGTTTGTTAAAGGGAGGAGAGATATAGGACAATATTTTGTGGTAATTGTAGATTTAGAGCAGCTAGGTGGGACCCCAGGTTATAGTGCCAGATCTGGAGTCAGAAAGATTCATTTTCCTGAGTTCAAAATTGATTCAGTCACTAATTAAGTGACCCTGGCATGTCAATTAACTCTGTTTGCCTCAGTTTTCTGGTCTGTAAAATGAGCTGGAGAAGGAAATGGTAAACCATTCCACTGTTTGCCACTTGGGTTCACAATGAGTTGGAACCAACCAAACAATAATAGATTCAAAGGGAGAGTGGTTTTTTAAATTATCTTATTTTTATTAATCCCTTTTGTTTTTGCACATTCTTTCCCAAATACATGGCTCTCTTCTTCTTTTACCTGTATCAAGCTAGCCTTTGAAACAAATATTGAAAAAGAAAAAAAGATTAGCTATATAATACACTGTAGTAAATGACTTTAGTATTTGACAGACCCAAAGATTCAAGATTTGTCACTATTTGACAAAAATTACTGGGAGAACAGGAAAGCACTATGGCTAACATCTCACCTGTATATCTAGATTAAATCAAAATAAAGTGTTATATAAGCAAATTGGGGTATCATGGAATGCCTGTCAGATTTATGAATTGGGAAGAATTTATGAGTGAACAAGATAGAGATCATTATGGAATGTAAAGTGGATGATTTTGATAATATCAAATTAAACAAAACCATTGCAGCCAAGATTAGAAGGAAAGCAAGAAACTGAGGGAAAAATTATACATATATATGTATATGTATATATAGATATATATAATATACAGAGAGAGAAGTGACTCAAATTCAGAAGAACAGAGTTATTCTTCAATTGACAAAGGATATTAACAGGTGATTTTCAGAAGAACAAATCAAAGCTATAATATGGGGAAAATGCTCTAAATTGTTATTGATTAGAGAAATGCAAATTAAAGCAACTCTGAGGTACCACTTCACACTTGTCAGATTACCTAATATGACAGAAAAGTGAAGTGACAAATGCTGGAGGAGATGTGAAAAAATAGGGACACTAATGCACTGTTCGAATTATGAACTGTTCCAACCATTCTGGAGAGCTATTTGGAACTATGTCCAAAGGGCTATAAAACCATGCATCCCTTTTGAACCAATAATACTACTACTAGGTCTATACCCCAAAGAGATAAAAAAAAAAATGAAAAGGTACTATATATACAAAAATATTTATAATAGTTCTTTTTGTGATGGCAAAGAACTGGAAATTGAGGGGATGCACTTTACCTGGAAAACGACTGAACAAGTTTTGAAATGTAATTATAATGGAATACTTTTGCGCTATAAGAAATTATTAGCAGGGGACAGCTAGGTGGCATAGTGGATAAAGCACTGGCCCTGGAGTCAGGAGTGCCTGGGTTCAAATTCGGTCTCAGACACTTAATTACCTAGCTGCGTGGCCTTGGGCAAGCCACTTAACCCCACTTGCCTTGCAAAAAACCTAAAAAAAAATAATTAGGATGCTTTCAGAAAAACCTGAAAAGACTAAAATGACCTGATACAAAGCAGAGTTAGCAGAATGAGAAGAGTGTACACAGTAATAATGATGTGTAATGACTAATTGTGAATGACTTAGCCATCCTGAACAATACAATGATCCAAGATAATGCTACAGGACTTGTCATGAAAAATATTATCCACCTCCAGAGAAAAATCTAATTGAGTCTGAATGCATATTTAAGCATACTTTTTAAATTTTATGATTTTTGAGTATTTTGGTCTATGTTTTCTCTTTCAATGTGACTAATATGGAAATGTTTTGCATGACTATACATGTACAGTCTAAATCAAATTGCTTCCTCAGGGAGGAGTGTGGGGGAAATAGAGAAAAGGAGGAAGAGAATTTGGAACTCAAAAGTTTTAAAGACCAAATATTTAAAAAATTGACTTTCATTTAATTGAGAAAAAATAAAAGGAATGACTAAAAAAAGAAGAGGAAAGCAAAACACAGTGTCTGACCGTACATACAAGGGGAAGTCGTTATTGTTTTTCTAATAATGGGGGGTACATGAAATGTTCATAGGCAGCAAGGGGAGACAAAAGGAGAAGACTAAATTCAGGAAAATAGGAAAGAATGAGGTATGATGTAAAAAAGGTTTTATAATGTGAGATAAGGTAGATGAGGAAAAATGGCCTGAGATCTAAAACTTTTCAGTAATGTGAAGCTCTCCTTTTGGAGTGAGGGGACATTGTTGATACTGGGGACTTAAAAGGAGGTTTGAAATAGTTATGACATTCAACCAGGAAAGAATAAAAAGATTTCCATGAAGCAATGAGAGACCAGATGAAATCAGATAAACATAAATTTGTAATGAACCCATTTGTGATAAGAGTTGTTTGGGGGAGGTGGGGGTAACCTAGGGGTAGGGATTGACAAGGTGTATTAACAGGAAGAAGGACCCAAGGCATTTATAAACAGAGGCCATCAAATAGTTAAAACCCTTAAGTCTATGAAGGAGATAAAGGTTAAAACAAGTGTAATGGATTGAGAGAAGAGGGAGAGGCAGAGAGACTAGAAGTTTAAATGAAGTTAAAAAGCCAGTTAAGGGAGGAAAAAAAAAAAAAGATGGGATGTTATGATCACAAGGATTTTCAGAGTTCATAATTATGATGGCACCACAGATATGCTTAATAGTGACATTGAAAATGATCATGTATAGGAGATTGGGTCTAATCTATGTTACAGAAGTTGAAGAGCCTGATGAACTGGAAGACTGAGGTGTTTAGAAGGATACCATCATGTATATTGAAGGCCACCAATATTAGAACAGTAGTCATTATAAAGAGGAAGACTGAGCCGGGGACTAAGTTCCTTGAGAAAAGAGAATGAATTAGAAAGTGGTGGCTTTCATTGAACATTAAATTTGGAGTCACGCTAGATCTGAGTTCAAATTCTGACTTAGTTGCTTATTACCGGTTTCCCTGGGAAAATAACTTTTCTCAGTCATATTTTCCTCTCTTAATAACACCTCCCTTGTAGAATAAGGATCAAATGAGATAACATGTATATAATGCACTTTGTTCTTCTTGACCCATTGTGCCAACATGAGAGGTGCATTTGATACTAGAAAGAATGGTCAGGGATCAGTCAACAAACACTTATTAAGCACCTAATATTTGCTGAACAGTGCCCTAGGGAGCTCTCAAGCTCTCAAGGTGATAGATTTCTTTGAAAGATATAGTGTCTTCTAAACAGAGCTAGGTTGTAATTTCCTCATCAAATAGCAAATTCAGAATCAAAAGGGAGCAGAAGACTGGAGTCTGCTTGCTTCAAGATTGGAGATTCAGGGACAGCTAGGTGGCGTAGTGGATAAAGCACTGGCCTTGGAGCCAGGAGTACCTGGGTTCAAATCCAGTCTCAGACATTTAATAGTTACCTAGCTGTATGGCCTTGGGCAAGCCACTTAACCCCATTTGCCTTGCAAGCCCCGCCCCCCCAAAAAAGATTGGAGAAGCAGCAATTGAGTTAATCATCCTCAAGGGTCCTATGATGATCCTAACTCCGGTGTGAAAACAGCAGCATTTACTTCCAAGATCAGTTATCCCAGACACAGGGGAGTCAGTATTGTAAGTGATGAGAGACAATAGAAGATTCTTTGATTCTCTGTGACAATAAATCATTGGTATATGGGTATCCCAGGGAAGACTGAATATAAATTCAGTTGACAGCCTCATTCCTAAAGTGAAAGAGATGAGGTACTCCTGGAATCTCTTTCTGGTGATCCTCTAATATCTTTGATGCCCTAAGAGCCAGTATCTTTGATGGACCTGTTAAATATTTCAAATGGATGACTTCTCTTCAGTGAAAGTCCTCCTTGAGACTTAAGATCTCCTTATTAGTTGAGACTCATATATCATCAAATATGGATATGGTTATTGGGTTCCAAAACTAGACCAAACTTAACAACTCAATCACTCTGAAATATCAGGATATAAAACAGGATTGGATTTGGAATAAAAAAACATGTTGGAATCCAAGCTTTGCCACTTATGATCAAATTGGGCAAATCACTTACCATTAGTAATATAATTTCCTCATTTGCAAAATGCAAAGAGTTGGATTAAATGACCTCTGTACACCCTTACACCATTTAAATCTAGAAATACAAGTCAATAATACTTTTGATGCCCTGAGATTTGGGATTTCATAGATAATGATAATAGGTTCAGACCCTGAACTATAGAGGAAGGACTATGGAGGATGCTGATCATCTGGTCATCTGGTGCAAGCACTAGTCCAGAGGGGTACAAGCATTTTCTCCAGTTTACAGATGACAAAACTGAGAATCTGAGAATTTAAATGACTTACCCATACAACTTTGAAGTTCTGAGGCAGAATTCAACCGCTGATATCATTCATTCACCTATTTGAGGTTTTCTTACCTCTTTAGTAAAAAAAAAAAAAGTGCTTTGTATCTAATAGGAGAAGATCTCCAGAACCTGAACCTTTTTCCCAGATCCACTTAGTTCCTGATTCATTTTGTATATTGTTTGGGTGCTTTGGGAGACTAGTTGGATTAAGATACTTGTAATGAAGAGAATTGTAATGGGGTCTTTAGATATCTCTCCCATCCCTACAATGTTTCTATCATACAGGTTATGATATGTAGGAACTTCAACTATGTAAAAGATTATATAGAAAAAAATTATATAGAAAAAGCAAATTATTCATTGTGGAGAAAAAGAAAAGCAGCCAGGTTGAATAGGATGCTAAGCTCCTTAACAACAACAGCAAGGAATGTTGTTTTTGCTGTATTGCCTCACACTGAATATATAGTAAATGTTTAATGTTTAATGAGTGAATGAGTTTCATCTGAGACATGTAAACAGTATTATACTGTGGAATAGTTTCCTTGTGGTGGGATTTCCCCCCTTCCCCCAAGTAAGGATATGGCTGAGATAAAAGTGATAAAGGTTTGAACTAGGTTGGTGGCCATAGCATGAAAAGGAGGGGAAAGATGTCTGTTTCCCTGTTTCCCAATGAATTTTCGTGCATCAAGGAATTTTGTTTTATGAACACATATTTATTCAACATGGACATAGATAAGTAAATACAAATTAATTTTTGAAGGGAAAAGAACACTAACTGGGATTATCAGGAAATATTTCCAAAGGAGATAGTATCTGAGTTAATGGTCAAAGAAAGCCAAGAATTCTTTTTTTTGAGAGTCTTATTTTGTTTTTACAACACAAAAATGTATGTATTACTCCAACTCCACTAAAGATCTCTTATAACAAAGCTAAGAATTCTAAGAGGCAATCCTAAGGAGAAAGTGATAAAAACTGATATTTATAAAGCATAATTTGATCTTCACAACAGCCCCATAAGTATTATTTTCTATTTTGCAGATGAGAGGTTAAGTGATTTATTTGCCCATAGTCACACAGTTAGTGTGAGAATGGGATTCCAAACTATTTCTCTTCTTACTCCAGAACCAAAACTAGCTCCACTTTACCCTATGTTGCCTATACATTAGTCTTCCTTGTGCAGAGCTCTGATCAGAGCACTCCACTGATTAAAACATTGGACTCACTATTGCCTACAGATTCAAACCTAAGCTCCTTGTGACATTTGTGGTCCATCACTATTTACCTCCAATCTATTTTTCCAACCTGACCTCCTTTTCCCATATCTTTGCATTAGTGAAACAGGACTTACATATAGTCTGGTTTAGCATTTTTCTACCTGTGTAGAAAAAACTTTGCTAAATGATTTCTTACTCTTATAACATTCTTCCCACTTTCCCATCCTTCCCTCCCAAATTTCTGCTTGTAAAAATTCTACCAATTTTAACTCCTCTGATGCCACAAACCCTTCCCTAAGTCAAATAACAAAAAAGTGTTCTCTCCTCTGATCCACTGTGATATTCTGCCTTATTGTGTTTGCTATATTGTTTTGTATTAAAGTCAGTTGGATTTCTGTTGCCTCCCTGATGATATCAGTAGGCCCTTGAACACAGGGTAAGTATCTGACCACCTAGTAGTGTGCATATAGGTGTCTGCTAAAGGTAAACTAAATGGACCTGAGATACTCTCAACAATAGATAAATATGTATCTATATAGTATGGCCCAATAACCTAGAAACTGGGCAGCTAGGTGGAGTGGTGGATAAAATACTCGATTTGAAGTCAGATTCATCTTCCTGGGTTCAAATCTGGTCTTAGATACCAGGTGGGTGACCCTGGACAAGTCACAGAACCCAAGTCTCCTCAAGTAAAATGAGCTGGAGAAAGAAATGGCAAACTACTCCAAATGGGGTCAGGAAACAACTGAACAACAAAACTTAGAAACTATGTGAGATTATATAGGTAAAAAAGGGACTTAGGTCCCTGAGGAAAGCAGCTGCTCAATATTCTAAGGGCTAGGTTCCCATACACAGGTCCTTTAAAACTAGGCTACATAGACTCTGTCCTGTCTGCTCTTGTGTACAAAGCAGCCTGTATGTTGGGGGTGGGGAAGGGAAGGAGGTGGGGTTAGTGGTTCTCTCTCCATCACACACAGAGAAGCACTGTGATATAATGGAAAAAAACCCTGAAGAGGGCATTAAGAAGCCTAGTTTGGGATTAGAAACAATGGGTGAATGTTTCAGTTGTAGATTTCAAATTTATATAAGGAAAACATCCCTAAATTTAGAGCTGTGCAAAAATGAAACTAACTGCTTTAAAAGGTGCCTTCTCTGGAGTTCTTGGGGAGACTAGAACAAGGGTTCATGGCACTTGTGTTAAAATATTTTTATAATTATTTCAATATAAATTGGTCTCTTTGAATCCTAAGCACTGTATTTTAGATATTTAAAAATATTTTTCTGTGAAGGCAGACTGCCAAAGAGTAATCTGACACCAAAAAAAAGGTTTAGAATCCCTCTTTTGGAGGATTCTTTTCCAGAAGTGGATTGGACAAAAATGATCTCTTCAAGTCTCTTTTAACTTATAATTTGTTGGGTTTTTTTAAAATTTATTTTAGAATTTGGTTTTTAAAACTGTGAATCTTTTCTCTGCCAAGGGTGACTTGTGTGACCTTGGACATCCAAAGTTGTTGGAGGAAGTGAGTAAATCATATAAGTTAATGGTTATGAGAAGTTTTTATAAATGTAAGGAATTCTTTTCATTATACAATTCTACGACTTCTTATGGTTAGCTTTGGAGCTACATTTCCCCCTGGTCCAGGTCAGAGTTTCAGTTTCTAGCTTGTCCCATCTTCTTTGCCATTTTCTCTCCCAACAATCCCCTCTCTTAGCCTTAAGCTAAATATCCCTCCCTCCCTTTACTGAATCTAACCCTTCTTATTATCTAAACATGCATAGCCAAGCTATGTACTCCTTGGTTTAGTTAAGTCAGGTTCCCCTCTTTGAACAAAAATGCACACACACTATCTGGTTTCTCATCACACATTTATTTATTGTACATTTTCACAATCTGGATTTGCCACAGAATTGGGGGCACTGAAGGGGAGAGTAGGGATAGGGAATGGGGGGGGTCTAGACAAAGCCCCACCCCCACATCTCCACCACCCCCAACCCAGTAGGCAGCTCTCTTTCTCCTCAACCTCCCAGAATGTGGAACAGGGGAACACAGAGATCTAGTGGCAAGTAAAAGGACTATATCCTTCCCTCCATGTTCCCCTCAAATTGTGCCTTTTAAAGAGACTATTTGACCCTCCTTCAACCACCAACTCCCCTCAGCCTAGAGGACCTCACAGGAACCATTCCCTTCTTCCCTTGGGAAGGGGAAGAGATAAAATATCTCCTCCTCCCCAGCAACACATTCTGGCAGTGACTGTTTCCCCCTTCCTTGAATTCAGGGGGGCATCCAAGGGAGGTGGGCAATGACAGGACTTTGCAAACCCTCCCTGGAACTTCAGAGTGGGCTATCAGTTCTGTTCCCCACAAGGAGGTGGCTCAGAGGGGAGGAGGTCCATGGAGGACTTGTGAGGTGTTCCTCAGCCCCCTTACCAGACTCCCCACGGCAGTGACAGCCCCTATTGGCTGGTGACCTCCCCTCCTAGATAAGAATCGGAATGTAGCAGGGTTCCCCAATTCATCCCAGCTGGGGTGGGAGGGGCAGGTGAGGGGGACCCGTTTGAGAATGTCAGTGAGCCCCCCTACCAAATATGGGGAGTAGGAATGTGGAGACCCCCAAGTGGCAGAATTATTGGTCCATCAAAACATTTAACTTAAGACACTTACATACCAGCTGTGGGGTTGAGAGTTGGGGAGGCATTTGTGGAAAGGAGAAATTGGGAAAGTATGATGACAGACAGAGTTAAAAGGAAATGGATGGTAAAAAAAAATGGAATGGGGGAGGCCACAAGCCTCCAAGTATTAAAAGCAAAGAACCCCTCACTTATGTAAATGTCGTGCAAATAAGGGTAAAATTGGAGGAATCATAAGTGTGTTTAGTAGGTAAAAGGAGACCCAATACAGGTCAGGAGGCAGGGAGGACTGAAAAGCAAACAAAAAGGGTGTGGTTATGTAAATGACATGCTAATTTAAATGCTCAAAGCTCCCAGGAGACACTGGGGAGGGAAAGTTGGCTTAGGGAATCTTTATCACAGTCCATAATGATTGGATAGTCCATAAATATAAGGGGGAGCCCCAGGCTCCTGGGAGGAAAGACATGGGTGGGAGAGAGATGAACAGCTAAATCCAGGCAGAAAGGAAGATGGAAGGAGAATAGAGAATGTTGCATAGCAAATGCAGATGAGGGGATTGTGGGTCAAAAGAAAAATAAAGGAATGAAGAGTTAGGGGAAAGAAATGGATGATGGGCAGGGGAGAGAAGTTAAGAACAACCAGAAAAAATCTTCTAGTAATAAAACTACAAACAGACCAAATATATATAATATTATATATGTATAAATAACAGCTGGCTATTTACAAGGGGGGACACACACGCAGACACACTGGAGGTGGGACAGGAGAAGGGGCTGGAAGATATGGCTGAGAGAGGGAGAGCCATGGAGGGGAGGGGGCCCTCTCCCGGGCAGGGGCAGCTCCTGCTGTGGGCTTAGGTGCTGAAATAAACTGTGGAGAGACCCAAAGAGTGTTAGGGTCAGGTTTGGTTCATATATCCCCAGCTCCGGGAATCTCTCACCTACACACTTAGCCCTCCTCCATTCTGCCCAGCCCCGCCCCGCCCCCCCAGATCGAGTTTCATTAGCTTTGGTCAGGAGGATAAGCTCTTGGGATGCTGGTGGGACCAATGATCCTACAAGGGTCTGATGAAAAGATTATTTTTTTTCCCTCCTAGACCATATTATCTAAACCTCCTCCCTCAACTCCCCACTCACCAATGATGAGGATGAGGATGATGGCGCATATCACTCCAAGGATGATCATCATCTGGGAGGGAGGAGAGAGTGATAAAAAGGAAGGGAGGAGAGAAGGGAGGAAAAAAGGTGAGATGAGGAGATGGAGAGAGAATGAGGAAAAGAAGAAAAGGGGAAAGGAAGCAGAAAGAGATGAAAGGGAGAGGAAGTAGAAAAGGAAAAAGGAAGAAGGATTGGGGAGGGTAATAAGTTAGTAGGAGGAAAGATCAGGGCTCTGCCCACTTTCTATCCTCCAAGCCATTTCCTGAAAGAACTAGCTATACCAAGAAACTCTGTGTGTGTGTGTGTGTGTGTGTGTGTGTGTGTGTGTGTGTGTGTGTGTGTGTTGGGGGGGGAGAATCTTAGTGATCACCTAACAATAGCCCCTTAATTTTAGAGACAAAAAACTGAAACCCAGAAAGAAGTGACTTACCCAAGGTCACACAATTTTGATTTCATGTTGATTGGGCCTAGAAAACACTTTACCCCATTCCCTTAGTCTCCTCTCCTGTAGGACCTCCCTCATGCGCTCCTCAAGTCCCTTACTTTGAGGTTTTTCCACCAGTATTTACGCTTGAGCTTAGCAGCACTTGTCTCAAACTGGGAAGCCCCAGCCTGGAGGGCATCTGCACGGTCATCTAGTTCTGATAACTTCTGGTCCCGCTCTAGGACCTTGTCCACATTCACCCGCATGATATCCACTACCTAGACAATAGAGGGGAGAGGGTCGAGATGTTTAACCTCGTGCCATAGATTCACACAAGCAACATACCAAAGAGATGTCACAGACTATGCCAGGCTAAAGCTTCAAGCATCACACAAATAGGACAACCCCCCAAGGACGTACATCTGATATATGGTGGGACACAAATCATGGGTTCACTGTGACCTTATATGCAGGAACTCAAACACACACACACACACACACACACACACACACACACACAGTAATACCAGGGACACATGCTTGAGGCATAATATATATATATATAGATATATATATGCACAGAACCCATCAGGGACATAGAGCAAGGGCATGCCAGCAGTTGATCCAGGTACATATCTTGGACATGCTAGCAGAACTGAATGACACATTGGGTGTAGGTCAAAAACCTGCCCTTTACACAAAAAGGCATAAAATAATGAGACACCCACTACCTACAAATCTCCGACATGCCTAGTGTACAACAGCCCAACACACTAGGCCCAGACCTCGAAGGATAAAGCAAAGGAGCAACACCAACTAACTTACCAGGTGGCCAGGGGCAAGACAACAGTGACACAGGTCGCTGTCCAACACTGCTGACACGAAACATTTATGCCTCTTACTCTAACCTCCCTCCCACCCCAAATGCTAAAGCTGCAAGCACTGGGCAGTGAGCTGTCCCTGGTACTGATCACAAGGCAGGCAGTCCTTCATCCCCACCTTCCCTTTCTTTCACTTCTCTCCTTCCTCTAGGCTCACCTCATCCACCTGGGCCTGGGTTTGCTGCAGCCTCCTGTTGCTAGTGAGATTTGGGGGGGCAGCGGGAGGACCCCCTTCTCCTGCTGGGGCAGCAGGGGGCATGGCAGGAGCAGGAGCAGACCTGAGGGTGCAAGTGGCAAAAGTGTCTTGACACAAGGACATCCAGCCCTTCACAGCAGACTTTGCCGCGCCAACCCTCTCCCGGGTCCCCAACTCTCTCCCCAAAGAGAAGACCTCAGGCGAGCCTTTCCAGACTCATTCTGAGGTCGAGTCTCCTCTCTGGGCCTCAGTTTCCCCCCGAAGAAAGAGGGATTGGACTGGAGCACTGAGTTAGCGAGACCCCTCAGCTCCTCCTCTCGGGGCGCCTGACAGCCTGGGGACTAAGGCAGGCCCCTAAAACTCGGGCAGGGGCCGGAGGGTGCATAGGTGGAAGGTACCAGCACCAGGGCACCTTTCCGGGCCTCTCCGGGGCGGCCGCGGTGGTGACAGGAACTCTCCAGGGGCGGGTCAGGGTGGCCTGAGCTGGGCGCGTGGGCCCGGGGCCCCTAGGCCGGCCCGGGCCCCGGTATTCTGAGCCCCGCGGCCCCCTCCTCCGGAGCCTCAGCCCCGGCCCAGGCCCTCCTTAATAAGCACAAGCGCCGCCCCCGCAGCCCGCAGCGCCGGGGCCCGGGCCGGACCCGCAGGGACGCCGGGGCCCGGGCCGGACCCGCAGGGACGCCGGGGCCCGGGCCGGACCCGCAGGGACGCCGGGGCCCGGGCCGGACCCGCAGGGACGCCGGGGCCCGGGACGGACCCGCAGGGACGCCGGGGCCCGGGCCGGACCCGCAGGGACGCCGGGGCCGGCCGGGCCCGGAGGCCGCGGCGCTGGGCTCCGCCGGGCCCCGAGCGGGCCCAGCTCCCGGAAGGCGCCCGGGCGACGAGGGTGGGGACGGGCGGAGAAGGAAGGAGGACGAGGACGGCACGGAGGAGGAAGGCGCGCCTGCGGGAGGGCGGCTCCGGGCGGTGCACGGGGGTCCGCGGTAGCCCCGGGCCGGCGCCGGGCGGTGCAGACTCACATGGCGGGGGCGGGCGGGCGCGCGGGCGGGCGGGGACAGCGGCGGCGGCGGCTCCGGCTCGCGCTGGCTCCGAATGGTGCTGCCGAGCCTGGGGACGGGAAGATGGCGGCCGCGCGTCACCCACATCCGGGCACCCGCGGGCCGGGCCGGGCGGGGGAGTGGGGAGGGGGAGCTGGGAGCAGGGGTTGAGGTGCGGCCATGTTGGCCGCCCTGCTCCCTCGCCGCCCTCCCCCTGCCTGAGACCCTGACCTGGAAGGAACTCGCGACTCTCCAAAACCTCTCCCCCAGACGCCCAGACACCTGCCTCCAACCCCTACATTTCTTGTACCCCAGATCTCCAACCAAATCCCCCAAGTCCAACATTCCAGCCTCCCAAATTTTGCAATTCCACCCTTCTTCCCAACACTCCAATCCCCAAATCTACAAAACTCCCACACTGCATATCAACACCCCAGCCCCTAAACTACAAAATATCAACAATGCAACCCCTACGATTTTCTCAAGTCTCAAATCTAAGACTCGAATTCCTAACCCTCAGCTTTGATTTCTAACCCTAAAACTCGGATCCCCAGCCTTTCATACTCCTTCAAACTCTTGATATTCCATTACTTCAAACACCAACAGTCCAAAACCAAGACTCTAACATCCCTGATCTTACAAACTTCCAACAACATCCAATATGACCAATCTTTTTAGGTTTTTGCAAGGCAAATGGGGTTAAGTGACTGGCCCAAGGCCACACAGCCAGGTGATTATTAAGTGTCTGAGACCAGATTTGAACCCAGGTACTGCTGACTCCAGGGCCGGTGCTCTATCCACTGTGCCACCTGGCCACTCCCACTATGATCAATCTCAACCCTACCCCCACACTTTAAGCACCTAAACCTGCAATATTCCAACTCAATGTCACCTGAAATATTAACACACTTCCAATATGTCAGGGTTCAGCACCCTAACACATCCAAAACTTCAAACCCTCAGCACTCCAACTCTCTAAAAACCCAATCTTTCATTCCCTTAAACTTCCATACTCAAACTTCAACTCTGACATGTCTAATGTCACTCTAGTGCCAAATAGATAACACCTAAAACCCTGATCTTAACACTAAAACCCTAATATTCCAACTCTCCTAGAATGACAACAGAACTCAACTCCCCAGCTCCTACCTCTGATATTCTCACTATGCACCCTAACTTCAGCATCCCAATTCCAATGTTTATTTCCATATCATTACTCAAATATTACAATTTTCCAAATTAGAGCACTTCTGACCTCTGACCTCCCTAATGCTCCATCCTAGCCACCCAGACATAACATACCCTAACCACACACAGGCCATTCTTCAAAACCCTAACTTTGAACTTTCCTAGATTACAACTCCAACATTCCAACCCCTCCCCACCCCCATCTCCCAGACCTAACATCTAAAACACCACCTTTTTTTGCACAAAGAGGTAGATTGTCTTTAAGGGGGTACAAAAGGAAAAATAAAGCCCAGTTTATCCCTAAATCTGACCACCAAATCACTGTATCCCTTGTGATTGTGACATTGGTCACAAGAGGATATAGAGTTAGAAAAGATTTCAGAGATCATCTCAGAGTGACTACAAGAAATTCATTCATTTTACAGATAAGGAAAAGTGACTTGTCTGAGATTACACCTCTGGCAGCTTCAGGTTTTAGATACATACTTCTGATTCATATACCTAGTCATATAGAAGCCCCAGGAAACTCAGATGAGAAAAGGAAAGGCAGGGGTGGGGGAGAAGATTATTAGAAATGAATGTTTGAGTTTCTTACTGGCCAAAGTATTGAATCAAGGCTGAACTCACAATCACAAGTCTTTAAATGCCATATTGCTGAGAAGAGCAAAGTCTGTCATAGTTGATCATTGCACAATGTTGCTGTTCAAAGTGTTCTGGTTCTGCTCATTTCACTCAGCATCAGTTCATGTCTCAGATTAATGTTTTTAGGCATACAAAATAAAATACATAGATTATAAAAGAAATCATATTGAAATAACTATCAAAATAAGATAAGATAACTATGCATTGACTCCTTGGGAGGTGTGTGTGTGTGTGTGTGTGTGTGTGTGTGTGTGTGTGTGTGTCTATGAACCCCATGTAAAAGAATCCCTAATCAGTCCTACTCAGTCAACTTTACTGATTCATCATATCATGCATGATAAAGGTACCTATTACCTTCAAATCTATTAAAATCTCCCCCATTCTTAAACCTTCCCTAGACTCTATCATCCTCTCTAGCTATCATCTTTTATCTTATCTTCCCTCCTTTACTCAGCAAACTCCTTGAAAAATCTGACTATAAAGAGCACCAGTCCTAGAATCAGAAGAACCTGAGTTCAAACTTGATCTATAACATTTAAAAAAAAATTACCTAGCTGTGTGACCTTGGGCAAGTCACTTAACCCTTGCAAAAATAAACCAAAAAAAAAAAGAAAAGAAAAACCTGACTATACTAGCAGTCTTTAATTCCTCTCAGTTAACTCATTTCTAGACCCTTCACATTCTGGCTTCCAACTTCATCACTGGACTGAAATTATTTTTTAACTATTTTTCCAATTACATGTAAAGATAATTTTCAACATTTTTTTTGACAAGGAAATGGGGTTGTAACTTGCCTAAGGTCACATAGATAAGTAATTATTAGGTGTCTGAGGCAGGATATGAACTCTGGTCCTCCTGAGTCCAGGTCCAGTACTCTATCCACTGTGCCACCTCCTAACATTTATTTTTGTAAAGTTTTCTCCCTCCCACCCTTCCTTTCCTTTCCCTTCCCCCAGACTAGGAAAGCAAGTAATCAGATATAGGTTTTACATGTACAATCATATTACACATATTTCTATATTAGTCATGCTGTGAAAGTATCAAAACAAAAAGGGAAAAGCCACAAGAAGAAAAAAATTTTAAAAAGTGAAAATACGGGGCAGCTAGGTGGCGCAGTGGATAAAGCACCAGCCCTGGAGTCAGGAGTACCTGCGTTCAAATCCGATCTCAGACACTTGATAATTACCTAGCTGGGTAGCCTTGGGCAAGCCACTTAACCCCATTTGCCTTGCAAAAAAAAAAAAAAAACAAAAAAAAGTGAAAATAGTATACCTGATCTATATTGATTCCATAGTTCTTTCTCTGAACATAGGTGGCATTTTCCAGTCCAGGCCTTTTAGTATTTGTTGTATTGTTGAGAAGAGCTATTCCATAATATATCACAACTTGTTCAGCCATTCCCCAATGTATAAACAACTCCTCAATTTCCAATTCTTTGCCATCACAAAAAGAGTTGCTATGAATATTCTCATACATGTGGGTCTTTTCCTCTTTTTTGTGATCTCTTTGGGATAGGGACTTAATAGTGGTATTGCTGGATCAAAGGGTATGCATAATTTTATTGCCCTTTGGGTATGGTTCCAAATTGTTCTCCAGAAAGGTTTTATCAGTGAAACCATTCATTACAAATTACCAATAATATTTTTGTCAAGTATAAGTCTTTTTTCAGTCCTCAAACCTTCTCAACTGATCTGCTCCATTTGACTACCCTCTCTCCTCAATAATCCCTCCTCTTGTGGTTTTTGTGGTATTATCTTCTTTTTCTCTTCCTCTTTAACAAGGCAATTTTACTTTTTTTTGTTCCATGGACTCCTTTGATAGTTTGTGAAGCCTATGCACTCCTAAAATTAATGTTTTTAGGCATACAAAATAAAACACATAGATTACAAAAACAATCATATTGCAATAAGTATCAAAACAAGATAATTTGATATGTATCCATTGACTGCTGGGGGAGGTGTGTGTGTGTCTATGGACCCCATGTAAAAGACTCCCTAATCCATCCTACTCAGTCAACTTTACTAATTCATCATATCATGATAAAGGTACCTATTACCTTCCTGCTCAGTCAGTTTTACTGATTCATCATATTGTGCTAAAAATAATAGCTAACATTCATAAAGAGTTTATTATGTGCCAGGCACTGTGTTAAGCACTTTACAATTATTATCTAATGTGTTCATCACAATAGCCCTAGAAGGTAGATGATATCCCCATTTTACAGCTGAAGAAACTGAGATAAAGATTAAGTGACTTGCCCAGGATTATACCTATAAATATTTGAAGTCAGATGTGATCTCAGGTCTTCTTGATTCCAGATCTGGTGATCTATCCCCATGGTTTGTTCTCAGTTTCTAGTCCTAGGTCCCTTACTCCTTTCTTTACATTCCTGTTCTTAGAGATGTCATCAGTTTCTGTGGGCTTATTTATCTCTGTGCTGATGATTCATAGATTCCCAGTTTCTGCCCTGAGCTACACTTCTATATCACCACTTGAATATTGGACATTTCACCTTGGGTGTGAAATAAAAATCTACATATCAAATCCAATCTATTCAAAACAGAATTCATTATCTTTCTCCCCAAACCCAATCCTCTTCCAAACTTTCCCATTTCTGGGATTGTTCCAGTTTCCAGTAATTTAGCATTAGTGTTATTCTTGATTCCTCATAATTCTTTACCCAATATATGCAAACAATAGTGAAATTTTAGCATTTTTATGTTCCTGAAATCTTTCCTATTTTAAGATTTGTTCTCACAAAGCTACCATCATAGATCAGATCCTCAAAATTGCTCACCTAGAATTAAACAGATTTTATTTTTAGCTTTAATTTTTATATCTCCTAGATTAATCCCATCCTTTCTTCTCCTTTCTTCTACTTCCCAGGGGCCTATCCCTTATAACAATATTTTTTAAAATAAAGAATAATTTTTAAAAAAGAAGTGGAGGGGCAGCTAGGTGGTACAGTGGATAGAGCACCAGCCCTGGAGTCAGGAGTACCCGAGTTGAAATCTGATCTCAGATACTTAATAATTACCTAGCTGTGTGGCCTTGGGCAAGTCATTCAACCCCCATTGCCTTGCAAAAACTAAAAACATAAAAATAAAAAAAATAAGTGGAAGAGAAAAAAATTCAGTAAAACCAATTCACACTTAAGAAAACAAAACAAACCAATAAACCAAAAGAAAAAGTAACCCCAAAACCCTAGCATTATAGGCAATGTTCCATATCTATGGACCAGGAATAGATAGAAGTGTTTCCTCATCATTCTTTTTTTGGACAAACTTGTACGTTTTAATTTCACGTTTATTTTCTATTGTTTTGTAGTTATTGTACATTGTTATGCTCTCTGTGTGTGTGTATATATATATATATATATATATATCAGATATATATATATGTATATATATATATAAGGGAACAAAGGGGAAAATTGTCTGTGCCTTCAAGAAATTTGAATTCTATTGGAAGCAGCAACATGCAAATAACTAGGCACATTAAGAAAAATAAGAATAGATATAAATTGATCTGGGCTGGTAATGTATGAAAATCTAGGTATCTTGGAGACATCTAGTGGGTACTAGGAAAGGTCCCACTGCAGAAGGTGGGATTTATGATGAGTTAAAAAAAAAGAGTAGGGAAAATAAAAAGGAGACAAGGAATAAGATTCAGTAAGTAGGTTCTCCTTGAAAACTCCAAGAGGCCCAAGCAACTTCCAACTTATTCTTCATAGTGGAAAGAAAAGGTCAAATTATACATCAAGGTAAAATAAAGATACATACTTTAAATCTATGATATTTTTATTCGACAAAGAGCAATAATTAATCCCTTTGGCCTAATGTGATGAATAGTGCTGAACTAGGAGTTAGGAAGACCTGGTTTCAAATTCCATCTTACTAGCTATATGACTCTAGGCAAATCAATCTTTTTTTAAGGCAATGGGGTTAAGTGACTTGCTCAAGGCCACACAGCCAGACAATTATTAAGTGTCTGAGGTTGGATTTGAACTCAAATCCTCCTGACATCAGGGCCGGTGCTCTATCCACTGTACCACCTAGCTACCCTCAAATCATTAAACTTCTCTTGGTCCTCATCCACTGTGCCACTCAGTAACCCAGGAGCTAGCATACATATATTAAGATTTGTAAAGCTCTTACATATGTTAGTTTAATTCGATTCTCACAATAAAGCTGAGAGGTAGGTGCTATTATTTACTTCATTTTACAGATGAAGAAACAGAATGACAAAGTTCAAGTGACTTGCACAAAGTCATATAGTGTGTGCTTGAGGTAGAATTCATATTCATCTTCCTAAAACCAAGTCTATAACTCTTATCCACTATGCTACCTAGATGCCTACATTAAGACAAAAATTGTTACCCAAGGCTAAAATTTAATTTTCTGACTGCCAAATTGACTCTTCCTATGATGGTATAGTAGATGTTTTAAGGTTTTCTGTGTTGGGTCATCACCAAGAAATTCGGATTTGTCATCCTATAATCTGAGAGTTGAAGGGATTCAAAGATCCTCCTCTTAAACTGGTTACATTAAACTGTCTGACATTTCTGGCAAATGGTCATCCATTCTCCACTGAGCAGCCTCAGATGATGGGACACTGGACACAGTCTTACTTCTTACTGATGGGAAGTTCTTCTGAGTTGAAGTCACTAGTTTGTATATACATGATTCCTAAATCTTTTATCATATCCCTGTCCTCTTTCCTAATCTTTAGTTTGAAATTCCCAATTATATGTGGGACATAACGACTTGGACATCAGTTTTGTATCTTCCCATCAAAAATTAGATCGTTTGGGGGCATCTAGGTGGTGCAGTGGATAACAGCACTGGGCCTGGAGTCAAGAGTACCTGAGTTTAAATTCGGCCTCAGACAAGAATTACCTAGCTGTGTGGCCTTGGGCAAGCCACTTAACTCCATTTGCCTTGCAAAAAAAGTTAAAAAAAATTAATGGTCTTCATGACATCCCTATTTCTGTTAATATCAGTAATTTTTCTCCTACCTAGGCTAGAAATATTATTGTCCTCTTTCAATTACATGTAACAGTATTAAGTGTCTATGATGTACAAGGTATTATGATAGTTCCTGGGGGATGACAATTATAAGATTATGGGATACTGGAGTTGGAATTGCCTTAGAAATCATTTAATCCAATCCCTTCTTGGGGAAACTATAGGAAACTAATGCCCAGAGAGGCTGTCATTTGCTTAAGAACCCACAAATAGTAACAGGACCAGGATTTTGTTCAGATCTTTTGTTTAAATCCAGTGAAGCTCACATTACCTTAAGCATATATTCAAATAAGGCTAAGAAAAAGGCACACATTCAAATATATTACTTGCCTTGGGTACCTTTCTATGTACTCTGTATATTCCTAATTGCTTACATATTACCTCCCATTAGTCTTTGAATTTCTTGAGGGTTTTTGCCTATCTTTGTATATCCAGGGTTGGCATAGGGCCTTGAATAAAGTCCTGAAGACTCATTGACTTGATTCAAGAATGTAAATGGTACAGTTTCTTATCTGACTCCTGATTCCCAAGTGTTCTACCACAAAGCTTAAATAACTTGTAAGATGAGCAGAAATCAAATGATTGAGACATTATAGAAAACAATTTTTTGGGGGGGTAAAATAACTTAGGTCTTTTGGAGTAGCAAATAGTTTTGACTTGAAGAGGAAAAATTTAATGAGTCTTGATTAGACATCTACTAGCTGAATCACTCTGGATCTCTCATTTCTGAAACAGTCTAATAGCAACATTTCACAGGGTTGTCTTGAGGAGCAAATGAATAATGTGCAGAGAAGTGCTATGTAGACACAAGGACATTAAGATTATAGAAACAATTAGAATAGGATTGCTATATTAATCTTAGAATTTTTATCAGAATTCCTACTCTGCCACATAGTAGACTTCTAATGCTTATCGATGACTATCAGCAAGTTTTTATTACTGTTTTAACATTATTTATATATCCCTCCCTGCTCCACTTTTAGACAGGACTCTAAGGAATGACTGATGTTTGTTCTTCATTCTTGAAGACCATGACATCAAGAGTGATGCCCTAACAAGCACATGAATTGGATCAGAATGAGGGTGGTGCTGTGCTAAGTCATCAACCTCACTTTTTCCTAAAAGTGGAATAGCCTTCCTAATGGCCAGATAAGGAATGACTATTCCTTTTAACAAAGGGGAGGGTTAAAAAGATCAGCAGAAAAAGTTCCAAACTCATAGTTCCCAAGCTCTTTTTGCCTTTATTTTAAAAGATATCTGTAACGTTCAGGGATAGAATGGTGCCATGTTTTAACTTTCTTCATATTTATTCTCATTTCAAACCAAGATTCAACAATTTAAAACTGTTAAGTAACCTTAGACTCAACTATGCCAATGCCTTCCTTCTGCAAATCAGGAAACTATGACCATGGTACTAAGATGATTTATCCCAAATCCAGATGGTAACACAGAACACACACAAATTCAGACTTCTGATGTTTCTTGGATATCTCTTATTGGCTCAAGGTGCTAAATTCCTTCCCATCTTTTTTTCAGTCACTATTAACACGCAAAGTGTCACTCTTACCTTTAAAGTGGTATGTCTCACTCCAATCCAGTTCAAAAGAGTGAAGATTTGGTGTATACTATAAAAATGAACTCTTGACTCAACTCCCTGGTGGAGACAGGATACCATTTGCCCATTTCCTCACAATAACTTCCTTTTACAGATAAGGAGACTGAGGCTGAAAAAAAGGTTTAAGTGATTTTTCCAAGGGCTCACCTCTAAGTTAAAGTGTTCAAGAGTCCCTGGTTTGTCCACCATGACACAGTACTCTGGTGGCATTAAATATTGCCCATTTTACAGAAGGAAAAAAGTTACATTCACTTAAGAAAGACTTTATTAACAACAACAAAAAAATTTTCCGGGAGCCAAATTTAGGACAGCCTCACCCTGATCTACCTGTTGGGGTGATACTCTTTACTGCCTTTCCCTAAAGCCAGCCCCCAAATAATGAAAGGCTGTTCAATCCATTTTCAACAAACAGAATCTAAAGAAACCAGTCTTAGCTTCTTTATTTAGAGTTCCAAAGGGTAAGAAACCTCAAGATCCTTATTTGCATATTGTCCCCTAGGTAATGTTGCCATTTGTATAAATAAGCCCTGCCCCTTCTTGGGATTTGGACTGAAATCATTAAAAAATAAGGCAATCAGTGACTTTAAAGTTCTGTAGTAGATGGGAAAGCATCAGGCCTGCTCTTCCAGCATACTCTGCTCTCCAAGTTCTTCACTTTTCTTGTGCATGGCCAATGCCCAGTGTTCCCTGTACCTGGTTTCACCAGCTGTAATTATGGTACAAAAGTTGGGTTTTATTACAAAGTACTATATACAATATTGTGACAAAATTCGGAGGAATAAGAACACTGACAATTGTCCCCCAAACCCATCGAGGGCAAGTCTTCCCATTTCTCCCGAGCGTCAACTACAAAATCTTCCGGGGTCTTTTGATCCACATTTATGGAAAGAGGTTCAGAAAGATTTTTTCTTTAACACGAAGACATCGATGAACATTATTACTTCAGTGCAAGCCGGAAGGACACTGCGAAAGGAAGGAGGCGTCATCAAGGACTTCTTGAACCAAAGATTTCCCCAATCCCAAACCCACAGCCCACTTAAATTGGGAGATGGGGAAAGCCTTGTCCCTGCTGGGGCAGCCTCTAGGGAACCTGCGGTAGGAGCCACACCTGCAGAAAGTGAAGATGTACCAGTAGGTGAAGCACTCCCAGGCCTCGAAGACGAAGAAGGCCAGAGTCACGGCCGCGCAGCAGTGGGCCGCGATAGCTTAGCCGGAGTCAGGGAAAAAAACACTTGGACTACATTTCCCAGCATGCTCGGCGGAGGTGAGCCGTGACGAAGCCGCACCTGGGCCGGCGGGCAGGGAAGAGAACCTGGCTTTCCCTGCAAGCAAATTAACCCACGTTAGGGTACAGGGATGCTAAGGTCTCTTTCCTTACGTCACCACCATCTTAGAAAGGGCTCCATCTTGGGCCACGTCCCGGTTAAACTACCGAGATCCGTACCGTGCCCCGCCACCCCTAGATGTAGTGAGCCACGCTACGGGCTACCTGGCGGGAAAAGTAGGCCGAAAGGATACAGAAAAGGCTCTGGGTGCTGTTGAACATGGACACGCCTGAAAAGAAACCCGCCAGTTCTACCAGGAAGAGGCCCAGTGTGACGGAGAGGGCGGTGACCAGCCTAGTGGAGATAGCGGTCCTGAGAGCAGACCCTCCCCAGCCAGGGGCCCGCCCCGTCCTCCAGGGTCTTCCTCCCGGACTGTGGGCCCCCCCACCCCGCGCCCGCCGGGGGCCGCGGCCTTCCCCACCGGCCCGCCCCTCCACGCTGGGTGGCTCACTTCAAGTCCTCACTATCATAATCCTCGCGGGAGTAGTAGCGGGGCAGGCTGGCCAAAACGTTGTCCTCCTGGGGAGGGAACAACAACAACAGCAATCAAACACCACTTTTAAGCCACTCAGCCACGCGGTGCCCTTGCGAAAGCCGAGCTCGTCGGCGGGGGGCGAAGCCGCGGGAGCCAGACAACGTCAATGCTAAACCCCGAAGCCGGGTGCCCTGGCTTCCCGGGGCGCCTCCTCCGAACCGCGCTTGGGCAGGGCACAGAGAGCAACAAGTGAAAGCGGCGAGGGGTGGGGGAGGCGGCTAAGGGCTGCAGGCGCAGGCGCACAAGCTGCGGGGTGGGACTGGCGCAGGCGCAGGCGCAGGGCCCGGGAGATGGGGCGGCTTCTCCACCCGCTCAAACTCTGGGCGAGAGAACGGGGGCGGGACGGAGTGGGGTGGCCCCGAAAAAGTGAACGGAAAGGTCTGTGAGAGGGGTTATGTTACCCGCGTCCAGAAGATGATGACGACGATCACAAGATGAGCTAGCAACGTCAGAAAACGAGAGGGCACTAACCCAGAAATCCGCCCCATTCTTTCCGGGTCGGACTCAGTGGATCGACTGTTTCTGCTCCTCGAAGCCTCCCGGTTGCCCAGGGTAACTGCGGGATTTCCCCCCCCCCCCCCCCCCCGCCTTTCCGTTGGCCAAACTACCCGAGAGATCTCGCGAGAAGTAGCAGTAGCTGCGAGACAGTGAATTCCCGAGGGCCCTTCTGTAGTCCGCAGCAATCCGATCCTGGCTTTAAGAAGAGAAGGACCCCCGCCACATCTTCCTTTTAGAATTTACCCTGGTCTCTATAAATCAGCCCAGTTCTATGGCGGCCACCTAGAATTCCTCAGAATCAACCCCTGGCACCGCTGAGTCCTTTTCGAGCCCGTCTGGCCAAGCTTCTCCCGCTCTTTCTCCTTTTACACCCTTATTACTGATTCATTTACAAGTCTGGTGCTGTCACCTTCCCAGCTGCACGAAGTTCCCGCAGCACTAGCGATACACACACACACACACACACACACACACGGATTAATTTAATAACTGCCGAACGAATGACTACTAACCTTTCTTCAATAAGCAATATGGGAATGTGAAATCAAAACACTCGACCCCCCCCCCCTTAAAAGAATTTGCATTCTCATGGGGGACGACATTCCGTTTTGAATGTATGAAAGAAAAAACCCTAAATGCTAAAAGTGCGAAACGCTGACTGGCAAAGATGATAATCCCAGATCTTGAGTTTACAATTTTTTAAAAATTGCTTTTTTTATTTTTCAAAAACTATCTCTGTTGTTCTTTTATTAATCCCACTACTTCCCACTTGAGCAACTTTAAAAAATCATTCCATCGTTTCAAAAAACAAATCGCTCAATATATATCTCTACATGATATAGCAAAACAAATTTCCCCATTGATCACGCCTTAAAATGTATTTTCTATAATGTCATTTTATGTTCATCATCTTGTTTTAATCTTCATTTTTTTGGTCCAGTTGTTTATCCTGTGCTGTTCAGAGTTCTAAAGTTTTTCAATATTATTTTCCCTTAATGGCGTTAGCAATGTATAAATTGTTCTCTAGTTCTTCTCACTTCACTCTTCATCTGTTTTGAAAGGTCTTCCTGCTTGATCCGAAATTGTTTACTTCACTATTTCTTATAACACAATAATATTCCAAACATTTTCCCATACATATCATAATTTGTCTGGCCACTTCTCAATAGGAGGACCTTGCAGGTTCAAATTTTTATTTTCCATAATAAACTGCTACAAATATGTTTGCATATATAGATCCTTCTTCGTTGTTTTCCTTGGAATAGTCTAGTATTTATATGTGTGTCAAAAGTAATGCACAGTTTGATAGCTTTCTGACTAGAATTCCCAATTTTCAGAATGATGGATAAATTTACTCTTCCATCAGTCTTACTTTAGTGTGCTTATTTTCCCTGAAACTTTTTCAACATTTTTCATTTTCCCTTTTTGGGAATTTTTGTCAGTTTCATTAGATAAGAGGTTGAACCTCAAAATTGCTTTGTCATTTCTCTAAAAATTAGTAATTTAAGGCATTTTTATAATGATTGTTGATAGCTTGGATTTCTTCCTTTTAAACCTGTCTTTTCATATCCTTTGGTCATTTATTTTTAGGAAATAGCTTTTACTCAAAATTTAAATCAGTTCCATATATGTCTGGAAAATGAAGCCTTTATCAAAGAAACTTGTTGCAAAGATTTCCCCCAGATACCTGATTGCCCTCTAATATTACTCTTGTTAACATAATTATAACATAATGTTAAATAATCTATGTTAAATTTGTGCAAAGTTTTAATTTTATGTAAAAAATTGTCCATTTTATCTCACTTGATCTTCTCTATCACTTGTTTAATCATGAACTCTTCCCCATCCATAGATCTGAAAATTTATTTCTTCTTTACACCTCTTATTTATTATGTGACTTTTTAATGTCTATGCCATGTATCCATTTGTAACTTGGCTTATGTGTGAAGCGTTAAAATTTCTGATAAACTGTTGTCCAGTTTTCCCAAGAATTTTTATTAAATAATGAGTTCTTCACCAGTACCTGGGGTGTTTGAGTTTATCAAAGACTGCTTCTGTGTTTGTTTGCTTCAATATGTTGTTTATCTATTCTATTGATCTCTCTCTTCCACCCCATTCCTTCCCATTTTTTTCAAAATTATCCTTATAATTTTGTTATAATTTTTTGTCTTTTTTCCTTCAAAAGAATGTTATTTTCTCTAATTCTAAAGAAACAAAGTACCCTGAGAATGTGGAAGCATTTGCCAGGCAAACCAAAACATCACCACAAACCTTTATTATAATAATCCCCTCATTCTTCTGTGAAGATAGCCTAGAACTCCTGCCCCAAGAAGGTCCTTGGGAATAGCAGTACCCCCAAACTACCTGACCTGGTTCCAGTATAGCCACCATCCCAGAGGAGAGAAATCATGTAGAGAAGGTGCTTACCTGCTTTATCACTAAAACAACTGTTGGTAACAGGTAAACTAGGGAGTAGTAGCAACTAACAGACCAGTCCCATATTCCATCAGAGATATGTATGTATTATTGCTCATTGTATGGATATTGATGGCTCTTCAGTGAACCCTGACCTGGGATAATCTGTGACTCCGGAGGTGGTTGTAAAAGGCTCTTCTGATAGAGAAGTAAGCAGATTTCTAAAAACAAAGATTGTAAATTTAACCAGGAAATTGTGAAACTGGTTTTCCTTTAACTGGTAATTCCTGAGATAAGTTTTTGTTATAAAAAAGTCTGAGTTTCCAAAAATAAATTTAGTAGATTATTGCATCACAATCTTGCTTGTGTGAGTACGTTTCTAATTGACCTGACTCTCCTTTAATGTCCAGACCCACTTCAGAGTTAGCACTGACGGTAATAGTGTGATTACTGGTTGAAATAGCCATTTTAGGCTATTGAGAATTTTTCTATACTCCTACACTTGATTTTTCTCTAGCCTCCCATTTAACACTGCCCATCTGAAAGATCTGCCCAACTCCATTGGTGCTGAAGAACTATTTATCACCTCTCTGTACTGCCCCCCAACTTCTGAGGGTAGTTGTCACTCTTTGCCAATTCCTTCTCTTCAGCATACCCCACTTCTATAGTCATTGCCTTAGTCTCCATCTCTCAGGAGGAATCTCCTTAAACCTCCTTCTGAAAATATGACAGTAGGAAAAAGATATGCTGGAGGTCAACAAAGCACTTATTTCTGAGAGAAAGCATTCAGCTCCCAAGTACGGAGCCAATCCTTCATACACAATACTAAATTTAATACTAGGTCCTTTATAACCTCTTTGGCTTTGTGATCTGGAGTCAGAATATGTATGCATTGTACATTTACATCATAATTTGTTCAGTCATTCCCTAACTGCTGGCCACCCCCTTAGCTTTCAATTCTTTGCCACCACAAAAAAAATGTGATACATATTTTTGATTATATGAGTCCCTTCTATTTTATTTAGTATTGATATTTGTTTATTTAGTATAAAAGTTTTGTGAGCACTGTAACAAATACAGTTTTTACAAATCCATTTTGAAAAATATGTGCTGGCTGTTTATTTTGATTTCACACTATCAATTACTTCATCAGTTTCTTTGCTTCTTTGTGTCTTGTAATTGCCCAACTCATACAGTCTTGAAGTTTAGCTCCAGTTAGCCCACTTCCACCTGGTTTGTGCAGACAACACAGCTTGCCTTCCTCATCCATTACAACAGTTAAAGTTCCTGTTGCCAGCTATTCCTCTTCTGCAGTAGGGTCAACTATGAGTAAAGTGTCATCAAATATAGCAAATGATGTGGCGATCGGATGTGTCCTAATATTCAAATGACTCTTCTTTTTAAAATTAACTTCAGCTAGGCCAGTTTCTTCATTTATAGTAACTATTGGCAATTGGACATTTTTTAAGGCTGCTAACAAAACAAATGTGCAGGCATCCAAGAGGTCCCTGTCATAGTCAAGGCAAATGAGATTACAATATAGAACCCATGCAAGCTTTCCATGAGAAATGCACAAATCTTCCTTCTGTATTATCTGTGAATTTTCAATCACATCTGCAATGAACTGACTAGCCACTTGGGCCTCTTCTCCAGGAGGTCCAGAACGAAATCTTGATGAACACAGAGGTGGTAGATCCACATTTGGAACAATATAACCTTTATTGAGCGAATCTACTGGGGGTACTGCAAACTCCGCTTTAACTCCACAAATTACTGTTGTATTTCCCAACTTCACTAAAGCAGAACCTTCTGCAGTAGTAATTGAACCTATGTTAACAGTAGTGGTCCTGTATTCCCCAAGCTCCCTCCCATCTGGACGGCAGTTCTCTTTCAAAAATCTCCTGTAATACTCCAATGGTTCCACTGTCTTGAATCCAGCCGCCATGTTCAACGTGCGAGTCCCTTCTATTTTAGTTTAATCTTTTTAGGATATAAATCTAGAGGTACTGCTGGTCAAAAGATAGTCACCTCTTGGTAACTTTTAGGGACATAGTTCCAAATTAGACCCCAGTGATCACTTAATTGCCAAATTTCATGGTCTTTTAAAAATTCTCATCCTTCTAGACCTTTGCATCATTTAACATTAGTGACTCTTCCCCCCATGCCCCCTTTTCTTCTGGATACTTAATATCTCTTTGTTACATGAAGATTCTATATATTGCCTATAAAAGCTTTCCTATCTGTATACTTTAAAAACTCAAAATCAGAATTTTCTTAACCTGATTAAAAATCTTTCTGATAGAAATGAAACTTCTTAAATACATATTTATTAGTACAGGAATCTACTATTTGTATATTATGTACATTATGTACATTTGTACATCAACCTAAATAAGTAAATATATAAGTATTCTACCTAATTTTAACTGATAGCAGTTTGAGATCAAAAGTTTGTTGATCATTGCTTGATAGGATTGCCCTTCTAAATCACCAAATCCAGTTTTTTTTTCAGTCTTGATTTCATCCCTTCCTGTCACCTTCAGCAGATATCCCTGTCAACACTTTTCTCTAATCTTCAGGCACTCCCTATCTAATTGTTCCTCACTGCTGTCAAGAGAGTTATGATTTTCATATTGATTGATATGATATGATATATACATATATATGTATATGTATAACTTAATAATAATATTTAGTTTCTAGAAATCCTTTTCAAAAGCCCACTCTGGTTCTGGGAACCAGTGAGAACAAGGCAGTTCAAGTCATTTGTTTTAATCTTGACAAATCCTGCAATCTTTTGCCTTTGTTAAATGAAGTGAATCAGAGAATTGTGTACTATACTCAAGCAAAAATGATATGTTCCCTCAAGGTTATACAATCAACTTAACCATTCCCACAGGATTCAAGGACACCTATATTGTCCTACATCTCTATCATGGCTCTTTAGACTTAGAATTTTTTGTATTGTCCTGCACCTTGTGAGCTTGTCCTAGGAAGGTCACTCAAGCCCCCAAACCAATTGTTCTATGATCCATGGTCCCTTCCTGATTATTATTACATAAGTATGATTATGTATATAATATCTGCCTGAACTACAGCAAGGTGGAGTTCCAATAAGGAGAAATTCCATGATTTGCAAATTGATTTCTTACAATGATTAATTAATTAGTTACTTGATTACTGGCCATTGGTCTCTGTCCTGTTCTTTCACAACTAGTTTAGAGACTGGCTTCGTAAAAATTTGTTACAATAATAATAATAACAATAACTAGCATTTATATTGCACTTATGTGCCAGACACTGTTCTGAGTACTTTACAATTTTCATCTCATTTGATTCTCATAATAACCCAGGCAATTCATGGAAGTTATTTTTATCCCCATGTTACAGATCAAGAAACTGAAGCAAACAGAGGTTAATTGACTTATCCAGGATCACACAGCTAGCTAAGTGTTTCATGTCAAATTGGAATTCAGGGGTGGCTAGGTGGCATAGTGAATAAAGCACCACCAGGAGTACCTAGGTTCAAATCCGACCTCAGACACTTAATAATTACCTCGCTGTTGTTGCCTTGGGCAAGCCACTTAACCCCATTGCCTTGAAAAATCTAAAAAAAAAAAAATTGGAATTCAGATTCTTGATTCTATGCCTGACATCCAATTCACAAAACCCCCTAGCTGTCTGCCACCATTGTAAATTCTTTTTTTTTTTTTTGCAAGGCTATGGGGTTAAGTGACTTGCCCAAGGTCACACAGCCAAGCAATTATTAAGTGTCTGAGGTTGAATTTGAACTCAGGTACTCCTGAGTCCAGGGCCAGTGCTCTATCCACTGTGCCACCTAGCCACCTCTATGTAAAGTGCTTCTGATGTTATCTCCTTAAGTGGAGATACTGGGAAACCTGTTTATGGCAGAATTATGACATGGAATGAAAGGATCAGAGAGAGTCTATGGAACATTTGTAGTTACCCTATTACTGGTTCTGGCCTATTAACCAAATAGTTGAGAAGAAACTTATTGTATAGCTAAAACTGGTGGCATCTTCAAAAGGACTTGAGTCAACTTTGCCCTAGTCTAGAGAGGAATTAGGGCCTCTTTCCATTGAGGTCATATGCCTTGGCCTAATAATGCCTAATAAATTATTGATTTGACCAAATGTTAATTTCATTCTCCAAAAGATGGAAGAACCAACAAAAGAAATTTACGTTCTTGATTTGATTTTCACTAACAATGAGAAGGGGTTGCTATGGGGGTGGAAATGATGGGGAATCTTGCAAGAAACTATCTGACTGGAAAAATCAAGCATAGCTCATGAAAAGATATGCATAGCTATGAATCCTAGATTTGGGGAGGACATATTTTAAAGAGTTCAGAGGAAAGTTAAATCCTAATGGGAAAATCAACCCTGAAGAGATAGGTAAGAAACTCAAGAAAGCAAAACTGAAACATTTCTGCTGAAGAAGAAAACCTAAGTTGTTACAAATCTAGATGTTGATGAATTGAAGACTCAACAACCCACCCAGATTAGTATATATATGTATCTCCACAGGATGGAAACAAGGGCAGATGAAATAAATACAAAATTGTATCATGCCCAGTAAAAGTGTCAAGCTGGGCCAATGTCCTGAAAAAAAGCTAAGAATCATAAAAAGGAGTTTTTAAAAACTTATTTGGGGTTCTTTTTGTAGTAGCTAAGAACTGGTAACAAAGTACATGACAATTGAAAAATAACCAAGCAATTTGTGCTGCATGAGTGCAATGGAATGTTATTGTGCTTTAAGAAACAGTATGATGAGGCATAGGAACTGATGTGAAATGAAGTGAGTCAAACCGAGAAAACAATATAACAATGTCAGTGTAAAACTATCACATTTGAAAGTTATGAAATTGTGATAACTAAACTTGGTCCCAAAGAAGAAATACAAGAAATCACCTCCCCATGTTCTTTGCAGAGGTAGAGGACTGTGGGTTTGGAACACTACATGTCATGTTGGACTTTTCTGATATGTTGATTGTTTTTTCTTCAATTGTACCTCCCCCTTTTTTTATTCTTCCTTATTATTGTTGAGTCTAGGAAGGAAAGGGAAAAGAGACCTATTAGAATCATATATAGGTGGTTTAAAAATAAATCAGAAAAATATGGTTTTTTTAAAGCTATAGTAACAAAAACTATACAGTTAAAAAACTTCAGAAAGCTTTAAGTGGTTATATGATTAATACCATGACCATTCATAATTCTAGAAAATCAATGATATATCTCACTTGTCCATTCATCATTTATCTACCACCACAGTATTTGTCTTTGTACTGGCAGAAGTATTAAAAGCATAGGTATAGAAATATTTTTCCTTAAAATGATGAGAAATATCTAAAACTCTCAGCATGTATTATTTGTGTTACAAATATAAACTAGAAGCCTTCCCAATATGATCTAGAGTAAAACAAGTGTGCCTATTATCACCAGTATCATTCAGTTTTGTCTTAGAAATGCTGGCAATAGCCATAGAAGAAGAAAAAGAAATCAAAGGAGTAAGAATGGCAATGTGGTTATAATACTTTCTTTTGTTTTGCAGACAATATGATGTACTTGGAAAATCCTAGAGATTCAATTGAAAATAATTTAGCAAAGGTTTAGTAATTCAGTAAGAAATCATGAGCATGCAGATTTAAAAAAAAAAACTGTATAGGCTTACATGAATTGATGATAAAGTAAAGTGAGCAGAACCAGAACATTGTACTCATTAACAGTAATGTTAGGAATGTTAGCAGTATGATGATTAACTATGATAGACTTTGTTGGGAGCCAGCTGTTTGACACAGTCTGGGCAAGAAGACTCAAGGCGGCCACACCACCTGATGGAACAACATTTCCTTCTTCAATATATATAGGGATTCCATGGATACCCATATTTATAGGTCTATTATTGATTGCAAAACTTACTCATCCTAATAGCCAACTACATTTAGACACAACCCCATCATTTTACTGTTTGTCTTTGAAGCTGTTATGATCTAATATTGACAATAAACCTGGTTTTTTTTGTTTGATAAACAATCTATTTTAGATAACCCAACCATAGCATCTATGTTGTCACATAAGAGGTGATTAATAAATCTTTGTTTCTTGATTTTTGATGAGAGAGGACCACTAAGGATGAACTTTTGAGCAATGCACTTAACATCTCTAGTTTTTGTTTTCCTCAACTGTAAAAGGAGGAATTTGAATTAGGTCCTTTCCAGAATATTATTTATTTAAATCTAATTTATGATCCAGCCTTCTAGGGGGACAGTGTTTATTCAACTGATACATGGATTAGATAATATTATGTAACTCTCTAGGGAAAATTATTTGTCACACATTCTGGAAAGTAAAAAAGATCGAAGAAACTTTCTCCATTTTAACTGACTCAATATCTCTGTTCCTTCTCCCCATCCCCCACCCCAACCAACCCCAGAAGAGAAGAGACAAGAGAGAACTATTCAGGATTTGCTGTATCTTCTCCAGTGTCGACCTTTTAACCAGTTTCAGAGGAGCTCAGTGCACAATGAAATGCTCTCCATAGACTCATTTCCATACATGAGCAGCCATGTTAAAGAAAAATTACAAAAAATTCGAGGTTAAGTTGGGGCTTTTTTCTTAGGGGGCGGGGCTGACTAGAAGTGAATTAGTACCATCAACCTGCAGGATTATGTTACTATGAATCTCCTAAGGATTACACAGACAATAATTGATGTGCATTCAGTGGAAAGAGAGATCAAAGTGGGCCTGAGTGGTCAGGGAAATCTTCCATAATTCTGTCTCCTTTTCCATCTATCTACATCTACACAAAAATTAATTTAGAATCATGTAGTCACATTTTGTTCACGGTTCTGGGATCTCAATTTTGGTAAAATCTGTGACAGGGGTTCCTATTTTACAGTCCCTGTATATTCTTTTTTTATTTCTTTCTCTATCACTATTTCTGTACTTAAAATCATTCGACATCCCCCTTTCCTATCCCTTCTTTCCTAGGCTCCAATCTCTAAAGAAGAGGTGGTCCTTGTTGTAAATGCCAATTTTTGGCGTGGCTCCTCGCCTGGATCCCTTGCTCTAAGCTTCCTTCCATTTCCCCCTACTCCCCACCCCCCATCTTTCTATTTTTCAATCTCTATCCATGGATTCCTTTCCTAAATTAAGGTGATTTAAAGTACAGAACTGGGGAGGGCGGGGCGGCAGATGGGCCACAAACCTTGGAATAAGGACCCTGCAGGTCAGGGAGCGAGAGAAAGAAGAGCTTCCTCCCTCCTAGCAAATTCCTCCAAGATCTCTTTTTGAGGACCTCGCAGCCCCTCTTTTAAAACACACTGTCCTAGCGTTCTTTGTTATTACCAGGCCGATCTAAACTGTTAGATGGGAAGAGACAGACATTATCTCCTGGGAACCCACTCTAAGTTCTGTGGACGAGTAAATGTAGATGAAGGGTAGATAAAACCACCAGATTGATTAGAAGAACAGCTGGAGGGAGGGGTGTGTGTGTGTGTGTGTGTGTGTGTGTGTGTGTGTGTGTGTGTGTGTGTGTGTCCGCGCGCGCGCCCCGGATTATTTATCAGTGCTTCCACATCTACTTGATCCACCAATCTCAATCTCCCTCCTCTTCCTCTATTTACATCTCAGAGAACCAAACCAGTCTGTCCGCGTAGTCCTCATAAACTGACACTACGAGAGAAATATTCGGACGACCTCGTGGCGCAACGGTAGCGCGTCTGACTCCAGATCAGAAGGTTGCGTGTTCAAATCACGTCGGGGTCACGCTGTAATGGAGTACTTAGTACTTTTTCCTCACTCGCCTTCATACGTATCTCCACAGATAATCCTTTTTTTCAAGTTACTGAAGGGATAGAAAGGGGAGGAGGGTCTCTGAATTCTTGGGATCTTCAAGGACTGACAGATTGGTCGGCACTGAAATGACTCACAAGCAAAAAGAAGTCCCAATACTGGTTCTGGAGTCAGACTTTAGGGTGAAATACAACTTTGTGATCTTGAACAAATCGTTTCATCTGTAAACCTCAGTTTCCTCATTTGTAAAACGGGTCGAGGGGCGGCTAGGTGGTGCAGTGGATAGAGCCCCAGCCCTGGAGTCAGGAGTACCTGAGTTCAAATTCGGCCTCAGACACTTAATATAATTAACCTTTAGCTGTGTGGCCTTGGGCAAGCCACTTAACCTCATTACCTTGCAAAAAGACGAAAATAAAATGGGTTGAACTAGATGGCCTCTGAGGTCTCTTTCAGTTCCAGTTTCTGATCCTCTGACTGGCATAGGAGAGGAAAAGGGGAAATGTGATATTTTTATGCACTTTATCTTCTGAAGAGTACAGACTAGGAAAAGTTAATGGATCAAAAGAATTGCTCCCTCGATGAATCATTCCCACCCCTGAACCTTCCTACCTTAATGGGAGCTAGTCTAAGAATTACCATTCCCACTTAACTCCTTTTTTTGCGGGCACACCGTCTTCAGAGAAGCTTTGAAATTATAAAAAGAAAAACATCTCTCTCGTTCCTTTTTCTAGATAGGACTTTTCAGGCTCCAGAGAGCAAAAATTGCTTCTCAGACTTAAGGACGAGGTGGCCGAGTGGTTAAGGCGATGGACTGCTAATCCATTGTGCTATGCACGCGTGGGTTCGAATCCCATCCTCGTCGGTAGTGGTGGGAAGTGGAGTGTATTTTTAGAAAGGCGAGTAATTGCAAGCACTAGTTTTCACACCTATTTCAAGCATCCGGGCTATGTAGCCTATCATTCCTCTTTGTGACCCGCTACTATCAAACAAGCCTTGTTTCTTGACTAGACAAATATCTTGTCACCCCACTTAATAGTCACGATGTTCTAGATCCAAGAAGGGTCACAAAACTTTTATTCTAACCAGTGGCGCCGTGGCTTAGTTGGTTAAAGCGCCTGTCTAGTAAACAGGAGATCCTGGGTTCGACTCCCAGCGGTGCCTCAAGGGCTTCTTTTCCTTTCTTTAAGTTTTACCCTCATTTCTTTTTCCTAGGGGAGAAAAGAACCCAGGTGTCTAAACTCCCATCCCCTCCACCCTGCTGTTAACTCCTGGTCATTCTCTCGGGGGGTCGAAAAAGTCGAAAAAGCACAGGAGATTCGAGGGAAAGCAGAAAGGGAGAAGGTTTGGGAACCTGAAAGGGATAGCCGGAAATTAGGAGAAAGAATTATCTTCTCCCTCTAGACTAGCGGGCATCGGGGTTCCCAGCCCCATTCTGTCTGTTTAGTCATTCCCTAAATTCCTGTAATCTGATCCTCCCAACCTGGGCCTTCCGCCCCAGCTTTCATTTTCTTCTAGAATCTGAGTCCCACCCTTTTTAGGAGGCTCATGAAGCCCAATTTTACTACTTTAAAAAATCCAGGAGGATTTCAATACTCCCAAATTTTCTGTAAACTGATATAGTTGATTAGTGCATGGTTTAAAATTTATGACTCATTAGGTCTGGTTCCAAGAATTGGGAAGTTTCTGGCTTTAAATATTGTCACCTTACTTAAATATTCCCCACTTTTTGTTGGGATCCATCCTTTATCTTCATTCAAGGATATGTATTCACATCAAGGATCCAAGCCCCTTGGATCAGTTTAGCTCCTTTCGGAGGATAGCAATGTTTCCCAGCTTCCTCCCAGGAGTAAGTGGAGAGCCCAGAATTCCTCCAGGTGCTCTATCATAGGTTAAGGATTTACATGATTGAGGGGAATTAAGATACCTATCAGAAAGTAGATGACGCTGCTTTTGACTAGAAAATCGTGGAAAACTGAGCCTAGGTGTAATGCCTCCTTTACTGCCCTTCTCACATGAGGTCCAGATATCCAGTCCTCCCACTACTTGCTTCTCTAGAGTCCAGTGGTTCAATTCCCCCATCCCCAAACTAAAGCGATTCCTTCCCTTTTGCTCCTGGCGGGTGTACTTATTTCTAATTTTCTCTTGTTCTATTATCCCCCATCACAGAAATCCACATTTTACTCTCCCACAACACCCTAAAGAGATACAGTTTCATTGTTAATAGCAGCAGCATTTTAATTCCACACAACTCAAGGTCAAAAATGTTGGCTCATAGGCCAAGATAGAGAACTCAATAACAGGTTCAAAACTATCAACAATTTTCATATGAATCCTAGAAAGGAATGAATCTAGCTCTTACTCCCTTCAAGAACCCAAATATGGAGGACTTATTATGTGATAAGCTTCTTCTCTCTTCACCCTTGTTGAAAGTACACCTTAAATAGTGAAGATAAAGCTTGGGGGAACAGTGGAAAGACCAATACAAGTTCATTTGAAGATACTAGTTTCACCAGCTGTCAGTCTGTCCCGAAGCAGTTGCCACAATATGGTAGTCACAGCTGAAGATGAAATCCCTTTTTTGTTCCCTTTCTTAAGACCATAGCTTTTTACCTTCAAACCTCGACCCCAAGAACTCTAGGTAGACGGTGCCTCAACCAGAGATTCAGTAGGAGCAGCACTCAGTTACAGGACCCGGCAGGGCAGAGCTGACCTATCACTCTTAAAGGACTTGGGTCTCATATGGAAGGTATTTCTTCCCCAACATACAAGAAAGCTTCCTGTGCATATCTGTAAGAGGCTCTTATCTGAACCAAGAAATCTCTGGATAATGTGAGAAGGAATGCTTTCTCTCCTTTTCCGGGCAATCGTCATCTAAGTATTTGAGACTGCGGGTAGTCTCAGCCCCTCATCATACACCCCTTCCCCGAGTGTGGGGGTGCGCCCAGCCCCCTCCAGTCTGTCATTTGCAGAGAGCCTCCAGCACTTCTAGGGTGCGGCGGATGTCCCGGACCTGGCGGGCCAGTCCCTGCACGGGCTGCAGGGCCCGCTCCAGCTCCTCGCACCGAGCCAGCAGCGTGTACATGCCCTTGATGCTCATGTCCACCGCCTCTCCCAGAGAGTCCACGGCGTCCCGATAGGTCTGGATGCAGCCCACGCTCAGCGCGGTCAGCTCCTGCACTGCGCCGCCGAGTCCGCGAAGCAGCCGTTCCACGCGGGCACCCAGCTCCCGGCTCAGCCGCTCCAGGTCCCGCAGCACCTCTGGGTCTATGGGCGGGATGGACGGGGCCGGGGCCGGGGCCGGCCGGGCCGTGGGAGGCGGCGGGGGCTGCGGATTCCCGCTCAGGCGGATCTTGAGCTGCAGGTTGTTAGCCACGAAGTGGGTGAGATCTCCGTGTCGGCTGACCGTACCCTCCAGTTCCAGGGCGCTGGAGATGGTGGCCCGGCGGCCCCCGCCAGCCCCCTGCTCTGGGCCACCGAGCAGGGCCGCCCCGCCGCCGCACGCTCCGCTCAGCCCGTCCAAGCTTCGGCTGTCTTGGAGGCGCCCCGCGAACGGGCGGGCCCCTTTCTCGGGTTCGCGCTCCTCCTCCTCCTCCTCCTCCTCCTCCTCCTCCCCCTCCCCCTCCCCCTCCCCCCTCCTCTTCCTCCTCCTGCTCCTCCGGGTTCATCCCACGGTTGTTTCCCGAGGAGCCGCGGGGGGCGATGCCTCCCGGCATCTGCTTCGTTCCTAGGGGACCAGAGGCTGGTGGAGCCCAGGTCCGAGGGCCCGGACAGGCTGGTCCACAAGGGCTCCAGCCCACAACCCCGGCGGCGGGTGGAGCTCCACAGGCTCCGGGTGTTGCATAGGCTGGCGGGCTCGAAGCCCTCCGGGGGCCGCTCACTCCGGGTTCCCCCTCTGGTTCACACTGGATGCCAGGCCCGGGGAGGAAGAGGAGGCTGCTTTCCGGGTCTGGAGCCGGGAGGACAGTTCCGGGAGCACCCGGAAAATGGAACTCCGGCCTCCACCCCAGGTTGCCCAGGGGGCGGGGCTACTGGCCACAGAGCCAATGAAATTGTCCTTCCGGCGGGCAGGAGCTAAGGCAACCCGAGCCTTTTAGAGGGAGCTGGGAGGTGCCTATTGGTAAGGGACGACATTGATTGGATGCGGGGAAAGAGACTCCACGAGGAGGCGGCTTTGATTGGGCAGCGCCGTGCACGTGGACGCCGTAGGCGAAGGAGACGCGCAGGAGCGGGCCGGGCTGGGCGACAGGCCGCAAGGATCGCGTTTCTGCTGTGATTTCGGCTGAAAGCCAAGGTTTTTAGAGCTCGCCAGCCCTACACCCCTGAACTACAGCTTCCCCCCCGCTTCTGTGCCGTGTCCTCTCAGGAACCCTAGCTTCCGGATCCTCCTCTGCTTTTCCGTGCTGACCTAGGCGTTTCGCAGGCAACTTGTGACATTGCAGAATGTGACGGCAGAATTTCAGCTCGGGGGTGCGGGGTGGTGGGGGAGATACAGAAAGCGCGCACTTTCTGCAGAAAGGCGAAAGGACTTTGGAAACAAAGTCAGAAATTTACCACACGATGACGATTGTACCATTTATAACCTCTTTTATGACTTGTTTAGCCTAGGTTCCTCAAGAATGCCTTTCCAGCTTCAACATTTGTTGGGCAAGAAGTTTTAGTGTGCATCCAGGGGATGAAGGGTGACTGCTGCCAGGGTGCCTCTAGCACCTCCCTTATCTCTTTCCTACTGCTTGATTATTTGTCCCGACCATCCTATTTCACTTTGCCTCTGACAATGTTTGTCTGGCATTACCCTTTCTGTCTTCTTGCAAATCAAATAAATGGTTTTTTAAAAAAAGCCTCTTCTAGCTCTACATTTTATAATAACGTTATCCTTGTTTCCAATGAAACTCCAATAGAGGCTGTAGAAACTTACTCTAAGATCTAAGGATAGAAAGAAAAACTGTTTTGAATTCACAGGATTTAAAGTCAGTTGAGAAAAATGGATTGATATGGTGTATACATGTGGATTCAGAAAGAAGATATGTTCTTTCATCTTCCAGATCCATGAGGATCTATGAAAAGCAGTTTTGAATTTACAGTTTTTAAAAGTCATTTGAGAAAAGAGTTTGATCTGAAGTATAGTCAAGGAGATGCACGTGTTATACTTCTGATCCAAAGAATCTATGAAGAAGATCAAAAGTCTTCTTGGGGGAACAATTTTAATTGTGATAGAAACACAAATAAAAACTTTATAAAACAAATTCTATGTAGAGTCTGGGGAATTTATGTACAGTAAATTTTGGAAAGATTATTTCCTGTGAGGAGTGAAGAGAAGACAAAGATAAAGGCCTATTTTTTCAAAGAAATATAAATATGTTTTAAGAAACTTTAATCATTATCTGAAATCTTATGAATGAATTGAGGCTGCTTTCCCAGACACAGAAAGTCAGTTATTGATATTTTGAGGTTTGTGACAGTGGTAACTACCAAAATAGTATAAATATTCTTTAAGCATGCTAATTTTATTACTGATTCTGTATGTTTATACATGCAGTAATTTTTAAAAAGAATTTTCATGCAATAATTTTTAATGTTTATTGAATTTTTTAAAAATGAGTATTATTGAGAAATGAAACTTTTCTAGTTCATTAAATAGTTAAGATTTGATAAAGTAAAGGTTATTTTATAATAATTCTAAGACTTTTTCCCCTAAGATATTAATTCTTAGTCTTTTTTCACTCTCATTCTTTTAGTAGTATACAGTAGATTTTTCTAATGACTACATTATATGTGAATTAAAGCTATGACTGCAAATATAAAGACTGAGTTAACATCTTGTTTGCAGAATTGTCCTTTTGCTTTACAAATGATCCATTCTATAGACTGTTAGAACTTACTGTTTTGCTCATATTTTTCTGGTATCAGCAATGATTGAAGATCTTTTAGGCTTGGCAATAAACACAAATAGTGTTGAAATATCCCAAATCTTGAATAACTTTTTTGATGGTCATTGTCCATCCCTGAATGACTATATTGATATATGCAACTGTGGGGCAAAAGCAATTTGCAATTTATGTTAACAGTTAATGTGATTATTAATTTTTAAGTGAATCGAAAACTTTTAAAATTTATTGGTTTTAATTTCTAATATGATATTGACATATAACACATAAACAAATGCTCTTTAAGGTCTTCAATAATTTTTAAATGTATAAAATAAAAAATTGAGAACCACTGTCCCAGATCAATGTTAGAACTCTGGAGAAGAAATGTAACTATGTAGCAACTAGTCAATGGCAGGCTAAGGATTGGGTGACCTATAAGTGAGTGTGACTAGAGCCTAAAACCTTGCTATATATGTTTGGATCTTCTTTCCAACTTTTTCCATTTAAGGATGCATTCTTTTCTTTTAACCTTATAATAAATAATCATTACTGATAATTGTTTGATGTTTATAAAGTCAAACATATATTTTATACATGAAATGCCTATTTCTTTTTATTTTTTTTGACAATTTTTAAGTTCCAAGCTGTCACCCTCCAATCCTCCCCACACTATTATTACAGAAAATCACCATTTGACATAGATATATATATATATAATATATATATATATATAAAATACATAAATTCACAAATATGTGTATATCTATATGTGAAACTATATTATGCATCTTTCTATCAGTTCTTTTTTGGGGGTGGATAGCATTTTTCTTCATAGATCTTTTGTAGATGATTTAAGTATTTATATAATTCAAAGAATAGCTTAGTCATTCAGTTTCTTCAAACAGCATTGCTGTAACTGCATACAAGTTCTCTTGATTTTGCTTTTTTGCTCTTCATTATTTCATGCATATCTTTACACGTTTTTCTAAAACCAATTGGCTCATCATTTTTTACAGCAGACTAGTATTCCCAGGGTAATTAGGAAGTGCAGAAAGAACACTGGTCTTGGAGTCAGAAGGACCCAAGTTCAAATCTAGTGTCAGACAATAATTATCTAGCTGTGTGACTTTGGGCAAGTCATTTAGCCCCATTGCCTTGCAAAAAGTAAGAAAAAAATAGTATTCCATCACATTCTTGTTTAGCCATTCCCCAATTGCTGATCAATTTCCAGTTTTTTTTTTGCCACCAAAAAGAGAACTGCTAAAAATATTTTAAACAAATAGATTCTTTTCCTTTTTCTCTCATCATTTTAGGAAACAGACCTAATAATAGTATGCACAGTTTTGTAAACTCTCCAAAGATGCTGGATTGGTTCATTCTTCTACCAACAGTATATTAGTGTCCCAAATTTTCCACATCACCTCCAACCTTTGTAATTTCTCTTCTCTCATTTTTGCCAGTATGATGGGTGTGAAGTGATATCTCAAAGTTATTTTAATTTATATTTCTCTAATCAATAATGATTGAGAGCAATATATATTATATATATATATATATATAGAGAGAGAGAGAGAGAGAGAGAGAGAGAGAGAGAGCTTTGATTTATTTATCCCAAAACTGTCTGTTCATATCATTTGACCAGTTGGGGAATGATTCATGTTCTCATATATTTGACAAAATTCTCTACAAATTTGAAATATAAGACCTTTATCTGAGAAAATCTATACAATTTTCCCCCAAATTTTCTGCTCTTCTAATCTTGACTATATTGGTTTTATTTGTTCAAAACTTTTTAATTTAATGTAATCAAAATTATTTTTTTTTACATTTTACAATTTACATTTTACAACTCAATGCTCTCTATCTCTTGTTTCTTTATAAATTTTTCTATCCATAAGTCTAGGTTATATGTTTCATGTTCTAATTTACTCATCTATCTCCCTTTATATCTGTCATGTATCCATTTTGACCTTATCTTGGTAAATGGTTTAAGAGGGTATTCTATACCAAATTTCTGCTAAACTGTTTTCCAGTTTTGCAATAATTTTTTTTATGAATTCTTATTCAAAAAAGCCTAAATCTTTACACTGTGAAGCACTGACTTATATATATATATATATATATATATATATATATATATATGTCAGTAATACCTGTTTGAGAAACCTTTCCTATAGGAGATATAGGGACTGTTACTTTTTCTTTAGGAACACAAACACCAAGAATTATTATACCAGTCAGCATTACATGAGATTCTTGATCCAACCATTCTGGAGAGCAATATGGAACTATGCCAAAAGAACAATAAAACTGATCATACCCTTTGCTCCAGCAATACCAATACTAGGCCCATATCCAGAAGAAATCATAAAAACTGGAAAAAATCCCGCATGTTCCAAAATATTCATAGTAGCTCTTTTAGAAGTGACAAAGAATTAGAAATTGAGGGATGGCATCAATTGGGGAAAGGCTGAACAAGTTAGGGTATATGAATGTACTATTGTTCTATAAGAAACCATGAATGATCAAACTCTAAAGAACCAGGGAACAAATTACAGAAATTGATGCTGAGTGAAGGGAGCAGAACCAAGAGAGCATTGTACACATTAACAACAACATTGTAAGTTGGTCAACCTTGATAAATGCATTTCCTCTCAGCATTTGGAGAGCTGGGACCACCTTAGGAGATGGGCTATGGACAAATGCTATCCCCATCTAGAGGAAGAAAAACAAAGCAAAACAAAAAAACCTACAGAATATGAATGAATACTACATTTACTTTTTTAAAAAAATTCTCTTCTGTATTTCTTTCCTATCTCATGGTTTTCTTTCTTTTTCCTTAATCCTAATCCCTCATACAGAAAATGACTAATTTGTAAACATGTTAAACACAAATGTGTATGTACAATATTCACCAGATTGTGTGTCACTGAGGGGAGGGGGGTGGGAAGAGTGGGGAAGGAAATTATATAACGTAAAAATATGCATATGCATGTGGATATATATTGAAAAATTTTCATAACATGTAATTAGAAAAATAAAATATCAATTGGAAAGAAAAAAGATGTAAGTTCTTCTAGAAGAGGTCCAGTGTGTTTCTATTGTTGGTCTGTGAGGATCTATGAGATTAAACTATGGAGAAGATAGAAAATAGAAAGTTAAGTGAAATTTCTCTTCTGTCAGAACTGTCTTAATTGTGTAGTAAAGTTTAGAAACTTGACCACAATTACTTCTGGGTCACCCCTTGGCCTTCTCCTTGATTTATTTCCATATTTATTCTTTATCAACTGTATTCTAGGGCAATTGGGGAGTATTTCTCTTCTTATTTAATACAAAATTGCAACTTCAACCAGAGTTTCAACATCAGTTTAATAAACTAAGAAATTTCCCTTCCCTAAAAGCAATTACTTATCTCTCTATGTTAGATCCCTTAATTTTAAAGCTAGGTGATACACTATATAGGGAACTGGACCTGTAAATCAGAAGAACCTGATTCTAATCCAGCTGTAGACATTTACTAACTATATGACCCTGGGGAAATCACTTAACCTTTATCTTCTTCAATTTCTTCTTCCCCCTTCTTATGATTATGATTATGATTGTGGTAGGTGCTGGTGCAGTGGATAAAGCACTAATGGTGGAGTCAGCAGGACAGGAGTTCAAGTCCAGCCTCAGACAATTGACACTAGCTGTGTGACCTTGAGCAAGTCACTTTACTCTGATTGCCTCTTCTCCAGAGCATCTCCATTTTCCCCAATTCCTATCTGGCCAATAGATCCACACATCTCTGGGGGGAAAAGTGAGGCTGATGACTTAGATTTGTCATGGCATCACCTCCCTGAGATTATGGTCTTTGAGAATGAAGGACAAACATCATCATCAGTATTATTATCACGGTCCTAGTAAAATGAGAGTAATAATAATAATAACAATAATAATAATAATAATAATAATAACAATAGCAGCTATCCCAGGGTTGTAAGGATGAGTTAAGATTTGTAAAGCATGTTGCATATATAAAGCAAATTAATATACAAAGATTATTATTGATTATTAAATCAATATTAAAATGCCAGACATGCAGTTTATTAATAAATGAAATATAGAATATACATACATAATTATTTATAATATTTAAGCTGTGAGAAAATCACAGCAACACCTTAAACTTTCACTGTAATAACAGATAACTTCCTTTCCCTTGTGTTCAGGAAACATATGCCATTAATATACTGTTTACAAATGTTTCAAAAATTTTCTTCATATTTCTTCTTTACAAGTTTCTGGGGGGAAACAGTTGATAGCTCGCTCTCTCTTTTTTAGTTTTTTTGCAAGACAATGGGGTTAAGTGACTTGCCCAAGATCACATAGCTAGGTAATTAGTAAGTGTCTGAGGCAGGATTTGAACTCAGGTCCTCCAGACTTCAGGGTGGGTGTGCTACTCATTTCCCACCTAGCTGCCCTCAGTTGATAGTTCCTAAATGAAAAAAAACACTTCCATAATTTATCTAATAGGTCTTCATAGAGCCAAATAAATCTTCCTGATTCCATTATATGAAACACTCATTAAGTGATATTTTCAAATGTAAACCCCAAACTGCCTTTTCCCTAGACATTCCATTTGCTTCTTAGAGCTAAATAACTATTGGGACAAAAACTTGTTCAGTGATTAATTTATACATACTTTTGTCAATTATACAATCAAGAGTGCAGGAATCCATGAACTAAACAATCAGTGAGCCCAGAACTTTGATTACAGCAAACTTTACATGGGTTTTGATTTCATAAGTAGGATAGGTACAATGGAATTTTAAGGAAAGTAATGACTTGCATATCAAAAAACAGGAGAAAGAAAAGATATCAGGAAAGATAAGAAAATCTCAAGCTTTAAGTTGCAGATAAGTGGAATAGCAAATAATTGTTTAAACCTAGGGCTATAGATGTTTCAGCTTAAGTAAATTATGGTGAAAAAAGTTAAACCAGAAATTATCTCAAGACACTGTTTAAGTCTTTGTAGGAGTCAGTTAAGAACATCAAATTCACATTAATACTTATAAAATACTACATTAAATGAAATGTAAATGAATTCAAAAGAATATAATTGACACATATGACCTTTAAGAAATTGATTGTTGTTTTAAGTAATGAGAAAACAACAATCAATAATAATAAAAGTGAAATAGAATAAAAGTAGGCCTAGATAGTCTAAGCAGATAAATTGTATATGAAAACATTTAAGAATCCATGCATTTATGAATCAAAAAATACATGGTAACAACAAAAATAATTCATTAACAGGAATGATGAGTAACTATTTCTTCAGTTTTCTGTGGGACATCTTGTTAATATTATTGCTGACCTAGTTCTCACCTGATCTATTAACCTGTAGGCCTCTATCCCTTAGCTTCTTGGTGGTACAGGCCATCATAATTCTCATTAGACCTATAGTTCTGGCTTCTTATACCTGAACTTTTAAGATAGCCATGTAGCTAGCAGTGTTATTGCTCTAACTCCATGGAAGATAATTATACCCTAAAAATGCAGCTGAAATATGAGGTAAGTTTTAATTCTTCCACTACCACTACCTTCTTATTTGAACTAAGGTCATCATCAGCACTAAGCAAAATTACTGGGTTTCTATGCATAGTGTCTTCTTTACTCTCAGAAACATCTTTAGCAATTCTCTTTACTGACTAAGGAAAATGCTAGATTTCCTTGTGCAACTGCTTCCTCTTTACTAAATAATTCTTCTCATAATTGCAACTAATATATTTATACTACTCCATGGTTGTAATAGAATATTTCTACCTCCCTGATCATATATTGATGATGTTATTCTTATATCAAGTTTCTGTCATCTAACTGATGATGAGTTCCTTCTTACTTTTTTCAGGGTCTAGGGAAATCTCCTTCAGTAATTCTTTGTTTCTAAATGTTAATTCTTTAGATCTCGATGTCCATAGTGGTATTTTCTTTGTGAGAGCATTCTATCTGCATGTGACCCTCTACTCTGCAATTGTGTCAGAAAGTAGTTTTATGGTTTTTAAAATCATCTTCTTATGAATATATATATATATATATATATGTATATATATATATATATATATCCTGTATTTCATAGTCTCCATTTCCATTCCAGGTATATATACTTTTTGGGGGGGTTGGGTTTTTTTTGAATAGCATCTTTATTTTTTTTTCATCCATATACACATGTATATTTTTAAGTTACAAAATTTCTTTCCACCCCCCCCCTTCCCACCCCCATCCCTTCAGTGACAACAGTCAGGTTAGCATTGTACATATATATTTTTGACAAACACATTTACAGATTAGTCATTTTCGGTATGAGGAATTAGGATTAAGGGAAAGAGATACATAAGAGATAATTTTTATAAAGTGTTCATCAGATTCTGAAAGGTTGTTTTTGTTTTGTTTTGTTTTGTTTTTCTTTTTCTGGATGGGGATAACATTGTCCATAGCCCATCTAAGTCCTAGCTGAGAACTGCTAGGAGGAGCTGCTTCCATCAAGGTTGCTCATCTCACGATGTTGTTAATGTATACAGTGTTCTCTCGGTTCTGCTCTCTTCCCTCAGCATCAGATCCTGTAACTAACTCATTCCATGCTTCTCTGGAGTCTGACCATTTATGGTTTCTTATAGAACAATAATGTTCTGAAGTTCTGAAGACTATAACTTATTTAGCCATTCCCCAATTGATGGGTATCCCCTCAATTTCCAATTCTTTGCCACTATAAAAATAGCTGCTATGAATACTTTGGAACATGTGGGACTTTTCTAATTTTTTATGAGTTCTTCTGGCTATAGACCTAGAATTGGAATTGCAGGTCAAAGGGGATGAACAGTTTTATTGTTCTTTCGACATAGTTCCATATTTCTCTCCAGAATTGTTAGATCCATTCACAACTCCACCAGCAATGCTTCAGTGTCCCAATACTCCCATTCTCTCCAACTTTGATCATTGTCCCTTTTTCTCATCTTGGCCAATCTGATAGGTGTGAGATGATACCTCAGAGTTGTTTTAATTGGCATTTCTCTTATCAATAATGTTGTGAAGCATTTTTTCATATGATTATATGCAATTTTAATTTCTTCATTTGAAAACTGTTTATTCATACCCTCTGACAATTTACCAATTGGGGAATGACTTGTAACCATATAAATTTGATGCAATTCTCTATATATTTTAGAAATGAGACCTTTAACAGAACTCCTAGTTGTGAAGATTGTTTCCTAGCTTCCTGCTTTCCTTCTAATTTTGGCAGCATTGATTTTATTACTGCAAAAACTTTTTAATTTAATATAGTCAAAATCATTCATTTTGCAATTTATAATGTATTCTATTTCTTGTTTGGTCATAAATTTATCTCCTTTCCATAGATCAGATACATAGAGTATTTCTTGGTCTATTACTTTATCTTGGTGTTGCCCTTTATGTACCCAATTTGACCTTATTTTGGTATAGGGTGTGAGATGTGGGTCTATGCCTAGTTTTTGCTATATTATTTTCCAGTTTTCCCAATAATCTTTGTCAAATACTGAGTTCTTTATCCCAGAGGCTGATGTCTTTGGGTTTGTCAAATAGTAGATTGCTTTAGTCACTTACTGCAGTTTCTTTTGAACCTGTCCTAATCCACTGATACATTACTCTATTTCTAAACCAGAACCAGACAGATTTGGTGACTGTCTTTTTATATTATAATAAAGTTTTAGATCTGGTAGAGCTAGGCCACCTTCCTTTACATTTTTTTTATCAGTTCCACTATTCTTGTTGCTTTTGTTGCTCCAGGTGAATTTTGTTACTATTTTTTCCTAACTCAGAAAAATAGTTATTTGGTGGTTTGATCAGTATGGCACTGAATAAGTAATTTAACTTGGGTAGAATTGTCATTGACTTTATTTGGGTAAGAAGTACTTTATAATTGTGTTCAGACAGTTTCTAGGTTTGGCTTGGGAGATAGATTCATAAGTATATGGAATTTCTCTTTCTATCTCTTGCTCTTGGACTTTGTTGTTCATGTATAGAAATGTTGATGATTTATGTGGGTTTATTTTATATCATGCTACTTGGTTGAATTTTTTAATTGTTTCAAGAAGTTTTTTTAGATGATTTTCTCTGGTTCTCTAAGAATACCATCATATCATCTGCAAAGAATTAAAGCTTTGCTTCCTCATTGCCAATTCTGATTCCTTCAATTTTTTTTCTTTTCATTGTGTACGTCTAGTATTTCTAATCCTATATTGAATAGTAATGGTGATAATGGACATCCTTGTTTCACCCCTGATTTTATTGTAAATGCTCTGAGTTTATTCCCATTACATATATTTGTTGATGGTTTTAGATAGATATTATTTATTATTTTAAGAAAAACTCCCTTTATTCCTAAACTTTCTAGCATTTTTAATAGGAATGAATGTTGTATTTTATCAAAAAGCTTTTTCAGCATCTATTGAGATCATCATATGATTTCTGTGGGTTTTGCTATTGATATGTTCAATTATGTTGAATGTTTTCCTAATATTGAACCATCCCTGCCTACCTGGTATGAATTCTACCTGATCATTATTATCCTAGTAATCACTTGCTGTAGTTTCATTACTAAAATTTTATTTAAGATTTTTGCATCAATATTCTTTAAGGTGATTGGTCTGTAATTTTCTTAGTCTGTTTTGGTTCTTCCTGGTTTAAGGTATCAGCACCATGTTGGTGTCATAAAAGGAATTTGGCAGAACTCCTCGTACTCTTATTTTTTTAAAATAGTTTATGTGGAATAGGAATTAATTGTTCCTTTTATGACACCAACATGATCAATTTTGAAATAGGTGCCATGTACTGCTGATGAAAAAGTATATTATTTTCTATCCCCATTAATTTTTCTCCAGAGGTCTATCATATCTAAGTTTTCTAAGATTTCATTCACCTTTTTAACTTCCTTCTTGTTTATTTTGTTGTTAGATTTATCTAGTTCTGAGAGAGGGAAATTGAGGTCTTCTTTTAATAAAGTTTTGCTGTCCATGTCTTCTTGTAATTCACTCAGCTTTTCCTCTAGGAATTTGAGATTCTATACCACTAGGTGCATACATATTTAGTAATGATATAGTTTCATTACCAATGTTGCCTTTTAAGAAGATAAAATTTCCTTCCTTTTCCCTTTTAATGAGATCGATTTTTGCTTTTTATTTGAGATTAGAATCACTACGCCTGATTTTTTTACTTCAGCTGAGATACAGTATATTTTGCTACAATCTTTTACCTTTGCCCTGTGTGCATATTCAAATATATTTCTTGTAAACAACACATAATAGGATTCTAGTTTTTAATCCATTCTGCTCTCCAACTCCATTTTATGTAACAACTCATCCCATTCACATTTACAGTAAAGATTATTAATGCTGTATTTCCCTCCATGCTATCTTTCTCCATTTACATGTTTCTCTTTCCTTTCCTTGTCAACAAAATTTTACTCCCTTTCCCTTTTGACTTTTCTTTTAAAAATTTAACTTTCAGCTTATTTTCACTTATATCTTCACTTTCCCTTTTATCAGTTCCTTCTTCCCTTATCTTTCCCTTTCTATGTCCCCCCTTCCCTGTAGATTAGGATAAATTTTTAAACCCAAGTGAAAATGTATCTTATTCCCTCTCTGGGCTAAATCTATTGAATAGAATTTACTCATGGTTCACACTCTCCCCTCTTTTCCTCTAAAATTATAAATCTTTGTGCCTCTTCACTTGGTGTTATTTATGACTTTAGTACTATTAATCAGGCATCATCAATCATAGTTTGATTATTTGATTGCTTGATAAGCTCATATTGTTATCAAAGTATTATCACAGATTGTAATTATAATCATTTTTTTAACCTTTCCCCCTTTTCAAGTACCCTCCAAGGACACACAATCCTGCTCATGAGTCAAAGTATCATCCAAAACCAAATCATTTCTTGAATTTTTTGTGCCCCTCCCCTCCAGGTCTATTTTCTCTCACACTTTAACCCCCCTCCCCCACCCAGGGTACTTAAATTAAGTGAAGCAGGGATTAAGTCAAATCCTGATTTAATTAACCTTGAGAATCTTAAATTTGGGGGGGTTGCTTTTTGGGGGAGGGGTTGTGAGGCAATGGGTAATTTGCTCAGAGATCACACAGCTAGTAAATATCAAGTGAATATCTGAGGCCAGATTTGACTCCAGGATGGGTGATCTAAAGAATCAACTTTTGAAAACAAAGACAAAGCCACTGAAGGAGATTTCCCTAGACCCTGAAAAAAGTAAGAATGAACTCATCATCAGTTAGATGACAGCAACTTGATATAAGAATAACTGCATCACTAGCTGCCCCCTAGAATCCTGTTTCTACTGTCTTTCAACAGATTATAAACTTTTGTCTTTGAATCTCTGCTATGAGATTCTGACCCCTTTGCACACAAGGCTTCCCAGTAGGAATCATTTTTAGCAGTTCGTAATTACTTTTTGAAATGTTTCTAATAACTCTTCAAAAATCTGGGATCAAAAAGTCCTTGATTGTGACAGTATAGAATTGATAAGAACCTAAAAGAGACACAATTTGAAGAGTTTTGAAAGATCAATCTGTGGACTTGTGAGGTGCCTAAGAAGTCTCACATCACATCTCATGCTCCTGAGTTCTAGTACAATTCCATTTGAGTTTTTAAAAATTCAGTAATAAAACTCTTGATTTACTAATTAGCTTCTTCCCCATCTGTGTTCTTAGAATTGAAAAGAAGTAATCTTGATCATCCTGTAACTAAAATATTTCAAATAATATTTTCTATGTCTTTATTTCATTATTGATTTCTTTCCTAATGTTGTGAGGGCTCTCTTCCATGCATAATATGAAGGTGTCATTGTTTGACTTGAAGTGAGACAGAATAGCTGTCTCTAGCCTCCTTTCCTTCTATTCTTTTCCAAGAGAGACTTTATTTCCTCCAGAAGGGAAAGCAGGAAGTTCAAACTAGAGACCATCAATCTTTTCTCTGCAGAGAAAATAGGTACCAGGTTAGAAAATATCTATATGCTTTCTCCTATATTGAGTCTAGGGCAGGACTCTTCAACCTTACTTTTAAAAGTTTTTATTGAAACAATGGACCATATCTTTTGATTTACCATTTTAGTGAGAGTTCTGTGGTGGCTTTGTTTATCAAAGCATAAAATCACCCTGCAGGCCACATTTTGTACAGACCCTAGTCTAGGGGATATTATCTACAGATTCAAGTTAACTTCTTATCACTGTTTCATTATTTGGGAGAAATGAGGTATTCAACTTCATATTTAAGTCTTGACCCTTTTCCTATTAAATACCAGTTCCACAATGAACATAAGAAAAGAACATAAAAAAAAAGAAACCTATTTATCCAATTTGATAGCAAAACAGAAGTCAGAGAAAGGATGCATATGAGAAAATATACAAGACAATATAGAGTGAAGGAGCTTTCCCAAAGGAAGCGAGGCATTTCATCTCAATCAAGAGGAGAGATAGTACTAGATCTTACCCAAGAGGAAGCTCCCTGAAATCTCCAGCCAACTTGGGATAGGGACATGATAGAGACTGACACCTCTCTTGTTGGCTTCTTCCCAGTATCTTTTCTTTTAGCTACTTGAAGTGGTATTGACATCTTGCATGTTCTCTCCTGAAGGTGAAAGACAGAAGCACCCAAAGTGACTGCAGAATCTGAAGAGATTTTCAAATCCCAAGAGAGTCCCAAAATATTTAAAACCTCTCTTCTCTGCTGTTCTTATCAACTCCACCCTGACCCTGATGCAGGCCTTGATTTCCACCATTAAGAAGAGAGTCCCATATCTATGGGTTCTGGGACTGGAGTTTTATTAATATTATATATATATATATATATATATATATATATATATATATATTCAGTAAATTCATATTTAAACCTAGGAGATAAAGGGATTTAATATATGAGATATGAATGCTACTATCACTGGAATGATTTTTTTTGTTTTAAATAAATAACATTTGATGGAGGTTCAACTTAGTTTATTGAGAAACATATTGAAATTATATTATATTAATTTTAAATTCTATGTCTTCATTAACAAGAAAATATAAAAGTAAATACCTAGATTATATTGGAGTTAAAACAATAACATTAAGTTTGGGGAATCAGTCAGGGAGCAGCAACCTGAAGGTTGAAGGTAAAATGTAATTCTTTGTAATCATGTTATATATTGGATGTTGCCCCTCCTATTTGTTGGGGAAATGGGGTTAAATGACTTTCCCAAGGATACACAGCTAGTAAGGCTCAAGTGCCTGAAGCCAGTTTTGACTCAGGACCTCCTGACTCCAGGGCTGATGCTCTATCTACTGTAGCACCTGTCCTCACTACAGGTATGTTCCCCTGATTATAGACCCGGGGTTCAACCAGTCTCAAGCCCTCAAATGCCTTCATTTTAAAAACAAAATCCCATTATATTTAGTTCATTTAAGATAATAAATAAATTCTCTTCAAAAATCTTCATTGTCTTCTCAAGATCAAAGTTACAATAATTTGATAAGAAAAGATATCTGCACCTCTCCCTTCTCCAATTTTCTCACAACATGATAGGAAAATACTGTTGTCTTAAGGTATCACTTTTATAAATTAAATATGTTTTTCTCTTGTCTCATCTTCCCCATAATTGGGGGGGGGGAAGAAAAGAAAAGAAAACCCTTGGGACAAGTAAACTTAGTCCAGCAAAATAATGTCCAAAAATATGTCTCATTCTGCACCACTGCTAGGAGGTGGAGAGTCTTCACTGTCCCTCATTTATTGTCATGATTATAGAGAGATATAGTCAGAGAGTTTATTAATGAGAGACAGAGTTAGAGTGAGAGACAGGAAAAGACATAGAATGTGAGGATGGATGAATAAAGTATTAAACACATATGTGTTAGGTACTATGCTAAGGTCTGAGGATATAAAACAACAAAAATTCCTCAAAATTATGGTCCATACTCTCAAGGATCTTACATTCTAATGCCAGAGTGCTATAGGGTAAAGAGGAGATGGGGAGGTGGGGAGAGGGAAGCAAGTATCCAAACTAGACTAGACAGTGGGTACAAATGAACACTGGAGAGAAACAGGTTGACTGAAATTCTGGTGATATGGCTATTCTGAGCAAGACTTTATAAATCATCACCAGGGTAGTGTCATCCTCAGCAGACAAAGCAGCTGATATGGAGGTGGCACAGATTGAAGGGTGAGCTGGGAAGAAAGAGTCAACAAAGTGAACCAGTAACAGGGAGGAGCAGGGCAGATGTGGCTGTTTTCAGTGCAGAACATAGCATAGAATTTTATGTAGAAGTCCTCTGGAATTTTTTCTTGTATTTTTTTATTCTTTTTTGGATTTTATCTCTTTCATAATGAACTAATTGTATTTCTTAGGACCAAGCATTCTATGTTCTGTCACTGATGTGTTTGATAAGATGGTGTTTATGTCCATGAATGAATTATGTAGATTTAGTGGATGTTGTTTCCCTATTAATATACTAATTGTTAGTATATGTAACACAGGACCTTCAAATGATTCTGTGCATTTGCTTTCCTAAGCCATTCTTTTGTATATTTTTCTTACTCTTTTGTTTCCTGTATGTTAAGTACATATGACTCTAGCTTCCTTTTTATTATTATCTAATGCTGTATATTCTAATGGTTACTTTAACATTACTGGTTTGTGGAATACAATATTAATTTTGTAATTACTTAAAAATAACAGACTGAATTATTTGATAAGTATTGTGATAGAAACCTAGAACTGAGTGAATGGAGCCAGAGTTAAAAATAATGACATTATAAGATCATTGAAAATAGCTGGAAAAGAATTGGGGATGGGGTTATTGTGATTTTTAAGTAAATCAGACCAGGGGAAACCAGACTGCATTAATCATTCAAAAATTCCTGATCCAGTAACTCCTCCAAGGATGAAAAGTTAATTAGAAAACAGGAAGCCTTAATGGACAGAAGAAAAAACAAACAAACAAGAAGTACATCTAAATCGGGAAAATATGTCTCACCTCCTGGTTAGTACAGAGTGTAGATTTCCTACATCCAAAAATATCTTGGTTCTCACTTAGGAATTCTCTCTCAGGACAAGAGTATTCCTCCTGAGTAAGAACCAGAATTACTAAAGGACTGGCAAACATCTGAACTAGATCAATTGCATAATTTGGTTAAAAGTATGGAAGACCTACTTTTAAATTTGTGCTGACTATAGGAGTAGAAAAAATTGAAATCACATGCTTGAAAAAGGAGAGAGTGGGGAAACAGACTTGGCCTAAATACTGATATAACACCAGTTTCAATAATCTCTTTTACTCCATGTAATTTTTTTCCAAATAAATGTTTTCTGTTTTCCTTTTTTAAAATTATACCTACATTTTCAATGTACCCCTCACCCATCCTCTTCCAGAGAATAATCCCTTAAATCAAAAAGAAAAAAAATGACATTTAACAAAATTACTCAACATATTGAAAAAAGCCTGATATTATATGCAAGGTTGCACATCCTGAATCCCATTATTCTGCAAAGAAATGGGAGGTAGTATCTTTCTTTGGGACCAAACTTGGCCATTATAATTGTGTGGCATTTAATTTTAATTTTTAAACTATAGGTATTGCTAATGTATCCTTGAGAAAGAATGGAATCTTAGGAAATTATTTATTATATTAAATTTGTGAGAAAATTGAGTCTTTTTTTAAATAGGAAAAGATTTATTGTTTTTTCATTTGACCAGTACAAAACTAATTATATTACTTATCTCACCCTTGTGAATAGCTTTCTTCATTCCCCAATCACTATATCACACACTCAGTAATTCAATTTAATTCACTTGGACAAACATATATTAAGTATCTCTATCTCTAATATCTTATTTTCTCCTTGGGGATATGATTTCTTTACCAACACATTCAATTTCGATCAATGTGTAGCATGGAAACAATGTAAAGATTACTAGATTGTCTTCTATGGGGGGATGGGAGAGAGAGGGGAGAGTGGAGGAAAGATTGTTAAATTCAAAACTTTACAGAAAATGATGGGTAGAAACTACTATTGTATGGAATTGGAAAACAAATATTAATTAAAAAAAATAAAGTGTGTGACTTCTATTGGCAGAGTGGTAAAGTGATCCAACCATTCTGGAGAGCAATTTGTAACTATACTCAAAGGCTATAAAATGTTGTATAACCTTTGATCCAAAAATACCACTACTAGGTCTGTATCCCAAAAGGATTTTTTTAAAAAGGAAGGGAAAGGACCTATTTATACAAAAATATTCATAGTAGCTCTTTCTATGTTGTCAAAGAATTGCAAATTGAGGGGATGCCCATCATCTGGGAAGTAGTTGAACAAGTTGTAGTACACAATTGTAATTGTATTGTGCTAAAAGAGATGACAAGCAGAATGGTTTCAGAAAACCTTGGAAAGATTTACATAAAATGATGCAAAATGAAGTGAACAGAACCAGGAGTGCATTGTACACAATAACAGCAATATTGTACAATGTTCAACTGTGAATGACTTAACCATGCTCAACAATATGATGATCTAAAATAGTCCAAAGGGTTCATGATGGAAAATGCTGTCTCCATCCAGAGAAAGAACAGATGGAATCTGAATACAAATGGAAGCAGTTTCTCTTTCTTTTTTCTTTCTTCTTTCTTTTTCTTTCTTTCTTTCTTCCTTTCTTTTCTTTCTTTCCTTCTTTCCTTCCTTCCTTCCTACTTTCTCTTTTTTCCTTACTCCCTTCCTTTTTGAGTTTTTTTCCACAAAATAACTAATATGGACACATGTTTTACATGATTGCACATATATAATGTACATCTGGTTATTTACCATCTTGGAGGGGAGATACAGAGTTTGAAACTCAAAAATTTTATAAATGAATATTAAAAATTATTTTTACATATAATTGGGGGAGGGATCCATTAAAAAAAATAAAGTGTGTTACCTTTGTTTTCCTTCTCTCTGAGAAACTCTGCTATTCTCCTTTCCAAAGCCTCTTAATGAACCAGAACTCATGTTTCCCTACAAATACATAGGTGGTAGCTTCATAGGGCTATCCTTTGGAAGAGCACCAAAACTTACCTCAATAGAGATGCTTCATTTATATGTTTTTTTACATGTTTTTTCTTTCATTAGACTGTCTCCTTCAGGATGGAGGTATTCTTTAATTTGTTTGTAACACTTAGCATAGTACCTGGCACATAAAAAATACTTAATAAGCGTTTATTGAATGTCTCTTGTTTTTCCTCCCTTATAGCTTATTTCCAAAATGACTTTCCTAGTTTCTTAGCTTCTAATGTCTCAAATGTTTTAGGCTCCTTATGGTTAATGACCCATCCTTATCTTATGAGTTAAAACTCAAAAGAATTTTCTGTCATGTATGACACAAACACTATTTAGTTTGTAATTTTGTCAGTTATAAACCTTTAAAACTGAAAAAAGTCACATTCCAATGAGCTGAAGAACCACAGTGTCCTGAAGCTATTGTTAATCTCAGACATTTCTCTGCTTTTAAAAAGGTAGTATAAGAACATTTGAGGAGCAGTTTTCTAATTGGTTCTAAGTTATTAAAATTTTGTAAGAAACTTGTTTCTCTATAAATTGATTTGATCAGTTTTCTTACCCCAATGTTCTTTTTCTGCCTTTTCAGTCACCAAACTGTTCACATATGAAAGAGATAGTATTTTACATAATGCAAATAAGTACAAGGTAATTTATGGGAGAGGTGAGGCAGTATCAATGTACAGCTAGAGATCTCAAGAAAGGCCTCATGTAGGAGGCAGTCTGAGCTGAGCTTTGATGGAATTTAGGGATTCAAAGAGGTAGAGGTAATAGTTAATTATAAGAAAAACTAGTATTCATGTAATGGTTTTTAAGATTCAGAATGCATTTTTCATTTCTTATTTCATTTCATCCTTCACTACCCCATGAGGGAGGTGCTATTATATTGCCTACTTTACTTAGGAGGAAACCCAGACATTGGGTAGCTTATTCAGTAGCTTGCCTAGAATCACACAGCTCAGAATTTGAATTTAAATCTTACATTCTCCACACATCTAGCACTCCATCCACGAAAAGCATTCTAAGCATAGACAGACTATGCAAAGGCACAGAGACCAGAGATGGAAATGTCTTGGTAGGAGGAACAACAAAGCCAACTTAGCAGAACCATTGAGTGCATACTGGTAGGTTACTTCAGATCTAGAACACTCAACCAGGAGGTACTCTCTGCTCCAGAGTCCCTTCCCTCTTTTGGGGGGTTGGAGTGCTCTTCTCCAAACTCCATTTAAAGAGATCCTCTGGCCAGCCATCTCTTCATGACTTGGATACCTCTTTCTCTCCTCCCTTTCTAGCTTCCTTTTGATTATTTTCTTCCACATTTAGAATGTAAACCTCCTGGAAAGCAAAGTGTGTCTTTTTTCTTATATAGGTGCTTAGTTCTATGTCAGGTTTAAAATAAATGGTTGTGGACTGCTGGCCTAAAGGAAAGTAATGCATATGCAAAGTAATGTCTTTTTAATGTCATTTCATAGGGAGAGTGTTCTGCTTTGGCAATTATTTGTCTGGGACTTAAGTCTGTTCAGAGTTCTAGGAAAAAACAGTTGCTAGTTTTGTATAACCAAGGTTACAAAAATTGTTTAGCAAAACTACTAAAGTGTTGCAAGGGATTATGTTCTCCCCCAAACATTTTTTTTAAATCTTTCCTTTTAAAAATTCTAAACTTACATCCAACAACAAATAATACAGTTGTGTAATCGAAAATAAAATATAATACATGGGGAAAAAAGAAAAACAGTTGCTAGTTCTGACACAGCTGTTGCTAATTTTAAATGTGACAAGTTGTAGAATACTGCAGTGACAGGAAAATGTTCTCAGATTTTGGGGCAAATGCAATTTATCTGATTCTTTATTGGAGATGAGAATTAGTGTTCTCATTGTAAGTTAAGGTGAGATCATTCACAGAGATGACAGTCTCTGAAATGAATAAGATAGGAGAGACAGAGAGAAAAAAAAAGATTGATTTCAAATAAGCTTGAAGTTGGAAATGATAGGACTGAGCAGAGGCTCTACTTAAAAGTACAGAATAAGAGAAGTCATCCAATGAAGCAACTAGTTTGGATGAGATTCATGCCCAGATAGATCAACAGAGAAGCTACATACATCACAACATTTTTATGAACAGTTTCCAAACAAAAAGAAGACATTTAAGATTATATTTCCAGAGTTCTGAGTTAGTCTCAGCATATGAATTTTCTTCATTTTTTGGCAAGTTGTCCACTCTCCCTTACAGATATGGAATGCCACTATTAAGAAGAATGTGACTGAAGCTTATGTATGCATTATGATATATTTGTTATTCTTGCATTTGTTCTGAGTACCAGCACATTATTTCTTTTGCAGTATTATTATTAAATATAATCCAAACATCAAAACCCAATGGTATGGGAGTGGAGTAGAGGTGATGAAAATGAGAGAGAAAAGAGAGTTTCTTCAGTCTCTTTATTATGTACCAGATAAAATACTAAAAGCTTTGTAATTTTTATATCAGTTTATCATCACAGCAATTCTTGAGGTAGGTGCTATCCTCATTTTATAGATGAGGAAATTGAAGCAAATAGAATTTAAGTGATTTTTCTACAGCTAGTAAGCCTCTGAGGTAGGTCTTCCCAGCTCTAGAACTAATGGTCTCTCCTCTGCATAACCTCTGCTTCAGACTTGATATATATTATATATGAGGTAAAATGAGTGAAGAGTTGAAGACAAAGGGGAATTTGGGGGGAGGATGATGGCATCCTGAAGAGAAATAGGAAAAGTTAAGGGAATTGGACTTGTTGAATTTGAGACCCCCATGAAATCAGTTTGGAATGTCCAATATGCAGTCTAGGGCTAAGGAGAGAGATTAGGTCTGGATAAACAGATCTGGTAGTCATCTGCATAATGATTCTATTTGGAACTCTTGAAGTCACAAAAAAGGAAAGAATATAAGGGTAAATTAAAAGAGGGCTCCAGAAAAACCTTTGTGATAAATGTGGTTTATAAGTTGTTTGTCCTTTCTTCTTAGAAAGTTGTCACAAGGATAATGTCGTGACTTGCTATGATGTTTTTTTTTAATTTAAATATTTTATGTTTTTTCCAAATGCATGCAACTGTAATTTTCAACAATCATTTTTTGTAGTTTTGAGTATTACACTTTTTCTCCCCTCTCTCTCTTCCCTCCCCTGTCCTCCCTGACAGAAAGCAATCTAATATAGGTTCTCTAAATATAACCATGCTAAACATAGATCCATAATAATGTTGTGAAAGATGAATCAAATCCAATCAGAAGAAAAATATTAGGGGGGGGGGAAACGACATAATACATAAGACAACTTTAAAAATTGAAGACTTGTGGTCTTCCATTTAAACTTCACAGGTGTTTTCTATCACAAGTGTTTTAGAATTGTCTTTGATTATTGTATTGTTGAATAAGTCCATCATAACTGATCATCATCTCATGTTGTTAGGGGACATAATATTCTTCTGTCTCTGCTCAGTTCACTCAGCATCAATTCATGCAAGTCTTTCCATTGCCTGTGAATTTAAGTGAAGCGGAACCGTCCAATATGATCAGCCTCACTCTCTCCTCTGGAGTCATCAAAGGCCAGTGAGACAACAAGAGGTCGCCCGATGGCCCAGGGTGCAGTGGGCGACTTTGGCTTTTGTAAATTGGATCTTTCCTAGGTTTTAGTTGTTGAGGCATCACCCATTCAGTGACTACGGGCTAGTTAAGAATTCAGACAAAGATGGCTCAATTTACCATCACAGAACTAGCAATTGGATAGAATATGAGTGAAGATCCAGCAAAGGAGATAGAAAAGGAGTCGAGAGAGGTAGGAGGTGAACCATGGCAGAGGAAAATCTGGAAAACCCAGAGAGGGGAGACATCCAGGGTTTCTTTCTGAACTGTTTTGCTTGGATAAAAGGGATAGTTCGGTAGGAAGTATAGCCACAATGCCTTGAAAAGTCATTTCTGGCAAGCAGTTGGGACTTAATAAATGCTGATTGATCGATTGAATCTGAAAAGATTTGAGGGGGAAGAAATGGACTCAGAAGAATAAAAAGTGGGAACCGGTAAGCCCCTTTACATCTCATAGGCAGCATAAGTCATTAGTACGAGTAGGAGGTAATTTGAAAGCGCTTAGGATCCGTAAGGTTTTTCTTCACGATTTATGGTGGATAGTAAAGAAACCTCGTTCGGGGAGAAACAAGTCTGGCCAAAAGGTTTGACCCCGACGTGATTTGAACACGCAACCTTCTGATCTGGAGTCAGACGCGCTACCGTTGCGCCACGAGGCCACGGGAAGTTTTTTTTCTCATTCCAGTATAGGAAGGAGAGGCAGGCACGGCGAGGGGCGGGACTCTCCGGGTCTCCGCCTCGCTTCCCCGGCCTCCTTCCCGATCCCAGCCCCGGGGGAGCCGCGGCCCCGCCGCCTCCGGGGCCAAGGCTCACCCCCGGCGGGCCTCTCCCCTCGGGGGCCGCTCCGCCTCGGGAAAAGAAAGAACCGCGCTCTCGGGCGCTCGGCGCAGGCACAGCCGCCCACCGCCCTGTTTACCCTTTTCGGCCGAGTCACTTGGAGGAGTGGGCCAGGCAGTCCCCCTTCTCCCCCGTCCCTCTGCTTCCCCTTAGCGAATACGAGATCCTGCTCGTCCCCGGCGGTTTCCACTTTGGACTTCAGTGCCAGGGGGTGAGAGGGGTGGAAGCAGAGAAACTAGCAAAGTTACTGAGGGGGAAATGAAGGGGCCGGGGGGCAGCGAGGAAAGAAGAGGTCGGGCGGGCGCCAGCCCCCCACGAAGAGCCCACCTATCCCTAGCGCCTCGGAGCCGAGCCTGGGAGCACAAAGACACGCAAAACAGATGGACAAAAACCAGTTTTTGCTCTCTAGGAGAAAGGCGCCTCGTCCAGGGGAGGAGATATTTCAAACCTCTTCGTGGCACAAATAAGCTCTATTAGACACTGTAAATTGAGGCTCGTTGCAGAGGCTAGAGGGCACTAGAGAAAGACTTTCTTATAGAAGGTTTAAGAGATTATTATTATGCATAGTAAACAACAATGTTGCAAACTCTGAAAGAGCCATACGGCGATCCAAGACAATTCCAAAGGACTCAGGATAAAACGATTTTAGTCACCTTTCGAGGGAGAACTGAGGAACTGATGGAGTGCAAATGGAAGTGCTTTTAAAAAATATGGCTAATATAAAAATGATTTGCATGATTTTACTTGTATTAATATCATTACTTGCTTTCTCATAAGGTGGGGGAAGAGGTGGAAAAGAGGGAAGAGAATCTGGAACTCAAAATTTAAAAAGAATATAATGTTTAAAACAAATGATAAATTAGAATGGGGATTTTCGTAGCTGGGAGGTAAATGAAACCAGGGGGAAGACAAGAGGCAGAAGAAAGGAGGGTTTCACTGTAGCTCCACTGGAAACATTACAGGTCACAGAACCAAAAAATCCAGGCTCAAATCCCACCGGTGTAGCTCTAGGGACCCAGTTCCAGTCCTCCACCCCACATATTTGTGAGACTGAGCAGAGTCAGAAGACCTCAACTCCAAATCAGAGAAATGTCAGGAAAGTACTCCGAGGATTACCAGCTTCCTCCCAAACTTCACTTAGGTCCATTCCTACCCTCCTTTCTTTTACTTTCTTTTACTGCACTTTCTATGGCTCCTGATTCCTTCCAGTTCTGATATTCCACCATTCTAAAGGACGTATATCTGTGTATATCTTTCCTGGAGGTTTCTAATTTGGAGAAACAGAATGCCTAGAGCTCTAAATTCTAAATCTGGAAAAGAATCTTTTGACTGTCACTGCATCTTGAGGAAGGGCATAGCCAGAGCGAGCTAATACTTGTAGAGCTCTTTTCTCCTTGAATGCTGATGAAAGGCAATGACAAGCTCTATCTATTTCCCCCCATCCCCTTTCCCCCTTACTACCTAAGAGAGCTAAGGGTAAATCCAAAACTTCCTCTTTTTTTTTTTGCTTTTTTTAAAATTTATTTTGAATTTTACAATTTTTCCCCTAATCTTGCTACCCCCCCCCGCAGTCTGTTAGTCTTTACATTGTTTCCATGGTATACATTGATTAAGTTGAATGTGATGAGAGAGAAATCATATCTTTAAGAAAGAAAAATAGAGTATAAGAGATAGCAAAATTACATAGTAAGATAAAGGGTGTTGTTTTTTTTTAATATTAAAGGTGATAGTCTTTGGTCTTTGTTCAAACTTCACAATTCTTTCTCTGGATACAGATGGTATTTTCCATCACAGATATCCCAAAATTGTACCTGATTGTTGCACTAATGGAATGAGCAAATGCATTAAGGTCAATCATTATTCCTATGTTGCTGTTAGGTTGTACAATGTTCTTCTAGTTCTGCTCATCTCGCTCAGCATCAGTTCATGCAAATCCCTCCAGGCTTCCCTGAATTCCCATCCCTCCCATCCCTAGAACAATAGTGTTCTATCACATACATATACTACAGTTTATTAAGCCATTCCCCAATTGATGGACATTCACTCAATTTCTAATTCTTTGCTACCACAAACAGGGCTGCTATGAATATTTTTGTACAAGTGATGTTTTTACCCTTTTTCACAATCTCTTCAGGGTATAGACCCAGTAGTGGTATTGATGGATCAAAGGGTATGCACATTTTTGTTGTCCTTTGGGCATAATTCCAAATTGCTCTCCAAAAAGTTGAGTTCACAGCTTCACCAACAATGTATTAGTGTCCCAAATTTCCCACATCCCTTCCAACATTGATCATTGTCCTTTCTGGTCATATTGGCCAATCTGGGAGGTGTGAGATGATGCCTCAGAAATGCTTTAATTAGAATTTCTCTAATAATTAGTGATTTAGAGCAATTTTTCATGTAACTATGGATCACTTCGATTTCCTCATTGTAAATTGCCTTTGCATATCCTTTGATCATTTGTCAGTTGGGGAAACTTGGCTTGCAAAACTTCCTTTCTTTAAACTGATGTATGTTCTTTTAAAATTATCATCTAGGTTATTCAGTGGGTGGAACTCTGGACCTAGAGTCAGGAAGACCAGGGTTCAAATCCTGCTTTCAATTTTACAGGACACTGTGCACCCCCAACCCTGACTTTTGTCTGCCTCAGTTTTCTGGAAATGAAGATAATAATAGCACTTATCTCTCAGGGTTGTTGTGAGGATCAAATGAGAGATGTCTATAAAGTACAGTTCTTATTACCACTGATTTAGAAAAAGAATTTACTTTATTGTTTGTGAAGGGAAGGGCAATGAGAAATTCGGTAGTGCCTGGCAGGTTATGAACACAGAGATAAAAGGGCAGAGTTTCTATACTGGTTGGGGGCTCCTGAAGTAAAGAGAGAATTGATATTTACTATTTTTATAAATCCTTAAGCAAAAGTGAAGTGAACCCCAACTTTATGATTCCTCCTGGGCACACTAAAGTTTTTGCAAGGCAATGAGGTTAAGTGGCTTGCCCAATGCCACACAGCTAGGTAATTATTAAGTGTCTGAGGTTGGATTTGAACTCCTGACTCCAGGGGCATTGCTCTATCCACTGTACCACCTAGCCGCCCCCTGGACTTTTTATTTCTCCCATAGATCTTTAATCTGTAAGTCTCTACCTTTTCTACTTTGCCTCCTGACTTACTTCAACTACTTTCAGCAAGAAGTCTTTCCCAATCTTTTAGATCTTCCCTCTGAGATTATCCCTGGTTTATTCCATATATATATTTATGTATACATTGTGGGATCCTTATTGGTGAAAGACATGATGTAGACTTCTTAATAAAAGACTATAGCAGTAAAGATCATGAATAACATGTTTCCTAGCAAAAGTTTCTCTCAGAGAAAGTAATAATGATGATGAAGATGATGATAATAATAATAATAATGATATCCTATAATGAAAGCTATGAATAATATAAACCAAGATTAATGTAAGCCAAAAGAAAGTATATAGACCAGAGCATGGCCTGGGCATAACTAAATATTCCCTGTCTTTAACCTTGTAAATCTGGGACTCTAATAAAAAAAAACACCCAAGTATCTGGGTATGAGGCCAGATCTGAACTGGCCAAAAGTATCAGCCAATCCTCATTAACATACTCTACAGCAACTCCTTTGTCTGTTTTCTGTAATTACAGTGGGGGTTCTATCCAGATCTTTGTGGGAATTCCAATATGTTGTCTAGAAAGTCTCATGTGAGTATTCCACTTTGATTATGAAATTATTCATGTAATCAACCCAGAGCTTCCCCACCTCTTTCTTGTGAATCGGATTGGACTCCCAGGTCTGGGAAATTCTTGAATGTCCTTCTGTGGGGGGTGGCGGAGACTTTTCTGGCAAGACATACAACAATATCTTGATTTTCAAGAGTTGTTTGCAAAGTCTCCCTTATTAGATTTTGAACTCCTTGAAGACAGGAACTGTCTTTTGCCTTTCTTTGTATTCCCCATAAAGGCTTGTTGACTTCTGTAGCTAGAGTTCTGCTTACCTAAGCACCTTCAATCCTAGACTCTGTTTCAAATATAATACACTGGAAACAAAAGGTTCAAAGGAAGATAATTTTTTTTAACTACCTTACTACATATTTCTTAAAAACCACATAATAGGGGCAGCTAGGTGGTGTAGTGGATAAAGCACCGGCCTTGGAGTCAGGAGTACCTGGGTTCAAAATCTGGTCTCAGACACTTAACAATTACCTAGCTGTGTGGCCTTGGGCAAGACACTTAACCCCATTTGTCTTTCAAAAAAAAAAAAAGAACCTTAAAAAACCATATAATGGAAGTTCACATTTTCATATCCAAACCTCTTTTTTTTTTTTGTCTTAGAAAAGACTTAATAGAAATTTGCTCTCTCATCTAGGGAGGCATTCCCTCCATAGAATAGAAAATATAGAACACAGATATGGCCCAAATACTGAAAAGGAGTAGAGGAGATTTCTTTCCCCATGTCTTCTTTAGTACTACACTTGTTCCTTATAATTTCACAATACTCAGTTCATTTTGTGTGTGCGTTTTTAGGTTTTTGCAAGGCAATGGGGTTAAGCGGCTTGCCCAAGGCCACACAGCTAGGTAATTGTTAAGTGTCTGAGGTTGGATTTGAACTCAGATACTCCTGATTCCAGGACCTGCGTTCTATCCACTGTACCACCTAGCCACCCCTCAGTTCATTTTTAAAAATAAATTTTTATTAATGGCTTTCTTTTTTTTACTTCATCAAAACTTTCTCCAGTATCCTACTTGAGAGCCATCCCATAAAAGAAATATAAATGGAAAGAAATATAAATGGAAAGAAAAATAATGGAAAAAAAAAGACAAAAAAATCTCAAAACTTAACAATACATAAAAAAGTTTTCAATATATGTAATAAAGTTCTGGGAACAATACAGTGAATTAGAATGACTTTCAAGATCTCTGTTCCCCAGAACATCATGTTCTGGCCTTTGGGCAACAGATTACTAGACTGGTATTCTGATTGCCTGGAAATTTGTGAAGAGAAGCAGAATTAACATGTTGGGTGCCCAGAGATGATAGAAAAAAGGGAGTTAATATACAAACGATTTTGAAGGTGACTTGAATTACAGAAATCCCAGTAGAATCTTAATGATTACAGACATGAGCAAGTCTTCTATTGATTCCTGACTCTTCTAGAAGAATCATTTTTTGTTATTTTATTTTTTCCAATTACATGCAAACTTAATTTTCAGCATTCATCCTTTTGCAAATTTTTTTCCTGCCTTCCTCCCTTCCTTCCCCACCCCAAGGCAACACGCAATTTGATATAGGTTGTGCATGTATAATTATGTTTAGCATATTTCTATATTAGTCACATTGTAAAAGAAAAAATAGAACTAAAAAGGAAAAAAACATAAGAAAGGAAAAAACATAAAAGTAGTTTAAAATATAAACATATTAGTGCTTTGCCCTGCACTTAGACTCTATAGTTTTTATCTCTGTATGTCAATGGCATTTTCCATCACAGGTCCTTTAGGATTGTCCTAGCTGAGAGGAGGTGAGTCTGTGTTGTTGTTAATGTGTACAGCGTTCTCCTGGTTCTGCTTACTTCACTCAGCCTCAGTTCATGCAACTCTTTCCAGGCTTTTCTTAAGCCCAGTCGATCATGATTTCTTACAGAACAATAGTCTAACACATTCATATACCATGATTTATTCATCCATTCTCCAATTGATGAGCATCCCCCTCAATTTTCAATATTTTGCCACCATGAAAAGGATACTATAAATATTTTTGAATTCGTCCTTTCCCCTTTTTAATGATCACTTTGGGATACTAACCTAGTAGTGGTATTGCTGGATCAAAGGGTATGCACAGTTTGATTGCTCTTTGGAGATTGTACTAAATTGCTCATCAGAATGGCTGGATCAGTTCACAACTCTACCAAAAGTCCATCGGTGTTCCAGTTTTCCCACATCCTCCTCAACTTGATTATTTTCCTTTTTTTTTTTGCCATCTTAGTCAATCAGATAGTGTGAGGTGGTACCTCAGTTGTTTTCATTTGTATTTCACTAATCAATAATGATTTAGAGCATATACATATATATTTAGAGAGAGAGAGAGAGAGAGAGAGAGAGAGAGAGAGATAGCTTTAATTTCTTCATCTGAAAATTACCTGCTCATATCCTTTGACTATCAATTGGGAAATGTTGTGTATTCTTATGAAATTGACCCAGTTCTCTCTATATTTTAGAAATGAGGCCTTTATCAGAAACAGTAGCTGTGAAAATTATTTCCCAGCCTTCTGTTTTCCTTATAATCTTGGTTGCATTGGTTTTATTTGTGCAAAAACTTTTAAATTTAATGTAACTAAAATTATTCATTTTGCAATTTACAATGTTCCTCTATCTCTTGTTTGGTTGTAAACTTTTCCCCTCTCCATAGATCTCTTTCAGATAAGCTATCTGCCTAAAAGAATCTTAAGAGAACTCTTCCCACAATTTGTCTTCAATGAAGCAAAGGACAATAAACCCTAAATATTTTCAGAGTTCATCTGCTGGAGGAATTAGGTTAGAATCTTTCTGGAGTTATACAAGAAGTTATAAACACTTGCATATGGAGAACAGATCTGCATTTAATAATTATTACCTTGTTTTTTGACTTAATTAATGATTTTGCTATTAGATTTGTGATGAGAGTATTTTCATTGATGAGGAACTGACAGGATTTATTTGCGTTTTGTCTCCCCCATTATATTGTAAACTCTTTGTATGTGGTAACCATTTTTTGCTTTTTTTTTTATTGCCTATACTTCACACAATGAAGGCATATAGTGGCACATAGTGGGCATTTAATAAATATTTATTTATAGATTGATTTGTATAAATGTTATCTGAAATTCTTTACACTGAATTTAGGAAAAGTAGCAAAGTTTTAGAGCTAGGGCATGGGGGGATGAGAGGGAGAAAGAGAAGGGAGGCAATGTTGAAAGATATAACATTCCTAAAAATATACCATTTTTGCAAATGTCAAATTACCTTCCACCCTTCTTTGTACTGTTTACATGTTGTCTTTCCTCTCCCACCCCCATTGAAATGTGAACTCTGAGGGCAAAAACCAAGTTTTTGGTCTTTCTTTGTAGCTTCTTTAAGCACAATATCTGACATAAAGCCAGGGCAGTAATGTGTATCAAAGAGAATACTGTGAGATTTTGAGCACCCACATCAATCTTCCTAAAATAATGATTTCATTATGTTATCCTTCGGGGTAAAACCGTCTAACTGGTTCTCACGACCTAGAGAATAAAGTATGATGTCCTTAGTCTGACATTTAAGACTTCAGAACAATCTGACTTCATGCCACCTAAGCCGAACTTACATTTTACTATTCCACCTCAGGAATTCTCTGCCCCTCACTATCTCTGAGTCCCATCCCTATGCAACCCCCGCCCCCATTCCTACTTATTCTTCAGGGACCAATAAGTGCGCACTAAAGCAGTGTCATTTACCTGCCCACTGTTTTTTCCTCTAGCACTCATATAACAATACTACATTTCTAAGTTTTCTGAAGTGTCGTGTCATTTACCTCCCCACTTGCTTTTATTCTATAACACTCAGACAACAATAAAACAATTTCAGGTTCTCTAGAATATATTAAAAAGCTGAACATCAAAAGTGGGCTCGTCCGGGATTTGAACCCGGGACCTCTCGCACCCGAAGCGAGAATCATACCCCTAGACCAACGAGCCGACAAAATAATACGGCTAGAGAGAAACTTCTGAGGCTGTGTGTGTACTATGCAGGGATATGTGCGGAGGAAGTGAATTCCTGGGGTCTTTGGCTAAGGATGAGATTATAGCAATATTAAACTTGAAATTGGGACGCCAGATACCGAGCTCAGACTTCGGGCCACAGATCCTCCCAGGAAATAGCGCGTTTAGGTTGGAAGAAGGGGAAGGTCCTCAACTCCGCCCCAACCCCTCTCAATCCCCTAAGACAGACACGCAGACACACAGACACAGACACAGACACGTACACAAGCACAAGCACAAGTACAAGCACAAGCACAAGCACAAGCACAAGCACAAGCACAAGCACAAGCACAAGCACAAGCACAAGCACAAGCACAAGCACAAGCACACCACCCCTCCCTGGGGATCTGGACGGAAGTCTTCCTACCAACCCTACCCCCTCCTTCCCTTCTGACCGCCCCGATGCTGGCTTGGGGTGCCAAATCCTGCCCGGGTTTCCACACATGATTTGAGAACATCTATTTCTTCCCAGAACAATGGGGACTACTTATTGTAGCACAAAAGACCCTTTTTCTGGGCTTCTCCAATAAAAATTATCGGGTTCTCTAATTCTTAAGTCACTAAGAGTCCCTCGTACCTCTCTTCCTAAACCCTGTTCTGGTCCTAGGAACTCACAGGAGGAATGTAGGATTGCCGAGGAAACAGCAGAAAAGAGGGCAGACACAGAGTGGGAGACAAAGAGGCCCTAATCAACACCCATTCTGAAAGGGGGCTTCTTTCATTCCTACACATAGTTGTTCGGTGTCAGCGAGCCATGCAAAGATGCCTGAAGACACCCCCCCCCCCCTTATAGGGTCGACAGTCTGATTGGTAGAGAAGAGATGCCTATGTTATATGGTCAGAATTACAAGATTAATACTTATTTGGAGGGAGGAGGAATCAGAGTATTTTGTACTGAGGCAATTAGGGAAGGTTTAGGGGTCAGGGGTGACTTTCGAGCAGAGAACTGGTACAATTCTGATAGGCAAAAATGGGCTGGGAAAGGGCATTCCATTCTGTTGAATACCTGCCTCTCTATCTTTTGCCCACACTCGTAGATCTTTCAGTTCTTGACCTTAAGTGAAATGCATTGAGAAAGTCCTTGGACTTGCCTCATCCTGTATCCCAAATCCAAGCTTTCCCCACTTTCCTTCTACTGAGAGGAATACTAAAACTGTTTCTTCCTATTTGCTAAAGAATCTTTATTCAATGGTCAATCATACACCCCCCCCCACCCCCCCACCCCGACAGTGAGACCCACCTTGAGACTAGGCTCACTAGGTTTCCATTACATTAGAAGTTCATATTTTCATTCTGTCTTTTTTCTAGGTCTTTGCTCTTGTTTCTGCTCAGCATAATACTTCTCTTGAAATTTGCCAACATCTCCAATTTCCTCTATTTTTCCTGTCTTCAGAGAGGTAGTATGTATGCTTCAATAAGTGAATAAGTTCAAACTAAAGCATTTATTAAGCGCTTAATGGCAACCACTGTGCTGAATACTGAAGGTACAAATAAAGCAAAGCTAATTCCTGGTCTCCAGGAGTTTGGAGAAAAACAAATATAGAAGTCAGAAGTTAAGATTTGAACTCAGGTCCTTCTATTTCCAGGAGTTGTACACTAAATACTGTGCCACCCAGGGATGTAACATTACATTGATTACTAAACCAATCCAAGGCCATCTCTAGTCCTTCTGAAAGGTATCTGGCCACTGGACCCAGAAAGTTAGGAAGGAGAAAGTGAGACTGGTAACTTAGCACATCATCTCTCTCATTCAAATCCCATTCATTTGCTTGTTGGTGGCATCACCTCCCTGATGTCATGGTCTTCTAAAAATTAAGAACAAACCAGGTGACCAGAGAAGGAGTACTTTGATACTGAAAATTTCAGGGAAAGTTATGGCAGAACCATAGAAAGTAAAATGATATACTCTTTCTAGGAAAAATGGCAGAGACGATCTTATTTTGATCTCAGAATTAAAGGGGGTGAGGGGAAGGGGAGAGGGAAAAGTGTAAGGGTTATGATTACAATGTCAATAAGCTAAGGGAAGTTTTAAAAAACATAGAAAGAGAATAGGGAGAAAAGTGAAGTGTGATTGAGGATTTTCTGAAATAGTAGGCCAGGAAAGGCAGTTACTAATCAAGACAGTGGAACCCTAAAGTAGAAATCCTGGAGAGTAAAGTACAGAAACGATTAGGATCTGGATTCAGTTTTAGCACTGTGTAATTGTAGGCAAGCAATTTTATATCTCAGAACCTCAGTTTCTTCACCTGTAAAATGGGAATAATAACATTTTGCTTAGTAATATGTTACAGTTAATAGAGAATCAGCCTTGGAGTCAAGGGAACCTAGGTTTTAAATCCCATCTATGACCAATACTAATTATATAAGCAGGCACAAGTCTTTACCCAGTAACCCTATATGAGAGTTGAAAAATTTCACGAGTGTTACCTTAGAACTATGGAATCAGGAGAGGTCTTTTTACAAAACTTAAAGCCCCCTAACTCCCAATTCTAATCCTTATTGGAGATATAATGAAAATTCATTTATAGAGCCCAAGTTAGTCAACCCCAAGTTTTCTCTTGCTTTACTGAAATGCCGATTGAATATGCTTGGGGAGGAGAAAAGAAGTTATATATTTCAACTAAGGCAGTACAATTAGGTGGTGCTGTGGATAGGGTGTCTTGCCTTTAGGTGGATCCAAGCTTAACTAAGGCTCAGACACTTATCAGCTGTGTGATCCACTTAACAACTATTTGTTACACTTTCCCCATCTTAAAAATGGTGATATTGATAGTACTAGGTCCTAGGGATTTTGTGAGCATCAAATGGCATAATAATTGTATTAGTAGTCCCAGGTGCTATATAAATGTTTAGCTATTATGTATTATTAGATTAGTCCTGCCTTGAGAAAGAATACAATTTTGAGTTTTTACACTTGACTTTTGAGTTTTATAATCTGAGTAACTATATATTCATATCCTATCTTCTACACAAGTTATGCAATTCACTTAACCTTGTCTATTTCTTTATATCTGCATAATGAAGATAATAATACCTTCCTTACAAGATTATTGTAAGGATCAAATGAAAATAGTGGGTAGCCTTTGCTTCAAATGTCTATATCTAGGCATTAGAACTGTTGTTATTGTAGCTTCAAGAGATACAATGTTGGATGAAGACAGCTTGTTTTGATGGTTGAAGATGGTTGAGAAATGACTTCTTGTGTAGTACTTCTGTCTATGGAGTCAAAGAGAAGATATATGTTTTCTCTGTGATCTCTGAAAATTTTATGAAGAATTTGTACTACAGTATATAGTGGAGTCAGGGCTTATGCTTATCTGTGGCTATAAGGTTACAAAGCAGAATCTGTTCAATACATTTGTTATAAGAATTTTGCCCTTTTTTTCAATTAGAGTTGCAAGAAATGAGATGAAGATAGGGATATCATTGTTAAAAAAGATTATTGAATCATTTTTTAAAAACACAAGAGAAAGATCAGACAAACAGAACTGCTTAGAAAGTTATATGTGGAAATTATTATACACTTAAAAGAAAGCCATATATAATAGAGATTCAAAATTTCATGTAAAAAAAATCAATAAGATGGGTAAATAAAACTTTTGCTATCTTCTCCCTCTTCCCCCCAATTAATTTTAAAAATGAAAACTGATAAGTATTAAATGAGGAAATCCTATAAAGAAGTGTATATAAAGCACACAATAGGGCACCATGATACTTCTGTGGTGCCCAATCCTGTCTATGGAAGAACCAGACCCATCCAAACTTCCTAGGAATATCTAATCACTAAAGACTAGTTCTCATATTGAGGAGATTTGGCAATGGGATAAACAGAAGCTCCATCTCCAGAAAACGATGTGCTTTGCTAAGATTTCCCCACTTCCATCACTCTGCTGGCACCAGAGAAGTCCTTGAATATTCTAGATTCTCTTTTCTCTCTCTCTCTCTCTCTCTCTCTCTCTCAAAGTTTTTGCAAGGCAGTGGGGTTAAGTGGCTTGCCGAAGGCCATACAGCTAGGTAATTATTGTCTGAGTCCACATTTGAACTCAGGTACTCCTGACTCCAGGGCGGGTGCTCTATCCACTACGCCACCTAGCTGCCCCTCTCTTTTCTTTAAGATTGTGTCTTCCAATATGACCCAGGTTGAAAGTGCATTTGCCACTCCTTATTCATTCTCTATGCTACTGAATCAGCCTAATAGCTTCTCCTCTAGGGGCTCCCTATATTCATGCCCATCCTATTGTAGATAAAGAGCAGCTAGACGGTGTGGTGGGTAGAGTGCTGGCCCTGAAGTCAGGAGGACCTCAGATACTTAACTAATTGTGAGACCTTGTCTAAGTCATTTAACCCTGTCAAATCTGACCTCAGATACTTAACTGTGTGACCTTGTGCAAGTCACTTAACCCTGTCATCTAAGGCTATCTCCAGGCATACTGGTTCATATCTGACTCAGAGGAGTCTGGAGGAGAAGGTGAGACTATTGACTATTAACCCTCACTCTGTCATGTTATCACCTGCTCTTACAAAAGGACAAAAAGGACAAAACATTTGAGCAAATGTTTTTAAAGCCAGTTGGCTTTAATCTTCTGTAACTTAGAAGTCTCAAGCTCAAGCAAGCCATTTCCAAGAATTAAGAACTACAAATGTTTTTCTACCATCCCAAAATTTATCATCATCATCATCATCATAATTTTATAGTTCTTTATTTCTGGAAAGAGGAAAAAGGAAATAAGAGAAAAGGAAAGAAAGGGGAAAGGGGAAAGAAATAACAATATAGTGCATTTTGCTAAAGATTGTTTATTGAAGTGAAATTTGAATGTGCACAGATTTTTTTTTCCCTTGAACAGATTGACCCATGATGTCTTCAAGGCTTCCTTTTTAGTAGACAGATTACAGGGACAGTTTTATTAATATTTCATTTATTTATTTTACCAACTACATGCAAAGGTAGTTTTCAACAATCATTTTTTACAAGGTTTTGAGTTTTATATTTTTCTTTTTCCCTCCCCTCACCCCTTACCTTAACAGAAAGCAGTCTAATATAAGCTATATATATATAACCATGCTGAATAGATACATACTAATCATGTTGTAAAAGAAGAATCAAATCTAAATGAAAAAAATATTAGAGAGGGAAAAAAGACATAATCTATGATACAACTTTTAAAAACTGAAGATTGTAAGCTTTTGGCTACATTTACATTCCATTGTTCTTACTCTGGATATGGGTGGTATTTTCTATCAGAAGTCTTTTAGAATTGTCTTTGATTGTTATACTGCTGAAATGTGCAAGTCCCTTCATAGTTGATCACCACCCAATGTTGCTGTGAGTAGGTATAATATTTTTCTGTTCACTTCATTCTCCATCAGTTCATGCAAAGTCTTTCCAGTCTATTCTGAAGTTCCATACCTCATGATTTCTTATAGAACTATAGTGTTCCATTACGTTTATATACACAATTTGTTCAGTCATTCCCCAATTGATGGGTATTTCCAATTCTTTGTCCAGAAACAGAGCTACTATGAAGAAAAATGGAATATTCCTTACCCCTTTTCATATACTAAGTATAGAACAGTAGGCACTTTAGTCTTCAAAGATAAAAAAAAAATCAACAAAGCTGAAAATATATGCAATGTACCCTACCCTTAGACCTTTCACCTCTTTAAAAATCCAAGTCTTTATTTAGTTTAACTCTCATTTTACTAGGGAAGTTGCCTTTACCAGAACGAGAACAATCCCTTCACCTCTATGGACCTCAATTTCTTCCTCTGTAAATGAATGAACAGGAGTGGAAAGAGAGGAGAAGGGAGAGGAAAGAAAGGAATTTCCATAGATAAATTCCGAATGGATGTATACCTGTTTTCTAGACAGGAATTACTCTCTCTCTCTCTCTCTCTCTCTCTCTCTCTCTCTCTCTCTCTCTCTCTCTCTCTCTCTTTCTCTCTCTCTCTTTCTTTCTCTCTCTTTCTCTCTCTGTGTGTGTCCAGTTAAAGAACCTGAACTAAATGACCTTAAAGGTGCCTTTTAGCTCTTGAATTCTATGATTATTAACTGGAAGAGACCATTTAGTCCAAGCATTCACTTTTTACAGTAAACAGCATCCCCAGTCTCTCTTTTAAGATCTTCAATAATGGGAAACTCAGCATCTTCTGAGACAACCCATTGAAATTTTGGTTAGCACTATTAGAATGTTCCATTTTATCATGAGTCAAAATTGTTTCTTTCTGACTTGAAGATTTACAAACCTATAACTAAAATTTGTCTTACCTGTCTTCCCATGATATTTAGAGTTTTATATTCTATATATAATGGATATATGTTATATTAACTGCCTTCAATGAGCTTACATTCTGGTGGGCAAAGATGTGGAAGCACATATATTAGCACAATACAATCTAACCACATGCGCACAATTGTTTGCTATATTAGAAATGTGTCTTATTTGACCCATTTTATGATGAAGAGAGAGATATACATTATATGCAATGGTTAAACTGATTTCCAAATTCTCAGGAGCATTGACTGTCCTTCCCTTCAGTTTCCATAGATATTGCTATTCAAGGGAACACCTAACTTCTAGAAGTAAGTAACTGTTTCCTTTATCTGCTTCTTTACAGCAGTTTTGAAGATGCCCTTATCTCATCTGGGGAGTTGAATTAAATAATCTACTCCCAAATTTCTCTCTTGCTTAATGACAGTTCCCAGATTGTGATCACAATGTTTTTGAAGCCTCCTACCTTCTCCCTGCTTCTGACCTAATTAGTGTCACTTGCTTCCCATACTTAATGTGGCTTCTCATTTATCTATAATTATATAGACAAGCAATTCTAATCACTAAATCTTTGAGATGTATTTCTCTGAAAAGAGAATCCACCAGTTGTTGTTCATAATAATCTATTGCCTGCAATAGTTCTAGTGTGGGTCTGGACATGAATTTCTGAGAGTCAGGTCAGGTAGACAAACATATCCAAACACAAAAGGTTGGGAAGTGAAAAATCTACTAACTTTATTTTTGGAAACTCAGACTTTTTATAGCAAAAACTTATCTCTGGAATGACAGGTTAAAGGAGACCAAGTTTTACAATTTCCTGGGTAAATTTACAATATTTGTTCTTAGAAATATGCATACTTTTCTATTAAAGAAATCTTTTACAACCACTTCTGGAGCCACAGATTATCTATCCTAGGGATCCATACAATGAGCAATAATCCACACATATCTTTGATGGAAAAAGTCACCAATATTACTTCCTGGGGCTGGCCCTCTACAATAATCTATGATTAATTTGCCATTTAAGCAGATTTGTTATCTATGACATCTATAACTTCTATTCTATGCTTTTGCCTAGTTCTTTGGGATCATAGAATCATGGATTTAAAACTGGAGAGAATATTTGAAGTTTTCAAGTCTCACACCATTTTACAATGGAGAAAATGAGACACAGGTGTTAAATCTGTCTTTCACTTAACAGTTCATCCATGTGACTGTCATGTTCTCTATCTCTTGATTGTGTCTCTAACTAGTTGAAGTCACCCTCCTGAACTTCATATTCAAGTTTGGGTCCTCATCAAAGCTGTTCCATAAAGGCTGGAGAATTTGTCCTCCTTCTGGATCTACTACCCTTCCTTCTACCTTTAGTGCCTACAATTACTGCAGGGGAGTCTTAGTGTTTGTGGAAAGTTTGTTACTTTTATTGTGTCTGTGTGTGTGTGTGTGTGTGTATAAAAGTAACTTTGATTTGATAAATCTGTGGCAATAAGACCATGTAAACCCATCCCCTTGTTGGCATAGCCCACGTCAGATGAATTTAGAGCTTGGAGGGACCTTGGAGTCCAACCCTTTCATTTTGAAGTTGAAGAAAGATCATTGCCCAATGTCACAAACACATGAAATTTCTAGATTAGGATTCAACTAAGTCCTGACTCTGTGTTCATAGCCAGGAAGAGAACTTAGTATATTTCTCATTACTAATCTTCAGATCCCCTGATAGAATTTTAAATAATAGCTTAGCTTTCAATTAAACAGTTAGATCTTCAAATCTCATTCAACAATCAATCTTTAGCAAAATGTACTATATTGCTAGTTCTTTTTCCCCCTTTCCTTTCCCTTTCCTCATATTTTGTCGTTCTCTTCTTAGAAGTAAATACTGAGTTATTTACAAAACACTTTAAAGTTAATATATCATATATCCATTATATGTATATGCATTATAAATGGGGGATAATGTATTGTGCTAATATATGTGCTTCCGCATCTTTGCCCACCAGAATGTAAGCTCATTGAAGGCAGTTAATATAACATATATCCATTATATATATATATATATATATATATATATTCAGTTTTTGTTATATTTTGTTATATATAGGAGTCCCATTCTGAATTTCTCCCTGAAAAAAAAAGCAGTTTTTGCTATTGATAGCTCGCATGTATTTATCCCTTTAAGATTTGCAAAGTTCTTTATGTATATTGTTTTAGCTTATCCTCACAACAACCTTGTAAGGTAGGTACTATTTTATATCTGTTTTATAGATGAGAAAACTGAAATTTAGTGAGATTATTTGAATTGTCCAAGATCACATAGCTAAAAAGTGTCTGAGGCAAATTTCAAACAGGACTTCCTGATTCTGCCACTATAGGTGATATAGTAGGTCTACCTACGATACTACCCAGTTATCTATGACATGAAAAATTCATTATAGTTAAAACAAGAATACCTTCCTTAAAATATCAGGTTTAACACTGAGATGTCAGTGCTTCTCAAATATACTCAGAGGTAATCATGCAAACACCAAACCCTCTCTTTTACTTGTTTATCTCTATTAATTTTCTCCTTATTTCAATGACTTGAATAGTCTCCTCCACTCACTACCAAATTTGGAGAAATTCTCTAAAAGGATTGCCCTAATGTTGGCAGTCTCCCACAGGTATCTTCTACCCTGCCATTCTCAAATTTATTAGCAAGAATGAGTAATATCATGTGGATAAATGTTTAAAAAAAGATACAGAAGTTTGTATTGGGGTCACCTTCCCCCCCATCACCCTTTTCAGAATATGAGGGGGAGAGAGAGTTACAACCAAGGGGGCAAAGATCTGAATTTTAGTTTTCCTAGCACTATGCTCTGAGAAAACTAAAGGAAAGAAAGGTAATATTGAGTAGACTTCACTAGAATCCATTGCTTGGTTGGCATCAGCCACACCCTCCAATGAGAAGGTGACAAAGTGAATAAGAGTGCTGGTCAAGAGAAACTGAGTTCAAATACTCCCTCACTTACTAGTTGTGTGACTCATGAGCTGGAGAAAGAAAAAATGGCAAAAACACTCCACTATCTTTGCTAAGAAAATCCCAAATGGGCAAGATCTCATTTCTCATTTTCTGGGTATCTTGCTCTGTCCACAACCTCTAATATCCACCCCCCAACAGTAGCAGATGTCCCTTCCTCTAGGCCATAAGGAATCCTTAAAACAAATGGAGCTCTCCTGAATGAACCCAGGCAGTTTGACTCCCTCCTCATTCCCCTGCCTCACAGTTTTCAAGACAAGGATTAGATCAAGTCACTCAGGGAAAACGGTTAAGAATTTAGCTGCTATACTTGGACTTTGTGGATGATTTTGGTCCTGGAAAATCTTAGCCAATCCTTTGGTTGCTTCTGCACTGCTGGGTTTGTTCCCTGCCCATCCTTACTTTTATCAAGTATGTCACTTTGGAATCAGCTGCCTGCTCTAGGTAAATATCCAATTTCTGCAAACCAGAATGGGAAAATGGTCCAAGGAGAAGTCCTTACAGGGACCGTATCTTTTGATTCTCTTCTGCCATCTCTGCCTTGCCACCTTATTCCACGCCCCCTCTCCACTCTACCCCCTCCCCATTGTCGGGGTTTCTCCTCCCCTACTTAGCCTTCTCCCAGATGAGGTAGACTCTCCAGTCCCAAAGCATCATGGGACATGTAATTCAAACATTTTGCCTTCTCCCTTAAATTGTAAAGTATTGAGAAAATATGGTAGGTACATTCCTTAAGAGGTTGCTTATATTTTCATGATCGCCTGGGCGGGGGGGGTGCAGAAATAATCGGGGTGGGAAGAAACTTTTTTTTAAGATAAAAATAAATTTGAAATGCAAATTCTTAAAATTTATTTTATTTTCAGTCCTAAATTCTTTCCCACCGACCCTGGAGTCAGGAGTCCCTGAGTTCAAATCTAACCTCAGACACTTAATAATCACCTCGCTGTGTGGCCTTGGGCAAGCCACTTCGCCCCACTTGCCTTGCAAAATCTTACAAAAAAAAAACCAAGGTGTGCAATTTCTTAACAGTCACGGATTGTTGGATTGGTCAGAGATGCTAAACGTTTCACGATTATCGCCGCGATTTGGCTGTTACTATGTACGACAAGAAACGCGGGCCGACCAACACCGTCTAGTTCTAATTGGCTGACGTCTCCGTCACTCAGTGCAACCTCGAACGCCTTCCTCCTCCGCCTCTTCCACCGGAGGCGGCTTCCTCTTCCTGTTTTCGGGTCTGGTATGAGCCAGCCAATGAGAGCGAAGTAGAGGGCGCAGGCTCAGCCAATACCGCCGGGGCGGGCTATTCGAACGAGCTGCGCTGCGCCGCGCCGCGCCTCCGCTTCCACTCCCGCCGCGGCGGCGCGTCCTCTGAGGAGCGGTGGCGGGGCCCGGGCCAGGTAATCCTGCGGTGCGGCGTGCGGGCGGGCGCGGACCTGGCGGTTAGCGGGCACCGGAGCTGGGGTGGGGCGAAGCGGGGCGCGGCGGCGCGCGGAGCTTCCAAGCTGTTGACGGGGATGCGCGCGCACTCCGAGCGGGAGCCGTTGGCCCAACCCCGGACTGGCGCCTCGCCTTCCGGGGGTCTCGAGGAGGAAGGGGCCGTGGCAGCCCCGGACAGAGGGGCTCTCCCTTTGGGGAGCACCACGGCCCCGCCCTGGGAGAGCCCGCCCTGGGCGCGCCCCGCCCCTCCTCTGCCACTCTTCTCTCCGACTCCCTCTGCACCCCTTCCCCACCCCCTCCCGGGCTGCCCTTGACCTCTAGCTCTTGGGCAGTCAGGGGCTGCTTGGGCCATTTCCTCCCGAGGTCGGGGTCGGGACTTGCTGTTCCGGGCTGGTTTGTCCCAAGAAGAGCCCCCTCTTACCCCCCGGCCGCTGGCGATGTAAATTTGCCTCCATCCCAGGTGGGTGGAGGGCATAGCTGCGAGGGAGAGAGCTCTCCCCTCCCCCGCCCGCCCCTGCCAGCTGGATGGGATAAGCAGAACCGGAGCCAGGAAGACCTGAGCTCAAATGTGGCTTCAGTCACTAGCTTGTATGATCCTGGCAAGTCACTTAGTCTCTGTTGGCCTCAACTTTAAAATAAAATAAAACTTTAAAAAAATACATTTCCTATTAGCATCTTCCATAGCAGGTGCTTAATAAATACTTAGTTTTCTCTGGCACATCACACATGGCCCGCCTATCCTTGGGAACGATGGATAATGCATTAATCCTGGGCTTTTCTCAGCCCCAGGGAACAGAAGAGAGGGAGTGGCGGAGACTGTGTGGCATAGTGGAGAAATGGAGGTATTTTGTGTGATAGTAGGCTTTGAATTGCACGGGGAAGATTTAAATCTGCTCTGCTCTTGAGTTTACTGATCTGTAAAATAGAGACGACGATAAATCTGTAGTATTTATTCCATAAAGTTGTTATATGAATTAGAGAACTACAAGGTGCTTTTCTAATTCTTAAAATGCTATGTAAACGTCATTTTTGTTAAGGCTAGATGACTTAAGTTTATAGAGCATAGAATGACACAATAATCTAGAAATTAATAGAGTTTTTCCTGCCCCAGTCTCAAACCTGGGTGAAATGGAGCAAACCAGAGAGACAGAATGCCAGTAATCAAGTAATGGTTAAATTAATTTACTTTCATTGCAAGAAATAGATTTGCAAATCAGCACTGCCCTACCTTGCTGTAATGGATTTAGAGATTATATTCATGCTCATAAAGGGAAAGGTGGATCATAAAACAATTCGGGGTGGGGGGGCTTGAGTGATTTTTCTCAGGATAAACCAAATCCTGTTAGGGAATGGTTACGTTGACTAGTCTTGACAATACTTTATTATTTTACTTGGATGCAGAACAAGTTATATGTATTTTTCTGATTCACTTCAAGAAGCAAACACAGATCAGGGAAGGAATGCAAGTTTGTCAGGAATGAGTTAGTCCATGCTGCTTGAGTCTCTTTGATTCCTAGATCAGTCTACCTGTGAAAAAGATCTTTAGAAGCTAAATTATTAACAAATTAGTTACACATATCATCGATCAATACAAAAATCAATTTTCTTTTTTAAAAAAAGTCATTATTGGGGGCGGCTAGGTGGCACGATGGATAGACCACTGGCCCTGGAGTCAGGAGTCCCTGCGTTCAAATGCAGCCTCAGACACTTAATTACCTAGCTGTGTGGCCTTGGGCAAGCCTTGTATCCATTTAAATGGATATAATAAAGCCTTTGCCTTGTAAAAATCCTAAAAAAAAGTCATTATTCCAGTTTCCTCTTTTGGTGGATGAGAAAATTAAGACCCAGAAAGTGGAAATGACTTTAACAACTAGTTAGAATCAGTCAGAGATGGAACCAAGATTTCCTGAATTCTTGGTGTCCAGTATGTTTTCTGTTGTTCCATTATGCTTCTCATCTTTCTGCTCTGTTTCTTTGTCCTTCCCAGAATTCCCTCCACCCCCTTTCCTTTGCAAGATGTCAGAGAAGGAGAATGCCCATCTAGGAACTTTCAGCACATCCTTGGTAAGGGGAACTTGTGGGAAGGAAGGTAATATATGACATCTCAGGGAACATATCTAGAGTAGTATCTTTCAAGGTCCTCTGAGTAATTTTATTTCATTTGATTTTTTAAAATAAATGTGGTTTAAAAATTTTGAGAGACAGTATCATACCAGCAATAATTGATAAAAGAGGTCAGTTAAACTCTCAAATGCCAAAGGCCCTTCATGGACCTATACAAGGTTCATATGCCCTTGGAAGAGTAAGTATTCCAAAGGTGGCAATTAACTGATTAGTTAATAAGTAATGACAATATCATAATGAAATTGGACTTCATCTAATGAGGGACTGGAAGATTTTTATCTTGTCATTTACTTACAATCCCTCCCCAGTCTTGATCAGTCTAATCAAATAATTTATCTGCACTCACCCAAACCTGAGTGGAATACTCAGTGGCTTTCCCATCTGGGTAGTATATGCCAGAACCAGATTGAGGAGAAAATTAATCAAATCTTATCAGCAGTGTCTTTGAGATGCTGGCTTGATCTAGTAGAAAATAAGGTTTCTTTTGGTAGTCTTGTGAACCCTGTGGACCCCTTTTGGATACAATAAAATATATATAGAATTATAAAGAAAACCAATTGAAATACAGTTTTCAGAATTTTTAACACTAGGTATAGAACCTCTACTCTAAATTCTTCACAAGGGGTCCATTCAAGATCTCTCCATTGGTGAATGTCAGTACAACATGACTGGTCTACCTTCTTCTCTAGTTAATATACTTCTTTCATATCCTTTACCCCTCCTTTTTTTGCATAAGTCTTCACTGTTGTGTTCACATTGCACATTTCCATGGCTCAACAGTCCTACAGCATGGCATGACTGAAAGAATATTAATAGTTTTTTTCCCCTACAAATAAGTTTAATATCATTAATACGTCATTACAGTTTCTCAAAGACTATCAAGTCTACTTTTTTTCCTTCTCTTCCTCTTCAGTCTGGGGGCAGTTCTTTGTACACCTGCCAATACAAGTGGGCTGATAGTCTTCTGTTGCCAGGAAATTACCCTTTTCTTTGTTGGTTTTCCCTTTTCCCAAAGGCCCTACCAGACCTTTATATTCATCTTTCAACTGACTCTCCTGTATGTATTGTCTCCACCAATTAATTTGTGAGCTCCTTGGGATCAAGGATTGTCTTTTTTTATTTGTATGCTAGTTCTTGCTTATATTATTAATGGACAATAGCCATTCTTCATTCACCTAGTGAATTCACTGTGTGAATAATTCAACTGAACTCTTAAGTGATCTCATTTAAGGACAATGCAGTATTCCAGATCTTGATTCAAGTGGCAAAAATAAGTATCTGGATGACCTTACCATCTGTGAAAATCTGTCTTCCATTTCAATTCTTCAGTGAATGTCCTCCATGTCAGTAGCAAACGTCTTTGTTGAAAGTTTCTCTGTTTACTGCCTTGTTCAATTATTAATCATCAAAAGGTAAAATAAAATGCTATTACATCTTTGAAAGAATTTCATGATTTTGAAAAATAGATGACTCATTGTTGGAAGGCAACCTTTAAGGCTACATTTTGCTTTATTGAATCACAATTTTTTATGGTAAGGAAACTAACAACTAGCATCTTGTATGCTGTAGAATCTGCAAACCTGATTTAATTGGACCTCTTGCCAAACTTTCTATGATTTTCCTCCTTTTAACTGTCCCTTTTTTCTTTAAATGAGGCAAATCTCAAGGTATTCCACCATTTTCCTTACAAAGATATACAGTGGCTGCAATGTGATTTCTAGCTTCTTTTTATCTCCTGGTAAAATTTATTTTACATTAGTTAAACTATCTTGTTTAAATGCTCCTGTGGCAAATTTATATGAGCACATGGATGATTAATGATATACATCAAAGAAGGACATACCTTCATTGATGAAATCAAAGATTTATTAGTGTAGAAACTTCCCTTTTATTCATTTTCCAATAGTTGATTTGAATAGATCTGAGTTGAAACTGTTATAATTAATGATATGCCACATCTTTCTATTCTTTTGATACTGATTTAGATTTTTGTTCTGACCCAGTAGATTATGTCTTGTATTAGCAGCTATTCCTTTCCTTTCTGTTAACAAAAAAGCTTTTCATGTTTCTGATGTTGTTTGGTGTTTGCTCTGTTCAATACCTACCTACTTACTATCTTCTTGAAGACAGTACCCATGTTGTAGAGATGTGCCACCTTTGGGGCATCTTGTGTCATATTCTTTTTTCTTTTTTTTTTTTTTTTTAGATTTTTCAAAGCAATGGGGTTAAGTGGCTTGCCTAAGGCCGCACGGCTAGGTAATTATTAAGTGTCTGAGGCCAGATTTGAACTCAGGTACTCCTGACTCCAAGGCCAGTGCTCTATCCACTGCGCCACCTAGCTGCTCCTTGTGTCATATTCTTGAACGTTTTTAACATTATTTTCTGCCATCTTATATGATATTTTTGCATTAATGTCATTAAATATTTTAGTACATATTAAGTATTATAGTATAAATTGAAACTGAAATTCTTTGTAGAAATTCTTTACCTTCTCATTCTCAGCCTCAAATGTTGGCACATAAGCTATAGTTTTTTCATGGTCATTTTGTGGATACTTTTCGAAAGCACAGCAACATGAAATGAACTGGTATTTCTTTATTGCCTTTGGACACAAGATAAAATGAACTTAGTCAGTTTCTTTATTTGCCCTCCGCTGGGACTTCTTTTTGTCTTTAAGTAATATAGGGTAAAAATAGTATCTGACTCATGTTATCTAGATAAATATAAATGTTAAAAAAAAAACAGCAGCTTTGAATCCTTTTTACATAATTATAGTATTGAAGGAGGTCTTGAAGGTCATCTGGTTCAGCCCCTATCCAAAGCATAAATCCTGTAACATCCTTGAAGATTGATTATCCAGTTATAACTCTAAAGACTCTTAGTGATAAAGAGAAAAGTTGCCATAGGATCCCTTAAGAAAGGGGGGGGGGCTAGGTGGCGCAGTGAATAGAGCACGGGCCTTGGAGTCAGGAGTGCCTGGGTTCAAATCTGATCTCCGACACTTAATAATTACCTAGCTGTGTGGCCTTGGGCAAGCCACTTAACCCCATTGCCTTGAAAAATCTTAAAAAAAAAAAAGGAAGGGGGGAACACACAGAAGCTGTAACAACTGGATTTCTACCTTTTTTTCTATATTTTTACTTGGTAATGAGGAATGAACTGACATCTCTGCCTTCACCCAAACACACAGCTCACCCATAACCCATTCCCCAAACTCATGCTAATTTGCTTTTCCCCTAGCCTCAGTCCAGCCTGAATACTTTGCCCCTGAGGATACTCCGGAAAGAGATAGCCACTCCATTTTCAACTCTGCTCATGAATCGTTCCAGAGCTGTTCCAGATCCTTCAAACACCCAGCCAGCAGGTACCTTGTAGTATGGGGGTGAAAGGTGACATAAGTTGGGGGATGGCTTCCCCCCTCCCCTCCCAAATAAAAGCTATTAACCTTTGATCTTTACAGCTCTACCTGGCAGAATAGGAGTGGATATCAGCAATGTGAAATTGAATCTCCCAGTGTGAGTATGTCAGGCCTAAAAATTGAATCCTTAAGTATGGATGAATTCATAAAGGAGGCTGTGGGAGATACACATATGTGAGGGGAATACAGAAAACCTTGGAGGTGGCTAGGGATGGTGTATCTTGAATGCTGGGAATATAGTTGCCTGAATCTGTAATGAGAGGGAAACGTGATTATAGTAGGGAAGAGTGATGAAGATTGATTTGAAAAGTTAGACTTGTCCCTCCCCTTAAGTTGGTTTTTACTCTTCTCTATCAGGCATCATTTCAAAATTGATGACTTTGAAATTGGGCGGCCACTGGGTAAGGGCAAGTTTGGGAATGTGTACCTGGCTCGAGAAAAGAACAGTCAGTTTATTGTGGCACTGAAGGTTCTCTTCAAGTCTCAGATGGAGAAGGAGGGTGTAGAACACCAGCTTCGAAGAGAGATTGAGATCCAGTCTCATCTACGGTATGGATGGATTCTTACTGAAACTCCTTTGCTTTTCTCTCTTACAGCTACTCCTTTAGCAGCTCTCTTTTCTGAACTTGTTTCTCCCTTTTACTTCCTGTCATCCCCACTCTTATGACCTGAATCCCATTTTATCCAGCCATTCCATGTGTATCTAGATGTTACCATTTCCCACCCCAGTATTTCTCTTTTTAAGAAACTATCTTTGTCTCTATTGGGACAAGAGCCTCTTGGTCCTGCTGTGTTCCTTGCTCTTTCATACAAGTTTGTGGACTGACTTGTTATCACTTTGTCCCAGTTCTGAGTTTTCCCAATATGGGATTTATCATTGGAAAATTGCTTTTATCCCAATACCCAAATGATTTGTTCCCTATGTCAGGCACCTTGTTTCCTGGTATCCAGTGTGATATAGTAAAATTAAAAAAGAAAAGGAGATAATGGATTAAAGCATTATATAGGTTTAGAGCTGGAAAGGACCTTGTAGATCATGTTTTATGGATGAGGAAACTGAAAGAAAGAAAACATTAAGCATTTACTGCAGGCCAGGCTTTGTACTAAGCGTGAATACAAGCATAAAAGAACAATCCATGCCCTCAAGGAGCTTACTTTCTAGTAGGAAAAGAGAGCTAAAAAGTGGGGCTGAAGAGGGAGAAGAGAATATACCCAAGAATGAGGGCAAGGTGAAAAGATAGGCCATTATAAGTGGGTCCCAGTTTGAAGAGGGCATACTTGGACTCATCCCTCTTCCCTTGGACTTGGCCCAAGACCAAATAGGTTATAGATGATAGTGCCAGGATTGACACCCAGACCTTCTGACTCCTTATCATCCCTCCACCACCACCCCAACTTCAAGGTGTATGTTTGGGTAACAGGATCTTGGTGTCTCTTGAGTCTTACATGTAGAATGAGGATGACATCCCTACTCTGCCTTATATCACAGTGTTGTCAGGAATCTTTAAACACTACATAAATATTAGTTGTTATTACCCAATTATCCTATCTCCTTTTTCCAGGCACCCCAATATCCTTCGCCTCTACAATTACTTCCATGACCGTCGTCGGGTTTACCTGATTCTGGAATATGCACCTCGGGGTGAACTCTACAAGGAGCTGCAGAAGAGCCATACATTTGACCAGCAACGCACAGCCACGGTCCAGGGGTGCTGGGGGGCAGGATGTGGTTATTCCTGACAGGCAATAGGGCATGGCTGATGATAGGGTGGGGATGTGAGTTAGATTTCTTGTCTAATCTATTATCTCTTCTCCTAGATCATGGAGGAACTGGCAGATGCCTTGATCTATTGCCATAGGAAGAAGGTGATTCACAGAGACATTAAACCTGAGAATCTACTCATGGGACTTCGAGGAGAGCTTAAGATTGCTGACTTTGGCTGGTCTGTCCATGCCCCCTCCCTTAGGTATGACCATACTGGGACAGGGATGTATGTCTTGCTGGGAAGCAGATTTTTACAGAGAAATCTAGACAATTCTTCCTTGTAACCCTCTCTTGGGAATCTGCCTTTTGGTGTTGTGCCTGTTCTTCTCTCATCACCTTGCTTTTAGCCAAGAACTAGGAGAATGGAGAACCTCTCTGTTTCTGTTGTTACCACTGCACCACATCTACCTCGATTTAGGAGGAAGACAATGTGTGGCACCCTAGACTATCTTCCTCCTGAGATGATTGAAGGACGTACACATGATGAAAAGGTGGATCTTTGGTGCATTGGAGTGCTGTGCTATGAGCTACTAGTGGGAAATCCTCCCTTTGAAAGTTCTTCTCACAGTGAGACCTATAGACGGATCACCAAGGTATGGGTAAATATGGGATGAGGGTTAGAGGTGGGAGTGGGGGCATGGGAAAGATTCCATAAGATCCTTATTATAGTTGTATAGTTTTGGATAGGGACTGAGTGGCTTCAGAGTAAGCAAAATCTGTCTGACATTTCATTTAATCCCTCCAAATGTTAGGGGTACCTGATAAAGATCTGTTGGTTTGACTAATGTCTCATTTTGCCTTCCTTTCTCCATTTAAAAGGTGGACCTGAAATTCCCTTCATCTATACCTTCTGGAGCCCAGGACCTGATCTCTAAATTGCTCAGGCATAACCCCTCAGAACGACTTCCCCTCACTCAGGTCTTGGAGCACCCCTGGGTGCAGGCTCATTCCCGAAGAGTGCTTCCTCCTTGTTCCCCCCGTCCTGCCCACTGAATTCTCTCTTCTCTATAAATTTATGTGTTTTTTATACATTTGTGGGAAATGAAGTGAGAGAAGGTAGATCCCTGACTTCTTTCTCTTTCATCATTATTTCCTCTAATCTCAAAGACTATTTAATAAACACTTAAATGTTTTTGTATAAATGGAAATTGGTGACTGTTTAATGAACACCCCACCCTTTCAGTTTGTACAAGCCAGGATCAAGGACTTGATTGCTGCCCTCAAAACTTCTTTGCCAGTTCTAACCTTGAGTCACTGGCACCATTCATTTTCTTTTTTTCTCATGCTTAGAATGTTTAGGGAAAGTCATAAAACTATATAAATCTGTCATTCTGTATAATCATATTAATTTTACATAGATCCTCAATACTATTTGAGAATCATTTTATGATTTGATTATCTAGCATGTTCCCATAGTAGCTCTGCCACTCTACCTTTATTCAAGCCTCTAGGAAACCCAGTTTTTCAGAGATGAATAATAACCCTGCCTCTTAAACTAAAGAAAGAAGGGCACCCAGTTTTAATCCCTTTCATGGTCTCATCCAGCCTTCCATCCTTTCAACTCATTACCTATTTCTTTTCTAGGCCTAAAATCACCTCACACTTTCTCATATTTAAGATTATATCAACTGCCTCTCTTAACTCCAGTCCTTTCTCACTGAAACCAATCAGTTATGGAAATGAATTAATCATGCTTAAAACTGACAAGTGCTTTGGGCAATAGAAAAGTTGTGATCCCAACTCACGGAACTAGTAGAGGAGGGAAGAGCTTGACACACGATATAAGATAAAATGTGTTAAGTATCAAGAGGTGAGATCAAGTCTGAGGCAGAGCTGGAGTCTTACTGAAATGGTAGTGGTGAGGAGCACTTTACAATGGCCCTTGGAGCAAGATTCCAGGGAAAGTTTTTGTTAGGGAACCTTCATGGGGACCAGCCCACTTGGTTGAATGGAATGGCAGACATTCTCTAGTTCTCTAATCAAGAGATTGCATCAGTGTATGGAAAATTTGTTAAGCTAATCTCCAATAGGTGAGCACCCCCTAAGTTTCTGTTATTACAAAGAAAGTTACTATAAATCTTTTTTACAAATAGATTGTTTTATTTGTTCTTTGATATAGAAAAGAAAAAAGTATAGAAGGTTGGCTGAAATTTATGTAATACCATGTATTTTGCTAAATGCTTTACACACAGTCTCATTAGATGGATGGAGCCAAATCACAATTAATACTCATAACCATGAACATTTTGGGGATGAATTCATATATAAAATGGAAGAAAATAAGAAAATGGATTACAAAGCAAAATCCAACTTTTTTTTTACAAGAAACTCACTTGGAACAGGTTAATCAAAAGTAGAAATTATGATTTTAAGATAAGGCAATAATTGTAGATTTGATTAATGTTAATGGGGAAACTGTACAATGTTTAAAGGCACCACAGAAAGTGAATCAATAGCAATATAATCTTTTCAGCCCTAAATAAAGAAAAAGACAAGAAAAACATTAAAGATACAAACTCTTTAGAAGTTTGTGTGATAAATCTCTGGCAACTATTGGGGAATATAGATATGTGTGTATATAAGTGGGTATGATGCCTTTTAAATTTTCATAAACAATTACAGAAAAGTGACAATATTAAACATCATTTACTAACTACACTTAAGTAAAAATATTTTCAACAAAGGCTTTTGAGAAAAGGATTAAAATTAACAATTGAAATGTTAATCTTAAAGAACTGGTGTTCAAAGAATGAATTATACATATAATAGATAATTCCACATCTGCACAAAAATCGAAATTGAATGTTACAAATATAGAGAGAATAAACATGACTCAAAAGAAGAGGTGGGAGAAGACATAGAAGGGCCTTTTCCAGAGGTAGGAGGTCCACAAAGGAACATTTCACATATTTTCAAATTTTTTCTTTTTGGGGGGTACATTGCGTTAATCTAAGTTGAATGTGATAAGAGAGAAATCTTTTTTTTTTTAAGGTTTTTGCAAGACAAACAGGGTTAAGTGGCTTCCTCAAGGCCACACAGCTAGGTAATTATTAAGTGTCTGAGGCTGGAAACTCAGGTACTCCTGACTCCAGGGCCAGTGAGTGCTCTATCCACTGTGCCACCTAGCTGCTCCTGAGAAATCATATCCTTAAGGAAGAAACATAAAATATGAGATATAGCAGAATCACTTAACAAGATAACATTTTTAAAAAAAATTAAAGGTAATAGTCTTTGGTCTTTGTTCAAATTCCACAATTCTTTCTAAGGATACAGATGGCATTCTCCGTTGCAGATATCCCAAATTTGTGCCCGATTGTTGCCCTGTTGGTATGAGCAAGTCCATTAAGGTTGATCATCACTCCCATGTTGCTGTTAGGGTGTACAATGTTTTTCTGCTCTCGCTCAGCATCAGTTCATGCAAATCCTTCCAGGCTTCCCTGAATTCCCATCCCTCTTGGTTTTTAATTGAACCAACAGTGTTGTATCACATACATATACCACAGTTTATTAAATCCTTCCCCAATTGGTGGACATTCACTCAATTTCCAATTCTTTGCCACCACAAACAGCTGCTATGAATATTTTTTGTACAGTTGATTTTTTACCCTTTTTCTTCATCTCTTCAGGGTATAGATGCAGTAGTGGTATTGCTGAATCAAAGGGTATGTACATTTTTGTTGCCTTTTGGACATAATTCCAAATTGCTCTCCAGAAAGGTTGGATGAATTCACAGCTTCACCAACAATGTATTAGTGTCCCAGATTTCCCACATCCCTTCCAACACTGATCATTGTCCTTTCTAGTCATATCGGCCAGTCTGAGAAGTGTGAGGTGGTACTTCAGAAATGCTTTAATTTGAATTTCTCTAATAATTAGTGATTTAGAGCAATTTTCATGACTTTGGATCACTTTGATTTTCTCATCTGTAGATTGTCTTTGTATATCCTTTGACCATTTTCAACTGGAGAATAGCTTGTCTTTTTTTAAAAAAAATTTGATTCAGTTCTCTATATTTTAGAAATGAGTCCTTTGTCAGAAATACGAGTTGTAAAAATTGTTTCCCAATTTACTACATTTCTTTTGATCTTCATTAAAGTGGTTTTGTCTGTGCAACAGCTTTTTAACTAAATGTAATTAAAATTGTCTAGTTTGTTTTTAATGATGTCCTCCATCTCTTCCTTGGTTATAAACTGCTTCCCTTTCCATAGATCCATAGACAGGTAAACTATTCCTTGATCTCCTAGCTTGCTTATATTGTTTTTTATGTCTAGATCCTGTATCCATTTTGATCTTATCTTGGTATAGAGTGTGAGGTGTTGGTCCAATCCAAGTTTATGTCAACTAACTTCCAATTTCCCCAACAGTTTTTATGGAAGAGTGAGTTTTTATCCCAATAGCTGGACTCTTTGGGTTTATCAAATCACAGATTACTATAATCAATTCCTGCTATTGTACCTAGTCTATTCCATGGATTCCCCCCACTCTGTTTCTTAGCCAATACTAGATAGTCTTGATGACTGATGCTTTATAATATAATTTTAGATCTGGTAGGGCTAAGCCACCTTCTTTTGCACTTTTTTTCATTAAATCCTTGGGAGATTCTCAACTTTTTATTTCTCCATATGAATTTACTTACAATTTTTTCTAACTCATTAAAATAATTTTTTTTCTTTTAGTTTTTTGCAAGGTAAGTGGCTTTCCCAAGACCACACAGCTAGGTAATTATTAAGTGTCTGAGGTCGGATTTGAACCCAGGTACTCCTGACTCAAGGGCTGGTTGCTCTATCCACCGCGCCACCTAGCCACCCCTCATTAAAGTAATTTTTTGGAATTTGGATTGGTAGGGCACTAAACAAATAGTTTAGTTTTGGTAGAATTGTCATTTTTATTATATTTGCTCAGTCTATTCATGAGCAGTTGATGTTTGCCCAGTTATTTAAATTTGATTTTATTTGTGTGAGAAGTGTTTTTAATTGTTTCAAAAAGTTTCTGAGTCTGCCTTGACAAGTAGACTCCCAGGTATTTTATATTGTCTGAGGTTACTTTGAATGGGATTTCTCTTTCTAACTCTTTCTGCTGCATCTTGCTAGTCATATATAGAAATGTTGAGGATTTATGAAAATTTATTTTATATCCTGTGACCTTGCTGAAGTTGCTAATTATTTCTAGTAGGTTTTTTAGATGATTTTTTGGGATTCTCTGGGTATACCATCATGTTATCTGCAAAGAGTGAGAGTTTTGTCTCTTCCTTCCCTATTCTAATTCCTTTGATTTCTTTTTCTTCTCTTATTGCTAAGGGTAACATTTCTAACACGATATAATAGTGGTGATAATGGGCATCCTTGTTTCACCCCTGATCTTATTGGGAATTCCTCTAGCCTATCCCCAATGCACATAATGCTTGTTGATGGTTTCAGATAGATACTGCTTATTATTCTGAGGAACAATCCACTTATTCCTATGCTCTCTCTAGTGTTTTTATTAGGAATGGGTGCTGTATTTTGTCAAAAGCTTTTTCAGCATCTATTGATATGATCATATGAATTCTGATTATGTTTGTTGTTGATATAATTAATTATACTGATAATTTTCCTAATATTGAATCAACCCTGCATTCCTGGGATAAATCCTACTTAGTCATAATGTATTATCAATGACTTGTAGTTGTTTTGCTTAGATTTTATTTAAGATTTTTGCATCTATATTCATTAGGGATATAGGTCTATAGTTTTCTTTCTCTGTTTTAACTCTTCCTGGTTGAGGTATCAGCACCATATTGGTGTCATAGAAAGAGTTAGGCAGAATTCCATTTTCACCTATTTTTTCAAAGAGTTTATATAGAATTGGAACCAGTTAATCTTTAAATATTTGATAGAATTTACTTGTGAATCCATCTGATCCTAGAAATTTTTTCTTAGGGAGTTCAATAATGGCTTGTTGAATTTCTTTTTTTCTGAGATAGTTATTTAGGTATTTAATTTCCTCGTCATTTACCTGGGCAACTTATATTTTTGTAAATATTCATCCATTTCATTTAGATTATCAAATTTATTGGCATAGAGTTGGGCAAAATAATTCCAAATTATTACTTTAATTTCCTCCTCATTGATGGTAAGCTCACCTTTTTCATTTATGATACTAGCAATTTAGTTTTCTTCTTTTTTTAAAATCATATTGACCAGAGGTTTATCAATTTTATTGTTTTTTTCATAAAATCAGCTCTTGGTTTTATTTATTCGTTCAATAATTTTCTTCATTTTAATTTTATTAATTACTCTAATTTTTAGAATTTCTAATTTGGTATTTAACTGGGGGGTTTTAATTTGTTCTTTCTCTAATTTATTTAGTTGCATATTTAGTTCATTGATTTCCTCTTTCTCTAATTTATTCATATAAGCATTTAAAGATATATCGCCTGACAGCTGCCTTGAGTGTATCCCATAGGTTTTGGTATGTTGTTTCATTATTGTCATTATCTAGGATAATCTTTCTATAATTTGTTGTTTGAGCCACTCATTCTTTAAAATGAGGTTATTTAGTTTCCAATTAGTTTTGGCCTAATATTGCATGTGATTTTTATTGTATTATGATCCGAGAAAGATGTATTCGCTATTTCTGCCTTTCTGCAACTGATTATTAGGTTTTTATGCCCTAGTACAAGGTCAGTTTTTGTGCCATGTACTGCAGAAAAGAAAGTATATTCCTTTCTGTCCCCATTCAATTGTAAATATAATTTTTTTTTTTAGGTTTTTTGCTAGGCAATGGGGTTAAGTGGCTTACCAAAGGCCACACAGCTAGGTAATTATAAAGTGTCTGAGGCCGGGTTTGAATTCAGGTACTCCTGACTCCAGGACTGGTGCTCTAATTTTTTTTTTATTTGTCAAATGTTTATTGGGTAAATGGGGAAGGCAGGCAGGGACCAGGTTTAATCCTTCTTGGCAGCAGCCTTCCTCATGGCAGCTAGGACATTGCTGAGCTCCTCTCTCTTCCTCTTGGCACGGATGTGAGTTCCCACCCTTTTTTTGATGAACTTAAGGGCTCCCTTATGCTTGGAGACTTTTAACAATTCCATGGCCCGCCCCTCATAAGGGGCAAACCCACACACCCCCCGGATCATGTCTCTCACAAATCTGATGTGTTTGGTCAAACGCCCACGGCGGCAGTGTTGCGGCTTTGCCACGTTTTTGGTAACTTTGTGGCCCTTCTTGAGGCCCACGGCCATGGGGTATCGGATGGCCATGGCTGCAGCACCAGCTTAGCCCCAGCGGCAGCCACAGAAGAAGGGAGGAGGGGGCGTTTCTATCCAATTTTCAACATTAATTTTTGTAAATTTTTTCCCTCCCACTCTTCCCCACCCTAGTTTAGCAAATAGTCTGATATAGGTTACATATGCACAATCATGTTACATATAATTCCATATTAATCAGGCAGCTACATGGTACAGTGGATAGAACACTGAATCCAGCCTCAGATACTTAGCTGCGTGACTTTGGGCGAGTCACTTAACCCTGCTTGCCTCACATCCAGGGCCATTTCCAGTCATCCTGATTCATATTTGGTCACAGGACCCAGATGACCCTAGAGGAGAAAGTGAGGTCCCTGACTTAGCACAGCACCCCCTCACTCAAATCCAACTCAAGTGCTTGACATGGCATCACCTCCCTAATGTAGTGGTCTTCTTCGGGAACAAAAGGACAAAACATTTCCATATTCTATTTTATTTTCAAAATTTTCTAATGTGTTGGTCAGCTATTTTGATTTTTTTCCTCTTATTTTTCTCTTTTGGTTTCTTTTTTAAAAGCACTGTTATATAGGATGACTCTCCAGGAAAGAGGAGAATATTGAAAGAAAAGTATGGAAATTAAAGACTTATTTTCAGTAATAAAATAGAAAAAGTTAGCTACTTTTCTTTTTAAATGACAGAAAAAACAAGTTACCAATATTCAAAAGAAAAAAGATAGAATTCACAACAAATTAAAATGAAATAAAGGGAATTATCAGAAATTATTTTGATTGATTATATGCCAACAAATCAGATAATTTATTGAAATAAATGCTTACAAAAATTTTAAATACTTAGATTCACAGAACAAGGAAAAGAATTTAAATAACCTAATTTCAGGAAAAGAAATTTAACTCACCACAAATGAACTCTCCCTCATTAAAGAAAAACTCAGTTCTCAGTACTCTTACAACATTGTCTCAGTATCTTTTTCAAGGTTTGTGGGGGTAATTGAGATGATCTTATTGAATTCCCCAGTTGTCAGTAAGTATGACTTCATTAGGGAAGTCAGGGAATAGCTTGGGCTAATCATTTCCCGAAGCATTCCTTAGAGATAATGAGGGGGGTGGTTCTCATGACCTATGGGAATTATGCCCACTTTCTTCGATGCAACCAATAATGATCTTTCATCTTTTATGCTGATCTATTAAATATTTCTGTTCTTTGTTCTTTTCTTTTAAAAATATACTGCACCCTCAATTAGGGGGTCTCTTGACCAGAAGCAGAACTATTAGAACTGTTCTTTTTTTATCATGTCACTTAAAATAAATTATATTTAAGCCAAAGATTTGCTTCCATTTATCTTGGAAAGTCTCCCTCTCAGAACCTATTTAGAGCCTCCTTCATTCTATTGGGTTCAAGTGGATAATTCTCCACAAGGGGAGACTTTCTTCCAGACTCTATGTGCCTATATGGATAGACCCTCCATAGGAATCCTGAACAAGTCAGATCTTCTCCAGCAAAAAAGATTGAACGAATAATTTTATGCATTTTGTTTTGTATTTGTTTTGTGTCCTAGTTTGTATTAGAAGGTTGCAGCCAGTAGAATTTGTAATATCTGGAAATATTTAAAATCCAAGTGCATTTCCTGGTCCATTCTTTGCACGGAATTAATTACCTCAAAGAATATCTCTCCAAACAGGAGAAAATTGTATTTATTCTACTTTCTAGAAAAGTGTCATATTTTATAGAAATTTATATTTTCTAACAGAGGAGCTTTAGAAGGTTGTACTCATAGTGTTCATGCATACAAGAACTGAGGAACCTAATACAGGAAATAGCTCAGTTGTCAGGACTCTTAAAATGCTTCAGGGGCTATGACACAAGCAATGGGGCAGGCAAGGTCTACAACACAAGATCCACTTAGGTGCTTTCACTGCGGGGGAGGAAGGATTAGACCCATATTGCCAAAAATTGTAATAAGAAAAAATGGGGTCCCCAAAATAAGAAAGGAAACAGCAGCAGATTATTCCTGGAGTAGTAATGTTTCTTTCCAGATGCTCCCATCACCCTCCTTTTTCCCACCAATTTTAGAAGATGAATAGCTACTCTTTCTGTTGATAAGTAACAATAAATACTAATTGACTAACTGGAGTTCTGTACAGAAAGATATATTGTCTTAATTCAAAGAAGCAGCAGCTAAGCTAAGTTTTCTTGCTTTTAAGACTAAACTTTAATTGGAAACTGATCTTGACTACTTAAAGTTTATAAATCCAGTTTTAATAGGACTTCCAAAACAAAATCCACAGATTATGTTGAGTTCAAATCTTGGGAATTATCTGACTTTTTGGCCACCAAACAGAATTTTAAATGTTAACCTATTCCTGAATAGGAAAACCTTTCATTGAAACATTGAAACATTCAAGAACAGGGAAAAGCTTATTTAAAGAATTGACTTGAAGATATGAAATTTATTGGTTTTGTTTCCCTAGAAGCTTAACTCCTATTATTATGGGGTTTCAGGGTCTCAGAATCTTCCTAGATTATTCCTTAGCATGACTTCCCTGAGTCCCCTTTTTGGAGAATATTCCTTTCTCCATATGCCTAAATACCCTTATGAACTTGTCCTATTGCATAGGATAAGACCTCCTATGCAAATCTAGGGCTATCCCTGCAATTACCCAAAGCAAAACTAAATTTTTTGTCCTTTCAAGTCTACGTTGATTAAGTTTCTCTATAGTGGCCTTAAAAGACACAAGGAAGGAAAAGGCCCCATAGATAATGAAGTAATATTAATACTAAATGTATAGGCACCAAATAGTACATGCATTCAAATTTCTAAAGGAGAAGTTAAATGAATTACAAAAAGAAATAGTAATACTATACTATACTAGTGAGAGATCTCAACTTTGCCCTTTAAGAACTGAATCTAACCACAGAACAAACAGTAAACAGAATTTTAGTTGTTAGATATGATAGATTTTTGGAGATGGGGATAGAAAGGAATAAACCTTTTTTCTTAGAAGAACATGACACTACACAAAAATTGACCATAGATTAGGGCATAAAACCCTCTCACATTCAAAAATAGAAAAAACAGAAATATTAAATACATCCTTTTCAGATCCTGATGCAATGAAAATGACATTTAATAAAGGGCCAAGCACAGATAGATTAAAAATTAATTGGAAATAAAATAATCTAATTCTAAAGAATGAATGGATTCCAGGCAGCTAGGTGGCACAGTGGATAGAGTGACAGAATAGATACCTTAGCTATGTGACTTTGGGCAAGTCACTTAACCCTATTGCCTTGCCAAAAAAAAAAGGATGAATGGATCAAACAACAAATTATAGAAACAATCCATAATTTCTTCAATGAGAATGACAACAATGAGACAAGATACTAAAATTTATGTGATGCAACCAAAGATGTCTAAAATGCTTCATACACAAAATAGAGAATGAAGAGAACAATGTTTTGGGCACATAACTATAAAAGCTAGAAAAAGAAAAATTAAATATCCCCAAATTAAATACCAAATTGGAAATCCTGGAATTCAAAGGAGAGATTAATAAACTTGAAAGTAAGGAAACCATTGAACTAATAAATAAAACCAAGAGTTGCTTTTTATGTATAAATCAATAAAATACATAAGCCTTTGGTTAATTAGATTTTTGAAAAGAGAGAGAAGAAAACCAAATTAACCTATGTCAAAAATGAAAAGGATGAATTTGCCACCAATGAAGAGGAAGAAATTAAAGCAATAATTCAGGGTTATTTTGCCTAATTATATGCCAATAAATCTGACAATCTAAATGAGGTGAATATTTATAAAAATATAAATTGTACAGATTTATAGAAGAAGAAATAGAATATTTTAAAAAGCTCATCTTAAAAAGAAAAATTAAACGAGCCATCAGTGGAATTCCCTAAGAAAAAATCCCCAGGGTCAGAAGGTTTCTCAAGTGAATTCTATCAAACATTTAAAAAACAATTAGGGGTGGCTAGGTTGCAATGGATAAAGCACAGGCCCTGGAGTCAGGAGTACCTGAGTTCAAATCCAGTCTCAGAGCTTAATAATTACCTAGCTGTGTGGCCTTGGGCAAGCCACTTAACCCCATTTGCCTTGCAAAAACCTAAAGATAAATAAATAAAATAAAAAACAATTCATTCCATTACTATATAAACTAATTTGGGAAAATAGGTAAAGAAGGAATCCTACCAAATTCCTCTTATGATACAAGCATGGTGCTAATCCCTATACCAGGAAGATCTAAAACAGAAAGAAAACTAGTTTCCAATTTTCCTAATGAATATCAATGCAAAAGTTAAAAAAAAATAATACTAGAAAGGAGATTTATGCAATATATCACCACAATCATACCCTGTGACTTAAATGGTATTGATGCCAGTAATACAAGGTTGGTTCAATATTAGAAAAACTATCAGCACAATTGATATAACAAAAATCATACATAACAAATAAACCAAAAATAACAAAACCAACAGAAATCATGTGATTATCTCGATATAGAAAAAGTTTTTTCACAAAATATGGTATCAATTCTTATTAAAAATACTAGGGAGCATCAGAAAAAGTGGAGCTTTCCTTAAAATGATAAATAGTATATATCTAAAACTAATAGCAAGCATTATCTGTAACAGGGATAAGTGTTCCCAATACTATCATGATGAAACATGACTGACTATCACCACTACTGTTATTCAATATTGTACTAGATTATGTTAACTTTGGTAGTAAGGGAAGAAAAAGAAATTGAAGGAATTAGAATAGGTAATTAGGAAACAAAACCAGCCCTCCTTGTATATGATATGCTGCTATGTTGGGAACCATTGTGTATGGGAGCATTGTGAATTATATTCACCTGGTGTCCTTGAACACCAGAGTCTTATCTTACTAAGTGCCAGGGGAATGGGAGTGGATTAGAGACTGGAAAGGTATTTAGGCACTGGTGTTTTGTTGAATAAATGGAGCATTTGGAAATCTTGATGGAGTACTTCTCTTCCTTGTCTCCCGCCCCTCCAACATTCTCCTGGGGAAGATTAAGGGAGTCCAGAAAGGGACTCAATACTGTTATACTTAGAAAATCCTAGAGAATCAACTAAAAAAAATTACTTGAAATAATTAACAATTATAACAAAATTGCATGTTTTAAAATAAACCCACCTAAATCATCACCCTTTCTATAATGCCAGCAAAGTCAAGAAGCAAGAGGTAGAAAGAGAAATTTCATTTAAAATAATTGTAGACAGTATAAAATACTTGGTAGAATATCTGCCAAGACAAACCCAGGAACTATCTGCACATAAATATAAAACATTTTTCACACAAATAAAAGAACATCAATTACTTGTGGGTAGGCTGAGCAAATATAATAAAAAGGACAATTATGTCTAAATTAATTTACTTATTCAGTGTCTTAACAATAAAACTATCATAAAGCTAGAAAAATAAGAAAAATTTATCTGGAAGAACAAAATTCAAGATTATCAAGGGAATTAATGAAAATTTTAAAAAGCAAAAGAAGGTGACCAGATCTCTATATTATAAAGTGACAATCATCAAAACTATTTGGTACTGGCTAAGAAATAGAGTGGGAATAAATTAGGTACACAAGGCACAGTAATAATGTAGTGTTTGATAAAAGACCCTGGCTTTCGAGAGAAGAATTCACTATTTGACAAAAAACTTCTGGAAAAACTAGAAAACAAACAGTATGAAACTAGGAATATATATAATATCTTGTACCATACACCAAGATAAGATCAAAATATGATTTTTGATTTATATTTAATAAATAGCAATGTTCCTTAACATATATGTAACACAATTTGTTAAGCCATTCCCCAATTGATGAACATCCTCTTGATTTCCAATTCTTTACCACCATAAACAGGGCTGCTATAAATATTTTTGTAGAAGTGATGTTTTTACCCTTTTTCATGATATCTTCAGGGTATAGACCCAGTAGTGGTATTGCTGGATCAAAGGGCATGCACATTTTTGTTGTCCTTTGGGCATAATTAGGATATATATTTTTAAAAGGATAAAAATAGGGGAAAGAGTGGGGTTCACATGAATTTCAATTTCACATGAACAGGAAAAAGAAAGATTGAAAATATACAAACAAATGGAGAGTTAAGTGTAGAATTAACATTAAATTCAACAGGAATAGCAAAAATGAATGGTGGTGGTGACAGCAGAAAAGTGGGCCCTTTTCCTCCATATTCTTTAAGGACGGCTTCAAGGACCCTGAGGTAAGGAATGTTCATGCTCCAGAATTAGGGCTGCCCCTCCGACCCTTGAAATTTTGGACCATCCCATTACAAATTATCATGACATAATAAAGGGTACCTTATCCCTTAAACTTCCTTATCCATAGATATCCATCTTATCACTTTGGTCAATTCTTGACTTCAAAGCCATCCACAATATGGTTTTCCTCTACTTTAATGACATCATCTGATCTCTTTCCACATTATTCTGCTTCTCTCTAGTCAAAATGGTCCACTTTGTTTCCAGAACACTGGTTTTAATTTTTGACTCTGAGATTTTACTCAGTCTGGTTCCTTCAATAACCCTCTCTCTCCCTTTCTATTTGTTGAATTGCTGTCCCACTCAATGAACATTTTTTCCTCATGAAATCTTTTTCAATTTTCCATCCATTGAATAACTTCTTCCCTTGAACTTCACTTAGAATTTTTGCACCTCTTTTATATATAAGGTCTTCTCTAGAATGATAGGAGATAGGATAATAAGAAATATGAAAACTGGCTTTCAGAGAAAAATAGCTCTCTTTTTGCTTTAAAAGTTTATTACCTTAAAGATTAATTCATTTAACGTTTGAGGCTTTCATCTGTAAAATAAGATTTCATCCTTTCTGGATTTATGATTCTTCAGGTGCTAATATTACCTTTGATATTACAATTTCTATATTATTTCTGAAACATATTCTGGCTTATCTAGTTTGGTTTTTATGCCCAAACATATAAAACCATGCATACCCCTTAACCTAGCAATACCACCACTAGGTCTGTATCCAAAAAGAGATTAAAAAACCCCCAAAATATGTACAAAAATATTTGTAATAGCTCTTTTCTGATAGCAAAGAATTGCACATTGAGGGGATGCCCATTAATTGGGAAATAGCTAAACAAATTGTGGCATGTGATTATGATGGAATTCTATTCTGCAATAAGAAATGATGAGTTTTTAGAAAAACCTGGAAAGATTTACATGAATTGACTCAAAGTGAAATGTCCTGTGTACAAAGTTACAATAATATTATAATTAGCTGTGAATGACTTAGCCATCCTCAGCAACATGAGCCAAAACAACTCTGAAGGACTTATGATGAAAAATGCTACCCATCCTCAGATGGTGTCTGAATACAGATTGATATATACTTTTTTAAACTTCATTTTTCTTGAGGGTTCTTTCCCCCTCTATATTTTCCTTCATAACATGAATATTGTGGAAGTGTTCTGTATGACTACACACATATATAACCTATATTGAATTACTTGTCTTCTTAATGGGGAAAGGGAGATGAAAGAAACTGGAACTCAAAGTTTTAAAAATGAATTTTAAAAAATGGTTTTTACATGAAAGTGGGAGAAAATACTAAAAAAATCTTGAAAAAGTTAAAGTTTGCATCTCTCCCTGTAGACACATCCTTAACTTCTTTTTACTAAATTAAAATCTCCAACTGGATATCTGATTCAGTATGTTACAAAACTGAACTCATTATCCTTTCCTCAAAACTTCTACTTTCCCTACTACTGTCCAAGATACCAGCATCCTCCAAGAGAGCCAGACTTGAAACTTAAATGTTTGTTATTCTAGCCCTTTGCAACCTGTGTCAGGTCCTGTTAGTCTAGCTTGCCAACATCTCTCATATACACACCCTCTTCTCTATGACACTAACTCAACATCCCCGGATCAAATCCAATTCATATGCTTGTCATGACATCACCTCTCTGATGTCATGGTCTTCTTCGAAAATGTAGACATACATCACCACCTCCCATTTAGACTATTCCAATAACCTACTAATTGGCTTCCCTTGCAGGGTAACCATGTCACTCCCCTGTTTAACAAAACCCAATGGCTCCTTAAGATCAAATATGAAAGCATTTCTTTTTACAGTGACAAAGAATTGGAAATTGAGGGGATGCCTATCAATTGGGGAATGGCTAAACAAGTTATGGTACGTGAACACTTTGGAATATTATTGTTTGATAAGAAACCATAAATGGTTGGACTCTAGGGAAACATGGAATGAGTTATAGGATCTGATGCTGAGGAAAGGGAGTAGAATCAAGAGAACAATGCACACGTCAACAACATTATGAGATGATCATCCTTGATGGAAGCAGCTCCTCTCAGCAGTGCAGAGAGCTAGGACAACTGTATCTGGCTGGTTATGGACTGTATTATCCCCAACCAGAGGAAGAAAAACAAAACAAAACACATAGAAAAAAAAAACTCCCTTACCAAATCTGAGAACACCTTAAAAAAATGATTTCTTATGTAACTCTTTCCCTTAATCTTAATTCCTGAGAAAAATTACTAATGTGTAAATATGTTTAACAAAATATGTATGCAAAGTGCCAACCTGACCATTCTCAACTGAGAGGAGGGGGGTGGGGGTGGGAAGGGAGGGTGGAGGGAAATTTTGTAACTTGGAAATATGAATGTACAAATGGATGAAAATTTTTAAAAATGAATTTTTTAAAAAGATCAAATATGAATTCCTCCATTTGACATTGAATTGCTTTATAACCCAATCCCTTCCTTCCAGTTTTCTTACACTTTACTCCTCTCCACATACTTTTCAGTCCAGCGACCCTGGCCTCCTCTAACATATTCTATCTTCCTTAGTTCTTTCACCAGACTGTCCCCCTCCTCTGTCTCAGTCTCTCTGGCTTTGTTTAGGTCTCAGATCCTCTTCCACCAGGGAGATCCTCCTTAGTCTTCGCGCCTCCCTTCGAGATTGTCCTCAATTTATACGGCCTCTATCCTGCTTGTGAAGTTATCGTTATTTTAGTAGGAAAGTTCTCGAAGGGGTGGGAGAAGCAAAAGATAACAGACTAAGGAAGGAAAAGAACAGACAGAGGAAAGCCTGAAGTCGTTTAGTTGGTACAGCGGATAAAACCCTGGACCCAAAATGCAGACGAGCTGAGTTCGGGTCCCATCCCCTGCCTGTGACTCTTGGTTTGCAAGAAGAGGAGGGTGTACCTGTTGTTAAGTGCATTCCAAACCTTCGAAGGTTCGATTGTTGACTTTTTTGCAGAAAATGAATGCTGAAAATTATATTTTAATGTAATTGGGGAAAAGAGAGAGTTACCCATATGTAGTCATACTGGAATAAAAACAACTTAGCCATGTTGGAAAAAAAATAAATGGTGGTGACTATTCTTTTATTTAGAGTCAAGACAGGGGAGAGGGGGACGCACAGATGGAACGAGAGAAACCCGGGGTCGCCGAGACAATCGGCCAGGCCCAGGCCCAAGCCCGGACCCAGACCCAGATCCACGGCCGGGCCCCGACCTAGGCCCGGACCCAGGCCCCGGTCCAGGTCCAGTCCCGCACGCACAGGTTGCTTCCCCTCCTCGCCATTGCCATTGATTGAATCTGTTGAGCCGGGACAGTTTGTGGTGGGCTTGTGGGTTTGGGAATAACTCTAGGTTAAAAAGAGAAGGAGAGAGGGAAGGATAACGGAGATAATTAATAAAGAACAGAAATTAGATACACTGAGACAAAAACCTCACCTCCGGCAAAGGCACCGCTGGGATTCGAACCCAGGATCTCCTGTTTACTAGACAGGCGCTTTAACCAACTAAGCCACGGCGCCAGGTACTGAAAAATGTTTTCTAGAAATTCCCTACAAAGGATTGGGGTTTGCTAACCAGTTGTTGCTTTTCCACGGGTCCTGACGCGCGGAGACCCCGGGGCGCCTGCGGCCCGGGCCCTCGCCCTTCGCTGCCCGGGCCCTCGCCGTTCGCGGCCCTGGCCCGCGCTTCCGCTCCCCTTCACCCCTCCAAAACGGCGGTTTAACCCTTCCCGGTCCTCCAGGGTGACAACAGGAAGGGGGCTCTGCCCGAGGCCTGGCATCCCGGGGCCCAAGGGTCACGGGGGGAGGCTGGGGGCAGACTTCTGGTTCCAGGGGCCAGCAGCGCCGGGAAAAGAAAAACGCGTAGTCGGCAGGATTCGAACCTGCGCGGGGAGACCCCAATGGATTTCTAGTCCATCGCCTTAACCACTCGGCCACGACTACCATAGCCTCGCCGTCCTCTCCCCTGCCTTTCTGAGGCTTCTCCGTTAGCCCGCCGCCGACGAGTCCGGGGCCGCCCGGCCCCCGCCGCCCACCCGCGGCCCCCTTCTTCCCAGCCGCGGGCTGCGTGCGCATTTCGCGAGCTCTCCGTTCCACGGCCCTCCCCGCCACGCGGAGCCTGTCCGGGTCGGAAACCACGCAGGGTCGGTGGGGTGAATGCTTCCTTGCTGGGGGCGAGGAGGAGCTTTTGGAAAAGAGACGCAGTTTGACCAAACTCGAGACAAACGTTCTGTGGACAAAAGTCCAACTTGACACCGTAAAAGAAACGGAATGGCCCGTACGGGGATCGAACCCGCGACCTTGGCGTTATTAGCACCACGCTCTAACCAACTGAGCTAACCGGCCCACGGAGAGACGCCGTGCCGAATACTGTATTTGATACCATCGCAGCGTGATGCAATCTGAGAGCCAGCGCTCGGGCCGGCCGCTCGGGACTCCCTGCGGCGCGAAGACTAGAGACCACGGGGCTCCTGGCCGCGGAGCCCGAGGGGCGGCCGGTGACTGCCCGGCCCCGGCCCGGCCCCGGCCCCGGCCCCGGCCCCGGCCCCGGCCCGCCCGGCCCGCCTGCGCGCCCGTCTGCCTTCTCCCGGGCCCCTGGCAGGCGGCGCCACGGACGCCTCGGGTCACGCGCGGCGGGGCGCGGCCCGGCTCGGCGGCCCTCTCCTCCCACTGGTGTCTTTGTCTCCCGTTACCCGGGCTCCGGGTGCGCATCCGCCATCACACGAGGGCCCCCTCCCCTCCCCTCCCCTCCCCCTCCTGCCTCTTCAGCATCTGCACGCGGCGGAAAGCCCGGGAGAGGGTCGTGGCACACCGACGGGGATGGCACGGGGGCAGGCGGTCCTCAGTGCGCCGCGGGGGGCCCTTCTGTCCTCTCCCCCATTCCCAACACCCACATTGCGGAGGGAAATGAAGTCACGGCGACTAATTGTCAACAGACGGTTTCCTGGAAACAGAACCAGCCAAAACATTCTATGTCACGGATCGGGGGAAATGAGACCCCCTTCGTGGGAAAGAAAAAGGCAAAGAAACACATTGCACCGAATCATCTGAGAGGGGCTCGGCCAGCACCTGGATGTGAACCTTTCGTTCCGTTTCCTCTATTTCTTCTGCACATTGGCCTCCTAATCAAACCCTCTAATTTCAGACCTTTCTGTGAGTTTCTTTCCTACACACAGCTGCTGTCTTCCCCTCATTCTTTGAAATCGCCTATCTTTGCTAGAGTTTGCCATGCCCTTCAAGCTGGCATGCTCTCCTCCCTTTCACGGCCAAACACCTTTTTTAAAAATGCCGTATATATCTGTACTTGCCTCACTTCCTCCTCAATCCTTTGCAATCTGGCTTTTCAAGTCATCTCTTAAATGCAATTTCTCTCTTCCAAGCAAAGATCTAGTTTAGTTCTCACATTTTATGACACTTTCAGTCTTCATATTTTCTCCACAGCCTTTGACTCTACTCCTGAACACCTATCTGATAGTTCCTTCTCAATGTCTTTTGCTGGTTCCCTTTCCATTATCACTCTTCTAAGTAGGTCTCCCTATCTCAACACTCCCCATTCCTCACATTAGAAGCTGTGATATTTCTAAATAGGTATGTGTCCCTTAACCATCTAATTCACCCCCCTCCCCCCAGTAGTTCACAATTGCCTCAAGGTTACAGATTAACTCTTACCTTTCTAGGCCTCTTCCTATAGCTCCCCAGTAACTGGGGAACCAGTATCTTTGGTTCCCCAAGTTTGTAAGACTTACTCAAACACCATCCTCTCCACAAGCTGCCTTTCTTAATATTATGAAGACCAAAACCTCCTATTTTCACTTTTTAAAACTTTCCCCCCCCCTCAATATTTGTTTCCCCTCTTTAGTTGATTCTTCCACAACATAACTAAGCTGGAAATGTGTTGAACATGATTGCACATGTATAACCTAAATCAGATTACTGGAGCCATGGAAAGGGGGGAAAGAGAAGGGAGGGAAGTAGAAAAATGTAGAACTCAAAAGCATACAAAAAGATGTTGAAAACTATTTTTGCATGTAATTGGAAAAATAACATTCCAGAAGCCTTTCCTAATGACCCAGCTCCTAGTATCCATCCTTTCCAAATAACTGCTTTGCACACAACCTTAATATGCTATTTTAAAATTTATTTTTAATTTACGGATTAAGACAAGAATCTCCATAATTAATGATTGCATGGGAAACTGTAAATTCATTATGTACAACTTGCTATTCCTTTTAAATGTCATGTAAATTTTCTCCCTTTCTTCCCTTCTATTCTACAAATGGCTACCATTAGACATAAACGTATATATATATATATGGATATGTATAATATGTATATTATATATAATGTCCCTTATAGTCAATTTGGCTATAATAGTTTATGATTTACTCAAAGTAGTTCTTAAAAGAGTATTGCTGTTACTATATACAATGTCCTTGGTTCTGCTCATTTAGATCATTTCATGCAAGTCTATCCATGTTTTCTAATGTCAAGCTCATTTCTTATAATAGCACATCACAATCATATACAACTTATTCAGTCATTCCCCAATTAAGGGACCTCTCACCACAATGAGAGCTGCTATATTTTACAATATATGGTTCATAATATTGCTTTATGTACCTGCTGCTGAGGTGAGGAGGAAGTTTCATTTTTATGTTTCGCACTGAGCAAAGATACACAGACACAATATCTGTCATTCAGACCAATCCCTAAACATGAAGGCTCAGCTCTGAGGCATGTCCTCTGTGTTTTCTCTCCTAACTTTCCTAGAGGGGCATTTTGCTAGGTGCTTTACTATTATCACTCTAGCTAGCATTAGACTTCTTTGTGAACAAGCCTTTCCTCCATAGTATAGATTTAAGTTCTTCATCTGTCTCATACTTGTATTCTCCATACCAAGCACAGTGAGTTTTGAAGTCACTTAAAAGTTGGCTGACTGAATTGATGTGAGCAGAACTAGCTGTGCTGGAGGTACGAAGGCCTCCTTCCCAGCCTGGTCTTACATCCAAGCATTGCCCCACCCCACCCCAGTACATGCTCAGAAACAACACCATGAGTCTCAAATGAGGCAACTTTGAGCTTTATTCAAGAGAAAGTGCTTGCTGTGCTCTCCTAGTCACCACAAGAAGATATGTGCTGCTCTTCCCATCCCAGACACAGAGCAGAAGAATAAGGCAGCAAAATGAGGTAAGGATGATAAATTAGAAGAGACCTGTGTGCTTTCTCTTCTTCAACAAATCTGGAGTCAAATTGGAATCTGGTTGAAGTAAATGAGATAGATTCATGGAGAACCAGGGATCTAAAAGCCTACATTCAAGTTAAGAAGAGTGGGGTACACTTAAGCCTGTCAGGTGGCAGGAGGAAGTGGTATTCAGTATGGTTAGAGAGAGCAGTCCCAGTTATCCAGGGAAATAATAAATGCTTGTTGATTGATAGAAAGCCATCCACTGAATTACAATAGAGTTGCTCTCTGTACTGTTTAAGTCTTCTCACTGAATGAAATCAGATCCTGAAGTACTGCTGTGAGGAATGATCCCTGGTGTCTCAGGAACTTAAATTCTGGAGAGGTTCAGGGTCTCTCAGAGAAAGGCAGGAAAGATTGAGTCTGGGAACCATATGAGTCAAGATAGGAATCTCACCAAACTGGAACCGATGTAACTGAGGAGGTTCTAAGAAGAGAAGGGGGGGGTTAATTCTCATACTTCAATCCCCCTTTTTGTCTTTTATATCCCAGATCATCCCCTTCTATCCCTTGGGACTCCAGCATATAGCCCCCTGATCACTTTCCATTCCCCTTTTTGTTAGGGACCTTAGTGTCTGAATCATCTTCTGCCCTTACCTAATGGCATGACTCTGGTAGGTTTCCTTACAAGTTCAAAAGAAAGAACAATAGGTCGGAGGACAGCAGAGCTGGCACAGAGCATACGAAGATAGAGCATCAAGGAATCATCTGTTGTTCCAGTGAACTACAGGAAGACATAAGCTGGTCATTCAGTTCCAGGACATTAAAATTCCAGGTTACTTCATTGCCACCAAACCCCCACCCTGCTCTAAAATGCTCCCCTTCCACTGGGATCCAGATTCTCCAGAAGTCTGACCTCAGGCTGGGCCCCAGCTCTGGTAAAGTGCAGGGCAACTCTTCCAGGTACCCTGACCAGCTCCATCAGGGAAAACCACTCAGTAGGACCCAGGCCCAGGGCTACTGCCACCTGCTGGTTGGTGCAGGTCACTACAGCTTCTGCAGTTCCATCTTCAACCAGGAGTCTGGGGGAATCGGGGTTTCCAGTTAGAAAGGATCTTAAAGATCAAATGGTTCAATCTCTTACAGGAAAAGAAAGTGAGGCCAAATGAGGTGAAGTGACTGGCCAAAGGTTCCCCGGCTGCTAAAGAGAAAAGTCGAGATTCAAAAGTGGCTTTTGGCAGTGATTGTGTGTTAAAAGTGGGAGTGGTATAGGGTTAGGGGATGGGGATGGGAGGAGAAGAGAGTAGTATTAATGGTATGATGTGGAGTTATTAAAGAAGAAAAAGGGTTATCATGAAATGACAAACATTTACTCTCAGGGACTTAAGCTACTTCTGTAGCCCAAGTCCCCTTCTCTTTGTCCAAATGCTCAACCTTGGGGCAGCTAGGCCCTGGAGTCAGCACTGCCTGAGTTCAAATCTGACCTCAGATACTTAATTACCTAGCTGTGTGGCCTTGGGCAAGCCACTTAACCCCATTGCCTAGCAAAAAATAAAAAAAAAATAAAAAAAAATTGACTAATTCAAATGCTCAACTTTCTTCTTACCTGATGTTAGCTTGGCTCACAGATGCCTTTGTAGGACAAGGAGGGCCCTGTCGATTACACTGTCCCTAAGAGGAAGAAAATGGATCAAAAATTCTTGTTTCACCATGTTTACCCCAATGCCTAATATTTTCCACCTACCTAGGTCAATATCCCAACCCTTTTTCTCCTTGTATTCCCTTCCCATAGTGAATGTACTGTACTGTGTTTCTTCCACTTTCAGTACAGGCTTGCCAGAAAGAACAGGGAAGTACTGAGTCTTGACTCAAGAACAGATATTACCAATCTCACAACCCACAATTGTTATTACCACTTAGCCCTAGGATCTCGGGCAACATGCAGAACACTCTTTCTTGGACAGGAGCACCCACAAACAAGCAAATTCACCCAGTTCACTACACTCTGCAAAAGACCCATCTAGACAGCTCTGTCCTTAAGGGGTCTCACTCACTCTCCTGTCAACCCATCCCACTCCTTGATTTTATAGGATACTTTACAGAAAACTACAGAATGAGAGCCTATTTGCTTTCTTAGAGCTACTGATTGGAACTGCTCCCTTCCCACCCACAACATAAACATCCTACCTCTCCAGTTGTAGTGAAAGTCCCTTCTAGCTCTGCATTTCTATTTTATAACTGGTTTTACCTGCATACAGATACTGGTACAGTGTGCACAGATCCAAAGGAGCTGAATACTAAGGACAGATACTACATGACAGGAAGCACTGGCCCGAGTCGTTTCTGGGGAATTCCCCTGTAGTTCTGCCAGGTAGATGTGGGGCAAGTTAGAGCTAAGGAGGAAACATAGTAAAGTTAAAGAAGATAAGAACAACAGAGTAGGGGTAGAAGGAAAGAGGAAGGGAGCAGGAGAAATAAGGTGGGGAACAGATTGGTAGGGAAGTGGGAACCTGGCTAAGGCAGGTCAAAGAAAATACAAGGGGAATACAGAGTCATTTGTTGGGATATAGTAGAAAGCTGTGCATAGGGAAAAAGCCAGTTCTAAGGGTAATTATTCTCCAAGAAATGTCTTTCTACTCACTCTTACAGGACCTTGGTCTTGAGTAGCTGTCAAATAATCCTTTGTCTTCCTAAAATTTCACTTCCAACTTCAGTGAATGTTAACTTAAGAAGGGAAGCAGGGGGACAAGCTAGGTGGTGCAGTGGTAGAGCACTGGCCCTAGAGCCAGGAGGATCTCAGTTCAAATCTGGCCTGAGACATTTAATAATTACCTAGTTATGTGACTCTGGACAAGTCACTTAACTTTACTGCCTTGCCAAAAAAAAAAAAAGAGAAGCAGGAAGTTTGATCTAAATTTATATGATTGTGGAGAAAGTTGGAGATTTAATTTAATAGGAGTAATTTGCATAAAAGAATAAAAGAGTATGAAGGATTCAAGAAGAGGTGGAAGAAGTTGATAAATATAGGGAAAGAACAAGTGGCCTGAAGAATGACTCTTCCCTTCTCCAAGTTTATCAGGGTGAATGAAGTACTTGGTCCTTAAGAAAACAAAAGGGCTTCAATGTAAAAATAAAGAAAAGATATTTAAAGGATCTGAAAAGGCAAAGGTGAACCCTGGTCATCGACAGGAGAGAGAACATGGAGGAATGTGATGAAGAAAATAAAAGGAAGAACACCTGGAACAATTAGGAGGTTCCTTCAGAAGAAGAGAGGACTAAACCCTCAGAAGAAATGGCAACTGCTTGTTCTCCAGAGGCATGACAACATAAATCTAAGAGAAAATCAAGCAAGATGGCAACCTAATGCAACCTTAGGTTGCACTGAAGCAGAAGGTCTAGAACTGCTGTACTTTGATCTGGTCAGACCTGAAAGTCTGAAAAAGGTCTAGAGCAGGGAAAACCAGATAGTGGAGGATTTCAAAATCATGTTATATAAGGACTGGCTAAAGGAAATAGGGATATTAATCTGGAAAAGACAGAGCTGTTAAATATAGAAGTGTTAATATGGAAAAATGGCTGTCACAGAGAAGAGAGAGTAAATGTGACTTGGTTCCCAAGGATATAATCAGGAGTAATTGGGGGGGGTGTTACAAAAGGGTCTCTTTAGGCTTAATGTAAGGAAAAACTTCCTAATAATAAAGGTTAGTCACACAAAAGAAGATCATACCATCATTAGGGACATTGTCAAGCAGAAGTTAGACTAGGTAACTTTAAGAATCTCAGATTCTTTAATCACTAACATCTAACCATGTTACCTCAGAAAAACATGTCAGTGATAATTCAAGAATATATCTATTTTAGAACCAGAAGCTTCTCCAAATGAAAAGGAATGGTAGAATGTTATTTCATAATGCTTCATAATGCATGGATCCTTAAGGATTTACAAAGTTATTTCTTCACTCACCTGAGTAGGTCCAATATTACAATAATTCCCATCTTGCAGAAGAAACAGAGATACAAAGGATAACTAACTTGCCTAGGGCTTCAAATGACTCACAATGCTCTTTTCTTTGGTCTTAGGGAAATCCTGAGACCTGAGCTGAGGCTGTACAGGGCTAGGCCTAGAGCAGGAGTACTGGGGAAAGGAAAGACCAGTCACTAACCTGACTGGAGCCTCAGCAGGGAAACAAAGGATTCTGAGGTAGCTGGAGGGCAGGAATCGACAATAAACATTTTGGAACCTGCATGTAAAGAAAGGGGATAGAAAGTGAGGGATCTGGAGGAGTAACCTTAGAACTTCCCACCACCCAGGAGAGACTGGGTTGACCCCAAGAGGAGAGTGGTTCAAAACATTGAGGTGGATGCAGGTATTATAACTAACCATCATCTCCTGGGGAAGAGGGAAAGAATAGGGACTGGCAGGACAACCTTCTGGACTCCAACACATTTAGCAGATTAGGGGCGGGGGGGGGGGGGGAAGTAAAATGTATCATACCAAGAGGGAATGGGAAAAGGGAAGGAGACTGGATCAAAATCCCCACCTGGAGACCTTTCTTTCTAACTGCTGGAAATAGACTCGGGTCCCTGGAAGCAGCCCCAGTGGTAAGGGTGGGTGTGGAGTCTCTATATAAACATCTATGGGAATTCGAGAAGCTAAATCAGCAGCATCCAAGGCCACGGTCAACTTCACCCCACGTTGAGGCATCAGGGAATTTCCTAGAGAAGTGAGGATATGGGGTCAGCACCCTGCCAGAACCTCATGCCCTCCCTGCCCCCAAATCTCCACCACCAGATGGGTTTTTCTCACCTTGCTGAGTTGTGCCTGAAAGTGGTACACACAGTGTCCTGGACAAAATTTCAGCAGAGAAGGACACAAATGAACCTGGAGAACTAAAGAGTTAGAAATATGAATTTAGAAGGGGGGCCTTCAAGGAGGCAGAAGAGACAGGATCAGGGGGCAGGAGAACCATCCAAGAATTCAGGCTGATCTGACTTACTGACCAAGGGGAAAGAAGAAGAAATTGGGCCCACCCAAGGAGGACAGGGATATAATGCTTACCTGCCACTGAGAATCTCTGTCAGGGAGGATTCAGAGAGTCCTGGGCCTATGCCCAAAACCCCTGGAATTCCCTGGGAGTTCCCAGGTTCCAGGATCCAGTCATCCTGGACAATGAGGCAGGATGTGTAGCCAGTCAACTCCAGGATCCGCTGGGAAAGAGGGGAGGAATCCCCCTCCTTTAACAGACTTGGGGACTGCTGGGAAATCAGGAGTTCAGAAAGGAAAAGGAATCAGAGTCTTTAGAATCTTGTGAAAAACTTAAAATAAACCAATTTGTTGGCTCCCATCTAGGGAGAGGACTAACATGTCCCCCTAGGTCTAGTCCCAATCCCTTTTGACAGTAGTACCCTTGTGTCAGATGTCTAAGTCACTCTGATCTATATGCCTGAGTCAGTTACTCATAGTTGCAGAATCACAGAAAGTAATCCCCCTTATTCCATCAATGAAGAAACAAACTCCTAAAGGTCAAATGATATGCTCAAGGCAACGAAGTCAGTAAAAGATAGGTCTAGGACTCAAACTTAGGTTTCCTGACTTTCAATATAGGGTATTTTCTGCAATATCATGACTGTCTTCTTTTCTTCCAACTTCACAAAGGCAAAATGTATGATAGGATGAGTAACTCACAGAGGGATCAGGGATGATGAGCCTATACTGCTGCCCCGGGTGCAGGAACTCAAACCATCGAATAGATGGGCCCAAGAAGAGGAGAAAAACCTAAGAAAAACAAGTTCAAGAAGCTTGAGTCCTTGTGAGAGTAAAGGAAAACAGGAAGCTTAAGGATGTTTTGAGAACTTTATCTTACCTTCTGATCCTGGCTCTCATCCCCAAGGGGCTCTGGAAAACTCCAGCCATCCCCATCTTTTCTCTGGACCCCACCTAGCCAGGTACCTGATACATGGAAGCTAAGAGTGTGCTTAGAAGGTAAAGGACAAGCTCCCTGAGAAGACTGATAGTTCCGCTTCATCAGACACTCCTTATGGGTCACTAGCAATAGCCGACTCTGCCCTTTAGGGAGTGCTTTGGGGAATTTTGCCTGAGGAGGTCCCTGGGTGGAAGGATGACCACTGCATGGACCGGGAATGGGCAGGATTAAAGCATCATCCAGGGAAAAGATAACATAGATGCTAGAGGGAGAAAAGGGATGACAATGTTTCTTAGATCCCTGGTTCCCTCCCCTGCCTCCTCTCCAGCTTGCTTCTGAAGCTGAACTTGGAAGGAGGTACTGACTTGGTGCGACGCTCCTGGATGAACTCTGGCATTCCCAGCTCCTTCCAGGAAGGAAAATTACTCTTCACTTCTCGCTCTACCACCAGTTGGAATTGTTCCACCCGCACCAGGGAGCCTGTGTGAACAAGTACAAGTTAAATATACTCATATTTAACAACAAAATCAATGGAATAAGGAATTATCCTAACAGCTCAATTGAACAATGACAAAGACCTTAACAGGCATTTTTTTTAGTTTGTTTTTTTTTTTTGCAAGGCAATGAGGTTAAGAGGCCACACAGCTAGGTAATTATTAAGTGTCTAAGGCCAGATTTGAACTTAGGTAAGACCTGTTTAATTTTGGTTATTGTATCACTACATAAGCACATAGAAAATGATCATTTACTGATATTTTTAATGACAATTCCCCTGTAAAATTCTTTACTGATAATGTGATAATTAAAGGCATCTTCAATTATTAGGATTTGCAGCTATAACAAAAGAATAATAGTGTAATAATAATGTAATTCACTGTGAAAGTGAATGCCAATAACTGAAGAATGAACAAGATGTCATAATTTGGTGTAATGATATATTACTATACTATAAGAAACAATCAGTATTAGGAATTCAGGGAAGCTTGGGAAGATTTTAATGACCTGATACAAGGATGTAAAAACCAGGAAAATAATTTATCCGATATCTATAATTTAAATTAAAAGAACACCACACTGACATTTGAAGGTCAACATTGTGAAATTAAAATTTTCTTTGTAAAAGTGAAGAATATAGGGGTGTAGATCATTACAGATATCAGATTTTTTCAATGTGTTAGTTTTGTATTATAAAGGGATGATTCTTTGGGATAAGACTAGGAGAAAGATATTGGAAAATAAAGAATATAAACATAAAAGATATTAATATAGGTTTTTTAAAAGATGCATTTGTTAGTCAAGGAGCAGTATGGGGTCATTGTAAGTACATACAGGAGCAGCTAGGTGGCATAGTGGACAGAACACTGGTCTTGGAATCAGGAGGCCCCAAGTTCAAATCCAACCTCAGATACTTAATTACCTAGCTGTGTGACTTTGGGCAAATCACCTAACCCCAAATTGCCTTGCCAAAAAAAAAAAGTACATACAAGGATAAATGATCAAAGGATATTAACAGGCAGTCTTCAGATGAAGAAATCAAAGCTATCTATAGGTATAAGAGTTCCAAATCCCTTTTGATTAGAGAAGTGCAGATTTAAACAATTCCTACATATCACATCATATACCTATCAGATTGGCTAATATGACAAAAAAGAAAAATGATTGCTATTGGGAGAAGATGAGAGGAAAATTAGATCATTAATGCACTGTAGGTAGAACTATTAATTGATCCAACCAGTCATTTGCAAACAAGCATCTGGAGGACAAACTACCATAGAAGGAATCCTAACCTTCTTTCACTGGAACATTGCAATGCACATCTTCTAATGACTATAGCAAATACATCTGGCAATCTTCTCTCATTTATAGAGGGTCAAATTGTATATCTCAAGGAAATTTTCTATGATTTTATAATCTGTTTGGGAGGCTCCAGTTGGAGGAGAGCCTTTAAATGTTTTTATAAATGAAAAAAAGTCAAGAAATAAGCATATTCTCTGCCTTTGTCAGCCAACTTTATTACTGTCTAAATATGATGGCTGATGGAGGAAAATGGTTGTACACATATTTGTAAATCTTTTCTATTTGCTTTCCATACTCCAGTTTCATTCTTAAACATTTCTGAGTTAAATTCTTGGGAAGCAAAATTCTATTTGAGTGCTTGGGGAGTCAAGAAAACCTGGGTACCTTCAAGTACTATTGACACTAGCTCTGTGGTCATAGACAAGTTTAGGAGGGGATTGAACTAAATGACCTTCCAATCTATTTGTCATTTCTTCTAGTTCTAAATCTATGATAGCTATTTCAGCAATTTCTATTAACTTGTTTTTTCATTTAAGGTTTCTTGCTATTTTTTGAGACAATACTATTTGTAAGTTTTCCTCATTATCCTCCTTTTCATCATTCTTTTTTTTATAAACCAGTATTTCCTCCTTCAGTTAGTTCTCCGTATGGCAATGAAAGCAAGTTTTGCTTTTTAACATTACCATTTTTGGTCTTGTGCAACTGATTTACATCAATTGAACTTCTTTAGGAAGTGGTAATACTCTGCGAATGTATGTCCTTTTACACATTTCCAACTTTTTGGTATCAAGTTTATTTAAATAGACCATGTTGGAATTCTTAATTATAAAACCTTATTTTTTCACTTTTGACATTTTCCCTAATTTAGCATTGATCTTAATCTTTGCTCTAACAAACTGATTATCTGGAAATAACTTTTACATTAATAATCAGTCATTGCAGTTGATTAATTCATTTTGGGTGGTATTATCAAGGTGCTTGCAATGCCTACTGACTTAAGTACTTATGATCTGTATAGTCTATACATCTATATATCTATGTAAACCTTTGGATGTCTTTGCTGCTTTATTTTCTTATTCTGAACTCAAATTTCTAAGAAAGAGCATTTCCATATATAGATGTAGCAGAACCCAAAAAAATGATTCTGAAAAAAAACTGGGAATCTTCCTTCATAATGTTTTTTAAAATTCTACATGTTACTTTCAATGTCCTGCATTTGCTTCTAGACTCTTCTATACATTAAAAAAAATGTCATGACCATCATTGTTGGAATATCCCTAATGGCTTAATAACTCTCCCAAGACATCCCCACCCCATAAACTAAAATCCCAAGAGAAAAAACTCATAATGAATATACATAATCAAAGAAAACAAATTCACAGATTAAATGGCTGTGTATGTGTGGATAGAGAGATGAGAAGAATGAGAATCTACATCTTGTCAAGTATCATACTTTATCAGAGGTCCTCTGAAGATGGTTTTTCAATATCTTGATCAGTTTTTAAGTCTTTTAGAGTTTTCGTTATAATGATGATGTCCTTGTATAAAATGTTCTGCTCACTTCACACTACCTAGGATTCTCTGAAATCTCCTTTCATAATTTCTATATTTCTTTTTTGTGCTTTGTTTTAAGGCAATGAGGTTAAGTGACTTGCCCAAGGTCACATAGCTAGGTAATTATTAAGCATCTGAGACTGGATTTGGATTTGAACTCAGGTCCTCCTGACTCCAGGGCTGGTGCTCTATCTACTTTGCCACCTAGCTGCCCCTCATAATTTCTTAAGATGAAGATTCCATTACATTCATCTATCATAATTTGTTCAATCATTCCCCAAATGCCTAAGAGGCAATGTTGGGCATCTCATGCAGTTGAATTCTTTTGTTTTTTCCCTTTCTCCCAATTTCAGGATCAAGAAGTTTGTTTTGCCTGTGACTATTTCTTCTCAGTATTTCATTAACTGCACCCTTTATTCTGCTTTATTCTCAATTGTTTCCATTAAATATGATGTAAGGGATGTATGTAATCTAAGAGATGTATGTAATCTCTTCTCACTCTTCTTTCTAAAATGAGTCTTTTCCTGCTTTTACCTTTCCTTAGCTTTCTCCTATTAAAACCTTCAGGCAAGAACCAATCCTTACCCAGGACATGTTTTTCTCCTTCAGTATCTTTTGAAGACATTAAGGTTTTGGAAGCACACATACATCTTATTCTCCCCTTAAAATGTTGGCATTGGAGGATCTTGCACCCTTAAATTGCTTAATAAGTATCTTTCAAGGTTTTTCTAGATTATTCTACTATATGTCAAAGTTACTACCCAGTTCTGGTCTTTTTTGTCAGAAATGCTTGAAAGTCCTCATTAGATGGAAGATTCTTTTTTCTTTCTCCTAAAGGATTCATACTCAGTTTTTCAGGGTAAAGCTTTTATCTTTTGAATTTTAGCATATCTTATTCCAAGATCTTTCATTTACAATAAAAGCTGCCAGGTCTTGTGTGCCTATAGAGCCTTAGTACATGAACAATTTTTTTTTCTAGAAGCTTGTTAATATTTTTTAATTTAATGTAGCAATTTTGTATTTTTGGATACGACATTGATGGGGTTTTTCCTTTTGGGGTTTTTCTTTCTGGAGGTGACCTGAGGATTCTTTCTACTTTCAGCTCATTCTCTGGTTTTAATAGCTAAAACTTTTATGATTTTTTTGAAATCGAGCACTTGGGCATTTTTTATAACTCATGGTTTTCAAGGATTTCATCAATTCACTCTTATCTTGGTTACCATGTCAGTTTTTTTGTTTTGTTTTTTAAATATCAGATTTCTTACTTTTTTTTTTCTCAATTTCTTTAGTTTGTCCTGATATTTTTTGCTATCTCATAAAAGTCCCTGATTCTTGTTTGGTCTAATCTAGTTTTAAAAAGTTCATTTCTTGGATAAGGTTTACCAATTTCTCTTTAGACTAACAATTTTCTTTCTAATTCTTTCTTCTAAGGTCTTTATTTCATTTTTTTTAAATGTCCTATTTAATTTCGTCAAGGTATTCATGTAGTCCTTGCAAAAAATCTTTTCCCTTTGGTTTCTAATTGACCTCTTGTAAAATTTTGGTTAAAAGTAGTTAGTGGGGGTGGCTAGGTGGCATAGTGGATAAAGCACCAGCCTTGGAGTACCTGGGTTCAAATCCGATCTCAGACACTTAATAATTACCTAGCTGTGTGGCCTGGAGCAAGCCACTTAACCCCATTTGCCTTGCAAAAAATAAAAAAACACAGTGTCATTTCTCAATGGATTTCTTGAACCCTATTAGGTCTGGCATAAATTTCGTGGGGTTTTTGTATTAAATCTGTGCAGGATGCCTAACCGGGCAAGTGCTTCTTTTGCTCTTAGTCTTGAGCCATCTTTTCCAATTTTTTTTCTTGCTTCTCTACTTCCAATTTTTGTATTGAAATACCAAAGAATTAAAGAGCATGTCAATTTGATTTGAAAAACCTTACCTAGTTATCTGTAGAATGTCTCTACCTTTTCAAATCATTTCAACAAAATGGCACATAACCTGCAATTATTTTTGTGGTAGTCTTTTTGTAATGTTCATCATGACTAACAACTAAATGTCTCGTTGCCTTTTAACACTTCAACTTAATTTGCTTGTCCAAGGAAGACTGGTAAGCCTAGCTCCTTTGCATTTGGGTTCCACTTCTAACACAAAATCAAGAGTGATATGAGTCAGCCATGCCAGTAGCTAATTCTGGATATAGAGTAATGTTAAATTATGCTACTTCTGGCAGATTTGAGATGAAAATGCAAAGTGAATTATTAGTATTAATAATTTTCTCTGACATTACCTACTGACAGAGGTAATGAACTCAAGTTGCAGAATGAGATATACATTCTCAGACACATTCAATGTGGCAATTCATTTTGCTCAATTATGCATATTTCTTACAAAGATTTTATTTTTCTTTTTTTCTCAGCTGGGAGCAATAGGATAAAGAAGGAGAGAACAAGAGATAGAGGGTTGATGGTGGGTCATTAAAACATGTTTTTGAAACAATAGGAGAGAAAAGCTCAGGGACCAATAAAATGTACATAAGGATCCCGGTGAGTCAGATATTGACTTAGAAAAATCACATATTAACATAATCTGTATTGTGCTGTCTTTTTGTATATTTTGTTAAGTATTTCCCAAATTAAATTTTAATCAAGTTTGGGCTACATTTGAGTGCTGCCAGCTATAATACAGTCTAAAAGCATGTCTTTTGATCCTTCTCCTATATGTAATATTCAGTTTCATATACCTCTTTCTATTCTATTATCTTTATGTATGTGTGCATATAATACAAATGTGCATACATGCATGTATAGATATCTTTACATATATAGATAGTATATTACATAAAACAGCTAAATTATACTTGTATTATATATAATATAATTTGTACATTTATATAGGGCTATATTATATTAATATGTATTATAATACAATTCAATTAGTAATTATATTTATAAATATGCAGTAGAAATGTTCATTTTAGTTGTTATCTGTTAAGTTCAGGTTTTGAATGGGAAAAAAATTAAAGTTTATAAAAAATATAAACACTGTATAATTCTTAACTGTCTCCTATCCCCTTTTATACCAACGTGTTACCATAACTGCAAAGGCAGAAACAAGTCACATAACACTAAAGGTCAGTTTTTGTTCTCTGCTTCATGTGGTGTCCCTGCCAATCATTACCAACTGGTTATCATGCTCTTGGAAGAGTCTCTCTCTAAAGGAGCTGTGGAGTTTGAACAAAGTGAAAGGACTATTCCCTTTAATTTAGAAAAAAACATATCTTATTGTCTGATCTTGTCACCTCTTAGACTTCTCTTTATGATTTCTCTCTCATCACACCCAATTTGGATCAAGGTACAACATGGAAAAAAAGTAATGACTGACAGAGTGCTTTCTGTGGGGGGGGGGGAAGCAAGATGGGGGAAAATTGTAAAACTCAAATAATATCTTTAATAAAAATTAATTTAAAAAAAAAGTCTCTCTCTCTCTACACCTAGATTAGCTGGCCCTCAGAAAGCAAATAATTTGTCACTGGGACCATATTAGAAGTCTTCCCAGCTCAGTCAAACCTACCAGAGTTTTTACACTTTATTTATATTTTATTTTATGCTTTATTGAGAACCTAGGGTTCAAAGTTGTTGTTCAGTTGTTTTCCAGTTATGTCTAACTCTTTGTGATCCCATTTGGGGTTTTCTTGACAAAGATACTAAAATGGTTTGCCATTTCCTTTTCCAATGCACTTTATAGATGAGGCATTGAGTCAAACAGAGTGAACTGACTTGTACAGGGTTACATAGCTAGAAATAGCTAACACCCACCATTGCCCCATTTTACAGTAAATGGGGCCCAAAAAGGTAACACACAGCTGGTTAAGTGGTGGAGTACAACAGGAAATCAAATCTTATGACCTCCCAGTCTAACAACACCACTACACCAACTTTGTGTTTCTGTTCATTCTAAATTCAAATCAAAAAGACTCCAGATCCTCTATACTCCTGAAGATTAATAATTATGATAATGATGATGATAATAATAATAATAGCAGTTAATATTTATACAACACTATTTCAGGCATTTTACAGATATTTCATTTGATCCTTACAATAATCTTGGGAAGTAGGGTTTATTATCTCCATTTTATAGATGAGAAAACTGAGGCAAACAAGTTAAGTAACTTGCCCAGGATCACACAGGGTTTGAAGCAGGATTTGAATTAAGGTCGAATATCCAAATAAAGATTCTACTAACATATCAAATCTAGCCTTTTCTTCCCAATCCTTGCGCCTATTACTCTCCTCCTATATATAAGTTCTTCCCCAATCTAATATGTTCATATTCTAATTCCTTTCTATCTCCTAACATTGTCTTACAATCACCAAATCAAAAAATTCATACTTTAGGACTCTCCACTTGTCTCTAAACCCCAAGAGGTTTAGGAAAAGAAAATGGTTTCCTCTTCTTATTAATGAGTAATGTGGCATGCTTGAAGTTGCAATTTAGGCCAGAAACATCATTTTTTTCACTACCTGATATATTAGCCCTCCCATCCTAGTGAATCCCAGGTGCTGCTACTTCTCAACACACTGAATCTGAACACATCAACCTCCAGGTTTTATCTTAGCTCCTGTACCTATAAGCTGGGGGTCAATAAAAGCCTGAGAAGGCTTAGGCAAGAGCAGACAGGGTAGGGAACCACTTTGATCTCGAAGCTGCAGCCATCCCCGATGAGAAGAAGCCACCAGGACCCCCAGGAGTACCTGGGGGAGAAAAAGACAAAGCTGACCAAAGATAATAGGACTCTCTCCTCAATAGTAAAGAAAATAGACAAATGATGAGAGAACAAGGGCAGGGATAGAGCTCTCAGAAGGAATAATCTCACTTACCGGAAGTGGTTGGAAAACAGATGGTGATAAGCAGACCCAGGACCAGGCCAGACGGGAATTGAGCACACAACTTGTTAAGAAGGTAGCCTCAGGCAAAGGTAACAGAGTCACAGGGTCAAAAATAGCCCAGGCTCTATGCTGCCCATCCTCCTTGAGGGCAGCCAAAGCAGGAAAGGAGCATGGAGGTTGTAGCAGTGTGTACTGGATTGGAGAAAAAAGAGACAAGACTTTACTTCTCAAGAAACCCAGTCACCTAGACCTTAGATCTCAGCATTTTAACCCACCTATCCTGTATATCCTCATACCTCCTGGAGGGGACAGTAATGTGGATCCTCTAGGATTTCTTGATAAACATTTCGGATGGGTCTCCCAGGTGGGGCTAGAGCATCTAATGTGGGAGCCAGGAGCAACTCTCCGACTCCAGCAGTCCCAGAAGCTGAGCTTTGTTGCAGCTGACGGTGCCTCAGCAAATGAGGACATAGCCTTGGGCCAAGGAAGGAAGATTAGTTCCCTAACCCTCAAGTCACAGATATTCATCCCTCTTAGTGCCTGGCTTTCCCAGATTTCCTTTCTCTCCTCTTCCCCCCAACTATCCCTACCATTTCAAAACCCAGGCCTTGTCAGAGTCAAAAGCTTGTCCATGTCCCAAGGAAGGGGAGGCAGGGATGAAAGGAGAGGGAGAACTCGCATCATTTCTTTAACCCTCCCCCCTTCTTTCCTCTCACTTGCTAGTTATCTCCTCAAGAGCCTTGGCTGTCCACAGATAGAGGGGAAGTCCCAGACAACGTTCTAATAACAGCCGCAGATGCATGACAACCCCACAGAATGAGTGGGGAGACTGCTTTGGAGATTCCTGCTGAGAAAAGCCCCGAAGCCAAACAGTCCCTCGGAGGCAGGGGGCAAGCATGGGAGCTCTACCCACTGACTGGAAGAAGTGAACATCTTGGAGCTGGTGGAAAGAAATGAAGACAGTTATATAGTTCTTAACCTCCCAAACTCAATGGGAAAAAAATCTCCTGAAAGGAGATATATATCACATAAGGCTATTCCAACTGTCACTCTACAATATATCTAAATATCAAACTCCACCATAAAATTATGAAACAGTGGAAATAATATTCTAGTTAGGAGTCAGAGAATTTGCGTTCAAATCCTGGTTCTGCCACTTACAACCTGGGTAATAACTCTGCAAGTCACTTAATAACCTGGGCCTCAGTTTCCTTGGATGTAAATTGAGGGAATTGATCTATGGTTATCTAAAACTATAATCTATGAAACCCCACTATAAATTGTTATGCCAAAATGTTCTACCATATGAATATGATGGAATAATATTGTGCTCTAAGAAATGATGAATATGCTAATATAGGGAAACATGAGAAGACATATAAACAGATTTTAAATAAAGAACTAGGAAAACAGTATATACAAAGACTATGAAAAATGTTAAAAAAAAAATTCAAGAACAAATCCTATACAGCATGGTCCTAAAAAAGAGATGTGAGAATATATCCCCTTCCTTTCTTTGTGGAGGGGGAAAGTTGTAAATGTGGGGCTTGGCATACAATGTTCAAAATCAAAGGACCACTGGGTTTACCAAGCAATGTTTACCTTTTCTTCTTTGTGATTTTAAAAAATGGTATTCTATATATGGGTATCCCTTCTAAGAGGGATATTGAAAAGGGAGATGATGCATAAAAACAAGATTAACAATAAAAATTTAAAATAAATTGTTCAATTACCCAATTTTTGTTTTTTGTTTTGTTTTTGCAAGGCAATGGGGTTAAATGGCTTGCCCAAGATCACACAACTAAGGGGCAGCTAGGTGGCACAGTGGATAAAGGTACTCCTGGAGTCAGGAGTACCTGGGTTCAAAACCGATCTCAGACACTTAATAATTACCTGTGTGGCCTTGGGCAAGCCACTTAACCCCATTTGCCTTACAAAAACCTAAAAAAAAAAAAACAAGATCACACAACTAGATAATTATTAAGTGTCTGAACTCAGGTACTCACTGCACCACCTAACTGCCCCAATTACCCAGTTTTTAAAAAGCCATCATGGAACCTTTGAGATCATCTAGTTCAACCAACTACATTTTTAATAAAGAGACTGTGCCCAGAGAGGAGGAACCCAGATTGGGGTTAAAGAACAGACCATTCTTAGACCCCTGTAGCATCATTTAAACTCATGTCCTATTAGCAATATTAAGCAAGGTAGGTTTCATCTCTTTACTTCATAGCTGTCATTCCTTGAATTTGAAATGTCATCTAGGACACCCAGGTATCAGGAAGTTGATAAGGTAAAGTAGAGGAAAGAGATTAAAACAGATTTGAAACCTCCCTCCTGGAAATTTCGTTCTGGGGGTTAATCTAAATCATCATTTTTTTTTTTATTAAAATGGCTTATATTAAGATATCTTAACAAAAGGACACCTCTCTTAAGGGGAGAGGGGTGTGGAATCCCAGAAATGCTAGGTCTTATATGCAATTTTTCCCAAATTCTTTTAAAAAAATTTTTAAATTTGTTTTATTACAATACTCTTTTTGTAAGAGTAATCGTAAACACCCCCCCAAAAAAAGACAAGAAACCACAAGAATAGTGAGAGAGAAAAAAAGTGTATTTTAGTCTGTGTTCAGATTCCAATATCTCTCTCTCTGGGATGAGTTGCCTTCCCCACCATAGCCACCAGAGAAGTTGCTTCAATATTTTTCCCACAGTTACTATCACTAGCTGTATTTCCCTCCACTCTATTCCTTTCCACTCTCATCTATTCCATTCTCTCTCTCCTTTTCATCCTGTCCCTGTTCAGAAGTGTGTTGTATATCTGAATACGAGCTCTCGCAATCTTCCCTCTCTTCTATCACCTACTCCCCCCTTCTCTCTCCCCATTCCCCTTTATGCCATCCCTTTCCTCTCATTTTTCTCCAGGGTAAGATAGATTTCCTTACCCTATTAAGTATGTATGTTATTTCTTCTCTGAGCCATTTCTGATGAGAATGAAGGCTCACTCATTCCCCATCGCCTTACCCCATTCCACTCTGTTGAAAAAGCTTTTTTCTTGACTCTTATGTGAAATATCTTAGCTCCTTCTTCCTCTCCTTTCTCTTCTTCCCAGTGCTTTCCTTTATCACCCACTGACTCCATCTTTTTACTGTATTATACCATTACATTCAGCTCCTTCCTGTACCTTGTCTATATATGCTCCTTCTAACTGCTCTTATGAATGAGAAAGTTCATATGAGTTTTCAATAATCCCATGCAGGAATACAAACAGCTCAACATCATTAAATTCCTCATAATTAGTCCTTCTCATCCATCCCCTCTATGGTTCCCCAGAGTCCTGTATTTGGAAACCAAACTTTCTGTTCAGTTCTGGTTGTTTCAATAGTAAAGTTTCAAAGGCCCATCTTTCATTGAAAATCCATCTTTTTGGGGCAGCTAGGTGGTACAATGGATACAGCACTGGCCCTGGAGTCAGGAGGACCTAAGTTCAAATCTGGTCTCAGACACTTAATAATTACTTAATAATTACTTTCCTTGGGCAAGCCATTTAACCCTATTGCCTTGCAAAAAACCTAAAAAACAAATCCACCTTTCCCCCTGAAAAAGGATGTTGTTGTTTTTTTGGGTAGTTGATTCTCAGTTGCAAACCAAGACCTTTTGCCTTCTAGAATATCATATTCCAAGCCCTACAAGCTCTTAATGTAGATACTGTCAGATCCTGTGTAATCCTGACTATAGAGCCACAGTAGTTGAATTGTTTATTTCTGGCAGCTTTTAGTATTTTCTCTTTGACTTGGGAGTTTTGGAGTTTGGTTATATTCCTGGAAGTTTTTCTTTTGGGATCTCTTTCAGGAGGTGATTGGTGAATTTCCCCCAATTTCCATTTTATCCTCTGCTTCCAGTATCTCAGGGCAATTTTGCTGTATTATTTCTTGAAAAATGACATCTAGGCTCTTTTCCTAGTCATGACTTCCAGGTAGCCCACTAATTTTTAAATTCTCTTTCCTGGATCTGTTTTCAAGGTCAGTTGTTTTTCCAATGAGATTATTTCACATTTTCTTCTAATTTTGGGGGATTTTTTTGGTACAATTTTATTTCTTCCTGAGTTCTCTCAAAGTCATCATCTTCCTTTAGTTCCATTCTGTATTTGAAGGAGTTACTTTCTTCAGTTTTTTTTATCTCCTTTTCCAGCTGTCCAATTCTGCTTTTTTAAAGCATTCTTCTTTTGTGTTGCTTTTTCCATTTGGCCTAAACTGGTTTTTAATATGTTATTTTCTTCAGTATTCTTTTGTATTTCTTTCATCAAGTTGCTGACTTGGTTTCATGATCTGCTAAATCATTCTTAATAGGAACCCACTTTCCTTAGGACTGGTTCCATTGAAAATAAAGCCAGCTCCTCAGGGTCAAGAAACAAATTGAAACAAGCCTAGAATGCCCAGTGGCCCAGAGAAATGTCCCTGTTTACTCCTCCCTTTATTTCATTACCACCAATTCCCCCTCTCCTCCCTCCTCCCCTCCCCCCCCCTTACACAGGAATACTCCTACCTCTAATTGGACTCCTGGTCTGATTGCCCGTCCATTATTAGGGAGTTGCTGATAAGCAAGACAGAGACACAGCTGTCCATCTAGTTCATATAGGCCAGCAGGACCATTCAGCACTTTGGTAACTGTCCCCTGAAGAAAGGGCAGGTAGTTAATTAAGATTTCTTTCATTTCTCCTACTCCCTGCTTTCCTAAGGAACTCCCCTCCCCCTGGAGACACAAGCATCTTGCCTTCCTGGATTCCCCAATTTTCTGGTTTTCCATCCTCTGCCTCCTTTCCCACCTTATATGACAACATCCTGACTTGTCTGATAGAATTACATTGCTGCCGGGAACTGCTAGATACAGGGAGTGGGTTATGGACAGCTTCTGAAGTAAGTTCTTCCACATTAAATTCTAATATGTGCTCAGGATCTAGGGACATCAATTCAGAAGAGGCACTAGTTGCCCAGACACGATGAGAAAAACCACGGATTGTGGATATCTGCATATTTGTCAGCACATACGAACAGCTGGGTCGAAGAGCGTGGTGCCACACCAAATGGCCAGGGATCTGGGAAAGAGAGGACAGGGTAGAGAGCTCTCAATGGAATCCCCCACTTTCCAGCAGCACCTCCTCCCCCTCTAGCCAAAACCATCTTATCACCTATTATATCAATTTCTTCTTCCATACTTACTGGACCAGTTCTATTGTCTCTATTCACCATGACATTCTAGTCACTCTAGTGTCTCTAGTCACACATGACATTCTATTTAAATGTCATGAGAGACTCCAGCTCTCACCAAAATACTGACCCTGCACTGTCTCTGCCACCCCACTTTCCAACCCTATTAATACTCTAATCAACTACTTTTTCAGCCCCTATTCCCAATAACTAAGACAGAACCAAGTAATGCCATCTAATTTATCTCTGCTATATACTACAAAGTTATTTTGAGGCTTAAATGAGGTAAAGTTTTTTAGGGAACTGCTGATAAGTTAGGTTGAAGTTTTTTAAATTTTAAAGTTTTATAGTTATATCTAACTTTTAAAGTTATATAAATGTCACCTGTTGCTATTACTACCTGTGTAACTTATTTAATCTTTCTGGATTCCAATTTCCTAACTTACAAAATGAAGGGGTTGGACTAAGCTCTGGAGTAAAGACAACATTATAGTCCTTCCAGTTTAAAACTCAATGACACTATGATCTGCTCTCTAACAATCTATCCATTACATTCTTTCCCATTAATTTTAGGATCTTCCTGTACCTGCACAATGATGGGCACAGAAGTGATGACTGAAGAGGGGCCTCCCAAGAACAAGACAAAGTAGGTTTTTCCATGAGTCTTTACCAATGTACTTAATCGTACAAGTTGCCCTGTTAAGTTTAACTGCTGCCTTCGAATCTTTCTTCTGAAAGGGGGAAGAAAAGGAGAAGGGAATCATAATTTTATTGCCTCCACTCTTACCTTCAGTAGAGTAGTCTCTACTCAGGTCCTGTTCCGTGATAAAAATACATTCCTTATTGCCAAAGTGTCTACATTTCCTAAATCATTCTCCCCAACCCCTTTTAAGGTACATGATCTCAACCTAAACAGCACTTATATTCCCTCTTCCCTCAGAAAAGTACATTTCATCTTCTCCCCTAGCCCCACACCTTTCAGAATGATATAGACCTCATCCTTCCCCCCCCCCACTTCTGTTGTAGAGTCTCTTGCTCCTCACACTGGGGGTTTCGCTGCCAAGTGGGGAAGACCTACCTGCACTGGAGCAGTTGGGAAGCAATCTCTGGAAAAAGAACTTTTATGGGGGTTTCAGGGCCATGTTTGGGAATCAGAGGCAACACAGGCACTGGAGGGCACCATAGCTCCAAATGCCCACTTCCTGAAGATCTCTGTTGCCAGGCAGGGGGCATATAACTCCAACTAGGGAAAAGGAAGAGGTGACCCAGCCATGAAAGGTCAAGGTCCAAGAGCTAGGGAAGTCAAAGCAAAATTAGAAGTCAATTGAGACCTAGACATTTCTCCTCTCCACCAGAGATCCAAATATTCCACCATCCAATCCTTATGAATCTTATAGGTTCTTCCCAGATGTCCGGCTCACCTCACAGTCCAATGTACCACTGTTGTCCTTCACATAGAGGCTTCCATCCCTGCACTCTGGGTCCAAATTTCCTGGCTGGTCAGTCAGTGTCCCTAGGAGTAGTAGCCTCTCCTTTGGCAGGGGACTCGTACCTGGATCAGTTTTGTTAGCCCAAGCCTGGTATTCAGTACTTCTCCGAGGCAGATGGCTACAGCATGGGAGGTGCTGATGGGACTTAAGTTCCTGAACTGAGACAAAACTGTGAAGAAAGTGGGTCAGGGATTCCTCCTTCCAAAACCAGCACTTAAGACAGCACTTAAGATTACCACAAAGTTTTCCTTTCCCACCACAAGCCTTAAAATGAGACTGAAGAACTAGACTGGTTTACTTAATAGAAGGGATAGCTAGGTGGTGTAGACATTTACTAGCTGTGTGACCCTGGGCAAGTCACTTTAACCCTATTTGCCATAGTACCTCATCTGTAAAATGAGCTGGAGAAGGAAATGGCAAACCACTTCAATATCTTTGCTAAGAAAACCCCAAATGGGGTTATGAAGAGTCAAACACAAACAACAACTTGACTAGAGTCAGAATGATCAGAGCTGACAGAAAGTAGGGGGATACTAAAGATAAAAAGAAACAAAAGAAGTAAAAGATCAAGAAGTTCTATGCACTGAACTCTTTTCCTGCTTTGCTTCCAAATAGGGTAAAACTTCAACATAAACTGAACTAACTGGGGGAAGGGAGGGAAAGCTAACTTCTACCTTCTACCCTTAGATACCCCACGACCCTGAAAAATAGACTTGAGATGTTTGTTTTGTTCCATTTCATTTGTTATTCTCGGTTTCAGGTGCTGAGGGTCAGGAGATGGGTGAAGGAATGCCCAATGAACCTGGAATCAAGTTATGGAGATCTTAGAGCCAAGATTCCAGACTGATGTTGCAGCTAACCAACTTGGCAGGAAAGTCCTGAGAAGGCACTAGAGCTCAAGAAGTTCCCAGATTTGGAAGCATTTAAAGAAAAATCTTTTATTTGCACTATTATATACTCTACTGTGCATTATACTTATGTGCACACCATTTTTTTCTAATCTGAATTATGCTTTATAAAGGAACTGAGCTAAGCTATAAATATCCTCTCCTCTTCTCTTCCCCTTCCCAGGGTTAAGAGGGATATATGGATGGGTGCATATGCATGCATGCTCCACATATTAAAGAGTGTGTGTGTGTGTGTGTGTGTGTGTGTAATACTTTGAAGAAAAAATTCCTTTGTAAAAAGCTAAAAAACAAAAAAAATGCCAAGTTGAACCAGAGAAAAAACAGATAAATTAAGAGTCACAAATATGAGAGATAAAGGAATGCAGACTTATGTGTGCAAAGAGAAGAAAACAACAACTAAAGATCATTATACACGAAAGAAAAATTTATACACAAACAGGGCAGCTAGGTGGCGTACAAGAATAGAGCCCTGGACTTAAGAGTTAGGAGTTAAGTTTGAAACCCATCTCAGACATTAGTTATGGAGCCCTAAACTCTCCCAGTCTGAATTTCCTTATCTGTGAATTAGGACTAATAATATCAAATCTTGAAAGTGTGGTCCTGAAAATCAAATGAATCAATATATATAAAATACTTTGCAGACCTTAAAGTACTTAAATGATTTATAATAACAATAATAAAGAAATGAAAAAACAAGGATAAAGAAAAGGAACACAAAAGGATGGAGCAACTGGAAAATTAACATGTTCTTTACAAATTGCTCAGTTGTGTCTATGACCCCATTTGGGGTTTTCTTGGTAAAGATATTGAAGTGATTTACTATTTCCTTCTCCAGTTCATTTTTCAGATGAGGAACTGAGGCAAACAGGGTTAAGTGACTTTTGCCCAGCATCACATAGCTACAAAAAAAAGTAGTCATCTTTAGTGAGGGTTCCATAGAAAGCTCCTATTACATAACATTTTAGTTATATTCCACATATTTATTTTCCTGTGTAGTCACAAAGTTAAGAGCCATTCTTTCTGGAAACTCCAGTTTCTCCCACACTGCTTCCTTTACAAGTAGATATTATGATATTTCATTAAACTCTGCAGAGAGCTGGTGGAACACACATTAAATTTGTTATTTTACTCTCCCTTGAAGTGTATTCTCTTAAAATATAAGCTTCATCAGCCTCATGGTAAAATCTTGTGTCATTTATCCTGCTGAATACAATACTACTACTACTACTACTACTACTAGTAGTCCTTCAGTGTCAAAGGGCAGTACAGTGACCAGCGAATGACTGGAGGAATGAGCTGCACAATTAGGTTTATTATAGTGAGGGGTGTACTGTGGAAAGCAAATTTCCCACTTGCTTTTACCAGAACCATTCTACCCCATGGTCTGACTGATAGGACACAGGACTATTGGAGATGATCTGGCTGCTCAGGAAGTCTCTTGGCCTTGAAATGTTTTACTTCCTTCTGTGAGGCATCATAGCACACCATCAGCTCCAGGAACCAGTATATGATATCTAGTGAAAGAATCTGACAACACAACCTGTCCTAAACCTGTCTCTCGATGGACTAATCAATTGGTCTTTCCTCTCAAACAAGTACTTTGAAGGCTGAAGTGAAGAGTTCCACGTAAACAGCAGTTGAACATAGGTCAATCAATCCTGAGATAGGTGAGTGCCTATCCAAAGGGAAAGAGATAACCTCCATCAAGTTCAGATCCCTGAATCCAAAGTGTCAGAGATGGGTGCTTCATTAACAAGACAGGTGCTGGAGAAGTCAGCAGGAGACCCTAGAGTTGTTCTTTTTTTTTTTAAGGTTTTTTTTGCAAGGCAAATGGGGTTAAGTGGCTTGACCGAGGCAACACAGCTAGGTAATTATTAAGTGTCTGAGACTGGATTTGAACCCAGGTACTCCTGACTCCAAGGCCAGTGCTTTATCCACTACGCCACCTAGCTGCCCTGGAATGGGCTTGACCCAAGAGAGGGGTCCATGCCTTGGAGAAAATGTCATGATTCTGGGAAATGTACTAACAGAGCAGAGTGGCATAGCTCTATGAGTAGCAAACTGACACTGCCCTAGAGCCAATCGTGCCATACTGATGAGCAGCTCAAAAGTGGAATGTCTGAGAGGAATGGCCATACTGATAATTAGTCCATTGAGAAACAAGTTAGGATGTATCAGTTATCACATTCTATTGCCAGATATCACGTTTGTGCTTATCCAGCCTTGGTGGTGCAATGTGGTGCCTCTGAGCATATCATCAATTCTTTTTTTTTTTTTTTTTTTTTAGAAATTTTTGTTGTCTATTAGAAGCCTAGAAGAACAAAATAATACAGCCAAATTTATGGAAAAATCCCAAAAGTATCCTCAAAAATAAAATGTACTGGAAAAGACAACCTTTGGAGACAGAAACGTTACATGTGGTCTCTGGGTCTTTATGTCTATAAAATTGTAGATACAACTTTTTTTTTAAGGTTTTTGCAAGGCAAATGGGGTTAAGTGGCTTGCCCAAGGCCACACAGCTAGGTAGTTATTAGGTGTCTGAGACTGGATTTGAACCCAGGTACTCCTGACTCCAAGGCCGGTGCTTTATCCACTACGCCACCTAGCCACCCCTACAACCTTTAACTTAAATGCTTCACCAGGCAATATTCCTTTGTAACCTGCTATATATACATCTAATCATGTAGTCTAATAATCTCTTTGAAGGGCTCACCCTCCATCTTGCTGTTTCCATTCCTTAGCACTGCCACCTTAAACACTCCTCGGTAAATGTTTACACATTTTAAAGCATTAGTCCCATTGAATTTAATTCCAAACCCAGAAACACATTGGAGTCTTAAAATCATTTATCCAAACATCATTTGAGGAAGAGATGACATGTGGTAGTTCATCAGTTAATTTTTCCATGTCAGCTTACTTCAGCCTTGGCCTCTTGCAGTTTTCAAGGCCCAAAGAATTCCTGGTGACTGCTCTGTAAACCATGGATCATCTTGGGCACAGTGACAGTGACCAGATCTCTCTCTTCTTCTATTTCTACCCCCCTCTCCTCCCCAAGCCACTACCATCCCTAGTGCTGCCCTACCTTTTTAAAAGTATAAATCAGAAGCAGTGCAGATCAGTAGAAGGAAAAATGGATCTGGGCTAAGAGCAGCTCAGTATGACATTGGATGAGAAAGCTGGACTGGGAGTCTAGAGTTCAAATCCTGCCTCAAACAATTACTACCTATTACTTGCTATAGGCAAGTTCTCTGGACCTCAGTTTTCTCCTAGTAAAATTAGGAAATTGAACTTGGTCATCTCTAAGGAGTTTTTCAGTTGTAAATCCATGATTCATGACTTATACAATCTTGGTCTCTAGCTCTGCTTTATGGGCCAGGATTATTCCAATTTACATTTCTCTCATTATTTACATGATTTCATATGATCTGGAGCTTTCTTGTACATGTGTAACAGCTTGAGATTCTTCTTTCATATCTTTTTGACCTCTTATCTTATTGTATAATGGCTTAAATGTATAATTGTGAAACTCGATAAAAGGATTTTTTCCCATATACATTAATTTTGTTTGTAAAAGGCTTTTCAGTTTTATATTATCAAAATTATCTTTTATCTTTTGCAATCGCCTGTATCCTTTGCTTATTTAAGAACAGATCTCCTGCTGAACAAGTTATGGTATATTAATATGATGAAATACTACTTTGCTGTAAGAAATAGTTAATGAGATAGTAACAGAAAAACCTGAAACCTATATGAACTGATACACAGCAAAGTGAACAGAACCAGGAGAACAATTTACATGTAATTTCAATACCATATAGTCAACTGTGAGACTTGGTAACCCTAATTAATACAATGACCCATAACAATCCTAAAGAACTAAGGATAAAAAATGTTTTACACCTCTAGATAAAGAACTAATGGACTCGAGAGTGCTGCTTAAAGCCTATTTTCCCCCTTTTTCTTATTTTTCTTTCTTTTTTTCTGTAATATGACTAATGTGAAAATGTTTTTCATGACTTCATCTGTCTAACAGTTCATAGCATCTCTTGCCTTCTCAATGACTGAGGGAGGAGTTGGAGGGAAGGAAAGAACTTGGAATTGAAAATAAAAATAAAATTGAATTAAGAGGAAAAAATATATCTCCTACCCACAGATGTGAGCAATATATGATCTGCTTCTTTTCTATTTTCTTTTTATTGTATGATCTTTCTCTTCCCACTAGAATAGAAGCCACTTAGAGATTAGAGACATCTTGCCTTTGAATAACAATTTATTCATGAAGGCAGGACCCATCTTTATCTCCCCAGCTCTTGTTTCTACAACATGATGTATCACATATAGTAGTAACCAGTTAAGGTTTAGCCATCAAAGGAATTCATTTAGCCCTGTTTCCTACTACAAAAGAAGGTGGGCAAGAGATAGAAATGAAACAAGTGGGGGAAAGGAAGAGGAAAAACAGCTCAAAGGAGTAAAAAAGGAAATTAAAATTGGGGAAATGAAAGAAAAAGGTTCCAGAGCAAATACTACTGAGTTTCTAAAGCAGTCAATTTGGATACTCATCAATATTTTGTCTAAGAATCAAATCAAACATTTCAGGTTTTTAATAAAGTGTAACATTATACAACCCAAACAAAAATCTCTCTGAGTCTTAAATAAGAAGTCTAAACATATTTCAACAAATGTTTATTAAGCACTGCCGAAATATGCCAGACACTGTTAGGAGCTAGAAATACAAAGACAAAAAACAACAACAGTTCCTCCCCTCAAGAAATTCTGATTGGGGGGGGGGGGCTGCTAGGTGGCATAGTGGATACAGCACTGGCCTTGGAGTCAGGAGTACCTGGGTTCAAATTTGACCTCAGACACTTAATAATTACCTAGCCATGTGGCCTTGGGCAAGCCACTTAACCCCATTGCCTTGAAAAATCTTAAAAAAAAAAGTTCTGATCACCCCATATCAGAAAGAGACAGGAAAGAACCATGGGAGAGCAAACTATTTATGGGTGAAATTAAGAGTAAAGAATTAGGCTCTTCAACTAAAATAATGAAGGAAATCAAAATATGAAACAAGTTCATAGAGAATGAATACAAAGCTTTCTAATAAATCCCAGAATACTAAAAATAGTGGTAAAGGGTGTTATGCTTCTTAATGGACTAATAAAAATTAACTACGATAAAATTAACACGATAAAAATTTAAAAAAATTAACACGATAAAGTCAATTTATGAAAATCCTATTCAAGGCAATATAAACAGGATTTGAATATTGCAGATATGTTACAGACTCATCATTTTAAAGATATATTTTACTTTATTTTATTTTATGTCAATTAAAAAAAAACTATTGCATTAAGGAAACCAAACTTTCATGAACAGGCAATCACAGTATTGGATTTTTGTTTTTGTTTTTTTAAAGTTCAGTTTCAAATTTTCTTTTCTTCCACCCCTTTTTTTCACCCATTGAGAAGGCAAGAAAAACAATATCCATTATACATATAAAGTCATACAAATCATATTTTCTCATTAGCCACATTGCAAAAAAAGAGCAAGAAAAATAAAGAGGAAAAAATGCTTCAATGCACCAGTATTGGTTTGAAATTACAGTCGTATATATAGGCTCATAGCAATGAAGAACTAGCCTATTTCTCCCTCAGAAGGGAGAATTTAAAAGAAACATTTGAATAATTGAAAAATAATCAGATTCCAATAAATGAATATTTCTACTGTCATTAAAAAAATTAGGAAGCATAAAGAATTAAGACAAAAGTTTCTCTACTCATCTTAAAAGAAAAAAATATTAAAAAGTACATAAATGGCAAGGTCATATGGAATTTCTGAACTGTGTACTAAGCCTAACACTTAACTTGTGTATCAAATATCACCAACAAGCACTAAAGGTGCAGCAACAGGTGCTGCTAATAGCCCTTTCCCAGAACCCTCTCTGCCCCTTCCATGACTCTTGGATCCTCTTCAGTCTCCTTTGCTACTTCAACATCCATACTATCTCCTCTGACTGTGGGTGTCCGGGTGTCCCAAGACTATCCTGGCTCCTCTTCTCACTTATCAATTCCTATGGATTTAAATAATATCTCTGTGCAAATAATAGCCCTAGATCTATCCAGAGACACAAATTAGATGTCCTACAGTCACCTGGAACTCAACATTTCTCAAACGAAATATTTTCCCCAAAATCTCCCCTCTTCTAAACTTCCTTATTCCTGTCAGAGCACCACCATCTTTTTTTTTTTTTTGCAAGGCAAATGGGGTTAAGAGGCTTGCCCAAGGCCACATGGCTAGGTAATTATTAAGTGTCTGAGACCGGATTTGAACCCAGGTACTCCTGACTCCAAGGCCGGTGCTTTATTCACTACGCCACCTAACTGCCCCTACCATCTTTCAAGGTTTACAAGTTGTTATTATCCATCTACACCTTAATTCTACAAATCCCATCTATTGTCAAATCTTTTTTTTCATTTTTTAAAGATTTTATTTATTTTGAGTTTTATAATTTTCCCCCCTAATCTTACTTCCCTCCCCACAACCCCACAGAAGGCAATTTGCCAGTCTTTACATTGTTTCCATGGTATACGTGGATCCAAATTGAATGTGATGAGAGAGACATCATATCCTTAAGGAAGAAACATAAAAGTAAAAGAGATAGCAAGATCAGACAAAAAGATATCAGGGTTTTTTCCTAAATTAAAGGTAATAGTCCTTTGAATGTTATTTTATTTTTCAATTATAAATAAATATAGTTTTCAATATTCATTCATCTTTCTGTTAGCTTTTGAGTAGCACATTTTTTTGCCTCCCTCCTTTCCCTCCCCCCTCCTATGACAGCAAGTAATCTGATATAGGTTATACATGTTTAATCATACAATGTGATTTTTTTTGTAATTTAATATTTATTTATTCTCATTTTGTACAATTTTTTATACATTAATAAAATATTCTTGTTTAAGAGTAAACAAAGTACCCCCTCCCCCCAAAAAATATAGACTCACTTGAGCGATAAAGTAAAGGGGAGAGAAAAAAATTAAAATTAAAAAAAAATAATAGTAATAATTGTAGGTATGACCAGGTAGTGCAGTGAACAGAGCACCAGTCCTGGAGCCAGGAGCACCCAAGCTCATATCCAGCCCCGTACACCCAACAATCACCCATCTGTGTGACATGCAAGCCACCCCAACCCCACTGCCCTGCATAAACCAAAAAAAGCAAAAAAAAGACCAAAAATAAAATAAAATAGTAATAATAGTAGGGGTGGCTGGGTGGCGGACAGAGCACTGGCCCTTAAGCCAGGAGCACCTGGGTCTGAATCTGGCCTCAGACACCCAACGATCACCCTGCTATGTGGCCCCAGGCAGGCCACCCAGCCCCATTTGCCCTGAACCGCCCCCCCCAAAATAATAATAATAAAATGTGCTTCAGTCTGCGTTCCAGCGCCACCAACTCTGTCGTGGGTGGATCACATTCCTTATAAGTCCATCACAAAAGTTACTTCCATATTTTTCCACCATTGCCATTGTTGATCACAACTCCCTCCTTTCGCATTTCTCCACTACCATGTACTATATTTTCTCTCTCCTTTCACTCTGACTCTGCTGTAGGGTAGCTGAGTGGCGCAGCAGCCAGATTCCTGGCTCTGGGGCCAAGAGGTCTGGAGCCGCCATACCACCCCTTAGGCCCAGCATCCACCTGGCCCTATGGTCCCAGACAGGCCAGGTAATAGTCCTTTGAACTAAGATATTTCTTAAATGGATTAATCAATAAACATTTATGAAGGGCCTGTTGCCTGTCAAAGTATTCATGGTGCTTGTCTTCTGGGATCTTACAATCCACCTAAGAGAGACAGCATGGATATATAACAAGTACATAAGCAGTTGAATAACAGAGAGTTCACAGCTAAAGAGAGGAAGACTTATGATCACATCCAGCCTCAGGCAGCTATGTGTTCCTAGACAAGTCACTTAACCTGCATGAACTTACTTTCCTCATCTGTAAAAAGGGGATAATAACACCTATACCTCCTTCTTAGGACTGTTGTGAAGATAAAATGAGATAATATTAAAGTGCTCACCATTACACAAAACCACACAACTGACATAATGTTACAGAGATGGAGTGGGGGTGGGGAGTGTCAAGAAAGGTTTCATGTGGAAAGTGGTGCTTAAACCAAACCTTGAAGGCAACCATAATTCAAAGAGATAGGGATGAGAAGGAAAGCTATTTCAGGCACCAAGATGAGAGATAAACAGTTGGGCTGCTAATCTGACTGACTTGAATGAGAAGTTGTGAACAATGAAGCTGCAAAAGCAGAACAGGTTCAAATTATAGAGAGTTTTTTTTCATTTGTCCAGTTTTGTTTCTTTGTTAAAAACTTCAAATGTCATCCCACTGGATTCTAAAGTTATCAGTGACTTAGTATAAATGACCGTCTGAATATCCACCATTTACTAAGCCATGGGACCTTGGTCATATCTCTAAACCTCTTTGAGCCTCCTCAATTTCTTCACATGTAAAACAATATCAGTAATAGGTATTCTTATGAGGATACAAGAGCATGGACGTAAAAGCACTATGAAAATTATATAGCAGAATGCGAAGTGGAGGTATTATTAGTAGGTGGTTCTAGGTCTTGTGTCAGGCCTGGAGGTAACAATTAGAGACACTTATCAGCTGGGTGACTCTGGGTTAGACACAACCTCTGTTTGCCTGAATTTCCCAGTGCCCAGCACAGAGTAAATGCTCTATAAATGTGTGACCCTGGGTAAATCATCTTACCCTCTTGTTTCTTCATCTGTAAAATGAGTTGGAGAAGGAAATGACGAACCACTTTGCCAAGTATCTTGGGCAAGAAAACGCCAATGGGGTCCCAAAGATACTTTTGAAGAACAAAAACAACAAATGTTAGCTAGTGATAATAACTAATAGTAGTGAGAGAGACCCAGAAAGAGTGAGAGTGAGGGTGTGTATGTGTATAAAACTCAGCTATCCTTTTTCTTCTCTTCATCTGAGGGCAGCTGGGTGGTAAAGCACTGGCACTGGAGTCAGAGGACCTGAGTTCAAATGCAGTCTCACTTAATTGTCTAGCTGTGTGTCCTTGAGCAAGTCACTTAACCCCACTGCCTTAAATAAATTACAAATCAACAAACTTACACTCCTTTCCTCCCAAAACAGTATCTTTTCCTCAAGGGTATAGAAATTCCTGGGGGAAAGCAACTGTTCTTTGATCTGCCCCCCCCAGTTCATCACTCACCAACCTTCTACTACTTCCTCCTGACTCAACTCTGGTTCCCTCTCTTAAATTTTCCCTCTAGCCTTACCTGTAGCTGAGAGGCAGGTTGAGACCCCCAGTTCCTCCTGAGGATGCCCAGGTAGCCTTCACACACTCAATCACTGCCTCCACTAACTTGCTACAAGAGTCTTTGCTGGTTGGACACAGGTTCTTCTGGATGAAGGAATGGACAACTTGCAACCAAGCTTGCTCCTAAGAGAAGTGAAAATGGCAAGAACTTAGGTTAACCACACTTCCTTCAACCAAGGAATCTTGAGGAGTTTAGGAGTCAGTGGAGAACAGAAGGTCCCAAAGTCACTAAATTGTGAATATCTTTAAATTCAACAATATCCCTACTAGGTCTATATCCCAAAGAGATTGAAAAGATAAATAAATAAAGGGAAAAGGACTTATGAACAAAAACATTTACAGCATCTTTTTGGTAGTACAAAGAACAAGAATCTAGCTTAGTTAATAAATACTTAATAAATTGTGTGGCCCTGGCTAAATCCTTTATTACCTCCAGGATCAAATGTACAATTTTTTCTTTGGCTTTTAAAAGCCTTTTACAATCTGAGCCCTTCTTATATTTTTTTCTTATATATTTTCTTATATTTTACTCCCTTCCTATCAATAGTCCAAGATCCAGGAACATTGGCCCTTACTGGATCTGCCAGCTCCAGTCTTAAACCCACACTTCATCTACTGACTGTCCCCCAAATCTGGAATACTCTCCTCCCTCATCTCTGCCTCTTTTCTTCCTTTAAAACTTAATTCACATGTTGCTAATAATCACCTTCTATAGAAGGGCTTTCCCAGGCCTTTCCCCTCCATGCTTTCTCCCAAATGACCTTTCACTTACATTGCATATATCCTGTATGTATATGGTTGTATGTATATGGTTGGTTGTTTCTTTCATTAGAATGTGAGCTTCTTGAGGGCAGGAACCCGGTTTCTGCCTTTCTTTGTACCCTCCCGCATACTCCATTGTTCAATGTGGTGCCAAGTACTTACTAAACTACCTGGTGATTGATTTCCTTGTTTATTTCTATCAGAAAATCTGGAGAGCTGGGGTCCTTCACTAAAGTCCCTTCCATGGGGGGGGGGGGGTGACATCACATAATCCACTACCTCCAGAATATACTGACAAATGCTTATTGAATTGAATTCAAGTGGAAGGCCACATTCGAAGAGAATTTTTAAATAGTTTATTTTCACCCAATTACATGTAAAAAACAATTGTTAAAATTTTAAAGTTTTGAATTCCAAATTCTATACTTCCTTTTTTTCCCTCCCTGTGAGAGTCAGCAATCTGACACAGATTATACATAAGCAGAAATCTTTCATAACAGTGGATACGCCTGTATGATTTTAAATTCGCAAATCTCTTTACAAATAATATATCATTTGATCCACACAGTAACTGAGAAAGGAGGTGCTAGCATTAGATTATAAACATTGGTCTTTTGCCAGAGCCTGTTTTACGGGTGGGGAAGGACTCGGACAGAGATTAAGCGCTCGGGGTCACACAGCTAGTAGCTGAGTTAGGGTCTGAACCCGGGGCAGCAGCGCCCTACTCGGGCCTCCTTAACCTAGGGCGCCTCTGCAGGGGCGGGGAAGAGGACAAATGGGAAGAGCCAGGAAAAGAAAGCAGTGAGCAAGCCAAAGGGCGGGGGAGCACTCACTGGGCCCGAAGACGCGAGCTCCTCCGCGGCCATCCCAGCCCGCTCCACTGAGCGCTCGGGGAAAGAAGTTGCCCTCGAGAGAAGGCCAGTGCGCACGCGTCCAGCCCGGCCCCAAGCACGCTCAAGGGAAGGGGCGGGGCGTCTGCGAATAATGCGGGGGCGGGGTGCAATTCGAAGGTGGGCTTCCCGGCCGCGCCGCCCTTGTGACGTCACCGTTGGAGCCGCCGCGTCTGCGCGGGCTGCGTCTGCGCATGTCTGAGTCTCCTGGTACTTCTTTCCCCTCATCCCCACAAACCCTTACCACGTTTCCTGCCGCTATTCTCACGCACCATATATATCACCTGCTTTCCAACAAAATACGGGTGTCTGTGTGTGTGTGAGTATATATATATATCATATATATGTATGTATATATATTATATATATGTATGTATATATATATATATATATATATTTAGCACCTGCCTTCCAGGATTGTACTGAGGATAAAACAAGATAATTGTAAAACGTGTCAGTCTTAATTTTAATGAAAACTGTCTATACAACAAAATAGGCTAGGGATACACTGCTAGTGAAAATGAAAAGAATCACCTGGGAGGAGTAGGGAACTGGGTTTACACTGGATAAGAGACAAAAGAAAGAATGGCTAGGCTGAGGGTGGGAGAGGTTAGGTGTATTCACCAGAAAAGTTGTTTTGCATAACAAGCAAAAGTCCAGAAAGAAAGTTTGGGGAATCTCTGGAGGGGAGATAACAAAATAATCAGAGACTAGAGAACCAAGTCTGGGTCACCTCAGTTTGATTCAAAGGTGTTAAGAGCTTTCCAAACCTTAGAATGATAAATAAATGCTGGCTCTTATTATTATCCCCCCATAACTCAACTCATCCAGTTCCATGGATTTAACAACTTTGCCTACTCAGATCCAGCACAGTCTCTTACCTCCAAGATTCAATCTCTAAACAATTGCTTGCTTCCAAGGCTTTTTAAATTAGATGTCCAGGAGATATCCTAAACATGTCTAAGATGGAACTCCTCTTTTCCCCAAATCCTACCTTTTTCTGACTGTTGCTGAAAAAATGTAGCCAGCTAAAGTTTTCACAGCTTTGAGCAAATCTGAAAGAAGTCACTTAAAGATTTGTTTAGGTATTGCTATGGTTACAAGAAGCTAAAGGAGAGAGAAATTAGCAGCAACAACCTCCAAGAGAAGGTAAGCAGTAAGGAAAGATGCAGAAACATAAGAGTTAATTTAGTGGATGGCTCTCCCAAAGATTGAGCAGTCTTCCCAAAGGAAGACAGTTCAGCTGAAAGATGAGCTTTTAGAGTCAGAAAGATGAAGTAATTAGGGATGCCTAGAAGGGAGAGAGTTAAACTAAGAGGGGGGAGGAGGTAATTAGGTAAAGAGAGGATGGGGACAGTAACTCAAAGACTTAATCCTTTCAAGTCAGGTCTGGGATCTCTTGTTTTGTTGATAAAGGCTTATCTTGTGCTTGGGGAGAGGGATTTACCAAGTGCTTGACTGGTAGATGCAAGGTACTTTACTAAAAAGTTTTCTGACTTCTCTTTAGTTTAGACTATGGGATGGGGTTCAATGATAAAGTAAGGCCAGCTCAAAGGTTAACTATTTGACCTGGGCAGTGAAGAGAGAACAGATGAGTTACATAATATAGTTCCCTACCACAGGATCTTTCCTATTATTACCAAAGGCACCACCATTCTATCAGTGTCTCCCTCCTGCACTCCTCATTCTTTCTTATTTGATATATCCAAGCAGAAATCTTACCAATTTATAGCTTCACATTTCTCTCCACTCATAGATAAGACCTTACTTTATAGTTTCTCGACCAGTTAAGAGTAAGAGCCTCCTAATAGGTCTTGTGACAAGCCTATTGCTACTCCAAGCCCTTCTTAACAATGTAAGAAACATCTTTTTCCTACACAAATGAATTTCCCTTAAATACAGATCTGATCTAGTGACTTTCCTACTCAATCTCTTCAATGATTTTTCCATCACCTCTAGCATAAAATTAAACTCTTTTGTTTATTTTTAAAAACCCTACACAGATTTGCCATGCCCTTTCACTTAACTCTCAAATGGTGTTCTAAGAAGCTATGGCATAAAATATTTCAGCTTAACCAAAAGAAAGAATCCCAGATCTTACCTAAGGGAAAATTGGGCAAAGTCTCTACTGAAGGAAACTACATGATCAATGTCAGCTCCTCTATATTTTAGCTTCTCAATCTTTCTCTTCAGGTGATGCAGGGAATTAAATGGGCATGGGAAATAACTGTAATTGGAAACAAATTTTGCAATCTTTTTGCACTGTTGAAATCCTGTAATCTTACTGATCCTTTTAGCCTCTACACTGTTAGAACACTTTCTCTTGACATTTACTTGACCTTGATGCTGGGATTTTGGGGTAACCGAGAATGAGGGTTACTGAAAGATGAAGGAATTCACAACTCTCAGGTTTTAAAACTGCTCAGGATTTTATTATAAAATTATTACTAAGCAAACAGGTTAAAACTTTTTCCTCCTCCAGAAGGATCAACAAGCACTTTAGGACAGAGTGAATAACAAAAGGCTAGGCTTAGTTCTTGGTAGACAGAGAGCCCCAGTCAGGTGGCATGGAGGCTCATGGTGAACCACCAAGGCCTAGCAAGGGAGCACATGGCCTAGGAAGGAAAGAAATGCAGACATCCTAGAGAGTCAAAGACAGTCAAGAAGAAGCAAAAAGGGGCAATGCTTCCCCTTAAATACACTTTTGTAGTAGGTTAGACAAGGTAGGGTGCTTAGGGGAAGTGGTTTAGTACCTGGGCCAGGTAATCTCCAGTGGAAAGCAATATACTGGTCCTCCTGTTTCAAAGTGACCTCTAAGTTCAACATATCATTTTCTGTCACACTAGCTTCAGTGGGCACTGAGGGCAAAGGGGGGAATTTTGATGATAAATCCCAGAGAATAAAACTTCATGTCTTATCTATATTTTTTCTGTTGTTATTTTAACCCTATATTTTTAAGGTTCTTTTCATTTTAGGGTCCACAATTTTTGGTGCCACAGATACTTCTAGACACATGATTCAGAAGGAAATAAACTTTTCCTTCTGACACCACCACCACAAGAAAGGATCCCTAGGAAGCCACGACAGATTAAGAGTTAATATTCCTAGTGAAGTCCTCTCAGGGTTAAAAATCGTTAAAACAAAGACAGACTATTACCCTTAGACTATTCTTAGAAGAGGGTGAGAGGCTTTGCATTCCCAGTCAGACACCCTCCAGAACAGTGTATTATTTCCAGAAAGATCTTGCATTAATTCTGTTAGGGAGGGAAACAGTGGAATACTTCCAGAGAAGAGACCTTGCAGTCTTAGCCACCTATTTGATAATGGACTGTGAGAACAGTAGCCTGCCTTCTCTTTGTTTGATAAGTGCTAAACTAAGAAGACCTTGCATACTCAGATATTAACAGAAGGTCATTAGAAATCTTCTGATACCCTTGCCATCTGGATGGTGAGGTGATATTTTATGAAAACCTTTTATTCTTCTCTTTGTTGCTGGGTAGATTTTTCGAGTAAAGATTGTAACTCTGAAAACCTTGACCAATCAGGTTGGACGAGAGGGGGGGAATCATGCTAGGCCATATAATCTTGCTTGACTGGCACCTTGGGGCAGCTCCTTGATCTTCACTACTTTTGGGAGACTTGGGGGTGCCCTTTTCTCCAGGGAAGTCAAAATAAACTTTCCTTTTTGCACAGAGGAGTCTCTATATTTTTTAAATTTATTTTTATTAAAGATATCCCACACACTTTCAAGTGGCAAAGCACCTGGTGCTGATTCTATCCCAGCCGAGATCTACAAGGGGGGGTGGGGGGGTGTCCATGGCTCATCCAAAAGGTGATTATATACATGAAGAGGTCATCTCCCAAGAATTCAAGGATGCCTCCATTGTCCATCTCTATAAAAATAAAGGGAATAGATTGTCCTGTGACAATCGCAGGGGTATTTCTCTTTTAGGACTGGGTAGGGAAGATAGTTGTGAGGAATGTAGGGTGTTGGTCTTCACGGGGTGTGGAGGGGGACCTCTTTGAAATATATTACAAAGGGGGAATGGCCCCAGTCAATCACAAAACTGGGAGTTCTAATCCCATTCCAAAAATGACAAACTCTATTAGAATAACCAAGTCTTGACCTTTTCCTTTGCATATGCTCAAAGACATCTATCTATTCTTGCTCATTAGGGTGGAAATATATAGGAACCATTGTATCAATTTAGATTTGTGACCCCAGCCTATGGTTGGCATGAAGGAGCAGGAACAAAGTCTTTCCAAGTGCATGAAAGCGCTTGTATGTTGGCATTTCCCCGCCCCTCTCTCCTGCCATGAAAGAGGTGTGCCATTTTTTTAAAGACATTTTAAAAACCATTTTTATCACTCCAAAGGCAAATTCAAATTCTTAGACTAGCTGTGTGAGATTAGGCGAGTCACTTAAATGCTGCCTGCCTCAGTTTCCCCATCGGTACAATGGGGATAATAAATAGCACCTTCAGAGTTGCCGTGAGAATAAAAATGAGATGTTTTAAGCGCTTTCGTTATATAAACGCTTAATATGATTATGAAAAGTTGGAAAAAATACTCAAATAATGACGGGATGAAAAAGCCCCACTTTCCCGGCGGTCTAAGCCTCCGGGTGGGGGCGGGGTGGGGGCGCAGCGCGCTAGGGAAGCTGTCGCGAGACGAGACCTCCGGGCTCAGCCTTCCCGCCCTTGGGAGCCCGCCCCCGAGTTTCCGCAGCCGGCTCCCGCGGAGGACCCGCATCTCCTGTTGGCGTGAGTAAACGCTCCCTGTCTTTCCGCCGCCCTCGTCTCCGTCCGGAGGGGCGCCCGGCGCCGACACTGATGGCGCCCCACAGCCTCGGGGGCCCCCGCGTTCACTCTGCCCAGCCCCCACGTGCGCCGCCACGCTGCTTCTGCTCAGTGCGCGGGCGCAGCCCCCTCGGCCACGGATGCGCTTCCAACTTCCGCCCGAATCTGGCGCCAAAGGACTGGGAGCATCCCGGGCGAGACCTTTGTACCTCGGAGGCCTCGGCCTGGTAAAAGATGACAAGCCCGAGGGAGGGCGCGGGCGCAGCCGGGCCCGGGGAGGCTCCTGCAACAGGCGGCCTAACAGGCCCTCCCACAGTGTTTGGGGAAGGCCCGAGAGTGACATGCACAGTTTGGGCTGCAGATGTAGTGCCCAACGGTGATGGCACCGAAAAGATAGTGATGTAAGGAGAGAATAGCACCTTCCTGCCCAGGGTGGGTGGTGGCAGTAAACTGAGGGAGCATTCAGAAAAGCTCTTTGCAAATGTTAAAAGCCTATGAATGGGGGGGGGCAGCTAGGTGGCACAGTGGATGGGGCACCGACCCTGGAGTCAGAAGGACCTGACTTCAAATGTGACCTCAGGCACTTAAAAAATGACTTAGCTGTGTGGCCTTGGTTAAGTCACTCAACCCCACTGCCTTGCAGAAAACAAAAAAAAAGTATGAATTTCAACAATTACCATGAACTAGTTTTAGGTATTAAAAAAGGCACAGAAAACTTTTAAGTGGAAGAGTGATTATGAGCTCCAATTGGGCTTTGTGAAAAATCAGAAATGATCTGTTGAAATGAGATCATTCTTCCCTAGATTCCCAGCAGTGGGCTGTTGTCCCAGAACCAATCTATCCTAAATTTGGAAGTTAGTTTCTATATAGTTAGCTATATAGCAAATTCACTCCTCAGACCTAGAGAGAATATGTTGTTTCTCAAGAGAGGGAATACTACCACTAGAGGATAGATAACAAATTTAGCCTTGGAAGCATTTTTCATGGGTCATGGGGTCCAACCTCTCAAATTGGAGCATATTGGTGGATTAAGTGGCTTGCCCAAGATCACAATGGTAGAAAATTATACACCTAAGATTCAAATCCTTGTCTTCTAACTCCAAATCCTGTGTTCTTATCATCACATTCCTATAGTATCTCTTCTAGCACTAAAAAAAAACAAAACAGTGGGAGATGCAAACTATTACAAGACAAAGTTTATTGATCTTTTGTTTAATGACACTAATTGCCAAAAAGTAATCTTTCTCTACCATTCTCCCTTCAGAACCAATTTTTTCTTTTTAGGTTTTTGCAAGGCAAACCAGGTTAAGTGGCTTGCCCAAGGCCACACAGCTAGGTGATTATTAAGTGTCTGAGGCCAGTTTTGAACTCAGGTACTCCTGACTCCAGGGCCAGTGCTCTATCCACTGCACCACCTAGCCTCCCCCAGAACCAATTCTTGAAACAAAAAAGGGAGGAAAAATGTCAGGAAAATTAACTATCTTAGTAGCCAATTCTGAAAGGGTATGCAGTGTTCCACATTGACAGTTTTCTTCTGTCCTCTAAGAGCTTAGTTTTATTGAAGAAGTGAAAAACACATGAAAAGTTACTGTAGTGGAAAGAACCTTGGTTTGGAGTTTAAATCTTGACTTTGCCACCTAACTACTAGTGGGATCTTTCACAAGTGATTTCCTTATTATTAAAATGGAGTGAGTGGGGAGATAGCTTAGTTGCCCTCTTAAGTAGATTCCTTCTAGTTCAAGGTCTTTGATCCAAAAAAGTAGTGTTAATGATGTTTGTCCTTCATTCTTTTTTTTTTTTTTTTTTTTTTTTTTAGGTTTTTGCCAGGCAGTGGGGTTAAGTGGCTTGCCCAAGGCCACACAGCTAGGTAATTATTAAGTGTCTGAGACTGGATTTGAATTCAGGTACTCCTGACTCCAGGGCCAGTGCTCTATCCACTGTGCCACTTAGCTGCCCTAATAAATGCTTAATAAGTGTTACAGGCATTTGATGCTATTCAAGTTCATAAAATGAAGATATTCAATGACTGGTTTTGGGGTGATCAGCAGAAGATGGTATTGAAACTGGGACTTTGAAGGATAGAATAGGATTTGGGGAGAAGATGCCCTTCTACATGGGAACAACTGTACCAAAAAGGAGTGGGAAACAACAGGCAAGCAGAAATTGGAGAGCCGGTGAAAGTCTTTGAGCCAGACTTCAGTCTTGAAAGCATGGAAGCTTTACCCCTAGCAGCTCTGTTTTTCAAGTTGTTTCTCCCTTGCCTTTCTCTTTTCCCAAAAGCATTTAATAGGATGGACTTAAGTTGGAGATGGGTGGAAAAGGGATCTTGCTCCTCAAACCTTAAAAGTCTAAAATAGCTACTCCTACTCTGTCCCCTGAGCATCTATTGTTTTTTGTTGTTGTTGTTTTTGTTTTTTAGGTTTTTGCAAGGCAAATGGGGTTAAGTGGCTTGCCCAAGGCCACACAGCTAGGTGATTATTAAGTGTCTGAGGTCAGATTTGAACTCAGGTACTCCTGACTCCAGGACTGGTGTTTTATCCACTATGCCACCTAACCACCCTTGAGCATCTATTGTAATGCTCTTTCAACCTGTCTCTCTTGAAACTTTTTCTTGAGGAACTTGATGTTCAGTTTTTAAAAGAAGTCATTGGGGGGGGGGGGGCTGGATGGCCCAGTGGAGATCGCACCAGTCTCGGAGTCAGGAGGACCTAAGTTCAACTTCAACCTCAGACACTTAATACTTACATAGCTGTGTAACCCTGAGCAAGTCACTTAGCCCCATTACCTTGCAAAAAACAAACAAACAAAAAGTTATAATGGAGGGAAATACGTTTTGTACAATTTTTGCTTTGTTACAGATTTTCAGGTATATCTATGCAGCTGTCCCAGGTGCTTCGATTCTATGTCCATTCTTCTGGTCATGAGGGAGCAGCCTCCGGGCACACCAAGAGGAAACTCAAGGAGAAGCTGACCACCCTACAGGATATAGAGACAGAGCTATGTTATAATGTGAACTGGACAGGTAAAGGATCTAGATGCTTGCCTGGATTGTTAGGGAGGAGGATCTGAGTCAGGATGAGAACCATAGATTTAGAATCTGAAGAAATCTTAAAGATCATCTAATCCACCCCTCTCATTTTACAGATAAAAAACCAGAGAGTGATTCAAGACAAACAGGGAGAAAGTTGTAGAACTGAGACTTGAACCTAAATACACAGATGGTTGAAAAGAAATCATCCTATGACTGTTAAAAGCATCATACATATATATATATATATATATATATTCTTGCTCTGATTCTGAAGAGATCCAACCATACCAATACACAGTCCAGTTAAAAACAGATTCTGTGGCTTTTAAAAAAACATTTTGGGGTGGCTAGGTGGCGTAGTGGATAAAACACCAGCCCGGGAGTCAGGAGTACCTGAGTTCAAACCGGGTCTCAGACACTTAATAATCACCTAGCTGTGTGGCCTTGGGCAAGCCACTTAACCCCATTTGCCTTGCAAAAACCTAAAAAAAAAAAATACACACACACACACACACACACACACACACACACACACACACACACATTTTTGCAAGCATTTATTATCTCTCCCTTCTTGACTCCTTCTATTGAACAACAATTCATTTGGAAGAATAGCAAAAGAATTAAAGAAAAAAATGTAAAGAGAAGAAGTTTCAAAATACCAGATCTTGAACTTATATTATATGGCAGTAATTATCAAAACTATCTGGTTCTGACTTAGAAATGGGAAAGTGAATGAGTGAAATGGAATAGACATACAGTATACAGTAGAAATGATTATAGTAACTTTGTATTGGACAAATATAAAGATTTAAGCTTTTGGGATAAGAATTCACAATAGAGTAAAAATTGTTGGGAAAACTGGGAAGCAGAATAGCACAAATTGAGTATAAACCAATCTTCTACACCACTAACCAAGATAAGGTCAGGATGGATACATGACCTGGACATAAAGGGAGATATCTTAACTAAATTAGAAAAATATGGAGCATATTACCTATTAGACTTATGGATAGGAGAACTTATGAACAAACAAGATAGCATTTGTGAGATGTAAAACGGATAATTTTGATTACATTAAATTTAAAAGGGTTTGCACAAATAAAACCTTTGTAACAAGATTAGAAGCTAAGAAGAAAATTTGGGGAAAAATTTTATAGTCAGTTTCTCAGATAAAGTTCTCCTAGTTCCAATATAAAGAGAACTTTATCAGATTTATAAGAATATGAACATTCCCCTATTGATAAATGGTCAAGGGGCGGCTAGGTGGCACAGTGGATAAAGCACTGGCCCTGGAGTCAGGAGTACCTGGGTTCAAATCCGATCTCAGACACTTAATAATTACCTAGCTGTGTGGCCTTGGGCAAGCCACTTAACCCCATTTGCCTTGCAAAAACCTAAAAAAAAAATGAGAATAAGGATAAATGGTCAAAAACAGGCAGTTTTTGGATGAATATATAGTCATATGAAACTAAAAAAAAATGAAAATAAAAAAGCTCTAAATCATAGTGATTAGAGAAATGCAAATTAAAATAACTTTGAGATATTACATACCTATCAGATTAGCTAAAATGATAGAAGGGGAAAATGAGATGTTGGATGGAATGTCACTGAAATTGTGTACATTGTTCTCTTGGCACTGTTCACTTCACTCAGCATCAGTTCATGCAAGTCTTTCTAGAGCTCTCTAAAGTTCAGCCACTCATAATTTCTTACAGAACAATAGTACTCTATAACGTATACCATATCTTCTTCAGCCATTCCCAAACTGATGGGGTATCACCTCAGTTTCCAATTGTTTGTTACTATAAAAAGCTGCTAAAAATATTTTTGAACATGTGGAAGTTTCCACATTTTTTATGGTATCTTTGGGATATAGACCTAGTACTGGTATTGCTGAATCAAAGGATATGCACAGTTTTATTGTCTGGGACATAGTTCCAAATTATTCTCCAGAATGGTTGGATCAGTTCACAACTCCATCATTAGTGTTTCAGTTTTCCCATATCCTCTCCAACATTGATCATCATTTTTTTCCATCTTAGCCAATCTGAAAGGTGTGAGGTGGTACCTCAGAGTTGATTTAATTTCCTTTTTTCTAATCAAAAGAGCATCTTTTCATGTGACTACAAATAGCTTAAATTTCTTCATTTGAAACCTGCCTGTCCACTTCCTTTGGTCATTTATCAATTGGAGAATGACTTGCAATCTTATAAATTTGATTCAGTTCTCTATTTTTAGAAATGTGTCCTTTACCAGAAATACTAGCTGTGGGGGTGGCTAGGTGGCATGGTGGATAGAGCACCAGCCCCGGAGTCAGGAGTACCTGAGTTCAAATTCGCTCTCAGACACTTAATAATTACCTAGCTGTGTGGCCTTGGGCAAGCCACTTATCCCCATTTGCCTTGCAAAAACCTAAAAAAAAAAATACTAGCTGTGAAGATTGTTTTCTAGCGTTTTGCATTCCTTCTAATCTTTACCACATAGTTTTATTTGTGCAAAATGAAGCTATTAATAGGCTATATACCATGATCAGGTCGTGTTTATACCAGGTATGCAGGATTGGTTCCATATTAAGAAAACAACATAATTGACCATATTAATAATAAAATTAACAGAAATCATATGATTACTTCAATATATACTGGAAAAGCCTTTGACAAAATACAATACTCAGTTCTATTAAAAACACTAGAGAACATGGGAATAAACAGTTTTATTTAAAATGATAAACAGTATCCATCTAAAGCCATCAACAAGCATTATATGTAATGGGAATAAACTAGCAGCATTTCTAGTAAGATCAGGAATTAAATAAGGATGCCTGTTAAAACCACTATTATCCAATATTGTATGAAAAATGTTAGCTTTCTCAGAAGAAAATGAAATTGAAGGAATTAGAATAGGCATTGAGGAAACAAAATTTTCACGCTTTTATAGATGATATGATAATATACTTAGAAAACCCTAGAAAATCAACTAAAAACTACTTGGTATTCAAAATCTTAAAAAAAGTAATTGAAAAAAATGGTATTAAAAAAATGTTTTCTTGGTGGACAAGGTAGGAGTGGGGGATTTTTAAGTCCATATATTCAACTATATTTCTTTCTACAAGTTAAAATACAACTTGATTTCAACCTTTTTATGTTTTAAAATTTAACAAAATTCTTACTATTAAGAATTAAGTAATAAAAATTGGATATTATAATGTTGCGTGTATTGAGGAAGTGCCAGGGACTAAAGGAAAGGAAGTCTACCTGAGGATACTATATTTTCTTTTTTACTTCTTCCACAGCAGAGTTCCTTCCAAATCCCCAGGAGACGAAGAAGCTGGAGTGGTTGTTTGGATGTCCTTTGGAATCAGATGATGTGGCAAGGGAGCCTTGGCTTTTGCCAGGCCCCAATGATTTACTGCTTGAGGTGGGACCCAGGTGAGTTTAGCCCTTATACTGTAAATTATCCTTCCCTCTTCCATTTCTCCTTCACTTTGCTTTTGCTACTTCTACTTCTTGGGATATTTTTTATGTCTCTCTCTCTCTCTCTCTCTTTCTCTCTCTCTCTTTTAGATTTTTGTAAGGCAAATTGGGGTTAAGTGGCTTGCCCAAGGCCACACAGCTAGGTAATTATTAAGTGTCTGAGACCGGATTTGAACTCAGGTACTCCTGACTCCAGGGCCGGTGCTTTATCCACTGCGCCACCTAGCCACCCCTATCTGTCTCTTTTCTTCCATTCTCTACCTACACTGCCCCCCCACTAGGAATATATTCAACCTTTTCCTATTCTACCATCAATCATCCTTTAAATTTTTAGGGAAGAAATTAGGAAGGAAAACTAATAACAATTTCTATGAGTTCCCAGAGATGTTGACTTGCATTGATTCTAGGCTAGTCTTTCATCAGTCTTTCAGAAATGGTGAGCCAGGAGTAGTTAGAGAATATGTACAAGGTGTAGTTGTAGGCACTGAGAATATAATGATAAAAATGAAACAAATTCTGTTTTCAAAGGCATGGTCTTGCATAATTGGAATACAACTTGTACCAACATTGAAGACTCTTACCTAGGTATATTTCACACATCATTATTGGGGTCATCAGAAGATGTTTTCTGAGCACTATGATAGCTGAAATCATTTGTGCTTTTTGTTTTATAAAGTCCTTTACCCTTGTTAGCTGACGATTCTAATAAAAATATCCACATTTTAAAGATGAGGAAGTTGAGAAGTTAAATGATGTTTCCAACTAATAAATGGTAACTGTAGGAATCTTGTTTATAATCCAGATCTTATCAAAAGTCTATAGTTTCTCAGAAGTAAGCTATGATCAGGTATCATGTAAATGTTCCATCTCAGACTTTAGGTCTTCTGATGGGAACATTAATTTGTCAATAGAATCCAGTATTTACTATGTACCAGAAACTGCCCTTAAGTGCTAAGGATTTAAAGACAAAAGTCCTGTCCTTCCTTATCCAGGGAAGCACATGTGTATGTGTATAAAATATCAAACTAAAGTAGTGAAAGTGATATACATTGTGATACACAGATAGTGAAGTGATACATAGATAGTGATATATTCAATTACATAACTATTCAATTTAACGTTAATAGAAGAGAAGTGGTCTATGTGGAATCTAAAATAAAAGAAACCGAATTAAAATATTATCAATAGACTCTAACACTGGATACTTTAGCTCTAATGAAAGAAGTTCTAGACAGAAGCATTTTTAAGATCCCAGCATTGTTTGTTAGACTTAACTGTTATTAATATCCAAGTCTCTTTTCTATGGTTCTGTATTTACTATACAGCCCTCTGATCTGTGATTCCAAGTGACCTGTCTATCTAGAGGGAAAGGTTCTCCATACCATTTGGGATGAATGAAATAGCATTCCAGTTTATGCATAATTTCCTTATCAGTTTGGTTAGCATGGGTTGGGTTTTCATTATATAATCATGTCTGGTGTACTGACAAAATAAAGTGTTTTACCTGAGGTGATAAGGATTCTTCTAGCTATGAGACATCTGGTCTGAGCTAATAGAATAATTTCTGTCAGTGATGTTTAGCCACAGCAAAGAGGTGCAAAGTGAAATATTTGTGTAGTTGTAGGCTGAGGGTTCAGAGAGGAGTTAAAAAGTGAATAATGGCTTATATAAAGTGATCAGTATCTCAGCTCATGAGAGCCTGTAGACAAGTCCCCTCAGGAACATTCTAATCAGGGATGTCTCTGGAACAATTCTGAATTAAAGTTTTTTGTTGTTCAGTCATATATGACTCTTTGTTACTCCATTTGGGATTTTCTTGGCAAAGATACCATAGTGGATGGTTTAATGCAGTTTCCTGGTTAAAGGATGGCCATTTGAGAAAAGGGGGATAGGGATAGTCCCTCTTTGTTTCATATTCCTACCCCTCTTGATAATCTCTGCTCCTAAATAATTTTTTGTGATTTTTTTTTTTGATGTATGATTTTTAAGTCAGCTTATTTTAGACTTTGACTCACAGAATCATGGGAACTATCCAGTTTGAAACAAGGGAGGATGAACTTTGGTTTTGAGGCAGATCAGATTATATTTGTGAATTTTTAGTCCTAGATAGATTTACATGGGGAATTTAACTGTAGTATAAATGTCTGAAGTATAGTATGGTGGTGCTTGAATAAACTGAAGGTAGTGATGACAAAAGCCAGAAAATTGTCATGTTGGCATGCAAAGGTAAAGCATCCTTCCTAGAAAGGTCCTAGATCATGATCATGGAAACCCAGAGATATTTGACCCTCAATGCTGCTTCATTGTCTTTTCTGTCTTTTTTTTTAAGAGTTTTTTTTTTTTAGGTTTTTACAAGGCAAATGGGGTAAAGTGGCTTGCCCAAGGCCACACAACCAGGTAATTAAGTATCTGAGGCCGGATTTGAACTCAGGTACTCCTGACCCCAGGGTCAGTGCTCTATCCACTGTGCCACCTAGCCGCCCCTTATTGTCTTTTCTCAACTTCTCTCAGGTTGAACTTTTCTAGTCCAACTTCTACCAACATTGTATCCGTGTGTTGGGCAGCAGGACTGAGGGCTGTGGATCGTGTGGAGATAACTCGACGCTACCGGCTCACTGTAAGAAAATAATGACTTTGGACAAAGTACTAGAGTTTGATGAATTTGGGGAGGAGAATTATGAAGATAAGATAAAGAAATTGAAATAATTTGATGTGGCAGGGAGAAAGCCTGGCATGAAGGAGTTGAAGGGAGAGGGTACAACTCTGCTATTTCTCTTCCTTTCTGACTATCTCTTGGTCTCTGGCTGTGTGTCTTTTTCTATTTCCCCACTCTTTGTTTTGTTTTTATTTTTTAAAATTTAATTTTTTTGGTTACATTTTAAATTCTAAACTGTCTAAACATATGTGTGTGTATGGTTATATGCATATAAGTAAAGTCATACTATGCATAATTCTATCAATTTTTTCTCTATAGGTTGATAGCATCTTCATTGATTCTTTGTAATTGATTTGAGTATTTATAATACTCAGAATAACTTAGTTATTCATGGTTATTCTTCCAACAATATTTCTGTTGCTGTATCCAAGTTCTCTTGGTTCTCCTCATCATATTTTTCATCATTTCATGCACGTATTTCCATGTTTTTCTAAAATCATCCTGCTGAACATTTCTTACAGAACAGCATGTTCTATCACAATCATATCACAATTTGTTTAGCCATTCCTTAGTTGACAGGCATCCCCTCAAATTTCCAGTTTTTTTGGTACCACAAAGAGAACTGCTGTAAATATTTTAGAACACATAAGGTTCTTTTCCTTTTTCCCTAATCACCTTAGGAAACTTACCTAATAGTGATATTGCTAGGTCAGGGGGTATACGCAGTTTTACAACTCTTTGGGGTTAATTCTAGATTGCTCTCCAAAATGGTTGGATCAGTTCATAGTTCCACCAACAGTGTATTCGTGTCCCAATTTTTCCAACATATGTCATTTTCCCCATCTATCATTTTAGCCAATCTGATGTCTGTGAGAAGATCTCTCATAATTGTTTAAATTTTCATTTCTCTAATCAATAATGATTTACAGCATTTCTTCTTATGACTGTATATAGCTTTGATTTATTCATCCAAAAGCTCCCTGTTCATATCCTTTGACCATTTATCAGTAGAGGAATGTTCATAATATTATAAATTTGATAAAGTTCTCAGTGTATTTGAAGTATGAGACCTTATCTGAGAAACTGCATAATTTTTCCTCCAATTGTCTTCATTGTTTCTAATCTTGCTTACAGTGGTTTTATTTGTGCTAATTCTTTTTAATGTAATAAAAATTATCCATTTTACATCTCTCAATACTCTCTCATTTCTTCATAAATTCTTCTCCTATTCATAAGTCTGAAAGTTATTATGTTCCATGTTCTTCTTACCCCTCTCATTTTTTATCCTTTAATCTCTTTGGTTCTCCCTTCAGTTTACCTCTGCCCCCTCAGCTAAGGAGAAAGCTATTGCTTTAGCTGCTATCCACGATCAGATGACAGAGCAATACTTTCCTAGGCCTATCCAGAGCTTCTCTACAGGGAGTCCTCCTGCCTCTTGTAATGGTCTCATTGACATCCTGACTGAGGGAAGAACTGCTCTGGAGAAGGCCAATAAAGAGCTAGGTTTGTATCCTGGGTGGGACCTGGGCATAGGGAAGAGCCAGGAATATCAGTGGGGAGCAGGGAGAGGAGAATGAATGGGCAGGATGGTTTGTTTTCCTGGGTTAGCAGTCTGTCATCCAATCCTTAGGTTTGGCCATGGACTCCTGGGACTTGGACTTTTATACCCGTTGCTTTCAGGAGCTGAAACGTAACCCCAGCACAGTGGAGACCTTTGACTTGGCTCAGTCCAATAGGTGAAATGAATTGGGACACTTGTAGTTTATAGTAAAAACTGGGGTTTGGGTTTCTTCTTTTGATGTTTTGTATTGTGGCTTCATTTCTAAGTTCTTGGTGTTAAGGGACTATGATCTCAGAGATAAAACTTCTATGAGATAACCCCTCTCAGTTTATACTAATGGTGAATCCTCCAGGAGAACCCAGATAAGAATGGCATTCTCTGACAAAGGATGGATGAGGAGCTCTCTTTACCAGTAGGGAATAACCTTATCAAAAATGTATTCTTCAGTATAAATATTGAAGGAGTAAATTGGGGATTGGGGTTGGTGCTAGTGAAGATTTTATATATATATATATTCCAAAATAACCAAAAAAATCCCAAAATATGTATAGTGTTTAACCCGTTTTATAATTGGTTTGGATGATGGGATGTGTCAAATTTCGGGTTTGAAATAGAGACCTCATTACAGATCTGAACTGAAAAGATGTGGCAAGTTGTGCAGATTCCTCCTTCCCAATATAATTACTTCCATGTTCTCTTCCTCTAGTGAACATAGCCGACATTGGTTCTTCAAAGGTCGACTTTGGGTTGATGGGCAAGAGCTGGAACACTCATTATTTGATGCCATAATGAGTACACAAGCAACCTCTAACCCCAACAATGTCATTAAATTTTGTGACAACAGCAGGTAAGGACCCAGATGGGGAACCAGGAGTTCCAGCTTAATCCCATGAGACTGAGGGTTAAAGCATGTGGACCCATGACCCTTGATCCAGCACTGAAATAAGGGCTGTGCCTGTATTGTCAGTGCTATCCAGGGCCAAGAAGTACAATCCCTGTGCCCAGAGGACCCTTCCAAGCCCAGCCGTTTTCAGAAGCAGACAGGAATGAGACACGTCATCTTCACAGCAGAGACTCACAATTTTCCCACTGGTAAGCTAGTAGTCAGGGTGTGGAAAACCTTGGGATGTGGGATTCTGAATCCATGAGACAGAAGTAGGAATTGGGAGGATTGTGGTTTGGGGATATATTATTTCCCTAAAGGGAGTGAAAACTGTATACAGAGAGGAGAAGAGAAACTGGGAAACCAGATTCAGAATTCCCTGAAAGGTCTTGGAAAGATTTGTCTATTACTGTGCTGCTCTCTGTATCTTCTCTTCGTCTTTTCCATGCTTTAGGTGTTGCTCCTTTCAGTGGTGCTACCACAGGAACTGGGGGCCGAATTCGAGACGTACAGTGTACAGGCCAAGGGGCCCATGTTGTGGCTGGCACTGCAGGCTATTGCTTTGGCAATCTACATATCCCAGGTGTCTTTCAGATAAAAGTCCCCTTATTATACTTAATACATTCTTTATCCTAGGGGATAATGGGGATGTTCCATTTCCTTTAGCAGAAGGGATTGAATGGCTTGGTGCCTACCAGTCTTCATGTAGTGGCTGTATAGTAGATGGACTTTTAGTTGCTTGTGGTACTTATTCCATAGGGGGTGTCAAAGTATATAATAATGACTAAGCTTTTACAACTATTCCTGGTCAAAGGTCAGTTTTTCTTAGATTGAAATAAATCTTCCTTAAAATTTAAAAGGAAGATTTGTCAGGTACTCTCCTTATAATTTGAAAGGAGTACTTGCCCTGCCCTCCTGGTACTTAAACTAAAAAAAAAGAATTGTATCTCCCCCTCACAAAATAGCATTGTAGAGGGGTGATTCTCTTGGGTATCAAATAATAGAATGTCTCCAGGGAAAGTTTAAGGTTTTGGTTACTCTTGTTAAGTATATCCCGTTACCCTCTCTTTGTTGTTTTATAAGTTTTCTGATCTCCCTAAGTGTGGTGTAATCTTTACTAGAATGACCTCTACTTATTGGTTAATGATAAATTCCAGAGAAAACTTAATTTCTTACTTATTTTCTGTTTCATTTTAACCCTATATATTTTTTAATTTTTTAAAATTTATTTATTTAGCATGTAATTTTTTCCATTTACATATATTTTTTAAACTTTTTAGAGTTTCAAATTCTCTCCCTCCCTCCACAACCCATTGAGAAAACAAGTAATTTGATATAAGTTATAAATGTCCAGTCAGGCAAAACATTTCCATAATAGTCATGTTGTGAAAGAAATAGACTGTCCCCCTCCAAAAAAAACAAAAACCCTAAAAAAAGGTATGTTTCAATTATCAACTCTTTCCCTGGGGATGGATAGCACTCTTCTTTATCAGTTCATTAGTGTTATATCGATTAATCCTATATTTTTAACATTTTGTTTTTAAGGCAACTATATTTTAAAATTTTGGTTTTTAAGATTAAAAATAAATAATATAGTTTGGTAATACAGGGTGTCCCAAAAGTCTCAGTGCAGTTTTAAGCTATCAAATAGGAAGTTATTATTTTATTTCATAGTATGTACTAATGTTAAAAGTTTTAATAATTTAAGATTGTACTAAGTCTTTGGGTTCACCTTGAATTACATTGACAGCCTTTGGCCCAAAGCCATATTAATACTCATAATGAGAAAACTGTAGTTTGCAATTCCTTTCCAAATGTACTTTCTTAGCATAATACTGCTGGAGACATTGGGATGAAGCTTAGGGGTCAGCAGTATAGTTGATGCCCCTATACTTTTCCTATTCTCTGATTGAAGAGAAGTGACCCATAGAGTACAAATGGTCTGAGATATAGTGGTGCATCTTGCTGACCCAGCTGTGAACATATAACAGAAAACCTGCCCAATCTCACTAGTATCTTCTCTTCCTTGTAACCCTCCCAGGTTATAATTTACCTTGGGAAGATCCAAACTTCCAGTATCCAAGTAATTTTGCCCATCCTCTTGAAGTTGCAATTGAAGCAAGTAATGGGGCATCTGACTATGGAAACAAGTTCGGAGAACCAGTGCTGGCAGGTAAGGCTGATGAACAGGGTTCCTATTTATCATCTGGGCCCCTCAGATAAATAGAGGGTAAGTGAGAGTTAGACACTTAGGTCTTGATGGGAAGAGCCAATGTCTAAGAGGACTGATTACTTCAGGTGGTCATAGCCAAAATTTATATGGTACATTAAGATTCACAGTGTATTATCCATACTTTTTTTTTATCCTCATAGTTCAGGTGTTAGAATAAATTATCCCCATTTTACAGCTGAGGGAAGACCCTTAGCAAGGTAAAATGACTTGTCCCTGAAGTACCTAGCTAAAAAGTAGTTGGAGAAAGAAATGAAGCCTCAGCCTTACAGTTTCAGCTGTGGGCTCAACATTGGGACTACTGAGGACTGTGGAAGTTTGTCAGTCTTTATTCTCCCCTGGATTTATCATATCTTCTCTCCAGGCTTTGCCCGATCCCTGGGACTCTGTCTCCCAAATGGGCAGCGGCGGGAATGGATCAAGCCAATCATGTTTACAGGTGGTATTGGATCCATAGATGCCAAGCATGTAAAGAAAGAAGCCCCTGAACCAGGTAAGATCCTTAGAATATAGATCTTAGGGAAGAAAAGAATCCATCTCTCCAGTTAGCTTCCTGACTCCTAATTGAATCTAAATCTTTTTCAAAGTCAGGGATAATTCTCTCCTCTTACTCAGTGCTGCTCTAGTCTTGTGGCAAGATAACCATTTTTATTACATATTCCCTTCCTCCTCTTGTTATCTCTTTTCTCTATTAAGTCAGTAAAGGGGGTAGCATTGTGTATTGGATAGACAGCTTTGGAGCCAGGAAGACCTGGGACATACAATGATATTTTAAGCTCTCTGTGACCATAAGTTGAAAAGAAAGTGCTGGTCTGCAATGGTTAAGGAAATTCCTTACTGGAAATTCCCTATACTGATAAAATCACCCCAAAAAAAGAAAAAGTGAAGTTTTTTTTATTGAAGTTTTTTTTAAAAAAATTAATATTTTTTTCCCAATTACATATAAAAAAAATTTTTAGCTTTTTTTTTTAGTTTTGAATTCTAAATTCTCTCCTTACTGTCTTCCTTCATTGAGATGGCAAGCAATTTGATAAAGGTTTATACATATTCAGTCATGCAAAACATGAATTAATAAATATTTATTATTTGCTTGATCCTTTTCTAGCCTGTAACCTTAGTTTCACTCTTCTTCTGTATTCCTGGCTGTAAGGACTTGGAGACCCCCTCTTGACAGGCTCTTGTTATTTTTCTCCATTCTCTAACTCTGGCTTATCTCACTTACTCACAGATATGGAGGTTGTGAAAGTTGGAGGGCCTGTCTATAGGATTGGACTTGGGGGTGGAGCTGCTTCATCCATCCAGGTGAGTTGAAGAGTGTGAAAGCTGCTGGCTAAAAGCTGTGTTGCATAGGGTGCAAGATCTTTTGCCCTGTCCTCAAACAGGTTCAAGGGGACAATGCTAATGATCTGGATTTTGGGGCAGTGCAACGGGGTGACCCTGAGATGGAACAAAAGATGAATCGGGTAATCCGGGCTTGTGTGGAGGCCCCTGGAGGGAATCCCATCTGCAGCCTTCATGATCAAGGAGCAGGTGGCAATGGTGAGGAGCTATGGGATGGTGTATAGAGTCCAGGGAACTTTTTATGGCCACAAACCATCTTCTCCTCACTACCACACAATGTGTCTTTCCTCCCTTACAGATAAGGATCTTGATTCACTAAGGAAGATGTGAACTTTAGCTATAGTAGTTAGAGGAAGGGTGGGAAAGATAAGGACTATGGAAATGAGCGAGAGAAAAATTAAAAACTTCCCCTGTGGTCACTCCCCCCATTCCCCACAGAGTAAGGTTAGGTAAGTAAAGTGAGATCTGATATTGAGAGACCCTTTAGTCTGAGGGTAGGAGTATTGAGTGCCTGTCTGACTTTGATCTCACCCATTCTCCTAGGCAATGTCCTGAAGGAACTGAGTGATCCAGCTGGAGCCAGGATCTACACCAGCCGCTTCCAGGTTTGTCAGTTCATACTCTGGAGTTCCATGTTGTGCCTTAACATATGCTGTGTGTGTGTGTGTGTGTGTGTGTCTATACACACACACACCCCCTACAATTCTACCAGGTCTTTGCCCCCAGGAATTGTAAGAAATCTGAGGGAATCACAGGAGAAGAAATGACTCTTATCTACCTTTCTGACTTATTTAAGTCCATTCTGCTTCTCAAGGGCCAATTGGTCCTTTGATCTTTTCTTCTTCTGTCTTGTGGTTTTGTAGTTGGGAGATCCCACACTGAATGCCCTGGAAATCTGGGGAGCTGAGTACCAAGAATCAAATGCCCTGCTGATAAGATCTTCTCATCGGGATTTCATGAACCAAGTCTGCTCTCGAGAACGCTGTCCTGTCTGTTACGTTGGAACCATTATGGGAGATGGACGGGTGAGAATCCTAGACAACAGGATTGAGCTTGAACAGGAATGGAGAAAATTGCTTGCAAGGAAGGATGGATCAGAGTCTTGTGATGGGCAGGATGGGTGGGTGATCATGACTGAAGTGACTGAACAACAAGACTTGAAAGAAGCATAGTGACAATTGCAGCAGCTGTGGTGTGTTTGAGGAGGAGAGTCAAATGTTGGACATTGAGTCAGGAAGACCTGGAAAGCAAAAAAGTAAGAGAATAGAATGTGTCATGGGAGTAGAGTATGGATTTAGTGGGTAGCAGAAGTCTTATTACCAGTTGTCTATGATCATTTGTGGAGTTTGTTTATTTTCTCTCTTTTTCATCTTTCTCTAGATTGTATTAGTAGAAGACCGGAAATGTCTTTTGGGCAAAGAGGATCATGGGGATGGACCCTCTGCTCTTCCCTCAACCCCTGTGGACTTGAAACTGGACTGGGTGCTGGGAAAAATGCCTAGAAAGGTGCTGTGATTGGAAGAGTTAAGAGCATTGCCTAGAAATCTGAGCTGCTTGCTCCCTACCCTTTATAATCCTAGGCACTCTTCTTACACCATCTGACCCTCCCTGACTGATTTCTTCTCCTCAGGACCTCCATGACCTGTATTTCTCTTCCAGGATTTCTTCCTTGAGAGAGTCCCCTGCCTTCTACAGCCCCTGGTTTTGCCCCCTGCTTTAAATGTCCTTCAGGCTCTCGATAGGATCCTGCGGTTGCCTGCCGTGGCCAGCAAGCGCTACTTAACTAACAAGGTACTTCCTCCTTCGAAGAATTCTCATTGCAAGAAAATTGAAAGCTTTGCCCAATTCTCCAAGCTTGTTTCCTTCCTCCAGCTCAGGAGAAGAGTACAAAGTGGGGAAGTTTGAGTAGATGAAGATGGGAGTCAGTGGGATTTTACCAGAGGGACAGGTACTCTTAGGGCCACATGGTTAAATGTCCTCCTGGGTTTTCAAACACCAAGGGATTGAATGAGAGTTATACCAGTTGAGTTGGGGTCATTTCTTCTTCCCTAGCCGCTCCCTCTTGGGACTGGGGACTTCTGTTCTTTGTTCTTTCTGCCTGTCCCTTGGAAGTAGAGTATTCTTTACTCTCTTCAATAGTACTTCATTCCTCCTTTCTCCCCAGCCCTCAGGAATCTCTATTTTCTCTTCTTGGGTGTATCTGACTATTGTATCTTAATGCCTGAACACTCATCCCACAGGTGGACCGATCAGTGGGTGGATTGGTGGCTCAGCAACAGTGTGTGGGGCCACTTCACACACCTCTAGCCGATGTAGCAGTGGTGGCGTTGAGTCACAGGGAACTGGTGGGGGCAGCCACAGCTTTAGGTGAACAGCCAATCAAAAGCCTGCTGGACCCTAAGGCAGCTGCTCGCTTGGCTGTGGCTGAAGCCCTCACCAATCTGGTGTTTGCACAGATCACTGATCTACAGGTAAGATCCAGCCCTGCCCGCACATTCTCCCAAACTGACTATCCCAGCCCCATAATTTTTTTCTTTATTTTATTTTTCCAATTACATGCAAAGGTAGTTTTCAATATTCATCCATTTGTGAAATTTATGAATTCACATTTTTCTACTATCCTCTCTTCACATGGTGGCAGATGATCTGGTAAAAGTTGTGCATGGACAGTTGTCCTTAATATATTTCTATGTTACCAGTTGTGAGAGAAATTAGAATTAAGGGGGGAAAAAACACCATGAGAAAGAAAGAAAAACCATAAGTTTTAAAAAGTGAACATAGTATGCTTTGCTCTACATTCAGACTCTAGTTTTTTCTCTGGATGTGAATGGAATTTTCCATAACAGGTCTCTCAGAACTGTCCTTGATCTTTGAACTGCTAAGAGAGGAGCTGCATTCCATCATAGTTGATCATCTTACAATGTCGTTAATGTGTAGAATGTTCTCTTGGTTCAGTTCACTTCACTCAGCATCAGTTCATACAAGGCTATCCAGGCTTTCTAAAGTCTAGCTGCTCATGATTTCTAAAAAAACATTAGTGCTCCATAACATAAATATACTATTATGGCATGGATTTATTTAGCCATATCCCAATTGATGGGCATCCCTTCAGTTTGGCATCCCCAATTCTTTGTCACCGTAAAAAGAGCTACTTAAATATTTTTTGCACATGTGGACCAGTCCCTTAACCCTGTTCCACTTTCTTCACTCCTCTAGTCCCTCATTTCTCTGACATTTCAGCCCATGCTTGGTGTTTCTCTACAAATACCAATTTCCTGACTGCCCTGGACCTTACATAGAATTTCTTCTGTCCCAACTCACCTTTTTTACTCTTCTCTCATATTACAGTTTTCTCTAACCCTCATGTGTCATTCCTTGTCTCAGGATGTGAAATGCAGTGGAAACTGGATGTGGCCAGCTAAGCTCCCTGGGGATGGAGTGACTCTAGTGGATGCCTGTGTGGCCATGGTAGCTGTCATGCGTGCCCTGGGCGTGGCAGTGGATGGTGGCAAGGACTCACTTAGCATGGCTGCTCGTGTTGGAAATGAAACCGTGAGGGCACCTGGTAAGATGGAATGATCTTAATAGGATAGGGGAGGAAAAGATGAAGTAGGAAAAATTGGAAAGTCTAGAAAAGTAAATAGAACAGGGAAGGAGCCCTGTAATGAACACCTGGTGGAGGGAGGGGGTAAGTGTGAGAAGTGGAACTCAATTCATCCATATCTTCTTTTCTTATACTAGGATCTCTAGTCATTTCAGCCTATGCTGTTTGCCCTGACATAATGGGCACTGTGACCCCAGACCTCAAGAACCCTGGAGGGCAAGGTATCACCCCCTTTCCTGGAAGATCAGAGGTCAGGCAGCCCCCTTTCTCCTTTCACAACCTCTTAATACCTGGAAAATGGGGAAGGGAAACTGGTGCATGCTGAGAGTTGTGGTATTTGGGGGGATCCTCATGCAGGCTGGCAGTATAGTGAGTTCAGAGCAGCATGGTTCAGCAGATAGAGAACTGACTTTGGAGCCACAAAGGCCTGAATTTCAATCCTACTTCTGATACATGGCTGTATGACCCTGTGCAAATTGGTAAAGGGAATGTCCTCGTTTCATGGCAGTTCTCTGTAGAAATGAAATCATATATCCAACTCTTTTTTTCTTATTCCCTATCCTCGAACTTCCTTATATTTTCAGGTCGTCTTTTATATGTGCCTCTTAGCCCTGGCCAGCACCGCCTGGGGGGCACAGCCCTGGCTCAGTGTTTCTCTCAGCTTGGAACAGAGCCTCCTGACTTGGATGTTCCTGAAAACCTTGTTTGTGCCTTTAATGTTACTCAGGGACTGCTGAGAGGTGAGTCAAGGACACAGCACAGAAAGCTTGACCCCATAGTTAATGAGGATAAAAAGAAGGCTCTAGGGGCGGCTAGGTGGCGTAGTGGATAAAGCACCGGCCTTGGAGTCAGGAGTACCTGGGTTCAAATCCGGTCTCAGACACTTAATAATTACCTAGCTGTGTGGCCTTGGGCAAGCCACTTAACCCCATTTGCCTTGAAAAACCTAAAAAAAAAAAAAAAAGAGGACTCTGTTACCTCTGTCTCCTAGTGTTTCTTTTCTCCGTGAAGGTATGGTTTGGAAAGAAATTGATGAATGACCTCTTTTGTCCTTAGACCATCTCTTAAGTTCCGGCCATGATGTCAGTGATGGAGGTCTCATTACTTGCATTCTGGAGATGGCATTTGCTGGGAATTGTGGGATAGAAGTAGATCTGCCCTTTCCTGAGGCTGATGGTAAGAGACTCAAGTGTTTAAAGTTTTAACTCCCACCTGTCCTCTTCCTATTTTCCTTCTTCATCACTTAGACTGGGTTTTTTTTTCTCTTATATAATGGAATTTGAGAATATGGTCAACCTCTGTTCTTTTCTCAGGTATCCCATGTTCAGCTTCAATTCTTCCTGACCCATTTGTTCTCTGTTTCCTGTCAACCCTCTTGACCTTTTGCCCTTTGTTTTTTTGCTTCTCCTCCAGTGTTACCAGTACTGTTTGCAGAGGAACTGGGTTTGGTACTCGAGGTAGGGGAACTGGATGAAGCCCAGGTGCAGAAACGATATCAGGATGCTGGCCTCACCTGCCTTTCCATAGGCCGCACAGTTGGGAATGGCCCCCATGCCAGGGTAAGAGGTTGGGATTTAGCTGGGCAAGCTAGAGTTCCCAGGACTTATAGCCAGAATGACCTTTTCCATTTCTATCTCTCCCCTCCCCATTCTCCCCAGGTTCAGGTGGCAGTGAATGGAACAATTGTTTTGGAGGAGGCAGTAGGACAGTTGCGTGCATTATGGGAGGAGACAAGTTTCCAATTGGAGCGGTTGCAGGCTGAGCCAAGCTGTGTGAATGAGGAGGAAGCTGGGTTAAGAGAACGGAAAGGACCTTGCTACAGTTTACCACCTTTTCCTATTGAAACCTCTGTGCCCCATGAACCTGGTAAGAGTAGATCTTGAATACCTAGTTTCTAAGGGCGGGGGGACCAGAAAGAAAGAAAGATCTTTGGGGGGGGCAGGAATAAGGGCTAGATGCTTGGTCTGCTAACTTCTAGGAGTTGGGGGGGCGGGGTGATGAGATTCCTTAATCAGTCTTTAAGATTTCTTCTCCCAGGAGGCCCAACACCTCGAGTGGCCATACTGCGTGAGGAAGGAAGCAATGGAGATAGAGAGATGGCAGATGCTTTCTACATGGCTGGATTTGAGGTAAGCAGAGAAAACAACACAAAAGGAGAGCTGAAAATGAGTAGCACCAGTCTTAGGAGTCCGATTTCTAATGTGATTCCTATTGTCCTAATTTCAGGTTTGGGACGTGACAATGCAGGATCTTTGCTCTGGGACCATTGGACTGGACACATTTCAAGGTGTGGCCTTTGTTGGTGGCTTCAGCTATGCAGATGTCCTGGGGTCTGCAAAAGGTCAGTTTTTATTTAGCTTCCTTCTGCCAGGGACCTGATATCCCTCCCCTATCCCTACCTGAAGTTCCTTTAACATAAATGGTCCTTTTCTTTCTTGCTCTCAAAGGATCCAGTCTGCTTTGGAATCAGATATACAGTATATATTGGGCAGATAAACCTATGTCTTTGTTTTTATCTGTCTTCAGTAAATGATGGTAAGAGTGAACTGAAAGGTTAGGATAATATCAATGTATATTGGAAATAAAAATCAATCCTACATTATCCAGAGACCCCTAAAGATTCCTCTCTTCGGGGCGGCTAGGTGGCACAGTGGACAGAGCATCTGCCTTGGAGTCAGGAGTACCTGGGTTCAAATCCGACCTCAGACACTTAATAATTACCTAGCCATATGGCCTTGGGCAAGCCACTTAACCCCATGACTTGAAAAATCTAAAAAAAAAAAAAAAAAAAAAAGATTCCTCCCTTCTCCTCTTTCTGTTTATGAACTCTCTAGTTCATAAACTTTCCCTCTGTTATTTTGTTTTCTAGTGATCTTCCATATTTGTTTATTTTTTTACATGAATTTAAAAAATTTAAATACTATTTTAAGCTAAATAAGGTAAAAGTTGTTACCTTATCATGTTATATAAGAAGACAGGCCTGAAGGAAAAGAAAAACCCATAAAAAAAGGTAATATGATTCAAACTGCTTTCAGATTCAGTCAGTTCTTTCTCTGGAAGCACAATAGCATTTTTATCATGAGTCTTTTGGAACTGTCTTGGATCATTGTAGTTTTTAGAATAGCTAAGTCATTCACAGTTGATCATTGTACAATATTGGTATTACTTGTATACAGTGTTATTCTCTCTTCTCACTTCACTTTGTATAAATTTGTGTAAACCTTTCCAAGTTTTTTGAAAATCAGCCTTTTCATAATTTCTTATACCACAATAATATTCTATTACAATGACGTACCTCAATTTTTTCAGCCATTCTTCAACTGATGGGCATTACCTTGATTTCCAATTCTTTGTCTCTGTAAAAGGAGCTGATATATGTTGGCCTTTGGGCATAGTTCTAGATTACTCTCCAGAATGGTTGGGTCAATTCACAACTCCATCAGCAGTGTTTTAGTGTCCCTATTTTTCCATGTCTCTAACATTTGTTATTTCCCTTTTCTGTAATATTAGCCTGTGTGTAATCTTTGATCCAGCAATACCATCGCTAGATCTGTATCCCAAAAAGATCATAGAAAAGGGGAAAGGACCTATATATACAAAAATATTTATGGCAACTTTTTGTAGTGGCAAAAAATTGGAAATTCAGGGGATGCCCATATGACTGTTATGGAGTACTATTTTTGTTCTGTAAGGAATTGTGAATGTCCAGATTTTAGAAGCCTGGAAAAACTTGCATAAACTGATGATCAACTATGTTGGGATTCAGTTCTGCTCAGCAGTTTAGTGATCATGGACAATACTGAGAGATCTGTAAAAGAAAATGATAATTTCCCAACACTATTCCTCCCCCCTCTCATCTCTTCTCTCTCTTCTTTCACCCTGTCCCTGTTTAAAAGTGTATTGTATCTGAGTAGGTTCTCACACGATCTTGCCTTTTTTCTATCACCTTCCCTCCCCCTCCATTCCCCCTTATTCCATCCCTTTCTTCTCATTTTTTCTCTAGGGTAAGATAGATTTCTATACCCTATTAAGTGTGTGTGTTATTTCCTCTCTGAGCCATTTCTGATGAGAATGAAAGCTCACTAATTCCCTCTCACCTTCCCCTGTTCCACTTCATTGAAAAAGCTTTTTCTTGACTCTTATGTGAAATATCTTAGCCCCTTCTTCCTCTCCTTTCTTTTCTTCCCAGTACTTTCCTTTATCACCCATTGACTCCATCTTTTTACTATATTATGTCATTATATTCAGCTCCTTCCTTGTCTATATATGTTCCTTCTAACTATTCTTATAAATGAGAAAGTTCATATGAGTTATCAGTTCCTCATAATTAGTCCTTCTCATCTGCCCTCTCTGTGGTTCACCTGAGTCCTGTACTTGGAGATCAAACTTTCTGTTCAGCTCTGGTTGTTTCAGTAGAAAAGTTTAAAAGTCCTCTGTTTCACTGAAAGTCCATCTTTTCCCCTGAGATGTTCAGTTTTGCTGGGTAGTTGATTCTCAGTTGTAAACCAAGATCTTTTGCCTCCTGGAATATCATATACCAAGCCCTATGAGCTCTTAATGTAGATGCTGCAAGTTCCTGTGTAATCCTGACTGTAGAGCCACAGTAGTTGAATTGTTTGTTTCTGGTAGCTTTTAGTATTTTCTCTTTGACTTGGGAGTTCTGGAATTTGGCTAAAATATTCCTGGAAGTTTTTCTTTTGGGATCTTTCAGGAGGTGATTGGTGAATTCTCTCAATTTCTATTTTGTCCTGTGCTTCTAGGATCTCAGGACAATTTTGCTTGAAAAATGAAGTCTAGGCTCTTTTCCTGGTCATGACTTTCAGGTAGCCCAGTAATTTTTAAATTATTTCTTCTGGATTTGTTTTTGAAGTTGGCTGCTTTTCTTTTATATACATATATGTATATATATATATATATATGTTTAATATTCTCATTTTGTACAATTAATGTTTTTTATACATTAATAAAATATTCTTAATAGTAATAATTGTAGGTATGGCCAGATGGCTCAATGGACGGTGCACCAGCCCTGGAGCCATGAGCACCTGAGCCCACATCCGGCCCCATACACCCAGCAATCACCCAGCTGTGTGACATGCAAGCTGCCCCAACCCCACTGCCCTGCAAAAACCAAAAAAAGAAAAAAAGAGACCCAAAATAAAATAAAATAGTAATAATAGTAGGGGTGGCTGGGTGGCAGACAGAGCATTGGCCCTTAAGCCATGAGCACCCAGGTCCAAATCCGGCCTCAGACACCCAACGATCACCCTGCTATGCGGCCCCAGGCAAACCACCCAGCCCCATTTGCCCTGCACCCCCCCCCAAAATAATAATAAAAAAATGTGCTTGAGTCTTTGTTCCAACACCAACAACTCTGTTGGATCAAATTCTTTATGCTAAGTCCATCGCAAAAGTTACTTCCATATTTTTTCCACCGGTGCCATTGCTGATTGCAACTCCCTTCCTTTCGTATTTCTCCACTACCATGTACTATATTTTCTCTCTCCTTTCACTCTGACTGTGCTGTAGGATTGCTGAGTGGTGCAGCAGACAGATTCCCCATACCACCCCTTAGGCCCAACATCCACCTGGCCTTATGGTCCTGGATAGGCCTTTCAATCCCAGCCCCTTGCAAGAAGTAAAAAAAAAAAAAAAATGTGTTATCTTTTTTTTTTTAGGTTTTTTTTTTGGCAAGGCAAATGGGGTTAAGTGGCTTGCCCAAGGCCACACAGCTACGTAATTATTAAGTGCCTGAGCCCGGATTTGAACCCAGGTACTCCTGACTCCAAGGCTGGTGCTTTATCCACTGTGCCACCTAGCTTCCCCCTAAAATGTGTTATATCTGACCACTCTCCCGCCATGGTCCATCCTCTCTTACATCACTCACATCACCCCCCTTCCCCCTGTCCCCTCCACTTCTTACTCTAGATGCCTAAACCCCATTGAGTATAATACTGTTTTCCTCTCCTAGCCACCTCTGATGAGAGCGAAGGTTCCCTCATTCCCCCTTGCCTTCCCCTCTTCCATATCATTGCAATAGCTCATTGTAATAAAGAAAAATATTATTATATGAAATATCTTGGTCTATTCCCCCTCTCCTTTATCTTCGAATTCAGCTTTCTCCTGTGCTTCAACTATTAAAGCTCCCTCTACCTGCTCTATTAACTGAGAAGGTTCATATGAATATTATCAGTATCATTTTTCTATACATGCAGTTCATCCTCATTAAGTCCCTCATATTTCCCCCCCTCTCCTCCAATCTCCATGCTTCACCTGAGTCCTTTATCTGAAGATCAAACCTTCTGTTCAGCTCTGGCCATTCCAAAAGGCACATTTGAAATTCCCCTGGTTCATTGAAAATCCATCTCTTTCCCTGGAAGAGGACATTCAGCCCTTGCTGGGTAGTTCATTCTCGGTTGCATTCTAAGCTCTTTTGCCTTCCAGTATATTGTATTCCAAGCCCTACGAGCTTCCAATGTAGCTGCTGCTAAGTCCTGTGTGATCCTGACTGCAGCTCCACGATATTTGAACTGTGTCCTTCTGGCTGCTTGTAATATTTTCTCTTTGACTTGGGAGTTCTGGAACTTGGCTATAATATTCCTAGGGGTTGGTTTTTTGGGATCTCTTTCTTGGGGGGATCGGTGGATTCTCTCCATTTCTATTTTGCCTTCTGCTTCTAGAATATCAGGGCAATTTTCCTGTAGTAATTCTTTGAAAATGATGTCAAGGCTCTTTTCCTGATCATGACTTTCAGGTATTCCAATAATTTTTAAATTATCTTTCCTAAGTCTGTTTTCCATATCAGTTGTTTATTCAATGAGATATTTCACATTTTCTAATTTTTCATTTTTTTGGTTTTGAAGTATTGATTCCTGATTTCTGGTAAATTCATCAATCTCCCTGAATTCTATTCTTTGTCTGAAGGATTTGTTTTCCTCAGAGAGTTTGATGGTTCATTTCCTCAGCCTATGACTGATTTACCACCCTTTTAAGGTTTTGGGAAACTTGGGGATAACCCTCAGGGACCTTAATTCCTCCATGATCTTATGAGAGGCCGCTCTCTTGCCTGTGCTTTGGGATGTGGATGACCAGAGGCCCTCCCCTCTGCCCTGGAGCTGTAAGGAAGGGTCTCTTTCTCTATGGCAGTATGGGAGCTCAGACTGTGACCTTGATCTGAGTGTGGGAAAACAGCAAACAGCAGAGTCTTGCCCCAGGGAGAGCAGAGAGACCTCTGTAGTCTCCTCCAACCCCCTTACCATCTGTGGGCTGCATTCTGGAGGTGCAGGCTGGCTTCCCTGATTCCCAGGTGTGGCAGAGTTTTCTCACCACCCCTTCAAACTGTTCCTGGTGATCCCTGGGCCAGGAGGTCTGGAAACTGCCCCCTCTGCCTCAGACCCAGGTACCCCCAGGGATCTAGGTACTTGGCCTGGTTGCAGCTGCCCTTGTAGCAGGTTTTTCCAAACCCCAATCCTGGTGAAACGTTTTCCATGGAACTTCTAAGTTGTCTTGGACTGGGAAATTGTATCACTCAGTCTTTCTGTGGGTTCTGCCCCCTCTAAATTTTGGCTTGAGTCATAATTTGACAGCTTTTGGAGTTTTTTGGGAAACAAGTTTCTGGGATTTCCTGCCTTCATGCTACCACCTTGGCTCTGCTCTAAACACAATTTTACATGTAAAATCTATCAGGTTGTTTGCTGCCATGGGGAAGGGATGGGAAGGGCAGGTGGTGGAGAAATGTGGAACTTGCGAAAGGATGATTGTTGAAAACTACCTTTTCTATCTTTAAATATGCTTGAAAGATAAAATTAAGATTGAAAAATTGTTTCTTTACTACATGCTTGACAAATAGTAACCATCAATATATCTTTATGCAAAGTTTCCATCTCCTTTCCCTAATGCTTATCTTTTTCCTCCCTCCTCAGGCTGGGCAGCAGCTGTGACATTCAATGTCCATGCAAGTACAGAGTTGCAACGCTTTCGTAGCCGAACAGATACGTTTAGCCTGGGAGTGTGTAATGGCTGTCAGTTATTAGCTCTGCTTGGCTGGGTTGGGAGAGACCCTAATGAGGATGAGGACTCTACCCCTATCACTTCCCCCACCCAGCCTGGCCTTCTCCTTCGGTCTAACATTTCTGGTCGATATGAGTCAAGATGGGCTACAGTGCGTGTGGGGCCTGGCCCAGCCGTGATGCTGAGAGGAATGGAGGGTGGAATACTACCAGTATGGAGTGCCCATGGAGAAGGTAAAAGTAACCAGAAGTGAGTGGTCCATAGGCTAGGTTATAAAAGGTTATGATGAATATGGAGAGAGTGAAGATATTAGGATGGATGAGATTTCAGGAAGTAAGGATTAGGACTGGTAGAAAAGGGAGATCTAGGAGGGAATATCAGGAAAGACAAAAGGATAGTCACAGGATATGAATGGGAGAGGCAGAAAAGGGAAAGGAGAAGTTAAGCGTCAGTGGGAAGATAAGTGTGGTAGAAAGGCTTATTAGTATTAAGAAAGGGAGAAGATGGGGGGGGATTTGTGAAATTCAAAACAGTTTTTAAAAGGGGGGGAGGCAAAAGATGGTAGTCCTGGGAAAGAAATGAGAAAGTGAGGCCAGAATCAGTGCTACTGGAATGTAAAGGACTAGGCTTGGAAAGGAGTTACCAGGATGACAATGCACTTTTCAGAACACAAAAGCATGCAGCTTCCAAGATAGGGCAGTTGGTTTTAGAGCAAGGGGATCAGTGGATGATAGATCTTTGTATTGATGGTTGCCTCCTGGTTTCCACAGGTTATATGGCTTTCTCATCCCCTGCACTGCAGGCTCAACTGGAAGCAAAGGGCTTGATCCCACTCTATTGGGTGGATGATGATGGGAATCCTACTGAACGCTACCCTTTGAATCCTAATGGCTCTCCAGGTGGTGTGGCTGGTGTCTGTTCCCAGGATGGCCGCCATCTGGCACTCATGCCCCATCCTGAGAGAGCTGTGCGACCCTGGCAGTGGGCATGGAGACCTCCCCCATTTGACAATCTATCCACTTCACCTTGGCTCCAACTTTTCACCAATGCCCGACGCTGGTGCCAAGAAGGCCACTTGCATCAGTTCATATAGGTCTTCTCAGTTTTTTCTGAAATCATCCCCTCTGACATTTCCTTATTGTTATTTTATTTTTTATAAAAAATTTTATTTAATTTGAATTTTACAGTTCCCCCCCTAATCTTGCTACCCTCATCCCCCACAGAAAACAATGTTAATCTTTACATTGTTTCTATGGTACACAATGATCTAAATTGAATGTGATGAGAAAGCATATCCTTAAGAAAAATAAAGTATAAGAGATAGCAAAATTATATAGTAAGATAATGGTTTTTGTTTTTTTAAAATGAAAGGTAATAGTCTTTGGTCTTTGTTCAAACTCCACAATTTTTTCTGGATACAGATCCTATTCTTCATCACAGATTACCCCCCCCCCCCAATTGTGCCTGATTATTGTAACTGATGGAATGAACAAGTCCATTAAAGTTGATCATTACCCCCATGTTGCTGTTAGGGTATACAGTGTTTTTCTGGTTCTGCTCACCTCATTCAGCATCAGTTCATGCAAATCCTTCTAGGCTTCCCTGAATTCCCATCCCTCCTGGTTTCTAATAGAACAATAGTGTTCCATAACATAAATATACCATAGTTTATTAAGCCATTTCCCAATTGATAGACATTTGCTTAATTTCCAATTCTTTGCCACCACAAACAGGGCTGCTATGAATATTTTCGTCCAAGTTTTTACCCTTTTTCATCATCCCTTCAGGGTATAGACCAGTAGTGGTATTGCTGGATCAAAGGGTATGCACATTTTTGTTACCCTTTGGGTGTAATTCCAAATTGGTCTCCAGAAAGGTTAGATGTGTTTACAGCTCCACTAACAATGTATTAGTTTCCCAGATTTCCCACATCCCACATTGATCATTGTCCTTTCTGGTCATATTGGCTAGTCCAAGAGGTGTGAGGTGGTACCTCAGAGATGCTTTAATTTGCATTTATCTAATAAGTAGATGCCATCTTCCCTTCCCCATGGCAGCGAAATATCTGATACAGGTTGTATACTTCTAGGTTTTTTTAGGTTTTCGTTTTTGTTATAGGTTTTTTTGCAAGGCTATGGGGTTAAGTGGCTTGACCAAGGCCAAACAGCTAGGTAATTAATTAAATTCCTAAGGCTGGATTTGAATTCAGGTACTCCTGACTCCAGGGCCGGTGCTCTATCCACTGTGCCACCTAGCCACCCTAGGTTGTATTTTTTCGATTGTGTTTAACATTTACATATTAGTCATATTGTGAAAGAGGAATTATATTTTAGCAGGGGCAAAAAAAAAAACCATGGGGAAGAAAAAAAACAAAAAGTGAACATCGTATGCTTTTTTCTGCATTCAGACTCCATAGTTTTTCTCTGGATGTAGATGGCGTTTTTCTATCATAAGTCTTGTAAAATCATTCCTGATTGGGACAGCTAAGTGGTGCTATGAATAGAGCACCTGGCCCTGGAGTCAGGAGGACCGGAGTTCAAATGTGATCCTGAACTCTTATTACTGTGTGACCTTGGAAACAAAAAAAATTGCCCTTGAAAGCTGAATTGTTGAGAGGAGCTAAGTCCATCATAATTGAACTTCACATAGTGAGTTGCTGGTTTTTTTTTAAATTTTTTTTTGCCATCCCCTTTTTTCGCCCAAGCAAGTCTATCTATATTCATGGGGGGAGGGGTATTTTGTTTACTTGTAAACAAGAATATTTTATTAATGTAAAAAAAAGCATTTGTAAAAAATGAGAATAAAAAATAAATTTAAAAAAAATAATTTTTTTTGCCAGTTACATGTAAAGTTCATCATTCATCCTTTTGCAAGCTTTTGATTTGCATTCAGATTCCATAGTTTTCTTTCTCTGGATATGGATGACCTTGATCGCTGACCTGCTGAGAACTGGGTCATAATATAGTCCATCATCTCACAATATTGCTATTAATGTGTACAATATTCTCTTGGTTCTGTTCATTTCACTCGGCATCAGTTCATTCAAGCCTTTCTAGGCTTTTCTAAAGTTCAACCATTCATTATTTCTCATAGAATAGTATTCCATTTTGTTCACATACCATAACTTGTTCAACCATTCCCTTGGTTGATGGGCATCCCTTCAATTTCCAGTTCTTTGTCACCGTAAAAAAAAGTGCTATATTTTTGTACAAATAGACCTTTTTCCTTTGATCTCTTTAGGAAACAGATCTAGTAATGTATTGCTTGTTTTAAAGGCTAGGTAGAGTTTTAGAGTAGGCATAGTTCCAAATTGTTCTCCAGAATGGTTATATCAGCTTACAACTCCACCAAGAGTGTTTTAGTGTTTCAATTTTTCCACATTCCCTCCAATGTTTATTTCCCTTTTCTGCCATATTAACCAATCTGGTAATCCTCTTTTGATGATGTTTTATACTAAGGAATACAGAAACCTATATTTTCCTAGTCAGGGTGCTTGACTCCCATTCCAAAATCCAAGATTGTCTCAAGTACAGGTGTGTGTCTTTATATTTACATATGTACAAATATGCAGACTCACAGTGGATAAAGCACCAGCCCTGGAGTCAGGAGTACCTGGGTTCAAATATGGTCTCAGACAATAATTACCTAGCTGTGTGGCCTTAGGCAAGCCACTTAACCCCGTTTGCTTAATTACTTAATAACTTTAAATGAATTAACAATTATACAATGTAGTAATAAATAAGGTAACAGAGAAGTTAAGGTCATCATAGTCTGAGTAGGGATAAATCAATTAACTATGATTATTACTTAAACTTGTAATCACATGATTAAAACTTGTAGCCATATGAACTATATGATTGATGATGAAAATGGTACACTCTTGTAACCAAGGAAATGATCTCAGCTTGCTTGCTTGCTTGAAACATACATGATTCTGAAACTATAAAAATAAATCCAAGCAGCTGACAGTCATCCTGCTCCTGCCTTTACCCACCTGTTGACTCAACTCATTTTGCTGACTATCCCTCCTGTCAGGTTCCAAGGTAATTATTAAGTGTCTGAGACTGGATTTGAACCCAAGTACTCCTGACTCCAGGGCTGGTGCTTTATCCACTGCGCCACCTAGCCACCCCAACAAATAAAATGTTAAAAAAAAAATTCTGAATGAGCCCCTCCCTGATTTGACCTGCTAGTAATCAGGTCAGACAATGGCCCTGCCTTTACAGCTAAAATCTCTCAAGGAATACTCCAGATATTTGGAGAACTTGACTGCTTTTGCAATGTATTCTGATGTCAGGGACACTAAGAGTAGATATATATGTGTAAGGAAGGGAGCAGATTGATTGTGACCCCCCCTATCTAAATTGTGAAGTGGATTCACTTGGAAATGTAATTAGGTAAACCAACTATTTTAGATCACAGGAGTTTTAATCAATGTTCTTTTTATATCAGATAACAGAACAGTCAGCAAAAGGAAATGCTACTTGGTAAATGTCATGTTCCTGCAGTAAAAGAAGCCAAGATGTGAGGTGACAGGGATGTATAGCCAAAGGGGCAGCTTCTCAGTATGGCCTGAGGTTGGACCCTTTTGACTTGATTTCCCCAGAATGACATTTGGATAATGTCTCTCCTGGAAGAATAAATCTGGTCTAAGACATTTGACTACCCATATGACCTCTGCCTGGACACTGATATTCAGTACCTATAAGGGAATTTCCATTTGTCCTGGATCTTTATGGATACTAAGCAAAACAGAAAAATAAATTTTAGGTAAATTGGATCTAATAGCCAGAGAGATTAGGTGTATTAGGTGTGTGGCTCTGATATCTGCTAACAGCTACATCTTAAGATAGGAATTAAGTTTCTTTAATTTTTAGAAGGGATATTTAGGTAAGAAGAATAATGGGGAAATTCTTAGGATAATTACAGTTTTAAGGCCTAGCTTACAGAAAGGAATGTGAGTCAGATAATATCAGGAAAAGGAAAATCAATGGTATATTTGGGAATATTTTGAAAAATTTTCATTTTGGTTAAGGATATTTAACAGAGCTATTATTGTAATAAGAGCAAAGGCTAAGATTGTTTTTTTTTTTATTTTGGGTTTTTTGCAAGGCAAATGGGGTTAAGTGGCTTGCCCAAGGCCAAACAGCTAGGTAATTAAGTGTCTGAGGTCAGATTTGAACTCAGGTATTCCTGACTCCAGGGCCACTGCGCCACCTAGCTGCCCCCTCTCCTGGTCATCTTACTCATCTAACAGCTTTCAATCTTATTTTCATCTAGGTCATACTTGCTAACTATGAACTGTGTCTCCCAGTTATGTCCTGGATCCTCTCTTCTGTGGATTCAGTTATCTCTTAATGGCAAATGATTCCTGGACCCACTTTTCTAACTGCTTATTGGCCATCTCTAACATGATATTTAAATTCAACATTACAAAACTCACATCATGGAAATGTCTTCACTTCCTTATTACTAATGAGAATACCATTATTATCTGTTACCCTGATCACAACTTTGGTGTCATCTCACTCTCACCCCCAACACTGCCAACATTCAATCTGTTGCTGTGTCTTGTCCATGCTTTTATATCTCTTGTATATACCCCCTACTCTCCCAACACAACCATTATACTGGTGTAACTGGCCCTCATCACTTCACACCAGAACTACTCTAATATTACCTGCCAGTTTAATTTCCATTCAAGTGTCTCCCTACTCCAGTTCATCCTGCACTCAGTTGTCAGTAATCTTCCTAAAGCGTGTTTGACTATGCATGTTTGACTATATCAACAAACTTTCAGTAGGGATGATCCTATTTGCCTTTTAAGCTCCTTCAAAACCTGTTATCCTCTACATCACATCCTCTTTCCAATGTTATCTCCTATTTGTCATACATGTCATACATTTTTTAAATTTTATTTAAGGCAATGGGGGGTTAAGTGACTTGCCTAAGGTCACGCAACTAGGCAACTTTTAAGTGTCTGAGACTAAATTTGAATTGAGGTCCTGTCTCCAGGGCTAGTGCACTATCCACTGCACCACCCAGTTGCCCCCACACATATATTTTATATAACTGTAGCTATATATACATGTATATATTGATCTATCTCTTGTTTGTATGTTGTCTCACTAAATTTTAACTTCTTTGAGAGCAGAAACTGGGTTGGGTTGTTTTTTTTTGCCTCCTTTTGTATCAGTCTTGGGACAGATCTTGTCACGTAGTTGCTTACAAAATGCTTTACAGTAATGCTTTACAGTAAGGGTCAAACTTGGTCATTATAATCACACAATATTCCATTTCCAATTTTTTCTTTCCATTTTAATTAGTATCGGATTGGCTACTATCATTGGACAGCTGTGACTTTTTCTTGTCCCCTTCTAAGAAATGACTCTAGGAAAGGGTCTCCAATGGAAGAATATAGCTCTTCTTAAATGATTGCTCCTCTTCAATAGCCTTGCTCAACAAGTTTGCTGAGAACTTTAATACACTTTAGAACTACTTTAGATATGTGTAAGAATAAACTTAGAGGCATCCAGCATAATGACCCCCCCTTTTGTTTCCTTCTGTGGTCCTTTTCAAGACAAGAGGATTCTTTTTTTCTGGTTCATCAAGTAGTGAAATTCTATTTTATTTTTAAATTTTTTTTTTAGTTTCTGCAAGGCAATAGGGTTAAGTGGCTTGCCCAAGGCCACATACTAAGTGTCTGAGGCCGGATTTTAACTCAGGTCCTCCTGACTCCAGGGCTGGTGCTCTATCCACTGTGCCACCTAGCTGCCCCTCAAGTAGTAAAATTCTAATTCAATCTTTCTCACCTAACAAGCTGCAAGGTTTACTGTTAAGTCTGTCCTATGTACTGTTTCCTACCTTGTCTAAATTAGTGTGATAGCATCATCACAAAGTACTGGCATTCTAGTAAATACCTGCCATGTAAATGACCTGGTCACACAACCACAGGTATCACTTTCCATCTGTTCATTATGTGCTTGTTTCCTGTTCATTATATATTCTGTATCCCATTGCTGGTGTGATGCAGTGGGAAGGCATTCCCACATGTGCATAGCAGATATGTCGTCATTTTGAGACTTTTGCTTTGGATTACTTATTTAAAAACATATATCTATGAGTACTATTGCCAGATCTGAGTTAGGGCTTAGTGTTACATTGAATTGAAATGAATTTATGAATGTGCTCTCATTAGGTAGAATGGCTTTTGAAGAATAAGGATTATATGGGTTTTGTGTTCCTTACAGTATGGTACAATGAGCATTGTGGACATTTACTAAAAGATGATTTTACACTTTAATAAAAGCTGCTTTGAAACAACATGAGTACTCTCAAATTGAGATCCACAGTTGATTCTCATCCCTTTTTAGGTGCTGGTTTGATGGGGGGAAAGCTGAAGAGGAAAGATGACTTGTCATCATTCATCCTTTTCTTTGTGTTTTCAGCTTTGTCTAAATCCTTTCTTTTGTCTTTCCCTCCTTCTCTCCTATAAAGTTTAGATTTCTTAGATTAGAAGAGAGGATATGGAACATGGGCCTTGAACAGGCTCTCCTTCCTCCAAGTCTTCAGTCCTGAAAAATCACCATCAAAATTTGCTTCACAGGTCTAATTTTGTCAAGTTTTTTCCCCAAAGAGCTCCAGCTAAACTAGTGCAATCCGTACTGTGCACAGGTACTCTTAGAGAAGCCTCAATTCCTCATCCTAGGAAACTAGATATGAAGTCAAGATATGGGAGAGGCTTGTGTTTACTTGGCATAGTCCTTAAGGATACTGTAACATCGTGATTTTAGCTTAGATTTCCATCATGTGTAAATCAAAGTTATTTTGTGGTAATTACATGGATTATATTAAGCCTCACAATCCCCAGAGGATGGGGGGTGTACTAGAAGTAGGAGACCCTGTGGGAAGGGTGATACAATTTTCAAACCTGGTCTGCAGTTTAGCATAATTATTTTATTCCAATTCTGACAGAAGCAGGACATTTCTGAACCCCAAGAAGAGATGGGAAACTAGGGAAGTCAACAAGTTAAGAGCCAGAGAGTTGTAGAATGTGGGATTCTAAGGAAGGAAGGGGAAACCATCTCTTGGGCAGAGTAAGATGTAAACCCCTGGGGAATTTGGAAGAGATTTAGTGGAGGTGGAGGTTACTGAGATATAATTCCTGTCTCAACTCAAACACCCTAAAAAAGGAGGAAATAGGATTTAATAATGTAGGAGTAATATGGAGAAGTTGCAGAAAGGCGGGTTTTACCTTCATATAAGAAAAAAAATTTCTAATAATATTCGTAACTAAGTCTAGGATTTTTGAGTGAATGGGGAATGGACAGAGTGCTGGACTTGGAACTAGGTAGACTTGGCTTCAAGTGTCCCTGGCCAAGCCATTTCATTCCTTTGAGCCTTGGTTTCCTCATCTGTAAAATGAGGGAGGTGGAACATGACTCCATCCCCTAATAAAGTCGGGGAGAAGACTGAGAAACCCTACCATACAAATGGTAAATGGCAGAGATGGGTTTGTCCCTAGCGCCCTCGATTCAAGTGCAATTATAAGATGAAAGCTTTAAAGGGGGTCCTAGAAACTTGACTATAAAAAAACACACCTCAATCCTGGGGAAGGACGGTCCTTCCTTGTCCAGGGCTACTTACACAGATGGCACAGAAAGGACTGGAGTCTTCCTAAGTAGGCCAGACCTGGGGCTATGACAGACGGCAGACCCAGAATTCAAAGCCGGGTCCTCCAAATTCCGCAGCCCGTTTTGCCTAGGCGGGCTCCTTTCCTTCCAGCCGCGGGTAGGGCTGGAGGACCTGGGGAGGGGCTCGGGGTGTGAGGGCCCCGGATCTGCCTAGGCTGCCCCGGCCTGCGGGGCCTGTCCCGGGCTCCCGGGGCGAGGCCGGGGCGTGCCGCTTGGCGCGCTGGGGAGGGCCGGGCCCCGGGCCCCGGGCCCCAGGGTTTCCCTAGTCCGAGGGCCAGCCCCGGAGATTAACGGATCCCCGCGACACTCCGCCGCGCCCAGGCAGCCTCGGGAAGGGGAGGGGCCGGCCGGGAGTGGCTGCCTGCCGCTTGCGTCACAAACCCGGAGCCGCCTCCTGCCCTCCCATTGGTCGCCGGCCTGGCTATTTAACCCTACTGCCGCCTCCATCCTCTAGGCAATTGAATTTAGCCCGCCGGAAAAGGGGGACGCCCCCCGAAGACTCACCGGCGCCCATTGGGTGGCGCGGTCGGGGGAGGGGTCAGACCTTAAAGGGCCCCCGGAACCAAACTACAAGGAAGAACTAGGTAAGGGAAGGAGGAGGGGGCGGGGGGAGCTCCACGTGCCCAGTGCCTCCGCCCCGCTTTCTCGGCCGGGCCGGGCAGGGCAGGGTCAGGCGGCACTCCTCCGCGCCATCACTTTTCCCTTTCCTCGCTGCCCCCTCACAGACCCGTCTATGGAGCCCAAACGAAACCATCCGCTGTTCGGGGGAGCGTTCTCCATCACCCTCCCCCCGGGGGCTCTGGACGTGAGGTCAGAGGTCACGGCCGGTCCGGTGGGGGTGGGCGCCGGGGGAGGGGGTCGGGGATGGCGCGCTCAGCCCCGCCTCCGCCCCGCAGTGATTTCCGGCCGGTCCCGGACAATCAGGAGGTTTTCTGCCACCGCGGGACGGAGCAGAGTCTCATCGTGGAACTCCTGGAGCTGCAGGCGCAAGTGCAGGGAGAAGCCGCGGCGCGGTGAGCGGGGCGGGCCGGGGGCGGGGCGTCCCGCTGGCCAATGGGGAGGGGAGACGAGTCCCGCGGCAGGGAGGCGTGGCAATGGGCTGCTCCCCTCCCCCTGCAGGTACCACTTCGAGGCTCTGGGAGGGGTGCAGGCGTCGGGGTGTGAGCTGGTGGAGGCCGTGGAGCCCGTCTCGCCCCAGACCCTGGCCCTCGGGGGCTGCCGGGACGCCTGGGTCCTTTGCGGGCGGCAGCGTTTGCCCAAAGAGGAGGAGGAGGAGGTGAAAGCCCGGGAGAAGCCTGCGGGGAGGCGGGCGAGGGGGGCAGCCCGGGCGGAGAGGACCCCGCCGGAGGCGGGTGGTGGTGGAAGGGCGGGCAGAGGCGCCCGAGCGGGGCAAGTGGTGGCCTCGGGGTCCTCCCCAGCCCTGACCCATGCACACTAATCCGACCTGTGCTCCTGCCCTCCTCAGAACGAAAAGGATGTGATCTTACACCTGGCCCTCTTCCGATTGCCCCAATATGGCACTGACCTCCTGATAACCTTCAACGAGCCCACGTAATGCCGTGGGGTGGCGCTGGGCTACGTGACGGGGTCCCTGGGAAGGGGTTGGGGAGGAGCCGAGGGCTGGGAGGAGGTGGCCGGTGGAGGAAGACCCCTGTCATCTCCTGTATAGGTCTGGGTGTAGGCCAGCAGAAGACCCCGAAGCCCAATGCCTCCCGCCCTGGACCCTGGTTGACTTTGAAAGACTAGTGACTTCCCTGACTCTGGTTGACCCCAGCATCTTTGGCCCCCGGGAAAGATCCTGAATTGCCTTCTGCTGCTGGTGTCTGAACGTCTGGAACTCTCACGGAAGCATGGGATGGATGGTTGGGATTTCCCTTAAGTCCCTGCTCCATATACAGACATAAAGCACCTCCTTTGCAGAAATAAACTTGCTTTATACCAATACAATCTCTGTGACTTTTGATGGAGGGAGAAGGGAAAGAAGCTGTTTATACAATTTGAATCTAGAGGCTGGAGTGAAGAATGGTCCCTCCAATTCCTATTGGTTTGGGGGGATGAGGTTTAAAGCTGCGCATGGGAACTGGATGCTAGCAGTCTAGGGAAGGAGAAAATATCCCCTTTGATTGATAAAACCCTGAGAGTAAGGGTGAGAGATTTTAAACTCTGTATGATGGCAGGAGTGATGGCAGGATGGGAGTACCCCATATAGTGATTCAACCCTGAGAAAAAGGGAGGGGGATGAATGAGCATCAATTATCAAGACTTATAAGTATGGAAGGGTTCAGGAAATCTCAAATCAAGGTGGAGAGAGGCAGTGGGGCAACCCTTCCCAAATGGAGTGTGTGGAGGAAAAATCTGAATTTGGGAGGGGGTCACTGATTGTGTTTCTGGTAAAGAAACCGAAGCTGGTCCCAGAAGAAGAGTGAAAGGATGGTATGGGGGCCAAGACGAAAGTAGGAAGCGCCCATTCCCTTGTACATGCCCCAAATGCCCTCTGTCCGAACTGTTTGCATGAGTGCATCTGGTAGTCCTCGGTACATCAGACCCTGGGTAGGGTAGACATGGGAAAGTGTTACTTTATGGACTTCTTTCATCCCAACCAAGGACCCTCCCTCTTCCTGTCTGCCCACCTCCTTGACTAGTCCCCACCCCCATAAGACTCTGTTATACTATAATTCTGCTTCCCCAAACCTGAACCCCTCCCCTCACCTTGCCATGGGCATCTGTGGGTTGGTTGTAGAGCCTGGTACTGACTACATCGAAGGGCGTCATGGCGAGGACAACAGCCAGGCTACTCACCATTGCAGCAACCAGAGCGAGCTTCCAACTCTGTGGCGGAAATACCTGAAGCAGTGGGAGATGGGGGTAAGGGGAATAGATAAAAAGCTGTTGTGTAAGAGCAACCCAGTTCCCTCCCTTTCCCCCTAGTTTCATCTTTTTTTGGGGGGGGTTGCATCTCCCTGATGCCAGGGTCAAATTAGTGATGTCCCTCAGCAGTTGAGGGTGAACTAGTGGGCCCCTCCTCCCAGTCCCAAATTACCCTGCCCAATCCCCACCAAGTGGTACCTCCCACTGGGTCACAAGATCTTTGATGGATGAGAAGGTGCAGAGTTGAGTGGAGGAGCCGACCATAACACGAGGGAGGCCTCCCAATGCCCCTCTCCATAAACCCCCTAGGCCCTGCTTTCTTCCAATCACAGAAAGTGCTTGGTACATGCCCTGTGAAGGAAAGGGAGGGGGGAGGAGAGGGAAAGAGGATTGTTCAGTTCCAGAACAACTTCCAAGGCCTGCTAATACATTTCCGCTTTTAGGGTTTACAAACACTTTTCAACACAAGTGACCTTGGACATTTTTAAGTTGTCCTTTCCAGTCTTCTGGGAGGTTAATTGCCAGAGTAACAAGCCCTAGGGGGACCCAGAGACTTTTCAGTTTTCATGGTGACTGCTCTCCCTCCCCTAAGCCCTCAACTCTCAGGGGAGAAGAAAAAGGACTAGGGTCAGGAAATGTGATGGGAGTCAGGGAGAGAGGATGCTGTGTGTGTGTGTGTGTGTGTGTGTGTGTGTGTAAAACAAGTCAATGGGGAAAGCAAGAAGAATTGGAAGTATGATAAGGAAATGCAGTTCCTGTACATTAGAAGGAAGGGCCAGGAACTGGAGGTGCAGGAAAGGGAAAAGTCCAGTGAAAGAGAATGGACATGGGGTGGCTAGGTGGTGTAGTGGATAAAGCACCGGTCTTGGAGTCAGGAGTACCTGGGTTCAAATCTGGTCTCAGACACTTAATAATTACCTAGCTGTGTGGCCTTGGGCAAGCCACTTAACCCCATTTGCCTTGCAAAATCCTAAAAAAAAAAAAAAAAAAAAAGAGAGAGAGAGAGAGAATGGACAGGGGCACTGGGGGTGGGTGGTGATTCCCTCACCTGATGCTTATATTGATGCCCGACTGCAATCTCAGAGGCTGATTGTGCCTGCAGGTGTGTCTTCACCTGGGGAAAAGGGGGTGGTATCACTTTCCCAAGACCCAGGTACCCTCCCCCCATTTCTTCAGGAACCCAGGTGCTTAGCTAAGGAAGCAAATCTTTTAATCTGATAATTATTGTTCCCACAAAATAAATTGGTCATGGGACTCTGTGTTCCTTGGCTTCAGTCCCAGAAGACCTCCTAGCACTAAATAGATAGCACATTTCTTCTATACCTCCCTGCTCCCTTTGGAATGGGTAATATAATCACTACATAAATTTGCTAAGGTCCAGGGAAGACATCAAGTTAGGTGAAACCCAAGTATCCAGACCATAAGGGACCTAGGTGTCTAGCTTCTCTAGCCAACTAAGTTTATAGGCTCCTTGTGGTAGGTAATGTTTATAGTTTGCCTCCTGGATGCTGTACTCAACACCGAAGAGTTATCCTCAACTCAGGGACCAAATGCAAATTTCCTCTTTCCCAAGAAATCCTTTACTTAACGGAAAATCAGCAGATTTGTCTCTTTAGAAGATCCTTGATTATCTCCAACCACTTTTGAAAGTATTTTTCCCAACCCTGAGGCCTTAAGAGGCCTTCTAGAACTTCACACCCCAAAGAGTTATTCTAGTTTTTTCCCTTGCTGTTCCCCAATTCCAGCCCAAACCATTTTAATTAATCAACATTTTGAAGCACCTGCAGAAATAGTTATGTTCTTCTTCTCTGCCTTCTCTAAGGTCTCCCTACATCTTCTCCTGGGAACTTTTTGTGCCTTTTCATTGTAAAGGCCTGGCTTTAGATAGTTTTTGATCACTTTCATGATCTTCCTGGACCTTACGAAGCCTTTAATGGACGCTCGGTCTAGTGGACAAGACCTCTCTCAGCTGGTCAATCCTTACCATGTAGATGGGGCTCCCTATGTAGGCACCCATGACTCCAGCGAGGGCCCCGGCGGCGGCACTCCGAGCAGGGCTGTGGTTCCCACTGGAGTCCACCAGATGACCCCCAGCTTCGGCCAGCCCATAGGTCCCCAGCCTTATCCCATTCATTAAGAACTGGTATACCAAGGCAGGGGTCAGGCCCTTCTGTAGGGCGGCCAACCCGTCCACTTGCCCAATGGTGAAGAAGGCGTGGAAGACATTTCGGTAGTGTCTCCGGTAAGAGCCTGGTGCCTGGAGCTCGCCCTGCAACTGCATTCGAGTTTTGACCACCTCCAAGGGGTTGGTGAACACACAGGCTCCACAGGCGGCCAGGCCGCTCAGCAGGAAGTCCATGGCTCCGGGCAGGCTGGAGGAGCCGGACCACAAGTGGACCAGGGGCAGCTGCTGGCTGAAGGAGTGTGAGGGGCTGGGGGTGGAGGACGTGCGGTGGATGTCAGGAGGTTCGAGTTCGGAGGGTCGGAAGGGAAGTCGGGGGGTCGGGGAGTCTGGGCGTTGGGAGATCCGCGGGCGCGGTGGCGCCGGGGCTAAGCGCCTCGGGCAGCCCAGTCAGCAGGGCGTCCGAGAAGGCGTGCGGGAACGCAGAGGGGAGCGGAGTCCGTGCGGCTCCGGGGCCCAAGGCAGGGGAGGCCCCCGAAGGTCCGCAGCCCGCGGGGAGCTTAGCCGTCTGCCCGAGGCGCGGCGGGGACGGGCCGCTCCGACATCAGCCGCGGCCCCCGGGGTCCAGCGGAGTCCTCAGGCTCGCGTCCCGGGCCAGGGGCAGCTGGCGGGGGCGGCTCGGCCCGCGCTGGGAGCGCCGCGGCTCGGAGCTGTGCCTGGCGGCGGGGCCCGGCGCCGCCCCGGGAGCGCCGGGCCAATCAGTGCGGTGCCGGCTCCGCGGCCAATGGCAGAGGCCGGCCGCGGCCCGGCCCCCGGGAGCGGGGGAGCGGGGGGCGGGGAAACGGCAGCGCGGTTAACTCTCCCGGCGCCGCGGCCGGCCGCCGCCCGGGGGCGCCCTCCGGCCTGGGGGCGGGGCACTGCTCCCCGGGGAGGGCCGGCCGGAGCCGCGCAGGCGCGGCCCCCCGGAAGAGCAGCGGGAGGGGGAGGGGGAGGGGGAGGGGGCAAGGGCCGGGCCTTCTGCCGGCGCGGGTCCCGAGGAGAGTGCAGGGGCTCGGGCCGCTCTCCCGCTCCCACTCGGCAGACGCAGTCGGCGGGCCACGCCGCCGGTTCCGTAACCGGCCCCCGACCGCTAGAAGGAAGAGGTGCTGCTTTAAGGAAAGGGGAAACTCATTCATTCATTCATTCATTTACTCACGCATTCACTTATGAATTCATTCACGCGTCCATTCATTCATTCATTCACACATCCCTCCATTGCCGTGTGGGCGACTTGCTGAGCCGGGGTAGCTAGGCGGCGCAGCTGGACTTGGAGTCGGGGCCTCCCGAGTCCAGCATCACGCCCGGCCTCGCCCTGTGGTCTTGGGCAGGTCGACTCAGCCACTCAGGAAACTCAATAGGATATGAAGGCCAGCAATGTGCCAGGCACCCCGGAGGGCTCGTCCCTGCCCTCTAGTCAGAGAACCCCCAAAGGAGCAAACACCCCGGAGGGCTCGTCCCTGCCCTCTAGTCAGAGAACCCCCAAAGGAGCAAACACACAGAAGGGCTCGTCCCTGCCCTCTAGTCAGAGAACCCCCAAAGGAGCAAACACCCCGGAGGGCTCGTCCCTGCCCTCTAGGCAGAGAACCCCCAAAGGCAGCTGAGAAGCGAGGACGTGAATAGAGCTCTTTAAATGGGGGTTTGGAAGTTCAGGCAGAGGCAGACGATAGGGATCCACTAAGGTGGATGAGATCTATCGGGATGAGGTTATCCCAATAATGAGCTCCCTAGGTCAAGCTAGAGAAGTCAGTCAGAGAAATCCCAGGTTAGTAAATCCCAAGTGAGAAATAAATCACTTAATCCCTGCCTGACTACACTTCCTCTATTGTAAAATAGGGGAAATAATAGTACCGAGCTCATAAACTGGTCCATGACCTCAAAGGATCCAAGGAGAGAAACCTCTGCTCACCAAGATGTAAATGCAGATTTCTTTTTTTATTATATGAATACTTTGTTTCCCGATTATATACAATAGTAGTTTCTTCCTATCATTTGTAAAGTTTTGAATTTTATCATTTTCTCCTTTCCCTCCCCCCTCCCCCCCAACAGAAGGAAATCTGATCATCATTACATTGTTTCCATGATATGGATTGATCAAAATTGAATAAGTTGAGAGAAAAAACATCCTTAAGGAAGAAGAATATATTAGGGGTAGCAAAATTGTATAGTAAATGCAGATTTCATGGATGAGAGAAGAAACCACTAAAAAGGCCTCCAATTAGGACATAGCACCAAAGCTAGGATGCACTTGCCCAGGGCCACACAGTTAGGTAATTATTAAGTGTCTGAGGTCGGATTTGAACTCAGATGCTCCTGACTCCAGGGCTGGTGCTCTATCCACTGCACCACATAGCTGCTTCTTAGGCTGTACTTTGAAGGGAAATTAGGGACTCCAAGAGGCAGAGGTGTTCTTAACCTGAGACTATCAGTGCAAAAGAATACAGGATTTAGGCATCAAGGCAGATGTAGAAAGAAGGCAGGCTGAATTGTCAGTCATCCATTGGGCAAGTTGACTTACTAAGCATGCTCTTAAAACCTGCTTCCCCTGCCCTCTTGTATGAGGTACTTTTCTAGAAACTCTCCTACAGCGGTGTGTTTTTCCCTTTCCAAGTAACTTACCCTCAAGAGAAAAATCGAAAGTAAAACTGCTTAGTTTGTTCCCATGGCTGCTTGCTGTCCTCACCATCTCACTATTTAGACCTATATGAATATTGAATTATTAATCAATGGTCAATACCCTCCTCCACTTGTCTAGATATTATAAATTATCTCAGACTATCGTTAGAAAGGTAGTCCACTTTAAGATATCAGCTTCCACTTAATAAAGTTTTTCTTATTGTTAGACTAAGGAGCAATCTTGCTTTCTCCCTTCACAAATTATAAACACTAAATAGAATACACATAGCTCAGCAGTTTTATCACCAGCTTATCATTTCCTGGTTCAAGAAACATATTAAGCTTTTTTTCATAGTATACTTTTAAAAATAAGGCAAATCTTCCCAATCCCAGAAGGAAATAGAGGAAGTTAGGATGAGGGAAAGACTAGCATGATGGATACATTTGATCTCTCAGAGATAGAAAGGGAAGAGGTCAAATCAACAAGCATTTTTTTTAATTCAATTTTATTTTTCAAATGAAGATCTCTCCCTCTTACTTCCTCTCCCCCCTCCCCACCCCAGAGAGACCGTAAGCAAAACAAAACCTAGGTTATAAACACATCTTTTCAAGCAAAACAACTCCTAGGACTGGCCACTCCCCTGCTTCCCTCCTCCCCAAAGTACTTTAATCTGCACTCTGAATCAATGACCTATCAGGAGACGAGAAGCACTTTTCATCATGAGTCCTCAGGAGCATGATTGGTCACTATGATGATCAGAATTCCTAAATCTCTCAGAGTCTTTACAGCATTTTAGAAAATATTTATTAATAGGATGAGTCCTATTAACCAGGCCATTTGTATGTTGCTAAGTGCTGGGGATACAAAGAAAGGCAAATATAGTCCCTGCCCTCGAGGTATAATCAAGACTTCATTGCAAACAAGATGAATTCAGGATATATAGGAAACAAGCACAGAGGAAAGGCACCAAAATTAGAGGAAATTGAGAAAAGGCTCCATGTTAGAAGGTGAGATTTTTAGCTAGGAATTAGAAGGGGGCTGAGAGGCAGATATGGAGAGGAAAAGAATTCCAGACTTGGTGGGGTGGGTTGCTTGGGGAGGGAGGGAAGAAGCACCGGAGTCTAGAGATCAAAGGCCTAGTCAGAGTGAACAGCAGGGAGGCCAGTGCTGGACAAAGAAGGTTTATCAAAGATGGCTGGAAAGATAGAAGGGTGTCCTAAAGATAATAGAAGAGGCACTAGACTTCAACCCCAATTGGACTGAAGTCTAGCACCTTTTTATTGCACACTTCTTTGGGCAAAATTTGTCCAGAACATATGAATTGTCCTCATTTCCCAGGTGTTTACTTTATCCTCCAATCTACTTGTTTCTCTGTGTTTAACTTTTTTTTTTAAGTTTTTGCAAGCTTCAGTGGCTTACACAAGGCCACACAGCTAAGTAATTATTAAGTGTCTGAGGCCGTATTTGAACTCAGGTACTCCTGACTCCAGGACCCGTGCTCTATCCACTGCACCACCTAGCAGCCCCTGTGTTTAACTTTCTCACATCCTCAGAAACTCCTTTCCAAGATTAGTGTCAGGAATCCTGTCTTCAGGTCAAGTCTGAAATTCCAGAAGAGTTTAGTTTAGAGAATGTCAAAAAAGAGACTGCTCACCATCAGATAGCCCTGTGACATGCCCCTCCTCTTGTACCATGTTCAGGCCTTCTGGAAGAATTCCAAAAAATAGGTTACAAATGTATGAGAAACAGCCAGAAGTTTAGTTTGGCTGAAATGGAGTATAAAAGGGGATATAAGTCTGGAAAGGCAGGCTTGAACTAGTTTTTAAAGGCTTTTATTTTAGAGGCAATAGGGAGTTGTTAATATTTGAGTAGGGAAATGGCAGATTGAGCCTGGTGCTTTGGGAATATCAATTTGGCAACTGTTTGAAGAATGAATTAGAGAGATGAGAGTTGGAGCATGAAACTGACACAAATTCAGACAAAGAAAAATTTAAGAAGTAACTATCCTATGTTCTAGTAAAAAAAAAAGGAATAAAGGTTTATGACCTTGGGCAAGTCTTAACTTCCTGGAACCTGTGTTGATTTTTTTTCCTAGCAAAATGTCAGCTAATTGGATAAGGGGTTTGTTGGGAGAGTGAACAGTCAGGGTTAATGGTGACGTTTAATAAAACAGGGTTACTAAACTGGCAGATCAAGGAAATGCTGATTAGAGTTTAGATTAGATTAGAGTTTAGAGACCCTCTACTCAGATCCTTTAAAAAAAATTTAAAAATACATTTAATGATCCCTTTTGTCATAATCATTTACCATCTGCTCCAGATTGAGGTCTTTCTTGTAGCAAGGGAAAATAATTAATCACAAGATCCAATACAGAGACCAAGCTTGGTTCACCCTTTGGAACACCATCCACAGGTCTTGGGTTGAAACTAGGGGAGATAGACGTGGTCTTCAGACAGGGAGTCTTCCCAGAGCTCTCTGAGCATCTGGAGATTTTAGTTACTACCTGAGGGCAAGCAATCCAGAGGTCCTGGAGTCCAAACCTTGGTATGGTGCCTACCTTGAAAATGACTTGTAGAACAAGGATGAAAGCTAAGATAAACAAGTACAAAGACAGGTAATAACTTATGAGAATTTTGTAAAAGGATGTTTGTTAAAATTATTTAACTTATTTAGGAGATGAGTGTAACTTGCAGGTCCACAGCTATGGCAGGAAAAAATGTTAATTTCTGGATTATTTAAGAATTTTATCATCTGTCTTTTTTATATTTTCATTGTGAACACCCCCCCCCAAAAGCATTCTATTCACATAGAACATAAAAAGATTTTTTTTAATGAAACAATGAATCTCCATTAATATAAGATGAATTCTACACATTACTTTCAAAACCGTTCTGTTCAAAACTCTTCTTAACTTCCTTCACTTCTGTTTTCTTTGCATTAAAAAATTTCTGAGAGCATCTCAGTCATCATTTTTTATTGCACAATTGGTATGTCATCACAATCATATACAATAATTTGTCCAGTAATTCCTCAATTGATGAACATCACCTCAGTTTCCAATTCTTTGCCACACTAAAAGAGCTGCTATAAATATTATTGTACTTATAGGTCGTTTTCTTTTTTCTTTTCTTATCTCTTTGGGATACAGGCTTAGTACAAGTATGGATCAAAGGGTGTACTCAGCTTTATAGCCCTTTGCTCTACAGAATGGTTGGATCAGCAACAGTGTAATAGTGTCTCAATTTTCCCCACATCCCCTCAAACATTTGTAATTTTCATTTTTTTCTTATATTAAGCAATCTATTAGGGGTGTTGTGATAGCTCAAAGTTGTTTTAATTTGCATTTCTGTAATCCGTAGTGATTTAGAGTACTTTTTCATAGTAGTCTACATAGCTTTGATTGCTTTATCAGAAAATTGCCTGTTCATATCCTTTGATCATTTATCAATTGAGGAATGGCTCATCTTTATAAATATGATTGTTCTCTATAATTGAGAAATGAGGTCTTTTTCAGAGAAACCTGATGTAAATTTTTTCATAGTTATGATTATTATATTTAACTCTATCATGTTTTCTCTCTATTTATCCTTCTCTTTCCCGTCTTTTGCCCTATTCATTCTCAAAAGTGTTTTGATTTTACTTTTACCTCCACCAATCTGCCTTCTATCAGCACTCTCTCCCCTTTCCTCCCATTTTCCTGTATGGTAAGATTAATGTCTATACCCAACTTAGTGTGTATGTTATTTCCTCTTTGAGCCAATTCCAATGAGATTAAGGTTCAACCCCCCCCCCAATCCTTCCCTAATCTTTGCTTCCAAAAAGCTCTTTCCTTCCTCTTTAAAGCATGAGAAGGGATGAATATGCTGCCTGTGGTCTCTGTTGTAGCATGAAATCAGCCTTAAATAAACAAGCTGTACCAGTTAATGTTGTGCAGTGGCTGGAGCACTGACCTGGGGTCAGGAGGTCCTGAGTTCAAATTTGAACTCAGACACTTAATAGTTGGCTAGCTGTGTGAACTTGGACAAGCCACAAACCAAAACCAAAAAAAAAAATGAACAAGCACAATGATGTTCCAATATAATTTTATTTATGGACCTTGAAATTTGAATTTTATATAATTTTGATGAGTCAGAAAATGTTATTTTTTGGGGGGGGGGGTTGCAAGACAAATGGGGTTAAGTGGCTTGCCTAAGACCACGCAGTCAAAATGTTATTCTTTTTTTTTTAAGATTTTTCAAGGCAATGGGGTTAAGTGGTTTGCCCAAGGCCACAAGGCCACACGGCTAGGTAATTATTAAGTGTCTGAGGTCAGATTTGAACCCAGGTACTCCTGACTTCAAGGCTGGTGCTTTATCCACTGCACTACTGCCCCTGAAAGTGTTATTCTTTAAAAAAATTTCAACCTTTTAAAAATATAAAAGTCATCTTTAGTTTGTGGCAACCAGAGGTGGCAGAAAAACTTGAACATTGTCATAGTACTTCTCAAGGAGAGGGAACAGAAGGAGAGAGGAAGAAAATTTGAAACTCAAATTTTTTAAAAATGAATGTTAAAAATGTTCTTTTTCACATAATTAAGAAAAATAAAAATTAAATGTTAAAAAAACCCAACCCATTTCTGAGAAGATGGCAGAGTAGGTTAGAAAATTCAAAGCTCTCCAGATTTTTCCTCCACCAAGTTAAAAAAAAACACCTCAGCATGAAAATTGAGCAGCAAAAAAATTATGGCAGACAGAGTTTCTTCTGGAACAACTGGAGAAGATCTAGTATTCCATCTGGGACAACAAGAGAAGATCTGAAGGAAGATCCTGTACTGAAGTTGGGCTGGCTGAGTGAAGTGCTATCACTCGCAGGTTAGCTCCCTGGAATAACCAGAGGTAAGCCCTAGGAGCAATTGGGTTGGGAGGTATCTCAACCATAAGAATTTTCACCTCTCAGACAATGTAGGGAGACTATGTTTGAGTGGGGGAGGAGAGAAAATCTGCCTAATCTGTGATGCAGTCTGAGATAGGAGGAAACAAGCACTCAGTGCAGAAGCAGTGGCACTAGACAACTGGCTGTCCACACTTACAGGAGAAATATTTTCTTGGTTTTGTTCCTAGGCCGGAGGGGAGAACTGAAGGCTATAGCCACTAGAGGGTCCTCAGGAAATAAGATAATTTCCAGTACAGTGTGTTGAGAGACTCCAGCTGTGGCTTGGAGGGTAAAGAGTGCACAGATTGGGCCAGACAAAGTTCCTGAGGTCAGAGACACTACCCCTCACATTGAGGGCTAGAGCTGAATTTAAGAAAACTCTGCTAATTTTTTTCCTTTTTTTTTTTATAAGCAGGCTAAGGAGAAAGAACCCAAACATAGACAGTTTCTATGGGAATAGAAATCTTCAGAAGAAGATACTGAAGCAAAAAAAAAAAGTCTCTCTCCTATACAAAATAGTAGCATTAAGTGGTTATCTTCTTAAAAAGAATATAGAACTCAAGACATATTTTGAAAATCAAGAGAGATTAAGAAAAAACTAAAACTGAAAATAAGTACAATTCAAGAAATAAAAGAAAATTATGAAAAGAAAGTAAACCAACTTGGAAAAGGAGATCCAGAATTTTTTTTTTTAGATTTTTTCAAGGCAATGGGGTTAAGTGGCTTGCCCAAGGCCATACAGCTAGGTAATTATCAAGTGTCTGAGACCGGATTTGAACTCAGGTACTCCTGACTCCAGGGTCAGTGCTCTATCCACTGCACCACCTAGCCACCCCAAGATCCAGAATCTCAAGGAAGAAAATGATTCTTTGAAAATCAGAGTGGAGGGGCGGCTAGGTGGCATGGTGGATAAAGCACTAGCCCTGGAGTCAGGAGTACCTGGGTTCAAATCCAGTCTCAGACACTTAATAATTACCTAGCTGTGTGGCCTTGGGCAAGCCACTTCACCCCGTTTGCCTTGCAAAAACCTAAAAAAAAAAGAAAAAAGAAAATTAGATTGGAGCAAGGGGAAGTCAATGAAGTTACAAGAGATGAAGAAATACAAAAAAACAAAAAAGAGAAGGCAAAACAACACATAAGAAAAATAGCAGATTTGGAGAAGAAATCAAGAAAAGAAAACATAAGAATAATTGCACTACTCAAAAACTATGATTAAAAAAAGAATCTTGATTCAATTATATAGGACATAATTAAAGAAAATTGTCCTGAAGTTTTAGAACAAGAGGGAAAGGAAAAAATGGAAAAAAATTTACCAAGACTACCCGAAAGGGATCCTAGAAGGAAAACTGACAGAAATATCAAAGCTAAATTCCAAAATCTCCAGGTTAAGGAAAAAATATTAAAAGCAACAGAAAAAAACAATTCAAATCTGGGAGAAGCACAATTAGAATTATACAAGACCTAGCAGCAGACCACCAGGTCTTGGAACATAACATGTCAAAGAACAAAAAAACTGGAGTTGTGGCAGAAATTATCATATCCAGCAAAGTTAAGCATAAAAAAAATGGACATCTGAAAAATTGCCAGACTTTCAGAATTTTGTTGCAAAAAGACCTAAACTTAATAGAAAACTTGACATATGAGAACCAAAAGAAATATAAGGAAAACATCAAAGATTAATTATGAGGGACTCAATAAAGACAAATTATTTACTATCTTTATGTGGAAAGATTATATCTATATGTATCCAAGATTGTTAATTAGTGATGGAGTAATTAGAAGGCAAGATGGGGTGGAACTGAGTAGGTTGGGATTCTTAAAAGTAAAATGGTCTAGGTAAAGATAAAAAGTTACCATCTTATACAAATGAGGTGTGAGAAGAATTGATACAGAAGAATTAGGGAAAGAAAGTTAGTAGTTCTGGAAACCTATTCTCATCAGGAATGGGTTATAGAGGGAATAACATATATATAGCTACACACACACACACACTACACACACATACACACACACACACACACACACACACACACACAGACAATGTATTTCCCCATGTATAAGACACACCCTTTTTTGAAAAATTTGGGGTCTAAAAACTGGGAGTGTCTTTTATAGTGGTTGTAGATTTTTTGTTTGCATTTCCCATTTTTGTGCTTATTGTCTTTATGCTCATTGTTTCACATTCATTACTGGTATATTAGCTTACATTTTGTCACGTTTTGCTCAGAAATGGCTCAAAAAAGATTTTCATACAGTGCTGAATTCAAGTTAAAAGTGATCCAGTTTGCAAAAGTGAATGGAAATTGTGCTGCTGAACCTAAGTTTGGTCCTCCTCCAACTGAGAAACAATCTGAGATTGGCTACAAGAAGAAGAAACCCTCCTGAAAACTCAACAACAGAAGAAGGCCATGAGAGGCAAGTCAGCAAAATGGCCTGATTTAGAGAGGGGATTAAAGAGATGGATGGAAGAGGAAAGGGCAATTGGAATTCTTTTGTCCAGAAAGATGGTTCCAGCTTGAGGCAAGAATTGTTGATGAAAAAGAATTGACTGATTTCAAAAGAGGACACAATTGGTGCTTTAGGTTCATGAAACGGAATGGACTAAGCCTGTGTCCATGCACAAGACTTGTACAGGGAGAGCTTGTGGTCAACCAAAGACCAGAGCACAGGTAGGAGAGCAGTCAAAGCCTCTCCTAAGACAGTGATTCATCATCAAACACAGATGAGGATGAGCTAATGGATGGGAGTTGTGACAGTGATGAGGAGTTGTATGAATTTTATGATGAATAAAATTTGAGTCCAATAACTTTATTGTAATACATTTTTTCAAATTTTGGGCTTCAAAATTAAGGTGCATCTTATACATGGGGAGATACAGTATATACATAGGGCTATGAAAGATTTCTAAATTCAGAAAGAAATTAAGAAGGGATAGGGAAGGTAAGAGTGAGAGCATAAGGGAATAGAATGAGAGAGTATATACAAAGGTGTATAGATTAATGGGGATCTAGAAATTGGGTTGATTAATAGGAAGGGTATTATAGAAGGCTGGGTAAGGGAGGGATTCTTTGAAGAATGGTTGATTAAAAAATAGGAGGTCAAGGAATCAAATAAAAATAGAGTTGAATAGGGCAACTAGGTGGTGTAATAAATAGAGCACTGATCCTGGAATCAGGAGGACCTGAGATCAAATCCAGCCTCATGCATTTGATATCTTACTATCTGTGTGACCTTAGACAAGTCACCAAAAATTTTGCCTCACCAAAATTAAAGAAAGAGTAGCAGATAGAAATGAGAGATGCAAACCAAATGTGTCTGTGGCAGTGTATATAAGTGTGTGTGTATGTGTGTGTATGTATGTATATACAGGAGCCAGGAACATCATGACCAAAAAAAAGAACCCTGGATATCCTATATCAAGAAATGAAAATGGTATGCTTTGATCTGCATTCAGATTCCACAACTTTTTCTCTGAATATGGCTGGCATCTTCCATCTTTTAGAATTGTCTTTGATCACTGTACTGCTGAGCTGATCATCACACTAAGATGATATTATTATGTACAATATTCTCCTGGTTCTGCTCATTTACTCAGCATCAGTTCATATAAGTCTTTCCAGGTTTTTCTGAAATTTACTTGTTCATCATTTTTTTTGTTTTTTTTGCAAGGTAATGGGATTAAGTGGCTTGCCCAAGGCCACACAGCTAGGTAATTTTAAGTGTCTCAGACTGGATTTGAACCCAGGTACTCCTGACTCCAGGGCTGGTGCTTTATCCACTGTGCCACCTAGCTGCCCCTCATCATTTCTTATAGAACAAAACCACATCTTGTTCAACCATGCCCCAGTTGATGGACATCTCCTCAATTTCTAATTCTTTGCTACCCAAAAAAGAACTACTATGGATATTTTTGTACATGTGAATCTTTTTTCCCTTTTATATTATCTCTTTGGCATATGGACCTAGTAATGATATTGCTGAATCAAAGGGTATGTGAAATTTTATAGTCTTTTGAGCATAGTTCCAAATTGCTCTTCAGAATTGTTGGTTCAGTTCACAACTCCACCAATAGAGCATTAATTAGTATCCCAGCTTTCCCACATTCCCTCCAACAGTCTTCATTTCCTTTTTCTGTTAAATTAGTCATATACTGATGATCTTAAGAGAATGAAAAGAGAAAAGAAAAGGAATACTAGAGGAGAAGGGAAAAGAAGATCAGAGTAAATTATCTCCTATAACTGAGGTGCACAGGTAGACATCCATACCAACAAGGAGGAGTGGGGAGAAACAACTGACACTTGAATATTACTCTAATCTGAACTGAATAAAAGTATAAGAAATACAAAAATACATAGCTGGGTACAGAAATAAATTTCATTCATTGGGGAAACAGGAGAGAACATGCAAAAATGGGGAGGGGGGAGTCAGAAGAAGGATAGATTAAAGGAGGTTTAAATTCTAAGCAAAAAAACCCAAAACTGTAAGGATAGGCAAAAATATTGATACTTCTTTCTGAAGTGCCAAAGAATGGGAATCTGAAGGGATAGCCATATATTTAGGAATGAATGGACAAGTAATGGTATATAAATGTGACAGAATACTGTTGTGCCATAAGAGATGTAATTTTCAGAGAAACCTGGAAGACTTGTGTGAACTGATTCAGAATAAGGTAAACATAATCTAGAGATAATTTAAACAATGACAGTCCTATGGTAAAGGGAAAAAAATGTAAGGATTAGGGACTTTTCTCAATGTAATGAACAATCATGACTCCAAGGAAGTAATCATGAAATACCCCACCCACCTTTGGATAGTGAATACAGAATGAGACAAATATTTTTAGGACATGGCTAATGTGGAAATTTGTTTTGATTAATTAAAAATATTTGAAACCGATTTTGCTTATCTATTATTTGCAACTGGAGAAAAGGAGGTTTCACAGGTGAGAAGGCAGATTTTTGCCATTGGAAAAATATTTTTTTTCAAAGCAACCTGCTCAATAATTAATAAACTTGTTTTCATCTTAAACTTTTCCCTTTTCATTTCTTTCATCTTCTATGACTGGTTGTACTGTCTCACTGGACACGGGGGGGGGGGGGGGAAGGGGGAGTCAGAATACATCTTGATCCTCATTCCCACTTCTAAGCCCTCCCTCTACCTATATTACTCAGTAATTTCTCTTCCTTAGAGGTTGTTCTATCTAGATTGATCACCTCATTAAGATCTAGGTCTCTGTTCTTTACCAGTCTTCAGGATACTCTCTTTTCTGAGGGTGAATGAAGTGCTGGGTTTTAAATCTGACTGTAGACATTTACAAGCTGTGTAACAATTTCCTCTTTTGTAAAATGGGGATAATAATATAATCCATCTTTCAGGTTTGTTTCAGGTTGTGAAAATCAAATGAGTAAATATTTTTAAGGTTCATGTCACATAGTTAATACTACATAAATATTAGTTATTGTTACTATATTATTACTAGATATGTGATCCTGGGCAAGTCACTCAGTTTCCTCATCTGTGAAATAGGTATAATGATAGCACCTATCTCTCAGGGTTTGTTGTGAGGATCAAATGAATAAATATTTGTAAAGTGCTTAGCACATATCCTATTCCCTCCTTCCTTTCCCTAGTTCATGAATTCAGTGTCTGGTTCATAATCTTTCTCTCCTAATCAACTCCTGACCTCATACTAGTGCAACTTCAACATAACATAGACATTAACAATCAATCCCTCAAAACCCCTCAATCTCATCTCAGCTACACACAGATAGTGATTGTACCATCTATTACCCACCCCCCATGTTCCATCTCCATATTCACGAATTCTGAAATTCCTTTATCTGCTTTATCTGATTAAAATCTGTTGTCCTTTCAAGTTTCCTGGGATCCTCTATAATCTTGTTTCTCACAATCACCTGAAATTCCTTCACACCTTGGTTCTTTCACAAGTCATGACCCTTAGCCTAGTTACTCTTTCCTCCTTCCTTCATCTTGATCCCGTGATGTACAAGTTCACCTCTACACTAGTCTCATTTATCCATTCCTTTGGCACTTTATTCTGTCATTGATCCTGCCCTGGCAAATCTTAGACTTGCATTTATCCCATTGTACCTTGCTTTCACTCCTGTTCACATGCTGTTAAATACAGTTGGAAAAAAAAAATCACAAAACCATGATGATTTGATCCTCTACACATTTATGTTGCATCATATAACTTGGTCCTCATTGGGGCAAGGCAATTCTCTTACACTTACCTAATTGCCATATTTCTCCATATATAAGATACACCTTAATTTGGGAGCCTGAAATTTGAAAAAAAAAGTATTACATAAAGTTATAGAACTCAATTTATTCATCATAAAATTCATACAACTCATCACTGTCAAAACTGCCATCCATTAGCTCATCCTCATCTGTGTTTGATGATGAATCTCTGTTTTAGGAGAGGTTCTGACTGCTCTCCTATCTGTGGTTGACCACAAGCTCTCCCGGGGCAAGTCTGGTGTGTGGACGAATGCTTGATCCATTCTGTTTCATGAACCTGAAGAATCATTTGTGTCCTCTTTTGAAATCAGTCATTTCTTTTTCATCAGCTATTCTTCTTGCCTCATGCTGAACTGTCTTTGTTGACACAGGAATTCCACTGGCCCTTTGCTCTTCAATCCACAGTTTCAATCCCCTCTCTAAATCAGGCCATTTGACTGACTCACCTCTCAATGGCCTTCTTCTGTCCTGGCATTTCAGGAGGGTTTCTTCATCTCATAGCTAGTCTTGAATTGTTTTTTCAGTTGGAAGAGGACCAAGCTTAGGTTCAGCAGCATGATTTCCATTCATTTTTGCAAACTGGATCACTTTTGTTTTGTTTAGTTTTTTGCAAATGAGGTTAAGTGACTTGCCCAATTATCACATAGTTAGGTTAATTATTAAGTGTCTGAGGTTGGATTTGAACTCAGGTCCTCCTGACTCCAGGGCCAGTGCACCACCTAGCTGTCCCAAACTGGATTACTTTTAACTTGAATTCAACACCCCAAGAAAATCTTTTCTGAGCAATTTCTAGGCAGAATGTGGCAAAAGGTAATCTAATATACTGGTAACAAATATGAAATAATGAGTGCAAAGACAAGTGTGGAAAAAGTGAGAAATGTAACTAAAAAAATATACAACTACTATATAAGATGCTCCCAGTTTTTAGACCCCCAAATTTTTCAAAAAATGGTGTGTTTTATACATGGAGAAATATGGTAATTTATTATCTTTCTCTAAATGACTTTTGAAATTCTTTCATTCCTCCTCAGACCTCCTAAGGCTCTCTCCTCCTACCTTCTCATTTGAAAATCTTGCTTCATATTCCACTAAAAAATTGAGACCATTTCCAGAGAATACCCTCTTTTTCTTTCTTCCTCATCTCACATCATTCCATTATCCTCTCTGTCATACTTGTTGCACATAAAGGGGTGGTCTTTCTACTTGCCAAGAAAACCCCATCTACATACACAAATGATCTTATTTCTTCCTATATTCTCCAGTAGGTTGCCTCTCTATCATTTCTACTCTCAATAATTTTCAGTCTTTCCCTTTCTACTGATTGTTTCCCTGGTGATTATATGCCCATGTTTCTTCATTCTCAAAAAACTCATGTAAAATGATTAATATAGAAATATGTTTAACATAGTTATACATGTAAAAACCTATAATAGATTAATTATTCTCTGAAGGAGAGGGAAGAGAGGGAGGGGAAAAAAAGGTGAAACTCAAAATCTTACCCCAAAAAAATGATTGTTGAAAACTATTTTTACATGTAATTGGAAATACAAACAAATAAAACCTCTTGTGTTCATCCAAACCCAGGAATTATCATCCCTTATCTTTCTTCCCTTTAATGTCTAAACTTTTCCTTTCACTATTTTTAATTCTCTGTAATCTGGCTTCTTACCTCATCATTCAACTAACTAAACCTTCTCTTCAAATTTATCAGTAATCTCTCAATTGACAAATCTAATAGCCTTTTCTTACTTGTTTTCTTTATCTTTCTTGGAGCTCTCCACAGTCTTTGACATTGTTGATACTTCTTGATGCTCTCTTCTCAGAGTTTTCTTAGCACCATTCTATCCTATCTCTATTTCTTGATATTGTTCTAACCTTCTCCCTATCTAACCACTCCTTCATTTCCTTTGCTGAATCTTCATGTAAGTCATGACCACTACTGGTGAATGTCCCTTAACATTCTGTACTGGCTCCTCTTCTCTTCTCTATTTATATCATTTGTTTGTTGATTTCATCAGGTCCCATGGATTTAATTCTCAACCCTATGTAGGTGATTCTCAAATCTATTCATTCAGTCCTAAGTTCTCTGCTGACTTCCAGTCTCCAGACTGCCTAACAACAACTCAAACTGGATGTTCCATGGAATTCTTAAGCTCAATATGTCCCAAATTGAACTCTGTTATTTTTCCCCTTAGGCCCTCCCTTCTTTCTAACTTCCTTTTACTGTTGAGGCTATCACCATTCTCCCAGTATAAGCCTTTCCTCCTTCTCTCCTCTGACACTTCCACAATATTGATACAAACACTCATCACTTCATATACTGGACTACTCTAATAACATTCTGGTCAGCCTCTCTGGCTCAAGTTTCTCCCCACTTCAGTACATTCTCCATTCAACTGTCAAAATCATCTTCCTAAAGCATGTCACCTCCCTATTCAATAAACTCCAGTGACTATCACCTCCAAGATCAAAAATAAAAATAAAATTTTTCTTTTTTGGCTGTCTTGTTTCTCCTTACATTTCTTTCAAAGAGTCTTATGAGCTGAAGATCGGATGAAAAAGCTGCTCCTTCCCTACCCTAAATACACACACACACACACACACACACACACACACACACACCCAACAGGGCTACAGAATTAGATATCTTGGTGGAGTTAAAAGGCCCATGAACGGTAGACAGTGCAGGAAGAGATGACTTGTCAGTCACAGGCATTGTCCCCCTATTGCTACCCACTGCCCTGCCTCCCTCTCTTGCTACACAAACATCCACAGTTCTGCACCTGACACAATGGTCTGGGAGGGACAAAGGAACTGGCTTCCTCTTTAGAGATCCCTATCTGTGTCCTTAACTCTGGCCCCAGAGATACAGAAATAAGCCAAGAAGAGGAGATTCAGGCACAGTGGATATTAGAGATGTTGAAGACTTAAAAAATAAGTGTTTATACTCAATTTGGATCAAGGTACAACATGGAAACAAAGTAAAGACTGACAGATTGCTTTCCGTGGCGGGGGGGGGGAAGCAAGATTGGGGGAAAATTGTAAAACTCAAATAATATCTTTAATAAAAATAAAATTTAAAAAATAGGTGTTTAAAAGATTTAAATAATCTTAAGGACAATGGAGTCAGAATGAGTTATTGTGGAAAATAAGGAGTTTAGGGAGATCCTAATCTTTAAATTTGACATCCCTTAGCAATATGTCAAAATATTAAGCTGGACTGAGCAGGGATCTTCCATTTATTTCCAGAACAGTATTATAGTTAAGGGAAGAGAGAAAGACACAGTGACAGAAAGATTCACACACAAGTACAGGCAGGGAGAGGACAAAGGAGGAACAGAAAGAAAAGGAAGTGGGGGAGGAGAGAGAGAGAGAGAGAGAGAGAGAGAGAGAGAGAGAGAGAAGGGGAAAAGAAGAGGAGGAGGAGGAGGAAGACAGAGACCAAGGAATAAGGAGAGATAAAGGTACTGGGGATAAATATGGGGGGGGGGGAAGAAACATAAGGAGACATAGATGGAGAGATACCTGTAGAAAAGGGAGAGAGAAACAAGGAAAGACAGAAGCATGGGGAGAGAGAGAGAGACGGGAAAGAAATATAGGGAAAGAAAAATCAGAAAAGAGATGGTGGCAAAGAGAAAGAGAAATAAGAGAAGGGAGAGAAACACAAGAGACAGAGTTACAAAATAATTTAGATTGGGGTGGCTAGGTGGCGTAGTGGACAGAGCACCGGACCTGGAGTCAGGAGTACCTGAGTTCAAATCTGGCCTCAGACACTTAATAATTACCTAGCTGTGTGACCTTGGGCAAGCCACTTAACCCCATTACCTTGCAAAAAACCTAAAACAAACAAATAAATAAATAATTTAGATTGATTTAGTGTTGTAAGGAACTTCAGAAATCATCTAGTCCTTTCCCCTCACTTTACAGATGAGTAAACTGAAGCTTAGAAAGTTAGAGTGACTTGTTCAAGTATAAGTAGAGCTAGAATTTGTACTCCCAAAGCAAGTAATTCATTCTGAAGCTGAACTTAGCATGTCTCACAATCTATAATCTTACCCTTAGGTTAGTACAAGAAAGGAAAGACACACTTGAAGCATAGATCCATAGGAAAGACACACCCATTGTTCCTTGGGATCCACCCTCAACTGACCCATTTCCACATAAAGTCACCACAATCTGTCATGAATCTACAAGATTACAAAGATCCACATCTACTGTCACAGATCCTCCTCTTAGACCTGCTCCCTAAATCATTCCCCCACCCAAGTTCACTGCCATCAAGGATCACTGCCATCCTGATCTCTAGCATCCTGTAAAAAGTCCTGTTCAGTATCCCTCTAGGGGAGATTGGGGGTGGGGGTGGGAAGGAGAGGAGTGTCCAGTTAAGAGGAGGGATCTGATTCCTGTTTCCTGCCCCAACTCACAGGGTAACAGGAGGTGATCAAACGCGCGGAGAGGACTGCCGGGTAAGAGTTAGGGTGTCCTTGGTCCCTGGAGGGGATGGAAGTTGGGGTAGGAGAGAGAGAGAGCTAAGCACTAAGGGGTCAAATATATGGGACCCTAAAGCGAATGGAAGTTGGAGGAAAGGGAAGGACTGGGGCTTGGGACACCTGAGTCCCTAAAGAGAATGGGCAGGTGAGGCTAGGACCTGGATACCTGGGATCCTAAGCAGAAGAGAATGTCTGATATGGGGGGAGAAGGAGTTCATCTGTTTGGGTCCACCTCACAAATCATCTGTGACCGTGCTCTGGGGAGAGAGAGGTGATGCCTCTCTTCTTCCATGTCCTGAGGTAGGTTTGAGAAACTCTTGGAGGTTCCACAGGCCTGGCACCATCTCTGGGGTTTTATACTATTTCAACATTTCTTTCCTCATACTCCATCAGAGAAACCCTCATTCAGCCCTATCCATATCCTCCTACCTCCTTCCCCAAAGCACCAACTTCAGTCTCTTTCCTCAGTTCATTTTTCTCTCTCTGAACAAGTAAGAGAATGTGAAGATTTAGGCTGGGGTGGGAAGAGGCTGCATTTGGAGAGGGCAAGTCCTCTCTTTGGATGTCCTCTGGTCAGAGGTTCTAGGGCTCTCCATGCAGGAAAATAAAGCTAAAAATAATCCGGAAAGGGAGAGTCCAGGAGAAAGAGGAACTTGGAAATGGGGGTGGGGAACTAGAAAACAGTGATATGTACTCCCTGCCTCTCCCCTCTTTCCCTTTCTGACTTGTTGCCTATCTTTCTACCTTTACATGCTGTTTCTGCATCTTTCTTACTTCCAAGTTCCCTTTATTAATTTGTGGACACCCCCATCTCCTTACCCTGCCACCACAAAGCATCAACTCTCCCTTCCTCTCTTCTGCCCCCTTCTCACCCACCCTCCTTTAGCTCTGACTCATTTCCCCAGTTTCCTGAAGTCAGGAAAAGCAGAGACAGAAACTGAGGAACCAAGACTGAGATGTCACTTTTGTCAGACCTCTCAATAAGTCACCGGAATTGGAGTGAGAACCAGGAAAGAGAAAAAGGAGGAAAAGAAGAGGAGGAAAGGAGCAGAATGAGAAGAGGAAGAGGGGGGGAGTAAGAAAGATGAGAAGATGAAAAATTGAGAGAGAGAGAGAGAGAACAAGGGTAGTAATTCTATTTTTAAGGTCCACTATTTGGACTCCCAAGTAATGTATTGCTTACTAATATTCACAGCATTGCTTATAAATTCAAATGCTTATAGCCTTCTAAGCCTCAGCCACTGACCTTCATCTCTTCCCTTCTCTTCAATCAAGGTGATGCCTTCAGGACCAGGTCCCCCTACCTTTGTTAAATTCAGGCAAAGATGTCTGACCAATCTCTTCCCCCAGCAACTCCTCCATCTCAGAAGCCTCCTAGAGTCACTCGTCCCCACCCTCCTTCAAGACTCCGAACCAATCCACCCCCAGGGTCACTCTTCAATGGGCCATCTCACCAAGCAGTAGCCATCCCCTCAACTTCTCATGATCCATTAATCTTAGCCTCACTCTCACCACTGTGTGACTCTCTTCCCACCTCTACCAAGCCTCTAATTCTTCCATCCACAGCATCCCCTAAATCTAACTCCCGTTCTTTGACTCCACCAGACCCTTCTTCCAATTCCCCAAGTCCCCAGGTCCTGAGCCCTGGTCTTCCTAAGCTGCTTCCCCCATTCCCAGCTTCCCAGATCAATTCCCCTGAACCTATCAGTCCTTCTCAGGCCTCATCTCCCAAATTCCTGTCCCTGCCCCATCACCCTTCAGTATCTGGCACTGTCCGGAGACTAGCTGGGAAATTTGAGGCAGGGTCCACAGCAAGTGGCCAAGTTGGGGAAGCCCCACTTCCCTGTCTCCAGAGTGGAGTGAATGAGAATGGAGAGAAAGAAGATAGCCAGGATCCTTTGTCAGGGAGTGGACCTCAGGAGGACGAATGTCTGGGTAAGCAGTGGGTCTATGGCTTACGGTCACGGAGTGGTTTATGAATCCTGGAAAAGATCAGGATCTAGAAAGATAAACAGAACCTACAATGTTGGATATATCAGTCTTCAAGAGGTTTGGAAGGTAGAGAACTTAGGTAGTGATGGTATTATATGTGGTACAATGACTACTAAAGTAGAGAAGTAAGAACTTTGGTTCAAAACTGGCTCTGCTACTAAATTAGCTATGTGTCATTAGTCAGGTCTGCTTTTGGCACTTAGTTTTTCTTCTGTATAATGGGAGAGCTCGATTTTATGACCAGTAAAGTACCTTCTAATGCTGACAAAATTTAAATAAATGTATTAAATGCCTGGACTCTTGAAGGATATAGGGGCTGGAGGCCTATCCAAGTTCTTCTGTCTCTTCCCAGATACTCCCTTGTCCTGCCCACCTAGGTGCCCCTGTCTCTGTCATTTGACACATCCTGGCCTGGAACTTAAGTGGGTATCTATAGGAGACAGTGAGGAAGTCCCCCGTGCACCTCGTTGCCCTGCCCGCTCTCTCCCCAGTCCACCAAGTAACAAGAACACCTCTGTCGTTCTCACATCTTACCGATCCACCAAGGAGCACAAACTTCTCCCACCTCTCACACCTCCCAAACCGACTTGGGCCAGAAAAGAGACTACCTGTCCTGAGCTTCCTCCACAGACAGACCGCAAGCTACCTTCCAAAGATGGGACTCAGCAAGGTATTGGGAATGGGTCATGGATGCTTGTATTTCAGAGGGAACTAGAGTCTGGGAAGAGAGGGAGAAAGAAGAGGAAAAGGTAATACAGTTCTATGAAAGGGAGTTAAACAGCAATTCCTAATAAACTAAGAGGCAGCAGCTCAGACTAGGAATCAGCACAAGATTTGCTATGTGACATCTACCCAAAGATAAAGTTAGTCAAAATTCCTTTAAGGGAAGAGACTGACTCATTTTTTCCTATATCCCTAGCACCTAGCACAGAACCTTGACATAGAAGGAATATGATATCTTAAAAAATTTGTTTGAATTGAGGGTTCTTCCATCTTCCATCTTCCATCTGTTCCCAAAATGGCAGGCTCCTTCATTAGCCTCTCCCTTCCTCCAGTATCTGATAAATGATATAGTTTGTCTAGTGGTTCCCTGATGGGAGTTGGGAGTCACTTGTTTGGGTCCTTGAAAATAATGAGATCTCTCACCCCTTACTGTGGTTTCTCTCTCTAGGGGACAGTCAGGAAGAATGCCCAAAGACCCCTGTGGACAGGTACCAGATACCCTCCAATAATGTCCAACACCCCAACCATGCTCTAATTTGATTTGAGGGATAGACCATACTTAAAGGTCAATGGATAAGCCTACTCCTCTATGAACCAACGATGTTCACTCATCCTGAATGGTTCTCTTACTCTTCTGAATTGCCAGTACATGAATATAACTATATATTTGACATTTAATCACATACTGGGTTGTAAGAGTTCATCCTATGTGGTTATTTAATTCTCTCTCCTTTCTCCCTAATTTGACCGTAAGCTCCTCAAGGAAAGAAGTCACATTTATGCATCTTTCCAGTATTCCCAGAATACTGCCTCAATTAAACTTTCAGGGAGTTTTGATTTTTCTTTCTCTCTACAGGGAGCAAGAGCTAGAGGTTCTGAATGAACAGGATTGGGTTCTTCCTCTACATGATGGTGAGGGGCTTTGGATTCCTGGGTCTTTGAAGGGAGAGCAAGGGACCTGAGGCTTGGGTCATTGCCAGGGAGCACATTGAACTTGTTATTGCCTTTTCCTCAGAGCCCCTGTACCAGACAGCTGTGTTAGCTGAAGAGCTGTGGGGAGTTGGCAAGGATGGGAAACTCCTCCCAACAAACCTTAGAGAACCCTCAGAACCACGAAATACACTGTGGCAGGAGCTCCCAACAGTGCGGGAGAGTGGCCTCTTAAAGACCCTGAGTCCTCAGGAGAGGCAGATGCAGGAGGTCAGACTGAAGGGAAAGGAATGGAAAGGAAGAAGAGCTTGGAGTTGGGTGGTTGGAGGTCTGGTTCTTGGGTAGTAGGAGTGGGATTTGGGGCTGCGCGGAATCAGGGGAGACAAGCTAAGGGCAAGACACTTGGATTCTCATAGATCTCAAGCTGGAAGGGATCTCTCAGGTCTCTTCCAAAGCTCTTAAATCTTTCCCAGAGTCTATTTGAGGTGGTGACTTCAGAGGCCTCCTACCTCCGTTCACTTCAACTTCTGATGGACACCTTTGTGCTAAGTGCTTCCCTTCGAGATACACTGACACCCCGAGATCACCATACTCTGTTCTCGAATGTACATCGTGTCCAGGGTGTCAGTGAGAGGTCAGTCAGTCTCTCCAGGTTTCTGTCCCCTCTAATCCTGCTTCCTTTAAGACTCCTCCAATCTCCAGGCTCTCTCCCTTGTCTCCCAACTCCTTTCATGGACTCAGATGTCAAAGGCCCTTTCCTAATCCTTGGATCTTCCTACTCCCACAGGTTTCTGGGAGTGCTCCTTTCCCGAGTGAGGAGCTCCCCTCACATCAGTGACTTGTGTGATGTGGTGCATGCCCATGCTGAGGGTCCCTTCTTTGTGTACGTGGATTATGTGAGGAATCAGCAGTATCAGGAGGAAACATACAGACGTTTGATGTAAGATCTTGACCCCTGACATCTGGGGACTGGGAGGGTTTGAGGGTTGGAAGCCTGAGGTAAAGGCAGGGAGGTTGTTAGATCCAGGAGAAGGCACCTAGGACTCAGCATCTAGTTCCCACATCCTCATTCTGCAGGGAGACGAACATGCGATTCTCAGCAGAACTGCATCGGCTGCAGAGCCTGCCCCAATGCCAGAGGCTCCCGCTGCCTTCCTTCCTACTGCTTCCCTTCCAGCGCATCACCCGGCTCCGAATGTTGCTTCAGGTGCTGGGGCCAGGGACCCAAGTCTGGCACAACCTTGAATCAGGGACTGCCTCATCTGGGGTGGGACTCAACCCTACTCAGGCCTTGCTCAAAGATTCTGCCAAATGGGAGGATTTTCCCCAATGTGGACTCCCTGATCTAGGAACCCATTGACTTTCATTCTGCAGTTTGCCTAAACTCCATAGTCCTCAAATAAGGGCACCCCATCTTCTGAGTCTCCAAATCATGTTACCCAAGGTAGGACTGGAAATCTCTGGGTTTTGATTGATTGTTCCTTAGAAATTCAGTGACATCCATGATCCCACCCCACCACACTTTTTATACTTCTAAGATTCATCAGTTACAAATTAAATAATGGATACAGTGGGAAAAGGGTATGACACTTATATTCAAACTCTAGTTCTGCCACCTGTGTGAACATGGGCAAGTCATTTCAACTTACCTCAGGCTGTTGGACTAAATTACCTTTAATTTCCTTCCAGCTCTAAATCAGTGACCCTTTGATCCTAGAGCTCTGGGTCATCACCCTTCTTTCTCTGCTCACAGAACATCCTTCGTCAGACTGAGGAAGGCTCCAGCCGACAAGAGAATGCCCAGAGGGCATTGGGGGCCATAAGCAAGGTATGGGGGAGTTGAGACCTGGGAGTCAGGCCCAGAGAGAGAACAAGGCAGGTGGAGGGAATGGGGTGACCCAGATCCTTCTCCCCAGATTATTGAGCGGTGCAGCGCTGAAGTTGGACGAATGAAGCAGACAGAGGAGCTGATACGGCTCAGTCAGAGGCTACGTTTTCACAAAGTCAAGGTCAGTGACCTTGGCAGCCAAATCCCAGAGTGGGTCTCCCTTACATCCCCTCTGTCCACCTAGTTTTCCAAATTCCCATTTGTGGTAGTGTCAAGTCCTGTGTTTTTTGGGAGGAGGGCGGAGGGAGAGTAATCAGAAGGGGGGTGTTCTGGGGCATCTAGGTGACACAATGGATAGAGTACCAGGTGTGTTGTCAGGAAAATTCATCTCACTGAGTTAGAATCTGGCCTCAGATACTTACTAGCTGTGGGAGCCTGGACAAGTCACTTAATCCTGTCTGTCTCAATTTCCTCATTTGTAAAATGAGCTGCAGAAGGAAATGGAAAAACACTCCAGTATTTTTGCCAAGAAAACCCCAAATGTGACCACAAAGAGTTGGACATGATTGAAAACATTTCAAGAACAAAACAGGGTTCAGAGGGTGTACAGGAAGGTAGAACAGTGATCCTTTTCCTTCTACTTCCCACTCCCCACCCTAGGCTTTACCTCTGGTCTCCTGGTCCCGGCGTCTGGAGCTGCAGGGAGAGCTGATGGAATTGGGAAGTCGGAAAGGCAGGTCCCTCTTCAATTCTCGACCCCGACTCACTCCTCTCTGTCTCCTGCTCTTCAGTGACCTCTTGCTCATCACTCAGCCTAAGAGGTGGGCAAGCCTTTTCAGTAATGGGAGTGCGATGTGGGGGGAGCATGTATAAGGGAAGGGGAGGAGGGGCCTCCAGGAAAACTTCTTGATAATTTCTCTTCTGCACAGTGGGCAGAGGTTATATGTTCTAGATTATGCCCACCGATCCCTGGTTCAGGCCCAGCCAGTTCCAGACCCTTCTGGTCCCCCAACTTTTCGTCTCTCACTACTCAGCAACCACCAGGGCTGCCCTACTCACCGTCTTCTCCAAACCTCTTCTCTGTAAGTGTTGGGTATTTCTAAATAGGCTATCTGGAACATATGTCTGACCCCTTAATATGTATACCCCTACAACTCCATAATTCCTACAGTCTCTTCAGCTAAACCAACCCCCTCTATCTCAATCCCTGTTCAGCCCCCTCAGGCTGCCCCTTGGAATCTAAGCAACCAGCTGTGACTTCTCTATGTTTTGTCTCCTTCCTCTCCAAGGTCTGATATGCAGCGCTGGCTGGGGGCCTTCCCCACTCCAGGACCTCTTCCTTGTTCTCCAGATACCATCTATGAGGAGTGGGGTGAGGCCAAGCTTGAAAGAGATGAGGGGGGGGAAGGACATTATAAGGAAATGGAATCTGGGGTAAAAAGGGGAGGGATGAATCAGGAGCATTTTGGGGGTACCTGTGTCCTAGTCTTATTCTGCATCTTCCCCATATTCCCTCCAGATTGCCCCCAGGCCCTGGATATACATTCTCAAGTAACTGCCAAAGCAAAGGATTTGAACCTGGAGCCTGGGGATCTTGTCAATCAGCTTCACAAATATCCAGAGGGTAAGGGAAAACAAATTTATCCATTAATTACCCTCAATATCTTCCCACTCATCCTCCCACTTTTCTTTATCAGGCCACTTTCCATTGCTTTGAGTCCATTCAACAAACATTATTGGTTTTTGAGTATTGAATTGTGTGAGAGGCATTAGGAGACTGGATAAGGATCATTAGGTTAACCATGGTCCCTGAAATGAATGATCCAGGAGAAACATCATCACCAACTGGGAGGTGGTGAAATCAAGGAGGTGATTGACTTAACTGTAAGAGCTGGAATTTGAAATGGTCATTATTAGCCTATGGCAGCATTTCAACAGGTCGGGGTGAAGATGAGGAAAGCATCCCAAACGGGAGAAGCTGACAGCCAGGTCGCTCTCACTCTTCCCACTGATCCCAATCACCCACTTGAGTAGGGGATTCTTAATGTTTTTTTGTCATAGATCCTTTTGGCAATTTGATAAAGCTTATAGACTCCTCAGAATAGGTTTTTAAATGCATAAAAATAACACATTAGACTACAAAGGAAACATTTTATTGAAATGGTTATACAATTTTTAAAAATTGAATTTTCACTCCAGGTTAAGACCCTTTAAACCCTTAGGAACCACTTAAACCTCATTTCTTTCCAGCCTGGCTGAAGGGTATCCATGGCTCATATGTTACTCAGTTAGCAAGTGAGGTGACAGGTGAGCACACTCGAAGAAAAAACCTGAGACAGCAGAGACAGTTACTTCCGGAGGCTGGGAAACCGCTGCATACCACGCCGACACTTTCCCTCTCTGGATCTTAGTTGAGCTCCAGCATTAAGGGAGGCTCATTGTGGACCCAAGCCAATAAGGGACTGAAGCATCCAATGAAGACAAAATCATCTCAGGTTCTAACCAATGAAAATGATAATTCCCTGAATTGGCAACCATTAGGAAAGAGAGTCCCAAGACATATGAGTTAATGAAAATAGAGCTATATGCCTCTTCTTTCTTAGAAAGACTGGAAAAGTTTCCTCTTTCCCAAAGCACTTGCAGCTTGTGAGGACACCCACAGGCCAAGAAGCAATTTTCATTCAAAATTGGCATATGGAGTGTTTAGGGAGGACTAGAACCTCTGCTGTGAAGGCTTGTGGAGTCAGGCCTGCCCATCCACCTTGGTATCTATCTGGTACTCAACTTTTACTTGTGACTGCAGGAAACTTGTAGTAAATGGAGCAACCACGTCCCAATAAACTGTCTAGCTTGAGGAGCCAAACCTGATTGAAAGTAAACAACAGGCCTCAAAAATATCAGTGAGTTAGGGAAATGTCTACCACAAGAACATGCATTCTTCCCTGGCTGCAATAGGTGGATAAGAGCAATTTGTTCCAAAGGCCATGAAGACAGGCGAACACTTAGAGCTTGATCAGACATTGATGATACCAAGATCATCCACGTATCCCAGACCATCACCAGTTGTCCTGACTTTTGTCTTGTCATGGGATTTCTATGACTCTGGAAGAGACAGTGAGTGTGCAACTCTGCCTCATTGAAACCCAATGCAGATTTGAGTCAAGATATTACCCCTTGATGTCACTGATCCTTTTTGAAAGAAAGAATGAACAGTTTCAGCTTGTGAAGACACTGTTGGCCAAGAAGCCATTTTCATTCAGGACCAGATAGCTAATGGGAGATAGAGGCACTAATTCTCATTCGTTTCAGCTAATAAGAATGGAACTTGAAAAAAATACTTTTAGTGAACCCAGATGTTGTATCCAGAAAGTGTGTGTGGAGGGAAGAATTGAATATGGGGTGAGATCTAAGAAAACGTGATGGGTTTGCTTTAAAATCCAGGTTAGAGCTTCCAGAGTAAATTTGACAAACCATCTTTGACTGATTGCCAAAGCTTTCCTACTAGGCTTTTTTTTACTCCCTTTGTCCCCATTTCTGGATTACATACTAAGTGGGTCTTAAAAGTGAATGATGTTGGGTTAGGAGTATAGGACAGCTCTGGGGAGGGTGGGAGAGGAGGAAAGGAGGTGTTTGGGGGAGGGTGAGTTCAGGAGATTCTGTCATTTGATTCAGCTGTGTGACCTTGAACAAGTCAGTTCTCTTCTCTGAGACTCAGTTTCCTCACCTCAGTCAACATAAATTTATTAAGAGCTTCCTGTGTGCCAGAACAGTGCTAATATGGAAGCTATAAGGCAAAAACCTGATCACTCTCCTCAAAGAGCTCCCTTACTAGTCCAGAGCCTCTAAAATGGGACTAATACTATCTCATAGGATTCTTGGATAATCTATAAGATAATGGATATCAGACCTCTTAGTAAATTGTAAAGTGGCACAGACACAGAGACACAGATACACACAGAAACAGAGACATACACACAGACACATACATATACCCAGTTATACATACACAGAAGCAGATACAGACATACACACACATACAAAAACACACACTCACACATATGCAGGACCAGGGGGCTTGGAGCATGAGGGAATGAGTGGCTGGGCATGAGCAAGCTTGCTTACAGTCAGGTTCTGGGAGGGGAAGAGCAGAGTTATGTGGTACTAGTTCTACCTACCTCTTGGAGCTTCGAGGGAACTAAAGCTGGAGGGGAAGGGCTGGGGATATAGAAGGCAGTGCAGCCCCCAAATGGTAATGGACTTTCAATTTTGGCAGCTGGAGCACTTGAGGTTATGGACAAGTTGTTTTGTTGTCTGGGTTTCTTTTTGCTCATTTTGGCTGCTTCCCAGAAGATCTAGGCTAAGCAGAGTAAGGTAGAAAATAGGTTGTTGTTACTCATATGGATTATCAGCTTCTCAAGCAATGACTGCCCCAGGATTAAGCCTGGTTATGGTAAGAGAGAAAGAGGGCCACACAGAACACAAATAAAAGGGCAAATAAAGGGATGCAGAACTGGGTAAACCTTTCCCTTCTTACTGGGTGGTATAATAAATTATTGAAGACAGGTATATGGAAAGTTCAGAATACAGAGAATATACAATTCAAAATAGAATATTATTTAAGATATAACTAATCATTTGGAATATATTTGTAACCTGACTTTTGACTCCAACTGCCTATTGGACATCTTGAACTGGATGTCCCTTGGACATTTTAAGTCCAACTTTTCCAAAACTAAATTTATCTTCTCCCCTATCCTTTCCAAGTCTGCTCCTCTTCCTAATTTTCTTATTACTTTCAATTGCACCAGCTTCCTCCCAGTCATGGAGGTTCCCAATCTAGATGTCATATCTAATCAGTTGTAAGTCCTGTCAGTTCTCCTTTCCTAACATCCCTTCCTTCTTATGTCCTCTAACTCTGCCATTACCTTCATGCAGAGACCATCATTGCCTCATACCTGGGCTATTCTATTAACATTCTGAGTTAGTCTCCCTGCTTCAAATATCTCTCCATTTTACTTCATTTTCCATTCAATTTTAAATTGACCATGCTTGTCAATAAAGCCCCAGGATCAAATTTAAAGTCCTTAGCTTTGGTCTTTAAAGCCCATTATTTCTTCCTTTCTAGTCTTCTTATACTTAACTTCTTTCACACATACTCTACAATGTAGTGACATTGGCTTCCTAGTTTCTTGCACTGCGCACTCCATCTTCCTTAATCTGTTCATTTCCCCTGGCTATCCACCATGACTTGAATTCTCTACCTGCTCCTCTCTATATTCTTCCTTCCCTGACTTTCTCCAAGTCCCAGCAAAATCTCACCTTCTACAAGAAGTCATTCTGACCCCCTTTAATGCTAATGCTTTTGCTCTGTTGATTAAATTTAATTTGTCTGGTATATATCTTGTGTGCACATAATTGTCTGCATGTTGCCCCCCCACCTTCTTAGACTGTGAGCTCCCTGAGAGCAGAAAATAGCTTTTGCCCCCCTTCTTTTATTCCCAGGGTTTAGCACAGTGTCTGGTTGTAATAGAAGCTACTTAATAAATATTTGTTGAATGTTTGAGTGATTGCTGCTGGGATTACTGGGAGGTAACATGACGTTGTGGAAAGAACAATGGATTTGGAACTGGAACACCTAGGTTCAAGCCCCAGCAATTGCCACTTGTTACCAGTGTGACTCTGGGCAAGTTTTTAAATTTCTCTCTCAGGGCTTCAGTTTCCATATATATATATATATAATAAATATTTTGGACTATATACCTTTAATGTCCTTTCCAGCTTGAAATATATGATTATATGGTCCGATTTCACTGGCCAACATCACTGTGACTGAGATGAACTGTCCTTTACAGTTGGAATAGGAGGGAGAAAAGAATGGAAAATTGTTTTTGTGAGACTAGGCAGCCCTTGCCTGTTGTTCTACAGTCTTACCTCTCTGGGAAATAAGATCATTAATTAAGAGGGAATAGTGTGGTCTGGAAGTTGCTGATATTTTTAGTCTTAAAAGAGGTTGCAGTATCTGTTATAAACCAGGGGCTGCCTGCAAGATTTCTAGAAGCAAATGGATGGGAAGGGTGGGGGGAGAGAGGCTAAAATAAAACTATAGCTAGATCTGTTGGTTAGCAGGTAATTTTTATTTGAAGAAGCAAAAAAATGGATAAGGACAGATACTGTAATGAGTAATAAAGACCCTTTATTAATCAGTCAAGTTGACTCTGCATGCCCACAGGCATTTGAGGATTTGGGGCATCACCCTTGGTCTCTTTTCTGTGCAGCAAAAGAAAAAAAGGCTACTGAGAAAGAGAAAAAACAGATACATGGAGATTGAGAGATTAAGATTAAACTGTCCCTAGATATCAGACTGATATAGTGAAGAGAGAGAAAGAGAAAGTCACAGCTATTCTAAAAGAAACAAAGAAAGACAATACATGCTTTTCAAACTTCCAGTTTTTATTATCAGAGATTTTCTTTTTCTCTTCTTTATTTCCTGCTGTGGTAGATGGGGAAGAGAGGTTAAATGCAATTATAGAGTCTCAGATTTGAAAGAAACTTCAAAAGTCATCTAGTCCAACACAGACCTGAGTAAGAATCCACTCTACAATATATTTGAAAACTGGTCATCCCAATCTGCTTCTAGAGAGGAGAGTCCACTACTTAAGTCAATTCATTCCACTTTTGTCTAATGTTTAGGAAGCATTTCTTTACTTTCATTTCCCCCCATCACGCCTGTGTCTTCTCTCTGGGGCTAAATAAGAGTATGTCTAAATCTGTCTTTCACATAACAACTCTTCAAATACTTGATGTCAACTTTCATGCTCCACCCAAAGCTTTTCTTCACCAGATTAATCTCCCCATTCTTTCAATTAATCCTCATATAGCATTATTTTTTTAATGTTTTCCAACTTACCAAGAGTCCTGCCTAATATGTGGTGTTTAAAATTGAGCACAGTATTCCAAATGTGATTTGGCCATGGGAAAGTACTGTGGAGCTATCAGTTTCCTAATCCTGTAGCCTGTTTTACTTAATCAGTCTATGATCAAATGAGATCACTTTGACCTTACAGTCACTAAAAGCCCAATTTATTTTCATTCATACTGCTTTCCAGGCATCTAGTACCTGTGATATTGATTTCTTTTTAGTTAAATATAAAAACATATTGATTATGATTAAATTTCATCTTATCCAATTCTGCTTCCAAAGACAGAAGGTCTTTTTTTTTCTTATTTTCTGTGTTTGGCTATCCCTCTTAGCTTTGTGTGGTCTGCATCACATACATGTCTTCATCCAAGTCATTTATGAAAATGTTAAGCAACAAGAAGATACACATTTCTGGGGAATTCTACAGATTTCTTTCCAAATTGACATTGAACCATTAATAATTACTCTTTGTGCCTGACCATTCCACCCACTCTGAATCATTATATTTTTCTTCTGGGAATACCATAGCTTCTTTGAAACTTTTGCTCTGGAGAGTTTAATGAGACATAATAATGAACCTTTAAACAAGGAATTACTTAAAACCAGATGAAAATTCTATCATAGGTTATATTTGTTCCTATGACTTGAAAAAAATAAGGGGTACCCTAGGGTGATCTAAAGTTTGGTTTTTTTAAAAAATAAAATCTTTATAAAAGATATGGAGGAATGTCTCTCACATGCTGAGTGGATCCTTTGTGTAGATGGTACCTTTGAGAGAACACAAATAAAAATTGCACAGAACAAAACATGAATGAATTATGATCAGTATCTGTGAATCAAATGTCCATAACAATGAGATCATAGATGCATTGATCTGAAGGGACAAAGAGGAGGAAAGATATCATAATGGAAAGAACACCTTAATATTGGGAATCAGAAAACCTGAATGTCTCTGACTTTGGGCAAATCACTCAATCTCTCTGGATCCCAGTTTTCTCATCTAAAGAATGAGTTACCTGAACTGAATGACCTCTAAGGTCCTTTCCAGTCCTGTGATCATGTGATTTCAGGTCAAAGTGAATTTATACCAGGTTTGATCATCATAGTGGCTCAATCCTCATTTTGGATCCAGTCCCTGGGAACATCTGAATTTGGCTAATCGTAGCTAGTATGTGACAGAGACAGGATCCAGACTCAGTTTTCCTGATACTAAGGCAAGCCTTCTAACCATTATGTCATGCTGCTTCTGATAAATGGAATAACAAGTAAACAATTTATCTTGATGAGCGCTTTATAATTTGTCATTAATGTTATCCTTATATTTCTTCTAGATCCTTTATATTGAATTTTTCATTTTCCATTATGGTCTTTTTTTTTTACACATACCTGAAAGACTTTGAGTCCATTTAATGTCCATTTTTCCATTTGAGATTAAACAGTTCTGCTGGGATTATTATTATTATTATTATTATTATTATTATTATTATTGAATGCAAGCTCTTTAGCTCTTTGAAATTATCTTTTAGCTGCCAGGTCTTATGAAATTCTGTATTCATACAGTATTTAAATTGCTTTTTTCTTTTTACTTATAATATTTTTCTCTTTGACTGGGAATTTTGAAACTTGGCTATGATATTCCTGTAAATTTTCCTCCAGGGATCTCTTTCAGTTGGTTAGCAGTAGATTTTTTTTTCAATTTCTACTTTACTGTCTTGTCCTAGAATTTCAGGGCAATTTTTCTTAATAATTTCCTGTACTATTGTATATAGATTCTTTTTTTGATTATAACTTTCAAGCAGTCTGACAATTCTTATATTGTCTCTCCCCAATTTGTTCTCCAGTTTCTCTTCGATTTTTCTATATTTATTGGTTATTTTGTTGTTTTTATAATGTCATTTGATTCCTCTTGTTCAGTTCTAGTTTTCAAGAAATTATTTTCTTGCTTAAGATTTTGGATCTTTCTTCCCAATTGTTTAACTGTTTACTCATTATATATAAAAATGTTAACAGTATTATTAAACTGTCCTCATTTCTAAGGTAGTTTGAAAGAAAGTTGGGGCTGAGTTGTATATGATGGGTAGGAAAAGTTAAAAGGGAGTAATTATTCTAAAAACAGGACAAGTAAGGAAGAACTAATACAGCGGGGTGGAGGACTAGTAATGTTGGAAACTTATTCTTATCTGGGTTGAAGAGGAACAATGTATATATCTGGAAGGATGTGGAAGTCTTCTGAACACATAAAGAGGTGAGAAAACTGGGCAACAAAACAGGGGAGCACTCTGAGATGGGTGTGTGGATTGGGATTTGGAATGGTTGGGAGATGATAAAGTAACAGGGAAAGGCCAAAAAGAGGTTGAGAAAGAAAATAGTGAGTCAAAAATAAGATGGAGGAAAATTCAAAAATAGCTATTAAAATTTTGAAGGTAAATGAGATGTTTATAGCAGATCTCTCTGTGGTGGCAAAGAACTTAAAATTGCAGGGATCCCCACTAACTGAGGAAAGACTGAACCAGCTGTGGTAAGTGGTTGTGATAGAATACTACTTTGATAAGAAAGGTTGAGTTCATTGATCTTAGGAGAAGGCATGGAAAGACTTGCAAGAAATGATAAAGTGCAATGTGAGCAGAACCACAAGAACATTGTATACAGTAACAGCAATTTTGTTTTAAGAACAATTTTGAGCAACAGGGTAATTTTTACTATTTTAAATACACAAATTCAAAATAAAGGACACATGAAGAAAGACTTTATCTGTATCCAGAGAAAGAACTAATAAATAGAAAGAAAAAAGAGAACAAAAATAAATTTACATAATTTTGTTGTGTATTTGGAGGGAATAACAAGCTTTACATGACAAATTTGCAGTTTCATGGGCAATCTTCACAAGGTTCCCCCTCCCCCTTTCTGTTACTTCCTGTGGCTATCACCCTGTTCTATGGCAGTTAGGCACCCCCTCCCCCTTTGACCAGGTTGGAATCTTGGCCTAGATTTAGGGAAGGGGAGAAAGTGTAAGAAAAGGATTCCCAGAACCCTTCTAGACCCCATCTTGTACCTGCTCAGTTTGATGGAGAGTTTTCAGAGGTGACAAGCTAGGGTGGGAGTGAGGGACACCAGGAAAAGAACTAAGGAGGGGCAAGAGGAGAATCTAAGGGGTGAGATAAGGAGGTGGAACAAATAAGATAGTTGTGTCTTGGGGAAAGGAGAGAGGGTGATTAGGAGGTAAAGCCTAAAATTTGAGGGTGAGGCAATGAAAAATGGAGCCAGTGGAAAAAGATCAAAGAGTCATAGGAATTTTTTTTTAAAAGTAGGAGAACACAAAACATGAATCCCTAAGAGAGAAAGATGAATTGGGGGAGGCATCCCTGGGTTGGGGATATGTGAGATTTGTAGGACAGACTGTGTGGCAGGGTAATGAAGTCAGAGACTGAGAAGAAAGAACAAGGAGAGCTGAGGTCTGGGGACCACCACAGAATTGTATGGAGGGATTCCCCTTCATCTTACTCTCCATGTTAATTCAGGCAGGATAATCCCCATCTTCCTGTGAAATGGTGGCTGTTTTACCATGCCCGATGGCTGAGAAGGATGGCGAATGCAGAACTGAGCTTGACTGCATTCATACTACAGATAACTATGATCTTCTATCAGAAATGGGTATACATCTCCAAGGAAATCTTTTATGATTCCTTGTTAAAGACTGACCACAAGAACAGAAACTACAGTTTCGGGGGACTCTGGGATTACTATACCACCCATGTCTGTCACGAGAGCTCAAGTGAGATTCCCTTTGGTCATCATAATTCCTTTGTCCCCACCCTTGTTACCTGATATTTCCTGTTATTATGCACTCCTTGACTCTATCTCCTGTTTCTTCAGTCTGCCCTCTAAACTCCTAGATTCTCCTGAAATCCTCCTCATTCTCCCTTAGTTCAGGGCATACATAGGTTTTAATAGACTCTATGGAATGTCTGTTCCAGTGGTTCCCATGGCCCAAATTCACAATTTTATAGCTGGAAGGAACCTTAGAGAAGATTTAATCGAATACCTCTTATTTTAAGATGGATCTCAGTTTGACTCCATGGGAAATGATAATCACATTGACCTCTTGTTGAGAGACAGATTAGATGCTTCACTTTGCTGCAACTCCTGATTGGTCCTTCCCTCCCCCAGTCTCTGAGACCAAGACTGTGTTGCAGAGATTTGGATGATGAGAGGGCTCAACAGGATATAAGAGCTATAGAGAGGCTCTTTCCTTTTGTTTTGGGGGGCTTCACATGGGATATATCCAATATTAGCTCTCCCTTGGACTTCCAGGAAGGGTGGGAGGAAATTTTTCTTCTCTCCCACTCGAATTGTCCTCATCAGCAATGGCTACTACAAATTGAGCACATGGCAGGAAGAATATGTACTTACTTGATGAGACTGAGACTGGACCTCACATCCCTGGTTGCTACTTCTGTCTATGCATTTCTCTCCCTGAGTACAGGTCACAGAGCAGCAATCCTGAAAGATGGGCATTTCCAGTCTAGGTGGTGACTTTATGAGTTCAAAAGATCCTGGGCTCCAAAATTTGTACTGCAGTCTTGGAAGAAGGTGCTTCCTAAGATTATACTACTTCTTGGATGAGGGGATGACTATTAACAGGATCATTCTGGGCTTCAAAAGATTAAAGAACCATGCCTGTCTGTCCACCAGATAAGGACTTTGTGAATTGCCTGGCATAGTACAGATTTGTAGAATATTGAATAGCAATCCAACAAAGCTGCTTTTACCTCCTGGGAGAGTACAATTGCAGTGGTAGATTATTATTTTATGTTTTAAGTATTTGTTAGTTTGCAGGCATGAGCCTTTTGAGCTTTAAATGTATTGGAGGAAATAAATAGCTGTCATACTTAATATCTCTCCTTTTTCATTTTAGTACCTTTTCTAGAAACAACTCTATTCAGAGCAGCTAGGTGGCACAGTGGATAGAGTACCGGCCCTGGAGTCAGGAGGACCTGAGTTCAAATGCAGACTCAGACACTTAATACTTGCCTAACTGTGTGACCTTGGGCAAGTCACTTAACTCCATTGCCTTGACCAAAAAAAAAAAGACAGGCTCTATTCACCTCATTTAGGAGAAAACCTAAAGATGACCCTAAGATATGAACCATAGCTAAGTTTTATGTAGAAATTTTTCCTGAATTTCTACTTCAGAGTGGGGACTCAATGAGCCACAGAGAGAAGAGAGAAGCGCGAAGCCTGACTCCTCTCTTGAGGGTTCAGTTTCCCCAGGACTGAACTTGATCTATATGAGTCTAAAGTTGGGGCACCTTGACCAGGATCTAAGGAATAGTCAATCCCATGTGATTAATCTCTCTTGAAAAGCCTTTTATGTGTTGGGGCTCATATGAATTTGTTTGATTTCTTTTTGAGCTAGACTGCTTGTCCTACTGTCAGGTGATTTTGGACCTCTATTTGGAAAGGTTTTGCAGGGATTCACTGGAGAAGTGGAGCTCCCTGTTTTGTAGGAAGCCCTGGAGAGATTTTATCTGTTCCTCCATCTCAATTACCCCATGTATTGACAAAGATCCACTTGAGAAATATATGGGCTGCTCTATGTATGACAGATACTCACAGGAGAAATTTTTATCTAAGTCAGTTTATTTTCTCACTTTAGAATTAGAAGGTTTCTTTGAGGCAATCTTAAGTTTCCAAAACTTGTGGCCTTTCTACAGCTCTTCCACAATAGCTTACTGAAGGAGTCCTTCATGACCCTTAGTGGTCAATCTTTGATACAATCTCTGGCCTGTATCCTGTGAAGGACAAATGGGGATCTATTGGGAGTTAACGATCTCAGCTCTGCCAAGGGAAGCAATCTGCCCTTCAGCAAGAAGACAGTGTGCATGTTCATCTCCATAGAGTCATAGCATATGCTTCATGGGATCATGCTTGCTCCATACACAAAAATAAATTGTTAAGTAATTTGTCCAAGATTATCAAAGTGAGTGTTGGGATTAAGATTTGAATCTAAATTCTTGGACTTCAAATTCAATGCTCCTTCTACTATACCACAATTCCTTCTTTATACCAAAAAGCACTACTTTTGATGAGATAAGAAAGTTTTTGTCTCATTTTTATTTTTTATTTTTTGCAAATTATGAGTAAGGTTTGGAGGTGGTTTTTTGGTCCAGAAAAAAAAGCAAAATAAAACAAAATATAGCTATACCATCATAATCCGCCTTTCCCTTCAATATAACTTTCTCTAATGGTTTAGAAGATAACAATTTTTTCAGTGTATAGATTAATTCAGTGACAGATTTCTTGGATCATCTATCTGCCTCCCTCTCAGACCCTCTGACTCACTCTCACTCAATGAAGCCTAGGATAATAAGTAAGTTCCTTGGGAAGAAGGGCTGTCTTATTTTAGTCTACAGTACCCAGCATGGTTCAGGCACATTGTAGGGATTTAATGAAAATTTGTTGATTCATTTAGCTAATAGTGCTTTTGATGAGACAAGAAGGAAATTGAGATTTCTTCACACTACAAATACTGAGAAACAACCACAACTTTATGAACTATGGTCCTTTCACACTCCTCTAAAATCTTTCCCACTGATTATTCACTCCTCCTCTGGTCCCTGTAGGTTTTCTTGTAATCTCTCCATTCCTGTTCATTCCTTCCTTTTTTATTTTTCCTATCCTATCTTCATGCTTCATTCCTGCCTCTCCCCCCACCTTCCACCACAGGGAAAACAAATGGCATTCAAATAACACCTATGTAAGGTACTCAAAGAATTGTACTAAGCATTTAGGAAAGAGGAAAAAAAGGTAGTCCCTGCCATCAAGGAGCTTAAAATTAATTCATCAAGAGAATGAACCTCTAATGATTTCAATCTAATGATTTTAATCAAATATATTTTTGGCAGCTTCCATTTATAATTTGTCAATTTAGTGACCATGATGATCTCAAAGACCCCCTCTAGCTCTTAGATTCCAAGATACTATCTGCTGCTAACAGATATTTCTCACTTATTAATCAAGGTTTCCTTCTAGTGTTGAGTGAATTATGCCTATACTGCCCTATTGTACTGTTTCCTGATTCTTTGGGTATTCTCAGTACCTTCCTTCCAGATTTGGGTAGTCATAATGCTCCAGTCCCAGCTTCACCCCACTTTTCCTTTCTTGTTGAAAGGTAATCCCAACACTGTCCCAGCTCCCCCACTTCTCACGCCTTCAATTCACCCACTTCTCTTTCTTTTCTCTCTCTAGACTCTACAAAAGAAAGTTCATACTGCAGCTTTCTAGAGATAGCCAAGATAAGCTTCTTACTTTCTCTTGCTTCAGCCCTGCTTCTCACCTGCTGGTTCCACTGTATCTTCAATCCATTGGTAAAAAACTACCAAATGTTCGACTGGAGTGGGGGCATGGGCAGCTTATTTACAGGTGGGACTGGTTCAGAGAGAGCCTACAGCATTCTCCCCTGCCTCCTAACTGGGTCTTCTCCTTTCACTCCCCAAGAAAGTTGACATTAGCTTCCTTAAACCCTGGGGGTGGTGTAATAACCTGATGCAGAGGAGGAAGATGTCACCCCAAGGCTTCCTGAGAATAGTAGTCTCCCAATCCTATGTACATGTGAGGAGGGAAGATATTTTGGGGGCAGTGTATGTGTCAGGGGATAACTAGCATTACAGTTATGCCCTGAGATCAGATGAAACCCCTAAGGGATTTTTGAATGGGCATCCCATTTTGAATGGGTACCCAATGTACATCTATGTCTTCCTATCTCCCTAGCCTGCTTTGTTTTCTTCACTCTCATATTTTTCCCTGTTCACCTCTGGCTCCAAGAGATGAAAATGAAAAAGAGGTTGATCTTGGGTAGTAGCTACTATATTGGTTGGCTGGTGTTCCTGATATACATCATATGCGGTGAGATAGAGGTGGTGTGGGCAGTCCTCAGGGATAGGGTCTAATCCTGTTTATCACAATAGGGTCTAATCTGTTATCACAATCTACCTACCCTACCCCTTCCCCTTCCCAGCCACCATTTGCTTTCTCAACAACAGGACTTCTTGTAGAGTGAGTCCTCAACTACAGTCGCAAACCAACATCTTTTAGTTGCCCTATGAAGAGGAAACATGAATGTCATTTCCAGCTTAAGGGAGGGAGGGGGTCTCTTGGTATCCTGGTGAATGATACCTGCATTCCCTTTTGGTACCTTGACTGGCCCACATCTATGGAGGAACACCAAACCCCAACAGGAGCCCCTGCCTCCCAACCCATCTACATTATACTCAGGAAGACTCTATTTTACCCGCTCTGTACCTTCTTTTCTTACTATCCAGTACAGGGTTTAATTTAATGGAATAAAGTATTGTCTGTACTTAAAGCTGATGATAAACTCTTAGGGGAGGGGCGGGGAAAGAAAGAAATCATGGCTTAGAACTGACATAGAACTGAGAGTCCTTTAACCCCTCCCATTTATTTTAATGAGTGATCCCAGACAAATACACTAAATTTGCTACTCTCTAAGCCTAACCCTCATTTCATTTTAAAAGTCATTTCTAGGAAAAACATTTGCTAAAATGGCATGGTAAGTCAATGAAAAAGGGGATTTTTCAAACTTTCTGAATGAAATGACCAGAGCTGAAAAGAAAGTTTAATCTTCAAGAATAGGACTCAGGTAAAGTATAGAGAGGGAAGATGAGAAGGGCAAATCATGAAGAACTTAATGATGTTAACTGCTTATATTCCTGCATGGGAAGATGATACTGATAACTCACATGAACCTTCTCATTTATCAGGACTATTAGAAGGAGCATATAGAGACAAGGCAACAGGAGTTGAATTTGAAGGTATAATATATTAAAAAGAATGAGCTAATGGGGGAAAAGGAATGTACTAGGAGAAAGGGAAAGGACGGGATAAGTTATTTCACATAAAAGAGGCAAGAAAAAGCTTTTTGCAGGAGAGTGGAACAGGGGGAAAGTAAGGGGGAGTGACCGAGCCTTACTCTCATCAGAAGTGACTCAGAGAGGGAATAACATATACATTCACTTGGGTATAGAAATCTCTCTTACCCTAGAGGAAAATAAGAAAGGACAGGGATGGGAGAAAGGAAATGGAGGAGGGAGGTTATAGATGATAAAAAGAGAGGGAAGATTATGGGAGAGGGTGGTCAGATGCAACAAACTTTTGAGGAGGTATAGGGTGAAAGAGAGAATAGAATAAATAGGGGTGGGGGGAAATAGGATGAGGGGAAATACAGCTAGAAATAACATCCATGGAAAAAAATATTAAAGCAATTTCTCTGATGGATTTATGATAAAGAATGCTATCCACCCCCCACCCCCCAGGGAAAAAAGTAAAATGGCATGGTAAGACCATTAATTACAAATGATATTCCTCCCATAAACCTGTGTATTCTACCACAAATGAGTATATTGGTGAGAAGAGAAGGCACACAAGTATTCATGAAAGAGGCAAACACCTTGGGGAAATACATGTCAAGGGCAACTCTGTCCTCTGGAACTACCTCCTTTCATGATATTGTCTGGGCCTATTCTTCCTAGCTCAACTCTGATGGGCACACTGATGGGGTGGGGGAAGGAAGAGGGTGACCTCAGCTCCATTATACATTCTGCAAGGAGCTCCTATGAGAAAGAAGGTCATTGTAAAATGTTTAACTGTGTTTGGCACCCAGTAAGCATATTTGGATTTTGGTTATTTTATTTGCTCAACTGATTATGCTTATTGACTCACTAGGGGGTTAGAGTTGGTTGCAGTTAGGAAAAATCATAGGAACTTTTAGGTAATTGCCCCCTCCAACCCTTAATTCTAAAAACTATTGTCTTTGCTTCTTTTTAATATCTGATGAAGGAAAAAAATTATCTGATGGTGGTCCTTTATAATACCTCTGGCTTTGGTTTCAGTTTAGCCTTTCTCAGGTTAATGCATTTGGGGCTCTTATGATTTATAAAATAAAATTTAGAGAACAGACCTTAAAGTTCTTCTAGGTCCAACTCCAACAATTTATAGATGAGGAAACCGAGGCTTGGAGAGATTAAGTGACTTATCTTGGCCACAGATCTAGGATCCAAAACTAGGCACATGTTTTCTTTCTAGTGTATATTATTTTCCCTTCCTCCTCACTTCTCCCCACCCTCAACATTTAGTTCTCCTTCAACCCCCACCCTTCATACTAGGCTGACTCGGAGCAAGCAACTTATTTAAGACCACCATAGGTAGGCTGGTTCTTCATCCATCCAATGGCTGAATGTTTTATAATTCTATCAGATTTGACTAAGGGTCTTCTTCATACTTCCCAAATTAACAAATTTAAAACTTTTTTAAAAAATGTTTAAACAGCATATATACTCAATGGGGTATAGACATCTAGAGTAAGAAGGAGAGAAGGGGGACAGGGGGAAGCGGGGTTGTGAGTGATGGAGGAGAGGATGGACTGGGGAGAGTGGCCAGATATAACCCATTTTTTTTTTTTAGGTTTTTGCTAGGCAATGGGGTTAAGTGGCTTGCCCAAGGCCACACAGCTAGGTAATTATTAAGTGCCTGAGACCAGATTTGAACCCAGGTACTCCTGACTCCAGGGCCGGTGCTTTATCCACTGTGCCACCTAGCCACTCCTACATTTTCTTTTTCACTTCTTGCAAGGGGTTGGGACTGGATGGCCTGTCTGGGACCACAGGGCCGGGTGGATGCTGGGCCTAAGGGGTGGTATGTGGGGCCTCTTGTCCCCAGGGCCGGGGATCTGTCTGCTGCTCCACTCAGCTATCCTACAGCACATTTAAGAAGAGGGACAGAGTGAAAGGAGAGAGAAAATATAGTATATGGTAGTGGGGAAGTACGAATGGAGGGAACTGCAATCAGCAATGGCAACGGTGGAAAAATGTAGAAGTAACTTTTGTGATGGACTTATCATAAAGAATGTGATCCACCTGTGATAGAGCTGGAGGTGTTGGAACACAGACTGAAGCACATTTATTATTATTATTATTTGGGGGGGTGCAGGGCAAACAGGGCTAAGTGGCTTGCTTGGGGTCACACAGCTGGGTGATTGTTGGATGTCTGAGGCTGGATTTGGACTCAGGTGCTCCTGGCTCCAGGGCCAGTGCTCAATCCACTGTGCCACCTGGCTGCCCCTACTGTTATTATTATTATTTTTTTTTATTTTATTTTGGGTCTTATTCTTTTTGTTTTTTGCAGGGCAATAAGGTTGGGGTGGCTTGCCTGGGGTCACACAGCTGGGTGATAGTTGGGTGTCTGGGGCCAGATTTGGGTTTGGGTGCTCTTGGCTCGAGGGCTGGGTGCTCTAGGCTCCAGGGCTAGTGCTTCGTCCACTGTGCCACCTGGCTGCACTTATTATTATTATTATTATTATTATTATTATTATTTTAAATTTTTTTTCTCTTTACTTTATCACTCATGCAGGTCTATATTTTTTTGGGGGGGAGGGGCTATTATGTTTACTCAAACAAAAATATTTTAGTAATGTTTAAAAAACATCATTTGTACAAAAATAAGAATAAATTTTAAAAAATGTTTATAACTTGTCAAAGGGACACTCCCAAATTTATATCTTACAATCTGTGGCTAGGTCCCTCAGGTATGAGCCACTGACATCATACTCTTTAGAAGTCATAAATTCAACCCTTTAAATTATGAAATGAGCAAAACCTCATTGTCTCTTACCTGGGAACTTAACTGATCAGTGATCCCTTGTTTACCCAGTTCTTCCTTATTCTAAGGAAACTGAGGTCCAAGAAAGTATTCAAACCCAAGTCTTCAGACTTCAAACTATTGCTCCTTACACTAAAATAAAACTTTACAAATTTCAATAACCAGCATCACTTTTTTTTAAACAAGGCAGTGGGGTTAAGTGGCTTGCCCAAGACTACATAGCTAGGTAATTATTAAGTGTCTGAGACCAAATTTGAATTCAGGTACTCCTGACTCTAGGGCTGGTGCTCTATCCACTGTGCCACCTAACCACCCCTATAGTTTTAATTTTTAAAAATGTTTCCCAATTATAATTTAATCTAGTTCCTCTGTATTGAAGTGTTAACTGTCACATTTCAGACCCTTGCAGTCTATTTGACACTTCTGACTTGATAACTCCTCTTCAAAATGGGGCCCTTTCTGGAAGGCCAGCTAGATTGTCAAGAATGGTCAAACTCCTTACCTTCATCAGATTTTTTTTTCCCTTCAGATATTACAAAGAACCAAAGACAGTCTTTAGAATTAAGAGTTGAAGGGGGCAATTTCCTAAAAGTTCCTATGCTTTTTCCTAACTGTAACCAGCCCTAAACCCCCAGGAAGTCAATAAACATTTGTTGAACTATTAAATCTACTAAATGTTGGGGCTTGGGAAGAAGGGAGGATGAAGGAAAGGTGATATTAGTTAGAAAGAAAACTTGTATCTAGATTTGGATCCTAGCTCTGTGACCAGCATATGTCACTTAATCTCTCCAGGCCTCAGTTTTCTAATCCATAAATTGTTGGAGTTGGACCAGAACCTTAAGGTCTGTTCTTTCTAAATCTATGATTTTATAAATCACAAGAGCCCCAAATGCATTAACCATCTATAAGCATTCCCAGTCTTTCCTATGAAACTCGAGAAAAGCTAAACGAAAACCAAAGCCTGGATACAGATTACATACATACTTGGAAAATAGTGTACTTGTTCTTCAAGAAAATCAGGTTTGTGGCCCCCTGCTGGTTAGATTGTCTCCAGGGGTAATAACATTAATTTTCCTTTGATGGATGGGGCTCCTGTGATGTAACACTCTCACTTCCCCTGGCAAAGGGGAATATTCTGCCAATGTGACTCATACTGATTCTTTCTCTGATTCAGTGCATTCTTCTTTAGCTCTATCGAAAAAATATAGAGAAGACAGATGAGTCCATATGAGACTACTCCACTTAGATGGAGCACTATTATTAATTAGATGTAGAATTATTGGATGATCTGAAGAAAAAAATGCATTTCTGAAGAGGTGTCTCTGTATGCATATATGTTTGTAAGAATAGAAAGGGGATCTGTTTCCCTGGTTCAGAGAAAGGCAGAATAGACACCTCTAGACTCTTATTTCTCTGAGGGAGGTTTTCATTTCTGCCAGGAGGGTAAGCAGGAGAATTGAGGCCAGAAACTTTGCTCTCTTGGGGGGGGAGGAATGGTGTACCAGGCTAGAAAATTATTAATTATATATAATTATATTTAAAAATATAAATTATTTTATAATTAAGAAATACTATTAATCCTTTAAATATTAGTAATCTAGGAATATGATCAGATTCCATCTATGTGTTATTATTGGGGAACAGGTTCTAAATCCAAAGTTTGACCCTTTCCCAGCAAATACCAGCTCCACAATAAATATAGAGTAAATAGTAAAGGAATCCATTTGTCTAAATCATAGCAAAACAAATCAGAGAAGGTATACATAGAGAAATATATACTAGACAGTTCATAATGAAGGCACAAGATAACTCAGCTCAACTAAGAGAGTCCTATTTCTTACCCAAATTCCTCAAAATCTCTTTAATTGTAAGCTGGGAATGGGACTTGCCAGCTTTGCCCATGTCTTACCAGAATCTCTTCCTTCAGTGACTTGAAATGAAATCTTCCTTTTTCTCAAACCAAGAAGTTAGAAATGTCCAAAGTGATTAGATGAGAACAGAAGCTTTCTGACTTTCACCAAGTCTTCCCCAAAATTCAGACAAGGCATGGCATTCATTTCCACAGTGGGTTTAGGACTGGGACAATATGAATATTTGTGAAATGTCATATAGAAAGGAGGCATAGGTATGTAACTGGATTTATGGTAAGGTGTCACTTGTAATTGAGGTCATAGAGAACAAAGTTCTTGGGAGGAATAGGACTTGGGAAATGTGCAGGAACAGAGGGTATGGGAAGGGTTTATGGGTGGGGTATAACAGGGACCCAGGGAAGAGGTCTCTGTGAGTTTGTGCAGAAGTGAAAGAGGTAGGAATGTAAACAGGAAGAACCAAGTAGAGACTACAGAGAGGTCCCTCTCTGTGCTAAGGGAGTAAGAGAAGAATAGAGAATAGAGAAAAAATAACTGATGTTTAGTGTGATAGGAGAAGCACTAGCAATGCTAGTAAGACTAGTTCTGGCAACATAGGTTTTTCCCTAAAAAGGAAATTAAACCATCCCCAAGATTTAATTGGTTCAAAGAATTATAATTTGAACCACTGAGGTAGCTTCTTGGTCACCCTACAGCATAAAAGTCTGGAAAATGAGTAATTGATGCTTTTTCAGATACTTGGACATAGGTTTTTTTTTTGGCAAGACAATGGGGTTAAGTGACTTGCCCAAGGACACGTAGTCATTATTAGGTTTCTGAGACTAGATTTGAACTCAGATCCTCCTGACTCCAGGGCCAGTGCTCTATCCACTGCACCACCTAGCTAACCCTGGCATGGCTCTTCATAGAAAGGTGAGCTACATCCAACTGAACCAATATTATCTTTGATGAATATCTTCTCCCATGCTATTTAGTATATTGCTTTTTTTTTAATTTTATGTGGTCTATGAGTATATCATTTTGTGCCTCTCTTTAGCTGGAACCATATCAGCTTAAGGTTATATCTGGTTCAGAACATTTGGCATACCAGCAAGAAAAAAAATAATATCTAAAAACTTGAGAAATCTGAACAAAGGGATAGCCAACCATAATTCCAGGGCACTTGTGGGAAATTGAGTTTGGAACCCCTCAGCAGGATTAGGGAGTCCGTTTGAGCATGTGCTGCAGCTCATTGCTTCCCCAATTGCACAAGCTGATCAAAGACCTGGCCTGTCCCATAAATTAAACTATGACCAGAGTGAGAAAAGGAGAACATTTTATTATAATTCTTGCAAGAAGTGGGTGCGTGGTACCCCAGAGGGACCCCACACACCCAATACAGAAGCTAGAGCAAGCTTGATTCTGTTAGTCCAGCCCTACTCCTCCCTTCAGAGTCAGGATTGGTCCAGACACTTCTGGTTTACAATTCTTTACATTTGGGGGTGGGGTGGGGGGAGGGAAGCAAGAATGGGGGGAAAATTGTAAAACTCAAATAATATCTTTAATAAAAATAAATTAAAAAAAACAATTCTTTACATTCCCATTCCATACCCTCCTTGATATGTTCCTCCTCATCATATGTTATCACACAGGGTGTGTCAGTTAATAGTAATGAAGTTAAAATTAAGCTTGTACAGGAGTAAGAACAGCATGACCAGGGCATAACCTCTTGAGTTAAAGCTATTCTGCCCATTCCAATCTATACAACATAGGAGAAGGAAGGGTTAGTAGGAAAACAGGAGATTTCTCACATTCCATTCCCCCAACATTGGAAGGTCAGAAGGAATCACAGATGAGCAATATAGGGTTTTTTTTTTTTTAGGTTTTTGCAAGGCAAATGGGGTTAAGTGGCTTGCCCAAGGCCACACAGCTAGGTAATTATTAAGCGTCTGAGACTGGATTTGAACCCAGGTACTCCTGACTTCAGGGCCGGTGCTCTATCCACTGCATCACCTAGCCATCCCATGAGCAGTATAGTTTTAAAAGTTACATATTCCTTATACCATCTTCTTTAATACATTCTAAATGTATGTGGGACCTACATTATTGATCAGGCTATCAAAAAATAATCAGATAAAAGATTTAAGCAATTATAAACATTAAAATAGAATGATTTAATTACATGAAACTGAAAAGTTTCTGCACAGACAAAATTAAAGCAGGATAAGAAGGGAAATGGTTGAATAGGAAAAATATTTGCATCATATTTCTCTTTAAAGCATTTGATATCCAAAATATACAATCAATACACTTTTGTATACATACGTGTGTGTGTGTGTGTGTGTGTGTGTGTGTGTGTGTATGTATGGCTAATAGCCAATTAGCCCCAATAGATAAAAGGTCAAAGGATATGAACAAATAATTCTACAAAGAAAAACTATCAAGTATTTAAAACCAAATGTAATAATGTGCCAAATCACTAATAATGAGAGAAATACACATAAAAGTAACCCTGAAGTTTTATTTAAGCACCATGCAAATTGACAAAGATGACAAAAATAGCAATATTCAGGAAAGTTTGTGGAGCCATAAATACACTAATACATTGTTAGTAAGATAGTACACCCATTTTGGAAAGTAATTTGGAATTATGCAAATAAAGTGACTAGGATGTCCATACACTTTAAAACAGAAACTCCATTGCTGAAGCAATCAATAAGAAATTCCCCATATTACACCAAAATATAGAACTTTTTGGATGGCAAAGAATTAGAAACATTGTATCCTTTGATTGGAGAATGGCTAAATGGAGAGAGTAGAGAGTGCTGTAAAAAGGATATATGTAGGCAGCTAGGTGGCACAGTGAATAGAGCACTGGCCCTGGAGTCAGGAGGACCTGAGTTCAAATTTGACCTCAGACGCTTAATAATGACCTAGATGTGTGTGGCCTTGGGCAAGCTACTTAACCCCCCATTACCTTGTAAAAATTTAAAAAGAAAAAAAATTATATATGTGATATAGAGAAGCATAGAGAAAAATCTAGGCACTCATACAGAGTGAAGTAGGCAGAACCAAGAAAACAATATACACGATGACTACAATAATGTAAATGGAAAAAACAAATGCATACTAAAAAATAAAAACTTGATGTAACAAAATTATAAAGATCAAGCATGACCCAAATGAAGAGACATAAGAAAACACCCTCAATCCACCCTAATGTGAAGGTGGGAGCTCACAAATGTTACACACAGCACATGTTTTCAGACTTCATTATATTATCGGGTGCACTGATTTTTTTTTCTCTAAAAAAACTATTTTGTTATATAGGATGACTCTTTGGGAGGGGGAGGGGAAATATTGGGGATAACTATGATGATGTAAGAAACAGAAGACATAAAATCTCATTTTTAAAAAAGTTTCATCTTGAAGGTATTATGGATTTGAAAAGAAAAACAAGTCCTATATGATAGAAATTATATGTACAATCTCCATTTCTACATTATATATATAGAAATTTTCATTTCATTTGGTGTTTAAATTTAGAATTTTTAAAAAGAGATTGGGGGATCCCTTATCTGATTTAGTGGTGATCTTGAGTCCCTTGATGAAGGAAGAGGAATTCTTCTCACATTTACTTTGGAAGAAGGGAGCAATCTATTAGCAGAAGCTTCTAAAGATGTGAAAATTCACTTATCACTCCCATCACGGGACTACCAAGGTAGAAGAAGTGGACCAGGTAAAATTGAATTTTAACATTGTTTCTCACTGGATACCATTACCAGTCCAGAATGAGGAAGAGAGATTCAGGTCCTTGACACCTTCGGTTTCAATTGAAAAGTAACCAATTCTAAAGAATTCCTCCTAACCACTAGGTAAGCAGACTGGAACCAATTATAGAATTTTTATGCCTCTTCTGCATTGTATCCAAGGCATTTCTGTTCCATTCCATCATGACTCTCCTGGAAGCAGATTCTTTGGCATCTACATTAGAAAATTTGCAGCTAATGAGTATGCTAATACAATCTCTGCTTAATCCAGCACCCACTTACATTTGAAAGGCATCTCTTTCCAGTTTAATTTGTTTATAATATGAGCTTTTATAACTAGGTCATTTATTCATTTAGAGTTTATTATAGTAGGCAAAAGGAAGGCAATCTCAGATGGAAACACTAGCAGACATGGTGAATGGAGAGTAGAGAGTGACTCTAGGTTCTGGAAGTTTTCTTGAGCTTCAAAAGCCATCTTGACCCTTCAGGAGCAAAAGCCTGCCAATGGCTGCAATAGGGAAACACCAACTCTGAAAAATTCTGAATTGTCTGTAGCTCTGAACTGCAGATGCCAAGGAAAGTAGTTTCTGAACTGTGACTGCCAACAGGCTTTGAACCAAATGCTCTACCTTGGATCACTTCCCATCATCTATTGTCTTTGCTCCAACATATATGCTACTGAGGTAAAGAAAATCTTGTAACTGTCCTAATTGAGTCCATTACACATTTATGTTACATAATTTTAACTGGGCCCTTACTACTGTTAAGCAATACTTCCCTAATTAACTCACTATTCCACTCACAATGGCAGCTCTTCTAAAACATTTTATCCTTCCTCAGACTTCCCATGGCTCCCTGATACTTTTTTTCAGCTGAGAACCTTGTCTTAAAATTATTGGAAAAACAAAACAACTGAAACCATTCTTTCTTCTCCCTCTTCCTCATTTATCACTCAGATGCCTTCTGTCACTATGTCTTCCTTCACTTGTCTCACACAAAGAGGTGGTCCTTTTTGCCAAGGCTAAACTTTTCCTTGAATAAATGATCCCATTTTATCTTGTCACCTCTGGCAGATTGTTCCCTCTATCATTACCACTCTCTCACTTAATTGCTAATCTCTCCTTGTCTACCGGCTTGCCTCCTTGTCTACAAACATGCCTAGGTATCCCCATCTTTAAAATCTCTTACTGCAGCTATTCACTGACTAATGTCTCGTATCTCTTTTACCTTTTGTGTGTAAAGTTCTTGAGAAGTAGGTGTCTACACACTTCTTCTCTCACTCTTTTCCTAACTTTCTTCATTCTGGTTTCTGGCCTCTTCATTTAAACAACTGCCAAATCAAATAGACTTTTCTCAACCTTTATCCTTCTTAACCTCTCTGTAGCCTTTGAGTGGAGTGAGCCTCCACCCTCTTCTGGTTTTTTTTAACCTACCTAATCATTCCTTCTAAATCTCCTTTACTAGATCTTCACCTAGTTCATGCCCATTACCATAGGGCTCTATCCTGGCCATATTTTCTTCTCATCCCATAATACTTTATTTAGTGATCTCATCAGCTCTAATACATTCAATCCATCTCTTTGCTAATGATTCTCAAATCTACTTCTCCATGTTTAGACTCTCTGCTGGCCTTCAGTCTCAAAACTCTATCTTCTTATTAGAAATATCAAACTGGGTGTCCTGTAGACATCTTTTTTTGTTGTTGTTTTTGCGAGGCAATGGGGTTAAGTGACTTGCCCAAAGTCCCACAGTTAGGTAATTATTAAGTGTCTGAGGTCAAATTTGAACTCAGGTCCTCCTGACTCCAGGACCAGTGCTCTATCCACTGCACTACTTAGCTGTCCCACCTGTAGACATCTTAAATTCAACATGTCCAAAATGGAACTCATTAGCTTTCATCTCAGACCTTTTCCCCATCCAAACTTTCCCATCACTATCAGAGAAAGAGAGGGGAAAAGGAATCAGCTTTATATGGCCCTACTAACAGTCAGACACTGTGTCAAGTGCTCTTACAAATGATCCTGCAAAATAGATGGCATTATTATTTTCATTCCCTAGAGCATTATAATTCTCCCATTCCCCTATACTCATAATCTAGGTATCATCCTTAACTCCTCATTATTCTTAAACCCTTTGACATAATCCCTCTCCTTTTCAATCTATTACCAAGGCATATTAATTTAACCTCTCTTCTAATATTGCCACCATTTTGGTACAGATCCTCATTTCCTCATGACTATACTAATACAATAGCCTACCCCATACCTCTCCTCACTCCAGTTCATCCTCCGGTGATTTTCTTAAAATACAAGTCTGATACTCTACTGATTCCCAATCATCTCCAAGAGCAAATCTAAAATTCTGTTCAGTATTCAAAGCCTTTCATAACCTAGTCCTTCTCACCCACTTTATAGTCTTTTTATACCTTATACTTCCCACTCCCATTACATACTCTTCAATTGAATGACAATGGACTGGATTTTCCATCTTCCAACTGACTGTGCCCTATGCTTGAAACATTCTTCCTCCTCATCCCCATCTCCTAACTTCCCTGCTTTCCTTAAAAATCCCAGATAAAATGTCACCTTTCACAGGAAGTCTTTCTTGATCCTTCATATTATTAACTTTCCTTCTGTTGATTATATATCTTGCTGTTTATATATTTAGTTGTTTACATGTTGTGAGCTCTTGGAAGGCAGGGGCTGTCTTTTGCCTTTCTTTGTAACCCCAGTATTTAGCACATAGTAGAGCTTAATGTTTATTGACAATGACTGGAATACCACACTCTTTAGAAGGAAATCTCACCAAGTTCTTATATGTAAGTCTTCTCTAAGTTTCCTTAAGTTTATGGTTTTCTCCAAAATTGAGTTCCCAGGGTAAATATTACTGGAGAGTTTTTCTGATTCTATATGATGCTCCTTTTCTGCAGAATATTACTTCTTGCTTTACAAACTGAAATAAGAAACAAAAAATATAGAGCAATCTGGTTTTTGAGCAGGAAGAAAGGATGTTGGTTGAGAAACAGGCTAATAAATCTGGAGTTAAAGGTATTAGGAACATGCAACTTTCTCTTAAATTCTGGGGAGAACTAGAAAAGAAGTAAAGAAATAACATGGAAGAAGGGATAACTTCATAGGACAGGATGTTATCAAAGGGAATATTCACAAAACATTTCTGGGAAGAGTTGAGCTTAGCAGCATTTTGAAGGCAGGAAATAATAATTCAAGCATCTGTCATTGCAATCAGAATTCATAACAGGAAGTAAATGAGATAAGAGATGAAAATGTAAAGGACTTGCTGGACTGAAGAGTTTGGATTTGGTATAGAAGGAAATTTAACAATGGTATTGGATAAAAATTATTCCAGAAGTTAAATATAAAACAGATCAGAAGCAAGGAGTTAAGCTAATAAACTATTTCACTAATCTAGGCAAGCAGAGATAAAATTAGCCTTCTTCTTGAAGATCTTATAATCTAGTTGTAGAGACAAAATCAGTAACAGAACTAGAAAACAATTATTAGGCAATATAGAGACATAGGAGTCTAGAGTTGAAATAGACCTTAAAGATAATCTAGTCTAACCCCTTCATTTTATCGATGAAGAAAGTGAGGTTGAGAGAAGTTAAGAGACTTTTCCACAATAAGTGCCAAAGTCAAGTTCCTTTTATCTTCGAAAAGTGTATTTCTTTCCAATATACACTTATTAGACTTTATCACCTGAGAAACAAAATAGAAATTTCTACTTCTGTGCCCAAAGTGTTTAGGAATCTGTCATTAACTTAAAAATGCAAAATGAGTTGCTGACTTTAACCTCTGCAAAGAAGGAAACTGAGACTCCCCAAGACCATTAAGAGTCAATTTGGTGTATCTCCAATATCACATCCCTCTGAGTAGAGTGAACCATTTTTAATTCCTACTGGTTTAGTCAGAGAACAGCCTTTTTTTTTTTTTTTTTTAAGGATTTTGCAAGGCAAATGGAGTTAAGTGGCTTGCCCAAGGCCACACAGCTAGGTAATTATTAAGTATCTGAGGTCGGATTTAAACTCAGGTACTCCTGACTCCAGGGCCAGTGTTCTTATCCACTGTGCTACCTAGCCACTCCTGAGAACAGTCTTTTTAAACATCGCTGAGGCCTTAAAACAACACATTCCAAATGCTCTGAGGATAATCCCATTATTTTACTCTAGGGGGTATGAGGGTAGGTTGGATCAGTGAAGGAGAGTATGGTAGGAAAAGGGGATTTTATAGTGGAGAGGGTGCTAAGTATATGGGATGTTCTTTGAATGGAGTGGAAAGTCTCTCTCATCCACAACTATGACAATAAAGCTCCAAGTGGCCTTTTCACAAGAGTTGGGGGAGCAAGAAAGGGGGTATTTCAGACATGTCTTAATCCCATGTCCAGGAACATCAAGATGCTCCAAGTGGGCATGATGATTAGGAAAGCCAGGTCAAGAAACCTCTTAAATAACAGCAGCTTAAATATTCTAATACAGCCTAGATATCTAATCTCCATCACATTCCTACTTTGCTCAAAAAGCTTTCAATGGTTCCCTCTGATTGCAGAACTTCTTAAACTGGGCTCTGTAAACTTTTTTTAAAAATGTATAATTGTATTTCAATACATTGATTTCCTTTTACAATTCTTCAAATCCAGTTTCAGACACTTAATAATTACCTAGCTGTGTGGCCTTGGGCAAGCCACTTAATGCCGTTTGCCTTGCAAAAACCTAAAAAAAAACCCCACAAACAATTCTATTTGTTTTCTTTCATGTATTTGAAAAATTATTCTGAAAGGGTCTTTATAGGCTTTACCAGATTGCTAAAGGGATTTGTGACATGCAAAAAATTAAGAACACTTAATACTATTTTCTGTGCTAAATCCCAACTTTTCTTCTACCTATAAACTTCCTTTAGACTATATTTTAAAAAAGAAAAGAGAAAACCTCAGTAAAAACCAACTGTCACATGGATCATGTCTAACAGTATATGCAATATTACACACATAAAAAAGAAGAGGATCTCATTTCTCATCTGGGGCCAGTTTTGCTCATTATAGCTTCACAGCATTTAGTTTTCCTTTATTGTTTATTCTATTTCCATTGTTATAATCAATGTTGTACACTGTTTTCCTGGCTCTGCTTTTTTTGCTCTGTTATCAGTTTGTTTTTCTTCCCTAGTTTTTATGAATTCATATTTGGTATATATTTTTAATATATAATTTAAATTTAATATATAAATTATTTAATATATAATAATCTACATTTCTCAATATGTTCTTCTCTTTACTGCTTTCAAAGAGCCATCCCTTATAATTAAAAACAATTTACAATGCTGTAATTATTGTGAATATTATTTTCTTGGTTCTGCTTACTTAACTTTGCTTCAGTTCATATAGGTCTTCTTGAGTTGCTTTGCTCTCATCATATTTGTCCTTTCTTATAGCATGGAAATATTTCACTGAATTTGTGTACCATAGTTTTATTCATTCTCAAAGTGATGGGTACCTACTTTGCCTCCAATTCTTTGCTACCTGAAAAAAAATGCTACAAGTGATATTCTGGCATACATGTGACCTTTCTTTCCTTTTGACCTTCTTGAAGGAAAAGACTTTAGCTGTCAGATTTCTGCTCAATAGGCAGATTTTTTTCAGCATAAAAAGGTTGCTTTAGAATATTGGCTGTTTTACAACTCAGCCAAGTTGTATTACCAGGGAATACAACTAAACTGTATTACCAGGTAATACACTACTATTACTAGGTGTATTAGTGTACTTGTCTTCCTACAATCCATGGAATACATTTCCATCTTTTGTCATCTTTACCTCAGAGTATTTTTGATTTGCACCAAAAAACCCTGAATGAGTAAATACTGAACGGATCAGATTTGTAAATGTATTTATATATCTTGAATGTCCCTGGGGAACTGGTATTGTTTATTGTTCCTGATATTGTTTATTTATTTTGTAGTTTATGCATTTTGAATAGGATTTCCCCATAGTTGCCTAATGGATTTTGTTGCAGATATTTTTCTGGTGCCACAGTCACACTTGGTTCCTTTGCTGATTCTTTTCATTTTTTTTTAAGTTTTCACATTTTATTATGAATTCAACACATGATAAGAAACGAATATTCCTGTGTACCTAGAGCAGAGGGAATTACATATAAAACTTTTAAAAGTCCAGGTCCATGTGGTAAAGATTAAGTCTTTTAGGTTTAATATTAAAGTTAAGACATGGTGCTTTGCTTTTCTGGCCCTTTAAATCCCTTCTGCTCTCTTCTGTGCACTTTTATTTTTAGATCAATTTTATTATTATCTTTTAAAAAATTCTACTAAGTCCCTTGTATGCTTCTCTGTCTCAAAAGTATAAACCTCCCCCCCAAACCCCCCCACAAAATTCAGCAAAAATAATGAACACATCATTTTGAAACTCTAATGTGACAAGTAATGTTCATATGATCCCCCAAACTAGTAGGTGCCACCCCGACTGACTCCAGGTTCAGGAACAGGATTTTTATCATTTTAAAATGAGAAAGGTTGGGAGGCTAGGTGGCACAGTGGATAGAGCACTGGCCCAGGAGTACCTGAGTAATAATTACCCAGCTGTGTGGCCTTGGGCAAGCCACTTAACCTCATTGCCTTGTAAAAACCTAAGTGTATATATATATATATGTGTATATATATATATATATATATATATACACATATATATGTGTGTGTGTGTGTGTGTGTGTGTGTATATATACATACATATCCCCTTGGGGGCAGCTAAATGGTACAGTGAATAGAGCACTGGCCCTGGAGTCAGGAGAATCTGAATTCAAATCCAGCCTCAGACACTTAATAATTACCTAGCTGTGTGGCCCTGGGCAAGTCACTTAACTCCATTGCCTTGCAAAAACCTAAAAAAAAAGAGAAAGGTCTTCCAAACTTGCCAGCTTGACCTTCAACTGCAAATAAGACTTGAATTAGAAAAGCTGGAAAAGGCCGGGAAGCTAGGTACCCTTAAGGGAGGACAGCAGCGGGTTAAGCCTCTTCCCATTTCCGCCGCTGTCCCAGAGGGCGCGCTCCCGATGCGCGGGGGCTTCTGGGTGTTGTAGTTCCCGGGCCTCTCCCGCCTTTTCCAGCCGGCTGAGGAGGGCCCTGCCTGCCTGCCCTGCCCAGTTGAGAAGCTGACTCCCAAGCCGCAGATCTAGCCGCCCTTTCTCAGTCTGCCCGGCGCGGCCCTGCCAACCAGCTCCCACCGCCACTCCTTGTGGTCTCAGCTCTGTCCCAAATCTAACCCTCCCGGTCCCCATCCTCGGCCTGCCCTTGATGCGCAGACGTAAATCCGCGTTTGGGGCTAGTAACCCCATTGCCTTGCAAAAACCTAAAAAACAAAGCCAGATCCTGGAAGAATGAGGATTGCTGAAGTGCCCTCCAGTTTTCATTTTTGTGCTTGTCTTCCCCTGAACAGCTTTTTGATAGGGACTAAATGCTTCCATCAAACTGTCTAGCCTTGAAAGAATTAAACCAAATCCATGTTGGAAAAATCATCCATTTTGTGACTTAAAGTTCTACATTCTGGAAAAACTTTTTTCATATGATTTCAGGGAAATACTGCAAAGTGTTCTGTACAAATTGTACTTACAATCTACTCTTCAGTTTTGTCATACTTTGGCTAATGAGAATGAAGAAATACCCTGTGGTTCAAGATAATATAACTTGATTTGTTCTTCATGATTATGAGAAAGCTTTGTTTTCTATCATTTGGTGTCCTTATGCCTATCGAAGGGCCTTGAATCTGACTTGTTATGCAGACACATGCCTCACTAATAGATTTGTTCAGTTATGTACTACTCCACTTTCTATCAACTTCACTCATGACAGTGAGTCAGCCAGGAGGTTAAAAGAAGGACCCTGGTCCTGGAAGCATTCTCTTGTCAATCAATCCCAGACACAGATAAAGTCATAATTTGATAAAAGTTGCTCCAGATGGTACAAAAAAAAAAAAGGAGAACGAACCTGCAAGCATTACCCAATATGAAGGAAGAAATAAAGACAAGGCAAAATCTAAACCAAAAACACAGACTATTCTCACTTTTGCTCAGGGAGCAACAGGAAAACAAGTGTTTTTATTGTTACAGAAAAAGAACACCTTGCCAAAGATTGTAGAAAGATGTGGGACTTAAAGAATAAGAACAAGGGGAACCCTGGGAGGACCCAAAGAAAATCTATGTGATGGGCATGGAATAAACTGTAAATTCTGGAGAAAATTTTGTTTTTTTCCAACCTGGATGTCCTTGCCTTAGCTATCCCAGTCTTTGTCTCTCCCCACACTAGTGCACCATATATTCTTCTTACAGTTGGAGACACATTTTGAGATTCATCATTAGAAAGAGGTGCTTCTAGTTCAGTTTTGACAAGAAAACCAGATTGAAACATTAAATGTTGGTGTCTCCAGTGAGCTCCCAAATGTCCTCAAACGATCCTCTCATAGTAGAATATTCTTTTCTACTTATGCCTAAATTTCCCAAAAATCTGTTAGATCAAGATCTGCTCTTTAATCTATTTCATGCTCCCCTGGTGGCTCCAATTGCAATACACTTCCCTGAGAATTCCTTCTTGTGGTTACATTCAAAATGTCTAAGAAACTCCCAAGGATGATCAGAATATTCTAATATCCCTGACACTCAATGGGTTGTCTCATCCTCAGATATAAAGTTGTTGAGAGCTGCTATTCTGGATCACCATTAGAACTAAAGGAGGACATCACTATCTGTTCCTTAGTAATTCTTATCAAGGGAAGCTATCACAGTATTTTACACATTATTGACTCTATTAGGATATTATTATTTCATGCAAATCTCAGTGTAACACTTCTATGCTGTCTGTTAAAAAATCTAAGCCAGGCTCTGTTGGTAAATCTGTTTTTATCATTTTATGCAGGATTTATACATCACTAATGCCTATGTTACACTTAAGACATCCAAAAGTTCTAAACCCAGGCTTCCATTCCTTGTGATGCAACCTGTTTTTCAGTGTTAGAGTTGTGTTCAACTTTCTTTAGAATTCCAATTCATTGAGCTCCTCAAATCTGTTTGCCTTTACTTGAGAGAACACACATTACCTCAAGGATATATGGAAAGCCCTTCCTTGTGTGTGGGAAGGTTCCACTTTTTTATTTTTGTTTCAGCATTCCTTTTTAAACAAATGTGTTGATGATCTATCTCCTACTGGCAGCCCCTGATGATGAGGTTTGTCAGGATGACAGCTGTGACCTTCATCAATTCCATCAACCTTGCTGTAATCTCATTAGCTCCCATGGATTTAGCATCATCTCTATGCAAGTGATTCTCAAATATGACTCTCCTGACCTAATCTCTTGCATTTCTAGGTGCAGAATTGGATGTCCAGGTATTGGGCATTTTCTCTGAAGGCATTTGGCATTCTGCTCACCTTCCTTTAGGTCCCAACTAACATACCATAAGATGTCTTCCCTAATCAATCTCTCCTCTCTCTCTCTCTCTCTCTCTCTCTCTCTCTCTCTCTCTCTCCCTCTCTCTCTCAGTTTTAGTAAGGCAATGGGGTTAAGTGGCTTGCCCAAGGCCACACGGCTAGGTAATTATTAAGTGTCTGAGACCGGATTTGAACCCAGGTACTCCTGACTCCAGGGCTGGTGCTTTATGCGCTATGCCACCTTGCTGTTGATTATCTTCTATTTGTCCTATTTATAGCTTATTTTGTAAATTTTTGTTTGCATGTTGTCTCTCCTATGACTGTTAAGCTCCTTGAGGGCAAAGACTGTCTTTTGCCTCTTTTTATAGCTCCTGTGCTTAGTACAATGCAAGTACTAGTAGATGCTTAATGTTTATTGACTGAGATTGTCACCTCTATCATGCTCACTATCTCATTTATCTTCAAATTCTCCTTGTCTTCTGACTGGTTTCCTACAACCTACAAACATGCATTATCCTCCACCAAACTCAAAAAACTTTCCATTATTCAACTATCCATTCCAACTAGCTAACATCCCCCTTCCTTTTGTGCCTCTACCTTTAAAGAAGGTCATTGGTGATAGGAACTTGCACTTTCTTTTGCTATGCCATGCAGGATTACCCAAGATAGAGAGGCCACAGAGGACAAAAATGATCCATTGGAGAAGGAAATTGCAAATTTCTCCACTATCTTTTCCAAGAAAACTCCATGGGTACTATTAAAATGATAAAAGATATGACACTGGATGATGAGCCCTTAAGGTGAGAAGGTAGCTCCAGACAGAATTAAGGAACTTAGATCAGAGACAAAACAAGCTCAGCTACAAATGTGAATTAACTCTTTTGTCTCATGTAGTTTTCATTTGTGATTTCTTAAAATATAGCTCTGGGAAAACCAGGCTTTGATAAGGCCCATTGCAATTCAAATGGATCTACTAGACTTTGCCCTTAAAACCAAAACATTCTGGCTTTCTCAGTTTGACTGAGGCACTGAGACTGTTAAAGACAGCTTATTAAAAAGGTCAAGGTCTCCCACTGCATCCAGGACCATCTCTTGTTGTCCTGTTCCATATCTGGTCACCAGATCCAGATGACTTCAGAAGAGAAAGTGACTTTGCACAGCCCCCCCTTTTACTTAAATTTAATTCACTTATGCATCACCGTACTCTTGAGAACAAGAACAAGCAACTCTGGTTTTCACTGATTGGCCAATAATAGGTCCCAGCCCAAGCCTCACTTGATCATTGTTTGGGCTTTGATAGCTCTGAGTAAGTACAAAAAGCAATTGCTTCTGTTCTGACCAGAAACTCTGAAGGTGTTCCCTCTAAGACAGATTCTTTTGTGAAGGAAAACTAGGCTATATTTTGCCTCACTTCTTACCTATCCTTTAATTAATTTATTAATGGGTATGCCTCAGAAACACTGAGGCCTGGAAAAACCTTAGCTTAAAAAAGGTCAAGCTGGGGCAGCTAGGTAGCACAGTGGATAAAGCACTGGTCCTGGAGTCAGTTCAAATCTGACCTCAGACACACAATAATTACCTAGCTGTATGATCTTGGGCAAATCACAACCCCATTGCCTTGCAAAAGTAAAAAAAAAAGTCTTCTATGAAATTGCACTTCCTTTCACTTTCTTTTTACTTTTCTATAATAATTTCCACCATAGATCACATTTGACAACTTTTTTTGATGAGCTTTTAGTGAAGGTAAATCTTCTACCTCTAAAAACGGTTCATTAAATTTCAGAACGACTCTTTTATCAAGTTGAAAATGTCTTCTTCGAAACTTACATCCATTACTTCTAGTTTTGCTCTTTGGGGCCAATTAGAACAAGGCTAGTCCCTCTTCTCAAAGATAGCCTTTCAAGTATAAAAACACATCTATCATGTGTCCCCTGAGAGTTCTCTTCTCCAGGCCAAACATCTCCAACTCTTTCAAATAAATAATCCTCATACAGTATATTCTCTAGGTAGTTCACAATCATGATTGCCCCTGTCTTCATCCTCTCTAGCTTCCTAAAATGGACCCAGAATCAACAAAATTTCAGATATTATCTAACTAGAATAGACTCTAATGAGACCTCTTTATTCACCTCTTTATTCCTAGAAGATATTCTTTTTTTTTTAATGCTGTCCAAGATAGGTCTATTTTTTGTCTATCATATCATTGAGGTTCATTAAAACCCTCAAATCTTATCCAGAAAAACTTACCTTCTAACAATGTCTCTACCAGCTGATACTTAAGTTAACTTTTTGATTTCAAGTACAAGATTTTATAGGTATAAGATTTATATACTATGACCATAATGTAAATTTTATATTTATTATTATCTATTACTTGTCCCTTATATTCTACAATTTCATTAAGTGGGCTTAGGGAAATGGAATTGATCAAAGGTTCCCTAATTATTACTTCTCCCACAAAACCCTCCACCATAATAGGACAATAGTTCAACAACTCTTGTGGGGTTTTTTTGTGTGGACAACTAGCCATGAATGGCCCAACTAGTTCTGAATTTCTCCAGTTGGGCTGGAGTTACTTTCAACATTTCTTTCGTTTCCTGCCATTCAGTCAAGTATTAGGTATGTGAAAGGTTTAAAAGCAAAGAGCACAATTCCACAATCCCACTCCTCTGAAAGCTGTCCTGCAGAGACAGCTTGTGGAGAAACAGCCTGGCTAAAAGGACTAGTGGTTTATGAATAGGTCTTTAAACCTAGGAAGTTGGGCAGGTGATCGATCAATCACTAAACTGAGAGTATTTTAGATACCTGTGTTCCATAATACAATTCTGTACTCCCTTTACCTCTTTCCCTTCATTGTGAGTAAAACCCTTTTTAAAAACCAACATTTGTTTCTGTTAGAAAAAAATAGGATCTCTAAGCTTCAGCCAGGAGAATGGGGAAATTGGAGATGTCTGGGACAGCAGCCCAGTTTCTTTAGGTTTCCAACAGAGATCTGGTAAAGAAGAAAAGAAATTAAACCTCATATTTCTTTCATTAATTCAGCAAATATTTATTGGCCAATTTATATCACATAATATAAAAGTATGTGTTAAGAACTATATCAGATATGCTAATCCATTCCAATCCTAGCTTTTTGGGAAGCATTCTTTCCTCCATCCCTGTTTTCCACATCCCCTGGGATACAGGGATAGCTCATGCCTCAGCTTCTGAGCCTAGACTGTTCTACTTCCAACCTACCTTTGAAAGTCATTCTAGGCCACAATGGGTTAACTTTTCTAAGAAAAATATTTTGTTTTGGAGAAGATATTGGTCTTTCTGTGGTGGGGAATGGAGACTTAGCTGCTGTCTGTGCAAGCCAACTTCTGCTAATCTAAAAGGCATTTTGAGGGACTTGCCACCCATTTTTTGTCCCAGTCATCATAGAATCTAAAGAGTTAAAAGACTTTAGTGATTTAGTTGACATTCTCACCTCTATAGCAGTAGTTCTTAACCTTTCTTCTGTTACAGTTCCTTTTGGTAGTTTGTTGAAGCCTAAGGACCTCTTCTAAGAATAATATTTTTAAATGTATAAAATAAAATACAGGATATTACAAAGGAAGTCAATTATATTGAAATATAATTATCAAAATATTTTTATAAAGCAAAAATGAGATCATAGACCTCAAACTAGGAAGGAACCTTTGCCTCACAGTATACATCTCAAGGGGTCAGCAAGTTTTGCCTTGATTTTCCTCATTTCATGATTGGGACTCAGCCCTGGGATATTTCCTATCTCCATTCTCTTTTATTTCTCTTTTCATTTCATCTTATCCCATATCCTTGACCTACTATTCCTTTCTCCATCCTTTTTCATCAAATATCTCTTTTGTTTCTAAAATAATTAGTAGGAAAGGGGAAGAGTTTGAGGGGAGTAAACAGAGAAGACTGGAACAAAGAGTAAATTACACCTTAACATCTTGGTCAATATAATTTAAAGTCAACTATTCTTTTTCCTCCCCATCTGATATGACACAAACTTGTGACTGGTTTTATTTTTTTTTAATTTTTTTTTTTTTTGCTAGGCAATGGGGTTAAGTGGCTTGCCCAAGGCCACACAGCTAGGTAATTATTAAGTATCTGAAGCCGGATTTAAACTCAGATACTCCTGACTCCAGGGCTGGTGCTCTGTCCACTGTGCCACCTAGCTGCCCCTGTGACTGTTTTTATTGCAAAGGATATCTGGCAATCTATGTCTCCGTTGCTTCAAACTCCCCTAGGTTGGAATTTTGTTGATAATGCTTGAAGAAACCACCATGATTGGTCAAATCATAATCATCTATTCAGTGGCAGATAAGACTCATAGCACTCTGTGATGTGCATGGCTCAGGCATTTCGGGATTGGTATCAATGTCTTCTTCTAAGTCAGATTTCTCCACTCCAATTTCAGTATTTTCTTCCTGCTTGACCTTGAGGTTGTTTTCTAGTTGCTCTTCAGCAATCTCTAGTTCTTCCTCTGTATGCAGAATGGAAACAGTTTCATGTGGCAAATTTGAGTTATACAGACCAAATTTAGGTTTACAACCAAACATTGCTTCATAGGGACTTTGCTGTAAGCCAGCATGAATGGCCTGGTTTTTCATCATTTGCACAAATCGCAAACCTTCAGCCCAGTGAGGTGAATTGTTACTCTGCATCCAGGTATTCATCAACTGCTGTACCTCCTGGTTCACTTGTTCTATCATATCTTGGCTTTGGTTGTTTTGAGATTTTTCATGGATAATTTTCAGGTCTGGCCACATCTGATTGAGCTCACTGACAATATGGTTTGCAAATTCTCTGTCACTGTCAGACTCCAATACACTGGGTGCCCCAATAATTGAGAAAATGTCTAACAAGACACATGCCACCTCATGAGCCCTTTTGGATGTTAATGGCCGTAAAATAATAAATTTTGTTAAGCAGTCCAGATAACTTAAAATAAATCTGAATTTTCCATCAGCATTAGACTGCATGTCAATGAGATCAACTTGGCATCTGGAACAAATTACCTTAAAATTCATAGGCTTTGCTACAAGACCTCTTTTGGGCACTGGATTCTTCTGATGACACTGTTTGCACAAAGTAAGATATAATACAATGACTTCTTTTGTAACATTTCCATATTTTCCTTGCAATTCTTTTAGCATGCGAGTCCGTCCACCATGTCCAATACTGAGATGTGTATCGTGAAGAATGTCAAATAATTCTTCCTTGTACACATAATACCGTATTCGGTCTTGCTCTCCATGAGCTGCCTCAATCAGTTTCTCAGTACCATGTATAGTGATCACATCATATTTTGCTACACGGCGGTAGTCGCGGGATGACCTCTTACCCTTTTCTTTGGCTTCTTTTACTTCTCTTAGTGTCTGAAAGTACTTTTCCTTAGAAAAGACCTTGCTGTTGTAACTTTTGCTTTCAACTAACTTTGTTACTCTTATGAGGAACTTCTCTCTCATGCTTCTTATCTCTGATTCCACCTTGCTTACCCTTAAATCACTAGCTTTGCCATCTACAACACTCTGTGACATCATAGAAAACTGAAGAAGTGACCCTAAGAAGAAAAAATAAATAATTTGTTTTAAAATCATTGCCACATCCAGAGAAAGAAGATCCTTCCTGAAATCTCTCCCATTCTTTTTACATCTTTCATCTCAACGCATTTCAAGTTTTTTCCACTCATACTTTTTATGTTTTCCCATTATATTTCATCCCTGCTTGAACCTCTCTAAACCAAAGCAGGCTGGAAGAAATGGGGGGGGGGGAAGAGTTACAAAAGCAAGAAATAAACTATTGTATGAAAAAAACTATTATAAATTGTGTAGTTTTGGGGAAGCTAGGTGGCACAGTGGATAGAGCACCGGCCCTGGAGTCAGGAGTCCCTGAGTTCAAATTCTGACTCAGACACTTAATAATTACCTAGCTGTGTGGCCTTGGGCAAGCCACTTAACCCCCTTTGCCTTGCAAAATCTAAAAAATAAATAAATAAATTGTGTAGTTCTGAATATTATTAGCAAGTTAACATTACTGTATCCATACACATTCTAGAGAAAATTTTTTATTCTAATTTCAGCATCAGCATGGAAAACAAGAGAACTGAAAAGAAATTATACATAAAAGTTAAAAAATCAATTGGAGGGCGGCTAGGTGGCGCAATGGATAGAGCACGGCCCTGGAGTCAGGAGTACCTGAGTTCAAATCTGACCCCAGATACATAATAATTACCTAGCTGTGTGGCCTTGGGCAAGCCACTTAACCCCATTGGCCTTGCAAAAAAAAAAAACTAAAAAAAATCAATTGGAAATACACAAAATGCTCTAAATCATAAATAAAAAATATGTAGATTAAAACTCATACCCCACCAAATTAACAAAGATCATCAAAGATTGAGCCATTTTGGAGGAGCTGTGAGAATTTGTCCTTCAGCTGTTCAGTCATGTCTGACTCTGTGACCTCATGGACTATTATAACACTCCAAGTCTTTCCATCTTCCACTATCTCTTGAAGTCTGTTCAAGTTCATGTTCATTATTTCCATTATGCTATCCATCCATCTCATCTTCTGCTGTCTCCTTTTCCTTTTTCTTTCAATCTTTCCAAACATCAGAGTTTTTTCCATTGAGTCCTGTCTTATTATGTGGCCAAGTACTTAAGCTTCAACTTCAATATTTGACCCAGTGAATAGCCTGAATTAATTTCTTAAGTATTGGATGATTTAAGCTTTTTGCTGTCTCAAAGTTTTCTCTAGCACAATTAATTCAAAAGCATAATTTCTGGAGGGTTCAGTTTTCCTTATTCCAACTCTCACAGTTCTACATTGCTAACTGGAAAACCATAGCTTTGACTATATGGACCTTTGTGGGCAAGGTGATATCTCTGCTTTTTAGTATGCTGTTCTCAGTTGCAGTCACCATCTGTAATGATCTTTGAGCCAAAGAATATAAAATCCATTTCTTCTCCCTTTATTTGCTAGGAAGTGATAGGACCAATCCTATCAAAATTTAGGGGTTTTTATGTTACACTTAAGCCAGCTTTTATATTCTCTTCTTTCATTTTTATCAGAAGGTTTCTTAATTCCTCTTTATTTTCTGCCATCAGAGTGATATCATCTGCATTTCTGAGATTGTTGATATTTCCCTTGACAACTTTAATCTCAGTTTTTGATTCTTTCAGCCTGGTATTTCCCATGATGCACTCTGAAAATAATTTTTTTTTCTGTTCTAAATAATATTTTTTCCTCCCAATTACATGTAAAGACAATTTTAAACATTCAGGTTTTTTTTTAATTTTTTTTTTTGCAAGGCCAATGGGGTTAAGTGGCTTGCCCAAGGCCACACATCTAGGTAATTACTAAGTGTCTGAGGCCAGATTTTAACTCAGGTACTCCTGACTCCAGGGCAGGTACTCTATCCACTGATCCACCTAGCTGCCCCTAACATTCAGTTTTTAAAAATTTAAGTATTAAATTTCTCTTTCCCTCTCGCACCTCCCTCCTCCCTAAGACAATAAGCAGTTATAGGTTATATACATTCAATTATGCAAAACATGTTACCAATTAATGAAAGATGACACAGCTACAAAGAAAAATCCCATAAAAATATGTAAAGTAAAAAATAATATGCTTCAGTCTACATTCAGACTCCATCAGTTCTTTCTCTGGAGATGGACAACATTTTTCAACATGAGTCCTTTGGAATTATCCTGGATCACTGTATTGCTTAGAATGGCAAAATCATTCACAGTTGATCACTTTACAGTATTACTGTTACTGTATACAATGGTATTCTGGTTCTACTTACTTCGAGTTGAATCAGTTCATATAAGTCTTGCCAGGTTTTTCTGAAATAATCCTGTTTGTCATTTCTTATAGCACAATATATTCCATTAAGATCATATAATCACAACTTGTTCAGTTATTCCCCAATTGATAAGTACTCCCTCAATTTCTAATTCTTTGTCACTACAAAAAAAAGCTGCTAATATTGTACAAACAGGCCTTTTCCTTCCTTTTTAAAAAATCTTTTTGGTATATAGAACTAGTAGGGATATTGCTATATCAAATATTTGTAGTTTGGTTGTCCTTTGGTCATAGTTCCAAATTGTTCTCTAGAATGGTTGGATCAGTCCACAACCTTTGCCAACAATGCATTAGTGTCCCAGTTTTCCCACATCCTTTCCAACATTTATTATTTTCTTTTTCTGTTATATTAGTTGATCTGATAGGTGTGAAGTGGTAGTTCTGAGTTGTTTCAATTTGCATTTCTCTAATCAGAAGTGTTGAATATTTTTTCATGATTACAGATAATTTTAATTTCTTCATTTGGATACAGCCTGTTTGTCCCCTTTGAAAATTTATCAGTTGAGGAATGACTTACATTGTCATAAGTTTGACTCAGTTCTATATGAGAAATGAAGCTTTTGGGAGAGATACTTGCTGTAAAAATTGTTTTCCAGATTTATGCTGTCTAATTTTATATCTAGTAATAATTGTTCTCATCTTTTTAAAAAGAATTATTTATTTAAGGCAATGGGGTTAAGTGATCTGATAAAACTCAAACAACTATGCAATTATTAAGTGTCTGAGGTAGGATTTGAACTCAGGTCCTCCTGACTCCGGTGCTCTATCCACTGAGCCACCTAGCTGCCCCTGTTCTTTTATCTCTTGTATAAATTCTTTCATTCTCCATCATTTGACAGGTAAACTATTCCTTGTTCTCCTAATTTGTTTATGGTATCACTATGTTTAAATCATATACCCATTTTTATCTTACCTTGGCATACTATGTAAGATGTTGGTCAATACTGGGTTTCTGCTGTTTTCAGTTTCCAGTAGTTTTTGTCAAATAGTGAGACCCCCAAAAGTCTTTAAGTTTAACAAACACTAGATTGCTATTTGTGTCTTGTATAACTATTTAAAAAAATTTTTGTATTTAAGGCAATGGGGTCAAGAGTAACTTGCCCAAGGTCACACAGCTAGGCAATTATTAAGTGTCTGAGGATGGATTTGAACATAGGTTCTCCTGACTTCAGGGCCAGTATTCTATCCACTGCACCACCTAATTTCTTTCATTGATCAACAGATTATTTTGTTTCTTCATTGCTTATGCTAATTATTTCAATTTCTTTTTTTCTTTCATTACTATGCTAATATTTTCAGTACAATCTTATTGATAACAGGCATCCTTGCTTCAATGGGGAAGGTTTATCCCCATTATTGATAATGCTTGCTGAGGGATTTTTAGATAAATATTATTTACCATTTTTAAAAAATCTATTTATTCCTGTGTTCTCTAGTGCTTTTTGTTAGGAATGGATGTTATATTTTGACAAAGGCTTTTCCGCATCTATTGAAATAAATTTCTGTTGCTTTTATTTATATGGTCAGTTATGCTTTTCTTCCTCATTCTTCTCTTTCTCTCTTGTCTCCACCCCCCTCCAGAGATCAAAATGTAAACTCAGAAGAGGACAACAATATGAAAATCTCTATATGCAAAGCCTCAGTGAGAAATCTGAATTGGTTGAGACCAATTGGTCCAAAAAGAGTTCAAGAGAATTTTAAAAATCAAATAAGGGGCAGCTAGAAGGTGCAGTGAATAGAGTACTGGCCCTGGAGTCAGGAGTACCTGAGTTCAAATGCGGCCTCAGACACTTAATAATTACCTAACCCTGTGGCCTTGGACAAGCCACTTAACCCCATTGCCTTAGAAAATCTAAAAAAAAAAAATCAAATAAGCGGGGGCACCTAGGTGGGCCAGAGGATAGAGCACTGGCCTTGGAGTCAGGAGTACCTGCATTCAAATCCAACTTAATAATTACCTAGCTGTGTGGCCTTGGGCAAGCCACTTAACCCCATTGCCTTGAAAAATCTAAAAAAAAAAATCTTTAAAAAAAGTCAAATAAGAAATACAGAAGAAAAATAAGAAAAAATGAGAATTATGCTATAGAATCATGAAAATAAAAGTCACTAGTTTGGTAAAAGCAGCACAGAAAATGGAAAAAAGATGTATATTCAGGAGTATCATCTTCCTCTGTAGAGATGTAAAGCTCTTTATTGAATATATCCTTTCCTGTTTACCTTTTTATACTTCTCTTAATTCTTGTATTTGAAAATTGAGTTTATCTCTTGTTTTTTTATCAGAGATGTTTGAAGGTCCTCTATTTCATTAAATGTGAATTTTTTCCCTTGAAGGATGATGCTCAGTTTTGCTGAGTGGTTAGTCCTTGGCTGTTAATACAAGCTCCTTTGACTTCCTAAATATATCTCAAGCTTTCCAATTCTTTAATGTAGAAACTGTAAATCCTGAGTAATCTTTACTGTAACTTTTTGATATTTGTATTGTTTCCTTCAGGCAGCTTACTATATTTTCTCCTTGACCTGAGAGTTCTGGAATGTGGCTCTAATAATCCTGGGAGTTTTCATTTTGGGACCTCTTTCAGATGGTAATTGGTAGATTCTTTCACTTACTATTTTACCCTCTGGTTTTAGTATATCAAGATAGCTTTCCTTGAGAACATTTTTGAGAAATGCTATTTAGGTTCTTGATCATTGCTTTCAAGTAGTCCAATAATTTTTTTTTTAATTTAATATTTATTATCATTTTGTACAATTTTTTTACACATTAATAAAATATTCTTGTTTAAGAGTAAAAAAAATACCTCCTCCCCCAAAAAATATAGACTCACTTGAGCGACAAAGTAAAGGGGAGAGGAAAAAATTAAAATTAAAATAAAAAAATAATAATAATAACAATTGTATGTATGGCTAGGTGGCACAGTGGATGGAGCACTAGCCCTGGAGCCAGGAGCACCCAAGCCAATATCCAGCCCGGTACACCCAACAATTACCCAGCTGTATGACATGCAAGCCACCCCAACCCCACTGCCCTGCATAAACCAAAAAAAAAAAAAAAAGACCAAAAATAAAATAAAACAGTAATAATAGTACACGTGGCTGGATGGTGGATAGAGCATTGGCCCTTGAGCCAGAAGCACCCTGGTCCAAATCTGGCCTCAGACACCCAAAGATCACCCTGCTATGTGGTTCCAGGCAGGCCACCCAGCCCCATTTGCCCTGCACCCCCCCCCAAATAATAATAGTAATAAAAAATGTGCTTCAGTCTGTGTTCCAACACACACTCAGTTGTGTGTGGATCACATTCTTTATGATAAGTCCATCACAAAAGTTACTTCCATATTTTTCCACCATTGCCATTGCTGATCACAACTACCTCGTTTCATATTTCTCCACTACCATGTACTATATTTTCTCTCTCCTTTACCTTTTTTTTTTTTTAGGTTTTTTCAAGGCAAATGGGGTTAAGTGGCTTGCCCAAGGCCACACAGCTAGGTAATTATTAAGTGTCTGAGGTCGAATTTGAACCCAGGTACTCCTGACTCCAAGGCCGGTGCTTTATCCACTACGCCACCTAGGCACCACACCAATTTAATTTTAAAGGAATTATTTTCTTCAGTTACCTTTTGTAACTCCTTTCCTATTTGACCAATTCTGCTTTTTAAGTGGCTCTTTTTTTGTTGGTTTTGCTCATTTTCAATCCATTTTGTGATTTTTAAAGTTGAGCTCTGCTCCTGGAATTCAAGGGAACACTTCTTGATCTAGGATCAGGGTCTGGCCCCTAACCTGCTGTACCAGAGGGCTAGAGGCTTCACATCTGGCCTACTATGCCTTTGAACTGCTTACTAGCCGTAGAGCCTCAATAGTTGACCTGTCCTGGGGTTAGGGGGTCTACTGATGACTTGTTCAGATACCATCTGTGCTTATGTTCTCTTTTTACCCAAGTGAGATAAGCTTTCCTAAAGTCCTTCTAAATTGTCTTGAGCTGGGAAATTGTTTGACTCCATCCTTTTATAGCTTCTGCTGCTCCAGAATTCAATTTGAGGTGCTATTAAAAGTTATCTGAAGGGGAATTTGGGAGAGTTCAGGCAAGGTAACAATATATATACAACCCTGTCATACACTTTTCCCAATCTTAAACCAATAAGTTGTTCTACATTTAATTCTGACTGTTGCTTTTTGTCTTGCATATAGGATCCACAGGAGACAAGTAAAATGATTTCTCATTTCTTTGAGGATTTGTCACATTTTGTTGTGATCCAAAAAAGGCATTAGTGTAGTCAATGTCACAAGTTTTTTGGTACCTCCTTTGTTTTTTCTATAATCCAGTGAACATTGGCAGGTAATTTGGTCTCTAGGTCCTCTGCTTTTTTGAAAAACCAATTTCCTCTTCTAGTAATTCTCTGTTTACATAATGCTAAAGCCTAATTTGCAGAATCACACCTTGCTGGTGTGATTTGAGTGCAGTTGTTTGGTAATTTGAACATTTATTGGCACTCCATTCTTTAGGAATGAAACTGTAAACCACTGAAGTATAGGATTAAAATAAAATAGGTTAGGGGCTATTAGGTGGTCCAGTGGATAGAGCACCAGCCCTGGAGTCAGGAGTACCTGAGTTCAAATCTGGTCTCAGACACTTAATTACCTAGCTATGTGGCCTTGGGCTAACCACTTAATCCCATTGCCTTGCAAAACAAATAAATAAAATAGGTTACACATTAAGTTTTATTCTCTAGGATTTCATAAAACTCTAGGTGAAAGCCTTAAGACAACCTTGTGCAGAGGAAGAGCAGGATATTTATATAGGAACAAAGAAGGAAAGGGAGAACTAGGAAATTTAGACATAAATAAGACTAGACAAAACATTAACACCCCCCCCCAACCACCACCACCATTCTATGAGGTTGTACAAATTTTAATCAAAGAGTATCATCCTTATGCAATCTTATTTTATCTAAGGGAAGACTCATTCCTTCCTGGATTAAAGTACAAGGAGGGCAGGACAAGTATTCCTTTCTAAGTCTGACCAGGAACATAGTTTTGAGAAACTTATTATACTTTGACATTCCTCCATTTTGATAAAAGATAATGTCATTATATCATCTACAGATTAAGGAGAAATGAAGAGCATCTTGGAGAAGGAAATAGAAAATCTTGGAAACTTAGGGTTTCTATAAAGTTTATGACGGGCACATTTAGAGTCAAAGAGACAAGTTACAAAGATCAAAAGGGGGCAGTTCTTTTTGATTAAACAATCTGTACTAATAAGAAGCATAAATGGTAGAAAGTAAACAATAACATAAAATTCTAGTTTATTTTTTTCTTCTGGAGGTATCTCATATGTTTCTGTATCTCCAAATTCTAGACCTGTCTTCTCATTCTACTGTTTTCTTTATTTCTTTGCATTACCAATTTAAGAAAATCTTCTTATCTCTCCCTGATTATCACAGCCTTGACATGGCAAGGGGTTTGAATAGTTCAATGAAACTATGACTACCTACCCAAGACTGACAGATCATAGTGGAGAATTCTGTTAAAAGGTGATCCATTTGAGAAGGCAATGGCAAACCACTCCAGTATCTTTGCCAAGATAATCCTAAGAACAAATCTAAAATTATAAAAGAGATGATGTTGAAAGATGAGCTCCTCAGATCAGAAGAGGCAAAGGGTAAATGAAATAAGGGTTGCAGAATGCTATACACACTATTAGACAAGGTCAATATACCAGTTTAATTGTTTTTGCTAAAAAGGAGAGTTTTATAGTGGCATGGGAAGTACTGAAAAGTGACAATGTTTAATAAAATCATTAAAACATTTTCTTGGGGCAGCTAGGTGGCGTAGTGGATAAAGCACCAGCATTGGAGTCAGGAGTTCCTCGGTTCAAATCTCAGACACTTAATAATTACCTAGCTGTATGGCCTTGGGCAAGCCACTTAACCCCAACTGCCTTGCAAAAACTTTAAAAAAAAAAAAAGAAAACATTTTCTTATAAAAGGTCTGAGTTTCACTGTCCTTTTATAATTTGTAATCACAAAGTTGAGTTTTAAAGTGGAGATGCCTTTGAGATACTTTTTTCAAAATAGCCCCTTATGAGCATTGATGCAGATAGAATGTTTTTCTTCTAACATTCTATTATCTTCTGTGCATTTCAAAAAATTACCTTCCTTCCCCCCCTTCTTTTTCAACCCTACTCCTACTTCTTCATTCCCTCTCCCCCCACAAGACTGAGTAAGAAACAAAATCCTTGTAACAAATAGAGTCAAGAAAACAAATTCCCACTTTGAGTAGGTATGAAATTGCATTCATGATGCAATCTATCATCTCTTTATCAGAAAGTAGGAAGCATGTTTTATCATCACAATGGAAGACTATATGATTAACTTTTTTATTTAATACATTTTTGTATTTTGAACTTAATAAAAATGGACATTTTCATATATATAGTATAATTCACAAGAAAGGATAGTATATGAAATCAAAAATCTCCATTTTTACTGTTACTTTTTACTTTAAATCTGTCCTCTTCTTTTTGTGTTGCCTTCTAAAGTTCCTTCAGTTGTGCATTTAAAAAAGTTTCAATAAACCTATTTTTGATATTAGTAATTTTTCTGGACAAAATTGATTTATGTATAAATTAAATGAATTTTTTCATTAAGATACAAAAGTCACTTTGAAACAGGATTAAAAAATAAGCCTTGGTAATCCCATTTTACACAATATGACAAGTAAGAGACTAGAATGGTGTTTCTTTGCAAAATATATGTGTATTTTGTAGGCTGGCATCACAGGAAGTTCAGGCTCTTGATGTTACAATCAAAGGGCACTGTGATCATCTGGCATTCTCTCAATGTTAAACTTAAGGTTAGAAATTTCCCTGATGGGAACTCTAGATTCTTTTCTTAAGGTCTTGATCAATTGTAGCCATAATGTAACACTTGCCCGAGTGACTTTCTGAGCTAAGCAATCATTTGCATGTTTCTTTGTGCTCATTCAGAGCTATTTGGTACTTCTCTTCCAGTTTTAGTCATTACACAGTCAACTGACTGTGGAATGCATTGGGAATACAGGGAATGCATTTGGGATTTTTGATTGTACTAAATTCAACTTGGCTTTGATGGAGAAGCTGATAAAGTTAGAATCAACTAAAATATAGGAAGAACAAGCAGGATGGGTGCTGGGGAACTTCTTTGATAGCACTGGGATCTTCTCTTTCTTTTTTGATTTTAATTGCTTTTTCATTTCTCTTTAAGCATATTAAGTCCCTCCTCTACTTCCATTTGCCTTATAATAGCTGATTCAGACCACTCACAATCTCTCATCTTGCAAACTAAGTGTCCTTTCAGTCTTGCATTTTATCATTTTTGGGTGGTTTCTCAATTTTAGTATGTGTTGTAGAAGCAAACACAACATTACTATTTCTAACCCTACTGCCAATTAAAAACTGGGGGAAAAACTAATATAACATAAGCACTGTTAAACAAAATTAATCCACAAAGTGGTCATGTTTAAAAATGTATGTCTTGGGGCAGTTAGATGGTGCAGTGGATAGAGCATGGACCCTGAAGTCAGAAGGACCCGAGTTCAAATCCAACATGACACTTAATAATTGCCTAGCTGTGTCCTTGGGCAAGTCACTTAATCTCATTTCCTTAAATAAATAAAAAAAAAAGTGTATGTCTCTTTCTGCACCTTGAGTTTATTTCTCCTCTGTCAAGAGGTAGGTAAATATACTTCATCAAAGGTCCTCTGATCAATGGGCATATCACTTAAATGTTTCAAAGTGAAACATTTAACTTTGCGTTTTTCCTGTATAAATTGTTCTGATACTACTCACTTTACACTTGCATCTATTTATTCTTTCTAGATTTCTGAAACTATCTTTTATACCACATCTTATAATGCACCAATATTCCATTACATTATGTACCATAATTTGTTCAGCCATTCCCCAATTAGTCGCTTAGTTTATGATTCTTTGCTATAATACAGAGAAAGTTTTATTTTTTTTATGACCTTTGGGGATAGAGGTATAAAAAAGGGATCATTGAGTCTAAGGATCTGCATGACTTTTGGAGCATACTTAAAATTCACTATTCATTCAACTGAGTATTAGTATATTAGTCATTTCAATTCCTATTAACAATTTTTTTTATCTTTTCCAACCTAAAAATATAAAGTAGAAACTTTTATTTGCTCCATTGAATTTCTCTATTAGTAATTTTCCATGTTTGTTGCAGAGAGAATGTTGACAAAAACAGTTTTAAGTTGGCAGTTTAAAGTATGTTCACTTGGTGAACTCTTGGTGTGTAACCTTTTATTTTTTTTTAGGTTTTTGCAAGGCAAATGGGGTTAAGTGGCTTGCCCAAGGCCACAAGCTAGGTATTTATTAAGTGTCTGAGATTGGATTTGAACTCAGGTACTCCTGATCCAGTTGCCCCACCTAGCCACCCCAGTTTGTAACCTTTTAATATGTATACAGATCAGCAAGCAACTTATAGCCCTACTAAGTACCTTGGGAAAATATGTCAGATCAGATAGTGTTCTGGTCTTAGAGTAAGGAAGACCTGGAGTCAAGTTTTGTTTCAGACACAAACAGGATATATGACCTAGGACAAATCACTTAACCTCTCATTGTCCTAGACAACTCTGTATATAAATGAGGAACTATCCCCACAAGATTATATACAAAGGTAAAAATTTTATAATCCATTTATTACCAAAATGAGTTCATGGTTTACGACTAGATTGTCATCAAAATCAATCAAGGATAATTCCAGCTAAAAGGGAGGTGTATTTCAAAACAAATTGATGGGACAAGGTGATTTTTCTTAAATCATTAGAGATCCTTGTAGCAGTTTGTACTTTAAAACTTCTATTTTACTTTTAAAAATTATTAAACATCAATTTTTCTCTTCCTTCTGATTCTCATCCCCCCCATTAGTTTAGACTTCTATGGAATTTAAAATTTTACAAAATACTTACTTCAATATTTCTATTGCTATTATTATCTCCATTTAAAAACTGAAAAAAAAATGAGGTTCAGAGATTTTAAATGTCCTGTCCATGTTCACACAGCTGGGATTTAAAACCAGATTTCCTTTTTTTTAAATTCAGTACTCTTTCTCAGATACCCCAAGACCATGTGAAATGGGTCTATTTTTTTTTTTTAGGTTTTTGTAAGGCAAATGGGGTTAAGTGGCTTGCCCAAGGCCACACAGCTATCGGATTTGAATCCAGGTACTCCTGACTCTAGGGCTGGTGCTTCATCCACTGCACCACCTAGCTGCCCAGAAATGAGTCTATTTTTAAAAAGGGATGTGTGATAAGAAAGCACATGAGCAAATTTAGTTAGAATTTATATAGCACTTTAAGGTTTGCAAAGTGCTTTAGAAATATTATCTCCTTTTATATTCAAAACAACCTGCGGAGGAAGGTGCTATTATTATCATAATTTTGGAGACTAGTACCACATTTCCCTATGTATAAGACACACCCTTTTTTGAAAATTTGGGATCTAAAAACTGGGAGTGTCTTATACAGTGGTTATAGATTTTTTTTTACTTGCATGTGCCACTTGCATTCATTGTTTCACATTTGTTACCTGTATATCACATTATGTTTTGCCATGTTCTTCCCAGAAATAGCTCAGAAAAGATTTTCTTACAGTGCAAAAGTTAATGGAAATCTGGAAATCATGCTGCTGAACATAAACTTGGTTCTCCTCCAACTGAGAAAACTATCTGAGACTGGCTCCAGGAAGAAGAAACCCTACTGAAAACCCCACAGCAGAAGAAGGATATGAGAGGCAAGTCAGCAAAATGGCCTGATTTAGAGAAGAATCAAAGCTATGGATTGAAGAGCAAAGGGCCATCCACAAAGATGGTTCTGTTTGAGGCAAGAAGAATTGCTGATGAAAAAGAATGACTAATTTCAAAGGAGGACACATTTGGTACTTCAGGTATGTGAAACAGAATGGACAAAGCATGTGTCCATGCACCAGACTTGCCCAGGGAGAACTTGTAGTCAACTACAGACCAGAGCACAGGTAGGAGAGCAGTCAGAGCCTCTCCTAAGACAGTGATTCATCATCAAACACAGAAGAGGATGAGCTAATGGAGGGAAGTTTTGACAGCGATGAGTTGTATGAATTTTATGATGAATAAAACATGTTCAATAACTTTATATAATACATTTTTTTTCAAATTTCAGTCCCTAAAGATAAGGTGTGTCTTATACATGGGAAATATGGTAAGTTAGAAGCTGAATTTGACCCCTTCAGGTTTTGAAAGAACAACTTGAAGGCACGGCTAGGTGGCACAGTGGATAAAGCACTGGCCTTGGAGTCAGGAATACCTGGGTTCAAATCTGGTCTCAGACAATTAATAATTACCTAGCTGTGTGGTAATGGGCAAGCCACTTAACCCCATTTGCCTTGCAAAAAAAAACCCCTAAAAAAAAAGAACAACTTGAGCAAAGGCATTTAGAGAAAATAAAAGGATTAAGGAATATCAAAAGGAATTGTAGTTGTCATTTAATCTTGTCCAACTTTTCATGATCCCAAGGACCTTCGACTTTCCTCTATTTCTTGAAGTCTGTCCAAATTCATGTTCATTGTTTCTATAACATCCATCACATCTCCTGCTGTCCTCTTTTCTTTTTACCTTTCCCAACATCAGGGTCTTTTTCAATGAGTCTTATTTTCTCATTATGTAGCCAAAGTACTTAAGCTTCAGCTTCAATATTTGACTATCCAGTGTAGCCTAAACTAATTTCTTTAAATACTGATTTGATGTCCTTGCTGTCCAAGTCACTCTCAAAAGTCTTCTGCAGGGGGCAGCTAGGTAGCACAGTGAATAGAGCATTAGCCCTGGAGTTAGGAGGACATGAGTTCAAAGTTGACCTCAGACAATTAATTACCTACTTGTGTGACTTTGGACAAGTCATTTAACCCCATTATCATGCAAAAACAAACCAAAAAAAACCCCAAAACTAAAAAGAATCTTCTTCAGTATGACAATTCAAAAACATCAATTCTGTGTGCTTCAGCTTTTTCATACAATCCAACTCTCATAGCCATACATAACTACTGAAAAAATCATAGCTTTGACTAATATGGACCTTTGTTGGCAAGGTGATGTCTCTGCTTTTTTAGTATGCTGTTCAGATTTGCTATAGCTTTCCTTCCAAGGAGCAAATGTCTTTTAATTTCATGATTACAGTCAACATCTGCAATAGTCTTCAAGTACAAGAATTAAAGAACAGCAAAGAAGCAAAAGTTGGTCATACTACACAATGTAAGTAAAAGATAAATGAACAATCAGAGAGTAAATTAATAGAATAAATTGGGACAGACAGCTAGGCAAGTGGGGCCACAGGAAGGGGGATGTGCCTTTTAGACTAAGGAAAGAAAGTCAAGCAGGATTACTACAAGAAGAGATAATTGGGGGTGGCTAGGTGGCACAGTGGATAAAGCTCATAAATGCTCATAAATTGGTGAGTGGATAAACAAGTTATGCTAAATAAATTTGATGAAACATTAATGATCAACTAGGATTCCAAATGACTAATGATGAAGCATACTACCCATCTTATGTTACAAAGATGAAGAAGGATTCAGAATGCAGAATGAGACAAATATTTTTCAGGTCATGACCAATATGGAAATTGTTTTGATTGACTATATAGGTGGACCAGATTTTGTTTTTCTTGTGTTCTCAGTGGGTGGGAGGGTGATATTAGCTGACTGGAAACTCTGATCAACATATTTAACCACAATTCCTGAGGATGCATGATGAAATAATGATTTCCATCAGAAGTGATATATTCACGAAAGAGATTGAGTCATTTTTTTAGACCTAGAAATAATTTTGTATGACTATATATGTGTATAACAGAAGTTTTGTTTTTCTTGCAATCTCAAGGTGGAGAGGAGTAGGTAAGTGGGAGAGGAAGAAGGCTGATCTTTGTTTGAAAATAAAATTTGGGGTGGCTAGGTGGCGCAGTGAATAGAACCCAGGCCTTGGAGTCAGGAGTACCTGGGTTCAAATACAACCTCAGACAGTTAATAATTACCTAGTCATGTGGCCTTGGGTAAGCCACTTTAAACCCATTGCCATGAAAAATCTAAAAAAAAAAATTATATTTTTTTTTAGGTTTTTGCAAGGCAAATGGGATTAAGTGGCTTGCTCAAGGCCACACAGCTAGGTAATTATTAAGTGTCTGAGACCGGATTTGAACCCAGGTACTCCTGACTCCAAGGCCCGTGTTTTATCCACTAGGCCACCTAGCCACCCCATAAAATTTAATTTAAAAAACAACAAAGTGTATGAGCCATTTAAAAAAGGAGGAGATATTATAACAGTCCAGGAAAAAGATGGTGAGGACCTGAAGCAGAGAAAGCAATTAATCATTTCTTCTACATTTTAGGGGGTAGGAGTACAGTATTCCCATAATCTGGAAAATCCACATAAAATGTTTTGGCCCTTCCTTCATACCAGAGAAGAATTTTGAATTTTTCCCTTTTTCTTTTATGGGATGCTACCTATACCTTACTATAAAATTTGGGTTAAGTATTTGTTTATAGGTTTTGTGATATCTGATGGTCTTACTATGTTGTCTTTGACTTCTGCAAAACAACCCTAAAATTCCCATTTAATTTTTTAAGCTGACCCCCAATATTTTGAAATTGCAGTGGAGGAAGTCATGATGTGGAAGAGATAACTATTAGATTTGGTAAATTGACTGGATATGTGAGGTCAATATGAGAGAGAGGATAATAGCAAGGCTGTGAACTTAGATGGCTAGAAAGGATGGTGGTACCTGAGATAATAAAATGGAAGTTCATCAGAAATATGCCTTTTGCAGGGAAAGATAATGAATTATGTCTTAGACATGATTATTTTGAGATGGAATGGAATATCCAGTCTGAAATATCCAGGAAGCTGTTAGTAATGTGTGACATGTTCAGGAAAACCCCTAGGCCTGAATACACCATTCTAGGAATCATCTAAGTAAGAAGACAATGGAACCAATAAGGATTTATAAGAGTTCCAAGTGAGAAAATATAGAAAGGAAAGAGGAGTACTTTAGGACAGAGTTTTGGGAGTCATTTATATTTAGTGGTTGCAATATGAACATGAAAAGCACCTCAAGAAAACTATCCCTAGTAAAGCAGTAAATGTATGTAAAAACTTGATCATAAGCTCTTTGCAGGGAAAAAGAGTGAAATGGACTTTGATACTCTGGTGAAAGATTTTTTCCTGGTGAGAGGTTTGGTATTGGCTCTGAAAGATTATATGTACTGTGTTATATTGTAGTGGACTGACCCCGGCATCCAAGGTGATGGCTCCATAGCAAGGAAGAGTTTTGGTTCACTGGCCAAATTCATAATTGAACTGGGGGGGGGGGGTCCATACCTTGTAGTAAACAGTTTAAGTGTGAACTCCACTTTTCTAAGATCTGTGATCTTCTTTACTGCCAACTCCCTACCCCACCCCGAGATGGCTCTCATAATTGGGGAGGGGAATAAAGTTTTATAATTGCTTTTGTTACTGTAACTTTTCAGCAAATATATTTTTTGTAAAAAGTAATTGAAGTTAATTAAATCAAACTGGGGCACTCATCAATAGTGACTAACACCTGGGAAAACACAGCAGCCAAAAGCTTTAGAGGATCATCATCTAACTCCTTAGGATTATTCCTGGATCCTTGAAAGGGAAGTTATAGCTTTGTTCTGGGGAATCTGATTCATCTCTGTGAGTGAGAGGGGAAACAGAATTCCCTAAGTTTATGAGGGCTACATGCATTAAAGACAACTGTTAATCTGTTAATTGACCATTCCAAAAGAAGTTGGTAGATGAAAATTGGAAGGTGGGTCCCTCTTTAGTATCAGGCAAATTTTATTGTTGTCCCAGCTCTCCGACTTATTATTCCAACAAAGAAACCTATAGCCATTGCTTCAAAGCTCTGGTACAATTAGTCTATTTTATTTCACCCTTTCAGCTGTTACAACAAGATGGAGGAGGTGTTACAAAGACACCTCTGTATGAACAATGGGTTTATCTCTATCATAGGAGTTTGGCATTAAGAATTACTTCAGGGGCAGCTAGGTGGTGCAGTGGATAAAGCACAGGCCCTGGAGTTAGGAGTACCTGGGTTCAAATCTGGTCTCAGACACTTAATAATTACCTGTGTGCCTTTTTGCCTTGCAAAAACCTAAAAAAAAAAGGAAGTGATAATTGACTGCAAAGATTTTAGTCCAATAAATAGGATAGAAATGTAAATACACACAGATCAAGCAAACTAAACTGAATATCTCAACTAGAAAGGGGAAAAGTGAAATCTTGCAATGATTTGCATCCAGATGCAAATGAAGTTATTTGGTTCTAAGTACAGGCTAATTTTTGTTAGAGAGACTACAAGAACACTGTCCACTCTCTAGGCATTAGGGAGAAGAAAGTGTTCCAACAAGAAGCAGAAATAAAGCTTCAACAGAAAAAGTATCATCTAATGTAGAGCATCACCTCTTCATGGGGATGCTGGAAAAAAGAAAATTATAAAACAGAGGAGAAAAGAAAAGAGAACAGTTACATAATCACGGCTTAAATATATATGTATATGTATATATACACATAAATATTGTATATATATAGTCATTTATGTATAAATAGAAAATCTCATATTAACATTATATTCTAATGTATTTTTGTTTATTTTACTAAATATTTCTCAATTACATTTTTATCTGAATCAGACAGCATTGGGTATTGTGCATTACAGTTTGGACTGACACTGCAATTGAGCCATAGAAACTCTAAGATCAGAGATCATCTAACAAGTGTCCAAAGAAGGTAAGAAAAAAGGGTAAGAGTTGGAAAGTTCTTGCTCAGAGGTACTGATGCAATCATTTGTAGGCCTGATTTCCAGAGGTTTATAGTCTTCTGGGGAATGTATCCAAAACAAGGGTTCAGGAAGATTCATTTTCTTGCCTTCAAATTTGGCCTCAGGTGTTGATCAGCTTTGTGACTGTGCAAGTCACTTAACCCTGTTTGAATCAGTTCCTGTAAAATGAATTGGAGAAGGAAATGGCAAACCACTCCAGTATTTTTGAAAAGAAAACCCCAAATGGAGTGACAAAGACACAAGGAAAGAAAACAGAAACACCCCCCCCTGCCACTCCCCTCCAAATAAATGACAAGAGCTCCTTTCTGCTAATTCATTAGCAAGTCTTAGGCATGAAACTGAAGACTAGGAGGGCATAGTTGTATTTTCCTTCCTGAAGGCATGGGAAACAAAAAGTGGAGAATAGAGCTCTGAGTTTGAATCCAACTTCAGACACCCTGAAGCTAGTCACTCAAACTCCATTCCTCTTTATGGCACCTATCTCCCAAGGTAAATTGTGAGAATCAATGAGATATTTGCAGAGTGCTTAGCACAGGGCCTGGCACACACAGGTTCGCCATATATGCTTGTTCCTCTCCCTATTCTCCCTCAAGCACTGAAAAAACTGGCAGATTTGACTGTTGAAACACGGTTAATATTTTTTTTCCTTAAGTCATGCAAAATGGGAAAAGTACTATAAAACTGAAGAAGGGAAAATACCCTAACCTTCAAAAACAGAAAGAGAATAGGGTCTGCAAAATGCAGACCAATGAATTTGCCTTTAACTCCAAAGAAAATTCTACAATTAAAGAGAGTGTTGATTAACATCTAGAAAGGAAAGCAGAGATTAATAAACATGTCTTCATCAAGCAAAATATTTTTTCAGTAAAATATCCCATACTTTATTTGTGGAGAAGATGGACAGATGTGGGTGAAGTGATCCAGAACTGGTTAGAATAACTGTTAATAGTCTAATGTGAATCTAGCAAGAGAACCACAGAAGCACTTCAGAGATATTGAGTTTAGTCCTGGGCTATTTAATCTTTTATTAACAGTATGAATAAAAGCCTGGATGGTATATTTATCAAGCTTGCTGTTGATCCAAAGCTTGGAGGATCAGCCAACACAATGGATAACAGAATCATAATTTTTAAAAATCTAGAGCACTCATCCACTTATCTTGATGCAGGGGAAAATGAAGAGAATTGTGAAAGGAGAAACTGGGTGGAGATGTAAATTGATTACCACCTACTCTTGAGATGTAAATTGACTAGAAGTAGAGAATTAAGATTGTAAGAGGAAACAATTGTAATCTTAAAGGCTTCTTGGATGGAGACCCCCATTCTTGATTGTTTAATGTAAAATTTGGCTTCACCCTCTACCTAATTCCTGGTCCAGTAAGAGAAAGAGTGTATGCCTTTTGCCCTCAGCATGAGAGGCAAGACATAAAAACCTGGGTTGGACTCCAGATCTGGCCCCAGTCTTCTTTGACCTGTGGCCCAGCCAATGCTGCTTGTCTGTGTTCTCATTCTCTCTCTCTGTCTCTATCTCTCTCCCTCTCCCGCCCCTCCCAGCCCTTCCTATGTCTTGTAACCTTTTCAATAAATTTTTGTTTCCATCCTTGCTTTCCCTACTCTGAATAATAATTCCTCATAGGCAGAACCAAACTCAAGTAGCCAGTGGCTACACTTTGATGGGATGAAATTCAGTTGGGATAAAGTAAAGTCTTCTAATTGAGTTAAAAATCAACTCCCCAACTACAAGATGGAAGCATAGCTAGAAGCTGTTCTGTTTTAGTGGGTTAGAGGCTCAAAATGAGTAATCATGGTAGTCAAAAAGCCAAATGTAACTGCATGGACTGCATTGAGGTTGGTTCTTGTCCTTTGTTTTCAAAGACCACCAAAATGACATCACTTATGTTTGAAACAAATTACAGTGTGTCCTACTGTGGCTAACCAGACCAATATGAGCTCAGAATGCTCTTCCACAAGTTGGGCACAAATAGTTCATGTGAACACCTGGGGTGGGTACACTAAACTTAAAGATGTCACATTTCCTTTGAGCTCCTTCAATTCTGCCTTCCTCATAGAGTACAGCACCCTCACTGATAAGGATATGCAATGATGGGAAGTCCTATGCCAGTGTCTCCCATGCTGTACAATCAATCCTAAAATTCTTCAATGAGAGCTCTTTATTACCTCTTCTGACTCCCTTGAGAGTGCTTGCCTTGTGTGAAATCTCCATAAAATAGTTCTTTTTGTCAAGTGTACATTTGACATTCTAACAATGTGTCCAATCCTTTGTAGGTGCACTCTCTGTAGTCATGTTGGAATACTAGGCAGTTTAGCTCAAGAATTACATTGAAGCATAGTTTCAAGGAGTGGTAATGACCAAATTCCACTATATTCTGCCCTAGTCAGACCTTATTTGAAGTACTGTTTTCAGTTCTCGACACCACAGTTTCAAAAGGTTGTAAGAGAAGCTGGAGAATAGATAAAGGGAACCAGGATAAGCAAGGGCCTCAAGTTCATGCCATATCAATCAATCATTTATTAAGCAGCTACTCTACTAGGCAACAGTGATATATAAAGACAAAAATAAAATAGTCCTTGACTTCAATCAGCTTTTGTTTGGTTACTGGGAACAATAACTATATTTACATACAGGAAAAAATACAAGGTAAATTTAAGGAACAAAGTATGAGTAGCTGAAAGAATCAGGAAAGTATCCTTGTAGAAAGTGTCACTTGAAAGAATTTTCAGGGAAATAAGATTCTAAGGGGTGGAAGTAAGAAAGGATACATTCCATTCAGTATAAAGGTGCAGAGTGAGTTTCATGCAAGAGGATCAAAAGAGAAGTCTAATTTAGTTAAATTTTAAAAGCAGGAAAGGATACAATGTATAATAATGGATAATTTTGAATTGAAAATGAAACAATTTTGAAAAGTAGGCTGGGCCCAGATTGTAAAGGCTTTTAAAACTATTGAGGCAGTAGTAGAAAAAAGGGGAAGAATAACAAGGGATATGGTTTTAAGGTGGAAAGTGTTCTGAATGAATATGTAAACTATTAAGTACATAGATGAGAGACAAAACATGAAAGAAATATGATATAATATGAAATTTGGTTTAATATTCAACAAGATAAGTCTCAGATAAGGGAAATTACTATCAAGTATATACATTCCTAATCTGCCTTTGTTTTTCTTGAACTGGGCAGAGAAGAGGTAGGCTCATGGCATCCACACTTCCCCAGGCTGACTATCAAAGAATATAGCTATGACAATAGCTTTTTCAGAAACTGTATAATCATATGTGGACCACTGTGTCTCAAGTAACCAGTACTTCATTAGTCCTTCATCTCTCAGTATGGGCTAAGTATACAAAGGGAGAAGCCATGGGGCTTGGCTCCTTTGAGGCAAGGTTGATTAGGCAGAGGTACTTTAGAATGAAGAAAATGTAAGAATTAGAGATGAAATTACATTCATAGATAAAGGATCAGAACTCCACACAAAATTTACCAGGATCCTGGTTTCCATTCCTCTTCACTTTGGAAAATTCACCTGAGAGTGAGAGATGAAAGAGGTTGGAAAAGGAAACTTAAAAAACATATTAGAGAATTAAGACAAGAGTCATTTAGGAATTGATAAAAGTCAAGACCAAGAGCCAGTCCTGAATAAATCAAGAGTTAAAGGATAGAAACAGTTTTTGGAAGAAAAAATGTAAAGGAGCAACAACATATGGAAAAAAATGCTTGAAATCAGTAATTAGAGAAAAGCAGATTAAAGTAAATCTAAGATTTCATCTCATTCATAGCAAAGATGATAAAAAATATAAATGGTATTAAGAGTGATATTCATACTCTGCAAGCTTAGGCCATAAAGTAGTAAAAAGTTTGGAATTAATTAGTAAGAAAAGTGAAAAAACTGCTTACATCTTTTGACCCATTACTAGGGGTGTGTGTGTGTGTGTGTGTGTGTGTGTATACATATGTGTGTGTGTGTGTGTATATATCCCAATTTGATGAGAAAAGTCCCATGCATGACAAAATTATCATGGCAGTTTTCTTTGTAGTAGTAAAAAACCTGAGAACAAATCAGTTGTTCATAGATTGAGAACAAATGAATAAATGTGTGGTAATGAGGAATTCTAAGAAACATGGGGAGTTGATACAGAATAAAGAAAGCAAAACCAAAATATTTATAAAGATTACAAAATAGAAAATAATAAAAGGCAATCAAACTGAATTATAATGAACAATTCCTGACCTAGAGTGCTGACAATAAAAATAGATCAATACACTTTTATTAAACAGGCTCTGTGCCCTCTTCTCTCTCCGTGTGTGTGTGTGTGTGTGTGTGTGTGTGTGTGTGTGTGTGTGTGTGAAGCAAGGGGAGAGCTAGACATGAAGAATACTACTTAAACTTTATATTTTTTTCCAGTTACATGCAAAGGTATTCAAATTTTATCCTTTTTTAAGTTCCACATTTTTCTACCACCTTCCCATGGCAGCGAATAATCTGATATGTCTACACATCACTGCACAAATTGACTTTGTGCTTGTTGTTTTTTTGTTTAAATTTTTATTGATACCGCTTATTTTTACATCACTCACCTAAACCTAAGTTTGTTTTCAAAAGAAGGAAGAACCAGGAGAAAATGACCGGGATGTTAAAACAAAAGGTAATCTAATCCAATTCCCTCCTTTTACATTAGAGGAAACCAAGAAAGTGATCTGTTGGCAGTCATGCTGACTTTCTGATCCGTAAAGCAGGGTTTCTGCCACTGTAAGGGGGCTCCTTGCTCCACGGGGGCTGTCTGCCTGTGCTTGCCGGCAGGGCCAAAGCGTGGGAGACCAGTAAGCAGCCCCCCGGTTCTCTCCATCAGAGGGCTCTGACTTCCGACACACCTGCTGGGGGCCTCTCTAACCGTTTCTGGTGTTGAACAGGGTTCTGGTGTACCTGTGCTGTGTGCCACAGCTCGGGGCGGTCTCTGGCTTTACCCCCCCCCCCCCACCCGTCTATCTTGCGAGGTGACCCAGGCTGATGGCCGGGTTAACCAGGCTCCCCAAGCTCCGGGCAGGGCCTACTCAGAGTCAGGTTGCGGCAGACCTCAAAGGGCCCCAAATCCCACCTATTTGGGGCAATAATGAATCTGGAAACCTGGAGCTCGTGGGAAGGGCCTTTCCTTAGCAGCAGGTGGAGCGCGCTTCCCTCGCCCCCAAGTGTCACCAAAAAAAGAGGCCGGGGCGGAGTCGCCGGAAATGGGCGGGGAGGAAGGGCCAGCCCGACCCGGCTAGGTGAAGGAGGCTCTGGGCGGGGCCCCGCGCCCTCCTGCCAGAAGGTGCCCACCTTCCTCCTCCGTCCCTTGGGCTCTCCCCAGCCCGCCCCTCCCTCCCCCGGCTCGGGCGCCCAGAGGAGCCTCACCTGCCCAGGATGCGGCCCAGACCACGTTTTCCGACTCCTGGCGGAAGCGATTCAAACGTTGGCCCGGAAGTCCCGCCCCCTTGCGTTCCAAGTTCCGTTTCACCCCTGCCTTGAGGCGGGTGACTGGGTTGGTGTGGGGGGGGTGGGAAGCGGAGGCCCGTGAGGGTGGGCTTTGGGCGCCCCGTCTCCCAGCCAGGGTGGGCTTTGGGCGCCCCGTCTCCCAGCCAGGGTGGGCTTTGGGCGTTCCTTCTCCCAGCCAGGGTGGGCTTTGGGCGTTCCTTTTCCCAGCCAGGGTGGGCTTTGGGCGCCCCGTCTCCCAGCCAGGGTGGGCTTTGGGCGCCCCGTCTCCCAGCCAGGGTGGGCTTTGGGCGCCCCGTCTCCCAGCCAGGGTGGGCTTTGCGCTGGACGAGACCACGCATTCAGCCCGCAGTGTGGAGTACTTTCTGCTTGCGGGGCTGGCCAGTGCTAGTCCTCCATTCAGTTGCCAAGGTGAATTTCCCCAAGCCCAAGTCTGGCCATATGGGCCCCTTACTAAATACACAATATCCTTTAAAAAATATTGAAACTGGCGCAGTGGATAGAGCACCGGCCCTGGAGTCAGGAGGACCTGAGTTCAAATCCGACCTCAGACACTTAGTAATTACCTAGCTGTGTGGCCTTGGCAAGTCATTTAACCCCATTGCCTTGCAAAAACCTAAAAAAATAAAAAAAAATATTGAAACACTCATACATTTCATAAAACAACTTAGTCAAATTATATCATACCAAAATGAATAATTTTGAGAACTATTTTAAAATATTATTTATAAAATTTATATAATATATATTTAATATTTAATATATTAAATGTTAATTATTTAAAGTTCACACATATTACACTCAAATGATGCAAGTAAAGAGACTACTCAATTTATCTGATTGACAGGGTGGAAAACAAGTAAAAACCACAATCATTTTACATCTAAATGGACTTTTGTGCAATCATTTCAGTCATCCTGATGCCAGGAGTTATAGGAATATGATGCAAGGAGATATGGATTTAGGAGATTTGTAATTGGAAACAGATTTTGTAATCCTTTAATGCTATTAACTTTTTCTATCTAGACAAAATTTATTTGCTCCTATGATGTAAATTGACTCCTATTGTTCCATTATTAAATGTAAATTGATAATGTCCCCTCTTTTTCACTCCTCTGCTTCCAGCCTTTTACCTGGTTGCAGTCCCAGACAGGGGAAGGGATTTCCTCTTTGTCCACAATCTCCTGTCCCTTCTGTACCCAGATAGTGGGCAAGACTATAAAAGCATGATCTGAACTCCCTTCAGCATGCATCCTCAACCTGAGTCTCAGCCCAGTTAGTTCTCCTGGCACTGTCTGTGTCTGTCTGTCTGTCTCTCTCTCTAATCTGTACTCTGCAGGCTTGTGTAACAAATCCTGAGCAGTTTTAAAATCCCAGGATTATGTGTCAATTCTTTCGCCATTCAAGGCCTCTCAATCTTAAATTGGCAACACCACCCCCTAGCAACAATCTCACTCTTTGAGTCTCCTTCAGTTACCCCCCAACTTGCTTTTAGCCAGCCTGCAGAAAAGGCTGCTGTTCATGCTAGTTTCTTGAAGCCACAGGGGAGAGTTAGGCAGCCCAGGTAGACATCAAAAATGAAAAGCAGCCCTGAAGAAGACTCAGGAAACCCTCACACAAGGGTTCAAATTTGTCAAAATTTGGTTGCCCAGAGAAGTTCATCAGTATTGTGTGTCAATTTCATGAGCATGTGCTTGCTGGGTTCTGAGTAGTGGATGATGCTCTTCAGATTTCTCCGTCACCAATGGAGTGAAACTGTTGCTGCTTGCTTGAGTTCCATTATACCTGAGGAAAAATTCAGACCCAAGAATGAGGTGTGGAAAGAAAACAGAGATTTATTAAAAGAACTTACAACAAGGGGGCAGCTAGGTGGCGCAGCGGATAAAGCACCGGCCCTGGAGTCAGGAGTACCTGGGTTCAAATCCAATCTCAGACACTTAATAATTACCTAGCTGTGTGGCCTTGGGCAAGCCACTTAACCCCATTTGCCTTGCAAAAACCTAAAAAAAAAATTACAACACATAAGAAAGTGATAGGAAAGTTAAGAAGTTTAAAGAGTAGAAATGAGACATTATCAATTTACATTTAACAATGAAACAATAGGAGTCAATTTACATCATAGGGATTGCTGATTGAACTGGTCAGGCCAGCTGACCAGGGTTCAGCTGGAGTCTGGAAGGTAAAAGAGACCAAGCCCCTTCCTTAGATGGCATTAAATTTCCCCTCAGTGTCCATGGGAGGGGGTGGTGGCCTGGGAGTGACCCAAGTCCTGCTTTGGAAATTTTGCCTTTTGGGGAGGGGGTCTCATGAGTAGTCTTGGACATGTTTCCAGTGGCTGGGCTCCCTGTCTGCCCCACCAAAAGAGAATGCAATCCAAAATCAGGTTGAAGGTCAGGCCCTCAGAAGAAGAAGGAATATTCCCTTAATGCAAACAAAAGATTCACAAAGTTTCTCTCCAACTGAACCCAATACTCTCTATGCCCATGTTTCTCTGCATCAAAACAAGGATGTGTCTTTGCTCCCATACTTTTTAGCATGATGTTTTCAGTCATGTTATCAAATGCCTTTACTGAGGATGAACATGATCTCAAGGTCAGCTACAGCACTGATGGCAAATTCTTCAAATTGAAAAGGCTATGAGCCAAGTCCAAAGTAGAGTGAGTGTTGGTGCATGGTCTCCTATTTGCCGATGATTATGCATTCTATGTAGCCTCTGAAGCTGAGATGCAAATGAGCATGGATCAATTCTCTATTACTTGTGCTAATTTTGGCCTGATAATTAGCATCAAGAAAATACAGATGCTCCATCAGCCAGCACCACACCATCCATGTGTGGAATCTTTGATTACAGCAAATGGAGAAGTACTATGGACAAGTTCACTTACCTTGGCTGTCCTTTCCAATGGGGTACACATTGATATTGAGGTTGACACATCCAGAACTAGCCAGAGTTAGTTCAGGATTTGGAAGACTCCAAAAGAAAGTATGGGAGAGAAGAGGTTTTAAACTACCACACTGAAGGTCTACAGAACTGTTGTGCTGACCTCATTGCTTTATGTCTGTGAAATCTGGACAGTCTACCAGTGCCACAGCAGTAAACTAAATCACTTCCATTTAAATTATATTAGGAAGATTCTGAAGATCACCTGGCAGGAGAAGATACCAGACATTGAGGTCCATTCTGATGGTCTGGACACACTATACACAGATGTACACTTGCCAAAAAGACTATTTTTATGGAGAGCTCACAGAGCAAAGCTCTCACAAGGGGGTCAGAAGAAGCAATACTGGGATATCCTGAAGCTCTCACTGAAAAACTTGAGAATTGATTATATAGCATGGGAGATATTTGCACAGGACCTCCCAGCATGGCATGCTCTCATCAGTGAGGGTGCTACACTCTATGAGGAAGGCAGAATTGAAGTAGCTCAAAGGAAATGTGATATATATAAGCTTATAGTAGCCACCCCAGGTGTTCACATGGACTATTTGTGCCTGACCAGTGGTAGAGCATTCCAAACTCATATTGGTCTGATCAGTTACAATTGGGCACACTGTAATTTGCCTCAGAGATGATCATTTTGGCTTTCTATAACGAAGGACAAGAACCATGAACCAAACTACCACTCTTGGAGATACCATTTGAGGTTTTCTTGGCAAAGATACTGGGGTTGTTTGCGATTTCCTGCTCCATCTCATTTTACAGATAAAGAACTGATGTTGACAGGGTTAGGTAACTTGCCCAGGGTCCCACAGTGTGGGTGTCTGAGGCTATATTAGAACTCAGGAAGCTGAATCTTCCTGTCTAAAGGTTCAGCACTCTATCCATTTTACCACCTAGCTGCCCAAAAGTGGAAAGTAAGGATAGAGAAAATATAACAAATTATATAGATTAGATTGTCTTTTCCACTATTGTAACAACTATTCATTGTTGTTGGTTAAGAACATCTCCGTTCTTGCTAAATGATTACCTTAACCCCAAAGTTTTGTCTAAAAGGAATTTCTTCACAATTGAATAGTATTTGGACAACTTCATTTGTTGCTTGTCATTTAACACAAAGCAGGGAAGCTCTGGACAGAAAGAATATTGTAATCTTTTCCCTTTATCTGTATTAAGGGACAAATGTTATTGTCGCTGTTGAAATTGGTATCAGCAATAAAGATTGAGAGCTCATATCAAAGTGAAGAATCACTACTAGCCCTAGAGTTGAAAATAACTCAGTATTTCACAAGCCTGCAGTTTCCTTTTTATACTGAAGAGACAGCAAGCTGTAAGTGGAGTGAGGAAAGAGCAAATAACAAAGTACTGGGTGAGGTGCCTGAGGGAAAAAGAGAAAGGAGAGCAGCCCGGAGACCTGGCTGGGCTGAGATTCAAGTGTAGCTGCCATGGAGCAGGAGGCTCAAGCTTGAGGACAGGGTGAACAGCAAGATTTTAGGTGAGGCTGCCTGAGGGAAAGAGAGAAAGGAGAAAGGGTTATAAGAAGTGGCTTAGCCTCAAATCCAGCCCCATGGAATAGAGGCCACTATTCTCCAGCAGCCTAGGCCTGGAGCATTTGGTTCTGGGGGGGAGTGACCTTGGGCAAGTCACTTAACCCCATTGCCTTGCCAAAAAAAAAATAGTTCATCTTTTGAAATTGTTAAACTTTTCCTATATTGACTCTGCACTAGTCTGCTATGTAATCCTTTCTAAACTAATGTCTCCATGCTGACCCTTTCAGCAAAGTTACTATAATTTCTTAATCTTAATATAAGAATTTCAGGTACATCTATAATTTTTTAGCTTCTCCAGACATGCACAAAAACACAATTTTACATCATGCATTAAGTCTACCCTAAGCCCTCCCTAACTCCTCTCTGTCCAGGATATGGATTACATTCCCTTTAAGAGTTCTGCTTAGGGGCCACGAAGTGGATAAAGCACTGGCACTGGAGTCAGGAGTACCTGAGTTCAAATACGGTGTCAGACACTTAATAATTACCTAGCTGTGTGGCCTTGGGCAAGCCACTTAACCCCATTTGCCTTGTAAAAACCTAAAAAAAAAAAAGAGTTCTGCTTACATTCTCCAAACTGCTGATCTTAGCTATTTACTTAGAACTGTTTCTCTTCTTCTCCCCTCCCCTTTCTCCATTCTTAATTATCTTTGATATTCTTACCAGCCCAGTTTATAAGTTTCTTTTTTGCTTAATTTTTACTATTTTTAGAAACACTTTCTTTACCTTGCTAAAGAACTCTGTGAATTAACTTGTAACTTTTTGGAGCAATCTGTGAATTAAATTTATGCCTTTTCTTACCACCTGAGTCAGAGAGCTTTGTGATTTCTTCACTGATAAATATCACATGGATAATTTGCAAGCCCACTCCCCAAGCAATTCACCTTGCTTCAAAGAATGTCTAATCATTCAGATAACATACCTTTGTCAAGGGAATTATGATTTTTATATTGATTTATATATGTATAATGAATTTATAATAGTAATTTCTAGAGATCCTTTTTCACAGGCAGGCTCTGGGCCTGGGAAACAGTGAAAACAAAGTAGTAATTTGTTTTCATCATGACAAGTCCTGCCCTGAACTGTGCTTGCCTGTGTTAAGTGAAGCAGATCAGGCCTGTTCTGTTCTGTACTATACAATAATAAGGCACTCCTAAACTGTACAAAACTATACAATCGACCTAGTCATTTCCGCAGGACTCCTAGTTGGATGGTCACAAGTGATGTAACTGTTGTATTGTCCTGCGTGGTGGATTCATCCTGGGAAGATCACTCAAGCCCCAGAAATGCAAGTATATATTCTCTGCCTGAACTCCAGCAAGGCAGAGCTCCAAGGAGTAATCCCATTATTTGCAAATAGGTTTCTTGCAAAGAAAATAATTAATAAACCACTATCTGATTTACTAGCACTCTGTCTCTGGCCTGTTTTGCCACACCCAGGTTATGGCTCTGTAAAACTCAGTTAACACCTTCCCCCTTTCTATTCCCTGGAAGCTTCCAGTTTCTTCTTGAATGTTTCACCCTTTCTCCTCCCCACTCTCTCCTGTGAAAGTTGCAGAATGCTGTTGATTGGTAGTGTGTTTTTTGTTTTGCAAGGCAGTGGGGTTAAGTGGCTTGGCCAAGGCCACACAGCTAAGTAATTATTAAGTGTCTGACACCGTATTTGAACTCAGGTACTCCAGACTCCAGAGCTGGGTGTTCTATCCACTGTGCCACCTAGCCACCCCTTTTGGTTGTGTGTTCTAAGCAGGACTAAAAGATATAAAAACTAAATCTGTACTCTTATCATCAGTTTCCTTATCATGATAATATCTCTTTGCTTTCTGTTTGGTCCTCCTATTTTTGATGTACAATTATCAAACACCCAAGAAATGAAGAAAATATCCTGATATGCTGGAGTGTGTTGGTGACAAGTATGATTCAAATATGACCTAGTTTGCACATAGTATTAAATAGCAACTAAGTGATAGTCTGGAAGTCAGGAAGAGACTCATCTTCTTGAGTTCAAATCTGGCCTCAGATAGTTACTAGCTGGGTGACTTTGGGCAAATCACAGAATCCTTCAATTTATTTCAGTTTCCTCATTTGTAAAATGAACTGAAGAAGGAAATGGCAAACCATTACAGTATTTTTGTCAAGAAAAACCTCAAAATGAAAACCTCAAACCTCAAACCTCAAAATGAAAACCTTTTGTCAAGAAAACCTCAAATGGGGTCAGAAAGGATCAGACAACTGAAAAACAACTGAACAAATTAAATAATCTGTAGTGCATTCATTGTCAGAATTCACAGTGTTAATCTCACTTTTGTTGTTCTGGTTTGAATTTTTAAATGGAAAAAAAATGAATTTATTTGTGTAGGAAATTGTTCTTGAAAATATCTAAGTAATGTTGACTCGCACATATTCCTTGACAGGGAGCAGGATTTGCCCCAATGTTTGGAAAAACAGCTAGGAGGGATGGAAATGTTATTACAACAAGGTCTATATCCTTTAGGAATTTACAATCCAGTAAGAAAGACAGGACACCTAAATGCAATAACACCTGATATATAACCTCATAAAGTTGTAAAAGTGTTTTTCTTTTCTCCAAAGGATGACCTCCCCTTCCTAAACTTTCTTATCACAGTTGAAGACACTACATACCCTCCCAATATCTCAGGCTCAAAAACTAGATGCCATAGTCCAAATGTACTCTTTACTCCCATGCTCTTTTCCCAACCCTCTCCACCTCCATCCCCCATCCTATCTGTTGGGAAGGTCTTTGGATTTCATCTTTGTAATATCTCTTATAGCCATCCCTTCTTTCTTCTGATATTGCTACTATCCTGGTACAGCCATCCATATTCTCATACTTGGATTATTGCTTGTTGGTCTGCCTACCAAAATAATCTTAAAGCACAGTAGTGGCTCTATCAGGTGTTTTTTCAACCTCAGGGGTTTCCTTTTATCTCTAAGATCATAAATAAAATTCTGTTGTCATTCTGCACTTTTGAGTCCTTGGAAGATCTCTCCTTCAGGATATGGAAAGTCATTATTCATCTGGAATTATAGTTGGTTATTATGCTGATAAGAGTTCCTTATTCTTTCTAAGTTATTTGTCTTTACTATATTGCTGTTATTGTATAAATCATTCTCTTGTTTCTGTTCACTTCACTCTGCATCAGTTCACATAAGACAACACACATTCCTCTGAAACTATCCCCTTAATCATTTCTTTCAACTCAATAGTATTATGTATAAACCACAATATGTTTATTCATTCCCCAATTTATGGGCACTCCCTCAGATTCCCTTTCTTTGTCATCTCAAAATAGCTATAAAATTTTTTTATATATTCTTAGAATTTATTTTGTTAGAACATAGAAGTAGAGATGCAACTCCCTTCTACAAACATAGAACAAAGAATGGAACAGGGTAGATGAAAAAAATAGTACATCTGATTATAGGGTTGGCAGTATCATGGGAGGGGAGGTAACATGATTGATTACCTTAAGAAAAGAGGGTTTCACACAGAAGTGATCCCACTGCATTCTGAAAATATTAATAATGGATTAGGAACCAGTGGACTTACTAGCACTTGGGAATGAGTCTTATCTTGGGCAAGAATAAGCAAAGGGTACCTAGTCAGTTTTTCTGCTCTCAGAGAAAACATGCAAATGTCATGGAATTCCTCAGGAGATGAAATTAAGAGGGATAACAATTTTCCTTGGCACAAAATGATTTGCAACTGGTGCTGAGATAACAATTCCTTTAGAAGTAAAGTGTTTTATTGAGAGTATTGAGAGTATTAAATGACCTCAGAGTTTTTATTTAATTAAAAATGATAAAGAAGAAGAATGCATATTTGGTATCTAACCAAGAGAGGAAGTTGAACTTTTGAACTCAAGAACTTGTTCACTCAAAGACAAAGGAAAAGTTTAGATTATTATAAATTACAGAAAAAGGTTCCAGAATAGGATCAAATATAAAATACATCCTCAATATTTGATTTTTTAAAATCTCACTTCTCATTTAATTTTCCCTCCCTCTAAATCATCCTCCTCTTATTCCTTTTTGTATTTTATTTTTGTGTATCCAACTTTGTGTTTGTGTGTATGTGAGTGTGTATGTGTGTGTGTGTGTGTTTATTCTTCCTTCTTTTAATAAGTTCAGATAAGAATGAGGTTGAAACCACATCCCCTACTTCTCCTTTATTGTATTGCCTGGTTTGGTTGATTGTTATTCTTGAAAAGGACCAAAATGATATCATTATCTTGGGGTCAAGGTACATTATGTCCAACTGTGACTGATCAGACCAATATAAACTCAGAAGACTCCACTACAGATCAGGCACAAAGAGTTCACATGAACATTTGAAATGGAAATGTCTTAAATTTGCACCTCTCATATTTTTTTGAGCTACTGAAATTCTGCTTTGCTCATCGAGCAGAGTGCCTTCTTTGATACAGGCACCCCATGATTGTACTTTGAGTGTTTTCCATGTCACACAATCTATTTCAGAGTTCTTCAGTATGTCTTCCTATTAATGCTTCTTCTGACTCCATGTGAGTGCTTGCCTTGTATGACTTTTCTGTCTTTTAGGCAAACATATATTTGACATTTGAACAACATGGCTAGTCCACTGGAATTGCACTCTTTGCAATAGAGTTTGAATGTTTGACAATTTAGCCAAAGGTAAGGTACTGTGTCCGGTACCTTATCTTGCCCAGTGATCTTCAGAAACTTCCTAAGACAATTCAAATGAAAGCAATACAGTTTCCTGGCATACTAGCCTCAAATTTATAAATCTCTGCTGCCTTTGTTTTGCATTTCAGTTATGAATAGATTTAAAATAAGACCTTTGATGTTTTAGCTGTTCTACTATTACCTTTTTTTGACTCTCTGCTAGCAAAAGATATAGTGTCTCAGTGAATTTTAGAGACGAGGGAAATATCCCCAAATTTTGGGAACTGATATAGGGTACTTAATGCTTTCCATTAAAAGTATACCAAAACCTATTAGATTGCTTTCTGTCAGGGAGAGGTGGGGAGGGAGAGAAATGTGATGCCCAAAACCTTGCAAAAATATGATTTTTGGAAACTATTATTGCATGTAGTTTGAAAAATGAAATATTAAAAAAATTCTAAAACCTATGATTTATAATTCTAGTCTCGTGGCCTCACTGCAAACTCATACTACAATCAGCAAAAGTAACCACTATTTCTAAATGGCAACAAAATTGGAATCTCACAAGTAGAATATGCTGTACAAGGCCAAGCTGATTTTAAAATTATGTACAGTTAAAGGAAAATGTAGATCAAAAGAAGAGACTGTGCTTTTATGATGTCATGGGAAAACCCTACTGATAGCCCTGAACATCAGTGTTATCTTTCATGTTCAAAGATAATTGAAATCTTTCATAAAAATTGTTCATAAAAAGACTTCTTGAAACAAAATGGTTAGGTTTTCTACATTTTTTCCTCCTCAATATATTTTCCAGATCAGTTTGTTTTTTGCTATGAGATCCATTTTCTTTTAATTTTTTCAGACTTTTTGTTTTTATATTTCTTGTTTGTTGGAAACATTGGTTTCTATTTGGTTCTTTCTAATTTTCAAGGAATTTGCTGTTTGAGTTTTGTGCCAAGTTGTTAATATACCTATACTTCTTATGTCAAGCTTTTAATTACCTGAGTCTTTCATTTATTGCTTTCATTTCTTTACTAATTTTCCTTAAGTTCTTTCTTATTATTTATAAAAATATTTTAACTTTTAAAAGAAAAGTTTTATGCTCTTTTTTTGGTTGTTGGGTTTTGCTACACTTCTAGAAAGAAAACCTTGGGTCAGTCCTCTTGCTGCTTTGTTGCAGTGTTAAGCTATGTTTTTCCAGGATTTTAGGAATAGGGACCTGCAAGCTTTCAGGGCTCCTAAAATGGCCTAATTTAGGGCAAAGTCTGATTGCTGCACCTCTGATCTGAGTTATACAGATTCCTGACCTGGGTTTCCAAATCATAATAAGACTGGATTCAGGCCTTGACCACTGTAGCATTTGACACTGTTGATCATCCTTTTCTTAATACTCTTTTTTTTCTCCACATTCCATGGCATTACTACTCTCTCGATTCTCTTCCTACTTGCCTGACCACTACTTTGTCTTCCTTGACTCCCACACTCTGTCCTGGGTGGACCATCTTCTCTTTTCTCTCTATATTATCTATTTTGGTGATTTCACCAGCTTCAGTCATCATATCTGTGCAGATTATTTTCAGATGCATATAATATTCAGTCCTCAACTTTCTTCTAAGCTCTAATTCTGGATTTCCAATTGCTTATTGGAAACTTTGAATTGAATGACCCCCCCCATATCTCAAACTCTACACATCTAAAATTGAACTCTCACAGGGATTTCATTCTTCCAAATTTCTCTATCACCACTGAGGAAACCTCTATTCTCCTAATTCTCTCAGTATCCCAGGTTCCCAACCTGGGCATCCTGAACAACTCATTCTCATTCAATCTACATATCCAATCAGTTGTCAAATTTTGTTTCTATCTTCATAACTTCTCTCATTTCCCACCATGCAGCTATTATTCTTTTTTTTTTAATTTTTTTTATTTTTTTGCAAGGCAGTGGGGTTGTGACTTGCCCAAGGTCACACAGCTAGGTAATTATTAAGTCTCTGAGGCTGAATTTGAACTCAGGTCTTTCCTCCTGACTCCAGGACTTGTGTTCTATCCACTGTGCCACCTAGCTGTCCCCACATAGCTATTATTTTAGTAGAGAACTTCATCACTTCTCATCTAGACTAGTACAGTAGCCTTCTAATTGGTCTTCCTGACTGTAGTAATTTTCCTAAAGCATATCTGACCACGTCAACCCCTTCTCACTGTAAAATAAATTCTAGGTGCTCTTTATTATCTCCTAGATCAAAAGTCTTTTACAACTTGGTTTCTCTCACCTTTCCAACTTTTTGTATTTTCTCTGCCCTCTACTGGTCAATTTGTTGTTTCCTGCATGTCACTACATCCTACATTTGTACTAGTTTTCTTTTATGACTGTTATATTCTTCTTCCCTTGATAAACCTGGCTTCTTTCAAGACTCAGCTAAGTCCCCTCTGCCCTCCCAATCACTTGAATTCCTTGGTCAAATTCACTTTCTTATACTGGGCACTCTTATGTATCTGCCTGTTGTTGTTTTTAAAAAGATATTTCCCCATCTAATCAAACAATCAATAAACATTTATCAAGCACCATCACAATGCTAAATATTGCTGATAGAAAGAGGCAAAAAACTTCTTGCCTTCAAGGAGCTGACAATCTAATGGGGGAGTCAACATGCAAATATATTTAAAGCAAGCTATATACAATATAAATAAGGAAATGATTAAAAGGGAAATGTTTCCTATGGAAGATGGAAATTTAGTTGGGACTTAAAGGAAGCCAGTAGAAGGAGCAGAAGAGCTGGAAAGCATTCCAGATATGGGACAGTCAGAGAAAATGCCCGGAACCAAGAGATGTAATGTCTTGTTCAACACCAGTGTCACTGAATGAAGAACATATGGTGGGGAGGATGATGTAAGGCTACAAAAGTAGGAGAGGGGCTAAGTTAAGAAGGGCTTTGTATGTCAACCAGAGTATTTTGTATTTGCTTCTCAAGACAATAGGAAGTCACTGGAGTTTATTGAGTAGGGGGAAAATATAATCAGATCTGTATTTTAGGAAAATCATTTTAGTGGCTGAATGGAGAATAGATTGGAGTGGAGAGAAACTTGAGGCAGGCAGACTCAACAGCAGGCTACTGCAGAAATCAAGGAAAGAGGTTCTGCACCAGAGTCGTGACAGTGTCAGAGAAGGGAAGGAGGTGCATTTGAGAGATGCAGCAAAGAGGAAATTGGCAGACCTTGACTCCAGTTTGGATATGGAGGGTGAGAGACAGAGAAGAATCCAGCATGATAATTAGGTTATGTGTCTGAGGGACTGGAAGGATTTTGTTGCTCTCTACAGTGGTAGGGAAGGTAGGAGATAGGGGGTGGGGACATTTTGAGGAGTGGGGAAGAAAATGAATTTTCTTTTGGACATATTTTGTATTTTAGGTTTTTTTGCAAGGTAAACGGGGTTAAGTGGCTTGCCCAAGGCCACACAGCTAGGTAATTATTAAGTGTCTGAGACCGGATTTGAACCCAGGTACTCCTGACTCCAAGGCTGGTGCTTTATCCACTACGCCACTTAGCCACCCCCTTGGACATATTTAATTTAGGATGTCAACTGGACATACAGTTCAAGATGTCTGAAAGGTATTTGGAGATGTGAAACTTAAGGTCAGCGGGGCAAATGGTAGAGTAGGAAAGGTAGATTTGAGACTAAATAGCATAGAGAAGATAATTAAATCCCTGGAAGTTGATAAAACTACCAAATGAAGTAATGTAGAGGGAGAAAAGAAAAAAGACCCAAGACCAAATCCTAAAGGATACTTATGGTAAGAAGGCATGAACTGGAAGAAAGGATTCAGCAACGGAGAAAAAAAGGAGTAATCAGATAGGTATGAGAACCAGGAAAGAGTGGTGTTCCAAAAATCTAAAAAAGAAAGCATCAAGGAGTGATCAACTGTGTCAAAGAGTTATATAATGATAATGGATATATAATGATAAAGGATAATGAGGATTGAGAAATGGTCACTGTATTTGGCAACTCCATCTTGGGAGAGATCAATTTCAGTAGAATGATGAGAGTGGAAATCAGATTTTAAGGGTTAAGGAGAAAGTGAAAGGAGAGAAAATGGAGGTGCCTCTTATTATGTGAGCCTTTTCCAGAAGTTCAGCTACAAAGGCAGAAAAGATATAGGACAATTGTCAGCATGGTTGAAAGGATCAAGTGAGGGGGTTTTCAGGATGGGGACACATGGGCATATTTTTAGACATTAGGAAATGAGTCAGGAGCCTTGGTAAGAAATAATGTCACTGGGGGATAGCTAGGTGGTGCAGTGAATAGAGTACCAGCCCTGGAGTCAGGAGTACCTGGGTTCAAATCCGATCTCAGACACTAATTAAGAGGGGAGGAAAGGGAGTTCTCAAATTTTTTTCCTATAAAATATGAGGAAAGGTTCTCAGCTGAAAGTTGGGTAGGGAAAGCCAGAGGAGGTTTGATTAGGGATGAAAAGGTTTGGAAGAGCTGCTGCGGAGATTGGGAGAGTGAATTGACATAGTAGGGATTGCCTAGCAGCAGTAAGGGCTAAGTTGAGTGAGGTTATGTAATATAAATTTGTAATAGAATGGTGTGATTCTTTCCAAGCTACACCATAGCACATGTGTAGGTGTAAAGCTGACAAAATGCTGGGAGTGATCCAAGATTAAGACTTGGCTGGGGTGGGTTGGAGGCAAGATGGAGATGTAAAGGGAGGAATTCCCAGAAGCTCTTTTCCAAAATACTCCAAAAAACTTAAAATTATGACTCAAACAAAATTTTAGAGAGGCAGAACCCACAAAAATACCCAGTGAAACAATTCTCTGACCCAAGATAACTTGGAAGATCCATGGGAAGGTTCTGTTCCACCATCAGAAAGGGTGGCCCTGAGCTTGTGGCAACAAAAGTGGTTTCCAGATCTCCCAACCCAGGGATCACCAAGCACAATTTGGAAGATCAGCAGAAAAACTGTCAGAGAGAGCCTGGAGCTCAGGCCAGAGTAGTTTGGCCCCAGAAAATAGAAGCAGGCCTGCAGAACCACCCAGCAGCTGTTTCCAAAGTGCTTAGTCCATGGAAAGTAAGGGGGTAGGGGGAGACTGTTGAGGTCTTTTTGCTATCCCTGGGACAGGACTCTGGTCACAGTCTGGGGCCCCCTATTGCCATAGCAAAGTAGAGACCCACTTCACAGCTTCAGGAAAGAGGGAAGTGCTTGTGTTCATTCACAGACCAGGAGATATTGAAGGAACTGAGATCGCTTTCTAATAATACTCAAAAACTTGGGAAGCACATCAAAACCAGGGCACAGACTAGGAGAAGTGAGTAAAAAGAAAAAGAATCTGATCATAATTACTTTGGTCCCATGGAGGATCAAAACACACACTCAGAAGATGACAAAAGTCAAGGCTTCTGTGTATACAAAGCCTCCAAGAAAAATAGGAATTGGTCTCAGGCTACGAAAGAGTTCAAAAAAGCTTTTGAAAATCAAGTAAGGTGGTAGAGGAAAATTGGGAAGAGAAATGAGAGTAATGCAGGAAAATTATGAAAACAAAAGTAAGCAGCTTGGTCAAGGAGAGATTAATGAGAATGCTTTAAAAAGCAGAATTGGTCAGATGGAAAAGATAAGAAAGCTCTTTGAAGAAAACATCTCCTTTGAAGAATGTAGCTAGGGGAAGCTGATGACTGTGAGAAATCAAGAAACAATAAAACAAAACCAAAAGAATAAAAACCAGAAGAAAATATGAACTATCTCATTTGAAAAACAAGTGACCTGGAAAAGATTCAGGAGAGACAATTTAAAAATTATTGGGCTACCTGAAAGTCATGACCAGGAAATAAGACTAGATTTCATTTTTAAAGAATTTCTCCAGGAAAATCACCTTGATATCCTAGAAGCAGAGAATAAAATAGAAATTGAGGAAATCCACTGATAACCTCCTAAGATTCCCAAAAAATAAGTCCCAAAGATATTAGTCAAATTCCAGAGCTCCCAAGTCAAAGAGAAAACATCACAGAAACATTTCAAATATTGTAGTGCTACAGTCAGGATTACACAGGATTTAGCAGCATCTACATTAAGGGATCACAGGGCTTGGAATATATCCTGAAAGGCAAAAGAGCTTGGATTATAACTGAGAATCATCTACCCAGAAAACTGAACATCTTCCTCCAGCAGAAAAGATGACTATTCAATGAAATAGAGGAATTTCAAACTTTCCTATTGAAAAGACCAAAGCTGAAAAGAAAGTTTGATCTCCTAGTACAGGACTCAGGTGAAGCATAGAGAGGGTGAATGGGAAGAGTAAATTATGAGGGACTTGATGTTGAACTGCTTGGGAATACTGATAACTCACATGAACCATTTCTATAGAGCAGTCAGGAGTATATGTAGATAAGGCACAGGAGGGAGTTGAACAAGAAGGTATAAAGATGGAGTCAATGGGAAAAAGTAAAAAAGAGAGGTAGAATGGGCAAAGATATTTCATGTAAGAGTCAAGAAAAAGCTTTTGCAATGGAGTGGAAGGGAGGAAAGTGAGGGGGAATGAGGGAATCTTCACTGTCATCGGAAATGACTTGAGAGGAAGAAACCTGCACTTAATAGGGTATAGAAATCCATCTTACTCTAGAGGAAAAAGGAGAAAGGGATCCGGGGGAAAATTCTGGGAGGGAGTAGTCAGATACAACTTCTTGTTTTCTGCAGGGTGCTGCCCTGCTGACTGGGTTATTTGGGCTTGGGTGCTCCTGGGCCCAGGGGTGGTGCTGTTGCTGTGTCACTTGACTGCCCCACAACCAACTTTTAAGGAGGGACAAATAGAATAAATGCAAGTGAGAAGGAATGGATGGAGGGAAATACAATTAGCAATAGCAACTGTGGGAAAAAAATGAAGCAACTTCTCTGATGGAGTTATGGTAAAGTGATCCATCCCAGAGGTAGTGCTAGTTATCTGAACACAGAATTTTTTTTTTCTCACTTTAATTGTGTGAAGTTTTTCTATTTTTCTAGGGGAAGGGGGGATTTTTTTTTTATGTATTTGTTTTCCAATTATATACAATAGTAGTTTCTATGATTGTTTACTCTCACAAGACTATTTCAGCAATATGTAAATAAAGGACTAGGAGAGAATGGCTGGGGAGATGACTCAAGGATCAGTGAATTGAATCCTTGGTTGAGGAGCATTACCTAACAGAAAGCAGAGGGAGATATGAAAAACCAAATCAACGTAAAAATTAATTTCAGAACTCTTGAACAAGCTTGTGCATTTGCAGGAGCCAGCAAAATTAAAGAGTATGACATCTTTGTAGCTCATTTGAATATATACACACACACACACACATATATATACATACATTCAAGTGTCCTGGTAAGAGGTAAAAAAAATTTTAAGCCAGGTATTTAATTCCTGGAGGCCAGAGACTTTTTGTCTTTCTTTACATGTCTACTAAACAGTGCTTGATACATGGCTTACTAAGCATTGTCAGATTATGCAGTATTAGTATTCAGAACGCTGGACCTGGGAGTCAGATCTCAATTCACATCCACCCTCAGTGACCCTGCCTGTTACCTCATAGGGGGATAATAGCACCTACCTTAGAGGATTGTTGACAATCAATATTCTCCCCTCCCCTTGACTGAATTAAAATTTAGAGAATAAGTTCTATATAAATTTGGAAGGTGGTGGATAGATCCCAAAGTACTAATTATGAAACATACTTCCAGAGAAAGAACTGATAGTGAACTAGAACTTGCTATTTTCCCCCTTTTACAAAATCACTGTTTCATGTAATTGCACCCATATAAACTAATCTGCTCTCTCAGGAAAAAGTGAGGTAAGGGAGGGATACAATTTGGAACTCAAAACTAAATTAAAATGTTTTTTAAAAAAGAAATGGTTAATTAAGGTCAGTTTTCTGGTAGCCACACATTATTAAAGTGATTTTGAGGTGGCAAGAATGGGGAGAAGATGCATAGGAAGGAGAACAAGGCTTTCAGAAATGGGATTATAATTGTACTCACCAAGTACATGAATTGTAAAAATAAGATTTTCTTCTCATAACCTAAGTAGTTAAGAGATTGCTATCATAGATAAATTCTTATTGGGATACAGCCAACTTTTGTTTGGTCATCATCTTCAAATGTCACAAACTTCTGAACCCCTTGAGAAAATTCCAGTTTTTTGATGCTGGTAAATGAAATGAAGCCAAAGAGCTTGTCTTTTGAAGTAGCACAGGGGCAGCTAGGTGGCATAGTGGTAGATAGACCACTGGCCCTGGAGTCAGAAGTACCTGAGTTCAAATCCGGCCTCAGACACTTAATTACCTACCTGTGTGGCCTTGGGCAAACCACTTAACCCCATTGCCTTGCAAAAAAACTAAGAAAAAAAAATCAAGTAGCACAACACTAAGGTTTGTTAATTATCACAATTTAATTTCAGCCATATAATTTTTATTCTTGCATTTTCTCAATAGTTTCTTCCTTATATTTGCCCTTTTCTTTTCCTACTTGGCGAGATTTGGCTTTTCGTTCAAGGATCTTTTTGCGATCTTTGTCCAGTTTTAGCCTTGTGATAACCACCTGCAAAAAAGGAGAAGAAAATACACTTTAGGGAGATGGAAATAAACAATACAAGACAAATTGTGGAGCACAGACTGTGTTAAAAGACTGACCAAGACCAGTTAGTGTTGGAATGGTTAGGAAAGGGAATGTAGAAAAGTTATATTATAAAAAGGCCCTGAAAGAAAGATTCAGAAGAGATATGTTTTAGGAAAAATTTTTTCAAGTCATCTTTAGGAACATTGAGCTATATAGTTAAGCTATATCACCTTCCTCTTCTTATTTATTTATGCCTGAACCAGTAGTTTCTGTTTATTTCAGTCACAAGGAAATTTTTAATTAAAATGAATCCACAAAAAAAACTTTCACAAAATTTCATTATACCATGAAAAGCATTTTTTGCTTAAAATATCATGACATTGGGGCCAGCTAGGTGGTGCAGTGGACAAGAGCATCATTCCTGGAGTCAGGAAGACCTGAGTTCAACTTTGACCTCAGACACTTAATCACCTACCTAGCTGTGTGACCTTGGGCAAGTCACACAAACAAAACATCATAACTATTCATAGATGATATTGTAGGTCTTTAGAGAACTTTCTTTTCTTTTTTTAGGTTTTTTCAAGGCAATGGGGTTAAGTGGCTTGCCCAAGGCCACACAGCTAGGTAAATATTAAGTGTCTGAGGCCGGATCTGAACTCAGGTACTCCTGACTCCAGGGCTGGTGCTCTATCCACTGTGCCACCTAGCTGTCCCTGTCTTTAGAACTTTCAAGCAAAACTAGATTTATATGAAATAATGTGAAGAGCAAAAACAAAAACAAAAAAAACACGAAAAAACAAAAAAAAAAAAAAAAAAAACCAGAATGGGACAATTATAGGAAAATGCATATAAATATACATGTGACTACAATATCAATACCTAAAGGTACTGTTTATTACAAAAAATAAAATCAACTATAGTGAGAAAAAAATTCTAAGATACAATCTCACTGTTGTTAGACGAGTAACTATGCATGACAACTGAAATCAGTTAACTTTAGAACTAGGAAGCTATCTTATCAATAGACTAAACATTTATTAAGGGCCTACTATGGGTCAAGCAGTATGCTAAGACTATCTTTAGGGTGGTTAGTTGACACTGTAAAAATATTTATTGAGCTGGTGGATATATATACATGGGGGGCATGTTGAGAAATCCTAAATAACTTTCCCCAAATGGCTAGCTTGCACTACTGGTTTTTCTTCTTGAAGGATATGAATAAATAATGCTCAAAACCACAGCCAATTAAGAGTACAAAAGACAGAAATAATATTGGGGGAAGGGGAGGGGAAAGACAGGTCCACTAAGTGTTTGAGGCTGGATTTGAACTCAGGTACTCATGACTCCAGGGCTGGTGCTCTGTCCACTACATATATATATACACACACCAATAACAAACTCTTGTCTGTTCTTCCTATTTTTCCTGGGTGATAATAATTTACAGCTCTTATTTACATGTCTTAAAATTTACAATACTTACCTTACAACCTTTACAAATATTCAAGATTCAGAGATAAAATGCTTTATTATTGGTTACACAATCACTAAATGTCATAGCTCAGATTCAAACAAAGATCTCCTGATTCTAAAAACATGGCTGTCTCAAAATATTTTAGTATTTAAAAATGAGAAATTCTACTTTTGAGACAGATAGAAGCTTGAACCCTACCCAATTCAGGACCAAGTTGGTTTTTTGATTAATATTAAGAGGTAGAATGTATAGGGCTTATAAATTCTCTGTATCTAGATTCCTACTGCCCTCTAAAGTTCTGAATAGATTTAGGAATGAAATTCAATAATAGATGCAATGTGGATCCAAGAGTGTGTTGGCAGAAGGAAAAGATAAAGGGGAATGAATGATAGAATCAAGATAGCTCAGAATGACAGCAAAGACAGGATATTACTATTGGTGTAACTTGTCTATTGATTTTAAGTAGCTGAACTAGGATGATCAGTGATTTAGAGTCCTAGCAATTTGATTCTTTGAACATGTTTAATAAATTACTCTGGGCACCAGGATAAGTCAAAGAAAACCCCATTTGAAATTGTAATTGAATTTATTTGAAATGGAAACATCAAAACAACTTTTAAAACTAGATATTTAATCCCATTTGAATCCCTGGTTTCTTATTTTGTTTCAACTAGTAGATTACTCCCAAACCTCTGAACAGTTCAGTTTTCTCCTTGTTTTTCTTCGAAGGTCCCTTGTCTTCCCTAAAAATGTTTGCCACAAGATCAGAATAGCTAAGTCTAATAAGGATGTGTTGGTTTCATATTTTATGAAATGCCATCTCTGCTCAAGTTTAGATGTTTTTTCCTCCACATCATGGAATCAAAGACTTGAGTTATCGTGAGGAATGATGTACTCTTTTGTAGATGTTTTCTGCTTGTTTAATGTCCCTCATGTGTCCCCTTCTCAACATTCTTTCATTAATTCCCAAAGTATTCAGATCTACTGCAACCATCATCCTAAAACAGGTTCCGTCAGGAAGAAAGTGACATCAAAGACTCTTCAGTTTAGAGTTTTCTGCATTACCAGACTAAAACTCACTGTTTAGATTCCAAATGCTACTCTTTGTTCTAAAAAGACAATTGGATGTCATGGAGGAAGTATATTTTACTTGTGCTTTGAATAATGGGATTTGATTAGTCAAGAAGAATTGGTCAGAGATTTTGAGCAGGGAGACTTTCATGAGCAATATCTCGTGGGAAGCATTGTATCATAGTAGAAAGCACTTAGGATTTAAAAACCAGAGGATTTAGGCTTGATTTCCAGCCCTAAGCATGCTACTTCCTTTCTTGTGGTTTCAGTTTCCTCAACTGCAAAATTGGGGATAACTTGGGAAGAGAAAAGAAAGACTTCCTTCCAGGTCTAAATCTAGGATCCAATGAACTATGTTCTTACTAAATGTTAATGACCCTTTCAACTAATCTAATTTTTAATCGGTGAGGCATATAATTTGTGTGAGAATTATGATAAGATTTAGGTCTTCTGAGCAAAACAGTGATCAAAGACAATACTAAAAACTAGTAATGGAAAATGTCATCTACATGCAGAGAAACATCTACGGAGTCTTGAATGTAGAATTTTCATAAAATTTTTCCCCCTATGGTTTTCCTCCTCTGTTCTGATTCTTCTTTTACAACAAGAAGAACACAGAAATATGCTCAACATAATTGTATAAACTACAAATTGCTTGCAGTCTTGGGGGAGAGGGGAAATTTTGAATACAAAAAGTTGTAATTTGTAAAAAAAAAAAAAAAATGAATGTTGGAAAACTGCTTGAGTGCATTTAAATACTATTAATCTAATCTATGCTATTTCCCACTGTGGAAACTAAAACAAAAAAACTTTACAATGCAAATCCCTTAATACCTTTCTATGTGGAACCAGAAAACAAAGACTAGCATTTTATTTACAATGATCATAGTTATTCCCCCCTCTCCTCAAGCACCAACCCGATCCAAAATAGCCATTACCTTGCTGGGATGAATGCCCACATGGACAGTTGTTCCATTAGCCTTCTCCCGCTGTACACGCTCAATGTAGATTACATATTTCTTTCTGTAAACTTGGACTACCTTGCCAATTTGCTGTCCTTTGTAGTGTCCTCGAACAACCTAAAAGCAATAACAGAAATATACAGAATTCTATATTATACAATGTATGGAAAAAGCAAACACATCTGTTCATTCAGAATACTATAAAACTAGGCACTCACAAAACCTCAGAAGCAGTTAATTTTAAGACAAAGAAAAAATGAACTACACTACTGACTTGTAAAATGACATTCATGTAATAAACCCCTTTTACTTTAACTGAATTTTAGGAAGAAAATAATGATAGCTACCATGATACTGTAGCATTTTACAAAGACTATTCACAGTAACCTTGGGAGTATTACTACACATTTTACAGTTGAGGAAATGGAGGTAGACAGAGATTGAGCAACTAGCCCAAGATTACAAAGCTAGTGTCTATTGTTAGATTTGAAATGAAATCAAACTGGACGCCAGTGGTCTATCTACTTCAACACTTAGGTGTCTCACAAATATTAAAATCAAGAGAATATGAAAGAAGACAAGACAGTCCCTGCCCTCAAAGAGCTTACAATACAATGGAATTAAGTGGGGTTGGGGAAAACTTTTTTTTTTTGGTTGGGACTTAAAGGAAACTTGGGAGATCAGTACAGGAGGGAATGCAGTATCTTATTTATGGAAGTGAATCAAAGAATGTGTTAGGAGTAAATCTGGAGGGGTGGCTCGGTGGCGCAGTGGATGGAGCACTAGTCAGGAGTACCTGGGTTCAAATCCGGTCTCAGACTTAAAAGGAGTAAGTAGTTAAGAGCTTTTCCTAATTTTTTAAATTTGGCTTTCTTATGAATTAAGGTCTACAAGTCAAGAGATTCATGTAGGTGAAAAGCATCCTCTTTAATATTCCTGATTCTTAAATCTCAATCAACTATTGTCTCAGTTTGTCTTCACTGATTAACTTAAGTTATCTACATTCTTCAAGTGGCAAGTAGGAGTTAATACTCTCAATTTATGGGTGAGGAAATTGATAAGCAGTCTGGAAAAGTGATTTGTTCAGGGTCATAAATGTCTGAGACAGGATTAGAATTTAGGAATTCCAATCTAGGCGCCAAGATAATGTAACTTCAGAGTTAGGGAGAAGCTCAAATGAGATAATTTATGTATTGTTTTATAAAATATTACATGTTATGATACAAACTCCTCAATTACTATCAGTTATTACCAATACAGTAGATGTCTCCACTTTCTTTGTTCCTTTCAAAAAGTATTTGCATTATGCATTAAAAGCTCCTTAATGTGGGCCTTCTCTCAAGAGTTGTCTGTCCTTGGCTTTCTTCTATCATTCACTACAGAGCATCAATTGTTATACAGTGGTGTAGTGGAATCAGTTCCCACCTGCACAAATTTTTAAATTTCCTATGAATTTTTACACCTTGAAAATTGATAACCATTACAAATCTGGGCTGAATTTACTGTTTTGTTGATTGTCTAAGACTTAGAAAAAGTAAGGGACTGTTATTGAGGCTAGACTGAATGAAAAAGTATGTCATGCATACCTTATTTTTTTCAAGTCAGCTGTTAAACATTTAACAATCATTGCTTTATTCCAAAATCTAATGACCATTCTTCTGAGCTGGAATTCTACATCTTCAACTGCCCATAGGACATTTCCACCAGCACATCAAATTCAACATATTAAAAATCAAACTCAAATTAATTTTTCTTTTAAAGGGAGCTATTCCTCTCTTCTTCACATGCTTTCAACCTGTAATTAGATGCTATTAATTTTATCTCTGCAATATCTCTTTAAAGTGAACACATTTATATACCTAATTAAAAAAAGAGGATTATCCATGAAACTGTTATATTCTATTAAGGAAAAGACCTACATTCCTTAGTGTAACCCTAGAAAAGCTCTTGCAGATCTATTCATATCCACTCCTCTCCTTTTACTCAATTCATCTTTTATACCACTGCCAAAATCTTTTTGTGTATGGCATCATAAATTAACATACCTTATATAACTAAATAAAGAGTATTAATACATAAACTTGTTCTTATGAAAATAAACACATTAGAGTACCTGCTACAGTTAAAATGTAATAGTAAATCTATATGCTGCCATTCAGAATTTCTCATGCCAAAAACGTTTTCTCTTTTACCTAGTGAATTTCTATCCCTTCTTTAACTGCAAATCACATTCAAATGGCACTTCCTCCAGAAATTGTCAGACAAGAAATACCTTTCTAGTACACTTATATCATACTTTTTGTGTTACTATCTTACTTCCTATTCGACTTTAAGCTCCCTGAGATGAGGGCCTGTGTTTTATCTATAGTCACCTCTCAAAAGTGCAGCATTTATATGGCGCTTTACAAATATTATCTCATTTTATCCAAGCAACAACTCTGCAAAGTAGGTACTAGTATTTCCAATGTACAGATAAGGAAACCAAGACAGATTTGAAAAAAAAGTTAAGTGACAGACACTAAATAGTAGATGCAGGATTTGAACTCAGATCTTCTTGACTTAAAACACCCAACTGCATAGAGAAAGGGACTGGGGCTGTGATTTCAATATGGAGACTGCCCAGGGGATACGAAGTGGGCAAGGTCTATGGCATTTAGGAACCTTACAGTTGCCTAAAGCACTAATAAGTTACTAGTCTAGAATCACACCTAATATGGGTCTCAAATAGTATCCATTATGCTAAAATAACTCTTCTGTACCTACTAGACACTTTTTTTTAACCCCGTTGCTCATAGATCAGTATGAATCAATTCAAGGTAGTAACTACTCCTTTCACCTAGACTGTCAAGGCACTTAAGTGAGATTGGTAATTGTGGAGAATGAATACATAAAATTGTAGCACTGCAATACCTCTATTTACTATTCTAACCCTGGAAGGTTCATTCTTCCACGTCTTTTCAACCTATCATTCATACTTCTGTGTCAGAACAATTTTTGTCATCTACTGAGCCGGTTAGTTTACTTAAAACTTTAAGAGCACATCAAATTACGTACCTGGACTTCATCATCTTTCCGAATGGGCATGGAGCGGACATTGTACTTCTGCCTCAGCTCCTTAGAAAGAGGAGAAGACATAATTTTCCTCCGAATGTGGGAAGGGGCATTGAAATGCCTCTTGCGGTTCTTGCTTCGGTCAGAGGTCACAAAAGGATTGAACTTCATTTTGACTATAGGAAAAGCAGCAAAAAAAATTAAGTGATACGGATAGAGTTTAAACTCGCGTCTTTTGACTTAACAAGTTCAGCAAAGACTAGACAACGTGTATAGTTCTTCGAGTTCTCAGGCTCCTGGTCCCGGATTCTCTCGCCGCCCCCCCCCCCCCCCCCCCCCGACTCCTCAGCTCCACAAGGTGCGGGAGGTAAGGGAGAGGGTAGCATTCTACTCAAACAGCATCCCTCTTCCCCCGAGAATAACTTCCAACTCCACTACGCGCGAAACTATTTCTGCAGTTTGCCCGGGGCCTTCCCCAGTCACCCGCCCGCGGCCGGCAGTGACCCCGGGCCTGGGCCCCCAGAAAGGCCATCACCGGACTTCACTCAGTGCCCAGTGAAATCGTGTGATCACTAGAGCCGTTGCCCACCAGCTGCTCGGTCAAAGGAGCAGCTATAGAGGGTGGATGGCAGCGGATTGTACGGAGGACAACTAGAGAAACCTCACCCTCAGGGACACCGCGGAAGAGAAAAGACTGAGGACCCACTTCCGCCTCCTGAGGAAGGCGGGGAAAACCAGCCCAGTCTAAGTCTCGCGATATCCGTAGAGATCTCGCATCGCCGCACGCCCCTACGTCACCATGGCGACGAAGGAACGCACTCTTTGGCGCTTGGCTTTTCCGCTTAAGGAACTTTGACTCCTCAGCACAGTCTATCACAGCACGGATGAGGGTGGCTAAGCTCCTCGGTTTAATTTTTAAAGCCCTACACAAAATAAAACCAGTGCAGTCAAAATTAGAAGGAAAGCAACAGGAAACTGGGTAACAATGTTGACAACAAATTTTTCTGATAAAAGTCTCTTTTCTCAAATATATATAGAGAGAATTGAGCCAAATTTATAAAAATTAAGAATAATCCTCTAAGTGATAAATGGTCAAAGTTTGTGAACAGGCGGCTTTCAGAAGGAAAAATTCAAACTATTGATATGGAAAAATAACTGTAAATCATTAGTTAGAGAAATTCACCTTAAAACATCACACACCTATCCGATTGGATAACATGGCAGAAAAGGAAACATGCTGGAGAAATGTGGGAAAATAGGCACACTAATGCACTGTGGTGGAGCTGTGAAGAACAATTTGGGAATTATACCCACGGGCTTTAATGCTGCTCAAACCCTTTGACCCAACAACAGTACAACTAAGTGTTTGCCAGACATCAAATAAAAAGGAAAAAGACGTATATGTACTAAAATATTTCACAGTTCTTTTATTGGTGGAAAAGAATTGAATACTGAGGGGATACCCATCAGTTGGGGAATGACCTAACAAACTATGGTATTTGATTTTGAGGGTAGTGCCGTAAGAAATAATGAGGGGAATGATTTCAGAAAACCTTAAAGATTTATATAAAGATTTATATGAACTGATGCAAAGTGAAGAGAGCAGAACCAGGGAACCTTATAAATAATAACTGCAAAATTACAATGATATTGGGTTTTTTTAGCTTTTTTTAGGTTTTTGCAAGGCAAACTGGGTTTAGTGGCTTGCCCAAGGCCACACAGCTAGGTAATTATTAATCCAGTCTCAGATCCATTAGGCCACCTAGCAGCCCCATAAATTACAATGATATTGTGAAAGACAGCTTCACAAATTATCTCTGATCAATACAATGATCCTGCTAATTCCAAAAAACTGAGGGAGGGAGGGAGGGAGGGAGAGAGAGAGAAACTGACAAACTCAGTACAGATGGAAACCTTGTTTTTCCACTTTATTTTTCTTGCTTTTTTTGAGGGCACAAGGCTTACATAGAAATATATTTTGCAGGTCCTCACATGTATACTGGATATAATATTGTGTTCCTTCTCAAGAGGTGTAGGAGGGACTGGAGGAAGAGAATTTGGAACTTAAAAAATTTTGGGGGCAGCTAGGTGGCACAGTGGATAAAGCACCCCCCCTGGAGTTAGGAGTACCTGGGTTCAAATCCAGTCTCAGACACTTAATAATTACCTAGCTGTGTGGCCTTGGGCAAGCCACTTAACCCCGTTTGCCTTGCAAAAAAACAAAAAAAATTTTAAAGAATGTTAAAAAATAAATGAATGAATATATTAAAAAATAAGGCCATACACAATTTGTTCCCAATTTTTCCTTCCAGCCTCATTGGACAAGTGGGTAGCACTATATGAATAATTACTATTGGTGACAATGCATATCTTTGCCCTGATCTAATTGCAGAGTTTTCTCGATTAGAGATCTTTTAAGGAAAAGATCATTTATTTTAAAATTTTTAGTTTTTTAAAACATAATTATTATATTTTGTTAAATGTTTGTTTTTAAATTATATGATCCTACTATATTTATATTTTTAATTATTCTATTTTTGTTGTTGCCTTGCTTGTCTTAATTGATGTCAGTGATTGTTATCCTGTCTCTTTGAATTTAACTAAAACTTAATATATTCTGGGTGAATTGTAATACTGAGTGAATCATTTTCTTTAAGTGTACTTTTTGTAAACAACACATGGCTGTATTCTGATTTCTAAGTATTTTGCTATCCTCCATTTTAGAGATGAGTCCATTACATTTGTATTCTTTCCTGTAATTGTTAATTATTTTTCTTCCGTCATATCCCATTATAATTTTCACTCTTTTTATTTCTTTTCTCCTTTTTTTTTTTAAGTTTTTTTGCAAGGCAAACGGGGTTAAGTGGCTTGCCTAAGACCACACAGCTAGGTAATTATTAAGTGTCTGAGGCCAGATACTCCTGACTCCAGGGCCGGTGCTCTATCCGCTGCACCACTATCTGCCCCTTGTTTTCTTTACAAGTAAAAATTAGATGAGAAAATATAGGGATTGGATCAACATTAGTAACTTTTTGAAAGTTTTTTTTGCAAGGCAAATGGGGTTAAGTGGCTTGCCCAAGGCCACACAGCTAGGTAATTAGTAAGTATCTGAGGTCAGATTTGAACTCATACTCCTGACTCCAGGGCCAGTGCTTTATCTTCACTACACCACCTAGCCACCCTTTAGGTTTTTTTTTTGCAAGGCAAATGGGGTTTAACTGGCTTGCCCAAGGCCACACAGCTAGGTAATTATTAAGTGTCTTTGAACCCAGGTACTCCTGACTCCAGGGCTGGCACTTTATCCACTATGCCACCTAGCCAGCCAATCATTGGTTATTTATTTTCACCTTCTCCTTTTTAATCTCCCTTTATAATCTGTCACTCATAGCTAAAAGTTTGTTTATTCACTCCCCCATTCTACCCTCTCTCCTAGAACTCTGTATCTCCTCTCTGGTTCCAATAAGGGTAAGGTTCATGAGATGTCTGTCCCTACTCCCTCTTTCTTTCTATATTTTTAACTGAGTGGATTTTCTTTTGTTTGTGCCTTTGTGCCAGGAAAAACCTCTGAGCTGTTCTTCACTCTTCAGTGGGTGTCTAGGTCCAAATTCTGTTTCTGGGACAGTCTGGATGCAGGTCCAATTGTTATTTGTCAGTACTGGATGGAATGACTAGTTCTTAGTCTTTACTTGTTCTCTACTCTGGCCTGGGAAAGAGATATGCACCTGTCCATGTCCTCTAGCTTAATTCTTGGTTTCTGGTTTTATAATCTGGGGTGGTCCTCTTTGCATATCAGATATAATGTTATCTTCAGGTTTTCTAGAGCATGTACCCTAGGTACCTCTGGACACCTATTGAGAACTGGCTTTGAGATCCCCCTCTTTGCTGGAGATGGCTCATTACTTCAGGTCCCCCTGGCTTCCTCTGAACAGAATGTCCTCAGTTTTTGGCTTACTTCTTATACAGTACTCAAGTGAATGAAAGAACCTACTCGTGTTTCTTTCACTCTCTCTTTTTCTCTCTTTCTCTCCTTAATTGAGTCTTTGCTTTATCTAACATCTTTTCCCAACATTCTTGGGGTGTTTCTAAGGGAAATGAGAATATGTCACTTTGCCTTCTTTACTAGAAGTACAGTTGTCTCTTCTTAAAGATGTGGTCCTAGGGGGTGGCTAGGTGGTGCAGTGGATAGAGCACTGGCCCTGGAGACAGGAGTACCTGAGTTCAAATCTGGTCCCATTCACTTGGCCTTGGGCAAGCCAATTAACCCCATTGCCTTGCAAAAAAATGCAAAAAACTAAAAACTAAAAAAAAAAAAAGTGGTCCTAGACCTGCAGTGCTCCCCATATGTATCACAATTAGTGATGGTTCTCTCACATAAGGTATCTCACATAAGCCAGTCTTTACCACAAGAGTGCAGCAGACCATAAGGCATTTTACCTTACTTGGTCAGCCTTCATCCCCAATCATCCCGGGTATGTAGAAAATAATAGTGACTCTTTTTGCTTGGATGACCTGTGACTTGGCTTACATGAAGAGCATTCAATGATGAAGTCTTCCTTATACCATGCTATCATGTTGGTTTACATTCTAATCAAAATATTATGGGTAAATGGCACCATTTATTGCCAGAAGAGTTCAGACACAATCCTTACGTGCATATGGGTGATGGGTTTTTATAAAGTTTTATTGACATATTTTTATATGATAAACTTTTCCAGATAATTCCTTCTCCATGATATCTTTGTTGTAGCAAATAAAACAATTTTTTAATTTTCTTTTAGGTTTTTGCAAGGCAAATGGGATTAAGTGGCCTGCCCAAGGCCACACAGCTAGGTAATTAAGTGTCTGAGACTGGATTTGAATCCAGGTACTCCTGACTCCAAGGCCAATGCTTTATCCACTCCGCCACCTAGCCACCCCTAACAATTTGTTAAACAATTAATCAAAACTAACAAAACAGTAACCTTATCTGAAAGTTAATGAAACATTCTTTATCTATAGATGTAGTTTAAAAAATTAACAGAAATCTATTTTCTCTCCTCACTCCCAATACCACTGGGGAAAAAAGGTAAAGAAAATAAATTCCTTTTAACAAATGTACAAAGTCAAGCAAAAAAATTTCAATATTGGGTGTCTAATATATTGATCTAATATTATTGGTTGTCTAATGTGTGTGTGTGTGTGTGTGTGTGTGTGTGTGTGTGTGTGTGTGTGTGCATGTATCTCATTCTATACCCCAAATACATCTGCTCTCTGTCAGGAAATGGATTGTATTTTTTTTTTGTAAAGGACATTTTTATTGTTTTTTAATTTTACAATTTTCCCCCTATTCTTGCTTCCCTCCCCCCACCCCCCACAGAAAACAGTCTGATAGTCTTTTCATTATTTCCATGCTATACTTGATCAAAATTGAATTGAAGAGAGAGAAATCATATCCTTAAGGTAGACTATAATATAAGAAATACCATAATTATATAATAAGTTACTTTTTTAAAAAAATTAAAGGTAATAGTCTTTGGTCTTTGTTTAAACTCCACAATTCTTTCTTTGGATACAGAAAGTATCCTCCATTGCAGATACCCTAAAATTGTCGTTGATTGTTGTTGCACTGATGAAATGAGCAAGTCCTTTAAGATTGATCATCAACCCCATGTTGCTGTTAGGGTATACAATGTTCTTCTGGTTCTGCTCATCTCACTCAGCATCAGTTCATGCAAATCCTTCCAGGCTTCTCTGAATTCCTATTCCTCCTGGTTTCTACTACATATGCTACAGTTTGTTTAGCCATTCCCCAAATGATGGACATTTACTCAGTTTCCAATTCTTTGCCACCACAAATAGGGTTGCTATGAATATTTTTTGTACAAGTGATGTTTTTACTCTTTTTGTGATCTCTTCAGGGTATAGACCCAGTAGTGGTATTGCTGGATCAAAGGGTATGCACATTTTTGTTGCCCTTTGGGCATAATTCCAAATTTCTCTCCAGAAAGATTGGACAAGTTCACAACTCCACCAACAATGTATTAGTGTCCCAGATTTCTCACAACCCTTCCAACATTGATCATTGTCTTTTCTGGTCTTATTGGCCAGTCTGAGAGGTGTGAGGTGGTACCTCAGAGATACTTTAATTTGCATTTCTCTAATCAGTAATGATTTAGAGCAATTTTTCTTATGAAAATTTTTCTTATGACTATGAATCGCTGTGATTTCCTCATCTGTAAATTGCCTCTGCATATCCTTTGACCATTTGTTAATTGGGGAATGGCTTATTTTTTTTTTGTAAATTTGACTCAGTTCCCTATATATTTTAGAAATGAGTCCTTTGTCAGTTATACTAGTTGTAAAAATTGTTTCCAAATTTACTACAAGGAAATGTATAGTATATTTTTATCATCATTTCTCTGGAGCCATGAATGGATTGATTCAGTGGTATTAATCATAGTGCTTATGGGTTGTCTTTATAAGGTTGTCTTTATTACTTAATATAACAGCTGTTCTATAAATTATTCTGATTCTGCTCATTTCATTCTTTATTAGTCTGTTGAAGTCTTCAAAATTATTTATTTTTTAAAATATTGATTTTATAGCATGAATTGTTCTGATTCTGTTTACTTCAATTTACTTAATTTCTTAATTTACTTAATTACTTATTGAAACTATGAATAAGAGAAGTTTGTGACCAAATAAGAGAGAGGATCACAGAAGAAAAGATAATTTTGATTTCATAAAGTTTAAATGTTTTTATATAAGTAAATCCAATAAAGCTAAGGTTGAAAGAAAAACATTAAACTGGATTTTTTTTTGATGAATATTGTCAGGGCTCCTATGTGGTGATAGGCCTGGAGTTAAGAAGACTCAACTTTCTGAGTATAAATCTGATCTCAGGCACTTACTAGCTATATGACTGGGCAAGTCATATAATCTTATTTGCCTCAGTATCTCCTCTATAAAATAAACCTTGGCCCCATTGCCTTGCAAAAAACAAAAAACAAAAAAAAAACAAAAAAAAATAGACTACAGCAACATGTGGCTGACAACAGATACCAAGACTATATATTAACCTAGTGGACTTTTAGAATTGAGATAAATGTAGACCAAATGACTTAAATTTCTATACATGATATTACTATTGATCACCTGACACAATTATAGTAATTTACCATAAATCTCAGAGACTTTGGAAAAAGGAAATTCCCTTATTTATTTGGATGTCCATTTCCAGACAGAAGTCATGTAGATAGCCAAATGCCTTAAGTCACACTTTAAATCTGACAGGTGAGACATCAATAGGATCTGAAAAAAGAATGACTATAAGGAGTGAGAAAGAGGCAAGAGTCAAAGATGACACTAGTGTTTTGAACTGGGGTGACTAGGAGGTAGTGGTACCATTAATAGGAACAGGTAAATTAGGAGGAGGGGTAGATTTTAGTGGAAAGATTGTGAGTTCAGTTTTTTTAATTAAAAAAAAAATTTAATTTATTCATGTCAATGGGGTTAAGTGACTTGCTCAAGGTCACATAACTAGGCAATTATTAAGTGTCTGAGGCTGGATTTGAACTCTGGTCTTCCTGACTCCAGGACTGGTGCTCTATCCACAGACACAGGATGAAAGAGCATAGATACAGAGGTGCAAAGGATTTCATAGGCCATGTAGTCCTATCAAATAATTTTACACATTAAGAAGCTGCAACCCAGGGAGATTCAATGTATTGTCCGGGTTCACAGTGGCAAGCATCTTCAGAGGAAGGATTTGAACTCAAATTCTCTTGACTACAAAACTGAGTTTGAAATGTCATTGGAGAGCTATAGTCAATAAATTGGCCATGTAGGATTAGAGCCGGGAAGACAGATTAAGATTAAAATATAGATTTGGAAGCCATTTGTCAAGAAATAATAATTGAACTCATGGTAGCTAATGAAATCAATTAAAAAAGTAGAGGAGTGAAGAAGGAACTAGCAGTAAGAAATTCAAATCTAGAACTCAGGCCTCCTATCATACATTTGCTTCATATCTCTGGTATTCCTTTTCCTTCTTTCTTCCCTTTATATCATCAGACAAGTGACAAGTCACTTTAAGACATTGTCACTTTTACCTCATTTCTAAAGTATATAGAAGTCATTCCCCAATGTATAAATGGTTAAAGGATATGAACAGATTGTTTTCAGATAAATATATTACAGCTATCTATAATCATATGAAAAATACTCTAAATCACTTAATTACAGAAATACAAATTAAAAGAACTCTGAGATACCATCTCATACCTATCACACCTATTGGCTAATATGACAAAAAAATGAAAATAATAAATATTTGAGGGGATATGGGAAAACTGAGACACTAATGTACTGTTGGTGGAGTTGTGAATTGATCCAACCATTCTGGAGAGCAATTTGGAAACTAGACTCAAAGGGCAATAAAACTGTGCATACCTTTTGATCCAGTAATTCAACTACTAGGTCTGTATCCTAAAGAGATCATAAAAAAAGGAGAAAAGGACTCAAATGAACAAAAATATTTATAGCAACTCTTTTTGTAGTGGCAAAGAATCAGAAATTGAGGTGATGCCCATCTATTGGGATTTAGCTGAACAAGCTATGGTATATGAATGTTATGGAATACTATTGTTCTATAAGAAATGATGAGCACACAGATTTCAGAAAAACCTGAAATGATGCAGAGTGAAGTGAGCAAAACCAGGAGATCATCTTACACAGCTATAGCAGCACTCTGCAATGATCAACTATGACAGACTTAACTCTTCTCAGCAATACATGAATTGAAGACAATTTGAAAAGACTTGTGATAGAAACTGCTATCCATGTCTAGTGAAAGAACTATGGAATTTGAATGCCGATCAAAGCATACTATTTTCAATTTTTTAAAATTTGTTTTTGTTACTTCTTTCCTGTATTTTCTCTTTTGTTCTGATTTTTCTTTTACAGCATTTCCATATTAATGGACATATATGTAACATGATTTTCCATGTATAACCTATATCAAGTAGACATCAGTCTTTGGAAAGGGAAAGGAAGAGAGAGTGGGAGAAAATCTTACAAAAATGAATCTTGAAATAAATGCTGGTTGTCCATGAAAAAATTTTTTTTTTGTTTTTTTAATTTTATTTAAAAAAACTTTCTCCCCACACATAAAGCAAGTTTTAACATTTACTTCCAAAACCTTGATTTCCAAATTTCTTCCCTTCTTCCTACCCTGCTCTCCCATTGAGAAAGCAAGTTACTTGGTATAGATTAAAAATGTGTAGCCATGAAAAATATTACTATAATAGTCATATTGTAAAAGTAAACCTTATCCCCCCCCATATATACACACACACACACACACACACACACAAAGAGAAACTTCAAGAAAAATGATGTGGGGGGGAAGTATGCTTCAGTCTGCATTTGAACATCATCAGCTCTGTTTTTGGCATGGATAGCATTCTTTATCATAAGTCCATTAGAGAAATTGCTTAAATATTTTTTCCCATAGTAGTTATTGCTAGCTGTATTTCCCTCCTCCTATTCCCTCCACCCCCATTTATTCTATTCATTCTCTTTCACCCTGTCCCTCCTTAAAAGTGAATTGCACAATCTTCCCTCTCCTATCATATACAATGGCATCCCCCACTGTCCCCTTTCTCCTATCCCTTTCCTCTCCTATCTTCCTCTAGTGTAAGATAGATTTCTATTCCCAATTGAGTGTGTATGTTATCTCTCTGAGCTGCTGAGAATAAGGCTCACTCATTCCTTCACCCCTTCTCCCTCTTCCACTACAAAAGTTTTTCTTGTCTCTTTTATGTGCAATAACTTACCTCATTCTATCTATCCATTCCTTTTCTCATAGCACATTCCTTTCTCCTCCATTAACTCCATCTTTTTAATATATTATACCTTCAAATTCAACTCCCACCTGTGTCTTGTTTATATATGCTCCTTCTAACTGCCCTAATAAATGAGAAGGTTCATGTGAGTTATCAGTATCATCTTCCCATGCAGGAATATAAGATTTTTAACATCATTAAGTCCCCTTATGATTTGCTCTTCCCATCCACCCTCTCTGTGCTTCACCCAAATCCTGTACTTGAAGATCAAACTTTCTCTTTAGCTCTGGTCATTTCATTCAGAAAGTTTGAAAGTTCCCTTTTTCATTGAATGTCCATCTTTTCCCCTGAAAGATGTTCAGTTTTGGTGGTAGTTGATTGTTGGTTGTAATCCAAGTTCTTTTGTCTTTCAGAATATCACATTCTAAGCTCTACAAGCCCTTAATACAGTATCTGCCAAATCTGATATTTGAATTGTTTCTCTTTGTTTGTTTGTAATATTTTCTCCTTTCCTTAGGAGTTCTGGAATTTGCCTATAATATTCCTGGGAGTTTTTATTTTGGGAATCTCTTTCAGGAGGTGATTAATGGATTCTTTCTTTCTTTCTTTCTTTCTTTCTTTCTTTCTTTCTTTCTTTCTTTCTTTCTTTCTTTTTTTTTTTTGCAAGGCAATGGGATTAAGTGATTTGCCCCAGGTCCCATAGCTAAATTATGTATTAAGTGTCTGAGCCTGTATTTGAAATCAGGTCCTCTGGACTCCAGGGCCAATGTTCTATCCACTGCACCACCTAACTGACCCCCATGGTTTCTTTCCATTTCTATTTTTACTCTCTGCTTCTAGGCTATCAGGACATTTTTCCAAAATAATTTCTTGAAAAATGATTTTCAGGTAATCCAATAATTTTTAAATTATCTGTCCTGAATCTGTTTTCCAAGTCAGTTATTTTTCCAGTGAGATGTTTCACATTTTCTTCTAAGTGTTTCATTCTTTTTGTTCTGTTTTGTTTTGTTTCTTGATTTCTTACAACAGAGTCTCGCCTCAGGGATAGCAAAGAGACCTCTACATTCTCCCCACCTCCTTCCTGTCCTGTCTGTGGGCTGAGCACTCTGGAAGCAGCTGCTAAATAGTTCCCCAGGACTGCTCCTGGTCCCCTGGGGCCAGGTCTATGCTGAGGCCTGTGCTTGACTGGGCTCCCTTCTCATTCTGGTGTGTCAGAATTTTCCTGCTGAGCTTCTCAATTGTCCTTGGCAATCTCTGGCCTGAGAGGTCTGGAAACTACTACTACTGCTATGGACCCAGGCACCTAGATGCCCCACAGGCTGCTCCCTGCACTGCGGGCCCTTTCTAACCCTGGTGCAACAGACCCTTCCCTAGGATCTTCCAAGTTGTCTTGGGCTGGACAGTTGTTTCATTCAGTCTTTTTGTGGGTTCTGCCACTCTAGAGTTTGGTTAGAGTCATTATTTAAAGGTATTTGGAGTGGTTTGGGGGAGAGCTAGTGGGAGTTCCTGCGAAAAAAATTTTTAAAAAAAAGATTAATATTAGACTTTTATTCAGAACATATATCTTGCCTTAGGATATTTTTATAATATTCCTCCCATTATTTTAAATATTTTTCATTGTAAACCCTACAACTAAAAAGATAACACAACATAAGAGCAAAAATATGAGACAGATTATTCTATCCCAACTAAATATTATAATGCTCACTTTCCAAAATCTTTTTCTTGGATATGGAAATCAGAATCCCCTGAGTCTCTGATCTTCTGAGCACTTCAGGAGGAAGGAACTTAGAACTTTAAACTCAGAAGACAATTCCAGGTTTTTAAGAGTTCATATATATATATATATCTATATACTAATTATGAATACAAATATACATAGGCTATGGAATAAAGTTCAGCAAAGAAAGGGAGGAGGTAAGGACAAAATGGCAATATATCAAATGTTAATGCAGGACCAGGGAGAAGGTCTTAGAAAGGAGGGAGGAGGGAATGTCAAGAGAAGAAAATTAGACAAAAAAGTTAGAGGGAAAAGGCAGTTAGACAAAGCAGATCCCTGCCATCATTAGTGGTTCCATTTGGTGCCTATATGTGACTACTGTTTAAAATATAGAGGAATATAGGAGTGGGGCTCAAAGAAATTATCTAAAGGAAAGATGACTAAAAAACCTAGAGGAATTTAACTGCACTGGGACTCTTACTTCTCCATCTGTTTTCCTACTACTGTTTTGCCTTGTATTTCAGTATAGGGCATGTCTCAGACCAAGCAAACCAATTTCAGCTCATCACATCTAGCAACTCATCCTCTGAAACCACAAAGAAAATACATGTTGACAGCTCTAGAATGTTAATAAGACCTGTCACTTCCTAGAGAAACAAACAACCCTATAATTGTAAGACTTCCAGATTGCTTCATAGTGCAAAGCTTCAACCTTACACTGGAAGGTAAACATTTATTTTAAAAACAAAAACAAACGTTGATGTTCCTTGGGGGAAAACTATAAATTGTTGCTGAAACATGCCAAACAAGACTTAAATGATGGAAAGCTCCTCAGAATCTGGAAAGATTGCAGCTCAGGTAAATGGCAATATCTGACAGAGTATGAAACAGCAGACTCTTCTTGTTGTTGTTTGTCCTGAGTCCTTGAAGAGGACCATGACTTCAGGGAGGTGATGCCATGACAAGAACATGAATTGGATTTGAGTGGGGGGAAGGCTGTGCTAAGTCAATAGCCTCATTTTCTCCTCCAGAGTCTTCTAGAGTGGCCAAATATGAATCAGGCCCTGGATTCAAAGCAGTCAGGGTTTTGACTTGCCCAAGGTCACATAGCTAATAGGTATCAAGTATCTGAGGCTGGATTTGAACTTACAAACTCCTGACTCCAGGGCTGGGGTTCTATCCATTGTATCACCTTGCTGTCCCAAATTGGGACTGAGTCTGACTGTAGCCAGTTCCATAGTGGTTTAGGTCAGATAGTCAGTCAACTAACATATTTAAAACTCCTACTATGTACCAGGCACAATATTTCCTATTGGGAATACAAAGAAGGACAATAGGGCAATCCTTGCTCTCAAGGAGTTCAGAGTCTAATGATGGGGAAGAGTCAGGGGTAGAAGGAAGAGAATCAATATGTAAACAACTATGTGCAACAAGCTATACACAAGACAAACTGTAAATAATCAAAAAAGGGAAGTGCTAGAGTAAAGAGGGATCTAAAAAGGCTTTCTGTTTCTACTAAAGTGGGATCTTAGCATCTGAATGAAAGCAGGGAAGTCAGGAGACATAGATGAGGATAGAGAGAGCATTTCAGACCCTGAGTTAGGAAATCAACAGCAAGGAGGTCAGTGTCCCTGAATCACAGAGTACTTGGAGGGAAAAAGGAGGAAGAGTCAAGGGAGAAGTAAGAAAACTGGAAAGGTTGGGAGGTGGGAAGGCAGTTATGAAAGATTTTTATTTTATTTTTTCCCATTTATTTTTCCTAATTACATATAAAGATAATTTTCAGCATTCATTTTTTGTATGATTTAAGAGTTCTACATTTTTCTTCTTTCCCATTCCTTCCTCTTCCCCAAAACAGCAAGTAATCTGATATGGGTTATACATGGACAATCATATTAAACATTTCCATATTAGTCATGTTGTGAAAGAAGATTCAGAACAAAAGGGAAAAAACCATGAGAAAGAAAAAAACATAAAACAAATTTTAAAATGTGAAAATATTGTGCTTTTGACCTGCAATTCAGACTCCAAAGTGCTTTCTCTGGATGTGGATGGCATTTTCCATCACGAATCTTTTGGAATTGTCTTTAGTCATTATATTGTGGAAAAGATCTAAGTCTGTCTTAGTTGATCATCACACAGTATTGCTGTTATTGTGTACAATGTTCTGGTTCTGCTCAATTCATTCAGCATCAGTATAAAGGAGTTTTTACACCAAATAAGATTTTATATTTGTTCTGAGAGGTGATAGGGAGTGTATAGGGAGCTTGAATTGGGGAGAGGGTGACTTAGCAAGGTTGTTTTGACAGCTGAGTGGAGAATGGACCAGATTGAGAAGAGACATGTGGAAGGACAAGCAATCAACAAGTTATTGCAATAGCTCATTTGTGAGGTGATGAGATCCTGTATCTTGGTGGTGTCAGTATAATGTGTGTGAGATATTACAGAGGTAAAATTGAAAAGCTTTGACAATAGATTTGATGTGGGAGGGTGAGAGAGATTGAATGGTCAAGGATGACACCCATTGCTTTCAATCTTTCCCAGCATCAGGGTCTTTATTGTTATGTGCTCAAAATACTCAAGCTTCAACTTCACCATTTGACTTTCTAGTAAATAGCCTGAATTGATTTATTTGAGTATTGATTTACTTGATCTCTTTGTTGCCTAAGGAAATCTCAAAAGTCTTCTCCAGCAACACAGTTAGAAAGTGTTGATTTTGCAGTGCTCAGCTTTCCTTATAAGTCCAACTCTCACAGCTACACATTGCTACTGAAAAAAATCATATCTTTGATTATGCAGATCTTTGTCAGCTAGGTAATGTCTGTTTTTTAGGGAGGATTGAGAGAGGAAATAATGAGTTCAGTTTTGAATATGATTTGAACATAAACATCCAGTTCAATATGTCCAATAGGCATATGGAGATGCTAGACTGGAGGTCAGCAGAGAAGTAGATTTGAGAAGCATTAGTATTATAATTGAATCCATAGAAGCTGAGGTGATAACAAATGAGATGTATAGAGTGAGAAGAAAAGGAGATTAGGACAGAGTTTTACATAACACCCACAATTAGTTGTGATGACCTGGATGAAGATATCACAAGGGAGACTATTAAGGAATGATCAGATAGGTAAGAGAGAACCAGGTTTTCTCCTGGTTCATGAAGCCTAGAGTGAAGAAAGTGTCAAAGAGAGGAGGACAATTGAAGTGTTAAAGATTATAAAGAAGTTAAGAATGATTGAAAAAAAGACCACTGGATTTGGGAAATAAGTGATTGTTAGTAACTTTAGAGAGTACCGTTTCTGTTGAATGATCAGGTCAGAAGTCAGACTGAAAAGAATTGAGAAAGAAATGAGGTTTGTTTGTTTGCAAAGCAATTGGGGTAAAATGACACAGCTAGTGTCAAGTATCTGAGTCTACATTTGACCTCACCAGGCCACCTAACTGCCCTAGAGGCATCTATTTGAAAGAAAACACCTCTTCCTTTTAAAGGGATCTGCTATAGAAAGAAGAAGAAATATGGTGATTGTGTACTACTCTGTGGACCCATAGAAGTTAAGTGACTTGCCTGGGATTTCACAGCTAGTAAATAAATATCTGAGATCAGATTTTTAAAGCAGGTCTTCCTGCCTCTAGGCCCAGTGTTCTCTACCCACTGAGTCACCTAGCTGCTTCCACTCAAAGAGAGATTGAGGGAGGTTGGAGTAGGAGAAGGGAAGAGGAGGAAAAAGCAGGGAATTTAGGATGGAAGGAAGATAGAAGGGAAGGAAACAAAAGGGAAGAAAAGGGAAGAAAGTAGAAGGAAAACAAAAGGAAGGCAAGGCACTATGTAGAGGAAACTCAGGCTAAGTAAGAAGAAAACTATGAAGAGAATTATGTGAGGATATTAACTCCTTGAGCCTACACTTCCCCTACCTTTCTCCTCCCTATGATCCAACCATTCATTAGAGACAGCACCAGTCCAACCAGTTTCTGGCTGTTTCCCAGCCTGGGAACTTTGGAATGTAACTCATCCAGATTCTCTTTCCACTACTCCTGGGCTTGAGTATTTGAATTTACTGTAGTGCCCTTGGTTAAGATGTATAAGTCTCTGCCTTTGGTTTCCAATTACTTTAGAGATCCTAGAAAACAGACCTATTTGGGTCTTGCTGGATGTGTAGTTCTGCCAGTAAAGAGATGTTTATTGAGGCATTATAAATGAGTCTCTTCAAGTTAAGAAAATAATCTTCACCCAAATTGGTATTTACTTACACTCTAGGTAAGCCAGAAGCTGAGCCCTCCCTATAATAAAGGCAGGATAATAAGCAAAATGCAAAGTTTAGCTACTTTGATGGATAGAGGAAGAGTCAAATATGGCTCAAACCTATTTCCTGAACATACCTGATATGGTTTCCTTTTTAGGAAAACTCCTGGGCCAAACCAGTGATTCTAGCTCAGTAATGAGGTACTGATGAGTCATCAAATGTAATGAAAACAAATTTACTGGTGACAAAGGATAAAAAGGATATCAATTCGGATAAAACAGCTACATGCCTATGCTTCTACATTCACCACAGCAACTGGCCATGCTAGGTCAGAAGACATTCTTTTGGGACAATGGAAATTCTACTAACTCCTTCAAAACCAATTCCCCATTGCCTTAAGAAGGAATGTGACACAGCTAGTGTCAAGGAAATCAAACCTGAAAACAACTTCCCCAACCCTTTATTAGACAGATCTCTTTCCTTAGTGGCAAGGTCTCAGATATTTTTTCTAAGTGTTCTTCCACCATTAAAATAGTTTTAATGCTGCAATCTTATTATAACCTTGATCTTGACATTTTGCACAAATGCACCACTTCAGTGTTTATAAATCCTGAAATTCTCTTATTTGATCACGTTCTGTTGTATCACTAACCTCCTGAGCTGCTGAGAAATCTTGGATTAGGAAAGTATTATCACACCAAGGGCTCCCTTATGGCAGAGGGAGAGGTGAATGAGGATCTCTTTGGTACTACGTGTGAGAAAATCCTAAATGGGCTCAAAAAGAGCTGACATGCTTGAACAACAAATTATTAAGAATGGCTTCTCTGATTATTGTTTTACTGTTTAATTTGATAAATATGTTTACTCATCTTCTATGAGTATCTTTTGTATTAAATAAGTGGCATAGGTAGAGTTCTGGTATTGAAGTCAGGAAGATATGAGCTCAAATCTTACTCAGGTTGTATGAACCTGGGCAAGTCACTTAGCTTCTGTTAGCCTCAGTAAGATGGGGACAATAATCTATTCCACAGGGTTGCTGCAAGGTTTAAATGAGAGGACAGATGTAAATTGTTTTACAAATCTTAGAATGATATATAAAAGTTAGCTGCTATTATTATAAGAGTTTTGTGGCAGGGGAGTTAACATGACTAAGATGAAGCCAACTGTAATCTTATAGGTCAGGGATGGAATTTGCTTCTTTTTCCTTGTCCTTTAACAATTAGAGAAAATGTCTTTTATCTTCAATCCCTCAAAAGAATTATACCCCTAGATTACAAATACGGGTGATAAAAATATATAATTCCAAGCCCAATACTCTTTTTGAAGATAGGAGAGTGAAGGAATGATTGCTCAGCCACAGTTGTCCTCCTGTTTCCCACAAAGATGGAACTCTAATTCCCTGAGGCATTCTAGACTTAGAATGTCCAGGCTAAACATGGATTGTCCCATCTTTTACACAGTCCACAAATGGGAAAATGGGAAAAATGACTCACCAGGTTGTTGTGAGAATCAAACAAGCTATTATTTATAAAGAACTTTATAATCTTTAAAGTATTACATACATGGCAATAATAATGATCATTATTTATTTATTAGCTTCTAGTCAGTAGATCATGGTGCTGAGACGTTGGTTCCTGAATCCACCATAGACAGTGTTAAACTCCTTTAATCAACTCCTTCATTTTTTGGAGGTCAACCTCCAAAGTAAGTATTCTCTTCAACCTCTTATCATGATTAACTACTCCAACCAGTTTTAAGGAAGTATGAGGTAATTATCTGGGTAGATTTGGGAAAAACATCTCTGGGACCCCTGACCCTGACTCATTCATCTCTTTCTGAAGCTTTTTTTGGCAAAACAGAACTTCCTATGCATCAGTGATTTTTTTTTTTCTGTGACTTCATCCCCTATCAGTGAGGAATTGAGCCTTTCCTAAAGGGAAAAAGAAGGGCTTAGGATACTACAAGAGGAGGGTAGATGCAGCCTTAACACTTATCCCCCCGGGTTCTGTTTCTTCCTGAAAAGGAAAGGAAGAAAAGACCTTTTCTAGAGACCTCTCCTTTATTGGAGGAAGGATTGGTTCTGGCTTACTAAGATGCCTCCCATTCCTACTTTGATGCCTCATGGTAGGAATGAATGTTATTACAGTCCCAAGTATTGGGGCTGTCTGTGAATTAAGCATCTTTTCTGTTCCTGGGTAGTTTGGTAGGAATCCTACCTCTTAATGAAGTCGAACTGAAGGAAAAAGGGATATTAGCTGACCTTAGTTCAAGCACAAGCTTCCAAGGAGGCAGCTGGGGTTACTATTCTCTCCAACATCTACTACTTCAGAACCAACCTTCAAGTCCCATTCCAGCCTTCAGAATCTCTATTTCCAAATTGAACTTTGAGGTTGGGGCGGCTAGGCACAGTGGGGGCGGCTAGGTGGCACAGTGGATAGAACACCAGCCCTGGAGTCAGGAGTACCTGGGTTCAAATCCGGTTTCAGACACTTAATAATTGCCTAGCTGTGTGGCCTTGGGCAAGCCACTTAACCCCGTTTGCCTTGCAAAAAAATCTAAAACAAAACAAAACAGAACTTTGAGGCTGAATAACGAGAATATGCACTTTGTTTTGCCCTTAACTTCCCTTGCCTTGACTCTCTCCGCTAGCCTGTAGGAAAAAAACTTCACCACTTTTCCCAAACCTGTAGCAGAATTATGCTAAGATTTCCTCCATCCTCTCCTAGGTTATTTAACTCAACCGGAGAACTCTGAGTGACCTGGTTAGATGGAACCAGCATTGTGCTTAGCTTCAGGGTCTCTCAGGACTTCTGTCCTTTCCTTTCTAATACTGAAAATGTCCATTATCATGTGGGACTGAGCTCTCTGTGTTCCTCTCTAGCTCAGACACTTCTTAGTTCCTCCTGCTACTCTTTAAAGGGACATCATCCAGATGCATCCCTGACAAAGTCATGCCTCCTTCTTCCGAAAGAGGACCCAGGACAGAATAGGGGCCACCACAGCCACAGTCACAACCATAAGTGTTATCAGCAGCATTACTCGAGAACGGCAGCAACGGGAGCAGAAAGAGCCTCGTGCTGGGGATGTTTCTGAGAGGTCAGCGAGGCTCTGCCTGGGCAGGACACTGTCTTCCTCCCCTAGTGGCATCCCATGTCTACTGATGATAAAGATCTGAGGTTCTCGAACTAGGTTGGGTAGCAGGTCCCTGGGAAAGGAAGGGCTTTGGGTGAGTACCCTTGTCTGGCTCTGAGAAGGAATCCAGAGAGGATGGGGAATGGTTAGAGGGTTTGGATGTCCCAAGTCATCCAAAGAAGGCAGGCTATCCAGGCCCACAGGAACTGCCAAGGTCTGAGGGCTCTTCTCTGATGACAAAGAGGGCCAACGGGAGCTCTTTTTACTGAGGAAGGTGACATAGCGGCAGATAGGACAGATAATGGTCCTTTGGATCTGTCCATCCACTTTGCATGAGAGCAGGTACTTAACGAGGCAGTCATGGCAAAAAACATGGCCACAGCTTAGTGTCCGGCTGGCTCCCTCTAGGTCACGAAACTTCTCATAGCACACAGGACACTCACTGCCCACACTGTCCTTGCTCTCTCCTTCTGACATGACAGCTCCAACAATATCCAAGCTTCTGCTACAGGAAGGAAGGAAGGACAGAAAAAATTATCAGCAATATTCTTCTCATCCCCTCCATCATAGCAATGTAAAGAAAATATAAAGAAGAGGCATTGATCTATTAAGATGATCTAGGTTACTGTGTGACCCTGATCTAGGTCACTCCACCTTTGGTGTTGGATTAAAGATGGTACTATCCATTTCTAAAACTTTATGATTATCTTCCTCTCTTTTTTTCCTCTTCTTGCCCTTCCCATAATTTATGATCCAAGATTCCCCCAAGGTCTCTAGGCTCTCACAATCTTTTTTTTTTAAATACACTTTTATTATCTCACCCCAATTGTTGTTTTATTCAGTCATTTTTTAATCATGTCTGCCTTTTTGTGACCCCACTTAGAGTTTTCTTGGCAAAGATATTAGAGTGGTTTTCCTTCTCCAGCTCATTTTATAGATGAAATATTGAGGCAAATTAGGTTAAGTGACTTTGTTCAGGATCATGCAGCTATAAAGTGTCTGAGATGAAATTTGAACTCTGGAAGATGAGTCTTCCTGACTCCAGATTGGGCTCTTTATCCATTGTTTCACCTAGCAACTTTTTTTTTTTTACTTTTTAATTAAAGATTTTATTTATTTTGAGTTTTGCAATTTTTCCCCTAATCTTACTTCCCTCCCCCACCCCCACAGAAAGCAATTTGTCAGTCTTTACATTATTTCCATGTTGTATATTGATCCAAATTGAGTGTGATAAGAGAGAACTCATATCCTTAAGGAAGAAACAAAGTATAAGAGATAACAAGATCAGACAATAACACATCAGGTTTTTTTTTTCCTCTAAATTAAAGGTAATAGTCCTTGGTCTTTGTTCAAACTCCACAATTCTTTCTCTGGATACAGAGAATATTCTCCATTGCAGACAGCCCCAAATTGTCCCTGATTGATGCACTGATGAAATGAGCGAGTCCTTCAAGTTTGATCATCACCCCCATGTTGCTGTTAGGGTGTACAGTGCTTTTCTGGTTCTGCTCATCTCACTCAGCATCAGTTCATGCAAATCCCTCCAGGCTTCCCTGAATTCCCATCCCTCCTGGTTTCTAATAAAGCAATAGTGTTCCATGGCATACATATACCACAGTTTGCTAAGCCATTCCCCAATTGAAGGATATTTACTTGATATCCAATTCTTTGCCACCACAAACAGGGCTGCTATGAATATTTTTGTTCAAGTGATGTTTTTACCCTTTTTCATCATCTCTTCAGGGTATAGACCCAGTAGTTCACCTAACAACTTTTAAGGAAAAAATCATCTAGTCAAATGACTCCAATTAATACATCTCACCTAATTTCTCTCTTCAACTGGTGATATCAATTGCCACTTGGCCATCTTCATCTAAATTTCTCAAATTCAGGTTCTTATCAACTACCACCTTCTAATTGGTCTCTTGGCTTCTAGACTTTCACATCTATCATTCATGATGCTGATAAAATAATATTTGCAAAATGAGTTTGACTATGTCATTTCCCTATGCAATGTGCTTTAATGGTTTCCTAATGCCTCTTATTACAAAAATATAACCTCCTGGATCTAATCATAGAGGCTGACTTCTAAAATATAATTTTCAACCTTTGGCCTTATTACTTCATCATGGAGTTAATCCTGGAAAATCTTTTACTCTATAGTAGAAGAAAGTAGAGAAATAGGAAACTGGTAAAGATCTAAAGATCTAAGTTTCTTTGAAAAAAGGTCTTATATTAAAGATGATGAATGGCTACAGATTTAAATTTAGAGGACTAAGAACCATTTCCAAAACAATAAATGGCAGAAGAAATTTAAATTATATTAACAACTGTGTGCTCCAAATCACTATTGATAATTAGGAACATAACAAATATTGGAGAGGTTCCGAGAAAATAGGCACATTGCTAAAATTTTGGTGGTGTTGCCAATTGGGATAGCAGTTGTTGAAAGCAATTTGGAATTTCTGCCCAAAAAAGTTACTTAAAAAGTGCATTCTCTTTAACTCAATGATACTATTGCCTGAACCTATACATCAAAAAGATCCAAGAAAGAGGAAAAGGACTGATACATACAAAAATATTTATAGCTGCCTTTTTGGTAATAGCTCCAATCTGGAAATTAAAGAAGTGCTCAACTTTTGGGGAAAAGTTAAAGAAATAATGACCTGTAAAAATTATTTAAATCATTATTGATTAAAGAAATTCAAATTAAGACAACTCTGGGACTGGCTAGGTGGCACAGTGGATAGAGCACTGGCCCTAGAGTCAGGAGTACTTGAGTTCAAATCTGGCCTCAGACATTTAATAATTATCTATCTGTGTGGCCTTGGGCAAGCCACTTAACCCCATTATCCTGCAAAAACCTAAAAAAAAAAAAAAAGACAACTCTGAGGTATTATCTCACACCTATCATATTGGTCAATATGACATAAAGGAAAATGATCAGTGTTGGCGGAGATGTAGGAAAACTGGGACACTAATGCCCTGGTGGTAGAATTGTGAGCTGATACAACTACTCCAGAGAGCAATTTGGAATTATGTCCAAAGGGCAATAAAACTACGCATACCCTTTAATCCAGCAAATACCACTACTAGGTATATATCCCAAAGAGATCATCAAAAAGTGTAAAAGACTCATATGTACAAAAATATTTATAGCAGTTCTTTTCGCAATGGCAAAGAATTGTAAATTGAGGGGATGCCCATCAGTTAGGGAATGATTGAATATGTCAATTGTGGTATATGAATGTGACAGAATACTATTGTAATGTAAGAAATCATGAACAAGAAGACTTCAGAAAAACCTGGAAAGACTTACATGAACTGATGTTGAGTGAAGTGAGCAGAACAAGGAGAACATTGCACACATTAACAGTAACACTGTGTGATGGTCAATTATGATAGATTTAGTTCTCCTCAGCTTTACAATGATCAAAGACAATTCTAAAAGACTTGTGATGTAAAATATCATCCTCATCCAGAGAAAGAATTATAGAGTCTGAATGCAAATCAAAGCATACTATTTTCCAGTTTTTGTTTTTTTTTGCAAGGCAATGGGGTTAAGTGATTTGCCCAAGATCACACAGTTAGGCAGTTATTGTTTGAGGCTGCATTTGAACTGAGGTCCTCCTGACTCCAGGACCAGTGCTTTACCCACTGCACCACCTAGCTGCCCCTATTTTCCAATTTAAAATTTGTTTTGTGTTTTATATTTTTTTTCACTCTTGTTTTTTTTCCCTTTTGCTCTGATTCTTCTTTCACAACTTGACTAATGAAATATATTTAACATGGTATAATGTATAACTTATATCAGATTCCTTGCTGTGGGGGGGGAGGGAAAGAAAGGAGGGAGAAAATGCAGAACTCGAATCACAGAAATGAATATTGAAAACTATCTTTTCATGTCACTGGAAAAATAAATATATTTATATTTAAAAAATCCTATTGGGGACAAAAAAAAATGATGACTTGATTAGAAAGGAATATCATTGTGCAAAAATAATACTGAATAGTTTCAGAGGAATTGAGAAGGACCTTTATAACTTGACTCAGAGTGAAGTGAGCAGAACTAGTAGAAAAATTTATATAATGGTAAAATATTATAGAGGAAAATGACTTTGAATATCTTTAGAACTCTGATCAATTGATATACCCCTAGTATAAAGGACCGAGGATGACACTTCTCTCCTGCTAGGAAACTGATGGACTTAAAATGCAAAAAAAAGTATACTTTTTTGGACTTGGTCTATGTGGGAATTAGTTTAGCTGGACTATAAGTAATGTGTTAACAGAGTTTCCTTTTTCTTTTTTATTGGTCAATAGGGGGAAGGATGGGAGAGGGAAAGATAATAAATGCTTACAAAAATAAACATTTTTAAAAGTCTCAAAGAAAAAAAGACAAATTACTCATGTTATGACTCACAATTTGAGTCTATTTCTCCAGATGTAGGTAGAGGTTTCCAGTTTGTATACATGAACTCATGAGATCAGATGCAAAAATCATTCATTCTATTACATAAAAAGTTAATCAAGAAAATATCACTAACCCACATGCCTACCTTTCTATCTTTGGGAAAAAATAAGAAAGATCTATGTACATATTATCATTTAAGATGTGTAAATAGCATAAATAGAATCCTGAAAATATTCTCTAACATCACATTTTTAGTAATACAATTGACCAAAGAATGCAGAGAACATAAGACCCTACTTGTTCTTATTATTCATTGACTATTTAAGAAAAGAATTAATTCAATAAATCAAGATGCCACCTTGTAGGTTCTCTGATAAGGTGCTTTTCAGGCATATTTCAAAATTATACAAAATTTATTAAAAACATAAAACAAGAGGCATTTTGCTTCATGATCTGATTATTAATGCCAAGTGGAGCATAAAACAAAGTATATGTAACAATCATGGAGGAGGTCTAGCACAAAGTTCATCCTGAAAACAGGCAGAGCTAAAACTAAGAGCTGCAGGAATCTAGGTATTGCATAGCATCCCTAGATCACTAACCCTTCTTCCAGCCTGGCATCCTTAGCTAGCATAGGTGGAGAACAATTCCTATTGAGCAAGTCTGCCACTGCTAATACCGATTGCTAATGAAGTGCTACCATTAGACTGGTAAATCCAAGAGCCTCAGAGATTTTGGAGATTTTTCACTTGGGCAAGTTTAAGAACCTTCTTAGCTGAACTAAGTTATCTCACTCCTTACTCTGAATTGTCTGCTGTATATCCTCCTTTACTGTTTTCTGTTTTAATATGAATTGGATAAATGAGTTTCTTTTCTATTCACAATATATGTTCATCATAGAAGTGTTTTTTGGTGGGAAAGAGGTCAAGTCTTGGATATAGAGCTTAGGGTCTTGCTTCCTCCCAAAAATGATACAAGGGTGAGAAATTAGATTGAAATTGATTATCTCCCCCAAACAAGTAATATTTAAGGGAGCAGACCCATATAATTCAAACTCTCTACCCCTTCTCTTTGAAGAGAGCAGAGTGGTAGCTTCTGACACCAACTTTCTGCTTCCCCTTCTGGCAAGAGTGAGTTTTCTTTAGTGAAAGGTACGGAAATTGATGTGAAGGGGCCTATCTGGGCTCTGAGGGGATGATTTCCAATTTATCCTCAAGTACCAAACTGTTTTTAGGAGCATCACTTGGTAATTGTTTAATTCTATATTGCTGTCGGTATTGTAGGGATCTATGGGGAGGAATTGTTTTTTACCTGAAGTTGAGGGATTAATTGCCAATTGACCCCAAGTTCAAAATCTATTTTTGGGAGAGCTTTATTATACATTTCTGAAGATAATCTATGTCTGGGCCTCTCTGAAGAAGAAAGACAGGTTTTGGGGAAAAAATAGTTTCTTTTTGTTGATATCGTTAGTCGTTTGTTTTTCATTTTTTAAATTATTTTGGGTTGGGACAAGCTCCTACAAGGACCTCAAGCTACAAGGTAGGCTTGAGCCTATAGAAACTTCACAAACATTTTTCTTGCTTACTGATTTTGTATACCTGTGTTTGAGGAGGCAAATACACTCTCCAGGCTCTTCAGTGACTTAGATCCTCACAAAGGGTTTGTTAATATTATGAGTCTGAGGAGCGTGACCAGGGACATTTTTAGAACACTTAGTATTTAGGACTGAAAGAGGCAAACAAATAGAGGAAAACAATTGAAATTTCCCCAAGTTGTCAAAGTGCTTTCCAGAATTGGGGTTATAAACTGATAAGCCTGAAATAACCCACTTTGATTTGCTATTTAATCTATTTAAGAGGGAAAAGAAGTTGATTGAGGGGTATTCCTGTTCAATGCGAATTGTTTCCCAATTTGATGAAATCCCAAAGCTTTGACTAAGATTTAAAGGCAATTGACTGGCCCCACACTGTGGAGTGTGTATGCTCTCAGGGCTTTTCTGATGATTGATTGAGGGGTGGCTAGGTGGCACAGTGGATAGAGCATGGGCCCTGGAATCAAGAGGACCTGAGTTCAAATTCAGCCTCAGACACCTAATAATTACCTAGCTGTGTGACCTTGGGCAAGCCATTTAACCCCATTTGCCTTGCAAAAAAAAGTCATCTAATCTAATCTTGATGATTGATTGAAAATTAGAGGGACAGTTAAAAGTTGTGTAAGAGTCACCTGTCTACACCTGTCTGTAAAAGTGAGTTGACACATCAGCATGATTTTTTTCTTGCTCTTTTCTAGGCTCCTTTTCTGTCTATTTTTTTGTACTTACTTCCAAGGTATTTTGAAGGAGAAAAAAGAATTTATCCCTCTATCTTCCAGGAGACAGTGCACAACAGTACTTGTTGAATAGCAAAGAGCTTTCAAGTCCTGTTTCCTATATGTCTTTGTTGCCCTTTATAAGCACAAGTTGCAAAAAAATAAAAAAAAAATAAAAAAAAGCACAAGTTGGAGAACAGAAAGCTGACTTCACAACACAAAAGATGGGTTGGGGATGTGGATGGAGGAAAGGGATGCAATGAAAGATTTACTATAGCAAATACAGGCACGTGCATGCCCACTCAGCATAGGCAAAGCTCATGAATCCTAAATTCCTATAAGAAGGAAAGAGAATTTTTAATGATTCCAGGATTTAATCTTCTAATCTGAGAAGAGAGATTTCTTGAGCAGGATCAATCAGCCTTGGTTCTAGCATTCTCAGTTTCAAGAATTGTCCAGTTAGGTCATGGGCCAAAGAGGGAGATTTTGTCTACAGGATTCAGAGATTCCCTTATTAAGAAAACATAGAGACCTACTGAGGATAGGCTAATTGAATCTCAGGAGAAAGAAAGAGAATGACCAATATGGCCACTGTAGCTGAAGCATTAAAACCATATCATGGGACTGGGAGTAAGGGGAGGTTTTGGAGAGCAAGATATATGGACCCTGCTACTTCTTTTCTCCCCACTCTTTCCTTTTATGATTAGTTACTTATATGGTACAAGAATGATAGGAAGGGATTGCTTACTCAGAAAGTCTTAAAGTATGTTCACTTCTAGAAGGAATCTAAACCATGAAGTAGCACTATAAGTCTTAGGGAATGAGATGGGAACAATAATTTAAGATCAAGACCCACAAAGACTAATCTCTTTTTATTCTTTAGAAGGGATTAAAACTGTCCTTGAGATTTCACTGGCCCAGAGGACTAAAAGTTTAGGCCATTGAAGTAACTTCCTGGTGTCCTAAGTACAGAATCTAAGGGTCTTCTGGTTCCTTCTGAAGGTTTCTGACTGATAGAACAGCGTGATCCCAGCTCAGCCTTGGGAAGTTATATTCAACTGAATCAATGCTGTATCTTTCATAAATATTCTCTCCTGGTAGAGTTAAATAACTTTTGTTAATTGTCTAGTGTCCTACAAGTGACATATTTATTTCCATCTCAAACCTGAGTTAACAGGATAGTTTGAATCAGAACTGATTTACTACAGGCGACTGTGTTGAATTTTGTAAGGAAAGATGTCAGTGACTAGTTAGAAAGTTTGCTCCAGGGAGCCAAGATGGCTACAAGAACAGATCCTGTCTTAGGTGCTGTCTCATAAAACTCATAAGCTAAGCACTCTAACTAAATTTTCAAGAGACAGAACCCACAGAGGGACCCAATGAGGCAGTTCTCCTACTCAAGGTAACCTGGAAAAGAGCAGAAAGGCTCTGCTCCCCGGGGTTGGAGGGGCGGCTCGCCAGAGGGGGTGGCCTGCCAGAGTAAAAGAATTTCAGCCTCCTGGAGGCAGTCCCAGAGCACTGGGAACACTGGGAGCCGCGGCTCACAGCAGTGGGGGAGTTTCCTGAGCTAAGCCCCGGGGAGCACCGGACACAAATTGGGGGAACAGCGGGGGACATCTGCTAGAGCGAGGACGTGAAGCCCAGCCCTCAGGGCACACAGAGAGCAGTGTGGCTAGTACAGCCGAGTTCCAGGGGACAGAAGCAGGCAGAAACTGTGAGCAGGAGCCCCCAGAGCATGAGCCCATTGAACCTAGGGAGGGGAGTGCAGAGAAACTACAGAGCTCTGTCCTCTGTCCCTGAAATAGGACTCTGGGGTTCTGACCACATTCAGATCCTGATCACAGTCTAGGCCCTCCCATAGAACAGCAGGGGCCCCCTCCACCTCAGCCCTGTGGCAGAGGGGGGCACATATGGTCATTCACAGACCAGGAGAGAGGACAGAGCCTCACACACTGAGACCCTTGTGGGAGTGTCCCAAAAGCTCAGGAAGCACCCCAAACCAGGCTCAGGCTGGGAAAATGAGCAAGCAGAGAAACAAGAAGAACACCATTGAGAAATATTTTTCATATGAGCCCAAGAAGGATCAAAATACTCAGTCAGAAGATGAAGAAGCACAAGCTCCTGCATCTAAAGACTCCAAGAAAAACAGAAATTGGGCTCAGGCTATGACAGAGATCAAAAAAGACTGAAAATCAAATGAGGGAGTTAGAAGAAAAACTGGGAAAAGAAATGAGAAAGATGCAGGAAAAACATGAAAATGAGGTCAGCAGCCTAGTCAAAGAAATCCAAAAAAAATGCTGAAGAAAATAGCATGCTAAAACCCACCTTAGGTCAAATGGATCAAACAGTTCAAAAAATTATTGAGGAGAAGAATGCTTTAAAAAGCAAAATTGGCCAGATGGAAAAAGAGATAAGAAAACTCTATGAGGAGAACAAATCCTTCAGACAAAGAATAGAACTCAGGGAGATTGATGAATTTATGAGAAACCAGGACTCAATACTTCAAAACAAAAAAAATGAAAAATTAGAAGAAAATGTGAAACATCTCATTGAAAAAACAACTGATATGGAAAACAGACTTAGGAAAGATAATTTAAAAATTATTGGAATACCTGAAAGTCATGATCAGGAAAAGAGCCTTGACATCATTTTCAAAGAATTACTACAGGAAAATTGCCCTGATATCGTAGAAGCAGAGGGCAAAATATAAATGGAGAGAATCCACCGATCTCCCCGAGAAAGAGATCCCAAAAAACCAACCCCTAGGAATATTACAGTCAAATTCCAGAACTCCCAAGTCAAAGAGAAAATATTACAAGCAGCCAGAAGGACACAGTTCAAATATCGTGAAGCTGCAGTCAGGATCACACAGGACTTAGCAGCAACTACATTGGAAGCTCGTAGGACTTGGAATATAATATACCAGAAAGCAAAAGAGCTTAGAATGCAACCGAGAATCAACTACCCAGCAAAACTGAATGTCCTCTTCCAGGGAAAAAGATGGACTTTCAATGAACCAGGGGAATTTCAAATGTTCCTTTTGGAATGGCCAGAGCTGAACAGAAGGTTTGATCTTCAGATACAGGACTCAGGTGAAGCATAGAGAGTGGAGGAGAAGGGGAAAATATGAGGGACTTAATGATGATGAACTGCATATATTCCTGCATAGAAAAATGACACTGATAATACTCATATGAACCTTCTCAATTATCAGAGCAAGTAGAGGGAGCTTTTATAGTTGAAGCACAGGAGAAAGCTGCATTTGAAGATAAAATATGGTGTAAAAATGGAGTCAATAGAAAAAAGGGAAATGTAATGGGAGAAAGCAAAAGGAGAGGGGGGAATAGGCCAAGATATTTCATGTAATAAGATTTTTCTTTATCACAATGAGCTATTGCAATGATATGGAAGGGGGGAAGGCAAGGGAGAATGAGGGAATCTTCACTTTCCATCAGAGGTGGCTAGGAGAGGAAACAGCATATATACTCAATGGGGTATAGGCATTTGGAGCAAGAAGGAGGCGGGGGACAGGGGGAAGGGGGGGATGTGAGTGATGGAGGAGAGGATGGACCATGGGGGAAGAGTGGTCAGATATAACACATTTTCTTTTTTACTTATTGCAAGGGGCTAGGATTGGAAGGACTGTCCGGGACCATAGGGCCAGGTGGATGCTGGGTTAAGGGGTGGTATGGGGGCTCGGGGCCTCTTGGACCCAGGGCCAGGGATCTGTCTGATGCACCACTCAGCTACCCTGTAGCAGAGTCAGTGAAAGGAGAGAGAAAATATAGTACATAGTAGTGGAGAAATATGAAAGGAGGGAGTTGCGATCAGCAATGGCAACAGTGGAAAAATATGGAAGTAACTTTTGTGATGAACTTATCATAAAGAATGTGATCCACCCATGACAGAGTTGTTGGTGTTGGAACAAAGACTCAAGCACATTTTTTATTATTATTATTATTTTGGGGGGTGCAGGGCAAATGTGGCTGGGTGGCCTGCCTGGGGCCACATAGCAGGGTGATCGTTGGGTGTCTGAGGCCGGATTTGGACCTGGGTGCTCCTGGCTCAAGGGCCAGTGCTCTGTCTGCCACCCAGCCACCCCTACTATTATTACTATTTTTTTTATTTTGGGTCTTTTTTTTCTTTTTTTTGGTTTTTGCAGGGCAGTGGGGTTCGGGTGGCTTGCATGTCACATGGCTGAGTGATCGTTGGGTGTATGGGGCCAGATGTGGGCTCAGGTGCTCATGGTTCCAGGGCTGGTGCTCTGTCCATTGTACCACCTGGCCATACCTACAATTATTACTATTATTTTTTCTAATTTTAATTTTTTTCTCTCCCCTTTACTTTATAGCTCAAGCAAGTCTATATTTATGGGGGGAGGGGTATTTCATTTACTCTTAAACAAGAATATTTTATTAATGTATAAAAAAACATTATTTGTACAAAATGAGAATAAATATTAAATAAAAAAAAGAGAGTTTGCTCCAAAAACAACTCCAAATTTAGTTCCTTTCTGGAGGATGCTGATAGACTATTGGAGTGCTTTTTATGTTTTGATATCTTTCTAGGGGCATTCATGAGTAGTTTGTATCTTTTGCATTTTATATCTGGTTGCCCCATACTTGATCATCTTCCTTTGAACTAGTGTTGGAGACATCTTACCCATATTGTGGAAAACCTAGGCATGTATTATACCAATAAATTTATTAGAAAGTAGTCTTCTAGTAACTCTGGCAGTGAGTCAAAGAAAATTTTATCCTTTGGGAGACTGTTCTAAGAAGTGGATCTGGTTCATGTGAACCAAGAAATTTTAGGGAGTCATAAAATATATGTGTTTGGTATCCTCCCTCTTTCCTATATTTAAGAACTGATGCTCTCCAAACTGTTACCTTTACCTTGGATCTTCTTTTTGTATGTTTGGTCTGGAATAACTGCTTTTCCCATTATTAATTTCTTAAGCATCATTTCTACTTCCTCCTTCCAAGAAGAACTTATAAATTGAAACTTCCTTTTGTCCTGGTCCTTCTCTTCATCCTCTACACTATTCTTATTGATGATGTCCTCAGGCCCACAGGTTTAATAATCATTTCAAAGCAGATGATTCTCAGATCTATTTATCCAATTCTAGTTTCTCTTTTGACCTGTATAGTTACATCTCCAGTTGCATTTTGGACATTACAAAATGAATGTTCCATAGACATCTTAAACTCAATGTCCAAAACAGAACTCATGATCTTTTCACCACATTATCCCATCTTTCCAACTTCCATATTACTGTATAGGGCACTATCATCCCTCCAGTCACCCACGTGTGAAACACAGGTGTTGTCTTTGACTCCACTCCCTCTCACTCCTCCCACTTCATATTCAAATTGTTTCCAAGTCCTGTTGATTCTATCTCTTGTGTATACTCTTTTTCTCCTCTGACAATGCCATCCACCCTGGTACAAGCCTTCATCACCTCATACCTGTATTATTGCAATAGCATTCTAATTATTCTCTTTGCTTCGAATATCTCCTACACTAACTGATCCTCCTCTTACCTAACAAAGTAACATCTGACCTTGTTGCCCCTTCCATTCTATAAGTTTCAGTGGCTCCTTGTAACATCTTACTTAAATTTAAAATCTTGTTTGATGTTTTAAAGTCTTTCATAACTGGCCCCTTCCTAGGTTTCTGGTCTTATGACATTTTATTCCCCTCAACATTACTTTTAATCTAATGACTCACACCTCATTGTTGTTCCTTGAACAGAGCACTCCATCTCCTGACTCCAAGTATTTTCTTTTCTTTTTTTTTTAGTTTTTTTCAAGGCAATGAGGTTAAGTGACTTGCCCAAGACCACACAGCTAGGTAATTATTAAATATCTGAGGTTGGATTTGAACTCAGGTACTCCTGACTCCAGGGCTGGTACTCTATCTACTGTGCCACCTAGCTGCATTTTGACTGGCTGGAATTCTCTTGCTCCTCTGACTCTTTGGCTTCCCTGACTTCTTTCATTTCTCTAATTTTCAGTTGAAATTCCACCTTCTGAAAGAAAGATTTTCTAGTCCCATTATTGTACACAATTTTGTGCATTTTAATCTCCATTGTTAGATTGTGAGTATCTTTAGGCCAAGGATGATTTTTTTCCCCTTTTCTTTATATCTGACCTGTATTAGGTGCTTACTACATGTTTGTTGACTTCTGGATTCATTTATAGTGAGAATGTCAAGGTTGGTATGATTCGTTTCATCAGTAATACATTCAATATAGTGGACACTACACTATTAGAGTCAAAATATGATGACTGTTATAACTGTAGGAGAAAATAGTTTGTTATAGAATATTATGATAGATCTTTTTCATTTTTAATCTATTAATTGTCATTTCAATTTCATTTTTAATTGCCTTCAGGATGATCTGCTCTAGTTTGATTTTTAATTAAACTTTCTATAAAATTATTTTTCCTTCTACTGTCTTTTACTGTTTTGTAAAATAATATTTCTCATAATCTTTCACTAACTGTTTGCCATAAAATTTTACAAATGAGCATTTTTTAAAACTAACATCTCCTCAGCTGATATAGCTTTCTGCTTTGCAAGGAAATCAAATGTTTGCTGGCTGAAAATATTTTGAATTTAGTTGGATGAGTTAAACTGACTCAGGGTATTTAGCTGACAATCTATGCTGATGTTTGTTTTATCTGTTTCCCATTTTCTGCTGACAAGAGTTTGTTTAAGTGTACCAGGTTGAAATTGCCTCAATTGAAAGTCATATCTTTTAATTTTTAGCCTTTTGTGCAATTTGGTTATGATTTTAATCTTTGCTCTAATCATTCAATGGTCTGACTATAAACAGAAAATTAATACTGAAAATGATTCCCATGTTGGCAACCAGTTTTTTCTTGTCTGATAAAATATAATTTAGTGATGTTATTTGGAACTAACCATGTCTAATATCCTTTGACTCTCTTCTTGCAGAAAGTGCACACACTATATCAGTATAAAGCTTCTGTGTGGTCTCCAAGCTTTTGACTTCTATTGTTTCTTACTCTTGAACCATGTTTTTCAATATTTACCTTACTCCCTTTTGTGTTGAAAGCATCAAATATTAAAGCACATGTTGAATTGCAAGAGTCTTAGTGAGCTCTTTGTAAAATCTCTCTACCTTTTTTCCCTATGTTGGCATAAAAATTGCAATTATCTTGGTGGTTGTTTGCAAATGCTTATTAAGCATACCAAAGTAGAAGACAACCAACTATCCAATGAAATTGTCTTTCTTGCTTTTGAACAAGATAAAGATAACTGTCACTTTCTCTTTTTTTTTGTCTAAGGAGGATATATAAGCTACAATTTCTTTTCATCTTTTGGCTTCATTTATAATTATGATTTCATTTAAGCTATCACAGTCAATACTATCAAGTTAATGTTTATACACCTTTTAAAATGTATGATTCTTAGCATCCTCTGCTCCTTTTTCTTTATTTTTTAAAAAAAATTCTAGGGCTTTTACCTTTTTTTTTTAATGCATAGACATTCTGTAACACTTTCCTCTTCATAAATCTATTCCTTTTCAGAAAGCAGAACAGTTAAGCAAAACCTAATCTGACAGTGTATACTATTTTTATTTTCCCCCTTTCTGCCACTATCACTACAGAATTAAGAAAGGGGTATTCAAGACTAGTGTTCATTTTGCACATTTCATCATTTCATGGGTTTCTATGGCTAAATAATTCAGCTCAGTTATTAATCTGCTAGTAATAACAATCTACCTATTTGGTTTAATTGATCTTTATTTATTATTATTATTTTTTTAGGTTTTTGCAAGGCAAATGGGGTTAAGCAGCTTGCCCAAGGCCACACAGCTAGGTAATTATTAAGTGTCTGAGACCGGATCTGAACCCAGGTACTCCTGACTCCAGGGTAGGTGCTTTATCCACTGCGCCACCTAGCCGCCCCAAATTGATCTTTAGAAAACAAGTGATATTGATAACAGATGCATTATAAACTCTCCATATCTGAAAGTGGATTTATTTTGCATAACTAAGTATTTGTAACAACTGAAAGGAAAAACCAATAAATAAGAGCCCCATAACTCAGATCTAATGGAATGATTAGTTGAAGCACACATAGAAGTCATAACCATTATCCATTTTTCATGTATCTATTTTTAAAATGCCATAGACTCAATCTGTCACATTACATATACCTTCTGTGGTTTTTAAAGCTGCTATGGATGTTTGCAATAGCAGCTGTAGCAGTACCTCAGGCAACTGACAGGGTGGAGTCAACAGGGAATATTTCACAGGAATTTAATGGGTAAGAGTAGATATTCAAGAAGATTCTGGGTGCACAATATTTTGACCAGAGGAAAAAAAGGACTATTAGCAAAGGCAACCATTGAATTTCTGTTCAATGTTGCTTCATATAATTATGTTCTATTATAATATTGTTTTTATAATTCTGGATAACTGAAAGTTCAGGTAAGTGAAATAATGGACAACTTTAAAAAATGTTAAGGCTAGATTATAGAATGTTTAGCAAAGTGATGGAGACATGAAAAAAGGTGTAGCAAGATAAAGATATAACACAGTATGAGTGTGATTGAAACAAAGAATTATAAAATGTTAGAACTGAAAGAGTTCTTAGGCATCAACCAATATTTCTGAACTTTTTTCTGTGTCCACCAATAAATTGATCCTGGTATAACTGTAGGGAATGAAGTAAGACATTTTACACACATACACACACACACACACACACACACACACACACACACACACACACACCTTAATTTAAAAAATCTATTATATTAATGTTAGTAAAAGATATGTGATAGACTTTGTTGACCAGGGAGTCTTGATTAGTTCACTGTAATCAGCCTCTTAGTCTCCAAGGCTGATCATATTGCTCATAGGCTAATTGCTTCCACCATAGTTTCTTTGGTTGGGAGAGAAACTGCATCTCCTAAATATCAATAATGGGTCAAAGAAATCCTAATTGGAAAACACTAGAGAGAAAAATGATAATACTGATTGAAAAATGATAAGTAGATTAGAGAGAGCCAGTGGAGAATAAACAGATAAGAGTTATAAATCACAATAAAAAGATTAAAGATATAATTGATAACTAATTAGATGATAAACGTAAGAGATTCAAAATATTAGGGTTAGAAAGGACTTTAGAGATCATTTGTGAATTTGTTTGTTTTTGAAAAATATTTTGATATCTTTGTCTCACTATAATTGGTTTCTTTTGTAATTCTTTGTATTCTATTTTATACATTTAAAAACATTATTCTGAGAAGGGGGTCCATAGGTTTTGCCACAAAGTTGAAGTAGTCTATAACATGTACACACACACACACACACACACACACACACACGGTTAACAACACTGATCTATACTATTTTGCCTATTTGCCTATTCTATGAGTTTATAAAATAGTACATGGATAGAAAAAAGAAGGCCAATGAGAATGTTTCCTTGAGAAATGTTGGCACATTTTGATCAAATTCTATGCATACTAATACTATAACTGACAGGCAATAAGGAGACAATAGAAAATAGATTATATACAGATATAGAGATCATATAGGCAAATGCTAAACAGATTAACAAGAAATCATTTATAGGGGCGGCTAGGCGGCGCAGTGGATAAAGCACAGGCCCTGGAGTCAGGAGTACCTGGGTTCAAATTCGACCTCAGACACTTAATAATTACCTAGCTGTGTGGCCTTGGGCAAGATACTTAACCCCATTTGCCTTGCAAAAACCAAAAAAAAATCATTTATATATTATATGCTTATATATGTTTGTATCACATATCAATATATACATATATATTGTATGTATGTTTGTATATGGAAAGGAAGGAATTTCCCAAGAGTGACTGAGTCAGCATTGATCTGAGGTCATCTCCCCAGACTATATTCCCCCTTTACTCCTCCTGATGAGGAACTGCCAATATATAGTTATCTATATCATCTAAATATATCTATCTATCTGCCCACCTACCTACCTACTTATCTACCTATCTGGAAATCCCTTTTCTTTCTTATATTTCTCCATCTATAAAAGGAAAGAAATTATGCCAATTATCTTCTGATGCTCCTTAACTCTTTCTTTCTCTCTCTCCTTTTTTTATTTTTCTCCAGTGTATCTTCTCTCTAGCTTCCCCTCTCCTCTCTGCCTCCAACCCCTCCCTGCTCTAAAACTCTCAGTTACTAAGTCCTATAAGCACAGAAATGTTCTGGATATAAGGTATTTATGGAGGAGAAGAGAGGAAAAAGAGAGGTACATATAAATATAATGTAGAAGCTTTGTCTTCACAGTCTAATTGGGAGAACAGACAGACTGATATGAAATAATTAAATTACAATACAAGATCTTGTGGTACTATATGAGTAGGACAGAAAATAAATGCTAAAGGAATTTGAGGTATTTATTTAAATACAGTTTGAAGAAGCTTTATTTGATGATAAAGAGGATATATATATATATATATATATATATGGGAGAAAAGGGCATTCTAATCCCTAAAACCAGAATGATGTGATGAGGAAACATGATCAAATAGAAAGGAGACCAGTAGTGCCCCCTACTCTAGTCAAGATTACCAAGCTTTTTGGTAATCCCTCCTACATTCTGTAATCCTGTGAAATTGACCTCTGTTTCTCAAATACAACACTTGAATTTCCAAGTCTGTAGCTTTAATATGATTATGTTGCCCCCATGCTCGAAATGCACTCCATTTTACTTCTGCCTCATAGAACCCCTCTCTTTCTTTCTTCCTTTTGTTTTTTCAAGGCAATGGGGTTAAATGACTTGCTCAAAGTCACACAGCTAGGTAAGTATTATGTGTCTGAGTTCAGATATGAACTCAAGTCCTTCTGGCACCAGTGCCAGGGCCAGTGCTCTATACACTGTACCCCGCCCCAACTCTTCAAGAAATAGCTCAAGATCTTTCCTAATTTCTTCCAACTTCCAATGTCCCAAGCTCCCTTGTATTTAATTGTTTTGTATTCATTTATTTGTATTGATTCTGAAAACATTTACTTATTTATACCTGTTGTCTCCCCTATTAGGATGTAATTTCTTTCTTTGGGAATAGTGATTATTTCACTTTCTTCATTTGTATCTCCAGTGCTTCCCACAGTGACTGGTATATAGAAAGATGCTAAATAAAGACTTGTTGATTGATTCAGATCCATTTATACAGTAGGAAAGAAGAGAACCGGCTTGTTAGTTTGAGGGGGAAACATTGCTCACTTCTTAGTAACTCTATAATCTCTTCTAACTTTTGGATACTATGATTTTTAAGATTCTGAAACTCCCAAATTCTATAATTTTGATATTTTCTTTTGGTTCCTTGGTTCTATGTTTTGTCTCTGTCTGTTCCAGTCACTCAGAAGTGACTGCCTAATATTTATAGCACTAGTCCAGCTTGGGGAGAAATAGTCCTTTCACCCAGTACTGCCTGATGAGGTAAATTTGTCATTCCTATTTGATTTAAGGGACAACTGACTCTTCCAGCTTCCCCAAAACCTTGGATCCTTTAGCAGTTAAATTGTTGTGTTGTTTTTTTTTAACAAAACCACTGGAACATTCCTAAATCACTTTATCTACATAGACTTCTCCTTAGTCTAAGGAGAGTATCTCACATTCCCTATAAGCCCAACCAACATCCTTGCCCAGAATCATCCCTCCCTACATCTTCACCTCCCTCTCTTCCAAACCCCCATCTTGAGCTAGCCTCCCCAGACTCACTTTGGCCCAGATGAGATGACAGGAATCTACCCATCCACTTAACACCTCCATATGGGTCCGGGGTGAGAGCCAGACAGCCAGAGAGCAAGTGTCTCCTCCCTGCTTGTTTCCTTTTGAATATAATGGGGAGGGGAGGACAGCTTCTGGGAAGTGAATGCAGACCAACCTGTTTGAAGCCATGAAGCTCTCTGGTTGGGCTGGGGATTTGCCAGAAGTTGGCGTCAGGTGACTTTAATAAGGAGAGTGCAAAGAAAGCAACCATGAGAGAGATGGGTCCTAAGAGATGAAGAGGGGGGGCTAGACAGTACAGAAGGTGACCTGTCCTTTTGAAGAAATCTCACTATGCCCCAGTTTCTACATCTGTAAAATGAGTTATCTGATGTATACAAGTCCTTTTGGCCCCAACACAACCAACTTCTGTGAGAACTGTATTAATTGAAAGCCAATATCATCAAGCTGAGACCTGGAGGGTGGGTTATTTGGGATTCCATTTAGAAGACATGTTTTCTTAGTGCTGGACACTGAGCCTCTGAAAAATCCCACCTTAAATCCTAAAAGGGGACTTCAGAACTAAGGGCAGAGACTGACCTCACAGGGAGTCTACAAACCCAGTTTATTAGTGACTCATAGCCTCTTCTCTGCAAGATCAGTCATGAAGTGGTCTTTTTAGAGCCTTTGCTATCTGTGGGCTTGCGTAAGAAGAAGGAAGGCACATGGAGGTCCTGGACCCTCAATCTTGTCTCAGGGGAATAAGTAGTCCAATAGTCTGTCTATACTTTTTGATCTAGGCAGATCAAAGCAGACTTAAGGAGTCAGATTAGGAGCAGTCCCAAAGATCTCCTTGTCCAGCCCCTCCCTCCTCAGGGGTTCCACAGTCAAGATCCATGCTCACTGGACAGCATGGACATTAGCCCAGATCTAGATTCTGCCAGAGAGTCTTAAACATTACACAATTGATCTACTCTTCACCAGAAGCCTTTTCTGGGAATAGTTTTCAGTCAATCAGTAAACATCATTGAAGTGTCTACTATGTTGTACCAGGTGCTATGCAAGCACTGCCTGCCCTCAAGAGACAACATGCAAATAACTCTGCACTAACAAGTTATAATACAGGATAAATGGAAAATTATTAATAGAGGGAAGGCATTAAAATTTAGGAGGTCAGGGAAATTTGGAGTTTGAGCTTGAAGGAAGCCAAGGAAGCTAAGAGGAGGGAATGTCATTATTCCATGTATGAGGAACAGCCAGTGGAAATACCTGCAGTGGAAAGGAGAGTCTTGCTTGAGGTACAGTAAGGAGACCAGTATCACTGGATTTTAGAGTGCTTGGGTTGAGGGGTATTAAGTTATAAGAAGAATGAACAGGTCATGGAGGCAGGTTAGGAAGGACTTGGAATGCCAAGCAGAGGATTTTTATATTTGATCCTGAAAGTGATTGGGAGCTAGGTAGAAGAATATACAAAACAATGGATTTGGGTTCAGAAGCCTTGGGTTCAAAGTCCTGTTAAATACTATGTAATTTTCAGAAAATCATTTAAACTTAATCTCTCTGAGTCTCCATTTCCTGCACTGTAAAATGAGAGGTTGGATTATGCGCTCTCCAAAGCCCTTTCTATCTTTAATTCCTCTCACACTATCATAATGATAAGATTATAAGATCATAGATTTAAAACTGGAAAGGACTAATTATCTAGATCAATCCTCTCAATTTACAGGTAAAGAACTAAACCTTAAGGAGTACCAAGTAACTTGTTCAAGGTAAATGGCAGAACCAGGTCTCACTTGTCACAATGCCTGAAATCATATCTTAGACATAAAATATTAGAGCTAAGAGACCTATGAGATCATCTAATTTAATAGATGATGAAACAGGAGACCCAAAGATGATAATGCTCTGATCAGGGTCACATAGCAAGTGCAAAAGTAAACATTAGAACCCAGGTCTCCTCACTTCTTTTTTTTTTTTTTTTTGTCTCCTCACTTCTTGTCAGACTTTACTACAAAATACTTATTACTTTAGTTTATTTAAGTCAAGGGGAGGCTGGGTGGCACAATGGACAGAGCACCGGCCCTGGAGTCAGGAGTACCTGAGTTCAAATCTGACCTCAGATATTTAATAATTACCTAGCTGTGTGGCTTTGGGCAACACTTAACCCCATTTGCCTTATAAAAACCTTAAAAAAAAAGAGTCAAGATCAAATTGTGGAAAAGGAGTGCAACTCTCAGTATTCCTAGAGTTCTCATGGAGGAAAACCAATCCCACACTTCCTACTAATCCTATATGCCTATTATGGTCCAGTTGCTTGCATCAGAACAGAACTGGAGGTAGAAGATGGAGAGAATGGAGTTGCAGTTGGATTTGAGGCCATGACAAAGAAAGGAGGCTTCCAGAAATGTGCAGGAGTGGGAGCTGTTTTTGCTATTGGAGTTGTTATTGGAGATAATTTGATTGTGGAAAGCTGGCAAATTGTGACCACACAGTAAGAGCAGCATGGTAGGTGATGGCAACCAGGAAGCAGCTGTCTAAATACAGACTAGGGCAATTAGTGGTAAAAGTGCTGGATTTCAGAGTCATGAAGACAGTGAGGAAAATTAGAACCTGCTTAATATCCTTACTAGCTGTGTGACCCTAGGCATATCACTTAATCTCTGCTTTCCTCAGTTTCCTCAACCATAAAAAAGAATTATATTAGTATTCTTGAAGGTTTGTTGTAAGAATCAAATCAGATAATATTTGTAAAGTACTTTTTGTAAACATTAAAACACTATATAAATGCTAGCAATTATTATATATACTGACCTCAAGACAAACTAGGACCTAGTCAAGAGTGTAATTAGTCTTCTGAGACTCTACCTATTCCTTTCCTGCACTCTGGAACTATGAATATGGTTTCCTAAACTACTTTAGGGCAAAGGAAGAGGAAAATTGTAAATATTCAAAAATATATGCTGATGTTGCTTTATTATAGTTTCAATATTCGTTTCTGTCCAATTAAATTGTTTACTATTTCCATGCCTATGTCTGATAGATTGAGCTGCTTCAGATATAATTCAATGCATCATAGATCTCTTTGTTGTGGGCACTCCACTAAATGTTACAGACCTCCAATTATTAATGCCCTCTCATACTATACAACTTTTATTCAGGTCCTCCCATGAATACTTCACATGAAGTCTCTCCAAATGTTCTGGTCACTTTCCTCCCGACCTCTTGACATTATAAAAATACTTACGAAACAAATAAATTGTCCATTGACAAAGTAAGTCCTCTCCTTGCAGCAAATGGAGTAAGGGCTTCTTGTATCTGAGAGATTTAAGAATGAGGAAGAGACTTGATCAGTTTCTTCTATCCATTTTTATTCCTTTCATTTGGCAAATGTCTCTCCAGATAAATAATAATGAGATGCTCTAGCATCATTGTAAGGGAGGAAAAATTTAAATTTAAGTGACCAAAAAACCCAAATATTATGAAACTATGGGTACATATGTAGCCTATATTATATTACTCTCTGTCCAGGAGAGGGGGAAAGGGAAGGGAGAGAAGGAGAAAAATGTGGAACTCAAAACTTTAAAAAAATTGTTGAAAACTACCTTTGGATGGAAAAATAAATTTATTAATAGAGGATATTCTATGTAAGCAAATGAGATTTCAGGAGTGTTAGAGATAGAAGTATAGTCTTCCAAATTAACATGAATTGAGTTGGTAGGTAGTATGGCAATTCCAAAGAGGACTTCCTAGCTTTCATTTATTTTTTTAATAGGAAAAGTCAAATCTTGATGTATGGATGATAATGGAGAGATGTTCCCTCCTTTTTACTGAGATGGGGTGGGGTGTTCCAGAAGAATGAATCTGTGCTTTAGAATCTTTGAAAACTGATTGAAGGAGATGAACGGAAGAAAATGGAAGGGGTATTGTGAAGAGTATTAACTATGATGTCAGGCTCTCTAGATCCAAATGGAGATCTAGAAAAAGAATTATTGGTAATAGAAAGGCCTTCTTGTTTTAGAGTTGAAAGTTTATGAGATGCATATCAAATTTCTGGTTATTTCTAGTAGAATGGCCTTGACTTAATTCTTTCAGGAGGAGTCAAGGTCTTGAAGCAGTGCTAATAGGTTTTTTCTTGGTATTTTACATGTGAAATGACCATTCTAATTGCATAGGAAAGGGAGAATAAATTTCCAGCGTTCAAATATCCTTAAGGCCTTACATATTAAAATATCTCTATGTTCAATAACAAGCAATACTAATTTATTTATATTTCTCAGTAAGGCAATATAGCCATCTACAATTGCATCTACAATCAAAATTCTGTCTTTATACACCCTACAAAAACATTTCATCAATTAAATAATTGTTGGCCTTGACCCAGTTTAATTTACCTCCTTCAGTCCATATGACCAGCTCAATTCTTTTTCTTCTTTATTTTTCTCTGAAAATAGTCTTCACATTGCTTCTTTTTTTTGCTTGTTTTTTACTATTAAAGGAAACATTTATTAAAGATTTTCAAAGTGTATACAACAATGAAAATCAACTTAGAAGTTTTACAGTAAAAGAATGTACACCATTTGCACAGATGTCAGAGATATTTGGTGGGGTAGGCATTAGTTTTCCAGTTATTTTTTCCCTTTCCTTTCTTCTCCCAAGCTTTCTGGTATCTGGAGGATAAGAAATCTGATCAGAAAAGAACAACTGGATCCTATAAAAAACTGTATATTAAGATTAGTTCTAACAGTAAAGGTAATTTTTGTTTTGTGGCAGAAATTGAAAGGACATATAACTAAGGATTTGCAGGATTATTTATTTTTAATTTAATATTTATTTATTCTCATTTTGTACAAATAATGTTTTTTTTATACATTAATAAAATATTCTTGTTTAAGAGTAAACAAAATACCACCTCCCCCCAAAAAATATAGACTTGCTTCAGCAATAAAGGGGAGAGAAAAAAATTAAAATTAAGATTGAAAAAATAACAGTAATAATTGTAAGTATGGCCAGGTGGTTCAGTGGATGGGGCACCAGCCCTGGAACCAGGAGCACCTAAACCTATATCCACCCTGTACACCCAACAATCACCCAGCTGTGTGATATGAAAGCTACCCCAACCCCACTGCCCTGCAAAAACCAAAAAAAAAAAAAAAAAGAAAAAAGACCCAAAATAAAATAAAATAGTAATAATAGTAGGGGTGTCCAGGTGGTGGCCAGAGCACTGGCCCCTGAGCCAGGAGCACCCAGGTCCAAATTCGGCCTTAGGCACCCAACCATCACCCTGCTATGCGGCCCCAGGCAGGCCACCCAGCCCCATTTGCCCTGCACCCAACACAAAATAATAATAATAATAATAATAATAATAATAATAATAATAATAATAATAATAAATGTGCTTAAGTCTGTGTTCCAACACCACCAACTCTGTCACCGGTGGATCACATTCTTTATAAGTCCGTCACAAAAGTTACTTCCATATTTTTCCACTGTTGCCATTGCTGATCGCAACTCCCTCCTTTCGTATTTTTCCACTACTACATACTATATTTTCTCTTTCCTTTCACTCTAACTCTGCTGTAGGGCAGCTGAGTGGGGCAGCAGACAGATCCCTGGCCCTGAGGCCCAAAGGGCCCGAGCCCCCATACCACCCCTTAGGGACAGAATCCACCTGGCCCTATGGTCCTGGACAGATCATCCAATCCCAGTCCCTTGCAAGAAGTAAAAAAGAAAATGTGTTATATCTGACCCCCACCCCCAGCCATGGTCCATCCTCTCCTCCATCACTCAAACTTCCCCTCCTTCCCCTGTCCCCCCTCCTTCTTACTATAGATGTCTATACCCCATTATGTATATATATGCTGTTTCTTCTCCTAGCCACCTCTGATGAGAGCAAAGATTCCCTCATTTCCCCTTGCCTTCCCCCCTTCCATATCATTGCAATAGCTCATTGTAATAAAGAAAAATATTATTATATGAAATATCTTGGCCTATTCCCCCTCTCCTTTTGCTTTCTCCCATTACATTTCCCTTTTAGCTATTGACTCCATTTTTACACCATATTTTATCTTCAAATTCATCTTTCTCCTGTGCTTCATCTATAAAATCTCCTTCTACCTGCTCTGTTAATTGAGAAGGTTCATATGAGTATTATTAGTGTCATTTTTCTATACGGGAATACATGCAGTTCATCATCATTAAGTCCCTCATATTTTTCCCTTCTCCTCCACTCTCTATGCTTCACCTGAGTCCTGTATCTGAAGATCAAACCTTCTGTTCAGCTCTGGCCATTCCAAAAGGAACCTTTGAAATTCCCCCGGTTCATTGAAAGTCCATCTTTTTCCCTGGAAGAGGACATTCAGTTTTGCTGGGTAGTTGATTCTTGGTTGCATTCTAAGCTCTTTTGCCTTCTAGTATATTATCTTCCAAGCCCTATGAGCTTTTAATGTAGTTGCTGCTAAGTCCTGTGTGATTTGAATTGTGTCCTTCTGGCTGCTTGTAATATTTTCTCTTTGACTTGGGAGTTCTAGAACTTGGCTATAATATTTCTGGGGATTTTTTTTTTTGGATCTCTTTCTTGGGGAAATTGGTGCATTCTCTCCATTTCTATTTTGCCCTCTGCTTCTAGGATATCAGGGCAATTTTCCTGTAGTAATTCTTTGAAAATGATGTCAAGGCTCTTTTCCTGATCATGACTTTCAGGTTTTCCAATAATTTTTAAATTATCTTTCCTAAGTCTATTTTCCATATCAGTTATTTTTTCAATGAGATGTTTCACATTTTCTTCTTTTTCATTGTTTTGGTTTTGAAGTATTGAGTCCTGATTTCTCATAAATTCATCAATCTCCCTGAGTTCTATTCTTTGTCTGAAGGATTTGTTTTCCTCAGATCACTTTCTTATCTCTTTTTCCATCTGGCCAATTCTGCTTTTTAAATCATTCTTCTCCTCAATAACTTTTTGAACTGTTTTATCCATCTGACCTAAGCTGGTTTTTAGCATGCTATTTTCTTCAGCATTTTTTTGGATTTATTTGACTCAAGCTGCTGACTTCATTTTCATGTTTTTTCCTGTATCTCTCTCACTTCTTTTCCCAGTTTTTCTTCTATCTCCCACATTTGATTTTCAAAGTCTTTTTTGAGCTCTGTCATAGCCTGAGCCAAATTTCTGTTTTACTTGGAGTCTTTAGATGCAAGAGCTTGTGCTTCCTCATCTTCAGACTGAGTGTTTTGATCCTTCTTGGGCTCACAGGCAAAGTATTTCTCAATGGTGTTCCTCTTTTTTCTCTGCTTACTCATTTTCCCAGCCTGAGCCTTTTGGCACATTCCCACAAGGATCTCAGTGTGTGAGGCTCTGTCCTCCCTCCTGGTCTGTGAATGACCATAAGCACCCCCCTGTGCCACAGGGCTGAGGTGGTGGGGGGCCCTGCTGTTCTATGGGGGGCCTAGACTGTGATCAAGATCTGAATGTGGTCAGACCCCCAGAGTCCTGTTCCAAGGATATAGGGCACACCTCGGCATTCTCTCTCTGCTCCCTCCCTAAGCTCTTCACTCATGCCCTGGGGGCTCCTGCTTACTGGCTTCTGCTTCCTGTTCCTGGATCTGGGCTGCCAAAGCCATGCTGTTCACTGTGTGCCCTGAGGGCTGGGCTTCATGTGCTTGCTCTGGCAGAGGTCCCCTGCTGATCCCCAAGTTGTTCCTGGTACTCCCCGAGTGTAGGTCAGGAAACTGTCCCTGCTGCAGTGAGCCATGGCTCCCAGGGCCCTGGGGCTGCCTCCAGGAGGTTGAAGGTCCTTCGCTCAGGCAGACAGCCTCTCCAACCCCGTGGAGGGGAGCCTTTCCACTCTTTTCCAGGTTACCTTGAGTAGGAGAACTGCCTCACTGGGTCCCTCTGTGGGTTCTGTCTCTCGAAAATTTAGAGTCCTTAGTTTATAAGTTTTATGAGAGAGTGCCTAAGAGACGAGCCTCTCTTGTTGGCATCTTGGCTCCGTCCTTCACATTGCTTCTTTAAGCAAATTTTTAATTTGTAATATGTCAAAGGAGATACATCCAATGTTCTTTGAATGACAAAATTTTAACTCTTCGGAGACTCTGGTATTCTAATAGCAAGATATACAGCATCGGTAGAAGAATAAGTGATGGACCTTTGTTTTAGAGAGAAGCTTTGGATTCAATGCTGAGTTTAAACTGAAGAATTCTTTCTACATAGCAAAGAGTTTCTTCAGCCTGTATTTGGATGACATTGAGTTTATTGCATAGAGCCTTGGAATAATGCTGAGACTACTAAGACATTGTTATACAAAATAGTTTAGCCTAAGAAGAAAAAGAATGTCCATTATCTAGGCTACAATACACAGTTGTAGCAATTTTGACTTTGTTGTCTTTTAAAATTGTGTTTTGATCTTCCCTTTTACCAGAGTAACTTTGTATCATCCAGATCTTTTTCTGCTGCTGTTGTTTAAACATTTTTTTTTCCAACCTATTTATTTTTAATTCTATGCTATAGTGGGGCCTTACTTGCAGAGTGGAATGGACAGTGTCCTAAATTTCAGGTTTCTTGTGCCATTTCAGAGTTAATTCTGGGGACCTGTAAGTTTTTGGCTCCATCCAAAATGGTATGATGTTGAGAGAGATGTATTTACTACTCTCCTATCCTGTGCTCTGGACTATGAGCAACCACAAACACTCTCTTCAATCCTGGAACTGTACCCCTCTGTGGCTATATACTTGGCTATGGTAGTACTCCTCACCCTGGGACCAAGACCCAGGATTTCAAACCAGATCCAAGTATGGGCAATGCAACAGAGTCCTGCACCTAGTGCCAGCAAGGGAACTCCATTTATCTCCTTCTGATCAGTTATCTGATCCCCTTACCATTCATGGGCCCAGAAGGTGGAAAATTGCCATGGTTGCTGATTCAGTCATTTCCCAAGGCTTTCTGATGGTTTACTGAGGCAACAATCTATGCTCTCTATTCTCATCCCAGTGCAACAGACCTTTTCTACCCACTTGGAAAATTGTTTTACTCCCCTTTTTTGTGGGTTCTGTCACTCCAGAATTTATTTTGAGGCATTATTTAAGGTTGTTTGGAGTGGTTTTGGAGAGAAATGTTAAGTCCTTGCCTTTTCTCCATCATCTATGATAGGCAATTTGGAAGGACAGCCATAGCGTTGATTCAACGTTATATATATACTATTGCAGATGAACAATGAGTTGGGTCCAGAATTCAATGGGAAGAAAATCAGTCTAGATTACTTTTGTGAAATTATACAATGTTCTTAACTTCAGATATAAGTAATGTTTTATTCTATTTTATTTTTAACTGGATAGCATAAGTGACTTGGAGATAAACTCTATTTTAAAGTTTCCAATTTTGAATCTGTCTGAAAAGCTCCAGAGTTGAGTCTAACCAGGTACAATTATAGTACTGAAAAAGAAAATATCTTTACCTCTCCCCTCTCTACAAAAATTCCCTGTCTCCATAGAAAGTTCCAGCATTTTTCCAGTCTCCCAGGATCATAACCTTGGAATTTTTGATTCTTCTCTCTCCCTTACCTGACAATTCAATCTGCTGCCAAATTTTGCTGTTTGTTGCTTAGCAACTTCTCTAACATCTGACTCCTTTCTATTAGTAGAGCCACCACCATGGTTCAGATCCTCTTCAACACCTCTGGCCTAGGCTATCTTGGTGGCCTCCTGTTTGGTCTTTCTGCTTCAAATCTCTCTTTACTCCAACCCATTCTCCACAAACCTGCCAAAATGACTTTCCTTAAAGGCAGAAATGACCATATGATATGTCTCTAGGATAAAATATAAACCACTCTGTTGATCTTTAAAGTCATTTATAACCTTACCCCAACCTATCTTTCCAGTTGCAAAGAACATTATTCCCCCTCCCACATTCTACAAACTAGCCAAACTGGTCTTCCCTCTGTCCTTCACATATGATATTCCATTTCCTGTTTCTTTGTCTTTGTACCGGCTATTCCGCATTCCATAGAATTCTACTCTTCCTTCTGAATGCAGCTCAATCAACACTTCTACATGAAGTCTTTCCTGATCCCCCTCTCCTTCCCTAACTATATTGAAGAACAAATTTAAAAATTTGGGATGAAATCTTGCTTTTAATCTACTGACCAAAGAACAACTATACCTTAAAGAGGCAGTGCTACCTTCTGTTGTGGGAGTTAAGGTGAGGTCAGACCTACTCACATATGAAAAAGAGAGGAAAAAACAGAAATATACATACAGAAAAGAATAGGTGTCTGGAAAACTTGGTCATTAATGGCCTTTCCAGTTGACTTGTACCTCCCCTCCCTCTCTCTACCGTGTTAAGGTCTGAGAAAAGTCCCCAATTACGGAACAGAGGCACTTGACACAATGGAGACACAATAGCAAGGGTTTATTAAACTAGCCTGAGCTAGGGTTCCGTCCCAGGACAGGGCTAGGATACTGGAACCCTGAGTAAAATGAGGAGAGACCTTATATATTGTTCAGTAGGGGAGTTCGAAGCATCTGCTGGTTGTCTTGAGATAGTGTGGTGTGTTATCATTGAATGCAGGTCCTTGGGGAGGTTCCCCTGTTGCATGGTCCGATAGATGACCAGGCAGAAACTTAGGAGCAGGATTTAGGCAAAAGTTCACAGGTTTCCACACTCAGGATCTTACAGGCATTCAGGCAAAAGGTCACAGGTTTTGATACTCAGGGTCTTACAACTGGAGACCATATGTTAAATCTAAAGCTCACCTATTCTCCAAAGTTTGTTTACATTTTTGTCCAATTTGCATTGAAAGGTTAAAAATTTGTTCAACCAACACCAATTTTTAATTTTTATGCATTTTTGAGTAGGGGAATGCAAGAGAAAGGGACAATATTAGGATGTTATCTGGACAGAACTGACCTCTGTCAGAAATTGCTAGGGATTTTCCTGGCAGGGGCTTCTAGAGCCAATTGAAAGAGAACAATATCGATTTATATTTCATAATTTCTCAAAGTTGGGGAAAAGTGTGAATCCAGCTTTTCCTGGAAGACTTACCAGTAGTTTCTGTCTCTTGTGAATTGAGGAAAAATTATTATAACATATAATATGTTCTTCCTGATTGGTTAACTCCACACATGTTCAAAGAAAAATGATTAGAGGAAAAAGTCATATCTTTGGGGAAAAAGTCATATCTCAGGGGAAAGGCTGATGATATCTACATTTCAGAGGTAGGGGTAGGGGAAAGACTAAAGATCCTAATCTCTTCTATCCTGTAGCTGCCCAGCAGAATCTTTTCACTTTATACAAATAATTGCTTATAGAGTCAGAGTCCCTTTGTAGGGTCCATGCCACTAAGCCACTCAACCCAGAAGGCTACCACTACTACTGATAGTAGTGGGGAATAGTATCCTCAGAAGCCTCATCACCAGGTTATTCCTGCAGGCTCTGAAACTCAGTCTCTAATAGGACACCAGAGAAAATATATTCTACTTACCTGCCTTCATCAGCAGAGCTCCTCTTCCATAGAGTAGGCTCTGCTTGCATTCATTTCCCCATGATTATTCATCTTCTCCCTTTCTCATTTCCTCAATACTGAATTCCAGGCTGCTGTTATTTGCTTTCATATCTCTAGCCTCTCTAATCCTATTTTCCTCATTGTCCCACTCCTTATCTAATCATTTCACTGAGGCTTTTGGAACTTCCATTCTAGAAGAAATTAACTTTCATTTTATAGACCTCCCTCTCATACTTTTCTCACCTTCTGGCTCTCACTCAAATCTGACTCTTGTCAGACTTTTCTTTTCAATAAAGGTTGAATTTTTTCTCATAGTCAGCTCCTAAAGTGGAATTGGAGTTCTTGTTCTTCCTTTTTACTTCTACACTCTCTATCTCTTAGAAGTAGGTTCAGGACAGTGATTGACATTTAAGACTGGGACAAAATAAGACATTTGTAGGCCATATTGCCTTAGCAATTATGGAAAGGATACTCACCAAGGATATAGCCCTGATTCAGGCAGATCCTACCTCCTACTCTCCTCACTGTTTCTAAATGGAAATGCAATTGATAGAAGAATATATTGATCTACATGGCAGTGGAATATCAATCAAGTCTGAGGGACACTAAATTTTAATAGGCCTCCTAATACCCTAATACTCTAGGTAACTGAAATGCTGGACCAACCAAATCCCAGAATAGTTTCCCTGTCCACTAGGGGAAAATGAACATAGACTAGTGGCAAGAACCATATCAATATTGCTTCTTGAACTTTGCACTGCACCTTGGTGGCAAGATCTGAAAGCTCTTCTAGAGGATCTTTTATATTTAAATAGTTGTAGAACCATAACTGGACAGGTCTAATATGAGAAGGAAAGGAGAAAAAAGTGGAAGGAAGGAAGAAAGAAGAAAATCAATATTTAATAGGTATTTACTGTGTGCTGGGCACCATGTGAAACAGTAAGAACATAAATGCAAATGAAAAAGATGTTCCTTCCCCTCAAGAAGCTTATTTCTTATGTGGGAAGATAACACACAAAAGGGAGTCAAAAAGTGTTGGGGAAGCATACTTTTGAAGTCCTGAAGCCAAGTTTTTACAGTCTATTTGACTGGCAGGGGAATAGAGACCTGCTTGGACCCCTATACAACATGTAGTCACCAGAAGGAAGTTTAGTATAGGTAAGAACTAGAGGTAAAAGAAAAATCAAACCAGAAGAAACAAAGAAGAAAGGAGAAAGATAGAAAGAGTGTGAGAAAAAAGAGAGGGAGGAGGGGAGGAAAGAAAGGCAAGTAATGTAATGGTCCCCTGAAAGAGTATAAGGCCAGGGCAACTATGGAGGAGAATGGAAATCAGAAATCCTAGATTTGACTTCTTCCTTTTGGAAGTCCTGGATCTTCTATGTGATTAGTGATATTGAAGATAGTTTCTATGTATCTCCCAATATACTGTTAACTAGAAACAGTACCAGGAATGCCATAGCACAGATGATGACAATTTCAAGACATTCATCAAACTCCCATAGAGATCAGGGTCATCTGAGGAGGTAATTTAGAGGTCTTCATGCTTTTGCATGATTCCTTTATCTCAGTATTCCCTGGCCACCATCCAGGACTTTCTGCCCTCCTGGGAACCCCACCAGTGATTGACAGGAGCCATAAAGAGGATAGCAAAAGAGAGCAAGTAACAGGGTTGGGACTAGAGGACTCCAGGAGAGTAAAAACCTGTTCCTGAACATTACCAGCAATACCACCTACTCACAGTGCCCATGATGCTGCCTACTCTGAGACTGCATCAGCATCTACTCTGTTGGGATCTCTACTGTTAGTGCTTGCTGAACTGGCATGCATCACCTTGTTTAGGACTATTTCCAGAATCATCTGGACTCTCATCTATTGTATTCCCCAAAACTTAAATGAGAAGGTTGGAGCCTGAGTTTTTCTAGGACTGATCACTCTTCCTTTGTCCCTCATGTGGGCCACTATCCAATCAAGGGTCTCTGTCTAGTCTGGTCTAGTCAACATTACATTATCATTGTTGTGGTGGAGGACATCAATGTTTTCATTGAGTGAGATCCATTTGAGGTCTCTTCCCATCAGACTGTGACAGTAAGAACGTGTTCAGATAGCCCCATATAAGACCAGTAAAAGTATACAACCTCTCAGATGTAAACAAATCACTCAACTAGACTTAGCCACAGGAATCAGAAAAAAAACCTTAGCAAAGTCATTAATCTAATCCTCTTGTCCAGAGTCTGGGAAAGTTGGTTTATTTACATTAATAAAGCCAGAAACAGTTTGAATAATTGGTTTAACAATTTTATTCATCTCGCTATAATCCATTGGAAGTTGCTAGATGTCATCTGTCTTTTTGACTTGACATCCAGGATTACTCTAAAGGGAATTCCAAAGTATTAAGGAAGGAGATTAACCTTCACCAAGGAGGAAATGACAATTACCTTTTTCTGGGATCTAGTATTGTGCAGTGTTTATTAAATAGAATGACTCAGGCAACAAGAAGCTTCTATTTGACTCTTATCTATTCACAAGAGCTTATGGCCTCTCTTCTCTCAGTAGTCTAGTTCCCCTCATGGATGATGGAGTGCCTCAATGGAACTTTTGGAGTCTTTAGTATGATAACCTAGAGTCCAGAAGCCCCCTTAAATCTGGGGCTTTAGTGTGAGTTTTAGGTTTGGGGCTGAAGTGTCTTCTAATTGAAGGGTCTAAATGAAGGGTCCTTACTACCTTCTGATAATGTTGTGGTACAGTTTGTTTTATTCTCTTTTAGCTGATAGTTTTATTTTTTCAATTACATGTTATGAAAGTTTTTTTTAACATATTTTTAAAATTATATAATTTTCTTCTCCAGTCCTTTTCCACCTTCCTCCCATCAGCAGCAAACAATCAGGTGAATATTGTACATACACTTTTATGTTTAACATGTCTACAGATTAGTCATTTTCTGTATAAGGAATTAGAATTAAGGGAAAGGAAAGAAAATATATATATATATATACAATATTTATAGGAAAGAAATGTATATAAGAGAAAATTTCAAAAAATGAATGTAGTGTTCATTTAGATTCTGAAGGGTTTTGTTGTTTTTTGTTTTGTTTTGTTTTTTGTTTTGTTTTTCTTCCTCTGGATGTGGAAATCCATAGCAGGTCTCCTAGGTTTGACTAGCTCTGTGAACTGTTGAGAAAAGCTGCATCTATCAAGGTTAATCAACTTACAATGTTGTTAATGTGTACAGTGTTCTCTTGGTTCTGCTCCCTTTGCTCAGCATCAGTTCCTGAAATTCGTTCCATGCTTCTTTAGAGTTTGATCATTCATAGTTTCTTATAGAACAATGTATTCCATAATATGCATTTACCATAACTTGTTCAGTAATTCCCCAATTGATGGGCATACCCCCAATTTCCAATTATTTGTGTGGTACAGATTTACTACCACATCAACTTGCAGGCCATCATTAACTTATTTCTTGAGCCACATCCTTATGGGATTCCTAATGGGATATGTATGATGCTGCCTTCCTTATTCCTTTTGAAAAGTTTTAAAAATTATGCCTGAATTCTTCTTGGGTTAATCAATGACAAAGAAATCAAATAATTTCCCTAAAAAGTCAGTATGAGTCATTAAAGAATTATGGACTATGCTAATAGTCATTATTACCTCTCTAGGGAAATCATTTGATTTATTTTTTTAAAGAGATTTTATTTCTATAGTTGATTTCCTATTATTTGATGACTTTAGTAGGTCCTTCCATCTAGCAGAATATTGGGTATAATGATTCCATCTGTCATCCTCAGAGCAGCTATTCCCAAGGTTAGTCGCTGTGATGGCCCAATCTCCTTTTCAGATTTTTTAAAAATTTTATTAATTTTGAACTGAAATACAAAAAGGTAAAAACATTTCCATATACATAGCACAGCATAAAAAGAGGATTCAATATAAACCATAGATTTCTATTTCTGTTTACTTTTTTAAAAAAGTGATAAATATTGCACATCATTTTCAAAGCTGCTCTGCTTTTCTTTGCTTCTTTCTAAATTTTCTTTTGTTCCTTGTTTTGTACTTTCAATTTTTTCCTCCCTCCTCCCTACCTCATCCTACAGAAAGTTGCATTAGGCACAAATTTTGGATAATATGTATATTTATAATAGATATTATATAATTATATAATGTATATTATATAGTCTATATATATTTATAGATATATTATATATTTATATGTGATATATATGGTGTGTATATCACCATATACTCTATATATAAATTATATAATTTATATATATATGTATATATATATATATATATATAGATATGTATGGTGTGTGTGTGTATCACCATATGCTACGCATACTTCTATTTAACAGTTACTTTTCTGAATGTGGATAGTATCTTCCTTCATAAGTCCTTTATGTTTAATCTGAGTATCACAATATTCAAAGTGATTCAGTCATTCAAAGTTGTTCTTAGAACAATACTGCTTTTATTATGTATGGTATTCTCTTGGGTTTGCTCATTTCACTCTTCATTTTGAGCAAAACTTTCCATGTTTTCCTAAAATAAACCTGCTCATCATTTTTTAATAGCACAGTAGAATTCCATCATAATCATATACCATAACTTGTTTAGCCATTCCCCAATTGATGAGTATGCCCTTAATTTCTAGTTCTTTGCCACCACAAACAGAATCCTAATTCCCTTGAGAAACAAACCTAATAGTCTAATAGTCATATTACAGGGTCAAAGGATATACATAAGTTTTATAACTCTTTGGGTATAATCCCAAATTGTTCTTCAAAATGGTTGGATCAGTTCAAAGTTCCACCAACAGTGAATCAGTGTCCTAATTTTTCCATCTCTCCAACATTTGTTACTTTTCTCTACTTTCATTTTAACCAATCTGATAAGTATAAGATATCAGAAAGTTGTTTTAATTTTCAATTCTCTAATCAATAGTGATTTAGAGCATTTTTAATATAATATAGTTTTGATTTCACTCAAAAACTGCCTATTCATATCTTTTGAACATTTTTTAATTGAGAATGACTTATATTCTTGTAAATTTGACAAAGTTCTTTATATACTTGAGTTATAAGCTATATGAGAAAGTGTTGGCTATAAAAATTTCCTCCCAATTTTCTATTTTCCTTCTAATCTTGGTTATATTGGTTTTTTTATTTGTACAAAACCTTTTAATTTAATGTAATCAAATCTTATACCTCACAATTGCTCTACATTTCTTGTTTATTCATAATTGTTCACTTATCCATAAATCTAATAAGTAATATGTTCTATTTTTAAAAAATTGTTATATCTCCCTTTAAATGTATATCATGTATTCATTTTGAACTTATCTTGGTAAATGGTGTAAGATACTGACTATGTGAATTTCTGCCAGAATGATTTCCAGTTCTCTCAGGAATTTTTGCCAAATGATGAATTTTTATCCCCAAGCTTAAATCTTTACATTTGTCAAGTACAAAGCTTACTATAATCATTCGCTGTGTTTTGTACTTTCAGTCTGTTCTACTTATTTTTGATAGTTTTGATAATTACTTCATATATATATATATATATATATATATATATATACTCCTTCCTTTATAGTTTTTCATTAATTCCTTTGATATTATTGACCTTTTTCATTCCTCCAAATGAATTTTGTTATAAATTTTTCTAGCTCAGTAACATTTTCTTTTTGTAATTTAATTGGGTTAGAATAGAATAAATAGGTTAGGTAAAATTATTTTTATTATATTAAGTCTACAAATTGAGGCCCCTATATGCTGAATTTTGCAGGGTAATACATTTTGTTAGTAATCTCAGGTCCTAGGGGCGGCTAGGTGGCGCAGTGGATAAAGCACTGGCCCTGGAGTCAGGAGTACCTGGTTTCAAATCTGGTCCCAGACACTTAATAATTACCTAGCTGTGTGGTCCTGGGCAAGCCATTTAATCCCATTTGTCTTGCAAAAACCTAAAAAAAAAATTGTATAGTAGTAATCTCAGGTCCTTAGTTCTCCAAAATATGTTATTATACTTCTTCCGATCCTTCAATGTTGAGGCTGATAGGTCCTGTGTTAGTCGGATTGTGTTCCCTTTGCATTTGAATTGTTTTATTTTTGCTATTTGCAATATTTTCTCTTTTATTCGAGGGTTCTGGAATTTGGCTATTAGAGTCCTTGGAGTTTTTATCCTGGAGTCTCTTTCTGGAGGGGTTCTGTGGATTCTTTCAATTGTTATATTGTTATCTTGTTCTAGTAGATTGGGGAAGTTTTCCCTTATAATTTCCTTCATGATGTTTTCCAGGTTCTTATGTTGGTCCAGGCTTTCTAGTAGTCCAATGATTCATAGATTGTCTCTTCTGGATCTGTTTTCTAGGTCATTGGTTTTCCCTAGAAGGTACTTAGCATTTTCTTCAATTTTTTCAGCCTTTTAATTTTATTTGATGGAATCTTGTAGTCTTGTAGATTCATTGGTTTCTAACTGTTCAATTCCAGCTTTTAGGATTTTATTTTCTTCAATTTTGATTTGTTTCCTTTTTAAAGGTGTTGAATTCTCTGGTCAACTTTTCACAATTTTCCTGCATGATTTTCATTTTTTTCCCCATTTTTGTTCTTCCTCTCTTCTTTGGTTTTAAAATTCGTATTTTAAGCTCTTTGATGAGCTTTTGTATTTGAGTTCAATTTATAGATTGTTTTGATCTCCTGTGAGTGATATTTCACAGCTTTCTTCTTCAGACATGGCATTGCTATCTTCTTTATCTGTGAAGTAATTTTTGATAGTGACCGTTCTTTTAGCTTTTTTGCTCATCTTTGTTGTTGTAGTTCTGCTTCTGGGGTATATAGAGTATAGATCCAAGCTTTTATTTTGCTGGAGCTGGGGTCTGATCTCTGGCTTATTGCTGGCCAAGGTGTTTCCTATGCGGTCCAGGTCTTGCCTTTGCAGAGGTTTTTTTTCCCCTTCCTTTATGTCCAGGTTCTCATTTAACAGAATATTGTTCCTGACCTAGTCCTGTCTTTTACCCTGGTGTTTTCAGGGTTCAGACTTTGTTTAGGGTTGGTATCCTCCCTGCTGGCTTGTTATCTAGCTGCTGAAACCTCTATTATTATTAAGCTGTCGGTACCTGGATTGTACTGTGGCTAAAAGTTTCCTGCTGGCTTTCCCTGCTCTACCACCTCCTGGACTTTTCTTCTCCTTTTCCCCCAAAGAGACAGACTTTCACTGAAGATCCTCCACAATGTCTTCAGTTGAAAACCTCTTTGAATCTTCTTTTTTCTTGGTGGGATCTGTAGAGTGAATGTCAGAGTAGAGGCTTCGTGTCTGGAATTCTCCTTAATGAAGCTATACATGCCCAATTCCTTATCTAAGTCACTTAGAATGAGACAAGGGAGAGTCTCCCACCTGAGTCTCTGTAACTTTGTGAAAGTGAATCTTTTGTCAACTCCCAATGGGGCTGAAAGTCTGCACTAGTTCCCTTAGATCATATCCTCAGCAGGTATTGTTCCAGTGGTTCATCAGGTTACTGCTTCAACTTCTGCAACCTTTCAAGTTTTATGGTGATAAAACCTGTTCACTTTTTTAACCTTCCTGTAGAAGAAGCTACCTCTCATTTTCTGAGTCATTACCCTGTTTCCCTGTTAGGGATAGAGAGAGACTAAGTACAGAGAAAGAGAATGGGAAGAACTTTTTAGGAGGATATTGTAATTTATCTTGCAAAGAGGCTAAAGAATATGATTGTTAAAGTTGTATCAATTGTATTTGACTCTGGCCTCATTTGAAATTTTCTTGCAAAAGACACTGGAGTGGTTTGCCATTTCCTCCTCCAGCTTATTTTAAAGATAAGGGAGGCAAATGGGAACTAGTGACTTACCCAGGGTTACTTAGCTAGTAAATGTTTGAGGAACTCAGGAAATGTAGTCCTCCTGACTTCATTCCCTTTGTTTGCTATTCTAAATGGTATGGAGCAGTGTACTTAGATGTGAAGAGAAGCCTTTTGCAGTTACAGGAAGGTTTTTGATCTTACTGCTAAAATATATTACCTATGACTATTTTATTAACAAAATAGATTGCTAATAAATTATATATTTTGTATCTAATTTTATCTTATGAGATTTTTAACTAATGTATATAGAAGTATGAATAACTACTGATAGGAACAGAAGAAAGGAAAGGAAGTTGCTTCAGTTTTAAAATATTTGATGAACTGGAATAGGGCTCTGACTTAGTTGATTAAAATTATGTGGAAATTTTATTAATGAATATTCAAACATGCCTCTAAATTTCTGTAATTATAATAGAATCAAATATGGGAACAAATCAAATAAGCAGCAAGCTCAGGGGGGAGCTATAAATATGTTTGATTTCTCACCCTGCATATGTACTACATTAACCCATCCTTTTGCTTCTATCTCCATATTATCTCTTGACTTTGTTTCCTCCTCTCTCATCACACTACTCCTACCTTAATTTTAAGTCCATATCACCTCTTCCTGGAGCATTGCAATAGCCTCTTATTTTGTCTCTGCCTCTTCCTACTCCAGTTGATCCTCCACACATTTATCAATTTTTTCCAAGGTGTAGGTCTAAAAATATTAAGCCTAATTTTTCAGTCTTACATATTACTCCCTTCTCTGAACCTGAAATCCAAAATGTTTTACTCATTCTCCTACACATGACAGTCAATCTTCCATCCATGCTTTAGAATTGACTTTCATTCCCTATTTTTTAACATATTTCTTGTTATGTACTCTCTCACTTCTTAAATGTCATCTTCTCTATGAAACCTTTGCTGACCTTCCAGCTACTAGTGACCATTTTGTAATGTGTTTGTATCTATACACACATAATTTATTATGTACGTGTGTATGAGTATATATATATGTATATATATATATACATATACATAGACACACACACAGACACACAGACACACACACACACACACACACACACACACATATATATATATATATATATATATATATTCTTATTTGTTTATATTTGATTTCCCTTACTAGAATGTCTGTTCCTTGAGGGCAAGGGGCTGTGCTAATCTTAGCACAGAACCTGATGTATTTGTTGTTGGGTTGTCTCAGTTTTATTTGACTCTTCATCACACTTTTTGGGGTTTCTTGCCAGAGAAATAGGAGTGGTTTTGCAATTTTCTTCTCCAGTTCATTTTATAGATGCAGAACTGAAGTAAATATGGTTAAATGACTTGTCCAGGATCATATATGTAGTAAATGTCTGGGCTGGATGTGAACTAATGAGGATCAGTCTTTCTGATTCTAAGTCTATTACTCAATTGTCCACTGTTAACACCAGACACATAGTAAGTATTTAATCAATTCTAATCACCTTAAGAAGCGGGCCACATTTTTTCTCTCTCATGGCTCTGAGGGTAATACCTGGGAGGTACTAAAGTGATCAACTTAAACTTCCATTCAAATGAGTTTTCCTAATATCAATTCCCAGTGATTAATACTTCAATGTTTTTTAACCTATTGATATCTCCTTCATATCAATGAGTAACTAACATCAATGAACTTTTATAAAGGGATATTAAAAATCAAGGACAAAAGTACAATGAAATGGGAGCACTCTCTCCTCTATCCCCTTGGTTTCTGGGCAAAAGTAGACCTGCAAATTAAGAAGGCTACTAGTAATCATTTGCCCCACCAAATCTCACTTCTAAGGTAGCAGAGCAGCCTAAAAGATATGACTAGAGATATGACTAAAAGATATGCCTGCTGGGATCACCAGTAGACTGGATTCTATCTCATGGTTGTTCTGGAGCTTCAATCAGCTCAGGCTGCAGGAGTTATAGCAGTTTTTCCAAGAGACTCATTGGTAGTAGCAACTTCTCAGACCTGGTGAAATTCACAAAGATATTCTGTGTCCAGAACTTTTACCTAAGAACAAGGAAGAATAAATAAGAGACAGAAGCAACATAGCTCACCATGTCAAAGTCACTGGGTGATCAGGTGGGGTCTGGGCTCCTTCAACCATAGAATATTTACAGCATCTTTTTCTTCTTCTTAAACTCTAGTGTATTTTTGTCTTTTCATGCCTTCTATACATAAATTCAGTTTGTTATCCTCAATGAAAGGTTTTAGTCACACAGTTAAAGAAATTTCCCTCTTTTATTAGTCCATTTATAAGCCTTATCATCACACAAATGCTAATTGACCTAATGTTCTTTTTTCAGCTAGAGAAATCTTTTTTCTACCTTTACAAATTTAGATTTTACAAGTTCTTTCATCTAATCTTCAATCCTTAAAAGAGCATTTAGAAAATGACAGCTCTTAAAATAATAACAATAATTGTCTTTAGAGAAATCAATTGCCAAATTCATCAAAATGGCTCTTAGAGCAACACATTCACTGCCAGATACTGGCATCCAGAGTTCGACTCTCACAGCATTACCTATGAGGCTTACCAGGATGTATCACAGCTGTAGCAAAATTCCTGTTTTTCCTCCCCAAGTCAGAGATGGCAGCAGAGTACCAAGAATCTGAACTGTTATTACAACACTTTGCCAATCAGGTCAATCCTCCAAGCAATCAGGAGTAATTTGGTTGAAGCATTCTCAACAGCCACAGCTTTTTCTTTTTTTTTCATAAACTCGATGAACTAGATAGACCATTAAGCACTGGAAATATACTATGCCTCCAAAGGCACCTTTGCTCCATTTTAATATGTTTCTTCAGATCTCTTTGTTTTTATTGTTCTTTAAAAATGAGATAACAAATGCAAATTTACAATTTACAAATGCAAAATGTCTGCCATTCTTTTCTATATAGTAGATTGAAAAAAAATTCCATCTATTTTTTAAGTATTTCAACAGCACAAAAACACTTTGCTAATTTCTGTAAACATTCTCATCAAATTATTTCAGGGACTAAATTCTTATACCTGTATGGTTTCCAAACTTTCTAATAATTTCTTTGCTCTGTTTCAGGTGCTTTCCAAAATTGTAATGCTTCAGTTACATTTCTAACCCAAACATTCTCTGTTTACTTCCCAGAGAGAAAATCTTGATTTAGGCCTATAGCTTGTGTAGAAAAAAATTATTAATTTCTAAAGCCTTTTATTTTGTTTCTATTGTTTTTTTCTCCAATTAAATTCTGATATGTTTCCTCCTGATATTCCCTCATTGATAATATTTTAACTTTATTTAGCACTTCCCCCCTTCTCTGAGAGGCTTTATAATTATATTCCATTTACTTCCTGAAATTTGTATTCTACTAGAATTTTTTAAATGGTCTATATCCTTTGGTTAATTTGCAGAAAAGAGATAATGTATTTTTCTCAAATCTCTTTCTTATTACTTCATATTTCCCTATATTCTCCAACAGAGTCTTTTATTTTATTTTTTTTGAGAGAAAAATTGTACATTTTATTCATGAACCTTGCAAGATACATCTTACAAGATATAGGTAACTCATCTGGGGTGAAGCATGAATTAATCTTCAAAGTCAGGTAATTTATGGTCTTCAGAAACTCTTTCCCCTCCCTCTTGGATATTCATAGGCTCTCAGAGTCTGAGTTACAATCTAAAAGGTCCACCCATTCCATGACATGCCCCTAATTTGATCCCCCCCCCACATCATATGCTCAAGAACCCCAGTCACCACAGGGGGTTTATGGGTTAATATTCAGTTACCTAATTGTGCAAACTCAGTAGCTTTAGGTCAAGATCTCTAGGTCACTCTTGACCAGTTGAGAACCAGTTTGGGGTTTGGTATCCCTGGAATGGGATTAGGAAAACTCTTCCAGTCTTGTGATTGGCTAGGCCATTCCCCTTTGTAATGGATTCCCTAAGGGGTCCCCTCCACACCCTGTGAAGACCAACACCCTACATTTCTCACAACTCCCCCCTTTTCTTTTTAATAACAACTTGGTCTTCACACTTCACCAGCAGTGTCTTCCTCAAATTAATTCACAATCCTCATCCTCAATAGGACTACTGACTTTCCCTATCAATATCTTTACCTCTTCCTTGTCAGAGCCATATACCAGTCCTAATTTGCTGATAGAATCTTGTACTATTTGAGTTATTAACTAGATCATACATGGGAGACACACACACACACACACACACACACACACACACACACACATGGCTAATAGGATTCTCCCACTTAGGGCCAATAGTAAGGTACCCAGTAACTGTTTCCACCATGAACCAGTAAACCAATTCATCCAAGAGGTACTAAATGGGCTTGTCTAGGTTCGGACTGGAACATGTGCCAACTTTCTAATATCCCTAGTTATCTTCTTTACTACCTGCCCATTGTCATTTATCTTTAGGCAGCAGCTCGACAAGTTCAGTTTACCACAGCCTCCTCCTTCCTTGGCCAACAGGTAGTCTAGTACCAATCTATGTTGAATACTTGCCTCTCTTGTTTGGTCAGCCAGCAAGTCCAAGGCCCTAGCTGTGTGACTGGTAATTTTTCTACTACAACTTGGAGTCTTATTAGTCTATTCAGGATAAACTGGGGTTCCATAGCCCCAACTCCCATCCTGTGCCCAGGCCCTTAAGTCTAGATAACTCCCTGACCAACTCTTTGGACAACTGGGTCTAGGCAGTAGTCCTACAAATCCAATAATGTTCCTCCAGTGCTAGTTGGTCTTCCAGGAATAGTTTCCAACAAATGGATAATACTGTTCCTCCTCTTTATTTCCAAGGGACCCTCTTAATTAGGTCATATAATCAACATGATAACAGGTACATTTCCAAAGTTGCTGTACCTCCTTCCACTGCAAGTTTTTATACCAATGTCTTTAGAAATGTCTTCCTAACAGTCTTTTAAAATATCTTCAGTATCTTTATCACTTAGGTCAAATGGCACTACTTTATTAATAATCCTCAGTGTGATGCTACCTGAGTTATTAAAAACCCGATATTCTAAATCCATTACATCTGGGTTACTCATTAACATTTTTTTTTAGGTTTTTGCAAGGCAATGGGATTAAGTGGCTTGCCCAAGACCACACATCTAGGTAATTATTAAGTGTCTGAGACCAGATTTGAACCCAGGTACTCCTAACTCCAAGGCCAGTGCTTTATCCACTACACCACCTAGCCCCCCCAGTCATTAACTTTCACAAGGTCATTTTTGGGACCCCATTGACTTAGAATGGATATAAATAGCAATTATTTGTTTGGGCCAGAACCCTGAAGGTCTTCCCCCTCAGATTAATTTATTTTTTCGATAGGTAAAATAGGCCATTCCTCTGTCTCATTTCTTACCTAACCTTAATCACTGAATGGAACTGAATCCTGTTAAAGATCTTAGCTTAAAAAGGCCAAGGCCTCCCAAGGCCATCTCCTGTCATCCTGATCTATATCTTGCCTCTGGTTCCAGATGGTGCTGGAGCAGAAAATGAGGCTGGTGACTTTGCACAACTCTTTCTCACTTAAATCCAATTCATTTGCATGTCATGGCATCACCTCCCTGATGTAATGGTCCTCTTTGAGGACTAAGGACAAATAACAACAGAACATTACAAGTTTAATATAGATATCATTAATTTATATCACAGAAAGTGTACCTTATATTTATTTATGTACTTGTCTCCAGAAAGAATGCTTAAGAAAGTGTTTCATTCTTTTTATTATATACCCACAGTGGCTTGCACATATTATTTGCTTAATGCTTATTGATTGATTGAGTAGTGGCAGCAAGTGAAGTAGAATTTAATTATTCACTTCCTACCAAATCTAAGTGCCAGACAGAGTCATCCTGAGGATGTTGTGGGACGAACATAATTTCCTAAGTGTATGTTCTTAACACTTTTTACATAGGAAGACTATGTGATTTTGGGGCAAGTCATTTTTGGTGTCTGCATCTATAAAGCAGGGACTTAGAGTAGATGATCTCTTCTAGCTCTGATTCTATGATAGTCATTTTATTGCCAGTTTAACCCAGAAGATTGGAAAGACATCCACTCCACAGTCATATTTAGAACACAAATGAGTGTTTTTTTATGTGCCTTTTCCTCTCTCTGCTCCCTTCCTTTTGCCTTCATTCATTTTGTTTCCTTTTAATTCTAATAGTCTTCTTGTACTTATTCCCCAATATATACTCTTTAATTCAATGACACTGTCTTTTTGGCTGCTCCACAAAAAAGATGATACATCTCTCTATACTCTGCTCTGTTGTCTACCATGCTTGAAAAGCTCTCCCACCTTTACTCCAACCACTGACCATCCTGGTTTTCTTTAAGTACCATTTTCTAATGCAGGGTTGGGGAACTTTTTCAAGGGTCTTTTGGATATTTATAACATCATTTGTGGGCCATACAAAATTATTCACTTAAAAATTGTACTACTATAATTGATCAAATTTTAATTAATTAACCCCTAAAAAGCTCCTAGATTTATTTGATTTCAAGTCCCACCTGTAGTTGCCATGGTAGTGCCAGACAAAAGTTTTTGAAAGGCCTTATATGGCCACTGTATAGCACATAGTAGGTGCTTAATTGATTTATTGATTGTGTTACAACTGGGGAAGATCCAGTCCTGGGCCAAACATTATCTTCCCAGACTGCTTTTGAATTGATGTTCAGTCTGTGATAAACTCTTTCTTGCCTGTTCTGGACTTGAATTCAATCCACTGGAATGTTGTTCTAGACAGCAGTTGGATTATGCTAGACCAAGGATGACTGGGACTGGAGACTTAACTAGTCTCACTGGAGCAAGGCAGGTGATCCAAAGTATTGCAACCCTGAGGAGGCAAAAATCCACAACAGGTGAATGGAGTAGCAGAGAAGTTTAGGCTATGATCTAGAAGCACTGACAGACATTTTAAGGAGGACAGAGTTAAGGGCCTGGAAGTATTAGTAGAGTATAATGGTGGCATTATAGGATTTGGAATTGAAAATATGAATGTTGGCAACTATTTTTGCATGTAATTGGGAAAAAAATGCTTGGAGTCATTAAAAAAAAAGAAAATCACCTTGGAGATGATTAAGTTCAAGGAGGAAATGGAAATCAAGAGTGGCCCAAGATCACACAACTGATTAGAAGCAAAGTGAGAATTCAAAGCTGGGTTTTCTACTCTACATGCATTGTTCTTTGTACTATGCTATGATGCCCAGCTTTGGTTCTGTGGTTTTGTGAATATATGGGAGAATGTGAGACCATAGAAAATGTGCTCAGTGGGGTAGCTAGGTGGCACAGTAGGCAGAGCACTGGTTCTGGAGTCAGGAGTACCTAAGTTCAAATCTGGCCTCAGACACTTAATACCTAGTTGTGTGGCCTTGGGCAAGCCACTTAACCCCATTTGCCTTGAAAAAAAAACACCAAAAAATGTGCTCAGCAAGATTGAATGGGTAGCTCAGTGGAGGCAAGTAGTACTTTAGTGTTTTAGGTCAGACAGACTTGACTCAGGTGTATTTGATGCTTTAGATTCTTTAGAAACCATCTAAGAATTAACATTAGGAAGTTTGATTTGCCAAATATATGGCATTGATTCATCTAGGTCCAGTGTCCTTGATTCTGTTGATCAACTTGGCTACCAGATAAGAACTGTGAGAGGAATTCCTATGTCCTCCAACTTCAGTTTGACATTGAAAGCTCTTTCCAACCTTCCTATCTTTCTATGTTTCTCAGACTATACTTTTTTCCATGTTGTCCATGGTCCAGTTATACTGGCTTACTGCCATCTCCTATCTGTGTCATTATGCTGTCTGTTCAAGCTTGGAATGCTCTGCTTTCTCAGTTTCCCTGGCTTACTTCAAGACTCAGCTCAAATACCTTTTACAGGAGGTTCCTAGTTCTCTAAGTTACTTATATCTTTCTAAGACTGTCTTCCACCTGTACAATGCTGATCTTATAAGTCCCTTGGTATTTGCTTCTTTACTTCCATTTTAGAATGGAATCTCCTCCACTACAGGGACTATTTTTACCTTTCTTTGTATTCTCAGCTCTTAGCAAAGTGCCTGCTTAATAAATGTTTGTTGATTGACTGACTTGCTGTGACCCTAGGTCCTGAGGCTAAGGGCCTTGTCCTCTTAAGTCTAAGGGGCTGGTGGTTCTCTTTCCAGAAGATTGGGTCCCAGAATAGTCAAAGAATTTAGTATTTTTCAAGAAGTTCTGCCCTACTCTGTGCAGGAAAGTATGTACAGGAACTTTTTTGTGATGAGGTTTTATCACATAGTGTTGAAATAGTTTAACAGAGGCTCATCACAAAGGTTACTTGTAGACAGAGTAGGGAAAGGCTATTGTAGAAGAAGTGAAGGAGGAAAAGCCAGGAACCCCAGGACTGGTATCTTGTAGAAGATTTCTCTTTGGAATGGTGACAGTGGAAAGAAGAAAGGAATATGTGTCTTCTGTTTAGGGGCTTTCCTGGAGGCTAAGGGGGCTAAACAGCAGCGTCGAATCTTGGAGAATAATTTTATGAAGAACAAGGATAGGAAGAGATTTTTCAATCTTCATTAAAATACTTATCCTTCAAAAACAGAACAACACATCCAAAACAATGTCTGACTACAAGTAGTAATTCTATCAACAAGAAAATTTTTTAAAATAAAATCACAGAAGAGTAGAAAGTAAACAAAACACTGTTGGAACTAATTTGAATATTTTTAAAATTGTAAATAGTTTAGAGGTTATGGATTACATTTCATTTTGAACTAATATGCAACATTTCGAACCACTGCGGAGTCTAAGGAACTGGGACACTGTATTCTCTTCCTCTCTTCTAAGGCATTTCTCTCTGGGCTAATGTGCTCAAGTATCAAGTTCAGTCTCGTATAAATCTCTTTTCAGCAAGTTCTTTGATTCATTATAGCTCCACTCCTGGGCTCTGTAGAAAATTTACTTAAAACTTAGGTTTGACTCATGTCTAGGGATTTCCTAAAGGAGTAGGAATAGGAAGGTATACAATGTATAATTATGGATCAGACATGGGACTGCTATTTATTTTTTCTACATACAAGAAATGCTAATATACATATAAGACCATAAGCACTCATTAATAGAAAAATTTAAGACTGGATTCAGCAATTTTTAACTACTGCTATACTCAGAAAATGAAACCCAGACAGAACAGTGAATAATCTTACTTTTTATGGGCAAGTCACTTAATCTCTGACTACTTTAGTATTCTCATCTTTAAAATGACAATAATAAATAGAACTACCTTAGGGTTGCTGTGAAGATTAAGTGAGTTTATCTTAGGATCAAATGAGTTGATGTTTATAGAGCATTTTGCAAGCTTTAAAGGTCTATAAGAAGTCTGTGGAACTGCTAAAAACACAGGTCCATGACTTCAAAACCAGGCTAGTGCTTGAGTTCTTTCCCTTGTCAGATCAGTGGTATTCATTCCATTGCTGAAACATCCTGATCCAGGTAAAGTACACAGAATAACCCAGCCTCTTGATAGATGTGTAGATAATTGTTCAGTCACCTAACAATAATAATATTTGTCCTTCATTCTTGAAGAAGACCACAACATTGGGGGGTGATGTCATGACAAGCACATGAACTGGATTTGAGTGAGGAAGATGCTGTGCTACCAGCCTCACTTTCTCCTCCAGCACCATGTGGGTCAGACATGAATGAGGACAACTGGACATGGCCCTGGATGGGAGGCAATCAGGGTTAAGTGACTTGCCTAATGTCACACCTTTAGTAAGTGTCAAGTGTCTGAGACTGGATTCAAACTCCCGTCCTCCTGACTCTATCCACTTTAGTTCAGTCACCTATGTTCAGGCAGAAAAAGTCAGCAAGGGACTCTAAGAACAGTGGCACCTGACAGGCTGCCAGATGAATAGCTCACAACTTCACAGGATGTCTAGTGAAAAAAAATGCTTCCCTTTGTGAGAGAGGAGGGAAGAAAGTCAACTGGAGCTGTCTCATCCTTTTAATTGATGTAGCATTACACACACCCTTTTACGCTTATGGGGCAAGAGAATGACTGAAAGATCATTCAGGATATCTTGCATTATATGAAACCATTAAGTCATTTCAGAATTGAGTTGCATATGTGGTTGACTGGAAGTAGACAAGCAGGAGAGTCCTGGTAGAATCCTTAATTCATGTTTGCCTGGGACTATATCACTTTTGATTCCCTGTCTGGCTTTTCTCTACTGTTATGGGGTCATTTTGAGGGGGGGAGTTGCAAGTCAATGGGGTTAAATGACTTGCTCAAGGTCACACAGCTAAGTAAGCTAGGTAATTATTAAGTGTCTGAGACTGGATGAGAACTCAAACTCAGGTCCTCCTGACTCCAGGGCCACTGCTCTATCCACTGCCCACCTAGCTGCCCCTACTGCTCCCCAGGGGTCTTTCTTGAAAACAGGTTGAATTATTATAAAAGGTAGAAATAAGTGTACTGTTTCAGGTATAAAGGGGCAAGAAATGATGGTTTATGTTCAAGTCACATAGATGGTTCATTTTCTTTTTTCTTTCTTTTTTTTTTTTTTTTTTTTGCAAGGCAGTGGGGTTTAGTGACTTACCTAAAGTCACACAGCTAGGTAATTAAGTGTCTGAGGCAGAATGCTTCCTTTTTCTAATGTGACATTCCTTTGGCTATGCCCGTAGGGTAGGGTGATTCTAAGATTTAGGGCAGGTAAACTTCAGCTGGCTGGAATGGATTGACTCAGCTTCCCACATTTAGAGATCTGTTTCAGTGTGACCTTGGTTAAGGTCACATGGGAAAAGGAAACAGATTATCCAATCAAGATCTAGGTAAACTTTTGGATTTTGACATAATCCAGCATTCATAATAAAGACAAAACAGAAAAAGAAAACTATTAACTAATATTTCTAGTTAATACTAATATAAAAATTTTTAACAAATGAAATGTGTTTAAGATAATAGGTTGAATGGGTTGACTTTATACCAGGAATGTAGATTTGATTCAACAGAAGAAAGATTATAAATATAATGAAATAATAATATAATAAATAAAATAATATAATAATAATAATTAAAATCATATGGCTATATCAATAGATACTAAAAAGACTTTTGATAAAATTCAACTCACTCCTCTTAAAAATTCTAGAAGTCATGGAATACATGTGCCTTTTCTTAATTTAAGAAAAAATATCTATCTAAATCCAAGGACACACATATACAACAGAGAAAAGTTAGAGGGGACAGCTATATGGCACAGTGGATAGAACACTAGCCCTGGAGACAGGAGAACCTGAGTTCAAATTTCACCTCAGACACCTATGTGACCTTGGGCAAGTCACTTAACCACACTGCCTTACAAAAAAAAGAGAAAAGCTAGAGGCCTAGATTAGAGATAATGCAAGGATGCTCATTATCACCACTATTATATAACATAATGGTAGAAATGCACATATAGTAATAAGACAAGAAAAATAAAAGGAATAAGTATAGACAAAAAAGGAAGAAAAATTATCTCTTTTTGAAGATGATAAGATGAGGTATATAGAAAATCCTGTAGAGTAAATTAAAAAGTTAATTAAAATAAAAAATAATTTGATCAAAATTGTAGGATTTAAAAGGAATACATAGTTCATCAGTATTCTTATTTATAATCAGCAAAACCTAGAAAGAAACACTGAGAAGAGAATTTCCATTTCTAAAGAACTACAGAAATCTTAAAATATTATAAAGTGTATCTAGTAACATTTACCCAGAGCTATAGGACTCTAACTATAATACACTTTGAAGAAATAAGACAGTTTTATGTAACTGTAGAAATATTACTTATTAATGGTTAGGCTGAGCCAACATAAAAATGACAATGGTACTTAAGCTATTCAAGTTATAACAAACACCCAAAGAATATTTTATAGAATAAAACAACTATAATAATGAAATTCATTTGGAGGACTCCCAGAGTGAAAAGAAAGGGGAAGGAAAGAAATCCATAAGTAATAGATCTTAAACTGTGTTGCAAAGCAGTTATCTTTAAAACAACTTGGTAACAGTTTTTTTTTAAAGAGAGAGATCATTGGGTGGAATGTATTAGATACATAGAATATGGAGAAGCAAGCAACAACACTTGCATTATATTTGATAGAGACTCCAGTTACTAAGGTGAGGACTCAATAATTGACAAAACTGAAGGAAAAACTGAATATCTGGCAGAAATAAGATTTAAGCTATATACCAAAATAAACTACATATATATATATATATATATACACACACATAAAACCTATATATAGAAATGATCATATTGAAAACAAGTTAGAAAAGTTTCCAGGAGGTTTACACCAGAGAAAATGGACAATTATGATTAAATATAATTAGAAAGTTTTTGCACAAATCTAATTTAATAAAAATTATAAGGGAAATAAAGGTTTCATTTTATATATATATTTAGGTTTTTGCAAGGTAAATGGGGTTAAGTGGCTTGCCCAAGGCCACATAGCTAGGTAATTATTAAGTGTCTGAGGCTGGATTTGAACTCAGGTTCTCCTGACTCCAGGGCCAGTGCTCTATCCACTGCACCGCCTAGTTGCCCCCCATTTCTTGGATATATTAAGAATAAATTCAGACTTAACAAAAATAAGAATCACTACTCAATAGATATCAAAGGATATGAATAGGCAGTCTGAAAAAAGTGTCATCAATAATCATATGGAAAACTTGCTAATAATTAGAGAACTGAAAATTAAAGCAACTTTTAGGTTCATTCATACCTATCAAATTGGCAAAGATAACAAAAGAGAAAAATGACAAATGTTAGAGGAGCTACAAGAGAATAAGTATGAAAGCCCATTATTGATGGAGTTGTGAATTGGTCCAGTTATTTTGTAATCTTTCTCCAAACAATTGCATATATTCTTTGATCCAGCTATACCACTAACCAGGGTCTATAATTCAAAGAAATCATAGAAAGATATATATATATATGAAAATATTTATTTGAATTTGAAATTAGAGGAGTATTCTTTTTGAGAATGACTAAACACATTGTGGTAACAGAATGTTATTGTATCATAAGAAATTATGAACATTTTCAGAAAAAACTGGAAAGATCTTTAAAAACTGATGCAGAACAAATGATCAGAACTAGGAGAACCAGTTATGCAACAAAAACATTATAGTGAAACACAACTTTGAAAGATTTTAGAACTCTGATCAATGTAATGATAAACATGAATTCACTTACCTCTTGCCAAAGTGGCAATGAACTTAAAAATGCAGAAAAAGATATATATTTTTAGGAATGGTCAATTTGGAAATTAATTTTGCTGGATTATGTCCTTATATCCCTTTGCACTATAAATATTGAGTACTTTGAGAGGTTTTAAAAAAATTTGCTCAAGCAGCAAAGTAGTGGGAAGTACAGGTTAATTTATTTAGATGCTTGTTAAAATAAAAATAATAAGCTTAAAAAAAAGGAAGCAGGAGGTAAAACAACCAAGCAGATGATAATAGATAATCAAAGGTTTGGAAGTGAGATCAAGATAAATGTCTCAGAAACTACTTTGACCAAGGGAGATAAATCTATGCATGCAGACCCAGAGCTTGGAAAGGAAGGGTAGGAATAAGTTATATTCCGTAGAACCAGGTGAAGGCCCCTGTGAAGAACTACAATTGAGGCTATACCTGTAGATTGCTTGACTTGTCTGACTGAGATTAATAAGACTGGATTTGTGGGAAGGTATAAAGAATGTTCTCTAGAAGCCAGTAGGTGGAGTTCTAGGACATACTATAGGTAACTTGACTAGCAGAAAGCAAATAGGAATGAATCCATTTGTTTTTGTCAACTTTCGATAAAGAAGGGAAGAGGAAGAGAGGAAAAATTGTAGAGTTGTAAATACAGCCTTTTTAGCTTTGTGATCTCTCCTGGAATAGGATTTCATAATCCCTAGGGTTTCTGCTAGGTGAAAGTGGGCAGAGATTTTTGGAGGGCACTTTTCATAGTCTCTGGTCTTTATGATCAGTTTCATGGCTTTACAATAGCCTTAATACAACAACAACAAGCATTAATGCTTTAAAGTTTGCAAAACTTTATAAATATTTAAAAAAAATTTTTGTAAAATTTTTATAAATTTTTTATAAAATGTTTACAAATATTACAAATATTTAATAAATATTATCTCATTTTATCCTTACGACGGCCCTGGAGATTGTTTGTATTATAATTTTTTTTTTAGGTTTTTGCAAGGCAAATGGAATTATGTGGCTCGCCCAAGGCCACACAGCTAGGTAATTATTAAGTGTCTGAGACCGGATTTGAACTCAGGTACTCCTGACTCCAGGGCAGGTGCTCTATCTACTGTGCCACCTAACCGCCCCTGTATTATATTATTTGTTTTACAGATGAGAAAACTGAGGTGGAGAGAAATTAAATGATTTACTCAGGGTCACATAACTAAGAAATACATGACACTAAATTTGAACTTAGATCTTCCTGACTCCAGTTCTGATACACTTTTCACTGTACTTCCCAGCTACTTATATAGAAATTAGGAGCATGCTAAGGTTTCCATGTTCCCTCTATAGGTTATATATTAATTACAAAAGGCAGCCAGGTGGTGCAGTGAATAGAACACTGGCTCTGAAGTCAGGAGGACTGGAATTCTAATCTGACCTCAGACACTTGATACTTTTGCTAACTGTGTGACCTTGGGCAAGTCACTTAACCTAGATTGCCTCACATCCAAGACTATCTTCAGTTGCTCTGATTTATATCTGACCACTGGACCCAGATGACTGGAGGAGAAAGTGAGACTGATGACTTAGAACCCATTCACTCAATCCAATCCATGTGCTTGTCATGGCACCATCTCCCTGATATCATGGTCTAGAATGAAGGACAAACAACATCATTATTACAAAATATTAGGATAGTATTTTAATCTGAGGTCCTTGATTTATTCTCAATAAGTAAATTTATCAATCTTTCTTTAAATATCATTTCCAAAACAATGTCCTACATTGAAATGTTTTTATATCATTCTTATTGAATGACTAACCAGTTTTAAAGGATCTAAAGATTGATCAGCCAAGGAAATCTCTGAAATTGATTGTCATAATGGACAAATTAAGAATCAGTTTACTTCTTTCAAGGTTGAAAGTAGTATCTTGGGCGGCTAGGTGGCGTAGTGGATGAAGCACCAACCTTGGAGTCAGGAGTACCTGGGTTCAAATCCGGTCTCAGACACTTAATAATTACCTAGCTGTGTGGCCTTGGGCAAGCCAACCCCATTTGCCTTGCAAAAACCTAAAAATAAAATAAAGAAAGTAGTATCTTTATAAGGAGGGATTTAGAGAAAGATTTGATAGATTAAGGGAAATGATGCTCCAGAGTCCATCAAAATTTATTACTAGTGCTTTGTTTGAGAAAATAACAAAACTTTTCCTTAAACTTTGTGTTACTCTTCAATCTTAATCATGGAATTTTATCTTGAACTCCATAAATTTAGAAAATGATTTTGAATAGAGAGATTTTTCTAAAACAATACAAATCCAGAACCTTTCAATTTTCTCTAAGTAGAGAGGCTTAGAATTAGGCAATGAGAACATTTAATAAATACTTCAAACCTATATTCTTGGCAAAAAGTCTGATTTCTTTCTGTTGTAAGAAATGGAATGTTATCTTTTCATATATTAATTACAAACTCAGTAACACAAATGATTAGAGAACTTGTATTACTCTCCTTAGACTTGATTCCAGGAGAGATAACTTTGAATCCTCATTTAGACCAGATAGCATTGTATAAGGATGATATTCGATGAGTAATTGTGCAACCTAACAGACAGGCCTCAGAGGAAATTTAATGATTTCCTTATCCTTGTTTATATTTAAATATCCTGATCTCCCTAGACTCAGTGTGGTAATTACCATAATGGTCTCCATCTATAGGTTTCTAGGTAAATCTTAGAAAATAAGCTTTATGGTTAATTTATATTTCCTATCATTTTATTTTAATCTTTAATTATTCAATTTTATAATAATTAATAAAATAGCTTCTAATATACACCTAACCTAAATAACTTAGACAAATGAAAAGAAACCTTTCCCAGCTTATTGCATAGTGGGGTAACTCTGAGAGACAAAAAAGTATGAAGATGGGAAAATGTGCGTGAAATAAGAATACATAGTCCCATTGGATTGGAGTAGAGGATATGTGCAGTGAATGAAATAGAATCAAAGAATGCTGAACAAATCACTTTTCTCTGGTCCTCAGTTTCTTCACCTGTAAAATGAGGATATTGAATTTGAGGGCCTCTGAGGTCTCTTTCCTCTATAAATTTATGATCCTATGACTATTCCTAGGCTCTTTTCTGGCTCTGACATCTGTGACTTTTTTTTATCTTCTTTCTCCCCAACCACTGAAATCTTGCTCCATCAGAGTTAATGAGGTAAGTTCTGGTTTACACCCTGTTCATGGCTTTGTTTCAAAAGCCCCTTGTGTAATACTTCCTACTTCAAATCGACATCCTGTCAATGCTGCTCTTGCTATAAGGACTGTGAGTCTCATTTTTCCTGTTTGCATCCTGTTTTTGTGTTTTGAGCTGATTCATGCTCCTGTGTAACACACAGTGACTTAGTGTCAGAATTTGTCCTGGAATGTGGGTCTTTTGAATACAATGGTCTTTCAACCATACTATACACCTCAAAGCTTAAGAAGTTTGAGAAGCTCAAGAAGAATGAATTTTAGGCAAAGCATCAGTCAGCAGCTTGGGTAGCAATCGTTTCTGACATTTGTAACATGAATAAAATAGGGAAATAGTGAGTTCAGAGAAGTCAGGGCTAAGTTCTTGAATTTCTAATTTGCAGTTTGGTGTTCTTTCTGGTCCTCCATAAGTCAGGGGAAGTTTGGCTACTTTCATTCTCATTGAATTCACATTTATTGAACACTTACTATGGATCATGCAGCATTCTTTACATTGAAAGATAAAGAAACAAGGTCCCAACCTCAAGGAGTTTAAAATATAATGGGAGAAGGGGATTATATATATATATATATATATATATATATATATATATATATATCATATTCTGGACTTTCTTTTTCAGAGCAAGAGCAGAAGCATCTTCCCTTCAGAGTCCTAAGATAACCATGGCAGGTTGGGCATGTCTTTCTTTATTATCTTTGTCTCAAACCCCACATTGTGTGCTTTATCCCAAGATTGTCAGTTGAGAGCAGTTTAGTCAACTAGCCTCAAGTACTTTTTTAAAGAAAGGGATATTTATTAAGGTGATAGTATAAGCAGAGATGGTAAAAATGTCCCTTCCCCACCCAAAAACCCTTTACAAAAAAGTCTGTGACATACTCTTTTATAAGTACAGATAGAACCCAGGAAAAATTATTCTCAAATTTAGGACAAGAAACAAAGGGATAATAGACAATTACTGTTGACTTTTCTCCCATTTGCAGGGTGCTCAAGAAGTTATAAGTAACCACAGATTCATATCTGTGCTCAGTTTGTTCCTGTCTCCCAAAGAAGACATTGCTACCAGCTGATTCTGGGATGACACAATGGCAATGATGGGAAGAGGAGAGCTATTTTTGCTCTGAGGTGTGGTAATATGACATCAATGGATTGGAAGTCCAATATCCTCTGGATTATTAGATGCTGGGAGATCCTTTCCTGGTTAAAAGGAAGGAGATTCCCTTCAGGTTGAATCTAAACCTCTCCTTCCTCTCCCCTCTTCCTCCCCTTCCCCTACCCCCCCACTACCCCCAGATAGTTCCTACTCAGGGACTTTCTAGACTTCCACACAATTTCTAATTTTTAGAAATTTTCCATTTTAGACAAATAGATGTTTTTATACAGGATTTCATATATAGGTTATAACAAAAGCCCCCAGCCAAATATCTCTTTACTAGCTCATTTCACTTAATCAACTGGCTTTTCTTTTTGTTTTTGGGGCAGTAGAGTTAATTAAGACTTGCCCAAGGCCAGACAGTTGGTAAGTATTAAGTACCTGGGATCACATTTGAACTCAGGTCCTCCTGATTCCAGGGCCAGTGCTCTATCTACTGTGTCACTTAACAGTCCCAATCAACTGGCTTTTCATAGACTTTTCAAACTTAGTCCAAGGTCCATTTGTGATTTATTGAGACATTTCCTCACCTACTTGATATATCAAGGCTAAAATGTATAGGGTAGCTTCAATCTTATCTTTACATGTGCAAACACAATATTTTATAACATGTATAAATATATATACACATATACACATATACTCACAAATAAATCTGATACAAGGCAGCATTATCATCTTTATGTAAGATGATTTCCAAATGGAAATATCCAGTTGTGATACTTCTCTTGAGATCCAGTCCAGCATCTATAACAAATTTTCTGTTTGGAAGTCCCATCAGCATCTTAAATTCAACATGTTCAAAATAGATTTTAATAATGTTTGACCTTCATTTTCGAAGGAGACTATGGCATCAGAGAGGTGATGCAATGACAAGCACATGAATTGGATCTGAGTGAGGGGCTGCTGTGCTAAGTCACCAGCTTCACCCCAGAGCCATCTGGATCCAGTGGTCAGATATCTCCAATAAGGATGATTGGAGATGGGCCTGGATGTGAGGCCATCAGGCTTAACTGACTTGCACAAGGTCACACCGTTAGTTAGAGTCAAATATCTGAGGCTGGATTTGAAATCCCATCTTCCTGCATCCAAGGCCAGTGCTCTATCTACTGCACACTTAGCTGCCCCCTCACCTTTTTCAAATTTCCCTGGATGAGGTGATTTGGAGCTCTGTATTCTCTAGACTGGTATTAGCAGTTTCCTATTAGACATTTTGAAGTGAAAATTCTATAGACATGTCTAAATCCAACCCTTAAATTTTTTTTATCTTAATAGTATTTTATTTTTTCCAATTACATGTAAAGATAGTTTTCAACATTCATTTTTGTAAAATTTCAAGTCCTAATTTTTCTCCCTCCCTTCCTCCTCCCCCAAATAGCAGGCAAACTATAAATCTAACCCTTTCCCCAAACTTCCATCTTTCTGTCAGGGCCACTACAATACTTTGAATCAACAGGTTTGTACCATTGGAGCCATCCTTTCTTTCATGATTCCTCACACTCTTTCTTTGCAATATCCAAGTTGTTATCAAATCTTATCTATTCTATTTCTACATTTTTCATATGCCTTCCTATCTAATTTTATAGTTACCACCAGCCCGTCCCTGCTCATCCTGGAATAGGCCTCTACTCTCTCCAACTTCTTTCACACATACCTGCCAAAGGGATTTTCTGAAAACAAAAATCTGACTATATCATTCTGATGTCAAATATACTCTAGATCCTAATACCTCTAGGATCAAATATAGATTTCTCTATTTGACATTTCATAACCTGACTATCTTACCTTTACAACCTTCTTATACATCCCTTCCCTTCACAAACTCCATAGTCTAGCCAAACTGAACATGGAACTTTTCCTATGACTTGCATCTTTAGGCCTTTGTAGTCTGTCCTCTTTGACTGTAATGTCTTCCCTGCTCACCTTTGAACAGGGAAATCCCTAGTTTCCTTCAAAGTTCAATTTATAGATGACCTTTTGCATAAATAGAACTTTTTCCTAGCCTTGATTTCCTCCCACACACCCAGAGTTACCTCATGCATAGCACACTGTAGGATATTCTAAATCTACTTCTATATGTACAACATTAAGGAGCCACCAGTAGGCCCACAAGGGCTTAACATCCCTTCCTTGTTTTGAATCTAACCGTATTGCCAGGATCAGGTCCAATCCTGAGGAGCCTAGACCTAATGAAAGGGCTGGGCTAGGCTTCTTTCTTGTTCTAATGCTCTTTAACTCATTATAACTTCCACCCCAGCACCCAGGGACAAATTTACTTATAATTTTGGCTATAGCGCATATTTAGAATTCCCAGAGGGAAGGTGGGGACTCTGTACGCTATGAATCAGTCTTGAAACTGGCAATTTATTCCTACCCACACAGGAAATGCTAAACTTAAAAGACTGACTGACAACAAGCATCAGCCAATTGACTTAAAACAGAATTCAATTAATTTGTAATTACTGTTACAATTTACTTGGCAGACTGATTCTTAAACTTAATCAGAACATGAAGTAATTAGCCAGAATGTTCTTAAATGTCCAAACAACCCTCTGTATATGTTTGCGGGTAAAATGGTCAGACTTTAGTAAATTCTCTTAATGGTGGCCATTATTTCTAAGAGTTCTGGAATAGTTGCCAGGGACTGTCTTCCCACAACCTGCCTTCCAACTTCTGTTCAGCTCCAATTCAACGTGATCCATGTCCTCTAGACAGCTCATATTTGCACAATTGTCTCCAAGCTTTGTCCAACTCAATATAAATATTCATTCATTTCAGTTCAAGGAAGAACAGACAAAAAATGGGGAAAAAGGCATCCAGGTCCCAGATGTAAGCCTGGCTATTTGAATCCTTCTGTATTAGTTGTCACATGGGCATGCTCAACATTATGTTAGTATGGATAAAAGCCAATCCCTCCCTCCCTTTAAAGTTCACAGAGGGGACCAAGTGCTGGGGTAGCATTCACACGGGAATAATCTAGGCCAAGGGAATGGAGACTCTAGCACTCTGACCTGGGATGTCATTAGAAGACTCTGAAATCCAAGGTTCTGAACTTCAAATATCCAGAAAAGTCTAATTCTTGAGTGTCCAGTTTGTGATATATATATATATATATATATATATATATATATATATATATGGGGAGGGGAGGATCATTTGCTTTGGGATGAAGTATGGTGTCTAAAACTATGTTTCTCCTTCAAGAATTTCAAAGAACCAAGCTGCCCAAAATAACAGCAAGGGGTGGAGTCTAGTTCAGGCACAAAATATCCATTCGGAAATTGCAGTTAGAAAAATGAGTGAATTAAAAGGAAAATATAGGCCCCTAAAAAAGTTGAAGATCTAGCAGTCCTTGAAGAAGACCTGTCAAACTGGCAAACTTGAAAAGGAAAATGAGAAGTGGAGGGAATACAGGAAACTGTTTCCCTTTGTGGGAAAAACATGAATACTGATGTATTGTTAGAGCTGTGAACTGGTCCAGCCATTTGGAAAAGCAATTTGGAATTATGTACAAAAAATTTACCAAATTGTATATACCCTTTGACCTAACAACATCACTAATAGATCTATATTTCAAAAAAGGAGAAGAATTCATATGTGCACAAACATTTATAACAATTGACAAAGAAGTGGCCATCCCCAACAGGGGATGGCCAACATTTCTCATCTTCTTCAGGAAGCCTTTACTGGTCCCTGTTCTCTCTGAGATTACCCTGTATATAATTGTTTTCATGTTGTCTCCCCCATTAAAATAAAACTTCTTGAAGTCAAGGGCTAGTTGTCTTTGTTTTTGTTTTTAAACTTTCTTTATATATACTCAGAGTTTAGTAGAGTGCCTAGCACATAATAAACACCAAGAAGGCTGATCAGGGAAGATGGCAGCATTTTAGGATCCCTATGGGGTTTAGAAATGTACCAGTCAAAAACGAAATAAGAAGAAATACCTGTACCCTCCTCCACTCAGCTCTAAGATCCTCAGAAGTACCTCTTGCAAACTTGTGGAGACCTCCAGATAGATAAACTGGGTAAGCTGGAAGTGAAACAGAGAAACTTGGGAAAGCATTAGGGTGTGTAGTGGAGTCTGTTTAACCCCATCTATATTAAGCCCAGAGGTAGGGTAAAATGGCTAGGCAAAAACTAACTTAGGTATCTAAAAGTCTATAGTAGCAGGAACCCAGTGAGAAGGAGTAGTTCCCTGGATAATTCAGGTGAAGCCTGAACCAATATTAGCTTTCAGAGTCCAGAGGCCCTAGGTAAAAACCAACTCAAAGTTTCTTCAAAACTGTTGGAGTTGGGGGCAGCTAGGTGGCTCAGGAAATAGAGCACTGGCCCTAGAGTCAGGAGGTCCTGAGTTCAAATTTGACCTCAGACACTAATTACCAAGCTGTGTGACCTTGGGCAAGTCACTTTACTCCATAGCCTTGCAAAAAACTAAAAAAAAAATTTAAAAAACTGTTGGAATAGATGAACTAGCCCTATAGTCTAGCAACATGAGGAAAACACCTAGGCGAAATTAAGGTGGAAAGAGGTTTTGATGCAAGAGAAAATCCGGTCACAGAAACCAGAATTGGAGCAGTCCCAGAAACTACTGAAAACCGGGCCTGTGTTTAGACAACATACTGAAGACCAGGCAAGTTCTGCTTATACCATTCAGTTGTGGATCCTGTTCTAAGTAAAAGGGAAATAGAAGATAGGGATAAAGGAGGCGCAGAGAGTAGTTTAAGAGGGCATGGAGGATAAATAAGGAAATAATCATAGGTAAAGCAATCACATATTTGAGGGAGAAACATGAAGGAGGATTAAAAGGAAAGAAAAAGTTAAAAAAAAATCCTGGGCTCAAGGATGGAGAAAGGGAAGGATGGATAAGAACTTTAAAAGAGAAAATAGGCTATTTCACTTTTAGTGCTGGGTAAATTCCGTCTCTTTCACTATATTCTTATTGCAAAGTTGATAGTGGGAACAAAGAGAGGAAATAGTAGTGGAAGACAAGATAGAGAAAATCAAACATTTAATAATCATAATTATATATATGAATGAAATGAATGTACCCATAAATAGAGTGAATTAGAAAACAATCTGGAGGAGGTGGAGCCAAGATGGTGACAGGAGAGGATCACCTCTTAAGGTGCTCTCTCTCAAAACTTATAGCCTAAGGACTCTAAATTTTCAAGAGACAGAATCTACAGAGAGATCCAGTGAGGCAGTTCTCCAACCCAAGGTAACCAGGAAAAGAGTGGAAAGGCTCCCCTCCACGGGGTTGGAGGGGTTGCCCTCCAGAGCAAAGGAACATCAGCCTCTTGGAGGCAGCCCCAGGACACTGGGAGCCACGGCTCACGGCAGTGGGGACAGTTTCCTGATCTACACTTGGGGAGTACCGGGAACAACTTGGGGATCAGTGGGGGGACCTCTGCCAGAGCAAGCATGTGAAGCCCAGCCCTCAGGGCACACAGCAAGCAGCATGGCTTTGGCATCCTAGATCCAGGAACAGGAAGTAGGAGCCAGTAAGCAGAAGCCCCCCAGGGCATGAGTGCTGAGCCTAGGGAGGGGAGTGAAGAGAGAGACTGCCGAACTCTGTCCCCTGTCCCTGGAACAGGACTCTGGGGCTCTGACTACATTTAGATCCTGATCGCAGTCTAGACCCCCCATAGAATAGCAGGGCCCCACCACCTCAGCTCTGTGGCAAAGGGGTGCACTTATGGTCATTCACAGACCAGGAGGGAAGACAGAGCCTCACACATAGAGATCCTTGTTGGGGGGGAGCATCCCAATAACACTCAAAAGCTCAGGAAGCACCCCCAAACCAGGCACTAGCTGGAGAAATGAGTAAGCAGAGAAAAAAGAGGAACACCATTGAGAAATACTTTGCCTGTGATCCCAAGAAGGATCAAAACACACAAAATCTAAAGATGAGGAAGTACAAGCTCCTGCATCTAAAGACTCCAAGAAAAACAGAAATTGGGCTCAGGTTATGACAGAGATCAAAAAAGACTTTGAAAATCAAGTGAGGGAGATAGAAGGAAAAATTGGGAAAAGGAATGAGAGAGATGCAGGAAAAACATGAAAATGAAGTCAGCAGCTTAGTCAAGGAGATCCAAAAAAATGCTGAAGAAAATAAGTTAAAAACCAGCATAGGTCAAATGGATAAAACAGTTCAAAAAGTTGTTGAGGGGAAGAATGCTCTAAAAAGCAGAATTGGCCAGATGGAAAAAGAGATAAGAAAGCTCTCTGAGGAAAACAAATACTTCAGATGTAGAATGGAACTGAGGGAGGCAGCTGATTTTATGAGAAATCAGGACACAATACTTCAAAACCAAAAGAATGAAAAATTAGAAGAAAATGTGAAATATCTTATTGGAAAAACAACTGATATGGAAAACAGATTTAGGAAAGATAATCTAAAAATTATTGGAATACCTAAAAGTCATGATCAGAAAAAGAGCCTTGACATCATTTTCAAAGAATTACTATAGGAAAATTGCCCTGATATCCTAGAAGCAGAGGGCAAAATAGAAATGGAGAGAATCCACCGATCTCCCCAAGAAAGAGATCCAAAAAAAAAAAAAACTCCAGGAATATTACAGCCAAGTTCCAGAATTCCCAAGTCAAAGAGAAAATATTACAAGCAGCCAGAAGGACACAATTCAAATATCATGGAGCTGCAGTCAGGCTCACACAGGGCTTAGCAGCAACTACATTGAAAGCTCGTAGGGCTTGGAATATAATATTCTGGAAGGCAAAAGAGCTCAGAATACACCCGAGAATCAACTACCCAGCAAAACTGAATGTCCTGGGGGCAGCTAGGTGGCGCAGTTGATAGAGCACCGGCCCTGGAGTCAGGAGTACCTGAGTTCAAATCTGAGCTCAGACACTTAATAATTACCTAGCTGTGTGGCCTTGGGCAAGCCATTTGCCTAGCAAAAACCTAAAAAAAAAAAAAAAGAATATAAAACTGAATGTCCTCTTTCAGGGAAAAAGATGGACTTTCAATGAACCAGGGGAATTTCAAATGTTCCTGTTGGAATGGCCAGAGCTGAACAGAAGGTTTGATCTTAAATACAGGACTCAGGTGAAGCATAGAGAGTGGAGGAGAAGGGGAAAATATGAGGGACTTAATGATAATAAACTGCATGTATTCCCACATAGAAAAATGATACTGATAATACTCATATGAACCTTCTTAGTTTTTTTAGTTTGGTTTTTTTTTGCAAGGCAAATGGGGTTAAGTGGCTTGCCGAAGGCCACACAGCTAGATAATTAATTAAGTGTCTGAGACCGGACTTGAACCCAGGTACTCTTGACTCCAGGGCTGGTGCTTTATACACTGCGCCACCTAGCTGCCCCTATGAACCTTCTCATTTAATAGAGGAGATAGAAGGAGCTTTTATAGATGAAGCACAGGAAAGAGCTGAATTTAAAGGTGTATAATATGTTATAAAAATGGAGTCAATAGCTAAAAGGGAAATGTAATGGGAGAAAGAAAAAGGAGAGGTAGAATAGGCTAAGATATTTCACATAATAAGATTTTTTTTATTACAATGAGCTATTGCAATGATACAGAAGGGGGGAAGTCAAGGGGTATGAGGGAATCTTTTCTCTCGTCAGAGGTTGGCTAGGAGAGGAAACTGCATATATACTCAATGGGGTATAGACATCTGTATTAAGAAGGAGATGGGGGGACAGGGGGAAGGGGGGGAGTGTGAGTGATGGAGGAGAGGATGGACCATGGCGGGGGGGTGGTGGTCAGATATAACACATTTTCTTTTTTACTTCTTGCAGGGGTCTGGGATTGGATGGTCTGTCCTGGATCATAGGGCCGGATGGATGCTGGGCCTAAGGGGTGGTATGTGGGCTTGGGGTCTCTTGGCCCCAGGGCCAGGGATCTGTCTGATGCACCACTCAGCTACCCTACAGCAGAGACAGAGTGAAAGGAGAGAGAGAAAATATAGTAGTGGTGAAGTACGAATGGAGGGAGTTTTGATCAGAAATGGCAATGGTGGAAAAATATGGACTTATTGTAAAGAATGTGATCCACCCATGACAGAGCTGGAGGTGTTGGAACTCAGACTGAAGCACATTTATTATTATTATTTTTTTTGGGGGGGTTGCAGGGTAAATGGGGCTGGGTGGCTTGCCTGGGGCTGCACAGCTGGGTGATTATTGGGTGTCTGAGGCTGCATTTGGACCTGGGTGCTCCTGGCTTCAGGGCTGATGCTCTGTCCACCACCTGGCCTCCCCTACTATCATTATTATTATTATTATTATTATTATTATTATTATTACTACTTTATTTTATTTTGGGTCTTTTTTTTCTGTTTTTTGCAGGGCAACGGGGTTGGGGTGGCTTGCCCAGGGTCACACAGCTGGGTGATTGTTGGGTGTCTGGGGCTGGATTTGAGCTTGGGTACTCCTGGCCCCAGGGCCAGTGCTCCATCCATTGCGCCACCTGGCCATACCTACTATTATTATTATTATTATTTTAATTTTAATTTTATTTTTTCTCTCTCCTTTACTTTATCCCTCATGTGGGTCTATATTTTTTGGGGGGAGGGGGTATCATGTTTACTCTTAAACAAGAATATTTTAGTAATGTATAAAAAACATTATTTGTACAAAATAAGAATAAATAAATAAAGAAAAACAATCTGACAATATGTTGTTCATAAAAATATATTTGAAACAAAAGCACTCATATAGAGTTGAAATGTGGGGCTATAACAAAATGCTTTTGCTGAACTTAAAATAGCATGAGTAGCAATCATAATTTCAGATAAAAGTTTGGTAAAATGTGTGTATGTCTGTGTGTGTGTGTGTGTGTGTGTGTGTGTGTGTGTGATAAAAGGGATAAGGAAGGAAATTACATTATGCTTAAAGGAACAATAGGTACATCAAATTTCAATACTTATTATTTATGTACCTAAGAGTACAGTATCTAAATAATTAAGGGGAATGTGGAAGAAAAAAATAGTAAAACTATAATAGTGGGAGACCTTAATGTAACCCTTTCAAAATTAGATAAATCTAACAAGAATGTAAAACACAAAAAAGTTAAAGACCTAAAAAGGACTTAAAAAAATTAAAATGATACATATTTTCCTACTTCTAAATAAGGATAGAAAAAATTATATAATGAACTGATAAGTCAAAGAAGCAATTTTTGGAAAACAAAAAATTTAATAAAAGAAATTAATAATAATGAGGTGGCATACATAGTAAAACTTATATGAGCTAGCTGTTGTTGTTTGTCCTTTCTATTTGAAGAGGACCATGAGATAGTTAAAGCAGTTTGTAGGAGGAAATTTATATCTCTAAATACTTTGATTAACAAAAGAACAAGTCCATAAGTAAGATATACAACAAAATTGAACGACAACAAATCAACAAATCAAAAATACCCAACTAAACAGCAAAGTAAATATTTTTGAAAATTAGAGAAAAGATTTTAAAAAATTGGAAATTCCAGAATTAGAATGAATTTACAAATAAATTCTACCAAAGAATAATTAATTTCAATATTATATAAACTGTAATAAGATCACTTTTCCAGTCTTTTTCTATGATATATGATATATGACTCTGATAGCTAAACCAGGGCTAGATGAGATAAAGTTGCAGATATCCTTAGTGAACAACTATAAGGACATTTAAATAAAATATTAGGAGACAGGCTGCAACAGCATAGTAGATTATAAACTATGACCAGACTGGCTTTATAAGCAGGGTTAATTCAACATAAGGAAGACTACAAATATAATAAGACATGCTAATAATACAAATAATAAAAGCCAACTATATCAATAAATGCTAAAAAAGCTTTTGATAAAAGCAAACACATTTCAATTTAAAACTTCAGAAATTATATAATAAATGAAATAGAAGAGATTAATTAATTTATTGATCCTATTTACAAATAATTGATTTTGTCCTGCCATAACTTAAATCATTGTTCTTTGTTTCTAAATAAGTTTCCCTGCTAATAACTGATCAGTTCTTGCCTAAAGAAACTAACCTTGGAGATGTGTATGAAAGCAAGGAAGTCAGACCTAATATCTTTACACCACCAAGCTCTCCTTCTTGGCTGGTTTGCTATTTCATACATGCATTTAAAATGAATGACCATAAAGACCTTCTTGGTGACAGGGCAGTTGAAGACAGACTCAGAATATGATAATGAAATCAAAACAACTACATGCAATGACTCAAATAAAAAAATGCAAATTGTACAGGAGTAAGAATTTCTGGAATAACTAAAAAATTATTTTCAAAATCAGAGTTGTAGAGGAAAAACTAGGTAAAGAAATGAAAGAAGGGGCGGCTAGGTGGTGCAGTGGATAGAGCACCAGCTTTGGAGTCAGTTGTACCTGAGTTCAACTTTACAGCTTAGTAAAAGAGGCACAAAAATACTGATAAAAAACAACTTAAAAAACAAAATTGGTAAAATAGAAAAAGAAGTACAAAAATATTAATGAAAATAAATCCTTAAAAATCAGAATTGACTAAATGGAAAAAAGAGGTACAAAAGCTCACTGAAGAAAACAATTCCTTAAAAATAGAACTGGGGGGCAGCTGAATCCTTGAGACATGAGGAGACAAAATTCAAATTCTTTGAATAAAATCCAAAGAATGAAAAAAATAGAAAAAACCCAACTGACCTGGAAAATAGCTCAAGGAGAGATAATTTAAGAATTATTGGATTATCTGAATGCTATAATTAAAGAAAAGCCAAACAACATCAAGACATGGTGGGGGGAGGGGTACAGCTAGCTAGGCCCTGCAGTTAGGAGGACCTGAGTTCAAATCCAGCCTTAGACATTAATATTTTCTAGCTTTGTGATCTTGGACAAGTCACTTAACCCATTGTCCCACAAAAAAGGGGAAGACATTATTTTTTAAGGTTTTTTTTTTTGCAAGGCAATGGGGTTAAGTGGCTTGCCCAAGGCTAGGTAATTATTAAGTATCTGAGGCTGGATTTGAACTCAAGTACTCCTGATTCCAGGGCTGGTGCTCTATCCACTGCACCACCTAGCCGCCCTGGGGAAGACATTATTAAGGAAAACTACCCAATATCCTAGAACCTGAGAGTAAAATAGAAATGGAAAGAATTCACCAATTACTTTCTGAAAGAGACACCAAATGAAAATTCACAGGAATGTTATAGCCAAATTCCAGAGCTCTTGGTATTTCAAGCAGTGATAAAGAAACCATTCAAATACTGTGCAGTCAGTCAGTATCATATAAGATTTAATGATTCCCATGTTAAAGGAGCAAAGAAATTAGAATATGATATTCAGGAAGCCAAAAGAGCTGGGATTACAACCAAGAATAACTTACCCAAAGAAACTGAGTATAATCCTTCAAGAGTAAAAAAATGGAAATTTAATGAACCAGAGAATTTTAAAGTATTACTGTTGGGTTAATAAGAAATTTGACTTCTACAAGGCTCAAGAGAAGCATAAAAAGGTAAACATGAAAAAGCAATCATAACGAACTCAATAAGGTTAAACTATCTTCCTGGATGGTAAGATGATACATGGTATTTTCTAAAAACTTTATTAATATTAGGCAATTAGAAGGACTCTACATAGAAAGAGAATGTAGGAGGGAAAGGGGGAAAAGAGGAAGAATGGAGAAAATTATCTTACATTAAAAGAGGCATGCAGGGAAGAACTTTTATAGTGTTGTACAGTGGAATACAAAATGCTTTTCACACAAATAAAAACAGATCTAAACAAGTGGAGAAATATTAATTGTTCATGGGTCAAGGCAATATAATAAAAATGGCAATTCTACCTAAATTAATTTACTTTTTTTTAGTGCCATACCAATCAAATTATCAAAAAATTATTCTAGAACTAGAAAAAGTGATAACAAAATTCATCTTGGAAGAACAAAATATATCAAGGGAATTAATGGAAAAAAATGTGAAGGAAGAATGGTGATTTCAGATCTCAAACTATATTACAAAGTGATAATCATCAAAGCAAAACTGTTACTGGTTATGTAATAGAGTGGTGAATCAATGGAATAAATTAGATGCACAAAACACAATAGTAAGTGACCATGGTAAACTAGTGCTTGATAAATCCAAAGTCCCAAGATTTTGGAACAAGAATTCACTGTTTAAAAAAAAAAACTGCTGAAAAAACTGGAAAGCATTTTGGCAGAACCTAAGTATAGACCAGTATCTCACACTGTATACCAAATAAGGTCAAAATGGATAAATGATTTAGAGATAAAGCAAATGAAGGAGTGTGAAATAGTTTACCTGTCATATCTATGGATAAGGGAAGAATTTATTATCAAATAAGACATACCAAGCATTACAAGATATAAAACTCAAAATTTTGATTACATTAAATTAAAAAGGTTTTGTACAAATAAAACCAATGCAGTCAGATTAGAAAGCAGAAAAGTGAGAACAAATTTTCACAACAAATTTGTCTGACAAAAGCCTCATCTATCAAGTATATAGATAATTCAATCAAAGTTATAAGAATATGAATCACTCCCCTTCATTTGATGAAATCAAAGTTCTCTATAGCTGTATGAAAAAAAAGTATTCTAAATCTCTACACATTAGAAAAATGCAAATTAAAACAACTCTGAGGTACTACCCTACACCTATCAGATAGGCTAATATGATGGAAAAGGGGGGAAATTAATTGTTGGAGAGGATATTGGGAAATTAGTACACTCAAGCATTGTTGGTGGAATTGGAATGGATTCAATCATTCTGGAGAGCAATTTAGAAATAGGCCCAAAAGTACTATAAAACTGTTGCCTACTCTTTGATCCAGAGATTTAAAAAAAAGGAAAAGGATTTATATGTACAAAACTATTTATCACGGGTTTTTTATGATAGAAAAGAATCAGAAATTGAGAGGAATAACTGAACAAATTGTGGTATATGATTGTGATGAAATAATATTGTGATATAAGAAATGATGAGCAAGATACTTTGAGAAAAACGTGGAAAGACTTATATGAGCTGATGCTAAGTTAAGTTGAGTAGAACTAGGATATGTTGTACACAGTAACAGCAATATTGTAAAATGATCAACTATGAATTACCACTACTTTCAGCAATCTAAAGATCCAAGACAATTCTGAAGGACCTATGATGAAAAATGCCTCCATCTCCAGAAATTTAAATGCAAATCAAAGCAAATTGCTATTTTACTTTATTTTTCTTGTTTTTTTTTACTCTGTCTCCTTTCACAACATGAGTAATATGGAAATATGTTTTACATGACTACATATATAAAACTTTTATCCAGTTTCTTGTCTTCTCAATGACAAGGGAGGAGTGGGAGGGTAAAAGAGAATTTGGATATTTTCCCCCCCAATTACTTGCAAAGGTAGTTTTTAGCATTCATCCATTTATAAGTTTATGAGTTCCATATTTTTCCACCACCTTCCTTTCCCTTCCCCTTCCCATGGCAGCAAACAATCTGGTAAAAATTATACATGAACAAGTATGTTTAACATATTTCCATTTTAGTCATGTTAAGAAAGAGGAATTAGAACTAAAAGGGGAAAATCATGGGAAAGAAAGAAAAGACAAAAGAAATTTTTAAAAGTGAACATAGTTTGCTCTGCATTCAGACATCACAGTGTTTTTTGTTTGTTTGTTTTCTGTATGTGGATGCGGTTTTCCAAAATAGGTCTCTCAGGATTGTCTTTGAGAAATGAACTGTTGAGAAGAGCTGTATCCATCATAGTTGGTCCAACTCACAATGTTGCTATTAATGTGTACAATGTTCTCTTGGTTCTGCTCACTTCACTCATCACCAGGAACTTAAAATTTTCTTAAAGAACAAAAGTTAAAGATTGTTTTTTACAAATAATTGGGGAAAATAAAATATTGAATTAAAAAATAAAAGCTGTGCCTCAAAAGAAGTTTAGAGGAAGTACTACAGATTTTACACTGCCCCCCCCCCCCCACTGACCTTTAAAGTTTCAGACTAATCCGCAGGAATCCCTTGCATCAGAGAAAATGACAACAAGAAGACCTAGCTGGTCAGAACACCTTGAAGTTCCCTGAGTCTTTTGTGTGACCTTTTTTGACTTCAATGATGAAGACAGGCCAAGGGCAGTGACCTCTTGGTACTTCACATGGGACAACATGAATGTATCATTAATTGGGGGGGCTGTTGTGGTACTAGGCCTACCTAGCACAAGGAATCTTGATAGCAAGAGGGATAGAAATCAGGTTCCAGAAATAGTTATGACTATGGTCCTCCTGCAAGAGCCCTTGTAGTGGAGCTCAGGACCTAGCATGAGAGGAAGGGAAATGCTTATAGATCCCGGAATTGGGGGGAGGCAGAGTCTGTGTGAAATTCTTTAACTATCTGAACTCTAGCTCATCTGTTCCCCAAGTTGCAACATCAGGGCATACCAGTTCTCTCAGATAAGCCATTTTTTGCAAGCTACCTTCTGCCCAGGTTCAAAACATGGCTGAGTGCATCCTCTTCTAGAGTTTTGGTAGAGTAACCCTGTAATGGCATAGTAGCACTGTTGGTGATGCCCAGAGGTATCACTCTTTTGGGGTTTGGGGATAGGTTCCTTCATCAGGGGTGCTTAATTACTCTCTTTCCAGGACCTGGTAGAGGCAAGTTTCATTGTGGTCTTCTCCATGGGTGATAAACCTGCCCAGACTGCTGACTAAGATTATACCACTATCGTGTTATAGACTTACATGGCTTGTAACATCTTACCACCATAGGACTTAGAATCATAATTTGTGGCAAAATTCCAAAATGCTTGTAAGTAATATTGCTCCTGATTAAGGTGCTTCCTTTTTCTGCCTCCCAGACCACCCCTTCACTGGATCCTAGGGGCTGCTAAGCAGGAGCAGAGAATGGCAAACGTGGCCTGAATTTAATATCCTCCAAGTCAATCCTACACTGAAACTTGTCCCAAACTTTACAATTTGAGCTCCCTCAGGGAAATACAAACTTTCTAATCTCCACATGGTGCAATTTGGACTCTAGTCCAGAATTTTGCAGATACAATCGTCCATTCATTATATAGATACCTGTCCCAGGGGTAACTTCTGTTTCCTAGCAAGTCTTCCAGGGGGACTATCAGGATAACGGTGATATGGAAAGAAGGGAACATACGATAATTTGTTAGAAGACAAAAGGTAGGGAAATAAAAAACACATTAATTAAGAGAAGTTAAAAAAAATCACAACAGGTGCAGAGGTGGGGTGGCTAGGTGTTGCAGTAGATAGAGCACTGGCCCTGGAGTCTGGAGTACTTGAGTTCAAATCCGGCCTCAGACACTTAATAATTACCTAGCTGTGTGGTCTTGGGCAAGCCACTTAACCACATTGCCTTGCAAAAACCTAAAAAAAAAAACCTAGACAATGGTTACAGGGGAAAACCCCATCCTTTTCAGAATCATCTTGTGGGAATCTTGAAAAAACTTATTAATCTTAATCCTTCCTCTCCTGAGGGAGCTGCTATTCTTGGCATGAATTAATGAATTATTATTAGCCAGTCCATCCCAGGGGGAAATGATAAAACCTGTAGGTGTACATATATAAACACATGTAAATACACATACACATACATTTACACACATACATATGTGCATATATATACATATATATATACATATATATGTATATATATATATATATATATATATATATATATATATATATTTGATCTTTTCAGTGCTTTTAAAATGTGTTTGTGTGTAAGGATCATTCAGGACCTGGCTGCATCAACATTAAGGGATCAAAGGGCCTGGAATGAGATATTTTGAGGAGCAAGGGAGCTTGGAATGCAGCCAAGTATCTACTATCCTGCAAAGCTGAGCCTTCTCTTCCAGGGAAAAAAGATGGACATTTAACGAAATGGAAGAATTCCAAAAATTCCTGATGAAATGACTAGAGCTAAATAGAAAATTTGGACATCGAACAGGAGGTTCAAGAGACACATGATAAGGTAAAAAAGGGGGGGGCAGTAAAAGGGAAATAAAACTGCTATCTAGTAAGTTGACACTGGTTATATCCCAGCATGGGGGAAAAAGATTCTCATAAATCTTGAGAATTGTAACTCTAACAGAGAGAATATACCGAGCCAGAAATGATGGACATTCATGATCTATCCATGAGACTGCTATCTAATGGGATATAAGTGGCTTTAACCCCACTTGGGAGAAAGACTCTAATAACTCTCAAGAATTTTAACTCTATTAGATAGAATATACTTAACTAGAAGTGACAGACACTCAGAATTTTCTATGACTTAGAATGATCAAAAAAACACTACCTCCTTAAAAAGGGGGACAGGAAAGAGACAGGAGAGGAAGGGGATTGAATGGGGTAAATCTCATTACATTAAGAGGTACAAAAAAACCTATGGTAATAGAGGGGAAGAAGGGAACGGATGAGAAACACATGAATCTTCTTCTCATCAGACTTGGCTTAAAGTCAACCTACACATATTCAGTTAACTTATAAAACATCTAACCTTTCAAGCATTTAAAAGGGGAAAAGGGTAGGGGGATGGAGAAAGGGAAGGGGAGTAGGGGAAAAAGGGGAACTAACAAAAGGAAGGGAAGGGAAAAGGGAAAAAGGGAAAGGGGAAAGAAAGGGGAGGGGGTGATATAGGAGGGCAAACACACTGAAGGGGGTGGTATTCAGAGACAAAAATACTGGGGAATATGGATAAGGGGGGGAAGGGGGAAATACAAACAGAGGGAAGATAACACAGAGGGCAATAAAGTATTAGTAATCATTACTTTGAATGTGAATGGGATGAACTCTCCCTTAAAACATAAGCAAATAGCAGAGTGGATTAAAAACCAGAATCCTACAATATGCTGCTTACAAGAAACTCATTTGAAGCAGAGAGATACATATAGCGTAAAGGTAAAAGGTTGGAGTAAAATATACTTTGCTTCTGCTGAAGTAAAAAAAAGCAGGGGTAGCAATCCTTATCTCAGACAAAGCAGCAGCAAAAATAGATAGTGTTAAAAGAGATAAGGAAGGAAACTTTATCATTCTAAAAGGTACCATAGACAATAAAATTATTTCAATACTGAATATATATGTACCCAGTGGGACAGCATCCAAATTCTTAGAGGAGAAGCTGAAAGAACTACAGGAAGACATAGACAGCAAAATTCTTCTAGTGGGAGACCTCAACCTCCCGCTCTCCATATGAAAAAATGCTCTAAATCATTAATTATTAGATAAATGCAAATTAAAGCTTCTCTGAGGTACCACTTCACACCTCTCAGATTGGCCAATATGACCAGAAAGGATAATGATCATTGTTGGAAGGGTTGTGGGAAATCTGGGACACCATTACACTGTTAGTGGATCTGTGAACTCATCCAATCCTTCTGGAGAGCTATTTGGAACTACGCCCAAAGGGCAACAAAAATGTGCATACCCTTTGACCCAGAAATACCATTACTGGGTCTATATCCTGAAGAGATGATGAAAAAGGGTAAAAACATCACTTGTGCAAAAATATTTATAGCAGCCCTGTTTGTGGTGGCAAAGAATTGGAAATCAAGTAAATGTCCTTCAATTGGGGAATGGCTTAGCAAACTGTGGTATATGTATGTCATGGAACACTATTGTTCTATTAGAAACTGGGAGGGATGGGATTTCAGGGAAGCCTGGAGGGATTTGCATGAATTGGTGCTGAATGAGATGAGCAGAGCCAGAGGAACACTGTATACCCTAGCAGCAACATGGGAGTGATAATCAACCTTGAAGGACTGGCTCATTCCATCAGTGCAACAATTGGGAACAGTTTTGGGCTGTTTGCAAGGGAGAGTGCCATCTGTATCCAGATAAGGAGCTGTGGAGTTTGAGAAAAGTTCAAGGACTATTCCATTTAATTTAGAATAAAACAGATATTTTATTATCTGATCTTGTTACCTCTTAGTCTTCTTGTCTCTTCTTTGAGGATATGATTTCTCTCTCATCACACCCAATTTGGATTAAGGTACAACATGGAAACAAAGTAAAGACTGACAGATTGCTTTCTGGGGGGGGGGGAAGGAAGTAAGATTGGAGAGAAAATTGTAAAACTCAAATAACATCTTTAATAAAAATAAATAAAAAAACAAAAAACCCCACAAAAAATGTGTTTGTGTGCAGGTATATCTGTGTATGTTTCTCTGTATCATGGATGGCCATTTCCCTGTTCCCTCTCCACCCTTCTTGCTGCTTCCAGTCATTCCCAGGCTGGAAATTACCACCTTGTAAGTGGAAGATCTGTCCTCTTATTCCTTTCTCTACCTTGAATCTTGGTAATGGGAATTTTCTCTCCACCCCCCCCCCTTTTTTTTCTTCTAGAAGTTTTTTCTCTAAAGAAAATATACTATCAAAATGCAGTACAGTTTCTATGTAATCTAAAGATCCAACCCATTCTGGGAATTATGCCAAGAAACTCAAGAAACAGAAAAAGGTAAAAAGTAACCAAATTTGTTATCCTAAACTCATGTAAGTTAATATCAATTATTGATTACTGCAAATGAATTATTTTGAATTGGGTTATATACTGTGGAAATTGGAAAACTTGCTGTAGTTTTATATGAGGTTCCTATTAATTTTCTATGCTTGAATCTTAAAGAAATGTCTTGCTACCTATCATATAGTTAAGTAAGGAATTTAAAAATGTTTTGTTGTAATTTTCGGAAGTTTTGTGTTTGTATGTTGTTAAAGATTTTTGTAAAGAGCTAAAACTATGTTTGCAGGATTTTTAATATATCTATCTTTAAGAAATATTTGAATTGTGACAACTTAAGAGAAAGAATTGTGGTGTGATAAATAAGGACATGTATTGGCAACATGGTCTATGTAGCTGTACTATGTAGCTATAAAAATAAAGTTTTAAATGAGTTATTGGATCTGTTTAAGAATAATATGTACTAAAATCATAAAAGGAAATGGAATGAAGACAGTCTGAAATATGGTTAAACAATATATTAAGGGAAAAGACAGTAATGTAGTCTGATAGATTTGGGACAATATTAAAAAGATTACAAGGTAAAAAATGAAAATTGGGTAATGTATAGAAATGGTTAAAGCATGTAGAAAGAACAAATAGGCAGATCTGATTTTGCATAACTAAAATATTGATTATGGAACATCATTATAAAAGAAAAAAGTATAAGAGAGCTATGAGTCAATTGATAGGTTGTGAAATTCTGGGAATTGTAGAATTGAGATTTGTACTAAATTGAAATGTGCTCTTAAATATTATTGGGTAATTTAAAAACTTAACATTGGACTCTTTTTTTTTGCATAACCTTGGCAGTGAATTGACTGGAAATGATAAACCCCGTAATATGAAATGTTTGAGATATATAATATTTGTAGTAAATATAGCACTACAGGAACAAAATCAAAAATTGAGATTTTATATAATACCATTTGGAATGTAGATTTAGATGCAGTTGAATTCAATTTGGGGCATATTTTAAGTGCAAAATATCTCTCCTAATTTGATGTTTAAGATAAATCAAAATTTACTGCATTATTTGGCATTAAGTTAGATTAGGATAATGCAAGTTACCTCACCCATATATGATTATAAATTGCCTAGCATAGGGCAAACACTTCATATATTAACTGTTATTGTTTCCTTAATTAACAATAAGTGCTTCATACTTAATTTTATTTGAGGTTTTAAAAATATGAATAGTATATTATGATGCTTATGGTAACAAGAAATCTAACTTTACATGCATTTAACTATACAAGATGTCTTCTTATTAGCATGGGTTTTATTTCAAATTTCAATTAATAATAATGTTACATTATAATGTACAAATTGATAAACTTTTGAATGTTATGTTTTTACAACTTTGATATTATTTAGTATGTATTGAAAGACATTAAAAGAAAAACCAGTGGAAAATTGTTTTCAAATCAGCTATGCTATTTATAAGCCCTGGTTTTGTAACTGAGGTATTTGTTATCACTTTTGAAAATGTAAATTATTTTGAGTTATTGTTATAATGTTGAAACCTAAAAATCAAAGAATAGAGCCTATTGCAGGATAAATGAGTGAGTCAGCAAGGACAACAAACCCAGTTCCCTTCTCTGGTTCCTGTCAGTTTAGTATGGGCAAGGTCATCAGCCCTGGGAAATCTAATGATTTGGTATTTACATTATATTTTAAGGTTGTACTTTAGGTTTTATTATCTGATATATCATTAAGTCCATAATCCACCACTTGGGAGAACTTCTACACATTAATAACACAAGCTACTTAGAAGTAATGTGATCCCAAAGTATTATAGGTGGAGACCAAAGTCTGGGAACAAGAAGAAAGGACAATCTTTGGTCTCAGTTCAAGATAAGTCCCTTTTAGCTCAATTTCCCCAGGTACAAAATATTTTCCGCCTGATTATTCCTGAGTCTGGCTATGAGGTGGAATGGTTCCTGCATGGTTAGTTGTTCACAGTGACATTTACTTGAGGACAGAGCTTAGGAGGTTTGATCCTCTTGTGTATGTGTTGAGTTTTCAAGGATTAATTTGAAGTTGTTTTTATCATGTCCCAGCTTTTTCACTTAAAAAGTGAAATTTTTCACATTCAGTGCAAGTAGTCAATATGGATGCAAACATAATATGCCCTAGTATATGCAGTGTTCCCCTACCTACTGAAAAGACCAATGCCACCTGGGTAGGGAAACTACCACATGATTTATGCTAGATATATTGATTCAATCACTGACTACCAAAGTCATGAAGAACTATGTTGTTATTTACATTTTCCTGTATTTTTGCTCTTCCTTTTTGCTGTTGCTATTAACAACTCCCAACAGGTTGAACTCTAGTTCAAATGTACCATGGAAAAGACTGCAAGGATGCAGAAAGTCCTTGAGAATCTTGTCTTCCTTAGATTGGGCTCCTGACTTTTCCTCTTTACTGACTCTGAGGCCTACCCCACCTTTGATCATTTTTCTCCTGTATCTGTTTAATCTCCTTGTAAAGTTTATTTCCTTCAGGCTACAGGCAGTACATCTCCAACTAGTGGCCAGAGCAGGAAACCATCCACTACACAATCCTGAACATCAACAAACTCCAGACTTTGCCCCAGTCTTCTACTAAATACATCTCAGTTCCCAACAGTTCTACACCATCTCTCAGTAGGAAGTAGTTCTTGAAGAGGAGATCTCTGACCTTTATCCCTCAAATGAATTTAGGTTAAAACCATTTAAGAGGGAGATGGTACCATGGAAATATTAGGCAGATAGCAAATAGCTGAAATCTACCTTTCTATAGTCATCTGCATCATAAGGAATACTGACCTAATGAAGAGTAGATTATAGAAAAATTATGTCACCCTCATGAAAAAATCTTTCTATCCTCTCTGGGAAAGTGCCTCTTTCTACCAAACCTTAAATTTATAACAGCCATCTGTGTAACCTATATTCTTCTATTTAGTAAAAGGAACTGCAGCTGGGAGGATTTTACAAGAACAGGGAAACAGAGGCAGAAGTCCAACACGATAACAAACTATTAGCTCTTTGTTAGTTAAAATGAATCTTTGTTACCACTGAACACCCTCACATAATCCTTTAGATCCCTAAACCTTTTCCAGCATGTAGGCCATCCCCTGCACCCCTATATAAGTCCTAGCTTTTTCCCGTGATAGTTACTTATCTGCTTGGGATAAAGCCTGCAGGCAATAACAAAAAAATAAAACAAATTTGTTTTTATCATTGAAAAATAAAACTTGTTTCTTATCACTCTGAGTCATGAGTCTTAAAGAAATTCTTTCATTATTAGAAATTTAAAGTGGTGGCTAGGTGGCATAGTGGGTAGAGCACAGGCCCTCAGAGTCAGGAGGACCTGAATTCAAATCCGACCCCAGATAATAATTACCTAGCTGTGTGACCTTGGGCAAGTCACTTAACCCCATTGTCTTGCAAAAACCAAAAAAAAAATCAAAACAGAAATCTAACTCATCACCTGAGCATCAAAATTGCACCACTAGCAAAATGGGTCAAGTGGCAAAAAGATAGTCCCAGTATAATCTTTTTTCTTGAGATAATCCAGAAATGATAAGGTCCCTCTATGTTGAAACCAGTACAGTTTTCAGTGGCCATTGGACTCCTTTTTCCCAGGGAGAACTTAAGGACTAGTGGGCATTCTTTGTTGAAAGGTGACCTACTTTTCTTGATGAAGGTGGGGAATCTGAAACTGTCTACTCAATTCCCACAGAAGAATGGAAGTATCTTCTTTTCCTCCTCCAAGGAGATAAACTTTCTCCCTTCCCATCCTTGGCCCCCACTCCACTGAAACTGTTCTTTCAAAGTATGTTGTTTGAGAGCAAGAGGAGGAAAGGAATGTAAGGACAGATACTTGTGGTCTTTTAAATTTTTCTCCTAGTTGGCCACCTTTCAATACTACCCAGTATTCCCTGGCCCATCAGTCAGGATTTCCAGAATGGTGGAAGAAATAGGAAAATATCTACCAAAATGAGCAAGTAAATCTACTTTACTTTTCTTTCTTTCTTTCTTTTTTGTTTTTTATTTCATGATTGGAAACTGAACTCTGAAGTCTAGTCAGACTTATGGGTAAAATCCAAAAAGAATTGCAGTAAATGAGAACACAAAGATTATAGGTTATAAGAGAAGATAAGATTTGGGAGTGCTGTTCTAGGTAATTTGAGGTTAATGGTTTGGGGATTAAGACAAAAATCAAAACAAAATGAAACAATTTTATAGTCAGCATGGTGATCTTGCTGGTCTTTTCATTTTGGAGGACTTCATGCCTCCTTCACTTGATCAAAGACCAAGATGCTTACCATTCAACCCATCTCAGTAGTTCATATGAAAAATTGGGAATTACATGCTTTGACCCAGGATTTTCCATTTGACAAGATGTTAAGACCAATGTGCTTCAGGAGGAAGTTCTAGTCAGCAAATTTCTCTTTAAAAGACTGGATGAACTTGCCACCAGTGCCATTATGATGTGTGAAGTTATCATCCTAGCACATGAATACCAGGAATATGAAAATAGCATTCCTTGAATCCAAATCTTTTCCTTCCAGTGCTCTCAGAGCATGGAAGTTGTCTGTTATTTTTATATCTTTGTCTTCAAGGAACTTGAAAGAACTTTGCCTAGGGCAGGGGTATGAAATCTATTTTCTGCCAAGGGCCATTTGGATTTTTATAACATCATTCACCTGGTATATTTGGTCAAACATTTAATTAATTCACTCTAAAACGTCCCCTGATTTATTGAATTTCAAGTCCCATGGCAGTTTGGCTGCTGTGGCAGCCAGACCAAATGGTTGATGTTCCCTGTCCATGGTCTAGGAATTAATTACTTGACACATGCCAATGGGGTTGGCCATGACTAGGAATAACTGAGCTGGGATCTGCAGTGTAGACAGCAGGGGAAGAGGGAAGGAGGGAAGTTGGTAGCATTTGGCATATTGACCAAGTGAAGCAGAGAGCTCCCAGTTGCAGTGTCTATGAAGTTAGGCTAGCTTTTCCTAAGTCTCTGTTCCATAAAGGTTTAAAGTAGAAACTTAAAAAACATTGAAACTATCCCAGAGAATTGATTGGCTAAGATAACTAAGGCTTAGCTTCCTGGTCTCTTTAGAAAAAAAAGAAGAGCTTCTGAACAGCTGACTCAGATGAATAGATACTATATTCTCCTTAGATTTCCTTTTCCTGCTATGGCTAAGTAAACCTTTTGCTAACTTCATAGCAAGGACTATGAAGTGTCTCATTTTGTAAGAAGATGGACTTGAAAAAGTGGTCTTTTGTTTTATCTCACTGGAAACCAGGACTCTTCCTTACTTGTTGGGCAACTGTTCCAAACCATGTTGCTGTTTGGGTATTCCTCCTCAGTACTGTATATGTGCACACACTCTACTCAGTACATATTACATTTACATATCTGGCATATAGTAGGTCTTTAATTAATGTACTATCTAACTAAGAACTTAAGATGTAGGGATAAGGACATGAACTAGGTGAAACAATGGATTATTAATACTATCTGCAGGAGAATTATGATCAGAGAGAGATGCATGATATAGTGGAAGCAGAATACCCAAGGATAAAGAAAGGGCGTAGAGTTGGCACATTCATCTGGATGGCTGATAGCCATGTGTTCATATAGCTCAATCAGGAAAGCTTTAGTAGGAGAATGTATCTGAGGAATGCATTGGAGTCATTCTAGTCCTTCTGAAGCGGCCTTAGTGGTGAGACTGCTCAGTAGGTAGGTGTTGTCTTTTTCCATAATCACTACATGGGTTTTATTTGACTGCCTGGGAGACAAAGCTATTCATTCTCTGAGCTTTATGAACTATGCATGAGTTTGCAAGGGTTACACCCTGGGTGGTTTTCAGGTAGTAAACTTGGGTGGGGACAAGGAGTCAGAGAGAGAAGTTTAGAGGAGACACAATACCTACCAGCTTACTAAGGAACTGGTTCAACATCAGCACACTTTTAAGTTCAGGGTTTAGTTTGGGATGAAATGAAACTGTTAAGTCATTGAAAAACTGAAAGAAAAAAAAAGGGAATTCACTTTGACCTAAAACAGAAAGGGTATGCAACAGGGATTCAGTCATGTTTGGTTTTATAATGAAAGTCCCTTGAGTTTTCCTTTGGAAATGCATGTGACCATGAGGGTAGGGCATGGTAACTTGAGTTTTGTCAGACATCTACTAAATTGAGGGGGCCCCTCAGTCCATAGAGGGGAGACTTTTTTATGTCCTTGGATAACCAGGATACTGCATCAAAGGGGATGGGGCCAATCAGGTCCCAGAGAAAGCTTGGTTGCCTTTTGGGGCAAGCTAGGTGGCATAGTGGATAAAGTGCTAGATTTGGAGTTAGATAAGACTCAAATTTGGATTTGGCTCAGATAGTAAGATGTGGAATCATATAATCTCTGTAGCTTCAGTTTCTTCATCTGTAAAATTAGGACAATAATAATACCTACCTTCCATGGTTATTATGAGGATAAAATGGTACAAATGTAAATGTTTTGCAAACCTTAAAAAGCTACGTATTAGTTATTATTATTAGGGTAAACTAATCCCAGCTATGGGGAAATGGGAGGGCAGGTTAGGAACCTTAGCTCTATCATATGCCACATCTGGCTGGACTCTGAACAAAGCAAATTAAAAGGATGTTGCCCTCTGGCATAATGTATAATCTTTTTTTTTTTTTTAAGATTTTTCAAGGCAATGGAGTTAAGTGACTTGCCCAAGGCCACATGGCTAGTGAGTGTCTGAGGCCAGATTTGAACTCAGGTACTCCTGACTCCAGGGCTAGTGTTCTATCCACTGTGCCACCTAGCCACCCCCCACAATGTATAATCTTATGGGAACTGAGTGAACTCCACTGATTCCAAACCTGGGGGAAAAAAATACTGGAAAAATCCAGGGAAACCTGAGTAATGTGTTTGTCTTAAAAATTTATTAGCTGTGTGATCTTAAACAAGCTGCCTTATATCTATTTACCTGTTTTCTGATCTGTAAAGAGCAACATAGTAATGGTACCCTTCTCCCAGGGTTGGTGAGAGGATCAAAATGACAAAAAGATTGTGAAGGGCTTAATATAATGCATATGGTAAGTACTATATAGATGTTTATTATTATTTCTTTAATTGGATTCTATACTGGATTTTTTTATGTGATTAATATAGAATGCCAAGAGGGTTAGGATAATTTTTTTTTTAGGTTTTTTTTTTTTTTGCAAGGCAGATGGGGTTAAGTGGCTTGCCCAAGGCCACACAGCTAGGTAATTATTAAGTGTCTGAGACCGGATTTGAACCCAGGTACTCCTGACTCCAGGGCCGGTGCTTTATCCACTAGGCCACCTAGCTTCCCCAGATAATTTTTTTAATATAAGATACTTTGGAAATGCTAATTAGGCTGAATTGATAACATCTGCCAGGTAATAAGTTTTATTTCATGCTTTAAACATATGACTTTATGTTGTTACTGTGTTTCTAAATTCCCTTACATTGTGAAAATTAGAGATTATAAATTGAGCTGTAAAAATAATGTGGTAAATATATTTGAAAAAATATTTAGTGGGGAATGTTTTGTTTTAAAATGAATAATATTAACAATAGTAATAATTTACTGTTTGGAGAAAAAGTTGCATATACCTTTTAAGATAATTTTATCTATGAGGACCCTTGAAACTTTGTATTATAGTCTGGGTCACAAGATCTTATTAATCTTATTGATGGTATGTTACAAAATCTAAAATACTGAAGTTTGCAAATCTAGATTTGAGAAAATAATATTCCCTTTCCCACTCCTTGTTAAAGGAGGGGAATTTACAAGTTTACTATAATAGTGAGTTTTCATTTGGAAATTTTTGGCTACCACTTAAAAAATTACGAAAATGTATAGGTAGTTTAAAGATATCAATACATTAATGTGAGTCAGCTATCACATATTTGTTATATATTTGAAACCTCAGAATGTGTTTAGTTTTAAATTATATAATTATAAGTTATATTTACTATAGTAAAGGATAAATGAAATATTCAAGTTGTAAGTTGTGAATAGAGAAATTTTGCTGTTTGAGTAAAAAATTCTTAGGACTGGGGTGCTTAGGTGGTACAGTGGATAAAGCACCGGCCCTGGAGTCAGGAGTACCTGGGTTCAAATCCGGTCTCAGACACTTAATAATTACCTAGCTGTGTGGCCTTGGGCAAGTCACTTAACCCCATTTGCCTTGCAAAAACCTAAAAAAAAACCCTAAAAAATTCTTAGGACTATAATTTAATAGTTTCTTGAGTTTTGATTGCAGAGGCAGTTGTCTGAATTGTCATGAAGTCAATAGTAGAAAGTGGCATGTTGTTACAGTCTGAGAACTACTACAGGTGGATATCTGTCCCTGGGAAAAGTTAAGGGAACAACCTTGGTGTGTCTTAAAGCAGGATTCTCTTGACTCAGTTTTCTCATTGTGCTATTTCCTTTCTGAACAGGAAATTTCTCCACCTGGTTGGTTAATCCTGAGTCTGGTTTTTGATACTCTGTGAATAATGTAGATCTTTACAAAATGACTGGTGTTTGGAATCAAACAGAGCTAAGAAAGTTTTTCCTGTTATGATATGTATCAGGTCAGTCTGTGCACTTGAGAGGATGAATCTTGACATTGTTATAACTATGACCCTATTTTTCCTTTCACAGCAAATTTCTTTAGGGCAGGGGAGCAGTATAAGTTTGTAAATACAGTATTAAGTAATGTGACACCTTTGAGATACTATAGTAGTGTACAAGCATAAAAATATATTCTGATTTTAAATGGTATTTGTGGTTAAATTTTAATGTAGGTATGATATCCTTCTAAAGAGGAATTAGACAAAGTAATAAGATGGAGGTAATGTAATAATTTTCTTAATAAATGGGATAGTAAAATTTGAGAAAGTAAAAGGATTAGACGGTTCAGTTTAAGAACTATATACATATGTCTATGATTGGCTTCTAAATATATCTGGCATGGCAATTCTGGGTTTGATTATGTTTAAGTACTAAGTTTTCAAAATTGAATTAAGGACTTTATACATAAAATAGTATAGTTAAGTAGGTGAAATTATTTTTCTATTTTAAAGTATTTGATAATTTTAAAAGACAGAAGTGTTCATTTTACAAGTTAGACACATGATTTTTATTTTTAAAGTTTCTTATATCAGGGTTTAGGTAAAGATAAAAACAGTATGTGGTATATATATAAGAAACTGAAATTCTCTAAAATCTCAGTGAATTATGACATTCTAATTTGATGTACTTATAGCTCTATGGTTAATATGATCAAAATCATAACATTTTCACCGCATGAACTAGTTATTGAAAAAATTTAAGAGGTTGTACTAAATTATATTAATGTAGTGATATATATTGTAGTCTTTGTTGTTCATTCAGTTGTGTTCAACTCTTTGTGACTCTGCAAACCATATTTTCCTTGGGATTTTCTTGGCAAAGATTCTGGAATGACTTGCCTTTTCTAGGGGATTAAATCAAAAAGGTTTTGTGACTTCTCAAGGATCACCCAGCTAATAAGTTTCTGAGGCCAAATTTGAACTCAGGTCTTCTTGACTCCAAGTCCAGTGCTCTGAGCCACCCAGTTGCTTTCTCCAGTCTTGTTATTTGCAAATTTTAACAGAATTATCTAGGAATCTCTACAAGTTATTTAGAACAAGAAGAACAGAACCCTCTTCAGAGCTGTTCTGAAAATGAGGGCCATTCCAGAATGTTCAAGAGAAGATATTTTCAGGACCCAGAAGAATGCATGGGACAAATGGGACTTAAGATAATATGTGATGCTTCAATGGACATTGGGAGTGGGTTACTAGGATACAAGATGATGATGTTATTTTAATATTGATGATTATCATTGTATTACTTTGACCTTTTCATGGTGTTAGGGTCTGCAGAAGTTATGTTAAATCTCCACTCTCAAAATTAATCCATATGTACTTTGATCTATAGTTTGACATATAATTCTGATTATGAATATATGGAAAAACCTTATAAATGTTTTAAGACAAGTGATTCAAAGGGGAGGTTACCAGCCCACTCTCTCAGCAACCAAAGGAGGGGAATTGTGGGAACTGATTGAACCACAATGAGTCCATTTTGTGACTCAGTATTGGATCTATCTTAGCTCCCTCTCCATTTATGGATCTAATCCAATTTTTGTCTAGGAAGCTGGATCACCTTTACCTGTTGTTTCCTTTTAAGGCATAAAGATGCAACCCCCTCCCCTTTGTATTTGAGGTCCAGTGCCAAACTGAGGAGGCCTGGTTTCAATTTGTTATGGAAGAAGCACATATATATACATACATACATATATATATATATATATATATATATATATTGCTTAATAAATCAATATGCTTGAAAGCTCAAACTTTTGTTTCCTCTAATTTCAGATTTCACTCATCACAATCTGGAGGTAGCCAAATTTTCCTATGAAAGATGTGTGCTCATCTTCAGTAGTGCCAAGTGAATGATTCCTGGATTTTTTCTAGTTATCTTTCACCTCCAACCCCAATATCAATAGTTAAACCATAGATGTTCTGCTTTCTCTACTCCAATTCAATAGTCTCTGATGTTTGCCACTGTGTGGCCTTAGTAAAGTCATGTCTCTCAAAGTCTCAAGTTTCTTCTATAGAATTATAGGGTTGGATTCCTAAGAGTTTAAAGTTTATTCCAGTTTAAATACATACCAAATTAAACCCATCTTCCACCCAGATGTTATCATTTCTTGTCAATGAGTCACTATTTAAAGCCTTGGAACCATCAATGGACTCTTTCCTCTTCCTGTCAGTCAAAAGTTCCCATAATTTTGCTGTATGTACCCTTCTTCTTTTTCTCTCATTCTCTCACTGAATTCTATCCAGTCAACTTAGTCTAACTGTCCTCTGGCACATGAAATTCATTTTTATCTATTAACTTCCCCTGTCACACTACTTTTACTATCTTCTGTGTGGTTCAGAGTAGAGAGGATTGGAATTAGAATAAAGGCCAAATTTTTCATCAGTAAAATATGGAGGTTGAATTAGTGTCTTTTTAGCTGAGGCCCAAGGAGGGACAGGGAAGAGAAGTAAGTTTTTACCCCTTTGTTCTTAAAAATCTACTGTTCTTGAAAGAGAAGCCTGAAAGTCTGAGGGGGTAGGGGGTGGCTGCTAGGAAAGTTGCATAGAGAAGGGGTCTCTGATGTTCCCCCCTCCCTCTCAACCCCCATTGTTTAAAGGAGACACTGATGTCTCCTTTTTTTCTTTTGAACTTATAGTACTGAGTACTTGATTATATATGCTACCTGGTATTATTGCCTTATTGTTTCATATGTTTATTAACTTTCCTACCAGATGTGTAAGCTTTTTGTCAAGTACTCTGACTCCTGTATCTAACAGTGAGCATTTAAAAAATCTTTTTTTAAAAAATTGCCTTATCGTACTGAATAAATCCTACTTCATTCGAAGTTAATGCTTTGCATAGTGAAATTACAAGATTCCTCACTGCTCTGGACAGTTTACAACCTAACTTAGGAAAGTAGAACTTAGATATTTAGGAGGAACTGAGGCTGATTATGAATGTAATCACATCATCAAGTCTAAAAGCAAGACAATCCCTGGAAAAATGCCATGAATATTATCAGATACAATATTTAAAAGGAAAACTATTCCTCTAATATTATTTTTCATATAAATAGCTTGTTACATATTAGAATAGTTTCAGAAAAGTAGTTCAATGGAGGGAAACATCTTTAAAGCTCAATTTATCTTTGATACTAAATTTTATCTTTTCTCCCATACCCCTTTTCATTGAATGCCTATTATTCCTAATAGCAACCACATTCTGCTGTTGTCTCCCTTTAAAATGACTCTTGTATCCATCTCTCCTATTCTAATAATCCTAGTGCATGGATAAAGCTGAGTCCCTTTGTTCTTCCTCTCCAGTTTTTCTCAGTCAGGTTAAAATTAGCTTCAAGGGCTGCTTTGAAAGTGAAAAAAAAATATAAAAGAATGTAGCAAGAGATGAGAAAGAGGCGCAGTTTGAGGCTTCCGTGTTGTGTAGGGCAAGGAATCCCTGCCCAGAGCAGGCCAGTAGTGGTCCTCCTAATGCGCTCTGCGGGGGGACTCCTGTGGCTCCCTCAGATCCTCTGGGGGGTCCGTTGGGTCAAAATAGTTTTTATAACATTACGAAGACGTTTTAATTTCTACTACAATAAATAAAACTATAATTCACATGAACAAAAGTTTTTTTGGTGGGATGTCCTCGATAATTTTTAGGCGTGTTTTAAGATTTAAAAAAAAAAAGTTGACTCATTTATCCGGGCTTAACGCTTTCATTTTACTCATGAAGGTATTGAGGCCTGGACACTGGAAAGGCTTCCGTCAGGTTACACAGGTGAGGCTGCGAGCCGGGGGGAGGCCGGGAGCTCCACCCGAATAAGCGGGTGCCCTTGCCCACGCTTCCCCCGAGACGGCGCTTCGCCAGGAAGAGCTGCGGGACAGGGGCGGCGGAGGAAGCGGGCGGGGCGGGGCCCCGCGCCTACAACTGGGCGGCAGCTCTCCGCGCTTGCGCAGCAGCTCCGCCACGCCCTCCCAGTCCTGCGTGGCGTAAGCGCGGAACGCCTCGGCTGGCCGGCTCTGCCCGGAATAGCAGCCCTCCCCTCCCCCTCCCTTCCCCATGACGCCATCCTTCCCCCTCCGCTTCGGGCCCGGGAGCCCGGCCGCTCCGAACCCTCGCCCCCACCCGCGCTGCGTCACAGAGGAGCTTGTGACGGCCCCGCCCGCCGGAGACCGCGCGCGGAGGTCGGGCTGCGCGTGACGCGGCACTAGGGAGGAGGGCGAGAGCGGGAGCGAGCTCGCCTGAGGAGGCGAGGGAGGAGGCGACCGAGGCGCCGAGGACCGGGGCTGCGCCGGGCCAGGCCGGCTGGCGAAAATGTCCGTTTGACATTGTGCAGGTGAGGCCGATGCGTCCCAGCGGCCCGGACCGGGCAGGGTTGTGCGGGCCTCGGTTGAGTCCCGCTTCGGCCGGCCGGCCTCGGGACTCCGGCCGGGCCGGGCCGGGCCGCGCTGCTCGGGGACTACCGGCCCGACCTGCCCACCTGCGGGGCCGCGCCCGGGCCGGGCCGGCGCTGTCAGCCAGCCCTGCGCCACCGCTGCGGGAGGGGCCGCGCCCACCCCGCCTCGGCGGCCTTTCCGGGGACGGAGGCCTCTGTGGAGGGCCCGGGAGACCGCGGAGGCGGAGCGGGAGGGCCGCGCGCCGGGGCCAGCCAGCCCGGGCCACCAGCCAGCCCGGCCCAGCCAGCCCGGGCCGTGCAAGGAGGGGCCGGGGCCGAGGGGGATGCGGGTGTGGCAGCGCCACCCCCCCCATGCCCTCCCTCCCTTAGGGGAAGGCCTTGGGGTCGGGTACGTGTCACCCAGGTGTGTTGCGCTCCCTTCTCGAGGGTGACAGCTGAAGCATCGACGGAGCACCCTTATTTTTTTCTAGAACTAAAAGGGACCTTGGGCGTTGATCCAGTCCCCCTAGGCATTTTATAGATGAGAAAAGTAAGGCCCAGGGATGTTAGGCGGCCAGGTGTCAGCGCTAGTCAAGGAAGACTGAGTCGGTGCTTTGATTTCAGAGATGGAGTGCTCTGCCAGTGTACTAAGCTGTGGGGTAAATTATCCTCTTCCCCAAATACGTGATTGAATGATGATACTATGTGACATTTTGCAATTCGGTTATTCTTCAGTCCCAACAAAAGTCCCACTACCTTCAGGAAACCCACACCAGTCCCTCTTAATTCTGTGTGGTTTTCCTTCCTTCCTTCCTTCCTTCCTTCCTTCCTTCCTTCCTTTCCTTTCCTTTCCTTTCCTTTAGTTTTTGCAAGGCAATGGGGTTAAGTGGCTTGCCCAAGGCCGCACAGCTAGGTAAATTATTAAGTGTCTGAGGTCGGATTTGAACCCAGGTACTCCTGACTCCAGGGCCGGGGCTATTTATCCTTTCTTTAGCTTGATTCATATGTGTGTGTGTGTGTGTGTGTGTGTGTGTGTGTGTGTGTGTGTCTGTGTGTGCATAAAATTCATTTATTTATTTATTTATTTGCAGGCTATCTCTCTAGATTGTAAGCTCCTGAAGACAGGGACTGTCTTTTCCCCCCTTTTCTGCACAGCACAGTGCCTTGGAGGCACATAGTAGGCCCTTAATAAATGTTTATTGAATTGAAGTTCGACTTAAAAGTGAAGCTGGGATTAAAAACTAGGTCCTTGGTTGCTATATCTTTCTTAGCTGATTGAAAGATCAGCTACTTTAGTTGGATTCAATCTAATTAACTTTCTAATTTCTGTGTTAAAACTGGGGAAAAATGGAAGCCAAATTGGGAACTTTTAAGAATAAATTAAAATTTAGAATCTTTTTGTTTTTAACAAGAAGGGTTTATAAGAATATTTGGGGGTGGCTAGGTGGCATAGTGGATATAGAGCACCTGCCCTGGAGTCAGAAGTACCTGAATTTAAATTCGACCTCAGACACTTAATAATTACCTAGCTGTGTGACCTTGGGCAAGCCACTTAACTTCATTGCCTTGCAAAAAACAAACAAACAAACAAAAAAAAGAATATTTGGCAGACTTGTATAGTTAGTGACAACTCTAGATAGGTGCCTGTAGCATAAAGCTTTTCTAAGTCCTGTACTCAGAGAAATAAATTTAGGATAGGAGACTGTTGCAAGAGACTGTCTACTGAAGTGATTTTTTTAGTAGCTATACCTGTATACCATGTATAATATAATAATGCTTGACATAAGAATTGTCAAGAATCTGTGATAACAGATCTAGTTGATTATTCTGTCTTCGATCATGGTGTTCAGGAATCCAGTCTTGAATTTAGGTTTAGCTGATCCAGACTTTTATTGAACCCCAAGGCTTTCACTTTTTACCACTTTAATTTATGGACCTTCCTGGAGTCAGTGAACCAAAGATTGTCCATTTGAGTTCATAGATCTGCTGCAACTGATCTCTTAATTTGTCATTAATAAGGTTATGCCAGCAAGAACATGCTTCAGATCATGAACTTTTATTTAGAGATTTATTTACAAGGGAAAAGAAAATATAGAAATTCATAAATAATTCAGGACTAGGTAATTGTCATATATTTCTATATGTTAATTCCAGACTGACACCTATACTTTCTAACCTAAGCCTTAAATAAAATTCTCCAGGCTTAGTTGGTCCTAACCATCTTCTAGCCTGGCTCTCATACATAAAAGAATATCGTCTTTGCTACTAGAATGCTCTCAAGCTGATTTTGAGATTTCTCTCTTAGGTGTGCTGGATCAAGCTCTTTTGTTCAAAATATAATCCCTGGATCTCCCTCAGCCAATCTGAAAGCGACCTGATGGCCTGCCTTTTGGTCCTTGCTTTCCTATCTAATCACTTCCTTTCCCCCTCCAAATAAATACAAGCAGTTATATACTGCAATGTTTCCATGATGTCAAAGATCAGAATGATTCAACCCAGCAAATAAATTACTTGAAAGTTTGCAAAGTACAATTCCTTTAAAGTTTAAGAACTATGGTACCAGACAATAGTTTATGGGAGTAAATGGTTGACATCCCTCATGCCAACCTCAGAAATTTAGAGACCCCATTGTCCTTTGACAACTCTTTAGGATCTGTCAGTACCTAAAGTTTTAACACACTGTGATCTTTTTTTTTTTTTTTTTGGTATTATCTTTTAAGAATACAAAAACAAAGAATTTTGGAGCTGGAAGGGAACTCCAGACTGTTGATCTTTTTGGCACATTGGAGTTTCAGGAAGCACTCAACAGTGACTCTGTCATACTTAGATTACAATTTAGAGCCTATTACCTTAATAAATGGAATTTCCACTATTTTCCTTACTTTCCATGCTGTGAAATTCATTTTCCATTTTTTGCCTATTCTGACACTATCTGAAGAGCTTCCTGTAGTTTATTGCTCCCTTGAAAAGTTTAGTTTTATCTGCATATTAGTAAAAATTTCTAATAAGATCAAGCACTGATTGCTGAGGGAATTTTACTTCTCTATATAGGAAAATGTCCATTTATCCCAGACTGATAGTTCCTGACATCAGTTCTTTTAATTTTTAACAACCTTGCCTTCCACCTTATCTTACATCACAGGATCTTAGATTTAGAGTTGGAAGAAGAGATCTTTAACGGTTATTAAGACTCACCTCTCTCATTTTACTGATGAAGAAACTGGAATCCAGAGAGGTTAAGTGACTGTCCTATTAGGACTTTCATACAGCTAACAAATGTTTGAAGTGGAATTGGAATCCATATCTTCCTGACTCTATTTTCTACCATTTCCATCCACTATACCATGGTGACTTTTTAAAAATGATCTCTATTCTGTGAAACTTTTATTAATTAAATAAATTATATTTCTTGCTTTTTCTTTGTCCTCATGCTTTTTTCTTTTATCCCATTAAATAATTTTCATTAATCAAGTATTCATTTCTTTTTTTTCTTTTTTGGTTTTTGCAAGGCAATGGGGTTAAGTAACTTGCCTGTGGTCACACAGCTAGGTAATTATTAAGTGTCTGAAGCTGGATTTGAACTCAGGTGCTTCTGACTCCAGTGCTCTAGATCCACTGCACCACCTAGCTGCCCCTAGCATTCATTTCTTTAAAAAAAAAGTTACTTTCAATAAGTTTGCACCATGTTTTGATTTTATGATTTCTTGGAGACCCTGTTATGTTTTGTTTTCCTCAGCATGAGTTTGATGTAACATGATATTCCTATGAAGCCTTTTTTATGAATAGGAGTTTAAAGCATGAGTTTTTCCATTTTTGCCTTGCTAATTTTTTGGAGAAATGTACACAAGTGGGGCGGCTAGGTGGTGTAAGCGGATAAAGCACCAGCCTTGGAGTCAGGAGTACCTGGGTTCAAATCCGGTCTCAGACACTTAATAATTACCTAGCTGTGTGGCCCTGGGCAAGCCACTTAACCCCGTTTGCCTTGCAAAAATCTAAAAAAAAAAAAAAAAGAAAGAAATGTACACAAGCCTTTCATCTCCTGAGGATTCTAAATCTTGCTTGCCTACTGCTCTGTACAGTCACTACCTACTTTAAAAAAAATTGAATCTCCTGTTTTTCTGTAAACTGGTGGTATTTCAGTAATCTTAGATTCCTAAGATATTTATTATATCTATATTTTCTATATTATATTTATTAAGGAAGAAGTCATTTTGGGATTGTGTTAGTGTTTGGCTTGTAGTTTGAGTTGATGGATGTACATGTTTCTACACACACACGTATATGTATATTTAAGTTTGTTGATTTTTGGCATGATTTTCACTTCTCAAAAATTCTACTCCACATAGAACCTGTCTTGTAACAAAAAAGAAAGAATTAAGCCAAACAGATGGACATAGGGATCATGTCTTAGGTTTCTAGCCTGGAAAGAGATATATATAATTGCTTCTCTAGGACCAAGATTGGTTATTAATCAGTTTAGCTGCTTTTTTTAGTGTTCTTATTCGTATTTTTGTAGTCATTGCTTATATTTTTCTCTTTATTATTTTCTTTACTCTTCATCAGATAATATATCTTGTTACTCTGAATTTTCCATATTTGTATAAGTATTTATAGCACATATACAACATATTTCTGAATAACATTAGAGAGAAAAGCCAGGAAAGGCCCTTTGCAGGAAGTAGGACTTGAAGGAAAACAGGAATTTCAAGAGTTTGAGGGGAAAACAAAGAACTTTCCAGGCATGATGGGACATCCAGTGAAAAGGCATGCAAGAGAGGGAGCATCATATGTGAGGAATAGCAAGTAATTTAGTTTGTTTGAACCATAGAATGTGGAGAAAAGTAATATCTAAGAAGATTGAAAAGGCAGGAAAGAGCTATATTGTGAAAAACTTTAAATGGCAATCTGAAGTGTTTTTATTTAAACCTAGAAGTAGTAGTCTTTGGAATTTGGCCAGATCTTGGCTTCAGAAATCACTTTGGCTAGTTATAAGGAGAATAGATTGAGGTAGAGAGACCAAATAGGACACTATTAAACCTTTTCCCCTTCTCATCTCTGTCTCTTTACTTTGTCTTCAAGTTTAAGCTCAAATCTTTCATCCTGCAAGAAGTCTTTCCTAGTCTTCCTTATCTTAGTGCCTTCCCTCCAAGATGATCTCCAATTTATACTATATATATATATATATATATATATATATGTATGTACAAACATTTTACATAGTTGCTTGAATTTTTGTCTCCTGTGGGTACTTTAAGAGGCACAGACTATCCCCCCCCCCCCTTTGTATTCCCAGTGTTTAGCACAGTGTTTGGGGCACATTTAAAGTGCTTAATAAATACCTGTTTACTTGACTTAATACAGTCTATATAAGCCAGCCAAACTGTCTGAGTCTCATATGTGACATTCTGTCTCTATCTTTTTACCCCTTTCTTTTTTCTCCCTTCCCCTGCCCCCCTCCCCCCCCCATGCCTGGAATATATATAATTTTTTTTTGCAAGACAATGGGGTTAAGTGATTTGCCCAAGGTCACACAGCTAGGTAATTATTAAGTGTCCGAGGCTGGATTTGAACTCAGGTTCCCTTGACTCCAGGCCTTGTATTCTATCCACTGTGCTACCTCTCTACTCCCCCTCCCCCCTAAATATGTTCTTTACTTATTTCTGCCTTTTAAAATACCTAGTACCCTTCAAAACTTCTTTAAGAAGCCTTCTTTTATTTCCTTTCCGCCTTCCCCAGTTACTAGTGCCTTCCTTATCCCCATTACCTTCTGTTTATTTTGTGTGAAATTTTCATTAAGTGTCCATGCTTAAGGGACTGTTTTATTTTTGTTTTTATGTCTCTAGCACCTAGTAAGATGCCTGGTATAGTAAACTTTTAATAATTGCTTTTAATTGATTGATAATTTGAGTATGAGATAAGTCTTCAGGGTTAATTAATTTGCACTTCCCTTTAATAATTTGGACATTTCCTTCCTGTCAATCAAACTCCTTTTACATTCTAGGCACTCTGGGAGGGATACATATACAAATTTGGATTAAATTCTGGGGCTATAGTTCTTGTCTTTAAAGAGCTTACATTTTATTGTGAAAGATGTACATTCATGAATATGAGTGTACTAGAAGTACTACAAAAAATACAGTGATTGAAGTGGTGTGTATGGGGGGGAATAGGGATTGTGAGGACAACTAGAATCAGAAGCCTCCTAAAAGGAGGTTGCATTTGAGAAAAGAACTAGGGGTTCTAAGAGGAAAGTGAGGAAGAGAACATAGTAATACTTGAGGGCATAAAAGACAATATATATAAAAACATGAGAATATTGTGTATGGGGAAACAGTAAATAGATCAGTTCGAAAGGAACATAGTTTTATTAGAGGAAGTAGTGTGAAATCAGCCTGAAAGGGTAGTAGCCTGCTTTAATTTATGTAATAAACATTTGGGTCAGGAGCTTATGTAGAGGTATGTGGTAGAATGTGTAAGATGCTTCATCTTACACGTTCTTCAGTAGAACTGTTTTTTTAGTATTCCCAGAGTCTCTGTTCAATGGGGCACAAAGTTTAGTGGATTTTTTCCCCTTCTATCTCTGTTTCTCTCTACCTCTGTCTAACTGTAGGCATTTGTAGCTATGTGAGACTTTGTTCTCTTGTTAGATTGATTAATAATAGTTGTTTTCTTTTAATTGTTATTAGCCTTATTATAAGACTTGGATTCAAATGAAATTTCTTTCAAAAGAAAACATAAGACTGAAAAATAAACACTAAGTATAGATCATAATCAGGTTTTATACAGGTAAGATATTTAAGGGAAAGTGTGTGTGATCTGTATTTGGACCATTATGTTCTTTGAAGGACAATATGTTTGTAAGAGTATTGGGTAAAAATCAGAAGACTTCAGTTTTGGGCCTTGCTCTTTTTAGCTTTGTGACCTTAGGTAAGTCACTTAGTCTCTGTTTTTCTCACTTGCTCTTGTTTTAAAATGTGGAGCTTGATGATCACTAATATTTCCAAGGTCAGAAATTGTGAGGCAATATTAGACCTTTCTTTGTATGTTCCTTCCCTGATTTTTTCAATTCAATTTAGCTATGTGTAAGACATTGGAGGGGTCTGCCAATAAATGTTTGTCAATCTCAGGCTCTATGTTAGGTATTAGGGAAATGAAGAAAAAAAATGACACTCTTGTCCTCAAGGAAAGAAGAGCACGTACGTGTAAAAGGATGTTTCAAGATATATACAAAATAATTTCAAGGCAGCATGAGACACTGGCAACGCAGAATCAGAAGAGGCAATTTATAAAAGATGACATTTTGAAGTGAACTTTGAAGAAAGCAAGTGATTCTAAGAGGTATAAGTGTTCTTTCTTTCTTGGGAAAGAATATCTTCTGTAAGTCAAAAGAAGGCTGGACATTTTAACTGGAATGTAGAATTCATGAAGGGGATTAACAGATCTCTTGCATTTATCCCCTGCCTTAAGTCTCCCCTTGTTCAATCTGCCCTTCCCAGAGCTTCCAGTGATAATTACTATAGCAAGATCTGACTATATCACTCAACTCAGTTAGCTTCATTGACTTCCTGTTATCTCTAGAATAAAATATAAATATAAAATATAAAATCTCCTCCATTAAACATTTTAAGCTCTTCATACTCAGGCTCCAACCAACTTTTCCAGTTTTATCATACATTAATCCAGGAATTTAGGTTTATTAGGTAGTAGGAAACTAGGTGGTAATAGTAGGTGGAGTCAGGTCTGGTGTGAAGACCTGAATTCAAATCCTACCTCAGACACTTAAAATTTTTGTGTCCCTGGGCAAATTGCTTAGCCTGAGTTAGCCTCAGTTTCTTCATCTGTAAAACAAGGAAGAGAAGGAAATGGCAAACCACTCCAGTATCTTTGCCAAGAAAATCCCAATGGGGTCATGAAAAGTTGGACATGATGACAACAGCAACAACAAAAATTCAAGATTAATGTATTGGAGCCTATATGATTATTCTAAATGCAGTATATGGGATTAGACAAATTGGAAGCTGAAAGTCTAGGAGCCCATTCCTATATAGCCTAATGGGGTTGAACTAGGGCAGTGGGGGGTAGGAAATGAAAAGATTCTGACTCTAGAATTGGAAGGGACTTCAGAGAAGGAAACTGAGACCCAAGGTTATGTGACTTAACCCTTATTTCATGTCATACTGGCATTAAGCCTCAGAATTAGAGTTGAATTGTCAGGCTATGATTCCAGAGAGAGTGCTCTTTTCATTGTACTACTCATTGGAAATGGGGTAAAGGAAGATATTTAGTAGAACTTGGGGGAGGTAAATAAGTTAACTGGGTTTGTAGTTTATGTATACATGGATTTTAGGTCAGAAATTGGAACAGATTGAGACTCCTGTAATCCATATACTGGTTTAAAAAAAAGCCATATCAAAGGAAGTCTGTCAAAATCAGGGATTTTCAACTGAACACAGTTTCATATTCTAAGCTTTTGTTTTTGGTCTGCTGTCTAAAGCCTTTGGGAGGGGCTGGATGACCTAATATTTTTTGTTCTTAGGTGACCAGAAAGATATGTCAGTGGCCTGAGATCATAGTTCCCTCAGCCAATCAAATCTCAAAGACATTTATAAAGGAAACACTAATTTTGGGGGAGAGGAAGGATAGGTCCACCTCTACTTTTCTCTTCTTCTCCTGACTCATAATGAATTCTCATCTGACAACTCATGGACTTGTAACATCTTTTTTTTTTGAAGGACAGCTAGCTGCTATTTTTTTCAGACTGTACAGCTCCTTTTCTCAAATAACCTTATTTTGTTCTGTAACTCCAGATGTTCAGTTCCAGTGATCCTCTTTTTTTTTTTTTTTGGTATAACATTCTTCAACCTTTTAATCTCCTGAAACTGGTCAAGATTCCTTTCTGTGTTTTTCTTCTTTGTTTTTACATTGAAGCCCTTCCTGTTTTTTTTTTTTTTGTTTTAGAGCATTCTTTTTTTTTATGTGAGATTATGAAGGTCTTCCTCAAGTCTCTTTACCTTTTATGTGGGTGGCCTCCATATTGAAATTAGATAGCAATAATTTGGGCCTAAAATATGAGACTCAGTGTGGATCATTGCAAGGATCTCCTGCCTTCGATGACCTCCTGGAAGTGACAGCCCCAGTACTTGTCTTTTTTCCTAGTGTCTATTCTGTGTCCTTATCCTATGAACCTTTGTTTAGGTTCATGAATCCTAGGCACTGCTTGGAAGTGATCTTCCAAGAAGAGATTTGAAGGAACTAAAGTGGAGTATTGTAGGGAGGATGAGGGAGCGGAGCTATAGTGAAATGTATATGTAATTGAAAGAAAGGGGATGCCTCTAGCTAACTTGGTGGTAATTCTGAATCTCTGAGTAAAAGGTGAAGGAAAAATTATTAAAATTTCCCATGGGAGAACAAGAAACCCTCTCTACAGAGGCTTTTTTTTTAAGGTTTTTCCAAGGCAAATGGGGTTAAGTGGCTTGCCCAAGGCCACACAGCTAGGTAATTATTAAGTGTCTGAGACCGGATTTGAACCCAGGTACTCCTGACTCTAGGGCCGGTGCTTTATCCACTTGTGGCACCTAGCTGTCCCATCTACAGAGGCTTCTAAAGAGGCAAAGTTCAGTTTCAGTCTCCCAATGTGGCTTTCGGGGCAGGGGTGGGGGGGATATTTTATCTGAGTGAACAAGACAGTCCTGAGAAGGGGATGTTATTTGGAGAACTTCAGAATCAATATAGATCCTAGAATAGGTTCCATGTAAGAGGTCTGCAAAACATATTAGTCATCATGTGAGAGAAAACACAGAACCCAAAGGGAAAAGAAACTGAAAAAAATACAGAAAATAAAAATTTATTTTATCTGCATCAAACAAAAAGCCTGAGCTCCATCTCTTCTTTCTCTGGAGGTGTGGATAGCATTTTCTTCATAGTTCTTTGAAATTGTTTTGGATCATTGTATTGCTGAGAATAAGTCATTCACAGTTGATCATCGCTCAGTATTTTTGTTACTGTGTACATTGTTCTTCTAATTCTGTTCACTTCATTTTGCATTTCACTTCATTGAAGTTTTTCCAGATTTTTCTGAAATCATCCTGCTCATCATTTCTTATATACAGCTATATTCAGTAACAATCATATGCCACAATTTATTCAGCCATTCCCCAGTTGATGGGCAGCCCCCCATTTTCATGTTTTTTCTACCAGAAAAATAAATATTTTTGTACAAATAGGTTAAAGATCAGTCTATTTAGGAAGACTGGCAATAATCTTGTCAACAGTGACTAAGAGAGAGACTCCTACCACCCCTTCTTGTGATTTTCATGGGAAAATCTATTCCTTTACCTTTATAGAGATGGAAAATGGAGACATCTTTGAACTTCTGGGCAATAACCAGGAAAATTTCAATTAGCCTTTGTATAAGTAATATACCCCCTGCCTTGTTAATCTCAACTGGAATAAAATTAGCACCAGGTAGTTTGCCAAATGAGAGAAGTCTAAACTGGCATTTAAAACCTCCTCTTCAATTGGAAGTTCAGCTAGGGATGAATTGATTCAACTTCATGTCAATGACTTAATCATTGATGACAATTAAGAAAATTACGGAAGTGTTCAACGCATTTTTCCAGGATCATGTCTTTATCACTAATCAATGTGACTCCATCAGCTTTGAGTAGTTGATATGCACCAGAGGTCTTTGAGCCATAAATAACTTTCAGGACATCATAAAAGTGCATTGAATTGTTACTATTAGTATAAAATTGAATTTCTTCTACCTTCTTATAGAACCTAAAATCCTGCATCTCTCTAATCCTCACTTGCACTTCATCTTAGATGTAGTTAAATGTTGTCTTCTTAGAGATGAATAAACCACTCTGGGCTTCTGCTTTTGTTGAATATGAATATTTAGCTTAGAGAGGATAAGTCTATGGTCAGTTCAAGACTTTGCACCACACATCAACTTCCTCATTCACATCCTGTGTCTCTTAAGCACATTGATGATGAGGGTTTCCAGTCTTGATAAAGTTTTTCTTTGATTTCATCAGTATTCATCATTGTAGGACCACATGCATTGCTTGATAGTGGCATGGCACTTTCCTACAAGTGGCAATCACTTTATCATGAGCTTGTCAGTCACTCCTTTTGGTAGGCAACAAGCTTGTTGACTTAGATTAGTTTTGATTGCAAAACTTATGCCAACTTCATGGCAGTCCCTTTCAGTGTGGTCATTCCAAAAATATATAATATATATATATATATATATATATATATATATATATATATATATATCCAGATCTGACTCTGGTAAGCTGGTCTTCATTTGCCAACCTTGTTTCCCTCATGGCTGCTATCTTGCAACAAAAGCTGTTCGTCTTTCAGGTCTGCTGGATTTTGTGTGCACATGCCACATATTGATGGTAAGTAGAATCATCTTTGCAAAAGTTTTGTATATTTGTACATATTTTATGTGTTTTGATCACAGAGGTGGGATCCCCGAATGCCATGGTAAACAGGCCAGGGTTGGGTATAGCAGATAATTTTTAGGTCCCCTTTTGTAACCCTTTCCTACTGTAGGAGGTAAATAGCAGAATCCTTTAAAAAAGGCTGCTCAGCTATCAGGGAGTTGCCTAATTCCACTGCTGTTCATTTCAGTGAGAAAATGACCCTTATGGCCTGGGGGTTGTGACTATAGCTCCCATTGTATCCACACCTGCTACTTCATTTCTTGTCTGCCACCACAGGTCTTTGAGATAGGTAAAAATGGTAAAATGATATTGGGTCTTTTGATTTGCACATAAATTGGGTTTAAGTGAGGCAGAGTTATTTCGAAGACCTCACTCTCTCTCTTTTAGTTATTGAAGTCCCATATGTCAAGACAAAAGTGGTTTCAGATATGGGAATGACCTTGTCTAACCAAGTTCTAAGCCCTCCATAGCACCGAATTCCCCCTGCCTTCATGGCACTTTGGAACAAATTATTGTCATCTGCCCATTTCACAGGAAAAATCTTCACATGCTTGGGTAGACACCCCCTCCCTCCTTAACTCACCAAAGGGTTTGAGACCCTTGTTACCCTCAACTTGATTTAGCTTGTATACAGAAATGGTTTACTAGGATGTGGCCACTGTACAAGCTACCACTTATTGGAGCCAAAGGTGAGGGTTGAGAATTATGTGGACATCAAAAGTGGAAAGCAGATCTGAAAAGGATTTGACAGCCCTCATATCAGATTCTTTTCTGAACACCCTACACCCCACTTCAATTATACATTACTAGTGAAGTATAATATCAATGTTTGTGAAATTCCTCTATAGAAAGGGGTCCCTGACATCCTTCTGGGCCCTGAGAAATTCCTTAGAAATATAACTTTGGCTAAGCACCTTTGGGTCTGAAAATAGTCTGATATGACTCAAGGGGTCACAGATATACCATAAAATTGGCTAAAGATTTACAAAGCACCCTTGTTAGCCTAATTATCTTGTTGTATCTGTTAAATTCCAGGACTGCCTCCCCCTTCCCCAGATGCAGCTGGAACCATAAGATAGTAAAGTTCACTCCCTCAAACCTGTGGGAAGCCCATGAATATGTGACTCCCTTCATTTCAGGAAACATGTTCAGACATAACACAGAGACCCTGACCCTTTCCCACTCTATCCAGCCCCCTATCTATACTGAGCCATATGTTTACATATGTTTGTATTAGTATAACAAGACAATATATCTAACTGCTGTCTTTGCTTCTGTATCCTGCTTACTGTCCGTACCTCCCCCTCAAAACACTATAAAAACCCTATTCTCTGAACACTCAGGTACTGTCTGATTTGGGTACTCATCATCCTCAGGCAGTCCCCGGGAATATTAAAGATCTCCAAACTTATCAAATTCTGGTCTCCTTATTGCTCTTTGGGTTCAACACTAATTCTTTTTACTGTTGCTGTTCCTTTCCCCCCTCCTCAACTTCATTTGTTAAAGGACTAGAAGGAAAAAAAGGAAAAAAATATAGGATATGATAGAGGGAAAAATAATTAACATGACTGTGACTGTGAATTGGATGAACTCACCCATAAAACAGGAAGGTAGTAGGATCAGCAATAAGTTGTTTATAGGAAACAAATGAAATATATTCCAACCTTAAAATTAGGCTCTGGAGTCATATTTTTTTTTTGTTGCTTCAGATGAATTAAAAAAAACAAGGTGCAAATCATGATATAATAAAGCAATAGTAAAAATAGAAATGCTTCAAAGAGATAAACAGGAAAAAGACCTAATAAATTGTCTCCTTCCTTTATTTCTAGTCTGATCACACTTTACTCCCTTCCAAGTAACTGTGATCCAGTGTTTCTGGTCTCTTTGCTATTCCTCCCACATGACAATCCATCTCTCAACTCTCAGCGTTTTTACTGTCTAGTCTTCTACTCTTAACTCTTTCTGTTCTTATTTCTGCCTCCTGACTATCTTGGCTTCTTAAAATCCCACCTTTAACAAACTTTTCCTAAATCTTTTCACTACTAGCATCTTCCCTCTGAGATTACAATCTCCCAGTTGTCCTGCCTAGATTCTGATTAGTGGGAATAATGAATCCTGCAAGGTCATTGCGTATTTGAATTTACATTTTTCAAAGTTATAAATATCTGTAAAACATGGTATTTGGTTCTAGCCCAATGGAAATATGCATTGAAAATTTTAAAAATCTTCTCTTAACATAATAGCAAAGGTTAATAAAAAATGTATTTCTGATTCAAACAATTACTATTGGCCCCAAAGAGAGGGAAAAGTTTTTATTTAGCATCTACCATTATGTCAAGGCATTTTGCTTAGAGCTTTGCAAATATTATTTGAACTTCATAATAACTCAGGGAGGTAGGTACTAAAGATAACCCTACACTGATATGATGAAAACATCTTTATTGTTTAAAGTATTTTGGCCATGTAGTCTAAACTGTTTTCTATTTCTTTAAATTCTCACACACATACTGGTAAGGTGCAGAAAACTTTACATCTTGGCAGATTTACATACTCCATTTTCATATAGTCAACCCATATACCAGGGGCATTAAACATGATATTGTCTTTGAAATATTTTTCAACTGCATTAGAAAAATAGCTTTAATTACTTAGGCTTTCTTATTTGACCACCTTAGAACTGGAAGTAATAGATAGTTGAAACTTCTAGGATTTCAATATGTAATCAAATATTGATTTTCATTTAAAATACCCTAATTAAAATATAAATATAATAATGATAATAAATATAAAATAAAATCCTTTAAATATCTCTTAATAAGTGTTGGGTGATCCTCAGCTACGTTAAGGTTGAATTTTTTTTCTTAGATAATATAAGTTCCAGAAGGCATCCTTTTTCAGAATGAGTCTTTTTATGCACTAAATTCAAAATTTATTGATTAATGTGTTCTTTGATTATTTCAAAAAATCAAGACATCTAACTGTAATATCCTCATCTGCATTCTGGTTACCTCTTTAGTAGGTTTTTTTTTTTTTAGGTTTTTGCAAGGCAATGGGGTTAAGTGGCTCAAGGCCACACAGCTAGATAATTATTAAGTGTTTGAGGTAGGATTTGAACTCAGGTCCTCCTGACTCCAGGGCTAGTGCTCTATGCACTGTGCCACTAAGCTGCCCCCTCTTTAGTAGTTTTAACATTATGCATTATTTCTTACTATCTACTTCATTTCCATTTTCTTTATCATATAGTTGATGTTTTTATCTGAATGGGTGCTAAAAGCAAAATGTTTTTCATTACAGTTTTCAATCTATATATTAAAAGACATGCCATTACTATTAGTGTGACAGTATTGTTCCTTGTAGGTGTTTACAAACCATAAAAACTTGTGTTTACCCTTTTATTTCACTTGAATACCATAGATTCAGACATTTCAACATTTCATTCTATTTTAATAGCATTACTACAGTTACATCAAATTTATTCTAGTGTAATGTTAGTAATAACATCTTTTTTTGTGACAGCAGTGTTTCTATCTGAAATATTCTTTTTTGCTCATTTTATTTAAAGGGACTCTTTCCCCTCCCAGCCTCCCCTCTAACTTCCCTTCTCTTTTTCAAGCTTGGTGGTAGTCTCCTGGATTTCATAATGTTTTGGAATTTTACTGTATTGTAATCTAAAATCAGTTCTGAAATTCATACTTCCTCAATGGTTCTTGCCCCTGGGACTCCACCCTTCTTTAGACTTGATCATGCCCTTTTCCATACTTGTTAATGTTCCCTTAAACTTCTTTTATGTGTGGTCTTCCTCTGTTAGATTATGAATTCCTCTTGGGCAAAGTTGTCTTTTGCTCTTCCTTATATTCCCAAGCATAGAATAGGTATTTAATGTTTATTGACTGGTTACTTTGAAACTGTTTTTTTTTATTTCAATCTTTTGTTTTTCATATTATCAAAGATTTCTTTAGTATCCCTTCCTCTTTCAGATGGCCACCCACAAGCAGATGTATTTTTTAAAAGACAAAAAAAGAGGAAAAAACTACAATTCATCAGTAGATTGAAAAAATTCTAAAAAGATGTGATATGTAGCACTTATTGTCCTCTTACTCCCTTAATGAGTGAATTGAGAATGTTCTCTTAATATCTTTTCATTAGACTCTTTTTATTTAAACAATTTATTTTACAATAATAGTAATGAACTTATTATATATTAATATAAATGGTATTTTTATTTAAAAATCATGTTTTAAAAAATAATGAAAGGATGGACCTTATTCGTATCCTAAATGCTTGTTGGCTGGCTATCACAGGGTCATAGATTTAAAGCTATAACGGGTTTCAGATGTCTTTTAAGACCAATTTATTTTACAGATGGGGAAACTGAGACTCAGAGAGGTTACATGATTTGTCCAGGATCACAGCACTAATAAATATCCAAGGTAGATGCAAACCAGATCTTTGGTTACTTCTTTTAATTGATATTTTAGTTTTCCAATTACATGTTATTAAAGTTTTCAACATTCATCCTTATACATATTTTTAAGCTACATCATTTCTTTCTACCCTCTCTTCTTACTTTCCTCCCCTCAGTAGTGAACAGTTAGGTGAATATTGTGCATACACATTTGTATTTAATTTTATCAAGACTCTTGAAAAAAAAAGCATAGTTTTGATTATGGTTTGCAGAAGCACATCATATCCACACACAACCATAGGCAAGTACAGACTCTTGACTTAGTGCCATGTTAAAACTCTTGTCTAGCTTGCATCTATCACATTAATTGAATTTTGGCTCATATTAAATGTAACTTCACATTATTTTATAATTTTCTCTAAATTTAATTTTGCATATTTGAACCTACATTAATTGTGACCTATGTGTCACAGTTACTTAGATAATGCATTTTGACTCCCTCTTTAGATTTAGTTCCTTGACAGCAGGGACTATTTTTTTGTCTTTATATAGCTTTATATAGACTTAGCACAGTGGTAGGTTTATCTTAGGTAATTAATAGATGATATTTTGACTGACAATGCTTAATATATTCAATCCTGAACAGAATAGCAGCAAAATATATAAAGATAAAGCTAATTGAACTACTGAGAGAAACAAAGCACAACTATAAAACTTGAGGACCTCAATGGGTTCTTTTTACATATAGACAAAGCTAATAAAAATGTATAAAAAAAGAAAAACTTAAGGATCTGGGTATAATTTTAGAGATTATCTATGATAGATCTCTAGTGAATACTGAATGAGAATCTAAATGAGTATACTTAAGCCTCAACTTTTCATCACGTACTTTACAAAATTGATCATGTGCTAGTTAATACATTGCAAACAAATTCAGAAAAGCAGAAACCAAATATATATATTTTCTGCCTACTACATAACAAATATTACAATTAAGGGTATTTAAAGTAAGAATTAAATTAAATGTAACCTAATATCCTAAAAAGTATGGGTCAAATAACAAACTATAGAAACAATATATAATCTTATTAAAAGACCATCAATGAGATAACATACCGAGTTGTCTGGAAGATGGCGGAGAGAAGACAGGCACAGTTCTAAAGTCTCCTGATCTTTCCCCATCTATCATATGAAACAAACCTCTTAACAGAAATCCGACCCACAAAGCCCAGAAAGAAAAGCCAGGAGAAAGAACACCTACCTCAGGATTTGTCTCCCCCAGCAGCATTGGGCGAATTTGGGCAGGTGAGTCTGGGTGCAGATTAGTGGCTGAATTGGAGCAGGGTTGTCTGAGGACCCGAGAGCCAGACCTACTGGATCAGCTGTAGGGTTAGATGGCCGGGGCTTGAGTCAGCGAGGGAGCAGAGGCATGCTAAGCCTCCAGAGCTTGCGGATAGGGCTGGGGGAAGAGTTCCGGTGCAGGAGAGCTGGGGACATCATCCCTGGACTCCTCTGGTCTGAGGAACTCTGAGTCCACGCCTCCATTACAGCTGAGGATTCTTCCTGGAACAATTACTGGCTACTTCTGCCTCAGGCACAGGTGTGTGAGCAGAAGAACCAGCACAGCTGGCAATAGGGAGAAGAATGACCTCAGGCAGGGTAGAGCCCACCATTGATTGAAGGCAAAAGGATTCTATAGCTCCAACTCCCTTCAAGCTAAGGGAGAAGGCCTTGATCAAGGGATCAAGGTCACAGACACTCCAGAGAAAGCAACCAGCACCTCCTACTGGCCAGTCAGAGAAATTGCACTCAGTGAGTAAAGCTAGCAATCCCAAGCCCCTGTGAACCAGCCCCTTCCCAACTCAAGGTCTTAGCAAAATGAAGAAGGGTCAGTGGAAAGGTGGATCCACAGAAAAATTCTTGGAAGGGAAAGACCCTAACTCAGACCTAGAACCTCTGAGGAGAATACGACATGGTCTTCAGCACATAAAGACTTCCTTAAAGAAATAAGGAAGGAGTTTAAAAATCAACTGGAAAATTTGGGAGAGACAATTAATACCTTGCAACAAGAAAGCAAATCCTTAGAAAATACAATTGGACAAATACAAAATGAGAATCAATCAGATCCTCAATTGGGCAAATGCAAAAAAGAAAATAATTCTCTCAAAACTTCAATGGGCCAAATGGAAAGCTCTTTCCAAAATAGAATTGACCAATTGGAAAAGGAGTTGCAAAAGGTTATTGAAGAAAACTCTTTAAAAAAAAGAACGGAGTCAGCAGAAACTAATGACTCCATGAGACAGCAAGAGCCAGTTAAACAAAATAAAAAAATAGAAGAAAATGTAAAATACCTCATCAGCAAAACCACTGACCTCAAGAATAGGTTGAGGAGGGGCAGCCTGAGAATTATTGGACTTCCTGAAAACATTCAAGAGAAGAAAAAAGCCTGAATCTAGTCATGGAAAACTGCCCTGATATCATTGAACCAGAGGGCAAAGTAGTTATTGAAAGAATACATTGATCCCCTCCAGAAAAAGATCCTAAAATGAAAACACCAAGGAATGTTGTGGCCAAATTCCAGAACTATCAGATAAAAGAGAAAATCCTGCAAGCATCCAGAAAGAAACAATTTAAATATCCAGGAGCCACAGTAAGGATTATGCAGGACCTGGCTGCATATTTCCAATAGCAAGGGAGCTTGGAATGCAGCCAAGAATCCACTGTCCCACAAAACTGAGCCTTCTCTTCCAGGGAAAAAGATGGACATTAAACAAAATGGAAGAATTCCAAAAATTCCTGATGAAAAGACCAGAGCTAAATAGAAAATTTGGACATCAAACAGGAGGTTCAAGAGACACATGAAAAGGTAAAAAAAGGGGGGGGGGGTGGTAAAAGGAAAAAAAACACTGCTATCTAATAAGTTGAAATTGGCTATATTCCATCATGGGGAAAAAGATTCTCATAAATCTTGAGAATTGTAACTCTAACAGAGAGAATATACCTAGCTAGAAGTGATGGACATTCATGACCTAGCCATGAGACTGCTATCCAATGGGATGTAACTGGCTTTAACCCCACTTGGGAGAAAGACTCTAATAACTCTTGAGATAACATACCAAAACTTTTGGAACAAAAACACTGTTTTGTGGGAAATTTTTGTCTCTAGATATTCATCCACAAAAAAGATTGATTTTGTAATAAATCTCCTCTCAAAATAAAAACTAAAATAATTCTGAAAAATCAAAGACAGGGGTGGCTAGGTGGCACAGTGGATAGAACACTGATTCTGGAGTCAGGAGTACCTGAGTTCAAACCTGGCCTCAGACACTTAATTACCTAGCTGTGTGGCCTTGGGCAAGCCACTTAACTCCATTTGCCTTGCAAAAATCTAAAAAAAAAAATCAAAGACAAACAAAAACCTCCACTGAACTGATAAACAGCAGAAAGATCTTTTGGGGGGAGGGTTCCCCCAAAACAAGACAAAAAACAAGACTAAGTGACAAACTGATTTTTTAAAAGGGAAAACTAAATTTTAAAAAAATAATTTAAAAATGATTTGCAGTTGAAGAAATGAATTTTTTAAAAAATTGTTTTTATTGTTTTCCTAGTTATGCTTACTTTACATCAGTTTGTTTCTTTGCTTTCTATAGTTTTGTCAGATTTACCCTTTCTTGTAATATTCATTCCTTAACTCAATTTATTTATCTGTATCCCCATCATTGGACATTTGCTTCTGTAAAGATTTTCTTGTTTGTTTGCTAGGCAGATGGTGTTAAGTGGCTTGCTCAAGTCCACACAGCTAGGTACTTTAAAGATTTTCTAAATAAAAGGAGCCTTTTTTTTTAATCATTGTCTTCCTTGGGGTATAGGCCTACTAGTGGAATCTCTGTGTCAAAGGTTATTATTATTCTCTTAACACAATTCCAAATTGCTTCCCAGAATGTTATACCAATTCATATCTCCACTAGCCATGCATTAATATACCTGTCTTCCTGTAGTTCCTTCAGCATTGACTGTTGCCATCATTTGTCTTTTTTTGCTGTAGTCTGCCAACTTCAGATTTGTTTCTCTATGAATTTTTTCTTTATTAGTGTTTTGGAGCATTCTGTTAGAAGTTTGTAATTCTTTTGAGAACTGTTTATATCCTTGGACCATTTGTCTATTGGATAGTGGCTTTTAAATTTTTATATTTCTTTTAGTTGTTTATGTATCTTGGACATTATATTTTTATCAGAAATAGTGACATAAAGGGGTTTTATCCACCCCAATTGACCAGTTCCTTTTTTATGCTGTTATTATTTTTGTTTATATAAAGACTTTTTATTTAATGTAATCAAAGAGTTCACCCTTTTACTCACACCTGTGAAAAGTTTATGATCTTAAAATTTTTAAGTGGTAAGATCTTATCTTTTTTATGGTGTATTTGTATGGTGTATCATGTATCATTTTGAATTTATTGTGGAATATAGTGGAAGCTTGAATAAGTTTAATTTCTGTCTAAAAACTTAGCCCTTCCTAGCAGTTCTTTTCAAGTAAGTTCCTTACTAGATATCTTAGTTTATTAACAGACAATTCATTTGATTTTTTAAAAAAAAGAGTAAGACTAAATTAAGAATTTATAGCCAATAAGAAAAAAGTTTTATCCTTACTAGATATCTTAGTTTATTAACAGACAATTCATTTGATTTTTTTAAAAGAGTAAGACTAAATTAAGAATTTATAGCCAATAAGAAAAAAGTTTTAACATTTTTTTTGCTAATTATATGGCAATAAAACTGAAAAAAGAAATGGATGAATATTCATAAAATTGTCAAAATACCCGGATTAACAAGACAAAAATAGAGAATCTAAGTAACTTGATATCAAGATAAAATTGTATAAGACCCATGTAGATTTACAATGATCAAATATGTGAGCAATAATTTCAGTATTTCATTAACTTGCTTGTAAAGACAGCGGAAGATGACATCTTCCTATTTGTCTCCTACCCAAACCTGGGAAAAAGAAATAAGAGAAGGAAAATTATAGAGCATTATCTAATATATCTAGTGTGAAAGTTGAATAAAATATTAGCAAAATGATACACATTAAAAAAATTATACAGTGTAACTAGGGTGGATTTATACCAAGAATAGAGGGTTGGCTCAGCATTAAGGAAACTCTAAACTTGAGATTTTGTGAATTAAAAAATATATAAATTACCTGATTATATCAAAAGATTCATAAGAGCTTTTGATGAAATATACCACCCATTTCATTAAAATCCTAAAGAATATAGGAATAAATGAACTTTTCCTTAGTATGGTAAATAATATTTACTGGCATGGTTTGCCATAGTGGATTTGAACTCAGGTCCTCCTGACTCCAAGTCTAACACTCTATTCACTGAGTCAGTTAGCTGTTAGATGACAAGTACACAGAGCATTATCTGTGAAGTCAGAAGGACATGAGTTCAAATCTGGCCTCAGATACTTTCTAGTTGTGTGATCTTGGGCAAGTCACTTAATCCTGATTTCCTTGCATCCAGGGCCATCTCCAGTCATTCTTATTCACATCTTACTATTGGACCCTGATGGTTCTGGAGGAGAAAATGAGACTCAGCATAGCACCCCCCCCACTCAAATCCAATTCATGTGCATGTCATGGCATTACCTCCTGATATCATGGTCTTTGAGAACAAAGGACAAACAATCATCATCATCATTAAATAGTATTTATGAAAAACTAAGAATTAGAATTATATGTAATAAAGAAATGCTAGAGGTCTTTGAAAAAAAAAGATCTGAGGTTAAAGCAAGTATGTTCATTTTTATCTCTTACCTGATATTCTAAAATGGTGGCTTTTATAACTTGACAAGATAAAGACAATGTAGGAGTAAAGAAAAACAAAATTTTTTTTAAAAGTCTAGTTTATTTAGAGAACCCTAGAAATCTGACTCAAAATTGTTTGAAACAATTTCAGTTTAGGAGCAAAATATAAAATAAATTCATAAAAATAATGTTTTTCTTCATATTATTAATAAAACTCAATAGGAACATCATAGAGAAAGCAATTCATGTAAAATCTCAAAATGAAAACATTTGGGAATTCATCTGTCAAAACACAGGATTACTGTGAATTCAATACCAAATGTTCTTTATGGAATAAAGACTTAAATATCAATTCCCCTGGTTGGATTGTGTTAATATCATGACTATTTAAATTACTTTATGAATTTAGTCTCCCTTTTTTGGTTTCATTGATGCTAACTTCATCCTCTTCAACCTTTTATCCCCTGATTAACCTAGAGGGGGGGAAAACACCCCTTCCTCAGCAAAAAAGGAAAAGAAAATCCTTTTAACATGTATTATCAAGCAAAACAAATTCATATTTCTGTGTCACTCTTTTTATCTTGTGTGTATCCACTCCTCTTTTTCAGATGGTAATTATGATGATCATTACAATTAATTAAATTTTTAAGTCTTGAGGCCGCTAGGTGGCGCAGTGGATAGAGCATTGGCCCTGGATTCAGGAGTACTTGAGTTCAAATCCGTCCTCAGAGGCTTAATAATGACATAGCTGTGTGGCCTTGGGCAAGCCACTTAACCCCATTTGTCTTGCTAAGTTGTAATTTGAGGAACAAACAAACTGGGGGAATCTTGAGAGGCTTCTTGAAGGAGTTGTTTTGTTTTGTTTAGTTTTTTAGGTTTTTGCTAGGCAATGTGGTTAAGTGGCTAGATAATTATTAAATGATTGAGGTCGGATTTGAACTCAGGTACTCCTGACTCCAGGGCCGGTGCTCTCTCCACTGTGCCACCTAGCCACCGGAAGGAGTTGATTCTTATTAAAGATTTTATTTGAGTTTTACAGTTTTTCTCCCAATCTTACTTCCCTCCCTCCACCTCCACCACAGAAAGCAATCTGTCAGTCTTTATTTTGTTTCCATGTTGTACATTGATCCAAATTGAGTGTGATGAGAGGAGTTGATTCTTAAGCTGAACCTTGCTAGGGTTCCAGGAGACTGATTTGTAGAGGAAGAACATTCCAGATATGAGGAATAATTTGTGTAGAATCATGGAAGCAAAAGATGGAATGCTGTTGCTGTTTGTGATGGAACACCTATTACTTTGATCAAAGCATAAGAGTGCCCAAGGGTAGGTAATCAAACTGGAAAAATAGGTTGGAGTCAGTTTATGAAAGATTTCAAATAACAAACTAGAGTTTGATTTTAGCCTAAGGGGCAGTGGGAAGCCCCTGATGCTTCTTGGTCCAAGAAATTAGGTGGTTTTCCCCTTGCTTTGAATGTTAGTTTTGAGTTGGGTGGAAAATGGATTATAGAGGGAAGAGATGAGATGCAGGAGATGAATTAAAAAGCCATTGTAATTCAGGTGAGAGAAGATGAGAGCCCATATATAGAGTGATTATTGGGTTAATAGAAATTAACAGATTGGAGAAATTTGCATTTTATAGAATAAACAAGTCTTGATCATTGATTAGTTAGGGTGTCAGGGAGTTGTTTGGTGAGACTGTGAAGAGTAAGGAAACACTAGGTTGCAAACCCGGATTGGAAGAATGGTGTCCTCTTGTACATGTGGAGTTTCAGATGACCATGATCCAGGTGTAGTTGAGATTAGGGTTGTTTCATTCTTTGTATTTATACCAGTACCTAACACAATGTCTAGCACCTGGAAAGGACTTCACATATGTTTGTTGCTTTATTTTAAAGTCTGGAACTCAGAAGTCAGAATAGAATCTGATATTTAGATCTGGGAGATTGTGTAGAGCTGATAGATGAATTCTTGGGAATTACCAGGAGAGATTAGAGGATGAGACTGAGAAAAGAGTGCTAGGAGACACCTATAGATAGGTAGAGGGTGGAGCACAGCAAAGGAGACTGTTGGCTTTGACAGATGGGATGAAAAAAAAACACCTCATGGGTATGATGAAACAGTGACAGAAAAGCTAGGGAGTAGAAAATACACAGAAAGAAGGAGTGGTCAGTACTATTAGATTTATAAATAGAAATTAAAAATGATGAGGACTAAGAAAGTGCCATTGAATTAAGAAATAAAGAGGTCATTAGTGATTTTGGAAATAGCTGTTTTAGTTGAGACAAACTACAAGCATTGAAGGAGTGGAAGGTGATAAAGCTGAAGCGATAAAGATAACTTTTTCTAGGTTGTGAAAGGAAGAATTGTCCTATAATCCTATAATAGATTTAGGTGGTGTTAGGGTCAAGAGAATATTTAATGATTAGTAATATTTAAGCAGACTGGGACTGATTAGGTACAGAGGATTGAAGTCAAAGGTCTACTTAACTGTCCAGTGAGTTTAGTCCTAAGATGAATTTCAGAACTTAATAGATTATCTGGGGCACAGTATCTGCAGAGGACTAGCTATCCAGTTTTAACTTGAACCTCTACTTTATCAAAAATATTTGGGATGGGCTAGCTAGTTGGTACAGTGGATAGAGCACAGGCCCTTGTGTCAGGAGAATCTGAGTTCAAGTTTGGCCTCAGGCATTTAATAATTACCTAGCTGTGTGACCTTGGGCAAGTCACTTAACCCCATTGCCTTGCATAAAACAAACAAAAAAATCTATTTGTGATTATTTTATTTCTTCCCCATTTTTTTTCCTTATCTGAAACCCCTTTCTGTAATAGTGATTCAGGTAACCCAATTTTCTGAGAGTTCATTTATTTTGTTAGTGTTTTATCTTTATTTAAGAATTATAATTTTTTTGTGCCCAAACAAATTTTTAAAAGCATTTATTAATAACATATTTTATTTTTTCATTTCATTTACAAATTTATTCTCCCCACCTACCTAGCGTCATCTCTTATAATAAAACAAAAAACTCCAGAACATTTCAACAAAATCAGTTCAATAAAAGTAACCATCAACCTAGACTGACAGTTGCACATCTATAATTCCTCTCATCCTTTTTTTTTTGAGGCCAAGTTTGGTCATGCTTGTCATCATCATTATCATCATCATTTTAAATTTTATTTTCAATTCCAAATTCTCTCCTTTCTCTCTACTTATTAAAAAAGCTAGAAAAATAAAACCTATAATAAAAATGTATAGTCAGGTCATTTTAGTTAATTTTTTTTTGGTAGACATTTGGTGTTAAAATAACTTTGCTAGGTCAAACAGTTTACTGTCTTTTACAGTGTCAGATCAGGTGCTTCTGATTCTAGGACCAACTGTTGTTGGTATTTGATATACTTGTACTTTGCAGGGTTTTTTTTCGTTATCATGCACAAGTTTAATTTGTCTAGGTAAACTGAATCTTGAGTTCTGCCTTGTGGGGCTCTATAAAATCATAGAATTAGAGTTGAAAACATACCTTAAAGGTTTTTCCACAGATTGTACCAGTCCCATGTCACCTAATTGCCTCTTAGGTAATCTTTAGGGTTTTGTTATTGTTTTTTTTCTGTTGATCTTTCATTTCCATTGTTGTAATCATTGAATATTGTTTCCTGGTCCTGCTTCCTTCAGTGTGTACTAATTCCTATATTTTCCTATGATTCTCTTAATTTTTCATATTCATATTTTATGTCAGAATAATGCCTTATTGCATTCGTATGTCATTTGTTTAGTCTAGTCCTTGTTAAATGGGCATCCAGTTTGCATCCAGTTCTTTTTTACTATAAAACATAATGCTCTGTTGAAAATTTTGGTATAAATGAGACCTTTCTATTTATCTTTAATTTTCTTGGGGTATATTACTACCAAAATGGTGTTGATATTTTAGTCATTTGCTTCACATAATTCTAAATTTCTTTCTAGAATATTTTTAGAACATCATGAATTGTATTAGATACCCTTTAGATTTGAAGGCTAGTTGTTTAGAGACTTTTTTGAGGTACATAGGGCCTTAAAATTTTTCAGAGTCTAAATGATTCTTTTTTTTTTTTAAAGGTTTTTAAAGGTTTTTGTGAGGCCAATGGGGTTAAGTGGCTTGCCCAAGGCTACACAGCTAGGTAATTATTAAGTGTCTTAGGTCAGATTTGAACTCAGGTACTCCTGATTCCAGGGCTGGTGCTCTATCCACTGTGCCACCTAGCTTCCCCTAAATGATTCTTAAGAATGTGCTCTCTCTCTTTCTTCCAACATACTTAGTTTTATTGTAGCTAAATCTTAAGTTCATGGCTAGTGCTTTATAATTTTGTATATGTTGCATTCTGGTTTCTTCAGTTATAATTTTCCTTCTTTGGGAAGTTCACTGTAATTCAATTGTTGGTCTTTGGTATACTTGTAGCTTGCACAAATTTAATTTGTCTCAGAAAACTGGGGGGGGTTTATAAAATCAAAGAATTAGAGTTGAAAAGATACTTTAGAGATTTTTCACAGATTGCTAGAAAAAGCTGTACTCTTGATTGTCCTCCCCCTCCCTCCTCAATTCTTTTCGGTTTGATTGTCCAAGAGACATGTCTGAAACTGAACTTGCTCTTTCCCCACAAACTCACCCCTCTTCTTGTTTCTACCTCTGAAACAATGTTGGTGTTCAACCTTTTCTTTTTTTGCCATACATCAACCTAGTAGAAGACCTTATCATCACCTTTTGCCTGAACTTTTCTTGTAGCCTTCTTATTGGTCTCTCCTACCTGTGATCTGTCTTTTCTCTAGTCCCCTTTTCACTCAGTTCCTAAAGTGATTTTTCTAAAATTGCAGGTATAACCATATCACTCCCCATCTCAACTAACTTCATTGATTATCTCTTATTTTTAGGAGAAAATTTAAATTTTTCTTTTGACACCAAGTCTTTGTAAACTTGACTCTAACCTATATTTCTGACCTTACTGTATATTCCATTTCATATATTTTGTAATCAGGTCATTCTGATCTCATAACATTTCCCATTTCTGTGCTTTTGCATTGGTAGCCAAATGGCACTCTCTCTTCATGGTAGCCTATTGAAATATACCTGATTTCCTTCAAAATTAATCTCAACTTTGAACATGAAGTCTTACCTCATATCTCAAGCTGTTGAAGTTTTCCCCTTTTCTCTTTATGTCTTGTATCTATTTTGCATATATCTAATGCATGCGTTTTCTCTCCTGATAGAATATAAGCAGGTCAAAGTCTGTTCTGTTTTGTCTTTGTCTATCATAGTCTCTGCAATATAGTAGGCAATTAATAGCTATCTACTTGTTGATTGATTAAAGATCTTATCCATTCCTAAGGTTTTGTAGGGACTTCCTTTTATCAAAATTATTTCCAAATCTGGTTCTTCAGTTCATACCTTTTACCTAATTCCCAAGCCCATCTCTCCAATGGTTTCATAAACAATTTTACCTTTTATGTATTGGTATCCCTCAAAGGACACACCAGAACTTATTTTCCCTCCTAAATAGTCTCCCCTCCCAACTTCCTGTTGCTGTTTTCTCTTGTTCTCCAAGTTTGAAATATGAATACACTTTTACTTTGCCTCTTTTATCCCTTATATCCAGGCAGCTAACCAAATCCTATCAATTCTTACTCTGAAATATTTCTTGTACATGATTGTTACATTTCATATTTTGATTATTGCAATGTAAAAAAAATTGGTCATTTCAGGAACTGCCATTATTTACTGATCATTTCATAATATTTGAAGGTAATTTTCATATGGATAAAAGATGGGACTATGTTTATGTCAAATAGAATACTCAATAACTAGGTAATTGATTTGAGAGGCAGAATAAAAAGAGATCTGGAAATTTCAGGGAGACCTGAACTTGAAACACCATATGGTATTTGCCATATAATCATTTTAGTAATATCTAGGAGACCTCAAAAGAGTTGGTCCCAAAGGAGATAAGGCTTCTATAACCTTTAAAAGACTATCTACTGGGGTGGCTAGGTAGTGCAGTGGATAAAGCACTGGCCCTGGAGTCAGGAGTACCTGGGTTCAAATCTGGTCTCAGACACTTAATAATTACCTAGCTGTGTGGCCTTGGGCAAGCCATTTTGCCTTGCAAAAACCTAAAAAAAAAAGAAGACTATCTACTTCAGCTCTGAGTATTGATGTTTCCCAGAAAGTTTAGTTGTCTTGTTGTACAAAAGGATAACAAGACTAAATTGTTCAATTTAATTTTAATTTTTTAATTGTTAACCCCTCTTAGACTTCTTCAGTGTGCCTTTGTTATCTAAACTACAGCTAAATTGGAGACCCTTCTCATTTTCTGAATTGGCCTTAATTACTGATTTTTCTGCTTTTTTAACCTTAATACTTTGACTCCAGATCTGATTGACTTGATTGGGAATTCCAGAAAGCCAGTTGGAGTCAAAGTTAGGCTACATCAAGTCAGTGACTAAAATTTTTTCCTTCTGTCTACCTATGAGATCCTCCATTGGAGGGTGAAAGAATACCTTGGTTCAAGTCCTGCCCTCTGATACATATTTGTTGTGTGACCTTGGGTACTTAACTTCACTGATCCAGTTCACTTTTCTTAAGACTGTATGTTACGGGGGCGGCTAGGTGGCCTAGTGATAAAGCACTGGCCCTGGAGTCAGGAGTACCTGGGTTCAAATCTGGTCTCAGACACTTAATAATTACCTAGCTGTGTGGCCTTGGGCAAGCCCTTAACCCCATTTGCCTTACAAAACCCTAAAAAAAAAAAATGACTGTTACAGAAATGTTGCTGTCCTCATTGGTAGAGGGAATGATATGCAGGTGAATTCCCAAGACCAAAAAAGAAAAGAAAAGTGAAGGCTATGTGGAGGAGCACATGAAGCAAAGACATTCATTTTAGAGCATAGGGTTTCTGGAGGGCTAGAGGTAAAAACCCAAATAAACAATGAACTAATATTTATTAGAACTGTGTATAGCTTTCCTTGAAATTCTCCTTGGGTGGCAGATTTAGAGTAATTGTTCTAGTGGGAGCTGCCATGGCATTCTTCCGTTATCTCTGACCCAAAAAGCAATAGTTGCAGGCATCCTTCTTCCTACCACAGTAAGTACTGTGGAATCCATTAATCTCTACAATCTGTTAACTATAATTAAAGGAACTTTTATTTTTATTGTTTCTTGATCTTGTCAGTCTCTGTATGGCACTGGCAGAGGAAAGCAAGGTTAAAAATAGATGACTCAAACTAAAGTAACAAATTCTACTTGCCCAGAATCTTTGATATGCAGTGTCAATGAGTTGTACTATTATAGAATTTATTAAAAAAAAGTATTTGTTTACATGGACTTTTTCCTCATGTTCAGTTCTTAAAACTTTTAAATATGTTATTGTATTACAGACTGTTTTGACCATGGATGGTGAGGAAATACCAGACTTTTCAAGTTTAAAGGAGGAAACGGCTTATTGGAAGGAACTTTCCTTGAAATACAAACAAAGGTAAATGTTGAAAAAAGCAGTAGGGAATAGTATAATAATTGGAATATTTGCCCAAGTTCTGTTTTTTACTATTATTTTAAAATAGTATATTTATTCAAAAGTTAGGTTTTCAGAATTAGGAGGGAGTGGAAGATTGTGGTCTGTATTACATAGTAATGTAATATGTTTTTAATTGAGTGTTTGTACTATTCTTTGTTTGCTATTTATTATTGTGTGACCTTGGACAAGTCTCGTAATCTAGGCTCTGCTTATAGATACAATGTCTATAAAATAAAACTTTGTTTCTGTGAATAATAGTAATAAAGAAAGTGTTAAATTTGGTTGAAAAATTTGTAGTTGCCCTATAATTTTTGTGCTTGTTTGTTATTTCTTGTTTGTTATTATTATTTAATAATGGACATGACTATATTTTCTTTTTCTTTTGTTATTGATATATTTTTTGATATATTTTGTTTTGACACAGCAGATGCATCCTAATTACTCAGACCGACCCTCATGCAAAGCTACTTTTACCTAAAAGTTTCTGCCACTTTCCACTTTCCACAGGAATGATGTGTTTTTACCTTTGAAAGTTTGGTTCCAACACTATCCATTGTAATTGATGTGAATTTTGTTGCCTTTTAATATTATCTCAATTTACATTATTGCAGTCTTTCCATTAATTATTTATTTTGCCTCTGCTTTACCTCAGACAAGTCTGCCCATGTTTCTGTGACTTTGTATTTACTTACCACTTCTCACAGTACTTTAATATTCAATTGCATTCATATATCACAATTTATTGAGCCATTCCCTAATTTTTGGATAGACTGGTTTTTTTCCCCAGGTATTTATTATTATATATAGTGTTGCTGTGCATATTGGGGGTTTTTGGTTTTTGTATATAATCATAGCAGCATTTTCTTTTTTTTATATTTAATATTTATTTATCCTCATTTTGTACAAATAATTTTTTATACATTAATAAAATATTCTTGTTTAAGAGTAAACAAAATAACCCCTCCCTTCAAAAATATAGACTTGCTTGAATGATAAAGTAAGGGGAGAGAAAAAAATTAAAATTAAAAAATAATAGTAATAATTGTAGGTATGGCCAGGTGGCACAGTGGATGGAGCACCAGCCCTGGAGCCAGGAGCACCGAGCCCATATCCAGCCCCGTACACCCAACACAGCTGTATGATATGCAAGCCACCCCAACCCCACTGCCCTGCAAAAACCAAAAAAATTAAAAAAAAAGACCCAAAATAAAATTAAATAGTAATAACAATAGCGGTGGCTGGGTGATGGACAGAGCACTGGCCCTTGAGCCAGGAGCACCCGGGTCCAAATCTGGTCTCAGACACCCAACGATCACCCTGCTATGCAGCCCCAGGCAGCTCACCCAGCCCCATTTGCCCTGCACCCCCCCCAAATAATAATAATAAAAAATGTGCTTCAGTCTTTGTTCCAACACCAACAACTCTGTCGCAGGTGGATCACATTCTTTATGATAAGTCCATTGCAAAAGTTACTTCCATATTTTTCCACTGTTGCCATTGCTGATCGCAACTCCCTCCTTTCTTATTTCTCCACTACCATGTACTGTATTTTGTCTCTCCTTTCATTCTGTCTCTGCTGTAGGATAGCTGAGTGGCACAGCAGATATGTCCCTGGCCCTGGGGCCAAGAGTCCTCGAGCCCATATACCACCCCTTAGGCTCAGCATCCACCCGGCCCTATGATCCAAGACAGGCCACCCAATCCCAGCCCCTTGCAAGAACTAAAAAAGAAAATGTGTTATATCTGACCACTCTCCTCCCATGGTCCATCCTTTCCTCCATCACTCACGTCCCCCCCACCCCCCCTTCTTACTCCAGATGCCTATACACCATTGAGTTTATATTCGTAGCAGCATTTTCACTGAGAATTGAGTTTATATTTTAGTCTGGGTTTATATTTGCAAACTCTGTTTAGTGATCCTCTTTGTAAGTTTGTTTAGAGATTCTTTAGTTGACCAGTTTTGATTCTCTACCTTTGAATCTTTTTTTTTAATCTTTTTTTTGTATTTTTTCCAACATGCAAGGATAAGTTTTCAACAATCATTTTTGGTAAGCTTTTAAGTTTCACATTTTTCTCCTTCCCTTCTTTCTCTCCCTCCTCCCATAATAGAAAGCTATCTAATTTAGGTTATACATAGTATAAATATGTTAAACATGAATATCCATATTAATCCTTTTGTGAAAGAAGAATCAAATCAAAAAGGGAAAAAGACATGGAAAAAACCCTTTATTACATGAAACAAATTTTAAAAATTGAAAGTAGTAAGCTTTGGTCTGTATTCAGACCTTATAGTTCCTTCTCTGGATATGGATGGTATTTCCCATCACATGTTCTTTAATTGTCTTTGATTCATGTATTGCTAAGAACAAGCCCATCATAATTGATCGTCACACACTGTTGCTGTTAATATATTCAGTGTTCTTCTTGATCCTGTTCACTTCAGTCAGCATCTGTTCATGCAAGTCTTTTTCTTATTTTTTAGGGTTTTTTTGGCAAGGCAATGGGGTAAAGTGACTTGCCTAAGGTCATGCAGTTAGGTAATTAGTAAGTGTCTGAGGCCGGATTTGAACTCAGGTCCTCCTGCTCTATTCACCTTGCTGTCCCCATGCAAGTCTTTCCAGGCTTCTGAAGTCATCTTGTTTCTCCTGATTTTTTAAATTTTATTTTCCTGTTACATACAAAGATAATTTTTAGCATTGATCTATTTGCAAGTTTATGAGTTCAACATTTTTCTGGTATCATCTCTTCCTTCTCTTCTCCCCATAGAGTAGAGGAAAACAGTCTGGTAAAAATTGTACATGTACACTCGTGCATTTCCATATTCATCATATTGTAAAAGAGGAATTAGAATTAAGGGAGAAAAATGTCATGAGAAAGAAAGAAAAACATTTCATTCATATTTGCAGTTATGATTACTATTTCTCTCCATGCTGTCTTCCCCCTTTTACACTTTTCTCTATCTCTCCTCACCAATGTTTTGCTTCTGATTCTGACCTCTTAATCAACCCACTTCCCTTTTCTTCTCCCTTTCCTCTTTTAACTTTTCTTTTTTAATGTTTACTTTAGTTTTACTTTCACCCTCCCTTTTATCAGTTCCTTTGCCCCCCACCCCCCAACTTCCCTATAGGATAGGCATACATTTTTTTTTTGCAAGGCAATGGGGTTAAGTGACTTACCTAGGGCCACACAGCTAGGTAATTATTTAATGTCTGAGGGTGGATTTGAACTCGGGTCCTCCTGACTCCAGGACTAGTGCTCTATCCACTGTGCCACCTAGCTGTCCCGGTATACATTTTGAAAAACACATTTGAGAATGTATGTTATTCCCTCTGGACCAAATTTGTTGAGATTAAGATTTACTCAGTGCTTTCACCCTCCCCTCTTTCCCTTTACTTCAGTAGGTCTTTGTGTACCTTCATGCCTTGCCTTCTTCTAATCTAATCCTTCTTTTCATGTCTTGATTCTTTTAAACCTGTCTTGTACCCACACCTCTATTAAGACATCCTCTTTTTTATTTGTCCTGACAGAAGTACAATTGTCAAGGGTTGATTGATTGATTTGTAAGTAGCATTCCCTCATAGTCATTTCACACTCACAGTCTCTGTCCAAGTACTGTCCCATTAGAAATACAATTCTTGGAGGGCAGAGCCAAGATGGCAGAGTGGAGGTAAGAATTCCCAGAAACTCTTCCACCCCAAATGCCTTAGAATTATGACTTTAACCAAAGTCTAAAGTGATGGAACCAACAGAAAGACTGAAGGAAACAATTTTCTGCCCAAGACAACTTGGGAGATCCAAGGAAAGGGTTTCACCAGGGTTGGAAAGGGCTGCAGTGCATCCCGGACTGCACAATGTCAGAGTGAACCAACTCCAACCTTCTAGGAACAGCTTGAAGGTAACCTGGATCCTTGAAGGCACCTGAGTTTGTGACAGTGGAGTGGATTCCAGACCTCTCAGCCCCAGGATTGCCTTGGACAACTTGGAAGGTCATTGAGAAAGCTACCACACCAGAGTGAACAGGAAGCCCAGGCCAGCACAGGACCCCTGGAACCTATGGAGCCCCAGAAGCTGCTTCCAGAGTGCTTGGGACTGCAGAGGTCTCTCTATTATATCTGGGGCAGAACTCTGTTGCTTTGACTATATTCAGATCCAGGTTGCAGTCTGGGGCCCCATACTGCCATAGCAGAGCAGGGAACCTCCTCATGGTTCCAGTACAGAGGGGAGTGCTTGTGGTCATCCACAGTCCAGGAAGAGGAGTCAGAGTCTCTCATTAGACCTTGAAGGAATTGAGGTCTCTGGGGAGGTGTCTCAAAAACCCTCAGAAGCTTGGGACATTGTATCCTCCACCCTTGGAGCAGAACCCCACTTAAACAAAGAGTTAAAGTCAGTCTGGGAAATGAACAAACAGAAGAAAGACAACTTGGAGGATCAGAATACATACTCAAAAATGACAGTCAAAACTTCTGAATTCAAAGCCTCCAAGAAAAATATGAATTGGTCTCAGGCAATGGAACAGCTCAAAAATGATTTTGAGAATCAAGTAAGGAAGGTAGAGGAAAAATTGGGAAGAGAAATGAGAGCAATGCAGGAAAATCATGAAAACCAAGTCAGTCAGTTAATGAAGGAGATTCAAAAAAGTACTGAAGGGAAAAAAAAAACTACTTAAAGACAAGTTTAGGTCAAATGGAAAAAGCAATCCAAAAGGTCAATGAGGAGAAGAATAACCTTAAAAAGCAGAATTGACCAGATGGAAAAGGAGATACACAAGCTCTCTGAAAAAAATAATTCCTTCAAATGTAAGGGAAGCTGATGACTTTGTGAGAAATCAAGAAAAAACAAAAGAATGAAAAACTAGAATAAAATGTGAAATATTTCATTAGAAAAATGACTGACCTTGAAAACAGATCCAGAAGAGATTATTTTAAAATTATTGGGCTACCTGAAAGAAATGACCAAGAAAAGAGCCTAGACTTCATTTTTAAAGAAATGGGGGGGGCAGCTAGGTGGTACAGTGGATAGAGCACTGGCACTGGCGTCAGGAGGATCTGAGTTCAAATGTCACCTCAGACACTTAATAATTGCCTAGCTGGGCAATCTTGGGCAAGTTACTCTTAATCCCGTTGCCTTAAATAAATAAATTTTTTTTTTTTTAGGTTTTTGCAAGGCAAATGGGGTTAAGTGGCTTGCCCAAGGCCACACAACTAGGCAATTATTAAGTGTCTTGAGACTGGATTTGAACCCAGGTACTCCTGACTCCAAGGCTGGTGCTTTATCCACTACGCCACCTAGCTGTCCCTATAAATAAAATTTTTTAAAAAAGAAATTATCCAGGAAAATTGACCCGATATTCTAGAAGCAGAAGGTAAAATAGAGAATGAAGGAATCCACCTATCACTTCCAACATAAAAAATTCCCAGGAATATTATTAGCCAAATTTCAGGACTCCCAAGTCAAAGAGAAAATATTATAAGCAGCCAGAAAGAAGCAATTCAGATATCATGCAGTTACAGTCAGGATTATGTAGAATTTAGCAGCATCTACATTAAGGACTCGTATGGCTCAGAATATGATGTTCTGGAAGACAAAAGAGCTTGGATTACAATCGAGAATTAACTACCCAGCAAAACTGAACATACTTTTTCTTTTTTCTTTTCTTAATTAAAGATTTTATTTTTGAGTTTTACTATTTCCCCCCCCAATATTACTTCCCCCCCCCCATAGAAAGCAATTTGTCAGTCTTTACATTGTTTCCATGTTGTATATTGATCCAAATTGAGTGTGATGAGAGAGAACTCATATCCTTAAGGAAGAAACATAAAGTATAAGAGTTAACATGTTGCTGTTAGAGTCTACAATGTTTTTTTGGTTCTGCTCATCTCGCTCAGCATCAGTTCATGCAAATCCCTCCAGGTCTCTCCGAATTCCCATCCCTCCTGGTTTCTTATAGAACAATAGTGTTCCATGACATACATATACCACAGTTTGCTAAGCCATTCCCCAATTGAAGGACATTTACTTGATTTCCAATTCTTTGTCACCATAAACAGGGCTGCTATGAATATTTTTGTACAAGTGATGATTTTACCCATTTTCATCATCTCTTCAGGGTGTAGACCCAAGAGTGATATTTCTGGATCAATGGGTATGCACATTTTTGTTTTCCTTTGGGCATATGAACATACTTTTTCAAGGGAAAGGATGGATATTCATTGAAATAGGGGAGTTTCAGATTTTCCTATAGAAATGAAAAGAGCTGAACAGAAAGTTTGATCTTCAGGTACAGGACTCAGGTGAAGCATAGAAAGGATGGATGTGAAGGGCAAATTATGAGAGACTTAACAATACTGAACTGCTTATATTCTGGCATGGGAAGAAGATACTGATAACTAAATGAATCTTCTCATTTATTAGAGCAGTTAGTCAAGGCATAGGAGGGAGCTGAATTTGAAGTTATAATATATTAAAAAAGATGGAGTTGATGGGGAGGAAAGGAATATTTTGGGAGAAAGGGAAAGGAGAGGTAGAAAGGGCTAAGATATTACAGATAAAAGAGGCAAGACAAAAACTTTTGCAATGGAGTGGAAGCGGGGGAAGGTGAGGGGGAATGAGTGAATATTTATTCTCATCGGACAGGACTTGGAGAGGAAATAAGATACACACTCAGTATGGTATAGAAATCTATCTTACCTTAGAAGAAAAAAGGGGAAAGGGATGGGAGAAAGGGGACTGGGGGTGGGGGTGGGGTTAGGTGATTGAAGAGAGGGAAGATCATGGGAGATGGTAGTCAGATACAAGACACTTTTGAGGAGGAACAGAGTGAAGGGAGGGAGAGAACAGAATAAATGAGGGGAATAGGATTGAGGGAAATACAGCTAGCAATAGCAACTTTGGGGAAAAAAATTATCAAAGCAACTTCTGATGGATAAAGAATGTGATCCAGCTCTGTCTCTGGGCTCTGGTCCAGCCCAGAGACAGAGCTGATGGTTATCTGAACACAGACTGGTACACTTTATTTTTCTTGAGGTTTCTTTATCTTTGTGGAGGAAAGGGGGAGGATTATGTTTACTTTTACAAGACTATTATATGAACTTCTAGAAATACTATTCTCAAGAGCCATAAATATCATTGAATTATAATCAGTTTATACACTATCTTTTCAAGTATCTTCTATAGAAATACAATTTCATGAACTAAAGTATCAATAAAGAAAACTCACTCAAGAGATAAGTTTGATCACATCACAGTCAATTTATACCCAAGTCCTTTGTCTATGTTCTTTTCAGTTGTCCTAAGAGAAATACAATTCTCAAGAGTTAACTAATATTTTCCTGCCTTTATTTACCTTTTTTACACATCCCTTATTTGTCGAAAGGCTAATCCTTCAATGTTGAATCTGATAAGTCCCGGTAATTCTAACTGTGGATCCCTGATATTTAAATTGCTTCTTTTTGGTTTGCTGTATTTTTCTCCTTTAGTTAAGAATTCTGAAATTTGACTTTCTTGGGGGTGATTGATGGATTCTTTCAAGGTCTATTTTATCTTCTTGTACTAGGGTATTAGGGCAATTTTCCATGATAATTTCTTGCATGATTTTGTCCAGGCTTTTTTCCTGATCATTTGGTAGACAAATAATTTGTAACTTATCTCTTGTAGATCTATTTTTCAGGTTGGTCATTTTTCTTAAGAGATATTTACATTTTATTCTATTTTTTCAGCCTTTGGGTTTTGCTTGATGGAATCTTGATGTCTCACAGATTTTCTTTTTTCATTTATTTATTTATTTTGGGAATTTTTTTTTTTTTTTTTGTGGAGCAGTGGGGTTAGATCACAAGATCACACAGTTAATAAATATCAGGTGTCTGAGGCCAGATTTGAACTCAGGCCCTCCTGACTCCAGGACCAGTACTCTATCCACTGTGACACCTAGCTGCCCCTGATTCTACTGATTTTTAAACGATCTCTCCTCAACTTCTTTTTCATATCCCATTTTGATAGTAGTCACATTTTGCTAATAGTTCAGTCCTTTAATCTCCTTTTGATATTTCTTGTTGTTTCACTTAAGTATTTGCTTTTAAAGCATTTGCTTTTATTCACTCAAGTTTATTTTTCTGGGATGGGAGTCCACTATATGGGCAAGATTTTCCAACTATTTTAAGTCGTTTTTTCTCCATCCAGTGTTTTCCTTAAGTACTCATATTCATTTTGTATTTAAATCATGTTTTTGTCCTTTTGTATTTATTGAGTTACTTTGTTATTTTGGATAAAGCAATTTTGGGGCTTCTTTTAACCATAATATTTCTTTGTAGTATTTGGAATTTTCTTCTGTTGACTCAAGTCTTCAATATTAATTTCTGGATTGAGACTTTTTGCTAGGGTCAGGCTGTATCCCTTGGATGAGGTGGATATGTCTTGTTTGGACTTGTCCCTTGTAGTCTAGAAGCTGCCACTCTTGAAGTTCTGAATGAAGTAAATGGGGCTAGGCTCCATTCATTTCTAGACTCCAACTTCCTTTCCTTTTCACTGGTGGTCCAATGCAGGTAATTGCCCAAACAATCTCTGTCTCCTTGTTCTTGCATTTCCAGCTAGGAACAGGATCTGCCGTGCTGTACTGCATTTAGGATGGTGAGGGAAGTGAGGGTTAAGGAGCAGGATGGTGCTGACTGGAGTCCTGAAAACTGTCTTCCTCACTGATGCCTAAAGGAGTAATATCTTAGAGATAGCCCCTGGTGCCTGGCCATGTCTCCCTGAGCAGTAGAGGCCTAGGTCTTTTTCTACTATGACTGATAGAAAAGGACATAGGTTCTGTAGGTTTTAGACTCCATTTGCTGGAGGTCAGGCTAGCTTTCCTTTTCTACTTATGGATTGTTCTTGCTTCAAATACTTGTAGACTTCTGTTCTTGTGCGTTCTGGTATTGGATAGGTGGAGAACTTGATATAGTCTCTTTTTTGGTTTTCTTGATAATTGTTTCTTTTGGCAAACTTTTAGATTTTTTTCTATGATGTTTATGCAATCTAAGTTGACCACAACCTTTCATGTTGCCATCTTAACTGGAAACCTATCCACTTTTCAAAGCTGTACAACTGAGCTTCTGAACCTTTCCAAGGTCATCAGCAGTCTCTTAATTGTTAAAATCCAATGACTTTTTCATGTTCCTCATTCTGCTTGACCTCTCTGTGGTTTGGGGGCATTTATTGATCCTTGCTTTTTCTTTTTGGATATTTTCATCTCCTTTTAACTTTTGTGACATTATTCTCTTTTGGTTTTTGATTTTCCTACCTGATTTAATCTGTGTCCTTTGACTTCTCACTCTCTCATTCACATTCTGGTGATATTTGTCTAGACAGAAATATGATAAAGTCCTTTTAATCTAATAAAAAATGCTTTAAACTGAAAAGGAAGGGGGGGGAAGAAAGCTTTCTATTAGATAGTTATCAAATTTGCTATCACTGGATAGTATAGCTACAATTTCAGAAAAATATAACAGTAGGGATACCTCAGAGAAAAATTCAACAAGGGATTCAGTAATATGACGTCAAATGTCTATTCTAATGTGTACATAAAATGCACAGAAAATAAAGGGACCAGTAATTCTAATGCAAGGAGGAAAATTTGATCTCATTAGTTATCACTGAGACTTGGAATCAGATCCATACTTGAAATTTGGTTCTAGGAAGGTATAACTTATTCAGAAGAAATAGGATAGAGGGGAGGAACAGGGTTTCTTTGTTTATTAAGAAGGAAATCCTGGAACCAGAATGGGGAAGGTGCAATGGAGTGATTTGAACCTTTTTGAGAACAAGGTGCTTTCACTTTTATCTTCTGACTTATCTTGGGTTTCGGCTTCCTTTTGGCTATTTTTCTTCTGCTCCTTCCACTCTTTGGGATAGAAAACAGAGGCAAAATAAGAACTGAACACTGCTGCTTTCTTTCTGTTTGTTATGATAGTTCAATTTGCTCCTAAGAGTTTTTCCTCTCCAATACTGTTTTAAAAAAATAACCAAAAAATCCTGATATCTTTGAGGCCTTTTGAGAATAAAGTAGAGAAGAAAAATAAATATATTGAGCCATAATTAATAAAACTAGAAACCCAATACATTTTAAAACTCTTAAAAAATACAAATGAAATTTTGAAAAGGAAGGACAAAATAAATAGAATTGAACATTTGTGGAAAAATGACTATTCAAACAATTGTTTTTTGCTTAAAAGACTAACCAAATTGATTAAACTATTAGCTAACTTAATATTTTTTTTAAGAGGGAAACCAAATTGACAAAATAAAATTGAAAAAGGTTGAATTCACAATAAATAGAGGGTAGGGAGGAAACACTTATTCAGCACCTCTCTCTGCTAAGTGCTTGAAAAATATTATTTCATTTGATTCTTAGAGGAGGTAGGTGCTATTGTTATCTCCATTGTAAAATGGAGGAAACTGAAGGGTTGAATGACTTGGCTAGACTTATACAGCTAGTAGTATAATCTGAGACCAGATTTGAATCCAGATCATTCTGATTCCAGACCCAGTGTGCTATCCAGTTTTGCCACCTAAATGTCTCTAGGATTAGGAATAGAAATAATGAAGACCACCCAGTGATTTGCATTGGGCCCATGACTGGAGAGACACCAACAGTATCTGTCAGTATTTGCCCTTTATGAGTCTAATAGAAGATGTGCCTCAGGCCCCCTTTACTGAGACCGATAGACTGACTGCCTCATCTAGTCATTTTGAGCAATTCTAAATATTTTATACACATATATGAAATGTATCTAACCAGGGGTGGAGATCCTTTTTTCTGTTAAGGATCATTTGGATATTTATAAAAAATTCATGGACTATATGTGATCAAATATTTAATTAATTCACCTCTAAAAACCACCTTAGATTTGAGTCCTACCTACTGTTGCCTTGGGAAACACCAAACCCAAATGACCCAAAATCTGGAGGTTCTCTGCCTCTGATCTAGACTATAGAAAATGAACATATAGAAGAGGTCTACAAACATTATACTATGTACTTAATGCATGCCCTCAACCCATTTTGTGAGGGATTGAGTAATATGAGGTGAGGCATAGGTTGCTGCTGCCTCACTTTGCATTTTTCCCTGTATTTGAGGCTAAAATCCATAAATTCAGCTGTTTTTTTGTCTATGATGATGATAATGATTGAAATGATATAGAAATTACATATATAGTAGCTCAGTGAGCAAGTATTAATTTTTTTTTCACTTTTCATGATGTTAGGAAGCAGAGAGACCGTACTACCCCTGAAATCACATGGCAGCAAAATTAAAAACTTAAAGAAAAGGAGTGGATTTTTATAAAAATAGGAAACATAAAAATCAACTAAAAAAGGGAGATAACATAAATAACTTTTATTTTGAAGGATATGAGTAAGTCCTAAATTCTTACATAAAAAATTCCATGTTCAAACAGATTTGCAATTGAATTCTTTCAGATATTTAAATTGCACAGAATTTATTGACACAAACCAGAAATAGAAAAAAAAAATTTCTGTGAGGGATATATGGTCCTGATTTCTAAAACAAGGAGAAAAGCAGAAATGAAAATTGATACAAAAATACTAAATAAAATACTGGAGAAAAGAGTATTGTATTCTAAAAGTTTCATATTTTGACTAAGTTGAGTTTCTGTTAGGAATTCAAGGATGGTTTAATATTAAGAAAACCTGGGACAGCTAGGTGGCGCAGTGGATAAAGCACCGGCCCTGGAGTCAGGAGTACCTGGGTTCAAATCCGGTCTCAGACACTTAATAATTACCTAGCTCTGTGGCCTTGGGCAAACCACTTAGGTAAAAAAAAAAAAAATTAAGAAAGCTTCAAAAAATTGTTTAAAAATCCATTAAAAAGATATGACTATTGGTAAATGTAGGCAAAAATATTTAATAAAACCATTAAAAGATATAGTAAAATTTTGAGTCTTCCCCTTGAATCAGCATGTTTGTTCTTTTTCTTTGTTTTTATTTTTCTATTTACATGCAAAAGTATTTTTCAGCATTTATCTATTTACAAGTTTATGATTTCCACATTTTTTTGGGGCGGATTTGCAAAGCAGTGGAGTTAAGTGACTTGCCCAGGGTCACACAGCTAGGTGATTATTAAGTGTCTGAGGTTGTATTTGATCTTAGGACCTCCTGACTCCAGGGTCAGTGCTCTATCTACTGCGCCCCTAGTTTCATGTTTTTCTACATTTGAAGGATTTATTTTTTTCAGAGAGCGTTTGTATCTCCTTTCCCATTTGGTTAGTTCTGTTTTTAAAGGGTAGTCTTCTCGTTGACCTTTTGGATTGCTTTTTCCATTTGATCCAAATTCTTTTTTAATTACAAATTTTTTTTTATTTTTGTAAGGCAATATGGTTAAGTAACTTGCTCAAGGTCACCCAGCTAGGTAATTATTAAATGTCTGAGGCCAAATTTTAACTCTAGTCCTGACTCCAAGGCTGATGCTCTGTCCATTGCACCACCTAGCTGCCCCAACCAAACGTGTTTTTAGGATATATATATATTTTTTTAGGTTTTTGCAAGGCAAATGGGGTTAAGTGGCTTGCCCAAGGCCACACAGCTAGATAATTATTAAGTCTCTGAGGCCGGATTTGAACCCAGGTACTCCTGACTCCACGGCCGGTGCTTCATCCACTGTGCCACCTAGCCGCCCCTAGGATATTTTCTTCAGTATTTTTTTTAATATCCTTCACCAAGCTACTGACTTAGTTCTCATGATTTTTCAACATTGTTTTCATTTCTCTACTCAATTTTTCCTCAGCTTCTCTTACTTGATTTTCAAAATCATTGAGCTTTTCCATGGCATGAGAGCAATTCGTATTGGAGGCTTTGGATGCAGAAGCTTTGACTTTTTTTTTCTTTGAGTGTGTATTTTTATCCTCCATAGGACTAAAGTAATTGTCTATGGTCCGATTCTTTTTTCTTCTTTTATTTACTCGTTTCTCCAGCCCATGATTTGATGTTTACTCTTTGTTAAGGTGGGACTCTGCTTCCAGGATGGAGGATGTACTGTCAAACTTTTGAAGGTTTTTGCAAGCAGTTTTCAAGGATACCCCCAACAACCTGCAAGTTCTCCTTTATGAGAGGCTCTGACTGCTCTCTTGGCTTGTTCTCTGGTCTTTGGATGACCATGAACAATGCTTTATACCCTGGAACCATGAGGAGAGTCCCTGCTCCTCTGTGACAGTGAGCTCTGTTGTGCTTCTGCTCCTTTTCCTGAGACTTGTATCTGAGTATGGTCGAAGCAACAGAGTCCTGCCTCAGGAATAGCAGAGACCACTGCAGTCTCCCCTGATCCCCTTACTGTCTGTGGACTGAGGACTCTGGAAGCAGTTGCTCCTGGTCCTGGAGCTGAATCTGTTCTGAGACCTGTGCTGGACTGGGCTCCTCTCTTACCCTGAGCTTCCCAATTGTCCTTGGCAGCCCCTGGACTGAGAGGTCTGGAAACCGTCAAGTACCTAGGCTTCCAGGGGATCTCTGTTCCTGGATGACTGGAGCTGGTTTGCTCCAATGTGACCCAGGCCCTTTCTAACCCCAGTGTAACAGACCCTTCCTGCAGATCTTCTAAGTAGTTTTGAGCTGGAAATTGCTTCAGTCGGGCTTTTTTGTGGGTTCTGCCACTCTAGAATTAAATAGAATCATTACTTAAAGGTATTTAGAAGTGGTTTGTGGGAGAGCTAGCAGTTCTCTGCCTTTACTCTGCCATCTTAGCTCTTTCCCATTCATAAAAGAAATTTTAAAAAGGAACATAGTCTGCTTTGTGCTGCATTCAGACTCCATAGTTTTTTTTCTGCATGTAAATGTCATTTTCCATAGGGAAAAATGGATTGTCTTTGATCACTGAAATACTGAGAGGAACTGCATCCAACATAGTTGATCCATTCCACAATAATGCTGTTGATGTGTACAGTTTTCTCCTGCTTCTGCTCACTTCACTTACTTCATTCATGTAGGTCTTGTCAGACTCTTGTAAAGATTTCTTATATGGGGCGGCTAGGTGGCTCAGTGGATAAACCACTGGCCCTGGAGTCAGGAGTACCTGGGTTCAAATCCGGTCTCAGACACTTAATAATTACCCAGCTGTGTGGCCTTGGGCAAGCCATTTAACCCCATTTGCCTTGCAAAAACTTAAAAAAAAAAAAGATTTCTTAGAGAACAGTAGCACTCCATAACATTCATATACCATGACTTATTCAACCATTTCCCAATTGATGAACATCCCCTCAATTTCCAGTACTTTGCCACTACAAAATCTCTTTGAGATTTAGACCTAGTAGAGGTACTGCTGGATCAAAGTATCCCAGTTTTATTGCTCTGAGCACAATTTCAAATTGCTCTCCAGAATGGTTAGATCAGTTCACAGTCCTACCAACAATGCATTAGTGTCCCTGTTTCCCATATCCTCTCCATTATTGATCATTTTCCTTTTTTTATGTCATCCTAACTAATCTGATAGGTGTGAGGTGGTACTTCAGAGTTGTTTTAATTTGCATTTCTCTAATCTTATCATCCGAAAACTACCTGTTCATACCTATTTCTCTATGGTTAATTTTTCCAGTTAGAGCTGATAATCAAGATACATAAGGATTGATACAAATATATAAGAGCAAAAGCCATCCCTGTAAAAGATAAAATGGTCAAAGTATATTAACAGGCAGTTATTGAAAGAAGAAATGCAAATCACAAACAACTGTATAGATATAGCCACAGATAATTAATACTATCAGTCTCTACCAAGTTAGTTTTATGCACAGTGCATTAATTTGCCTGTTTTCCCCAAACTCCTCTAATATCTGTCATTTTCTTTTTTCTTTAGCTTTTCCAGGCTAATGGTTGTGAGTAGAACTTAAATTTGCTTTAAATTACAGTTTTCTAATTATTAGTGATTTGTGACATTTTTTCTTATAATTATTGATAGTTTGTATTTGTTCCTTACAGAACTGCATGTTCTTGTCCTTAAAACTAATGATCTTTTCTAGTAACCAATTTAAATGTAATAGGAAACATTAGAAGCTTTACCTACTAAATAGTACTGGAAGTTTCCAAATGGAAAGATAGTCACATTAATGCATTGTTGGTGGAGCTGTATTAGCACAACTACATTGTAAATAATTTGTAATTATGCAATTAAAGGAGCTAAAATGTTTATATCCTTTGATTCAGAGATTCCACTGCTAGGTATATGCTCCAGGGAAGTTATTGATTAAAAAGGCCCCATATACACCAAAATATTGTAGCAGCATGTTTTGTGATAGGAAAAAGTGTAAAATATTCCATATACTCTATTCCCATTGATTGGGGAATGACTAAACAAAGTGTGGTCCATTAATGTAATGATTCCATTAAATTACCGCTGAATGTTATTGTCTTGAAAAATGACAAATAGGAATAGAGAGAAACATGAAAAGACTTAAATGAACTAATGCAAAATGAAATATGTAGTGCTAAGAAAACAACAAACTTGACTATAATAATATATAAGTAGAAAAAATAACCAACCACAAAACAATTAAAAATGAATGTTATAAAATTCCAAAGAATAAATTTTATCTTAAAAAAGAGATATGAGAAGGCATCTTTCCTTAATTACTTTGTAGATGGGGAAGGGGATGAGTTGTGTTTGTGTGGAACATTGCATGTACTGTCAGATTTTTTTTTAATGTATTGATTGCTATTGCAGATAAAAAGAAAATCTTCCTCTATTTTTCTTTGAAAAATAATTTGTTACCTAGATTATTTGCTGGGAGAGAGAAAGAAAAAATTTTATCAATGTAAAAACAAAAATAGAAAGAAATTTGATTTTTAAATAGCTCAATCTACTTAGAACTATTTACTTTATTAAATGAATTATTTTTTTTAAGGTTTTTTTGCAAGGCAGATGTGGTTAAGTGGCTTGCTCAAGGCCCCACAGCTAGGTAATTAATTAAGTGTCTGAGGTCAAATTTGAACTCAGGTACTCCTGACTCCAGGGCTAGTGTTCTATCCACTGGGCCACCTAGCCGCCCCAACCCATAAATGACTTATTGAAAAAAAAATTTTTCTTGTAAATTTTTTTTATTTTTTTGCTTTCTTCTGATTTAATTTGTAACTTTTAAATTATAAGCTAAAAATTTTCCCCCATTGCTTTTTCCTCATATATTCTCATTGTACTCATTTCGTTATGTATTGCTTTGGCAGTTTTGATTTGTAATGTTCTTATTATATATAGTATTATTTAGTATAATTTTTACTTACTTTGATCTTTACTCTTAATTATTCATTAGATCATTTTTAATTTCCATCTAAGCTAGTTTCTTTGATTTTATACCTTTTGTTGATAACTTTTAGTACATTATCATTTATAAAATGTCATTTGTAATTTATGCCTTTCTGAATTTTAACCTAATGTTAACTAAGATTGTGGGGGAAAGCTTTCATTTCTTATTTAGTCTTTCTTTACATCCAGTTTCTCCAGCACTTCAGGGATTTGTAACTTTTTAATTTCTCTTCACAAAATAACCAAAAAATTTCTCTTCACAAAATAACCACCTTTCTTCCTACAAACAATGCCACTTGAATCATTAATCTTTTTGATTGAATTATCATATTCCATTAATAGTGTTAAAATTTCTCAAGTTGTATTAATCCTAATATTTTTTGCAGCTTAGCTTTCTTTTATAAACACTTGGTATTCATTCAATCCACTTCATTCCTTTAAAAAGTATAATTTCTTTATTTCAGTGATTTTGTTTTCTCATTTAGAACAGAATCTGTAGCTAATTTTTTAGTCATTCAGAAGTATAGTAAATTTGAATCTGCATTTATATTCATTCTTTTTGTTCCTGTTATATATAAAATTTCCTTTAGGCAAATTACTTTATGATTTTTAACTCATTTATTTTGCTGACATTTATTCTTTCCTGATATTTAACTTATAAAATGCTAAATGGATTTTCTGTTTTTTACTATAATTTTGAAAAACTTGAACCTCCCCTTATTCCATTTGTGAGAGATTGAGTTGCTTTTATTCCTTCATCTGTAATGCCCATCATCAAAGATTCTTTTTCCTTCGACTTTCCTCTTTCTTATTCCTCCCTAACAAAATAGGTATTCAAAACACTACCAGTATTTTAATTTTCCTTCTATAGAATTTACATTAGATTCATATTATTGTAAACTTTTTCTTTGTGATGATTTTCCTCCTACAAAAGTGGGCTCTTAAATTACTATCTTTTTTGTCTTTGAAAAGTTGTTTGTTTTTATAGGGCAACTACTTTGGGCTTGGGCAAAAGATCCTATTAAATTGGAATTGATGTTTTTGAAATATTATTTGCCTATAAAATATTTTTCTTTTATTAAAATTATAAATTTGAATGGCTGAATGAAAAAGCATTTATTAAATACTTAACTAGTTGTAAAGACTGTACTTAGTACAGGGATTACACACACAAAAAAGTGGGGATAGTTTGTCGTCTTATTCATTATAAATCATATCTCTTTCTGATTTTTGACTAAACTGTTTAGTGCTGCCAAGGTCTTTGGTGTCAAGAATTTTCTTTTTTGCTGTCTTCTATAGCATGAGTTGCTGAGGAGGGCAGACCTGCAAAAACAGTTGGTCAGGTCATACCAGCAAGATGGCATAGTATGACATAACTTTGTCAAAAAAAACTTAGTTCAAATACATTCTCAGAAATTTTCTAGCTGAGTGTCACTAGGAAATGACTTACTTCTTGCTCATCTGTATAATGGAAATAATAGTAGTACCTACCTTCAAGTGGTCTTGTGAGGATAAAATGAGATAATATTTGCAAAGTGTTCTGCAAACCTTCAAGTTCTATGTAGGTTTTGTCTCATCCTTTCTTTCCCTCCTCTTTTCCTCTTTCCCTTCCCTTCTCTTCCCTTTTCACTTTCTATTTTTTCATTCTTTGAATTGTGTTTTATTGTTTCTTGATGACTTATGACAGAACTAGCCTCCATTTTGCAATTTTAATTTTTAAAGAATTATTTTCTTCATTGAGCTTTTTTTAACCAACATTTCCTTTTAGTCTATTCTATTTTCTTTTTTATGTTTTTGCAAGGCAAATGGAGTTAAGTGGCTTGCCCAAGGCCACACAGCTAGGTAATTAAGTGTCTGAGACCAGATTTGAACCCAGTACTCCTGACTCGAGGGCCAGCACTTTTTCCACTATGCCACCTAGCCACCCCTAGTCTATTCTATTTTTTAAGGAGTTATCTTCAGTGCTTTTTGTTGCTTCTTTTACCATTTGCTCTATTCTGTTTTTTAAACTGTTATTTTCTTCAGTATTTATTTTGTGCCTCCTTTGTCTTTTTGCCTTTTTTCATGATTTTTTTTGTATCACTCTCTTTTTCCAGTTTTTCTGATGCCTCTGTTATTTGATTTTTAGAATCCATTTTGAAATCTTCCAAGAATTCTTTTGGACCAATTCACATTTTTTTTCTTTGAGGCTTTCCCTCTAGCATCTTCTCTGTCACCATAGTAACTTTCTTTTTTTTTTTTTCTTTTTTTATTAAAGATATTATTTGAGTTTTACAATTTTCTCCCAATCTTGCTTCCCTCCCCCCTCCCCCACCCCACAGATAGCACTCCATCAGTCTTTACTTTGTTTCCATGTTGTACCTTGCTCCAAATTGGGTGTGATGAGAGAGAAATCATATCCTTAAAGAGAACAGAATTCTCAGAGGTAACCAGATCAGACAGTAAGATATCTGTTTTTTTTTTTTCCAAATTAAAGGGAATAGTCCCTGTACTTTGTTCAAACTCCACAGCTCCTTATCTGTATACAGATGGCACTCTCCTTTGCAGACAGCCCAAACTTGTTCCCAATTGTTGCGCTGATGGAATGAGCAAGTCCCTCAAGGTTGAACATCACTCCCATGTTGCTGTTAGGGTGTACAGTGTTTTTCTGGTTCTGCTCATCTCACTCAGCATCAGTTCATGCAAATCCCTCCAGGTTTCCCTGAAATCCTGTCCCTCCTGCTTTCTAATAGAACAATAGTTTTCCATGACATACATATACCACAGTTTGCTAAGCCATTCCCCAATTGAAGGACATTTACTTGATTTCCAATTCTTTGCCACCACAAACACGGCTGCTATAAATATTTTTTGTACAAGTAATGTTTTTACCCTTTTTCCTCATCTCTTCAGGGTATAGACCCAGTAGTGGTATTGCTGGGTCAAAGGGTATGCACATTTTTGTTGCCCTTTGGGCATAGTTCCAAATAGCTCTCCAGAAGGGTTGGATGAGTTCACAGCTCCACCAACAGTGTAATAGTGTCCCAGATTTCCCACATCCCTTCCAACAATGATCATTATCCTTCCTGGTCATACTGACCAATCTGAGAGGTGTGAAGTAGTACCTCAGAGAAGCTTTAATTTGCATTTCTCTAATAATTAATGATTTAGAGCATTTTTTCATATGGCTATGGATTGCTTTGATCTCCTCATCTGTAAATTGCCTTTGCATATCCTTTGACCATTTGTCAATTGGGGAATGGCTTTTTGTTTTAAAAATATGACTCAGTTCTCTGTATATTTTAGACATGAGTCCTTTGTCAGAATTATTAATTGTAAAAATTGTTTCCCAATTTAGTACTTTTCTTTTTGATCTTGATTACATTGGTTTTATCTGTGCAAAAGCTTTTTAATTTAATGTAATCGAAATCATCTAATTGGTTTTTAGTGATGTTCTTCAACTCTTTCTTAGTCATAAACTGTTACCCTTTCCATAGATCTGACAGGTAGACTAGTCCTTGATCTTCTAATTTGCTTATAGTATCTTTTTATGTCTGTGTCCTGTAACCATTTGGATCTTATCTTGGTAAAGGGTGTGAGGTGTTGGTCTAATCTAAGTTTCTTCCATACTAACTTCCAATTATCCCAGCAGTTTTTATCAAAGAGGGAGTTTTTATCCCAGTGGCCGGACTCTTTGGGTTTATCAAACAGCAGATTACTATAATCCTCTCCTGCTTTTACACCTAGTCTATTCCACTGGTCCACCACTCTATCTCTTAGCCAGTACCAAACAGTTTTGATGACTGATGCTTTATAATATAATTTTAGATTGGGTAGTGCTAAGCCACCTTTTTTTTGCATTTTTTTTCATTAAGCTCCTGGCAATTCTTGACTTTTTATTTCTCCATATGAATTTACTTACAATTTTTTCTAACTCATTAAAGTAATTTTTTTGGAATTTTGATTGGTAGGGCACTAAACAGATAGTTTAGTTTTGGTAGAATTGTCATTTTTATTATATTAGCTCTCCCTATCCATGAGCAGTTGATATTTGCCCAGTTATTTAAATCTGATTTAATTTGTATGAGAAGTGTTTTATAATTGTTTTCAAAAAGATTCTGAGTCTGTCTTGGCAAATAGACTCCCAAATATTTTACACTGTCTGAGGTTACTTTGAATGGGATTTCTCTTTATAGCTCTTCCTGCTGTTTCTTGCTAGACATATATAGAAAAGTTGAGGATTTATGGGGGTTTATTTTATAACCTGCAACTTTGCTAAAATTGCTAATTGTTTCCAGTAGTTTTTTAGATGATTTCTTGGGATTCTCTAGGTAGATCATCATGTCATCTGTGAAGAGTGAGAGTTTTGTCTGTTCCTTCCCAATTCTAATTCCTTCAATTTCTTTTTCCTCTCTAATTGCTGATGCTAACATTTCTAATACAATATTGAATAGTAGTGGTGATAATGGACACCCTTGTTTGACCCCGATCTTATTGGGAATGCCATAGTAACTTTCTATGGTCAAGTTTTTTTTTGATGGCTCATTTTTTTAGACTATTTTTTTTTTTTGCAAGGCAAATGGGTTTAAGTGGCTTGCCCAAGGCCACACAGCTAGGTGATTATTAAGTGTCTGAGGTTGGATTTGAACTCAGGTACTCCTGATTCCAGGGCCGGTGTTCTATCCACTGCACCACCTAGCCACCCCTCAGACTATTTCTTTTAACTTTATGTTAAATTTAGCTTTTGCTCTGGTGGTGGACACTGTTTCAAGTTTCAGATTTTTTTTTTGTGCAGCTGTTTTCAAAGTTAATTCTAGGAATCTGTACATTTTCTTTTTAATTGATATTTTATTTTTTCCAAATACATGTTATGAAAGTTTTTCAACATTCATATGCATTTGTATATTTTTAAGTTACATAATTTCCTTCCACCCTTCCTTCCCCCCCAGCAGTAAACAATCAGGTGAATATTGTACATACACATTTGTATTAAACATGTTTATAGATTAGTCATTTTCAGTATGAGGAATTAGGACTAAAGGAAAGAAGTGCATAAGAGAAATTTTTAAAAAAAGTGAATGTAGTGTTCATCAGATTTTGAAGGGTTTTTTGTTTTTTCTTCCTCTGGATGGGGATAGCATTATCCATAAGCCGATCTTATAGGATTGTTAAGGTGATGTGTTCGTTTCTTAAAAATTATATAAATATTTTGTTTTCTAATTGCATACAATGGTAGTATCTACCAATCTTTTTTTTTGCAAGGTTTTGAATTTTACAATTTTTTTCTCCCTCCCTTCATTCCCTGCTCCCTCCAACAGAAGGCATTCTAATACTTTATATTTGCTTCCACAATACATAGAGATCTAGATTGAATGTGTTGAGAGATGAAAGAGGTCCAAAGAAAAAATGAAAACATTAGAGATAGCAAAATTATGTAATACATACAACAGCTTTAAAATTTGGAGATAATAATCTTTAGTCTTCATTTATACTCCACAGTTCCCTCTCTGGATACAGATGGTATTCTCTAAGGGTAATGTATTCTAAGGAGGATATGTTTACTACTTTCCTGGCTTATTCTCTGTTCTGTGAGAAACCACATTCTTTTCTGCCTTGGAACTGTGACTAGGGTCTTCATTCCCCTGTGAAGCTGCAAGCTCTGTTGTGCTAGTGCTCCTAGATCCACATATGGATAATGTGACAGAGTTCTGTATCCAGTACCAACAGAGGAACTGACTAGTTAGTGGTCTGACCCCTTCCTTACTTTAGACTGAGGGTTCCAAAAGCTGCTGATGACTCTACTGGATTAGTCACCCCTGAGGCTAGCTGCTTGTTTTTCTGAAGTCTGGCCTGAACTCTGGTGCAATAGACATTTTCTTGTTGACCTTTTAAGTTATCTTAGGGTGGAAAATTGTTTCACCCCGTTATTCTATGGATTCTGCTTTTCTGGAATTCATTTTGAAGGGCAATTGGGCAAATCTCTTCTCTTCATTGTCTTGGTTCCTCCCAGGAGTTACATTTCTTAGGGAGCCTTATAACTCTTTAGTTGACTTTAGTTGACTCTCTGCTTTTTTCTCCGTGTGTGTTTGTGTTTGTGTGTGTGTGTGTGTGTGTGTGTGTGTGTGTGTGTTTGAATTGTGGCTTCCTTCCTTGATTTCACCCTTCCAATTTTCAGGTGAACAGTTTTATTTCTCAGTAAATCTGGTTTTTTATTTTTCACAGATATTTCCAAGTAGATTTACATTATCTTTTTATCTTCACTAATTTCATTCTTCAGTTTCAGAAGTATAATTATTTTGCATTATTGATGTTTCTGCTGCATTATTGTGGGTAGTTTTGCTGTAATTTATTAATTTTTTTATGTTTTACTGCAGGTTGCTTCAATCCTGGTGTAGCTTTTCTTTGCTTTATTTGATCCATTTTCTTTTTTAAGAAATTATTTTCTTTGAATTTTTTTTGGTAACTCACATTTTTTGTATTGATATTTCTGTTGCTGTTTTTGAGGAGGATGTGGGTTCTCTTATGCCATCTCATTCTACTATTTTTATTTAGATTATGTTTATATTGTAATTATATGTTCTCACTAGTTTTAATCCCTTCTTGAGGCAGGTATTAATTTCTTAATTTATCTTTGGCTCTTCCCTAGTGCCTATTAAAATTCATTGCATATATGTAGTATATTTGTTGAATTTGTTATTTTTTTGCTTGAACAGAATTGTCTTCACATGGTTAAATCTTTGTGACAATAGCATAAAATTTAACTCTTCCATCTCTGTTCTCAAATAGATTTCACGAGGCACAGGAAGAGTTGGTTGAATTTCAAGAAGGAAGCAGAGAATTAGAAGCAGAATTGGAAGCCCAACTAGTACAGGCTGAACAAAGAAATAGAGATTTACAAGCTGATAACCAAAGATTGAAATATGAAGTGGAATCATTAAAGGTATCAGATCAACTTTATATCATTATTTAAATTTTTGTTTTAGTGAGAAACATAACATATTGTGCTTACTGGCTTTTAAAACAGATCTCTGATTAGTAAATGAAAACAGATGAATTTATTGCATTTATTTATTTATTTAGTAAGGGACACGTGGGTGGTACAGTAGATAGAGCTCCCAGCCTGAATTTAGGAAGACCCAAGTTCATACATGTTACTAGCATTGTGACCCTGGGCAAGTCACTTAATCCTGTATGTCTCAGTTTTCTTATCTGAAAAATGAACTGGAGAAGGAATTGACAAAACCACTCCTTTATTTTTGCCAAGAAAATTCAAGAAGAAATGGGGTCACAATTGAACAACAGCAAAATTTATTTAGCACCTTAATAGATATTTGTAATGTGCAAAGCTTTATGCAAGGATACTACTTGTATTATCCTATCTTATTAAGATAGAAAGTAAGGAAGAACTAAAGTTAAAGATAAGAGGAAAGGAAAAAGACTACTCTTAAGCAATGGAAAAACTATAGTTGTAGAGAGTTCTATTCATTAACATAGTGCAGGCTAAGTCTGTGACTTAGTAGTTGAAGCTTAGACGGTTGTTTGGTCACAGAACCACAGAGGCTGGAAGGGCCTCTGATCTAACCTCCTTGTTTTACAGATGTGGAAACTTAAACTCAGAGAGAGTTTTAATGATTTGTCCAAGGTTACATAGTAAGTGACATATGCAAGAGTTGAACCTAGATCTTCCTAACTCCAAGCCTAGGATACTTATCTTCACTGCCTCCATTATAAAGCATGGGGAAAGAAACTGAAAATTGATTTTTAAAATAATTTTTCCACCATGGGATTATGAAGGATTTTTTTTTTTTATGTTTTTGCAAGGCAAATGGGGTTAAGTGGCTTGCCCAAGGCCACACAGCTAGGTAATTATTAAGTGTCTGAGACCAGATTTGAATCCAGGTACTCCTGACTCCAAGGCCAGTGCTTTATCCACTATGCCACCTAGCCGCCCCTATGAAGATTTTTGTATTATGTTTTTAAGGGGAAACAGTTTATTGGATAAATGGCTCCTCTTGGAATCAAGAGGAGCTGGACCCATTCTTGTTTCTGAGATACATTACTAGCTCTTTGAGTAGGGACAGTGCCTCTAGGCAGCTTTCTAAAATTTAAATTATAGATAAGGTTGGCTGAGAATATTCTTACTTTGAGTTCTTGATACTAATGAAATCTTAGACCTGAACTTAAACTAAAACAGTTTGAATACTTTAGAAATGCAATTTTTTATTTTGGAGGTAGTTATTAATTTCCTAGTTATACTTTTAAGTCTTTTTTGATATTTAAAAGCTATTTGATTATATAAGTATTCTTGAGAAAGTAGTTCTATCATTTCCCCCCTTTACTTAAAAGTACTTAAACTTGTATTCATGTTCTGAGAGTTTTGTTTTGAAGGAAATTTCATTTATTTAGTGGTGGTCTTTTTTTTTATTTACCATAGACTAAAGCTAAACTCATATTTAGATTCAACTATAGATTGAATCCATATGAACTTTTACATTAGTCCTCTATAGTTGCTGTCATTTAGGAGGATGTTAATGTCTAAGTTTTTAAGCAGTGGACTCACAGTACTTGACTTGGACTCTTTTAAGAGCTCATTATCAGGCTTCCTTTTTGGGTGAGTGTCAGGACATTTGGTGGCAATGTCAGTGGTTCTGATTAACTTGGTTACATATATACAGTTGGAAGTTGCATTTAAATTTTTGTGAATCAGTACATTCAAAAATATATGTATATATATATATATATATGATTCTACTTTTAAATATTGAAAAAGTAACCTCTACCATATTCTCAAAATGTGTTCAAATTTAATTTTTTCTCAATCAGGCTTTTATGAAAACTAAGTTCCTTTGACATAGTACTAGCCCCTACACTTACTCTTACTTTTAGGAGAAACTAGAACATCAGTATGCACAGAGTTATAAGCAGGTCTCTGTTTTGGAAGATGATCTGAGTCAGACACGAGCCATTAAAGAACAATTACATAAGTATGTAAGAGAACTGGAGCAGGCCAATGATGACCTGGAAAGAGCAAAAAGGTGGGTAATATACATTTTAATTTTTTCACCCAAATATGGATATTATAGATATAATCTTTATCTATGGTCCTTTTTTTTTTACTATCTAGAAGGGAGTTACAGTATTTGCTCATTTAACCGACTCAACTACAGTAATCTTTGTGTTGCAAAAAGAAAGAAAGAAAAACAATTTAAATAGTATATGCAATTGCTTTTTCGAATTATGAATATATTTCTTTCTGAGCAGCTAACACCTAGGTTTGACTGATTCAGCCCCAGACTCTGGGGTACATTTATGTAGGCTTAACTGATGCAATAGTTTGGCATCTCCAGCCTCTCTTCATTTTTATGCTGACACAATTATAGTTAAGTTTCCTGACTCCCTTCCCTTTTCATTCTTCATTCTTTTTAGGCAATTCAGAGAATATCCTCATTTCAGTGGTCTATACTATACTGTCTTACTGTACTCTACTACTTTATCTACTGTTTGTTATGGGACAGTCTCTTAATGCCTTGTCCGTGCTTGGCTTGTTTTGTAGAAGTTTGAGTCCTGAGTGACTGAGCTTTTGATTGCCATGTGTATCCTAATAATACCAATGTTTGTCCTTTGTTCTTGAAGAAGACTACGACATCAGGAAGGTGATGCTGTGACAAAGCATATGAATTGGATTTGGGGGGTGGGGCTCTGTGCTAAGTCACCAGCCTCACTTTTTTCTCCAGAGCCATCTGGGTCCAGTGATCACATATAAATCAGGATGACTGAAGATGGCCCTGGATATGAGGCAATCAGGGTTAAGTGGCATGCCCAAGGTCATACAACTAGTGAGTGGCAAGTATCTGAGGCTGGATTTGGATTTCCATCCTCCTGACTCCAAGACCAGTGTACTATCTACTGTACCACATAATTGCCCTTGCATATTCTGTTGGGCTGCCTATGGAACTAGGAGCAACATGGTTCATATACCTATGCTGTTACATGATGGTATCTGTTCTTCTCCTTTAATAGCTAGCTATCCCTATGCCAAGGTGTCATAGGAACAACTCCCTCTCCTCTAGAATAGTTATGAGATGTGGACTCGGAATCTGCTATTATCTTAATGATTCATAGTTCCCATACACTTCATAGTGAATGCATGCATATCTATGTAATGAGTGTGATTCTAGGATTTCCTTCATCATATCCATAATCAGTCTTCATTTTATTTAATTTTGTAAAGCTTCTGGGGACAGTTTTAGTAGACTTTTCTAGCATTCAAGTCATTCTTTTTGACTTTTTTGTCCTTTTTTTCCTTCATAGAGTAGCAGAAAAAGGAGACAGTTATGTAGTGGTGTTAGAATCCTCTTAATACCTTTTGGTTTTATATCACTTGAAATTTCCAGTGTGTCTCTCTTTCCTCTTCTTCTTAGAATTGAAGAACTAATTTCTTTTTTTTAAGAGTTTTTTTTTTGCAAGGCAAACGGGGTTAAGTGGCTTGTCCAAGGCCACACAGCTAGGTAATTATTAAGTGTCTGAGGCCAGATTTGAACTTAGGTACTCCTGAATCCAGGGCCAGTACTCTATCCACTGCACCACCTAGACGCCCCGAATTTCTTATAATGTAAAATTTGGGGAAAAAAATTCAACAAAACTAACCAATAAATAAAAAAATCCTTACATTATATGTAGTATAACTCTTCCTCTCTGCCTCCATCTTAGAGTTAGTGTTATAATTGGTTATCACACTGATAAAAGAAATATTTGATAAAAAAAAAGATTTTCTTCTCAGTAGGACATTTTCCTTTTTGTGTTATTTGAATAGATTTTTTTTCATGTCAAAACTTTTCAATTTTATTTAATTGTAATTATCTTATCATTTTTTGTTATTGCTTCTCGTTTGGTTGAGTTTATCTCTTGGACCAGTGATTCTTAATTTTTTGCGACACAGACTCCTTTGACAGACTTATGAAGCCTATGAACCCTTTTTCGGGAAGATTTTTAAGTGCTTAAAATGCATAAGATTCTATAGGAAACCATTTTTTTATCTTTTTTTTTTTTAGGTTTTTTCAAGGCAAATGGGGTTAGTGGCTTGCCCAAGGACACACAGCTAGGTAATTATTAAGTGTCTGAGACCAGATTTGAACCCAGGTACTCCTGACTCCAAGGCCAGTGCTTTATCCACTACGCCACCTAGCCGCCCTGGAAACCATTTGTTTTTAAAAAAGAATGGAAGGTTTTTTTTTTTCCCCATCCAAGATCTGAAATCTATCTATGGATATCTTGGTAGTTTAGGGACTTGAGATTCAGAACCCCTGCCATAGACAATAGCTAGGAAAAATACCTGATTTACTTCTCTTCTCACTTTTTTAGTAGTATTCTTTTTATATTTATGTCAAATAGTTATTTGCAGTTTATTGTGGTTATATGATTACATAAAATATTGATCTCAGCTTAATTTCTACTAGATTGCTTTCTTCTTTGCCTTAATTCTTTTCAGATAGGGAATTTTTTCCTGGGTAATTTATTTTTTGAGGTTTGTTCTACCTTAAATTCATTTTTTAAATGAAGGATGAAAAATATTTTCAGAGAAAAGGATGGATGGTAGAGATTAGATCTCCTTGGTTAACACAAAAAAATCCAGGTTTGCTAATTTTAGTCAGTAGAGACAACTGTTTAGGAGAGGTGGGGTGGCGGGGAAGCAAAGGAGAAAGCCCGAAGAGTTGCATCTCAGCCTATTCTCAGAAGTGGCCTGGGTGAGAGAGACTCTGGTTCAGTTTGGGCAATTTTCCCATCATTTCCAATAGCATTGAAAGCTATTTTTTCACAATAGAAGGTCCAATAGACTGAAAGGTCTCACTGACTTCTTTCCTCCAGCTGATATATACAGGGCTATATACATTCCCTAATTCCATTCTGCCAGTTCAGGACCTCTACAACTTGGGTCCTCTAAGAGGCCAGTTTCCTGCTTTGCAGCTCTACCAAACCATCCCAAAGGCATAAATATTAACTGTGCTGGAAGAGGGCAACTTGCCTTGCCTTCATCTTTCTCTGGGGTCATCTCCTAAACAATTTTTGGGGCCAGATAGCTTTGTCAATCCTGTAGCAGCTTCAGTTTGTTCTTCCTGTTCTCTTGGATTTTACCCCCATTATCATAGAAGATATTCTTGGATTTCAGGTCTTTGTGTACAAATGCCTTTGGTGTATAGATATCCCAGCTTTTTGATGATTTTGAGCAACCTTTGTAATTTTGTTATCCCAGCTTATCTTGAGGATCCTTCACAAATGAGTGAAGCATGTGTCAGTGATGTCAGTGGGATCGGTTAGGAATTTATGCATATCCTCATGAAGAGCATGTTCTTTTGCCACATCTGCCTGTTAATTCATCACGTAAACAATTTGAGATGATTGTGGTTGTTGCCATTAGACAGATCCTTCCCTGTTTGTGCTCTCTGCTTCAGTAGATTTTCCCTTGTCCCTGTATATTGGGTTTCAAGATTGTGCTACTCCTGCAGGTTGTTGATTTTGTGAGAGAGTTTTCCACAGATTCTGGGAATTAGAAAGTCCATCTCATCTTCCAATTCTGGTTTACTTGCCTCTTGTTCTTTTACCTTTGCTTCATGGTTAAATCTGGGAAGGGGTTTGGTGGTAATATTGCACTGAGTGGGGCTGGGAGAGTGGAGGGTGAGGGAGCATGGTATAGAGGAGATGGTAGAAGACAGTAGAGGTTTATGACTTTGGGATGTTCCTTCTTTGTCAGGGCTTTTGGGAGGGTCATGAAATGGGATTCTATTATTTTTCTCCACTAGGATGTTGTCTGAAAGTACAAATTTAAAGAATCAGAAAATTGGTCAGCAGCTAGAAAAGTTTGTGGTGGGGTGGCAAACTATAAATCAATACTCTAAATCATACACTAAGAAAAATGCAAATTAAAACTGCTCAGCGATAAGAGGAGAGGATTGGATATATTGGGAAATGCTGCTGATATAAAAATAGTATCTTTAAAAATTTTATTTTAAAATACACTTGATTAACTTAATAAGTATTGCAGGTAAGTTCCTTAAATCATTCCTTTTTCCTTGGAAGTTATTTTGTCAAGATTTCTTCTACCATTTATTCCACTGGGCTTAGTCTTACTAATTACTAGATTCTATATTTGTAAACCTGAGGGAAAAGTTTAGTGTAAAGGTTTACCCCTGGCTTTTCTTTTAGTGCTTGGTAACAGCAATTATTTCTGCTTGTGAAAACAAAAGCAGCCACAGAATAATATGGCACCAAATCCACATAACAATTTCCCTAGCTTAAACTCAGAATTAAATTTCTTTTCTGATTTGTTTCCTCAAGTTGTGAAACAATTTTTTCTACCATTTAGACATGAGTCTGTTGTTCAGGTACACCAATTTATTACTAACCAAGTCTTAGACAGGTGGGAGGTACTTTGATATAGAGGAAAGAGCCCTGAATTTATAAGACTTTAATTTAGATCCTGGCTTTGTCTATGGACAAGTTACTTCCTTATCTATAAAATGAGAGAATTTGATTAGATAAATTATAAGGTCAATTTCAGGTAAATCCTGTGATCTGCTTCATGAAACTACTCAAATTGAGATTTCTTTGCCTTCTGGTGAACTAATAGAAATATAATATGAATCTACATGGCCTTTGGTTTTTATTCCTTTCTTTGAGGGCAGACTTTCTTTGGGTCCTTTGGTTCCCCCCCCCCCCCCCCTGTATTTTGAGAGCTGAATTTTCCCTGTTGGAGAGAGACTGGGTATTTTCTGAGTGGAATAATGCTCTCTCTCAAAGACAGGGCTCTCTAGAGAGATACAAGGTCTTTGAGATAACTAAGAAGCACTAGATAGAGCAAGCACTAGACCTGGAGTCACATGTAGCCTCAGCTGTGTGACCCTTTGCAAGTTACTTAACTTCGACACTTAGCACAAAGCCTGGCAAGAAGTAGACACTATATAGATTCCCTTCCCCTTTACAAATAACATCTTTTCTTTGGTCTCCCTCCTTCTCTCCCTCTCCCATTCAGTTTGACATGAATCAGGTAAAACTTGAGTGTCATAAACTTGTGTGAATGATGTCAAAAGCAATAAATTATTGACATGGTCTGAGTTTAGTGAAAATTATTCAGAACAGGGACATATTGTGAACAAGAAATCGGTTAGGGTTTAGGAAACATTGATAATTTTAACAGTTGAGAGAGAAAACTAAGTTACCTAATATTTAGAGCTGGGATAGACCTTACAGATCATTTATTCCAGTCCGTCTCATTTTACAGATGAAGTAAAGATATCATTCAGGTAATAAATAGCAAAGCTAAGATTTAAACACATGTCCTTTGCTTTTAAGTTCAGTGCTCTCACCATAATATCCCTAATAATAATAATTGCTTTGTTTACAATGTTTACCTTTTTTAAAACTGAGCTAAGAGAATGGTCTCTCAGGAAAGGGGGGGGGAAGGAAATTTTAGCTTAGATTGGCAAGTTTGTAAGGGTATACCCTGACTATTTAAAAAGAGATCAGGTCTTCAAACTTGGATGAATTTCATTCCAGGAGCTGAAAGAGCTTGAAAATGTTATCTTTGTCCTTTGTCAGTAAGTATAAAGAAATCTTAAATTGCAAGAGATGTGCCAGAAATCTTGAAATGGACAACTGTCCTATTTATCCTTTTTCTTCCTTTTAAAATTTTGTTTATATGTTGCCTTCATGCGCATTTATGTGTATGTGCATATGTGTGTGTGAGAGAGAGGGAGAGCACGTGTGCACCTAGAATACTCTCCTCCTCAGTTCTGCCTTGAGTTTACCTGCTTTTCTTCAGGATTTCATCTTGACTCCCTCTCTGTCTTCCTGGTTACTACAGGCTTTTCCCAGACCCTCTTAACTTCTAGTTCTTTCCCTTCTTGAGTACACATATTGTATGTTATTTAGTTATTTGATCTTCATTATTTTCATCTTTCATGGTCTTACTCATTAAAATGTGGAGAGCAGAAACAATTTTTAATTTCTTTGCAGCCCTAGCATTTAGCGTGAATGCTTAATAAACCTTGAAGACTGATGTTGTTTTCCTAGCTCTGGTTATATTACCTCATTTTGTCTTCTAGTTTTTTTTCTGTGTCCCTCATATTCTTTATTTTAAATTGGGTACTGATATTTCACTGTTTTCATGTGCCATAATTTGATTGAACTATTCTCCAATCAGTAGGAATCAAATTTGTTTCTAGTTCTTTACTACAAGAAAAGATATTCCTATAGGACTTAACTCTTCTATTTTTGGCCTTGGGCTATATACTTTGTAGTGAGATATCTAGATCAAAGTGTATGGATATTTTATTCAAATTGCTTTGCATAATTCTAGATTTCTTTTCAAAGTGGTTTTTATCTTTTTACAATTTACCATAGTATATTCATGTGCCTGTGTTTCCACAATTCCTCCAGACATGGACTGTTTCCATCTTTTATTAGATTTGCCAATTTCCTGGGTATGATGTGAAACTTGAGCATTGTTTTGATAGACATTTTTCTTATTGGTGATTTGGAACAGTCTTTTGTGTGGTTTTTTAATAACTTCCCATTATGTTTTGCAGAACTCTTTAACCTTATGCTTTAATCACTTATCCATGGGAAAATGTTCTGTTTTTCAAAACCAAGGAAGATGCAGCTAGGACAGAGTAAATAGGTGATTCAGGTAATGCCATAATTTGATCAAAATCAGTGGCATTAAAGATTCCAGCATGACACAAGCAAGACAAAAAATAAATAAGGAAATCTCAGGTTGCTCCAATGAAGAATTCAGACCTTTTGAGCCTTTTTTTCTTTAGTCATTTTGGGATTAGCACTAATATCCTAGAATGAATGTCAGCACCTTTGCTGACTTTTTAAAGGAGAAGAATCCTCTGCATTTTCTTGTGAGTCTTCAGTATCTGTGATAGAAGTAAGGCCACGTTCTTCAGCTGAATTTTGAGACTGAAGTCTCAAAATGACCTTCTGTGTGTTCCATCTTAAGAGTCAGGGACAGGGGGCCGCTAGATGGCCCAGTGGATAGAGCACCAGCCCTGGAGTCAGGAGTACTTGAGTTCAAATCTGGTCTCAGACACTTAATAATTACCTAGCTGTGTGTGGCCTTGGGCAAGCCACTTAACTCCCATTGCTTTGCAAAAACCTAAGGAAAAAAAAAGAGTCAGGACAGTCCTGCTGCTTCCTTATCTGAACTTTCCATCTCCATTGTATGGACAAAAATCCTTAAAATGGGTGTTCTTGACAGAGGTAAAGAGTGAGACTTAGAAACTACAGTAGGTATCTGATACTTCTTTTATTAGTCAATCAGCTATTTATTGAGCATATATTCTGAACTGGGTTCATTTTAAAATCTCTGGCTATGTGAGTACTCCATACCATCTGCATGCATAATAAACAATATTCCCAGGATGGCGGTGGGGTGGCAGGTGAAGAATACAAAAAGATCTTAGAAATTATTTTTCTTAAAGAACCTAACAGTCAGTGACTTTCCTTTGATCATATAGCTAATGAACTTCTGAGGCAATACTTTAATCTAAGTTTCATATCTACTTCCCTTGCTTTATCTGCTACACTATATGATCTTATGACAAATAGTACAGGCTGTCTGAATTCAGAGGGAGAGGGAGAGAAATTATTTTGGGTGGAATAATCAAAAGTAAAAAATGGAATGATTTTGTTTTGTCTTAACTATTTGCATATGTTGCATGTAAACACTTTATTTCATGAAAAAATATTTCGGCCTTTATTTTTAGGGCTACAATAGTTTCACTGGAAGACTTTGAACAAAGGCTGAATCAAGCCATTGAGCGAAATGCATTTTTGGAAAGTGAACTTGATGAAAAAGAATCTTTGCTGGTTTCTGTACAGAGGCTAAAGGATGAAGCAAGAGGTACAGTTTGTTTTTTCCTGCAGTGATTGGTCCAAAATGCTTTTTCACATTCTATATGGCATCCATGTGGCATAGTGAACAAAGCAATAGATTTGAAGGAAGATCTGAATTTGAATCCTGACTCACAGATTTACTAACTGTCTGTTCTTGGACAAATCACGTTTCAGTTTTAGGTTCCTTATCTGTTAAGTGGAAATCATAATAATGCCTACCTCACAGGATTGTTGTCAGGATCGGAAGGATTAAGTAAGACAATATGTTTTGTAAAGCACTTTGCAAATTTTAAAAGCTTATGTATAAATGTTAGCTGCTGTTATTACTTTTATTATTTTACTTTCTATTACTTTTTCCTGATCCTTACATTTTCCTGTGAGTATTTGGTGGTTTTTTGCTCTCTTAAAAGAACAAATCTTATTCTCAGGGACTTTATCTTTTTGAGTTATACATCTATATTTCTAGCCTGTAATTTTTACTTGAACTCTAGTTCTGTTTTCAAATATTTGCAATTCATTTCTATTTAGATATACTCTACTGTGTCCTTTCTTTTTCCTGCTTCAGAATTTTCTTCTATACGTCAATCTATGACTAAAACTTACAGCTTCTTTTTTCTAACTTCTATTTTTTCCTTAAGGAGCCCATGGCTTCAAAAATCTCCATTAGTTCATAAATAACTTGATATAGTTTTGTTTTGTTTTGCAAGGCAATAGGGTTAAGTGGCTTGCCCAAGGCCACCCAGCCAGGTAATTATTTTGTGTCTGAGTTCGTATTTGAACTCGGGTACTCCTGACTCCAGAGCTGGTGCTGTATCCACTGCGCCATCTAGTCACCCCAACTTGATATAGTTTTGGGAGTCCTTAGTCAAAAGGTAGCTGTTGAATTCATAGGAGAATATGAATTAGTTCTTAGTGGGAGAAAAGCAGAAATTCAAGTCTTATAAGATGAACATAATGGGTTAAAGGATAGAGAAAACACAATGGAACCAATAGAAGGAATTATAGACATAGGGAGAGAACCGGGTACTATCATTATCATTGAAGTAAAGGAGCAAAATTAAGGAATAAATTGAATGTTAAATGTGCTAGAGAAATCATCAAGGAGAAAGATTTTTAAAATGTCTAGTGTTAACTAAAGAGAAATCATTGTTGATAGTAATTCCTTGGACTAGGGTGTTTGAAGTCTTAAGATTTTAATCCATTGGAGGGATTTAGTTCTGTTATTTTAATCTTCAGGAAGCCATTTAAAAATATTTGATGTATTTTTTTAAATGAAATCATTGCTTCAGGGTGGCTAGGTGGCACAGTGGATAGAGCACCGGCCCTGAAGTCTGGAGTACCCGAGTTCAAATTCGGCCTCAGACACTTAATAATTACCTGGCTGGGTGGCCTTGGGCAAGCCACTTAACCCCATTTGCTTTCCAAAATCAAAAAACCCACCAAAAAACATTGCTTCTTCCTTTCTGTTTTCTTCATTGGTATCTTTTTAAAATTTTTCTTGTTAGTATGTTAAGAGAAAAATAATCCTGTTAGTAGTAGAACATAAATTCCATTACTTTTTCAGAAAAGCAATTAAGAAGAGATAAAATATTTTAAATTTATTTTCAGCCAATCACTGAATGTATTTTTGGCTTATCCTGATTTTTTTTTTTTGAAGCTGAGTTTGCAATGGCACAGGTAATTATTCTGAAGATTTCAAACATAGAGGCACTTAACAGTTTTTGAATGAATGAAAAAGCATTTAAGTGTATACTATGTCTAATGTAGTGTTAGGCAGTGGGAGAAAGGGCAGCTAAGTGGCCCAGTGGATAGAACAGTGACCTTGGAATTAGGAGGATGGTAGTTCAAATTCAGCCTCAGATACTTGACACCCTGATTGCCTCTTATCCAGGGCCTTCTCAAGTCGTGATTCATACCTGGTCACTGAACCTAGATGTCTCTGGAAGAGAAAGTGAGACTAGTGACTTAGCACAGCACCCCCTCACTCAGATTCAATTCATGTGCTTGTCATGGCATCATTTTTTGCTTGGTGTTCTTTGAAAATGAAGGACAAATATCACTAGGCAGTGGGGATGCTTAAACAATTTCTTCTCTCAAGGAGTTCATAATCCTATTAGACACAAAATATATAGGTTTCCTCTATAAGTTAGATCAAAAGGCTTTAGTGAATCTTATTATGCAATAAGGCACGTGGTAATACTTAATCATTGGTTTTGTTCCCGTTAATAAAACCCCATCATTTTCAGATGTCAAATCTAAAATGTTTTGATAGCGTCCAGGTGTTAAGAACTATTTTTTAATGGGTCTTTAGTAACTGTGGCTGCCAAGGATATGGTAACTTCAACATCTCTACAGGAGCTATTCTCTTTGGGACAGATTAGAAGTAGTGCTACGAGGTAGTGCTGCTATTTCTAGGGCTTTTAGGGTTACCACCCTGATTGTAGAAGGTGGATATTGATAATAATGGGCTCCTTCTCCACAGCTCTTGCTCCTCTGGATGATGGTTGTGGTACCAGCCTGGAAGCAGGACTGAAGAAACATTTTTAAAGTTCTAAGACATCATTTAAATACTTGAGTCATTATATTAACCCAGTAGCTAACTTCTGATTAAATAAATAAGAGAAATTTGAATGGTTTAGAGAATTTATAATTGAAACATTATTGAAAGAATGTGTATATTCGTGGTGGCTGTCCATTCAGATAGAACTTTTAGAATGTTATTCTATGCTTTGACTCTGTTACTATAGTTTAACTATCAAATTTTCCCCCCCTTAAATTGTAGATTTAAGACAAGAACTAGCAGTACGTGAAAGGCAACAGGAAGTAACCAGAAAGTCGGCTCCTAGTTCTCCAACTCTAGATTGTGAAAAAATGGATTCTGCTGTACAGGCCTCCCTTTCTTTGCCAGCCACTCCTGTGGGGAAAGGGACAGAGAACAGCTTTTCTTCACCAAAAGGTTTGTAATTTCTTGTAGAATAATCAACTTAGAATAATTTGATGATTAAGCAGGCTATTTGAATATGTTGATAGATCAGATTTATGGTATCTTTGGCATATTGATAACTTCTAAGGGAACTCTTGTTTGAAAAATTAATTTTACCAGTTCAGATTGATACCTATTCTGCAATTTGTAATCTTAGAGAGTTGCTTGAGGCCCTTAGAGGTTGACTTTCCAGATCACATAACCAGGAGGTACAGCTTGGAACTAGACTTTCCTGACTTGGAAGCCTGCTCTCTATCAAATATGTTGTTTAAATGAGTCTTTATTAAAAGGGTAGAACACTCCCCAGTCAGTAGGTCAACCAGCATTATTAAGTGCCTAATATGAACCAGGCAAAGTGCTAAGTGCTAGGTTTACCAAGAAAGCAAAACTGAAGGAAAAAAATAACTTTTACTCTCGACAAGCTCAGTTTAATGAGAGAGAAAACACGCAAACCAACTATGTTCAAACACGACATAGGAAAATTTGGGGGTAGTCTCAGAAGGAGCTACGGTTATACTACACTGGGAAAAGGCTTCTTGAAGAAGGTTGGAATTTAACTGAGACTTGAAAGAAGTCAAGAGGTGGAGATGAGACTCTACCAGGCATTTGGGACATAGAATCTGGAAAAGTGTCTCCAACATAGGTAGAGAAGAAAAAGGAATAAGCATAAAAAGGGCCAGGTTATTAAGGACTTAGAAACCAAAAAGAGCGAGTATAACCCACTTTTGGATGAGTGGACCTGCCAGAAGAAAACATAGGGGAAATGTACAAATCAAAAAAACATTTTGAGAGGAAAAACTAATATTTTTTTAAATTTTTTTTTGTTTTTTTGCAATGCATATGGGGTTAAGTGGCTTGCCCAAGGCCACACAGCTAGGTAATTATTAAGTGTCTGAGACCTGACTTGAACCCAGGTACTCCCAACTCCAGGGCCTGTGCTTTATCCATTATGTCACCTAGCCAGCCCCAACTAATATGTTTTTAAATTAAACAGAGTATATAAAATTTTTATTAAATCCTGAAATAAATAATAAAAATATACTGTATACTGTAGTTGCAGGTAGAGAACATCCAGGGAAAAGAGGAAACCAAAGAGAGTGACTTAAAGGGGGAACAAACATCTAAGCAAAGGAAAAGCAGAGAGAGAGAGAGAGAGATTGATTTAGAAATGGAGAGAAGCAGAATGGGAAAGGTATTAAGAATAAGTGGGAGAATTAAGAGAGAAAAGAGAGAGGATCAAATATCTCACTTTGCCCTAGGTACTGTATTTCCACTCCACCAAAAGGACTTTGTTCTAAGTTACCTTACCATCGATTTCCTTCTGGCTCCCAAAGACTCTCCAGTAATGAGGTGTAGCTTTTTTTTTTAATTTTTGATTTTATTTTTTAGAATTTTTTTGTAAGGGAAATGGGGGTTAAGTGACTTGCCCAAGGCCACACAGCTAGGTAATTAAGTGTCTGAGGTCGGATTTGAACTCAGGTATACTCCTGACTCCAGGGCAGGTGCTCTATCCACTGTGCCACCTTGCGGTCCCCAAGGTGTAGCTTTTTGAAAGGCATTTATCCCCAATCAGCCAAAGCAGCTTTGAGTCCTTTCAGCAACATATTATCTTTTTTTCTCTCCTGTCATTTGTTTAAGGTTTAGGGCAAATCTTAAAGCAGTTTCAGAGGTTCTATTTGTTTTATTTGAATTTTGCCCTCCCTTGTGGGTTGTGATTGGGGTTGTTAATAGCATAGTTTAGCTCAGGCCTTAGGTTATAAGTCCTCAGAACTGGAATGAAAAAACTCTTAAGTAACTTCCAACCCAGTGTGTTTTAAATGAATAAAATACTCATTACCAAATCTAGAATAAAGGAAAAGAAACTTAGAACTCTTTTTGAACTTATAGCCAATAAATTTTGACTCATTGCTTAAAAATTTCCCTTTAGTTATTACTTTGAAAGGCATTATAATATACTATTTTTTCCTAATTTTTTTGTGGTGTGATTTTTAATATTCAGGTTATGAAGTCTTTTTTTATTTATTGTAGTCCATGGTGAGAGTTGATGTCCAAAGCTAATTTCCACCAGACTACTTTCTTGTTTGTGCAATTATTTTCATCATATAGGGAGTTCTTTTTCTAGATATATTTTTGAGTTCTCTTGATACTATTATTGGGTTAAATTATTTCTAATTTTTCCTTGTCTATTCTGATGTTTTGATGTACTTTTATGTTTTCAACTAGTACAAAATAGCTTTGATAACAACTTTATAATACAGTTTTAAGATAAGGAAGTATTGTTCCTCCTTTTAAAAAATCCTTAATATTCAAGATCTGTTGACCCTCCAAATAAATTCTGTTGTTATTTTGTCTAGCTTTGTGCTATGTCATCCCTTTGGCAGTTTGATTTCTATAGCATTAAATTTTTTTTTTTGTTTCTGTTTTTACTAGGCAATGGGGTTAAGTGACTTGCCCAGGGTTACACAGTTAGGTAATTATTAAGTGTCTGAGGTCGGATTTGAACTCAGGTCCTCCTGACTCCAGGGCTGGTACTCTTATCTACTGCAGCCACCTAGCTGCCCCCTATAGCATTAAATATTAAATTTAATTTAGGTAGTTCTATTTTACCCTTGAATGCCAAATATCCCTCTCAGTTATTTAAATTGTCCTTTGTTTCTTTAAGGAATTTTTTTGTAATTCTTATTTTATAGATATTCCCAGGTATTTTATGTATTTTGTGTTTACTTTGAATAGAACTTTCTAGTACTGTGCCTTCTATTTTCTTTTTGTTACATAGAAACAGTGATATCTGTTAGTTTATTTTGTAGTCTTCAACTTGATTGAAACTTGTCTTTTTTTTTCCTAGATTTTATTTATTTATGTTGAATTTTACAATTTTTCCCCTAATCTTGCTTTCCTCTTCCCCACAGATAGCAGTCTGTTAATCTTTACATTGTTAAACTTGTCTTGATAATTCACTAGGATTTTTAAAACATCATCATAAGTACAGAGAGATGGGCTAGACCTGTACTTTCATTGATATAGGGAATTACCAGTTGAAGAAAGTCCTTCTAATTAATGCAGATAAGCACTTATTCTGCAATTTTAAATCTTAGAAAGTTTAAAATCTTTATAGTGTCTCATGTACTGGTAGTAATAGTCTCAGGGTCATGCAGTCAGTACAATACTTGAGGCAAGGATAGAATTTAGATCTTCCCTAAAGCCAGCTCTCTTGTGCTTACTAAATCTTGCTGCCTTTAATAGTAAATCATCATGTCATTAGTAAAAAGGGGTAGTCTTATCTCTTCTTTGTTTATCTTTATACCTTTAATTTTTTCCCCCTTGTTTTTTTGCTAGTATTTCTAGAATTGAATTAAATAACATCAGAGAAAGAGGCAATCCTTAATTTTACTCCTGGAGTACTAGTAAAGCTTCTAGAGTTTCCCCATTGTATATTATAATAATAGCATTTGATTTTAGGTGACTTAACTATGCTTTTTACTTTGTAGAATTTTTTAGTATAAATGAGTTTTATGTAAAAACTAAGACAAGTTTCAGTCAAGTTGAAGACTACAAAATAATGGTACTTATTCAATTGTATTATTTGGGATAAAAAAATATGATTCTTAGCATACTTTTGCCCCTTGTACTAGCATTTTGAAATCACTGTAAAGAAAGGGGATGGGGTGGAATCAAATCTATAGTATAATGAAACATTGGAGTAGAACTTTTCGGAGAATTTGTTCTTATTTATTTTATTTGTGTTTTGACTTTTTCAGGAGAGTAGACACGTTCCCTTTTCTCATCTACATAAAATTTCAACTTGATAGTCTTGGCTAAAGAAATAAAAATTAGTATATAACTTTAGACATATTTCCCCTCACATTTTCCTGTGCCTGTTCCATCTACCCATCTAGCATTTTCTCTTGTGCCTTGGTAAAGTTCTTAAATCTCTGTATTTTATCTCCAAAATGAGCTTTCTGCATTTTCAAATGAGATAATATATTTAAAGTGTTTAGGGGAGCAGAAAATACTTCAGTTATTCTTAGAATTGCATGAGCAAAATTCAATTTTGAAATTGGTAGTTATATATTGTATAGATGAGAGCACAGGCTAAAGGTGTGTGTATCTAAACAGTTTAACATCTACAAAATCTATTCTATATAGCTTTATAGTTTATTTTTGCTTTCAATAGAGAGCAAAATCTGTGGTAAACCTGGTTATGACTTATGCCAATGCTGAATCTGTTTTGCTATGTTGCCTTTGAAGCAGGAGACACGAGAGAGAGAGGGACATGTATGTACATCTAGGACTAATTTAATCCTAAAAAAGTAGGAGTAGGAGTTATATAATGTTATGCTTTTGATGAGTAAATGTATTATGTACAAAACTTTTTCCCTCTAGGTATACCAAATGGATTTGGTACTAGCCCATTAACTCCTTCTGCAAGGATATCAGCATTAAATATTGTGGGGGATCTCTTGCGGAAAGTAGGGGTGAGCACTCATCTTTTATCCTTTTAAGTTTCAGTTACCATGTAGTTACTCTATTATGTTGGAAGCAACATAATAGATGAGATATTAAATAGTTTAGATGTTTTTTAAAAATCTAAACTGAGAAACCATAGGATATAGTCTAGACTTTTTAATAGAAAACTAACTCCATATTTCAGTTTTTTGGTTTTTTAGCAAGGCATGATCACTCAAACTTAATTATTCATTTGATTGAGTTTTTCACCTCTCCTCCTTTTCCTGCCTTGGTGCTTATCACAATAAACCTTTTGAGGTAAATGGGAAATGGGAAGGAGTTCAGGTTCACCATCTTAGATTCATTGTTGGTTGAAAGTTCTCTTTAAAATAATGGAGTGGAGGGGACAGCTAGGTGGCGCAGTGGATAGAACACTGTTCCTGGAGTCAGGATGACCTGAGTTTAAATCCTGCCTCAGACACTTAATAATTGCCTAGTTGTGTGACCTTGGGCAGGTCACTTAACCCCATTGCCTTAAATAAATAAAATTTTAAAAATAATGGAGTGGAAATTGGGAAAGAGCTCATTATTCTCTGCAATACAGTGATCCAAGACAGTTTTAGAAGACTTTTGATGAAAGTACTGTACACGGCCAGAGAACAAATAGAATCTGAAATGCAAATCAAAGCATAATATTTTTCACTTTATTTTTTTCCAAATCAAAGCATAATATTTTTCACTTTATTTTTTTCCATTTTTCGCTTCCAATTTAGTTTGTGTCTTCTTTCCCAGCATGCCTGATATAGAAATATATCTTGCATTCTTGCACATATATAATATGTATCAAATTGTTTACTGTCTCAGGAAAAGTGAGAGAGAGGTTAGGAACTTAAAACATTTTTTAGAATGAATGTTAAAAATTTTTTTGCATGTAATTGTGGAAAATAAAATATTATTTAAAATTATGGATTGGAATTCAAACTAATTTCTCAAAACAATTGTTTAAATATTTTGTGAATAGTTGTGAGTATATTGTAAACCTTAAAGTGTGACATATTTGTGAACTATTATACCATGCATGTGTCCATAGCTCCTTTTAGTCATTGTTTATTACAAAAATTATTCTTTCTTTTTTTTTTTCTCTGTGCCTTATTTGCCCATGGGAGTTGAAATTGATCATATAAGTTAACATGATTTCTCCATTTTGGCAGAAAGCCAAAGTTTTTAGGGACCGTATGAGAACCCACCAAAATTTACTTTTTTGTTAACATTTTAATTCTAGACATGAAGTATAAGATGAAGATATACTAAAGTCTAACAATATTAGTAAAACTTTTTTAGTTTTGTGTAAAATAGATTTCCTTTTAATTTCAGATTGGAGTTTGACTTGGGTTTAAATTACAACTCTTTTACTATCTGTCTAATCTAAAAAAACTAACTATATTTATAAGAGCTCAAAGGAGATGTTTAAATAATGTTAAAATTTTTATTATCACTCCCATGTAAGAAGTATACATTTTGTTGAGTTGAAGACCAGATAGAGAATTAGGAGTGAAGTTCATCCCTGCTTTTAACCACTTTTTTTGTTACAATTTTTATTTATTTTTTATTTTTTTTAGTTTTTGCAAGGCAATGGGGTTAAGTGGCTTGCCCAAGGCCACACAGCTAGGTAATTATTAAGTGTCTGAGTTCAGATTTGAACTCGAGTACTCCTGACTCCAGGGCCGGTGCTCAATCCACTTGTGCCACCTTGCCATCCTTGTTACAACTTTTATTAGTTGTTAGGGTTGGGTACTATAGTCCTTCTTCAGAGATTTTTTTTTTTTTTTTTTTAGGTTTTTGCAAATGGGGTTAAGTGGCTTGCCCAAGGCCACACAGCTAGGTTATTATTAAGTGTCTGAGACCGGATTTGAACTCCTGACTCCAAGGCCGGTGCTTTATCCACTGCGCCACCTAGCCACCCCCAGAGAATTCTTACGTAATGATTCATTAAATTTATAAAGTGTTTTAAGCTCCTTACAAAGAAACTTATTTTATTAGCTACTTAATATTTGATGTTAGCTCTAGTTTTTCTAAGTTTGTCATAAAATGGGAGAATGGTGTCAATTATCCAAGAAAAATGGTTTGAAATACAGGTTCTAATATGCAGATACTGTTTTGACAAGCAAATTATTCTTTTTTATTTAGGCCTTAGAATCCAAATTAGCTGCTTGCAGGAATTTTGCAAAGGATCAAGCATCACGGAAATCCTATATTTCAGGGAATGTTAATTGTGGCCTGGTGAATAGCAACAGCACAAAGTTCTCTCGTTCAGGGCATACATCTTTCTTTGATAAAGGGTAAGTTCTAAATAACATATGAATTAATTTTTTTTGAGTAAGACATCAGGAAAAATTGCTGAATGACTAAGTCTATTTAGTGAAACTTGGTGCACTTGAACATTTGATACATAAATATACTTAGTTGCACAAATCCAGAAAGTATAAACCAATGGAAACTTGTTAAATTTAATACAGATCCCCTGAGATCTGCATGATATCTCATTATTAACCAAATTAGACTTACTATATCTTACTCCCTTTAGACCTCTGTCCAAACATTGGAATTCATGTACAAGATAATAGACTCATTTAAGAATGTAATTTACCAGAGTTGCCTTACTTGACCAATGGGGATCATGCTCTTCTTATTGATTCACCAAAGAAGAAACTTTGGGCTAGGTGAAAGAAATAAATGCTTCTAAAGGCACCTCTGATTCAATAGCTTTTGAGGCATTTCTTTCTATCACTAAATATAACTTTCTCCCAATTTTCCCTGTGAAAGCAAAGCATTAGTTATTATAAGATTTCATAGACTTTAAAAAGGGAGCCTGTATTTTTGTTTCTCTTATTTGCTGTAACAATTATATGAAGTGTGTTAACCTCAGGCATATTTAAACCTACTCTAAAAGTAGTTTTTTTTTTTTACTGTTTTTGCATAAAATAAGTAATTTTTCTTTATCTCTTGGAATTTTTTGGTCATATTTCTGACATCATATGAATAATTTTTCAGGCAGACTTGAAGAGTGGCTATATTTTACTCTGATTTTAAGGGAACAGAGAAGATAAAATTTTTTGTGAAGGTTTCTGTTTATCTCAAGTGCTATGGAGAAAATAAAGGGACATCCTTTATATAAGTTTTGGGTATTGGAAACTATCCGATTTTATCTAGTAACTTCAGATTTTCTCTAATACAATAGTTATTTTCTCTCCATTTTGAGTCATGTTTTCTAGAAAGTCTATCAAACCTTTTAATTCTATTCCATGGGAGCTGAAATTAAACCATAATTTCACTGATCAAGTGCTTTGTTATCTTAGAGACATACTAACTAATATGTATTCCAATCAAGAAGAATGGAAATCAAATTAGCTACAATCCAGAATTCCATTCTCATTTTGCAGTTCAGATTATATGAAATTGTCTCTAGTTATAGGAAGCCTATTAACTTGATGGGAATAGGGGGAAGAGGAATGGGTAGATGATGGGAGGATGAAGGAAGATTTTGAACTAGAACTCAACATACTTTCACATAGAAGCAATGTCTTAAGTCTTGGTTTGGGGTAATCAGTACAATATTGTTTGTGTGTACTAGCATTATAATATAGTATGGTCTGAAGATAATTTTGTGGATTGACTAACAATCAGTCAAAATATTTCTGGTGGGAAAATAGATAGGCTCTAATCACCTTAGCTATAGATAAATTTTGGGAGCTCTAACTCTTCTATAGATTAGGAACTTTATTTGCTTATGCTCTGTCCCTTTCTCAGGGCACTGAATTATGGTTAAGAAAATAAGACTAGTTAAAAACATGAAGGAAGATAAATATGAGTCAGATGTCATATTAATTCCTAGTGGGCTGGGAGGACTCAAATGGAGGTCAGATGGTACTCTGATGCTTCTTCTGGGCAAGTGGACAGACACCCTCTCTGACTTCAGTTAACCTGAGATTCATTTATTGCCATTTAATATTTGTCATTATATGCCAACTTTGGAACAGTATTAAAATTTTTAATTGCATTGTTTATGATTAAAATAAAAAAAACTCAGGAGATTTAAAATTATATTTTTTATTGAAATTCTAATGGAAAAAGATTATCAACATAATCTTTACCAGCCTTGAGGACATTTCTCTATAGATGACTATTGATGGCTGTTTCTATGGGTGACATATTGATTAGACTGAATAATATCTAAGTCTTACCATTCTGAAACATTTCTAACATTTCATCTTCCATGTTCTTTTCTCTTGACCTCTCCATTTCCTTCTCTCTACAAATAACTCTAAAGGACTTCTTTGATAGCTATTAAGATTCCTATCTTTTTTCCTTATTTATGAGTTAGCTTCTTTTCTATCATCTTGCTTCTTTGACCTGTTCTCTAGGCAGCAAGCATAGGGCTAAGAGATTGTTTAATAGGACATGGGTTCAATACCTTCCAGTGGCATTTTGGAAACGTGGACATAGAAGCATTAGTGTCTGGCATGTTATTTAATAAATACTTTTTGACTAATCTATTGATAACTGTGGCACCAAGAAAGCCTTTCTGCCAGGGTCAGCTTATATAATTTGGGTCTATCTCTAGGGAATTTGATTCTTGTTTCATTCAACACGAGATGAATATGTAACACTTGCAGGCCTTTGTGTTGGTAGTATTGTTACTTGATGAATTTTTATTCAACTATATGAAATCATAGTATTGATTAGTATTTTGTTTTTTTCTTTTCTCTAACACAACTCTTTAAATGCATCAGTTAGTGATATAAGCTCTTCTGTATATGGATTCAAGTCTACTTCTATGACTATTTTGCTGCATTTTCAAGCATTTTATCTCTCTGGGATTCATATTACTCATTGAACAAAGTGTGTTTGACTCTAGCTCAGACTTTGTTCTCAGAAAGGGGGTAGAAGTAGGGAAGGAGAGAGAGTGATTCAAAAAGAAGTCAAAGCTTAACTCCACTGCCTTGCAAAAACAAAAGTCAAAGAATAAATTTTGATGGGGAAAATTGTGTTGGTTATTAACTTTTTTTTTTTTTTTTTAGATTTTTGCAAGGTAAACAGGGTTAAGTGGCTTGCCCAAGGCCACACAGCTAGGTGATTATTAAGTGTCTGAGGCCGTATTTGAACCTAGGTACTCCTGACTCCAGGGCCAGTTATTAACATTCTTTTGTATGTCACTTTATTCACAGCACTGGCCCAGTAATTGGTAATGGTACTGAAGAGCATATACATTTTAAGAAAGTTTTAGTGTAAATTCAAAAATGACCAGAAAGAAAAAATATTATGTCAAACAAGCTATAGACTTGACAAATTGGAGATAATCTCAGAGAACTTTTTCACCCACTGCTTCCCTTTGAGAACTAAGGTCTTTTTGACTTTATACTGTAAATTTTGAAGGTATAATGATCCTGTAACTTCTGTGTGTCGTTTGCATTGTAGGGCAGGCTCTACAATGAAGCTTTCTTTATTTCTTTTCATCTTCTATTCCTTCTGTCCTTTTAAACAGAATGCATGCCTCTGAAGGGCAGGTACTATATTTTTACCTTTTTATTTTATTTTTAATCACCAGTGCTTAGTACAGTGCCTGGCCCTTAGTAAGCACTTTCTTAGGTTTTTTTTTTTTCGGTTTTTTTTTCTTTTTCAAGGCACATGGGGTTAAGTGGCTTGCCCAAGGCCACACAACTAGGTAATTACTAAGTGTCTGAGACCGGATTTGAACCCAGGTACTCCTGACTCCAGGGCTGGTGCTTTATCCACTGCGCCACCTAGCCGCCCCCAGTAAACACTTTCTAAACTTTTTTTGACTGCCTACCTGACAGTGTCAAGACAAGGGGGTGGGCTGGTGTCTCTCTGCAGAGGAGGTAGAACTCAGTAAATTGCAGCTTTGTTAGAAAAAAAAGTTTTATAGTTGTCTTTCTTGGTCTGCTCCATCTTTCTTTCTTTTTTGTTTGTTTATTCTTTACAAGGCAATGGGGTTAAGTGAATTGCCCAAGATCACACAACTCGGTAATTATTAAGTATCTGAGGCCGGATTTGAACTCAGATACTCCTGACTCTAGGGCCAGTGCTCTATCCACTGCGCCAGCTCCAGTCTGCTCCACTCTGAAAGAAGTACCACTTTGCCAACATTAGAAAGAAAGCACTTGAGGAAATTGTTCAGGGAGAAGAATTAGAAGCAATTGAAACGACTGTCTTTTTATGTTTATTTTTCATCTTTTGAGGGGCAGAATTGTAAATAAAGAAAAATGAATAGAGAGCTGACTTTTGAAGTCCAGAAGACCTGGGTTCAAGTCTTTCCTCTGACATGTACTATATGTGAATATGACCTTAGGAAAAAGTAACTTAGCCTCTCAGTCTTCTGAGTTGCAAAGCAGGGGCAGATCAGTGTTGGTAAAAGAGTTTTCCTTGGGGCGGCTAGGTGGCGTAGTAGATAAAGCACCGGCCCTGGAGTCAGGAGTACCTGGGTTCAAATCCGGTCTCAGACACTTAATAATTACCTAGCTGTGTGGCCTTGGGCAAGCCACTTAACCCCATTTGCCTTGCAAAAAATCTAAAAAAAAAAACAGATTAGAAGTAGGATTTAGTAGATATACCTTGGTAAATAGGGTATTTGGCTAATTGCATGTTCTTGTTAATTATGGCATAATCAGGAACTCCTTTTCGTTTCAGCCTGTGCTGTTATACATTTGTAAAAAACATTTTCTGCCACAGTATGGTATATGAATGATAATGGAATCTTTTATTTAATGATTCGGTATTATGTAGTGTTTCAAGGGCATCTTCATGAAGGTTGCCATTTTGCAAAATGGTTAGTTAGATACAGAAGCTTTAGGATCATAGGTTGTAATTCTACTGGTCCTGGAACACATCCTGAAGTAAACTTAAGTCTCTATTAGCTTATAGATTGTAGAAAAATTCTGATTATTTGAATTTTTTGGCTAATTATGGCTTTACTATTATTAATTCTACACAATATGTAGATTGCCACATTCACATTAAGCCTATTCCCCTTCCTCCCAACAATTCTTAGTTCTTCCCTATTGTATCAGTTAATGAAAAGAGGTATATTCTGCCATTGGTTCTCCCTCAAAAACAAATTGCCAGGGGTTACAGGCTTTCACTTACAGAGGTAGACTAGCCTTAAAATGTCCCTGAAGTTTTTGCTCTACCCTTGGCTTGGATTATACAACTACTTACTGATTTAAACCAGTCACAACAGTTGACTGTGACAGAAAAAAATAAATGAATAAATGACCACACCCATTGTATAGATTTGTTTTTCTTGACAGTATTTATTATAAGGGAGAGCTTTTTTTGGGGGGTGGGAAGTTATTGGGGTATTGGGGGAATAGAGTGGTGCCCCCCCCAAAGGAAAGAGTAAAAATTTTTTAAAAAGAACAATAATGAAAGCTGAAGGAAGTTCATAAAGAGATACATAGTAGAGCAGTTTTGGAAGTATTATAATATGCTTTTAAATACTGTGTTGATTATATACTTTGAAAACCTAAGATGTATATAATAGTGATTCATTGTTCCATTTAGAATCATCATTTTCTGTTTGCTTTGAGTCTGAAAACGATTGTTTGTCAAGTTCATAATAATTTTTAATTAAAATCAAGACAAAACAAAATCAGATTGCCTTTTGATACCTGATAAAGTGTGATAATAGAAAGTAAAGAAAATATCTTATGTCAGCCAACAGTCTTTAAACAATCAAATTTCCTGTAGGTTTTATGCACATTTGCATGTGTTAATTTTTCATGAATATGAAAATAGTCTGTGTGTTGCTATTTACATAAATTGTTTCCTTTTTTCTTTTCTTAGGCAAGAAAAAGTCATATTCCCCACCTTGTTCATGGGTAATTGAATTATTCTGCTGTGGTTGGGTACATTGTTTGAATCCTGGTGTCTGGTAGAAGAGAAATTAACCAAAATTCAGCATACTAACTGCATGGGCCTGACTCAATTCAATTCAGCAAATAAGACTTGCTCTATGCCAGCACTGTGCTGGGTATACAAAGACAAAAACTGCCCTTAAGGAACTTCTCTTCTCCATTTTAACCAGTGTATAGACCATTAGTTACTTGTTTTGAATTGACTTCATATTGCTAATTACATGCTGCTTTTTAAAAGACCTGGGGCAACTTCAGTTCTGATTCTGTTGTCTCCCTTCACTCAGCCAACAAATCCATTCTGTTGCTGGATCTTGGTGAAAGCCCTTATGCTTGGATTAGTGCAAAAACTTTTGTAACTGGCTGCTGAGCCTGTCCTCATACCTGACCATCTTCCACTCTGCCTGGGTTTGCCAGGGTCATACTGCTAAAGTATAGGTCTGACTATGTTACCTGCCACGATCAAATATAAAGTCTTCTCTTTGACATTTAAAACTCTTTATAACCTGAACCTGTCTCCTTCTTTCTCTTCAGTCTTCTTATACTTCTTTCCCTCCACACACTGTACAATTCAGCAATACTGGCTTACTTGGAAATCCTTTACACTGTATCCCATGGCCCCATCTCCTTTCCTTTGATGACCCTTATGCCTGGAACGGTCTGTTCTCTCCTTTCTTCCCCTCTGTTTCCCTGATTCCTAAATTTAGCTCAAAGTATACCTTCTGCAAAAGACTTATGCAGAATCACCTGCTACTAATGCCTTTTTTCAGATTACCATCATCTACTATGTATGTATGTATGCATGCATGCATGCATGTATGTATAAACATGTAAGTACACATGCTAGTTAATGTATATGTTGTCTTCCCCATTAAAATATACACACACACGCACACATACACACACACGCACACATTTTTGTCTTTCTTTGTATCTCTAGTGTTAGCACAGCACACCTGGCTCATAATAAGACCTTAATAAATGTTAATTGACTGACTGACTGACTGATTTAGTTCTTTCTTTTGAGGAATCTGCAACTATTTTTAAATTTTCTGCCTGTATAACTAAGGTGAATGGGGATTATTTTTTAATGGTCTGGTAATTAGACCTATATTTAACTCAGTCTTCTGATGGAAATCTCAAGAAAGACCTAGGTAGAAATATGCTCTAGGAATAAAGTTCATGGTTATATTTTTAATTCTTCCTTCTCTTCTTTCTCCCCTCCCCCTGCCTCCATAATAAGTTGCTTATCCATTTTTCTTTTAGACAGAGCATAGATTATTTTTCTTGATCCTCACAAAACTCAGATTTAGATGACATGGTACTAGAGATTAATATGGTCAGGACTCTAGGGAAGGTGGAGTCAAGAGTCACTTACAATCTGATGTAATTTTGTGAATTTCATATTGTTGATCTAATATTTTTTGCATTCCAAAATCATGACTTGTATGTGTTTTATTATTCTTTATGCCTTCTTTAGGAATCAGGAGTTAGACCTCACAGTGAGTGAGAGTGAAAATAGATATAGGGAAAATAGATAAAGTTTCTCTTGTGATTTCCTATTTTCAAAATGCCAGGCATAGTGACATGATGAAAACTGAGTCTTCCTAAGTAGCAGTTTGTCTTCCCCCATTAAACTTCACTCAGAGCAATGGTGGTTAGCTTTGATGGTATCAAGGTACTCTTCACATTTCAGAATCAGGAGGAAGCATCTTATAAAGATTGAAGTATTGTAGAAATGAGGCTAGTAGTCTTTTCTCAATTGAAATTGTTCTTCCTAAGACCTGATGCAACTCTTTCATTGTTACAGACTTAAAAGTTCTCTTTTGTTTTATCCTTTTCGTTTATTCCATTTGATTCATTCAACACTATAAAGTCAAAATACTGCTGGGAGATTTAGGTTCTACTCCAGCCTTTGACACTGTAGGATCTTGGTCAAATAATTGTAGAAATGCAACTATTAAGACAGCATGGTATAGTTAATTGGTTCTCAAAGTGTGATCCAATGACCCTAAGGATCCCCTGTACCATTTTTTTTTTTAGGTTTTTGCAAGGCAAATGGGGTTAAGTGGCTTGCCCAAGGCCACACAGCTAGGTAATTATTAAGTGTCTGAGACTGACTGCAGGGCCAGTGCTTTATCCATTGCACCACCTAGCTGCTGCCCTCCGCCCCCCCCCCCATATCATTCAAAGTCTTTAAGATCAAAACAATTTTCACAATAATACCAAAGATTTTTGTCTATTAAAATTCTCATCACTTTTGAGAGGCAACTAGGTGGCATAGTTCTAGAGCCTGGAAGTCAAGAAAACCTGAATAGAAATGTGGTCTCAGGTACATACTAGTTTTGTTATCCTGGGTGAGTCACTTAACCTGTTTTCTTCATTTTCTTCAACTGTAAAATTGTGTTAACAATACTTAACTCTTAGGTTTCCTTTTGCCTTCTTCTCTGTGAGATTTATTTTTCATAAAAGTTATGTTATCCTGAAATGGATTTATTGATATTTTAATGAATTAATTTTAAAATCAGTTTTAGAAATTTATAAGTTTTAATTTTTGGTAGATAAAACCCATATAAAAAAAGCTCAATAATTTTTAAGAGTATAAAGTATCCTGAGATCAAAAGATTTTGAGAACTCCTGATCTAGTGGAAAGTATGCAGACTTGAGAATCAAGCCAGGACAACCTCTGTCTGACCACACATTACCAGTTCTGTAACAACTGAGGCCTCCCCTTTCTTATCCTCAGTTTCTTTATTTGTTAATGGTGACAGTGGCTGAAGTACCAACCTCATTGGTTCATTGTGAGGTTCAGATGATATGTTTATAGTGCTTTTTCCAGTTTTAAAACCTTAAGCAAGAACTAGCAATTATTACCAACTTGTTTTTCGGTTGGTAGAGCTTGACACCTCTAGATTTTGATGATCTCTTATTTGAATTCCTCATCCCTGCTAGGAGTGCCATTATAGTTGTTGAAGAGTAGTGTGACTAAAGTATTTGTCAGCTTAGGGAAAGTGTGGAAGGCCTGCTTTGTAGCCCTAGCACTTATGCTTACTATCTGTTTGATTTCAGGATGATCACTTAGTGCTTCAGTTTTTGTTTTTCTATTTTTTGCTTTTTTTTCCTGTAAGTTGAACCTTGAGTCAGATAATCTTTAAAGTATTTTTTTAGTTTTGTCACTTCTATGACTACTTCAGTGGCATTTGTTATTTAGAGGCCTGCTAGAAGCTTATGGCCAGGGTTCATCTTAAAGTCTGCAAAGTATATTTTCTTTTAGAAAGAATCCCCATTTGCCAGGAATTAGCAGGAAATTTAAAAAATTTCTGACCTTGTTTGTCAGAATGGTTTTTTTTTTTTTTAGTATCTTGGTATTAAAAAGTGGCAGGGGGGCGTTGAGTGGAAGAGGAGGGAAAGAAGAGAGGTCAGGAGCTAATTGTGACCTTTTTTATAAGCATCCAGGTTTTAAGAGTTTCAGTAGTCATTTTGGAGAAATTGAAGGAAAGAGTTGTGTGTGTGTGTGTGTGTGTGTGTGTGTGTGTGTGTGTCTGTCTGTCTGTCTGTCTGTCTGTCTTTAATCTATTTCCCTTGAGCTCAGCTTTTTGGCATTTGGTACCACTAAGATGAAAAAAGATAGGTGGCTCCTTCTATGAAATTGTAGAGCATTAAAGCAACTGATCATGAAGATGTGTGTTGGGAATACTGAATCTGCCAAAGGTTATAGGATGACAAAATCTGAGATTTTGTCCGATAGTCTTACAGGCTTTATTGGACACATTGGACATATAGTGAGAATATGAGTATGATTATAATATATATAATTATGAGACTATTCGTCTTTGAATTCTTCATAGAACCTCTGGGTCTTGAAGTGAAATGTGTATGTGTGGGATTAGAAGTCTTGATTCTTTGAGATTTTATTTCTTATGCCTTTGTGCTTACTCAGGAAGTAGAGAAAAGGTCTCAGTACAAAGGAAATTTATTGAAATCCTGGCACTCAGAAGAGACTACACAAAATGGATAAATAACTTATTTAATGGCCTGCCATACAGTGTATAATCTGAGTTGAAAGAATATTCTGAGGTCATCTAGTTCAATATGTACTTGAACAAGATTTCTGTCTTCAACATGACTAGCAATTAGTCATCCAACCTTTACTTGAAGAAGGGATTTCCCTTTCTAATATGAGGAATCTGCTCTCCCAAAGCAATTCTTTTTTTTTTTAAGGGTTTTTGCAAGGCAATGGGGTTGAGTGGCTTGCCCAGGGCCACACAGCTAGGTAATTATTAAGTGTCTGAGGCCAGATTTGAACTCAGGTCCTCCAGACTCCAGGGCTGGTGCTCTATCCACTGTGTCACCTAGCCACCCCCAAAGCAATTCTTTACATTTTCAGAGAGCTCTAGTTGTTACTCTTCTTTATGTTAAATTGAAATTACTTTTTGTTATTCATAATATCATACCATGATAGATAATAGAACTGGAATGAATCTTAGAGATCATCTAGTCCAGCTCCTGTAACCTAAGGCCCTAAAAAGGGAATTGAGTTGTCTATTAGCACACAGGGCCAAACACAGGTTTTGATTTGCACTTTTCTCATTGTTCCAACTCTTATTCTATGGACTTTTCTCTTGGGCCAAACAGACCCTCTTCCACAACAGGGCCCTATAAATACTTGAAGGTGAATCATGCCTCATAATTGCTAAATCTAATTGCTTCTTAATCATAATTGCCTTCTTGATCTTTTCAACTTTTGGCTCTCTGCTCTTTAGGTTTTCATGAAACTATTCTCTTCTGGTTTCATGATCTGTCTGATCTACTCAATTTTTTGTTGTTGTTGGATGTCACTTAAGGGTCTGTCCTAGACCACTTTTCTTTTCCTTCTGTACTAGTGGTTTTTGAATCTTTGATCTGGTGAAAACTATGAATTTCTCAGAACAATATTTTTAAATAATTGAAAGAAATGACATATTTCAGTTAGATGTTTGTAAAGATCAAGAGTAATTTTTTTCTTGTCCAAGTTCATGGACTTTTGAGACCTGCTAAAAATTCTGCTTTTTTATTTTCTCATTAGGTAATCTTCTCAGTTCCTATGGGTTTCAACTCTAATCTCTGATCAGATGAATTTATCTAGCTGTCTTCTGAGCTCCAGTCTGCCTTCAGCAAATGCCTGTTAGACATCTCGAACTATTCTATATTTCAGACTCAAAAATATTTAAAAGAGAAATCATTATTTTTTTCTCCCAAAACCTCCCCTCTTCTGAATGTCCTTATTTACTATTGTCAAGGGTACCACCACCTAGCATCCAGGCCCCACAACCTCAGTGTCAGTCTTGACTCCTCATATCTTGTCATTTCTGATTTCAAAGTGTTTGACCTATGTCTCTTCTCCACCCACGCTACCCTCACCCTGATGTGGATTCTTAGCCCCTGGATTGGGGCTCACACCTTTACACTTGCAATAAACTTCTGTTTGACCTTGCTGCCTTCTCTCTCCCTAATCCAGTACATCTTCTAATTCAGCTGCCAAAGTGAGTGGAACTAAGGTAAGTGCAGCACTGACCATGTCTTCTTTTCCCAATTTCTACCCCCCCCACTATATTCATTAAATTCTACTGGCTCCTTATTATCTCAAGGAGAAAATATAAAATACTATTTCACTTTTCATACCCGGACTCCTTCCTACCTTCCCATTGTACTTAATCGTTCAACGTGATCAGTTGCATCACTCATCTTCTTGCTGTTCTTGAGCACAACATTCCACCTGCCATCTGTGTGCCTTTTTACTGACTGCCCCTCATGCTTGGAATGCTCTCTTTTCTCATCTCTGCCTCCTGGCTTTGAATCTTTCTCAAATCCCATCATCTGCCAGAGGTCTTTCCATGTTTTCCCCTTTGAGATTTACATTGAATATTTCTATAGTTTGTCTTGTGTATGTGCAATTGTTTGCATGTTGTCTCCCCTATTAGTTTCTGATGCCCATAAGGGCTAGGACTGTATTTTAAAGCTTTTTAGCACTTAATACAATGCCTGGCCTATGGTTAGCACCTCAGTGCTAGTTGACTGACACGGTTCTTTTGTTAGTCATCTTGAACTGGACCCTTCATCTTGAGACCGTCTTGTTCATTCTCTTCTGGAGCTGGTCTGCTTATCAACATCTTCCTGAATGGAAACGAGATCCTAGAACTGGATCTTTTCTGGCTCAGTTTTGCTTTATCTTTGATGATTACATTAACTTTTTTGGGGACTTGGTCATCTAGTCCACATTCTAGTTGAAGGTCACATCCCTTCTATAATCTTTCTAACCTTTCAATATACTTCTACTTGTTGGATTTCTAACAACCATCCCAAGGTTGCCTATGTCATTTCAACCAGTGAATAAAAATAAGCCACCCTCCCTCTCACCCCCACTCCCAGCAGGGTGGGTCTGCCCAAGTCTAGTACTTGGCATTCATTGGTTGAATAATCAACACTTTGAAGCATCATCTGTATTTGGGTCTTCATCCTCATTTCACACTACTGGCATTATACTCCTTTTTTTGCTTCGCTTATAGTTGGGGAATGAGTTATTAATATTCAAACTTAATTTATACTTTGATGTTTTTGTTTTGTTTTTAATTCTGAGTGACTTAATATTTACTCCTTCCCCTCCTCAACAAACCCTCTCTTTTAACAAAAACAATTCATAACCTTCTCTTCGTAGTAGTGCATTTGATTAATTGCCCCTGTATGCTTATTCTCATTCTAAGCTGCATGAATTATTTTTTTCTTTGCATGAAGCATTTCTCTTTGCTAGATCACTTTTATAATCAAGTAGATCTTGGGACCAGATCCTGATAAAATGACTTTCATAGTATTTTCATTATCTTTATTCACTCAGTTTCTGCACTGAAGTTACCTTTGAAGTTTACCTTTAAATGTGGTTCAATTGTATATTTTGCTTTCTAGAGAGTTTAGAGAAAAAACACTGGCTTATGATACTGAAATGCTCCCTCTGAAATTTTTGGGATCTTATTTATTCCTAATACCTTTAAAAGGAGACTTTTCTACTTCTTAGGGGAGACTCCAATGGGAGTGGGAGAGTGATTCTTCTGAGCATCAGACAGAGTCAGCCCTGGATTCACCCAGCCACAGTCTTTCTTGATGCTGGAAGTTTCTGAAACTTGCCTCAGGCCAGACTGCTTTGGGGGTTGAGAGGGAGGTAGCAGAAAAATTGTGACATCTCCTTTGGACTTGGGGTTGAGAGATGGAAACCTAGGAAAAAACTTATTTTGAGAATTTCTTTTTTTGTTCCCCCCATGCTCGAAAAGAGCCACATTGATCTTTCCTCCACCAGTTTCTCTAAAATGTTCTCTAAAATGTAAAATTTCTCTAAAATGTTAATTGTTCAATTTGAGCAGAATAAATTATACCACATATATATTTTCTTTCTTAAACTACATATTAACTTTAAATTTATGGGACTTTGAACAATCTCAGCTTGAAAAAAGTATGGAATTCCTCTTTATGGAAACCTTGGATTTTGCTGTTTCTCTTTTTGCCTTGGCCCTTATTCACTAGGGAATAAATAAAGGGAGGGAAAGAGAGAGAGCCTGGTATAGTTTGAACTAATACTCCCAGGTGGCTACTGGGGGAGGTTTCCTAGAGGGGGGATAGTTCCTTTTATAATGGGTTTATTGTGTTAAAATATTGAAGCAGTTCCCATAGTCTAGAATGTTTCTAGAACCTGGAATTTGACCCATGACCTGACTGCTAGGTTTTGGAATTGCTTCTTTATCTCTGTTTTGGAGATGTGACTGTTGAAGGAGTTGCTGGTAGTCAGGCTACGGTTATGGTGCATTATTAACTGAGAGGGTGTGCACCAGGGGTCAGTAATTAATTTTTCTGAGTCCTCTTTGTTTATTTTAACTCTCCAGTAACAGGAACAGGATACATAGTCCTTAAACAAAACCAAACCAGTCCTTTGTACAGTTAGGGAATCATTGCTAGAGAGGAGAAGCAGTTTGGGAATGAAAAGTGAATTTCATGATATTTGTTCAAAGATTTTTAAAAGGTGCTATATCTTTGTTTCTCTCTCCTGTCACTTTCCAGGACAGTAAATGGCCTTGACCAAGTTCCTCCAACTGGTCTGGGCTCCTCCAGACCATCTTCTGCTCCAGGTATGCTGCCTTTGAGCGTGTGAGCGCCACGTATCCAGGTGGAGGACTCGGCCCTCCACTGATGAACAAGGATATACCTACGCCTCACCTGTCTGTGCCCATACCTGCAAGGCCCAGCTCATGCCCTTATATCCACCTGCCTTCCTGTAGCCAGCAGATGGCATGCCATGGCAAACACCTTGCCTATTGCCCTGCAGGACTCTGCTCGATGTTAACCCTGGTTATTTTCTCTTCTCACCATAGTGCCCATTGGTTTCACATGATTGCACTTTCGTGGGTCACAAGCTGATACGTATATTACTTGGTTTCTCTGGATACAGAAGTTCTCCCTCACCCCACTCAGTCCCTGCAGCCTGCCCTGCTGTTTCGGTAGGAGTCATTTGGAGTGTAGGACCAATGCAAATCTTGGATTTCCTCTCAAAGACCATATTGATATGTGTCCTTCACTACAACTTCTTCATTTCCACCTCACCCTCACTGCATCTCTCCTGCTCCCCCCATGGGTCTTTTATAACAAAAAAGGCTTTTATAATTTGGGGCCTCACATCTGTCCCATATTCATGGTAGTTACAGACACAAGGCACAGGTTTCCTGTACTTCTGAAGTCTTTTGAGCAGTTAATATTTCTCTAGGCTCCCATCACCCAGAGCAGCTCCTGGCTCATGGACAGCAATGAACAGGGTCCCTTTGCATCTGTGAGATGTATTTCCTTCTCTCTGTGCCTCAGACTTGGTGGGGTTGACCACCCCCTCACCAGTTTTCCAGATCCTTCAGTTAAAAACACTATCTTCCGAGCACTTCTGTTTTATTCTCAGTGGGCCTAACCAGTTGAATTGGGAGGAGCTGAGTGGCCCGTCTCCAGGGGCAAAGAGAAGAATGCCCTCAGAAGGGTAGGACTTTATGTGTTTTTCCTGTGCATCTTTTGATTATTCACATGCTGCATTTACTGTTTACATTTTTTTTTTGTATATAGGTTTGTAAACATACTTGCCTGAGAGATTTGTGCATAACTTGGGCTTTGTAGCTTTATTTATTCAGAATCCATTTGGCATGTTTAATGACTTAGGATGGTGTCCTATGGGGCAGCTGTATAAGATCATCATGTGGTATAAAAAACAACAAAACACTTCTCATCAAAATAAAGATTTTTTTTTTGTGGAAATAGTGAATTTTACAGAAAAAGAAGATTGAAGTTGATTTATTGCCTGTATGAGAGAAAGCAAAAACTGATGAATACTAATGACTCAAGAAGTTCAAATTCCTGTCCCAATATATCAGAAAGAGGAATAGATTTTTTCTGTGCATAGGGCTTCTTTAAAGATATAGGGAAGGGGCAGCTAGGTGGCGCAGTGGATAAAGCACTGGCTCTGGAGTCAGGAGTACCTGGGTTCTGGTCTCAGACATTTAATAATTACCTAGCTGTGTGGCCTTAGGCAAGCCACTTAACCCCATTTGCCTTGCAAAAATCTAAAAAAAAAAAAAAAAAAAAGATATAGGGAAAAAGAAAAGGCCCAAATTTTGCTTTGGGGGCATATCCCTTGTTCCCTTTTTTTCTTTCCCCATCTATGCCAGTGAAATGAATGATCCTTAACCTCAAGATCAGAAGCAGGCAGAGGATGACCATGAAGCCTTGTGAACAGATTCCTATTATGTTCTTGTTAGGGTTAGTTTCTGGAGTAGATAGGATAGATCCAATCAGCATTTTTCGTAGTGAGGTATTACCCACTTCTGTCATTGTGTATGTAGTTTGAGGTCATTTCAAACTAGCCTTTTTAGATTCCAACTCAGAATTTTCACCTCATCTCTCAGGCTTGCGGAATGACAACAGATGAGAGAAGGTTCCAAGTATTTGATAAAGTGACAAGAACAGCCTCAGAAATCTGCAGATTGGATGCTTACAGCTCCCAAACAACAGGCTTTGAATACTACTTTTGTTACAACAGATGAACTCAGCATTAAGAGCAAGCAGAAACTAAAATGCTAATTAAATAAGCAATATCAAGTGTTATTTCATATTTGTAAAAATAATAAAATATTATGCAAGTAGTCTTTGCTTATAGACATCCTGCATTCTTTTGGAATCTGAGTTTTAAACAATTTCTCTACAGGACATAATCCTGACATCATATAGGTATCAAATAGGCATAGGTATCTTCCTCTGTAGGAGCAAAGGAGGGTTATATGCTATTAAGGAAGACATCATTGAAAAATGAGTCCTACCTGTTTTCATGAATGGAATCCTATTCCTTTAAAGTTGCGACCTAGCTAGTGGAGGAATATTTTCTTCCAATTTAAAATTTTTAGAGGTTGGATCTTATTTTAGATACTTATTAGGTGCTATCAAGTTATTTGAAGAAAGTGTATCATACATACATGTGAATTATTATTAGGCTTGGTGATCATGATACAGTGGAAACTATTTGGAGTCAGAAGACAAGGGGTCCTTCCAGGTCTGAGGTTACTTTCACCTTTGATATTCATTGATTTCGAGTAGCCTTTTATAATTTTTATGTCCTCATTAATTTGTTATATAACTAAAACCTCTTCATTTTTCTAGAATAGAAATAATAGACACAGTACCTGTTCCACCCACAGATTTGTAAACTGCCCATGACAGTCATTGCTTCTTCCCCTCCCACTTCACACAGAATCTATTATTAGATTCTGACCTTCATCTCATATCATATCTGCAATATCTTTTTTCTTTCTAAGGGGTAAATATGGTAACTTCAGTAAATAAAGCAGTCAGTAAACATTTATTAAACACCTAAAAACTCAGTTCCATTCCCTCTCCACCAATGAACCTTTAGTTGTCACAGTCATAAACTCCTGCTATGTATACTTACTTTTAAAATGCAGCATTCAGTTCCATCTCCTTTATCACACATCTAGCTGTAGTTTTGCTTATTGATGTAATGCAAGAGCAGACTGATGTTACAAACACTGGATTGGGAATCCCAGATTCTGGGGTTGAATTTTCACTTGGCCACTTAATACTTTTACAATCCCCCCCCCCCCTCCGGCAAGTCATTAAAGAAGGCTATTTTCCTCTTCTGTGTAATGAGGGAGGTGGGTTAGATGACTTTTAAGGTCCTTTCTAGGTTTCAATCTGTGTGTGAATCTGGTATTTGTGGCCCACGGGGTAAATTACAAGACAACTTTATTAGCTGGAATTACTTATTTAATGAGGAGTATAAGTTTACTATATTTTGCCTTGGCAGCCTGGAATTTTATTTCAATCTCTCCCTAGCATTTCCCTCTATATAAACAATTGCCTTTTGATATCATCATATCATGCTTTCCAGGAACTTGACTCTCTCAGTTGCCACTTTTATAAATCTTCCTTGAATTGAGAAAGTGCTGGTGACCAACTGATGAGATTATATTAAGGGCAGAGATCTGGAGGTCAGCTGAGGCTTCAGTGAATAATCTCTTCTAAATGATACAATATATAAACTGGAAGTGACTATAACAAAAATGAGGAGAAAGACATTTTTGTTAAAAAAATACTATTAAAAGAAAGATAATTTGTTAAGACATTACTGTAAGAGCTGTACTGCTGGAAGGCAAAGATTAAAAAAAGATAGCCCTTGCTCTCATCTAGTAATATAGACTGGTGTAGTTAAATGTAGTACAGAATAGAATACTCTGAGAGAGACCACTTCCATGGGGTGAGGGAAAGATTGTAGAAAATGACTGGTAATTGAGTTTGAGTGTTTGGTGAGGTATTTCAAAGAGGGCAGTGTAAAAGGGCTGAAATGGAATTCTCCACAGAGAATGGAATGTATTGAGGGGTGGGAAGCTTAGGTTAAGTTTGCCTCTAGTGAACTGTCTGAAGATTAATTTGGAGCTACGTTATTAAGGGCCATGAATTCCAAATTCTGAAAATTATCCTTCATTTCATGGGCAACTTGGGATACATTTAGGAGTTTTTGATGTGATCGACTTATAAAGTTACTCTGGCAGTGTTACGAAGGATGGAGGATAAGGGCAAGAAAGGACATTGAGAGACTAGTTGGTTCATACAATAACATATGAAAAGTAATGAGCTGCTATGGAAAGGGCTTAAAAAAGCACATTGATAAATCATTGACAGGATTTGGAAACTGAATGGATGTATGAGATGAGTCAAACATGACTTTTGAGGTTATAGTGGAGTGATTGGGGAGGGCAGTTTGTCAGGAGAAAAAGGTTCAGTCAGTTGGCAAGCATTTATTAACCCCTAGGAAGGTAAGAATTCTACAAAGTTGAAGAGAGAAGGGAATGCATTCCAAATATGAGGGTGGGCTTGTACAAGGCATGGATAGATGGTAGAATGTCGTGTGTAGAGTTTATTTACTGAGCCGAGCCAAATTAAATTTAAATATCCAAAAAAATTTTATTTTATCCTAGAGACTCTAGAGAACCACTAGAATTTCTTGAGCTGACACTTGACCTAGTCAGACTTGGCAACTGATTGGCTATGGGTGGGTGGGATGAGGTAGAGTTGAAAAGGCTCCAAGACTGTGGAAATAGGATGACTTAAAAGTTTAGTAACTGCCCAGGGCAGGGCTGATGAAGGCAGGGACTGGGTACAGCTCCATGCTTGATCTCTGACCTAGATGCTTTGCTTAAAAATGTGTTGAATCCCACTGAGATTGAGGTTCTTGGGAAAGAGAATGGGAAAAATGGGGGAGGATGAGAATTAGGAATAGACTTCATTGGTAAGAGAGCCTCAAGCTTAAGAGGGGCTTAGGGTCAGGAGATGCGCTGGCCAGAGCACTGGGAGGGCTATGTTAGAAATATAAATAGCAAGCTATCAGAACAATATATGACATGTTAGTGGGAATAATAACAAAATGTCTGCAAATAAGCTCCCTTTTAGATGAATCATTTTGTGCTTTAGGTGACAAAGCAATGCCAGTGATTCAGACCCCTAATCTTCCAGAACAGAGGTGTCGAACTCCAAGACTTTGGGCTTCATCTAGCTGGCAAAACTCCGGTATAGACTGAATAAGATTAAAATGTAATGAGAAATGTTTAACAAAATGAATAAAAATGCAATAAAATGTTATTTTTCAATTTTCTAAGTCAATTTGTAGCCTATAGGAATCTAGTTTTGACATCACAGTTCCAGACTGAACTGAGGATGGTTTCCTCCTTTCTGTGAAGGGAAACCATTTCATCCTCTGTGAAACATACCACTACTATATGGTATATTAAAAGCTTAATATTAAAATGACTGTAACCAGCTTAGCTTACTCTACAAATATCTGTGTTTAATGAATTTCAGCATAAAATGTTATAACTTATTTTCAGTCACTGCTTATCAGGATTCTTAACTTTGTCAGTTTCCATTTTTCTCCTGCTGTTATGACACTGTTTTGTTTTTGTTTTTTGCATTATTTAAGATCTTAGGAGTGTAGGATCATAAATGTAAGGTTAGGAAATGCCCTTACAGAAATATATATATATATATATATATATATATATATAGTGAAGTGGGGGGGGGGGGTTGGACCTGCAGTCAGTGAACCTGTTTCCCTTTCTACCACATAGGACCTGTGTAGCTGACCTTGAGCAATTCATTTAACTTCCTCGGTCTATATTCTCATTGGTAAAGTGATAGATCCTAGATAACTAGGATCCCTTCCATCCTGAATCTTAGATCCTATACTCTTATCCAACCTCAATTTACAGATGAAAAAACTTAGAACTAAAGAATTTTGACTTGCTCAAGGTATTGACATGGTAGAACTAAAACTCAGGTCATTTGACTCCAAATACCATTGTCTTTTCCTTATAAAGGCATTCTATTTTTCCATGATTCCTCATTCTTGTTGACTTAAGTTGCATTATTATATTTGATTATTATTCCATGTTACCTTATTACTAGACATTTAGATAATTCCAGCTTTTTAAAAAATTAAAAATAACAAAACTAAAAAATTTTGAACACTTCTTAAAATGAAAAAAATGAAGTTTCTTGGTATATTGCCAACAATGGCATTATTGGATCTAAAGTAATGATTGTTTTTTTGTCATGTTTACTGCCTGATTGCTGTCCAAAAATTTTTCAGCAATCTAGTTTGTTTTAATAAATTTTACCAGTTTGATGGATAAGTGGTACCACAATGATGAATGAGGTCAAACATTCTTACAAGTGATTAATGCTTCATTTCTTCTTCTGAAAATTTATATATTTTGACTCTTTATTGTAGACTGGGTGTCTGATCCCTTCATTTGACATAAAGCCCATGGAAAGGAAATATTTGTCCATCATCTTACAAACCATTATTTAGTGGGGAAACCACATAAAACAGCCTCCTGATTCTTCCATATTAGTACCACAAGTGATGGATGAACACTAACTTCTTCCTCATCTAACTTGGAGTCTATCTGTGGATCCCGGGCATGTTCTATGGCCTGACTTCCCTGACCTACAGTCCCACTATGGAAAGGTTGGGGTCCCCAGAGGGTTCTAAGGTTAACCCCGAGCAACTGGGGTATCTGCTACTGCTATACTCCAGAACATCAATCAGGAAACTTTGTTTCCTGAGAAAGGTTCACAAACTTCCATCTTAAATTGGTGGTATATTTTCCTTTTGCATTACATCCTTGGGAGAATGGGCTTGAATATTGGTAGTGGGTAGTGAGGCACATATGTCATGAGTTTATGTGTGGCTAAGAGGTGCATGCCCCAGACTCCTGGTCCTGGAAGTTCTTGATCTCTTCACAGAGTCCTCATGAAATGTCTAACTTTCTGTTGGGGTGGGGGGAAGGGGTGTGTGACTGCTAAGGTGTGAGCTGCTGCTCTTATGCTGACCAAGATGCCAGAGGGATGTGTCCCAGCCACCCTCTGGGTCCAGTTTCCCATAGGCCAGGCTGCTCAGCTGCCACCCTGTTCTTACTAAAGACATTTTAATGCCCAGGGTTGCTTCATTTCCCTACCCTTCAGGCTACTGTTTCAGGCTCCAAAGAACTCTTGTAATTATCTGTGGAACCTCTGGTAAAATCTTTGTATATCTCAGATTCACTGCTTTATCTCAGCACTCCTATCTCAGAATATTCCCTCACATAAGATCAAGAAAAAAAATAAGAGGTACCGTGTACACAGAAACCAGATTGGAGAATGTCTGAGTAGTCTTCTTTGCTCCCTGGCAGCTCAAAGCAAGACCCCTTCACAAGGAAGGAAAAACAGGCCAGTTACCCCCTTTTGACTGCACCCGTTTTAGCTCAGCAACTCCCAGGTCTGGCTCTGCAGCCAATCAGAAAGCTAACGTTATATAGTCCTGGCTCTGCTCCATAAAGTTTGCATGTGATTGTAGTGGAGGAAGGCAGGGAGTATACATGAAGACCTCAGGGAGTGCCTTTTGGGCTGGCCTATCCCTATTAAATTTAACATTTTGAAAAAACTCAGACTTGCATGGCTACCATCCCAGTCTACTTTTTTCCCCTCTCAAACCTGCCACTCAAAGGCTTACCTTGAGAATGTAGCTGACTTCCTGTTGTATAGCAGAGCTTTAATAGTTAAACAAGACATTAGCAAGAAGAAGCTGGAGGACTCCGGGGAGGAAGGGAACTCTGGGGAGAAGCTGAGAGTTTACTAATTAGATACTGCTGAGAGAGCAAGAGACCAATAACTGCAAAATAACAGGGTCAGTGTTTCTGGATTATGCAAAAGGAAGATGGTTCAGGTCAGAGAAAAACAAAGAATTTTCACAGCATCAAGTAGGTAGCTGCCTCACAAAAGGTGTCTTCATATTTGACCTTAACTCTGGTTTGCATTTAGGATCCCTCTAGGAAGACTTAAGGAGTCTCCTAAAAAGAAACTATTTTTCTGTTCCTCCCATGCTACTACAATTTACTGCTTGCAACTTTACATCCTCAGGTAACAGCTGTCAGGTATTCCACTTGCCACTAAACAAAGTTGAAACTAGGACCCTTGAAATGTTTTTCACTAACATTAGTGAGGCTAGATGTGCAGTGACATCTTTCCACACCCTCTGGTGTGGCATTTTCCTCTCTTCTCTCACCCATGTTATATTGAAAATAAAGCACACCAATTAAACCAAAAATCTCAAGCTGACCATCTTAAAATGCAGTTGTATCTCAGTTTTGGCTACTGATCAAATTCATTCCTGAAAATATTTGGGAAGAAAGTATGTTTAAATATTGACAAATGTCATTTCAGAGATGTGCTTATGGGAAATTGTGACATAAGGATTGCATTTAAGAATACTGCGATCCCCCCCCCCCTTCAGTGCATATTTAAAGGAGAAATGATTATATTTAATAAATTCACATGGAATTTAATTTTTAAAAATCCTAGATATAGAAGCACCTTGTAAGTATAAAATATAATTGATATTGGATAGAATACCCACATCATAGCCTGTAACTTTAGGTTTCATCACATGTAGTTGTATTTTGGGGACAAGATTCATCCACATTTAATAGCCTTGAATCCTTAGTTATGAGAGATACTATTGTAGTGGTTCTATGAACTCTAAGAGACCTTGCCCAAGAGCAAATGGAAGTTCATCTGCTGACATTTATAATGAAGTTTTCCTCCAGGGCAGAGGGAATGAAAATTATACTAGTTTTCAAGATGGTGAACATGTTGAAGACCCTAAGTTCTGTAACATCGACTGTACCAAATGTTATTGGAAAATCATTAAAAATTACAGAAGAGAGGTTGTGTGATAATTTTTATTGGCCACTATTTTCTTCCAAGGTGGGTGGATATAATCTCAGGTTTTAGTGTCTTATAAATTCAATAGGAGTCAAGAGTCTGATGTGGCAGCTACGAACAAAAACCCAAAAGTAACTTGTTATATGCCAATATTGAGAGGCAAAGTGTTCAGGGCTAGGGAGGTGGTAATTTGGAGTATCATGTTCAGTTCTTGAAACAACATTTTAAGAAAGACTTATGACAGTGTATTTGGCGAGGGGTGGAGAATGTGGTGACCAGAGTAATGAGGGAAATAAAAATCATACAAAAATTGGATGAAAGATCTGGGTATGTTTAGCTTAAACAAAAGACCTGCAGATGGATAAATGCTTTCAAAAATTATAGGGCCATCTTGTGGAATTTAACAAGCATTTTCATTAAATACCTACTATATACCTCAGACTCTGTGCTAGGTGTTGGGAATGCAACAACAAAAATTAAATCTTTATGCTAAAGAAGCTTAAATTTAATTGGGAGACAGGAGTGTGTGTGTGTGTACACATACTTGTGTATTTTATATGTTTATTTCCAAATATGTATATATTCTTAGCACCAGTCCTGAGATTTATCTGTGAGAGCTGAGATAGGATGCCTCAGATCTTATGTGGGATCTATACAGAGGTACGTACCACAAAGAATAAGTATGTCTTGGATAATTTGTGCGGCAAAGCTTCAAAGCGGTCAGGATTTTAAGAGGCATGAGCGACAACTTCCATAAAGGCATGATGATACAAGATGATGCATTATAGTTGAGAAGCAGGAAGACCAGTTTTAGAATGAGTGAGAGGGAGTAATATATATGAATGAAAATGTAGGTTGGAACAAGATTGTGAATATTCTCCATCAACTTAGGACAGTGATCGAGTAGAGTGATGTTCTGGAGGAACACTTGGCAATATGTTGGATATGTGGCATGAAGGTCACTGGGGAGTTGAGGATGACTTTGAGGGAGCAAACTCTGGTGTCTAGAAGGATAGTGGTTTCCTTGACAGAAATGAAATTTTTTAGGTTTTGGTAGAAATTGTTTTGGAAATTTAGAATTTCAGATGCCTATAGGACAACCAGTTCAAAAGGTAAGAGAGAAAGAGAGCAAGCACTTTGGGGGTATGTATAGGAGCATAATACTGATGATGATCTGGCAAAAGAAACTGAGAGGATTGTCAGACAGATAGCAAAGTAAAGAGAATGGTGTCATGAAGTCCCAGAGAATATCCAGGAGAATAGGGTGATTGATGGGGGCAGCTAGATGGCAGTGGAAAGAGCACCGGCCCTGGAGTCCAGATACCTGAGTTCAAATGTGACCTCAGACACTTAGTAATTACCTAGCTGTGTGGCCTTGGGCAAGCCACTTAACCCCAATGCCTTGCCCCTCCCTAAAAATTTTTTTAAAAAAATGTGACTGATGGTGTCATATTGTAGAGAAGTGAAAAGGGATGAAAACTGGTGTTTGTCCTTCATTTCTGAAGAAGACCAGACATCGGAGATATAACAAGCACGTGATTTGGATTTGAGTGAGGGGGAGCTATGTTAAGTCACCAGCCTCACTTTCTCCTCCAGAGCCATCTGGGTCCAGAGGCCAGATATGAATCAGAACAACTGGAGATGGCCCTTGTTTCCAGGCAATCAGGGTTAAGTAACTTGATCAAGGTCACAGTAAGTGTCAGAAGTGTCAGAAGTTGGATTCAACTCCTGCCCTGATTCCAAGGCTCTATCCACACTGCACCATCTAACTGCCCCAGTGAAAACTGAGATGAGGCTGTGGAGTATAGCAGTTAGATCACTAGTAACAGGTGAGAACCATTTCATTTGAAAGTCAGATTGCAAAGAATTTATGAGAATAGAGGAAGGGAACAGGACAGTCAGGTGGTTTGGTTAGGATGAGGGAGACTTGTAGGCATCAGGAAAATCAGCCAGTGAAAGGGAGAGCTAGGGGATGCAATCAAGGGTGGATAAAAGTAGAAAAGGGTAGGCAAGAAGAGCCGTCTCGGGAGCCTGGAGTAAACAACTAGGTGATATCAAGGGATTTTGAAATAGAATGAAAAAGTGTTCACCTAGAAAGGATATGTATATTTACAATATTTTTAGAAAATAGAAATTAGGTTTAATATTATAGGATGCAGTTCTAAGTCATGTGATACTAAACCTACAAGTCATTTAGTATAAATTTTTAGGTTTTGGTAGAAAGATGATGAATTGTTTTGGAAATTTAGAGTTTCAGATGCCTATGGGACAACCAGTTCAAAATGTTTAAAAGGCAAGAGAGAAAGAGAGCTAAGAACCTTGGGAGTATGTGTAGAAGTTGGGAGCATAATACCAATGATGATCTGGCAAGAGATCATTTTATAGATGATGAAGGTCCAGAAAATTTAATTATGACTTATGCAGAAACACATAGGAGATAAGTAGAATTTGAACCCAAGTCCTCCAATTCCCAGTCCACTTGTTCATTACATCACATTGTTTTAATTGGTCTCATGGAACTGGAAACAAAGGGTGGAACTTGCAGAGAGGATCAACTTTAGGAGGGTGTTCCAAAGTGACTTTCCTATGATGTTCCACCAGAGAATGGGGTTGAAGGATTTCTGCTCTTTAAAGGGCCTTCCGACTCAATTTCTTTTGATGTTATGTTTTCTTTTTTAGTGTGCTCGATTTAATCAAAATTATATTTCAGGAACTCTAAGGGAATGAGTAGATAAATTAGACAATATCAAATGGATGATTTTGAAACAAATTTCCTTTTAGGTAAATTATAGAAATTGTAGGAAAAAAATTGTAAAAAGTCAGGTTTTTAGCTAGATGTAGGGGAAAACTTCCTAATAATTAAAGCTGTCTAAAAGTGGAATGGGTTGTCTGGTGGGTTTGGTGAGTTCTCCATTACCGGAAGCCTTTAAATGTCATTCTTCCACTTGTAAGGGATGATATAAAAATAATTTTTTCTTAGCCACCAAATTTATTAAAACTATAAAGGGAGATTTTATAATTAAAGATGAAAATAAAGGAAAATATAAGAAGCCATTTTTTGCCCAATGTCCCAAAACATAACTTGAATGAAATTGTTATTTATAAAAATATACCCATAATTAACAAGAAATAAATTATTTAAATAAACTGAGAAAGACAAATGTAATAGGCCATAAATTCATCCCTAAAGGAAAGAGAAAGTAAAATAAAAAATAAAAAACAAAAGGGAAGAGAAAGGCCCAGAACCAGATGAGCAAATTCTATAAACAATAAAATTTTTTATTCAAACTGTTTGCAAAAACAGAAAAAGCCCTATTGGATTGATTCTATAACACAAATAGGATCTTGATACCTAAAATAGGAAGAGACAAAAAGAAAATAGTACACCTAGTGGACATCAATGTAAAAATATTAACAAAATATTAAGTAAAAAAGCTATAGCAATATATTTTAAAAGGTTATATGGGGTGGCAGCTAGGTGGTGCAGTGAATTGCGCACCAGCCGTGGAGTCAGGAGAATGAGTTCAGATTTGACCTCAGACACTTTATAATTGCCTAGCTGTATTAGCCTGGGCAAGTCACTCAAACCTCATTGCCTTAAATAAATAAAAAATCTTTAAAAATTATATACTATAAACAGGTTGGTTTAATATCAGGAATGACTGGCTGGTTTAAATAAAGAAAATAATATTAATAAACATAATTAAAGTCACATGCTGCTATGCTGAAAAAACTTCTGACAAAATATACCCATTTCTACTAGAAATGCTAGAAAGCATATAAATTAACTTTTCCATCATAGTAAGTAGAGATATAAAAAGGAAAACAGGAGTCAACATTATATAATCTGCAGAAAGGCTAAAATATTTTATCATAAGACCTAGAGGTAAAGAAAAGATGTCCATCAACACCATTATTTTATTAATATAGTTGTAAAAAAGCTAGCTATAGCAACACAAGAAAGACATGTAGGGAAATAGGCATAGGCAAAGAAGATTTTGTTTTTAAAGATGTTATAATAACAGTATGAATAAAAAATCAACTAAAATTAATTGAAATAGTAAATTCAGCAGTTACATGATCCAAAATAAATTCACATCAATGTTATTTCTGCATTTTATTAATAAAACCGTTAAGAGAAATTCCAATCAAAACATCTATAGAAGTATAAAATAACAGGCCATCTATAAAGGAATTAAATGAATACAACTAGGAAACAATTTTTATAGAAATATCTAAATAATTGGAGATTGTTCATATGAACAATATATGGCCTTCATATGAAGGCCAAAAGGAAATCCAATGCCAATATAAAACTGATAGTACAACCTAAGTTACTTAGTCAATGCCATGCCAATCAAATTATCATAAGGTTATGTTATAGAAACAGAAAAAGAAAAGGAAGGAAATTCATCTGGAGAGGAACAAGAGTCTCAAGGAAAATAATGAAAAAAGGGAGGAAGAAGAGGGCCTAGCAGAATCAGATCTTAAGCTATATAAGTATCAAATCTATTTACCCCCATCTAAAAAATAGCTTGCTTAATGGGACATACCAGATACACAACATAGAGAAGCAAATGGACAGAATAGCAAAGTTTTTGATAAATTTAAAGACTGCAATTATTGGTACGAGCACTCATTCAACAAAAATTATTGGGAAAACTAGAAAGTAATTTGACAACATTTCATTCATAGTGTTTACCAATATAAGCTCCAAATGGATGTGACCTAGATATAATATCAAATAAATTGGAGGACCAGGGATAAAATAATTTTTAGAATTCTAGATGGAGAGTTTAGGACCAAACTAGGATGGTGAGAATTATAGAAGTTAAAATGGACAATTCTGATTTCATGAAATTGAAAGCTTTTGCACAAAGAAAAAATCAGTGGAATGAAAATCAGAAGGGAAATGATTTAACTGGGAAAAAATCTTTGGAGCAAAAGTCTTCTATTCAAGATATATAAGGAACTAATTCAAATCTATAAGAACAAGAGCCAGTAGGTGGGTAATGTGGTTAAAGGATATGAATGGTCAGTTCTCAAAGATATACAAACTATTACAAAGCATATGAAAAAATGCTTCAAAACACTATTTAGAGAAATACAAATGAAAGCAAAAGAGGTTCCACTTAATAACTATCAGATGGATGAATAGAACAAAGAACATTATACAGTAACAACATTAGGAAGGAAAAACAACACTTTAAGACTTAACTGATCAATGTAATCATTATTCGAGATCATAGATAGCTTGCTATCTACCACCTGAAAATGTAATGATCTCAAGGTACAAAATGTGAGAAACATTTTTAGACATAGCCAACTTGTTTTGCTTGACATTCATATTTGCTAGTTTCCCCCTTTTCCCTCTTAATTTAGGATAGCGAAAGTTGAGAGGCAAAGAAGTAGGCATATTAAGGTTGTCAAAGAAATGAATTTTTAACAATGAATGTACAGAGAATAGCAGGAAGGCCAGAAGGAAACAATTTTAAGCATGACATATTGAATCTATTATTTCCTTTTAAAAAGAGGAAAAGCAAGCTATTAATAAGGGATATAATTTTTTGTACATTCTGATTTTCCTGTTTTATATATGAAAATAATTTTTAAAAGTTAAAAATACACAAAAAAGATTGTGGATCAGCACTGGTTTCTGAAATAGTGGGAATCTGCATCACAAATTTGATGGGACTGTGAAGGAGGATTTTCACTCTGCAGCATCCTAAGGTACTTGATCCCCTTAAGTCATGGTGAAATTCCCATTTACCATTTAACAGTTGCCCATCTGTGGCAATGTGATGAATGTCATGCCCTGACCTGGTTCACATCTTGCCTCTTTAATTTCTTGCACAGAACTCCATATGGTAGATGGGAACATCTATAAAATGTATGGTCTCAGATCCATTTCTGTTCTAGATCTATGATTTCATCAGTCATCTTGTGTGACTACCTTATTTTAAACCAAAGCCAAATAACAAATCAATCATTTCAATGCCCCCCATTCTACAGGTGGGAAGTATAAAGAGAAGATGTAGCGGCATGACCTGGCCATGTCATGTAGGCTTTATGGGCCCAGAAGTCACTCCTGTATCAAAGAAATCAAGGCTAAGTCTAGCTTTCTAGTCTTATCCTAAGTGTATGTTGTTCTTGTCTCTCCCACTGGAACAAGTTCCTCACTGAGAGGGCTTGTTTCATTGTTTTCTATTCCTGATATAATAGGTGCTTAATTAATGCTTATGGCTTGATTATAAAACATAACACAAGGGCTGTCCCTTTGAACTAGACTGGTTCAGTTACAAAGGGGCAGTTTAACTCATGCTGGAGACAACTCCAAATCTCAGTTTCTAGTCCAGTGAGTTATGGTCATTGATGCTGAAAGGTGTCATTAGAGAATGGATTGGGCCAAAAAAGGAACAAATTATCTCTCATTGATTCTTTCTGCTGCCAGTAGCAGAGAGACTTTACCTCTGACAAAGGGCTTTGGGTTGAACAGTGACTAAGGCTGTGGCAATTAAATAGGAATTGGGGTTGACACTGCCCTGTGGTTGATTTGGTTCCCTCATCAACCCATTATAAATGCTGGGAGTCTTTGAGCTGATAGATTAAACTTCTGGTCTGCAGACTATATTTGAATTCCAATACTTCTTAGTGTAAGGGGTGGGTGTTGGGGATCAAATAAGCTTGTTAGTTTTGTCAAATGAGAAAATAAATCATAGGTTTTAGACCTGTAATGTCCATGAAAATGGCCTTCAAATTATTCACCTTGAACCTCTAGCTGCCCTTAATGCCTTATTTTTAAATGTCCCTTATTTTGAAGACAATTCTTTTAATATTTCCATTCTCAGGAATTTTATTATACTATTCATTCATTTAAACATTTACTAAGTGCTTCTTAGTTCCCTGCTGTTCACAGGGAGCTTGGTGGGGAAGTCAGTAAATAAAATTTGGGATGTTCACAGTTGTCTTTTAATTATTTCATCTTCTAATTTCATGATTATTGGCTTTCATGGCCCAAGTTTTTACTGTGAATACAAAAATATTACTGCGAATATCAATAGTCAGAAAAGGTATGTTTATCATGTTTCAAAAATAAAATAGATGGACAATAGAAAGACAGCTCCTGTTTTATATCAGTAAACTTAAGATACTAAATGAATAAAAGAAACCCCCAGAACATTATGTGGATTTCCCCTGAGGGATAATATAGTAAAATACAGTCAAGAATCTCCCTAGCCGGGACAAGACAAGGACTTGTAATCTGTGCTGATGGTGGGTGTACCTGTATGGATGAAGTCAAAGTAGCAAAGCAAGACTACTCCTTCGGTTTTAATATATCATCAGATATTTCATTACTTTGCCCTACTTGTAGAGATTTACTTGTGGATCAGAACAGAACAAGAAAGATAGCAGATACCTCAGTTCCATGAATCCTTCACCATCTAAAAAGCTTCCACAAATAAGAGAAATGGCCATTTGCCTAAACCTGGAGTCTTTGGTATGGTAACTATAAAAGTTTAAAACTGGCCCAGGGTCAGGCCACAAATCTTATAATTTTACTTTGTTTTCTTACAATGGTTGGAACAATTCATTCTTCCTTTGAGGCAGGAATTAATGAGAAATGTTGCAAAACATCTCCCTCTCCAAAAAGTCAAGTTAGTGGTGCCAGGGAGGTGTATTTCACACAGCATTTCCACACTTAGAATTGATCCCTCAATTCTCTCCCTGGTCATCTCCCCTAATTTCTTTTCTTTTTCCACATTCTGACCCCTGAGGGAATAAATTCAACTTGATATTTTCCTTCTCTTAATTATGTTCTAACAGGATTGACAACCTTCAATCACTCCCACTGTCCACTGCCCTTGCTCCTACACACATGCTGCTTGCTATACAAAGGGGAGAAAATCCTGCATCTGTTCTGATTTGATCTATTACAAATTTGCTTCACACCTGAACTGGGCACTCACTAAGCCAGTGAGGTAGACTGCTGGTAGGCACATCTCCCCTATTATCCCCTATTATCCTGCTCCAGAGGCTGTTTCAAACCTTTTCTTCCCTCAAATTTCCCATGCCTATCTCCCTCTCCATCCTTTTGGCTAAGAACCTTGCCTCATAATTTACAGAATAAGTTGAAGCCATACTCCATGAGCTTCCAACCCCATTTCTAAGTAATTCTATTCCTACTGCCATTGTCTCCTCTCTCACCTGTCTCACATGAAGTGGCTATACTCCTTACAAGGAATATCACTCTACCTGTACAAGAGATCCTATTCCATCCTATCTCCTCCAACATATTGCATCCTCTGCATCTCCACTCTATTTTCAATCTCTTCTCCCACCTACTGGCTTTTTCTATTACAAATATGGTCATCTTGGTCTTTCTATCCCCATTATTATTCTGTATGGATCCTGCCCTTTCTAAGCTCCTTGAAAAGGCTATCTAGAATAGGTGCCTCCACTTTTTCTCCTCCCACTCTTTTCTTAACCCCCTTCATGGCTTCTATTATCATTCCACCGAAACTACTCTCTCCAAAATTACCAACAAACTTTTAGTTGCAAAATTCAGTGGCCTCTTCTCAGTCCTCATTGTCTTTGACAATTGATTATCTCTTCTTTGGAATGCCCACTCTATCTTGGTGTCTCACTTACTAAGCTTTAGTGGATCCCTGCTGCCTCCAGGATTAAATATAAAATACTCTGGCATTTAAAGTCTTTCATAACCAAGCCTCCTCCTATCTTTTCAGTATTATTATTATACCATACATGTTCTTTGATCCAGTGACACTGGCCTTCTACAAGATGCTTAACCTTTTGGCTCTGGACACTTTCTCTGGCTTTCCCCATGCCTGGAATGCTCTCCCTCCTCCTCCCGGCCTATCCTTTGGCTTCCTATTAAGTCCCATCTAACATCCCATCTTTTATTGGAAGTCTTTTCCAACCCCTCAGTTATAGTGCTTTCTCTTATCCTGTGGCTCTGTATTTATTTTCCTGTTTTCTTCTCCATTAGATCTTAAATTCCTTTTGCCTCTTTTAGTATCTCCAGTGCTTAGCAAAGATTCATTTGGAGAAGGCACTTAAATCTGGAAAATGGGATGAAACTGTCCCGTCTTGGCAGCTGATGATGCTCTGTGGAGGTGAAAGATGTATCTGTGGAGAAATTAGGAATGATTAAGGAAGATAAAGAATTAAAGTAAAAAGGGAGGTTTGGAGAATCATTACTAAACATTCTTCCATTTGTGAAATCAACCTGTTTGGCCCTTCCTCCTTCATGTTCCCCTGATCCAAGGGAGTGTGAAGCTGTTGCAATAGAGGAGACCCCCATTTCATCATCCCTGTGTTGGAAGAGTAGAGGTCAGTGCTTTACTGGTCTATGATGGTTTACTGAAACATTTATTCAACACCATGAATATAAAATCCCAAAGTAAGATGTCGGTCCTTTCCCTCCCCACTCTGTTCTTCTATGCCTTGTTTAAATTGTTTCCTCCTGAACCCTGACTCTTTAATCTCCCTTTCATCCTGGATCTACTCTCTTCACCCCCATCTTCTTTTATCCATGGTTGCTGTTGTTTTCATTCGTTCTGATACCCTAGGTCAGAAGGATTTGATATATTCTTTCCTTCCCCCTTATTTTCTGGATCCTCCTCTTGTCATTATTCACAGTGTGCTCTACTGTCTATATTTCTTGGTATTGCCTCTTGCTGCTATCATCACACACCAGCCTCTGGGTCACTTCTGCTCCATAAGATTAGTAGGAGAGGTCTTCTATTTTTCTTTTTTTGACATATCAGTTGCTTCTGAATAAACAACTCTGGGAGCTTACCATTTAAAAAGTTAAGCAAAACCTAATTAAAACAAAAAAAGGCATTTACTAGAAAGGATGAAAATAGATTAATCCTGCTCATTTAGAACCAATATTTGACTTTGTATTTCACCTGAATTCTGTTGTCTTCACGTACATTATTATAACCAATGTGGACACTGTTCTTTTGGTTCTTTTTTCTCTGCAGTTTTTTCTCCACATTATTTTTGGAAATCTTACATTCATTTTTACTTAAAGTACAACATCACCATTCCATTATGTTCACTGACACAATTTGTTGTTATTTATGACCTAATTATTGGACCCATAAATTGTTATCAGCTTTTTGCTATTCCATTTTGTACCACGACTTGGGATTACTACGAACAAAGAATATTAATATTAATAAGCTTGAATAGTTCCAATTTATATTCTGAAATGACTGGACTAACTCAAGGCTCTAACAATAATGCATGTATATCTATCTTTCCACAGCCTATTCATACAAATCTTTTGGAAATGTGTTCATCTTATGAAACTGAATCTCAAGAGAGTGACCCAAGGTTGCTTAGCTGGATTCAAACCCAGGTCCTATAACTACCATTCTAGATCTTTCCTGCTGTCCAGCTGATCCTCAACTCTGGAGCTCCTCTAGCATCTTTTCTCTGCTCCGTGCTGCTAAAAGTCATGTAACTGTTAACTAATTCCAAAACAAAGTCACATTACCTAATCTCTAATGGACCCTCACTGTTGCATGGCAATCTTTGGTCTTCAAGAATATTCTCCATTAAACCTAATCTAAACCCTGGTTAAGAGCCAGTCATTCTTATCATCTTTACTTTCTAGTTTACTGAATAAATAATCTCTCATCTCCCCTCTTGCATATTTCAGAATTAAACTGGGAGGTCATTCTTGCTAGGGCTAAATGCTTTGCATCCATCTTTTTTCCTTTCCTGTATTTTTCAGAAGTCTCTCTCTTCCATTATTCCCTTTTCTTCCTCTCTGACCTACTGGCTTTTCCCTAGTTACCCACAAGTGTGCTCAGGGATCTCTTCTATACTTAAAGAAACCTTTCATACAATCCTGACATCTTGTCCAACTCGGTCTTTTTGGTTTCTTTCCTTTCACTGTTAAACAGGAATTTATTCTTATATTTGCTGCCATCCTGGCCACCTACTCAATTGCCAGTACTTCCAGCCCCAGCTTTGGATCCTATCATTCCAGGGAAAATTATTTTCTCAAAGTTTACAAATGACAACTCCACTGGTCTTTTAAAATTTTCATCTTTGACCTTCTACTGTTGAACTAACTCTTCCTTCATATTCTCTCCTTCCTAGGATATTTTTTTCTCCTGGTTCTCCTCCAGCCACATATTCTCAGTCTCCTCTGCAGGACTGATCAATTAATAAATGTTTTTGCTCTTATTAGCATAGATGTCTCCCAAATCTGTCCTTAGTCTTTTCTTCTATATGCTTGTTCTCTTAAATCAGCTCAATGTAATCACAAGGATGGAAAGATTTGTAAAAAAATTTGTATAAAACAAAATAATTCTTGGGGGCTCTATTTCTAATAGGTGACCTGGCTATTATTCATTAATAGGCAAAGTCTTTTTAAATAAATTTATTTTGAAAACTTCATTTCAATATAATTGACTTCCTTTGTATTCTGACAAGGGGTTCATGAATATACTTAGCAGCTGTGAGCTTTGTAGGCTGCTCAAGGAGGCCCTTTCTTTACCCAGAAAAGCTGTGTCCTGGGATGCACACTCAGTTTTATACTCCTATTATTCTTGCCATTTCCTTTGGTTTGAATTTACTGGAAATCTTGGAGAGTTATGTCTTCTGCAAAGACTGTTCTAATAAACCTAATTGTTGAAGGGGAAAATCCTCACATTCCTGTGAGTTCTGACTTAACTGCCATAGTTTTGCTGGGTGGGAGGATCTTATTCCTAGCCTAAGGCCCTCCCCATTATTTGTCTGGGTTTTACTCTAAGAGCTTTCATCAAATTCTTAAAATTTGTATGACTCCATGTAATGGTCACGTTCTAGGTTTCCTCCTATAGAAATCTCCTTTCCTTTTAGAAATTAATGTAGACTATGAACAGGATGAAAATATAAACTTCACACCACAAAGCATTAACCTGTATCTAATGTAGGAATTTTCCTGGGCTACTTATTATAGTAGATCCTTTAAAAAAAATTTTTTTTCCTGCAAGTTTTAAGCTTTTTCTAAGGAAAACAGATGTTCTTGAAGAACAAAGACTTTCTCCCAAGTCTTTGGGAGTCTAGGCCAAAATACAGTTGGGCAGCTAAGAGAGAAGGAAGCCCATCATCTATCCAAATTATGGCACTTGAAATTCAGAAAAGTTTTGCTTGTTTATGAATATTTGTTTCAAGCCCCTCCCCCCTTTCTAATGGCCCTAGCTGGGGGAAAAATAAATGTTTGTTAATTTAAAAAATTAAGTTAAAAATAATTAGAACATGTCCAACAGTGGCTGTGTCTGAGAAAACAGTTTGGCATGGTGGACTCTGCTCACTGATCTGAATTAGAAAGATATACAAATGAGATTACTTAGGACTAGCCAAGAAGGTCAGAGATCCAAAATCTAATTTTTTCAAATCCATTGCAGACTATCAAGGATTTATAATGATGATTCATGTCACTTTCATAGAGACACATGATGTAAAAAGTAAATAACAACATTATCTTAAAGTATTGTAGTGTCTGAGGCACCTTCTAAAGTGTCAAGTTGTTCAACTATTAACCAAAAGAGAATGTTTGGTCAATTTTACTAAAGTATCCTTAACTTTGTATTAATAGCTTATATTATATTATAAACATTCCTTAACAAAGCACCAACTTCTCAATATATGATTTACTAAAGTTGAATCTTCTGACAATAATAAACCAATTCCCTATTTTCCATTTTGGTTTCTCACCCTATTCTTATCCCTAAATCATATTGTCCAGGAAACCACTGAAAGAAAACTAGCTGGCATCTTCATGTTCTCCTTGACAAGGAAATCACTCAAGAAGCAGTACCGCTCCTCTGGAGAAGATTTGGCTGAAAATAACACTGCCTATATCATGGCCAAGGTGCTGTGACAGCATTGTTTATGAATCTTTTCTTTCTCTACTTTCCTGGAACCTCAGATGGAAACTGAGGAATTCAGAGACTAGGATTCAGCAAGAACAGTGCAGTTCAATGAAACTATGTCCACAGAACATTCTGAATTTATAAAAAAGTCATGTGATGGAAAGAAGCCTAGGATAGGAATCAAGATACTGGAACCTCCTTTTTCCTTATCTAAAAGATGGGAGATAAAAGCGGTTTTTAACTGTTCTTTGTTACATAAACAGGAGCTATAATCTGTCTACTCTAGCATAAGAATCAATTGCTGGAAAAGGGAACTTTAGGACTTCCATAATAAAATATGGAGAAAGAATGATATGGCTCTTCATATCTAACAATTTTTAAGAGCAATGCATTTTGGTAAAAAGCTGGGATGACTTGTAGCTACATTCACCAGTGACCATCAATGTTAAGCTACGGAACAGAAGGTGAGAAAGCAGATTTTATGTTCATATGATCATTCTTGTTTATTGAGGTCTGTTTATTCTCAATGATGCTTTTTCCTTCAAGTAAACAGAGCAGGCATAAATATCTATAATAAATTTATTGTCTTACAAAAATCATTGTCTAGAAATATGGGGATACAAGAAAAGATGTTTGCAGTCAAGTGCCTGGTGGTCAGCAGCCAGTATGATTCATAAAGGGGATAGGACAAATGAGAGATTCCATACCCACATGACAAAACCTTCATAACCGATGTTAAAGCTTTAAACCCAAAATATGAGTCGTGTTCTCAAGCCCATTGCAGAAGATCATAGATTTATAATTAACACTGATTCATCATCACTGAATATTTGTCATACCACTTTCACTAGAGAGGTACATGATATGAAGCGCAATCAAAAATTAATACATTAAATTGTTATATAGGTAAATAATATAACATTGTCTTAGTACTGTAGTGTCTAAGGCACTTTCTGTAAATGTCAAATTATTTAACTATTACCAAAAGAGAATGCTAAATATTCACTGTAACACTGTTTTAAAGGGAAAAGGGAAAGGAAAGGATTCATATTCACTGGCATGTTAACATTCAGGAAAACAGGTATCCAATGCTGAACCTCTAAACCACTGACAAACTTGGAACAAGCCTTAGATGTAAAAAACCAAAGTTCGTTCCCCTTTAGGGCTCAAAAGTCATGGCCGGAATTCAGGGTCAGCACCAGAAGCTGCAGGGCCTTTCACAAATCTCTGCTCTGGAGTGTAGAGGCTACTTACTCATAAGGAAGAGGAAGCACTAATAGACAACAGTAATAAGTTAATTTTCTACTTGGAAACTCAGCTGCAAAGTTTTAATTGTTCTGGGCATAGCTCAGATCTGACCAAGAAGAGCGCACATGTTTTGATTCAAGGTATTGTACCCAGAGCAGCTGGGCCATCCCTCAGGGGCTGCTGCAAGTTAGCCAAAGTGAAGGCTTCTTTTCCCCATCCCATTCTGGTCCTTTTAGTACTTCCAAAGCCCTTTTCACAGTTTGCTCAATGATATAGTGATCACAATATGAGAATAAAATGAGAGATACAGGTGCAGTTTGGTCTTCACAATGTTCTTAGGGACTTGATATAGCTGAGAAGCCAAGGGCCACATGAACATAAGGAGAAGCTAAGTTAAGTGTCTGTACAACAGAAAGCATGCATAATAACAACCATGGGTCTGCCCCCAAAGTATCTGGGAATGAAGAGTCTGAGGTTTCCTTAAAAAAAAAAAATCTCTTCAGACAGCACTTTATGAAATGGTCTTCCAAAGAATATTTGGAAAATAGATGCATTGAACAGATAATCCTGTTTAATATATATATGTAAATATATATATATATATATATAAAAAGAGCATTTGTACCTATATTTGAAGCAGGGTATATTATGGGGAGGCTAGAGAGCCTTAAGACACAGTTGACCTTTCAGTAAATAACCTTATAATTTGCCCATTTCCTCTGCTGATTAGTGGCCACAAGGCAGACTGGTTGGTCAGGGAAGTCCTTGTTCACCCCACAGTATCGAAGCTGGCTTCTGACCCTTTCTCTCTATTCCACTGGTGCAGGAGGCATCTCATTGACATCACTGGTTTTGCTCTCTGTGTCATCATCTGAGAGTTCAAGGGACGCTCCCTCAATATGTAACTGGCGCCTGCTGGATCGACTGGAAGAGAAAGTGATGGGGCCTCCCCTCCTAGAAGGGGAACAGAAAGAGCCATTAGTCTAGGAATGTTGACAAGCTAAGGCTGGGCCCCCTGGATTTCATGTCTTCAGAGCACTTGAACTTATTATTTGTTGGCTTAGGGTTTCATTCTTTATCTATCCATTCCCAACCTCCACAGAAGCAATTCATAAAAAATTGTTTCCATGAGAGAAATGTTCTTATATTGGGTCCACAACCTGGGACAGAATGACCAAATAAAGTATATAAAGGTATAGCACCAACTAACAAAAAAGTGGCAATAGTCGTGTGTGTGTGTGTGTGTGGGGGGGGGGGGTGGGTGGGTGTGTGTGTGTGTGTGTGTCACAGGTCGGGGGCGAAACAGGTCAAATAGTCTAAAATTTAGGTTATGTACACAAAAAAGACTTTTATTTTCTTTTTGCAAGGCAATGGGGTTAAGTGACTTGCCCAAGGCCACACAGCTAGGTAATTTAAGTGTCTGAGGCCGGATTTGAACTCAGGTACTCCTGACTCCAGGGCCGGTGCTCTATTCACTGTGCCACCTAGCTGCCCCAAGACTCATCTTCTTGAATTCAGTTATTCCTAGCTGTGTGAACCTGGATAAGTCACTTAACCTTGTTTGCCTACATTTCCTCATGTGTAAAATGAACTGGAGAGAAAAATGGCAAAACACTCTCAATATTTTTTCTGAGAAAACCCTATGGTATGAAAAGTTGGACAAGACTGAAATGATTTAATAAAACCATCAATATCATCTCACAGAAGGGGTTGGGGTGGAGTCAAGATGGCAGCATGAAGGAAGCATTTCTTGGGAACATCTTTCCCCAAAACTCCAAAATTCAACAAATTTTGACTAGCCAAAATTTAGAGGGGCAGAACCCACAGACAGACTGAGTGATACATTTTCCCAGTCCAAGATAACTTAGAAGTTTTGTGGGAAAGGTGTGGACTCTGGAACAGCTTGAAGCAGTGGGGAAAGAATTCCATTATACCAGAATGAGTGTGGAGTGAGGGAGCACTGGCTGCAGGTGCAGCGAGAATCTAAAGAAAGCAGCCTGCACCCTCAGAACAAAGCCCACAGATGATAAGGGGGAGTCAGGGAAGATTGTAGAAATTTCTCTGCTGTCCCTTGGATAGGACTCTGCTGTTTGCCTACAATTGGATCCAGGTTGCAGCATGGGCTTCCATACTAAGATAGTCAAGTAGGACCCTTGCTGACAGCTTCAGGGCAGAGGGAAGTGAGGTAGTCATCTATATATCAAAGCACAGTCAAGAGAGCATAAGACCTTGGAGGAATAAAGGTCCCAGTGGGGTGACCCTCCCCCAAAGCCTTGGAAGTGCTGCAAATTAATCTTGGGTTGAGGAAATGAGTAAACATGGGCTCAAATTATGGATGAGCTCAAAAAAGACTTGCAATTAAGGGAGACGGAGGTAAAACTGGAAGGAGAAATGAGAGTGATGCAGAAAAATCATGAAAACCAAATCAACAGCTTTGGTGAAAGAAATACAAAAAAAAAAATGAAGAAAGTAATATGTTAAAAACCAATTTAGGCCTAATGGAAAAAGCAAAACAAAAGGAAAATGAGTAGAAGAATGCCTTAAAAAAGTAGAATTGGCCAGCTGGAAAAGGAGATAAAAAAGCTCTCTGAAGAAAATAACTCCTTCAAATGTAGAATGGAACTAAAGGAAGCTGATGACTTTGCAAGAAATCAGGAAGAAAAAAACCAAAAAATTAGAAAAACATTGGAAAAACAACTGACCTCGAAAACAGATCCAGGAGAAATAATTTAAAAATAATTGGGCTATCTTAAAGCCACAATCAGGAAAAGAGCCTAGACTTCATTTTTCAAGAAATAATACAGCAAAATTGCCCTGAGATCATAGAAGCAGAGGGTAAAATAGAAATCGAGACAATTCACCAATCACCTCCTGAAAGAGATCCCAAAAGAAAAACTTACAGGAATATTATAGCCAAATTCCAAAACTCCCAAATCAAAGAGAGAATTCTAAAAGCCGTCAATTCAACTACTGAGGCTCCATAGTCAGGATTACGCAGCATCTACATTAAGGGCTTGTAGGGATTGGAATATGATATTCCGGAATGAAAAAGATCTTGGTTTACAACCAAGAATCAACTATCCAGCAAAACTGAACATCGTCTTTCAGGGGAAAAGATGGATTTTCAATTAAACAGGAGACTTTCAAACTTTCCTATTGAGATGACCAGAGCTGAACAGAAAGTTTGATCTCCAAGTATAGGACTCTGGCGAACCATAGAGGGGATGGAAGAGAAGGACTAATTATGAGGAACTTGATGACATTGAACTGTTTGTTTTCCTGCATGGGAAGAAGATGCTGATAACTCATTTGAACTTTCTCATTTATAAGAGATGTTAGAAGGAGCATATATATAGACAAGAAATAGGAAGGAGTGGAATAAAATGGTATAATATAGTAAAAAGATGGAGTCAATAGATGATAAAGGAAAGTACTGGGAGGAAGGGAAAGGATATGAAGAAGAAGCTAAGAAATTTCACATTAAGAGTCAAGAAAAAGCTTTTTCAATAGAGTGGAAAGGGGGAAGGCAAGGGGGAATGAGTGAGCTTTTCATTCTCATCAGAAATGGTTCAGAGGGGAAATAACATGTACACTTAATAGGGTGAGGAAATCTATCTTACTTTAGAGAAAAATGAGAAGAAAGGGATGGGATAAGGGGGAATGGGAGGAAGGAAGGGGGGAATAGGTGATAGAGGAGAGGGAAAATTGAGGGAGAGGGTACTCAGATACAACACACTTTTGGATAGGGCCAGGATGAAAGGAGAGAGAGAGAGAGAGAGAGAGAGAGAGAGAGAGAGAGAGAGAGAGAGAGAGAGAGAGAGAATAGAATAAATGAGAGTGGTGAGGAATAGAGTGAAGGTACAGCTAGTAATAGCAACTGTGGGAAAAATATTGAAGCAACTTCTCTGGTGGACTTATGATAAAGAAAGCAATTCACCCCAGAGACAGAACTGTTGGAATTTGAACACAGACTGAAGTAGATTCTTCTCTCTCTCTCTCTCTCTCTCTCTCTCTCTCTCTCTCTCTCTCACTATTCTTGAGGTTTCTCATCTTCTTGGGGAAGGTTATGTTTACTTTTATAATACATTCAATTTTGATCAATGTGTAGCATGGAAACAATGTAAAGACTATGGAAGAATTGTAAAATTCAAAACCTTACAAAAAAATGACAGGTAGAAATTTAAAAAATACAATAACACTGAAATAATAGGGTAATTTTATAAAAAAAAATACCATACAAGGGCTGAGAGATTTTTGAAGTTGAAATAGGGTTGTTCAACTAATAATGATTTGGAACTACCTTCTTTGAGGGCAAAGAAAAAAGGTTAACTGAACATCAAAAAGCTTCAAGTCTCTTACTAACTGTGTAACTTTGGATAAGAATTGTCCTGCCTAAGACACTGGAGCAGCTAGGTGATGCAGTGGAAAAAGCACCAGCCCCAGAGTCAGGAGAACCTGAATTCAAATAATTAATTACCTTGCTATGTGACTTTGGGCAAGTCACAACCCCAATTGCCTTACAAAACAAAACAAAAAAAATTGTCCTGCCTACCCATAATAGCTGTTGCCAATGATCAAATTAGATAATAGGAATTTATAATTATAAAGTGCTATATAAAGTTTATACTTATTAAAATAACAAGGGAGTATCTAATTTTGTAGAAATCTGTTTTATCAAATCCTGCTTATAAAGAGAAGAACAAGCAGGGTGCTTGGAAAGAAATCCTATACAGTGATCAGGCATTTCTAATATATAATCCTACTCCAATCTATGATATATGATCTCAGATATAATAAAATCTCTGGACAATGACGTCAATTTTTCATTTATATCTCTGGTTGATGATATCAAAACAAACAGAGGCAAGTACTTCCTGCCAGTACCCAGAATGAAGAGCAGCAACGCACCAGGAACAACTGTTGCCCCCAGATCCTGCATGTGATAAGGCATCTGAGTGCCATAACTTGGCAGGACAGTGGTCTACCCATTTCACATTTATGAAATTTAACATAAACACTTTTAGATGAATATCTTAAGTCTGATCTTTTTGCAAAGGCTCTAGTTTGTGTTCCCTTTAAATATTTTTAATGTTGAGATATTGCCAGAGCTTTCAGAAGCTTTCATGTGGTACAATGTATGGGATGCGCACTCCCTACACAAGATGGCAGCCCTCAACATTAAGCCTGAGTTTGAGAAGAGCCACCTGACTTTACACTCCTGCTAAAATCCAAAATAATGTACTGACCTCAGTCTGTTTTTCAGAGTGCTGACTTCGCGGCTCAGGCCTTCATTGGCTTCTATGGCATCATCTAGTTCACGCTGGAGTTTGCGCCGTGAGGCATTGGCACGAGTGGCCTCTTCTTCAGCTTCCTCCAGCTGACGTTTGAGCTGCTTCATTCTGGCATTGGCCTTCTCCATCTGATAAAGAAAATTCATCACAAGTGGTTAACTTTAAATCCCTAAGTGGGAGTAGTGAAAAAGTGACCCTCTCTCATATTCAGCCTCATCTTGGACTTGAATTGTCAGCTTGGGGAACATAGGCTAGGAGACTACAGACATGTCTTAAGAGCAACAGATAAAGAGAAGAAAGAAGCAAAGCTTCAAAGTTACTGTTCCTGTTCTACTTATCTCAGGTTGCTATGAGGCACAAATCAGTCAGTGATTGTGAAAGGGCTAGATTGACAATAATTTATAGTGCCAAATTATTATTATTATTGTTATTGTTCTTACTGCCATCAAAGGCCACAGAGAAGGGAGAAGAGAGCTAGAATTTGACCATTTATACCAGGTCATAAGAATCATGGCATTCATTGCTTTGAAGAAATGGAAACTGAAAAGAGATCTGATGCGAGATAAAAAACTGATTTAGTATCTTCTAGTTCAGAATTGCTGAAGAGGATCACCTCACTGGAGCTTTATTTTTTTGGCTTAACATCATTTTCAACACAATCTTATAAGAAAAGCTTGGGTGGGCAGAATATATGAATCCATTGACCAGGTCTAACAACAGTTTGTGCCTTGCTTTTCTTCTGAAATGAAGCGAAGTAAGATTTTTTTTCATCATTAGTTCTCAAGTCAAGATTGGTCACTATATTGATTCATTTTGTTTTCCTTTACATTACTGTGGTTATCACCTTTTTAAATTAAATCCTTTTCTAGTTGCCCTCTTAAGTTTAAGAAAACCTTAGGTTTCTTCTAATTTTTAAGAGTCCTCCCTTCATTATTATTACTGATACTGTGATAATAGCTTAATAAACTGAAGAATTGTGAAGAAATGACACATTGGTTCAAAACAGAACTTCTCATCTTTCCCCCAAACCCTTTCCTTTTCCTAACTTCTCTATTAGTCACTCTGGCTTATAACCTAGGGTTGTCACCCTCAGTGCTTCCTTCTCTGACTTCCCTCTTCCCCCATCCATCCAATCCGTTGCCAAGGCTTGTTTCTGACTTTCCTGACATCTTTTGTATAAACCTCCTGAAACATGATCAATACCCCAGTGTAAGTCCACATGATCCCATGCTGGACTGTTGCAGTAGCCTGTTGGTTTGTTCTTCTTCCTTCACTCAGCTGTCAAATTAACTTTTCTAAAATGTAGGTATGCAATCATTTTCAGTGGCTCCCTATTGCTTCCAGAAACAAGAATAAAAACCTATACTTGACTTAAAGACCTTCATAACTGACTCCTCCTGATCTAATTCTGTCTTCCTAGGTACTTAGCTGTCTTCCATGTACTTGGTGATCTAGTGACATTGACTCCTTGCTGTACCTCCAACATAATATATCTGTATCTTAGTTGTCCCCTATCTCTGCAATGATTTCCCTCCTCATGTCCATCTCTTTGCTTCCTTGCCTTCCATCAAGTTTTGGTTCAAATCTAGACTTGTTTTTTGTTGGAGAAAAAACCCCAGAGACTATCTTAAAGACAAAAATTGAAAATGAGACAATGGGAATTGTGTTCACTTGATGGGTCTTCTCTTTGCAAATCCCTACTTAATATTTAATATTAAATTTATCTACGATTTATAAAATAAATCCAAATGCTTCAAAGGTTCTTAAAAAAAATCCTACTTTAGTAATGGATGCCAGGTAGAGGAAAAAAGAACAGAAGTAAATATTCTAAATGAAGAACTGGGGAATTGTTTTACTGAAAAGTGATACAGTTAAGTATTTTCTCTATAAATGATAGAGCATAAAGTGCTAGTAGTCTATAAAGTATTAATAATAGTGCAATGAAAGAATGGAAAAATCAAGACAGGAGAGAATCTGAGACCTACTTTTATCTGGCTAGATAATATGTTTTTATCCTTGAACATTAGGTGTTAAAATATTTCCGGAGAACAAGGCTGAAGAAATTTCTCAGCCCATTTGATGGGATAATGACTTAAACATTAGATAAAGCCAATGGCAGCACACAAAGCATTTCAGCTATGCCTGAGAGACTTAGAAAGCTCTGAGTGGTGAGTCCCCAGTCAAAAGTTTACTTGTTGTCCTTTCCCTTGTACCTCTTGCAGAGTGCAACAAAGAGGAGCTAAGAAAGGACAAGAGCTTTTTTTTTTTTTTTTTTTTTTTAACAATCCAGAGAGATCGACATCTCAGATTCTGTGGCTTCCTTTGAGGTTCATCTCCTACTGGAGGTGTCTCTTGGTGGTCCCCAACTTGCTCAGCTTTCCAGAGCCAGTTTATGAACATGCCAACTTACATTACAATTTAAGTGCCTTGAAGGAAGGGTTGTTTCTGTCTTTTCTTTGTGTCTCCAGTATTTAATACAATACCTAGCATATAGTATGCTTAATAAATACTTTTATGTCCTTCCTCTGGCTGATCAGAGGGAAAAACAGAGAGATGGATGCTCCTAAGTTCTAATTTCAGAGCCTTTTGAAGCCAGAATCCCTCACAAGATCTATCAGATATTCTGGAAATTCTTAGAAACATAGTAATGAAACCAGACTGAAAAGATATGACTGGGATGAGCAGAAGTCATTTTCAGGAAGGCTCTTGTTAACTTTCTAGAGCAAGGGTGGAACATCTACTATATCTGGTCAAACATTCATGAATTCATCCCTAAAATGCTCCTAGATTTTGAGTCCTGCCTTCAATTGCTGTGGCAGCATCAGATCAAATGACCTGTGGTCCAGATGTTCCCTAACCCTACTGGAAGGGCAATAAAAGAGAGAAAGGTAATGAAGTCTTTCCTGGTGAGTGTGTGAGGGGGAGGAAGTCAGCTCCTAACCCTTTCCCCTAACCTAAAACCTTCTGTTCAAATCCCTGGTGAGCAAAATTCCTCATTATATCTGAAGATTTGAAAAAGTCAACAAAGTAAAGGGAGTTTCCATTAGGCTAAAGGATTGTTAAGAATTTTCTATCAGGACACTCCTTGAAATCATTAAAAAAAAAAAGGGCTCATGAATTTGGAATTATGTCCAAAGGGCAAGAAAAATGTGCATACACTTTGATCCAGCAATACCACTACTGGGTCTATGACCTGAGGAGATTATGAAAAAAGGGTGAAAACATCACTTGTACAAAAATATTCATAGCAGCTCTGTTTGTAGTTTTAAAGAATTGGAAATTGAGTGAATACCCATCAATTGGGAATGGCTGAACAAATTATGGTATATGTATGTTATGGAATACTATTGCTCTATTAGAAACCAGGAGGGATGGGAATTCAGGGAAGCCTGGAAGGATTTGCATGAATTGATGCCGAGCGAGATGAGCAGAACCAGAACATTGTACGCCATAACAGCAACATGGGGTTGATAATCAATCAGCTCATTCTATCAGTGCAAAAATCAGGGACAATTTTGGGCTATCTGTGATGGAGAATACCATCTGTACTCAGAGAAAGAATTGTGGAGTTTGAACAAAAAACAAGACTACTACCTTTAATTAAAAAAAAAACAACTATCTTATATAATTTTGCTATCTCTTATATTTTATTTTTTCCCCTTAAGGCTATGATTTCTCTCTCATCACATACAACTTAGATCAATGTATACCATGGAATCAATGTAAAGACTAACAGGCTGCCTTCTGTGGTGTAGAGGGAGAGAAGTGAGATTAGGGGAAAAATTGTACAATTCAAAATAAATAAATTAAATTAAGAAAGAAAAAAAGGGCTCATGAGTACACCTGTATTAACTGTGATGAAACACTGAGAAGCATGGTTTTTAGTTGCTTTGCCACCTCTTGCTCATTGTTTCAATTAGGATCTTAGATGGTCATTAAGGACCTTGGAGGAAAAATACTTTGTATACCTCAGTTTTATATAAATAAACTTCAATTCTTCATGTGGATTTTCACCAAAAGGAAAACATTTCCACATAGTAGGCCTGAGTGTAACAATTGCATGATTTTTCTTCAAATGGGGAACCGGGGAATTTCCCACACCAACACCGATTACAATCTCTGTAACAAGTGGGCTTTGTTTCCCTATAGCTCAATTTGTGATGAGATTCTCAACTGAGCTGGAATTGGTCCTTGAATTCAAGGGCTCCAGTTTGTCACTGGTCCTGTATTTTCAAAGCTTTCAGTTAGAAGAGAATTCCCAACATTTGCACTCTGCTGACAAGGAGTCACTTTCCATCACCATGGAGGGAATGGCAGCATGAGCTGACATTTATATGCTGCTGTTATACAAAAGAAATGGAGGAGATGCCTGTCATCCCCACCCTCTAGAAGCTTAAAGTAATAATAAAAGAGGTGGTGAGAGAAGAAAGGAAATTATTACACTCCAATTTAGGGGTAGACAATGAATGAATCGTCACCTTTTTATATCTGATAGGGAGGTGACATAAAAAGTGGACAATATCCACGTGAGTGAACCAACATCCTTTTTTTTATGTCAGTGACTTTTTTTTAAAAAGGTTTTTGCAAGGCAATGGGGTTAAGTGGCTTGCCCAAGGTCACACAGCTAGGTAATTATTAAGTGTCTGAGGCTGGATTTGAACTCAGGTACCCCTGACTCCAGGGCCGGTGCTCTAATCCACTGAACCACATAGCCGCCCCTATGTCAGTGACTTTCTTTCTTTCTTTTTTAAATTTACTTTTATTAAAGATATTATTTCAGTTTTACAATTTTCCCTCAATCTTGCTCCCCCCCCCCATGGAAAGCACTCTGTCAGTCTTTACTTTGTTTCCATGATGTACCTTGATCCAAATTGGGTGTGATGAGAGAGAAATCATATCCTTAGAGAAGTCTAAGAGGTAACAAGATCAGACAATAAAATATCTGTTTTTTTCTAAATTAAAGGGAATAGTCCTTGCACTTTGTTCAAACTCCACAGCTCCTTATCTGGATACAACCCCCATGTTGCTGTTAGGGTGTACAGTGTTTTTCTGGTTCTGCTCATCTCACTCAGAATCAGTTCATGCAAATCCCTCCAGGCTTCCCTGAAATCCAGTCCCTCCTGGTTTCTAATAGAACAATAGTGTTCCATGGCATACATATATCACAGTTTGCTAAGCCATTCCCCAACTGAAGGACATTCACTGGATTTCCAATTCTTTGCCACCACAAACAGGGCTGCTATAAATATTTTTGTTCAAGTGATGTTTTTACCCTTTTTCATCATCTCTTCAGGGTATAGACCCAGTAGTGGTATCGCTGGGTCAAAGGGTATGCACATTTTTGTTGCCCTTTGGGCATAGTTCCAAATAGCTCTCCAGAAGGGTTGGATGAGTTCACAGCTCCACCAACAGTGTAATAGTGTCCCAGACTTCCCACAACCCTTCCAACAATGATCATCATCCTTCCTGGTCATATTGGCCAGTCTGAGAGGTGTGAGGTGGTACCTCAGAGAAGCTTTGTCAGTGACTTTCAATATGAATAATGATACATCAATCAAGGGAACAACTTCAAAAACATTCTCTGTCCTAGAATACGTCCTTAACTTACCTGTTCTTTGTACTGATCTGCATGTCGACGTTCATCTTCTACCTGCATGAAAATCTCTTTTAGCTTCTTCTCTGTACGACGAACAAGCTTGTTGGCTGCTGCACGCTCCCTGTGAAAATAACACACATGTCCATGATGAAATTACAGAAGTAGGATTTCTGAGGAAGAGTTTTTTTAATACTCCCTCAACTGAGATCTAGGTCCAGTTATATATAGTTCAGAGAAACCTTTCAATGCATTCCACATGAAGAACATATCAGAAACCATCTATTTAGATAAATCTTTCTTGGTTCTTCCTAATCACCAGAGTTATGCCAAAAAATTAGTAAAAGAACAGCATTTTCATCAAGCACAGCAAACAAAAGGCTAGAGACTTGGGTGTGAATTCTACTAAGATATTTCCTTGGGGCGGCTAGGTGGTGCAGTGGATAGAGCACCCACCTTGGAATTGGGAGTACCTGAGTTCAAATCCATCCTCAGACACTTAATAATTACCTAGCTAGCTGTGTGGTCTTGGGCAAGCCACTTAACCCCACTGCCTTGCAAAAACCTAAAAAAAGATATTTCCTTGCTGAGTGATCCGCACTCACTGGTTAGTCTACCTGTTGTGAGGACCAAAATAAATATTTGCAAAGCTGGCACACAAAAAATTCTAAAAGAAACACTTGTTCCCTTTCCCTTTCTAAATCCCATGATAGTGCATTTTATCCCTAATAAAATTTTAAGTTGCTTGCTTGGGTTAAAAGAAAAAAATCAACCTCACAAATACATATGGAAGGTATGGCTAGAAAGCAGTTTATCTGAAAATTATAGGATCTTTAATGAATTGCTCATGCAACCTTAGAGTACATTAAGAGAAGAAAGTGTCTGAGACTTTGCAGGGAGATTCTTGTACTGTGCCCTAGCTGGACAACATCTGGAGGACTTATAAAACATTCTGGTTACCACATTTTAGGAAGGCCATTTGAAGACCTGGAAATCATCTAGAAGAGGGCAGTCAGAGACTGTAAGATCTTTCTACATCATGCCCAGGGAACCTTTAATGAAGGAGGCAGGGCTGGGGAACCTGGAGATGAGAAGACTTAGAGAAAATATGAGCTAACTTCAAGTATGTGAATTCTGCTGTATGGAAGAGAGGTTAGACTTCCTCTGCTTGGCTCCTGACAGCAGGACTAGAAACAATGGGTAAAGGGTGAAAATAGGCAAATTTAAGTTTAAGGTAAGAAAAGTTTCCTGAATGAGTTATTCTGGAAGGGCCCACTTCCATTGATGTCTAATGTTGTAGGATCTTGTTTTTAAATATGTTTTCACCCTGAAATCCATGATGTCACGGTAATTTTAATTTTCTTTTGTTTTGTGGAATAACACGATATAGTAGAAATAATAAAGACAAAATTTTTATAAATTTTTTATACCATTTTTAAGGCTTATATTGGATTTTCTTCATGATATCTGAGAGATGTAAGCCAGGCTTCAGTACTGTTTAGACTTGATTAAGTCAGTTTACCTCTACAGGCCTCTGTTCCCATATCAGTAAATGGGGGTGAGAGGGTTATTAAGGGAGAAAGCTGACTTCCAACTTTAATCTTTGCAAAAATTTGGGGAGGGGGAAGAAAAATCACATTTTTTTTTTTTTTACATCTAGAGGTTTGTTTTTTAACAATAACATAATAAATACAGGAATCCTGGATTTGAGACTTATGTTCTGCTAGTCATTAAATATATGCACTGGGATAACTCAGTTTTTCCTAATTAAGGTCATTTTCTTGTGATTTTAATTAGACACCTCATGTAATATGAGCAAGTTGCACTAGAAAATCTTTCCAGGTTCCTCTTTCAATCTATATTTGGAGAGAAAATATTTTTGACGATGCCTCAAGGAAAAGAAAGGTATTTTCTAAACTAAAATCTTCCATTCTAGAAAACTGAAGAACATAAATATTTAATATATAAATACACATTTAAGAAATTAGAAGTCTAGATAGGAATAGAAGTTTAATGGATCCAGAAAACCATCCAAAAATCAGTTTGGTTCAAACTGTGACTACTTATTACCAATGAATTGGTTGAAAAAGTGAAGTTACATTTAAACCGGGATTCTTACTTGGCTTCTTGTTCGAGCTGTTCTTCCATCTGCCCAATCTTTGCTTCCAAAGCAGAAATGGTAGCCTTGAATTTGGATTTCACAGACCCTTCCAGCTCCTGCAGCTTGGCCTTCAGCTCTTTGTTCTGTCTCTCAAGCTGCTGACGGGCACTCTCACTTTTCTGGGCAGCGCTGCGCTCTCCAGCCAGCTCGGAATTGAGAGTGTCCACCTGCAGAAGGGGAAGAAGAGCCACTGATGTTACCTCAGGAGAATTCTTTCACCTCATTTTGCTTAGAAAATGAAGCCAAATCTTTAACAGTGATCTTTACCTGCAAAGTGGCTTTACGGAACCGGTCATTGAGGAGCTCCATATTACTCTGCTCTTCTTCCAATTCTTCCTCCAGCTGTGCAATACGAGCCTCAAGACGCCGTTTCTCATCCAGTAAAGAGGATCTGAAAGGCAGAAGGACAAAGAGAGAGTACATCAACAAAGTGATAAAGTAAAACCACTGAAAATGAAGCCAATTGATTCTTTATGATAGAACTCTGTAGGGAGATGTGACTTTAACCCCTTTTTTCCTCTATGACTGAACCAGAAAAATTCATAAAATAACATTATTACAGAAACAAATATGAAAGACTTTAGAAAAATGCAATTTCATACCATAACCCCCGAGGACAATTAACACCACTCAACTCCTGCCAAAGAATCAAAGAACTTAAAAGTTCAGAGTAAGACATGAATAGTTGGATGGAATGTCAGATTTGCTATGATAAAGAGAATTCAATTAAAGTGATGGGGAGGGGAGAAGACAAATCAGTTAAAAGGTCTTTATATGAAAAAAGTGATTCAGGATTTTTAAGCGAATCTAGATTCTAAAGAAGTTTGAAAATTCACAATTTCCAAGTACTTCAAATTACCAAAACCTATGAATTTTGATAGATTAAAAATTAGCTGCAATTTTGAGGTTAATGTATAATGTAGATTTAATATATTTTGATCAAAATCAGCCAACATTTATTGAGTGACCATATGCTAGGCATGATACCCAAATGTGAGAGCATTAGCATATGAATAATAGTTCTGGAATCACAGAATTATTTGGTGGCAAGTGTGAAACCAGTATATTGACTCCTAATCCAGAGATTCTTCTGCAAAAATATATTATCAAATTAAAACTAAAACACAAATCATGGTACTTAGTATACATCAAATGGTTCAATACAGTTACTCTTTCTAAGAATGGCAAATATTTTAACCTGGATTATTGAAACGAATACAGTTGTGTTTCACGGCTATGAATAAAGCTCCTAAACCTTTCCTGTGAGAGGACAAGCATTTGACTCACTTCCCAGAAGCACTGTTGGCAATCTCATCAGCAAGTTCATCTCGCTCTTGTTCAGCATGTCGACGGGCTCTTTCAGAAGAAGCAAGTTCCTGAAAATGGTCAGAGTGAGATAGATCTATTATTTATTTTTGGGGAATAGTTTATTTTTTCCCAAAAACATGTAAAAACAATTTTGAACATTCATTTTAAAAAATTTGGAGTTCCAAATTCTTTTCTTCCTTCCCCTCCCAAATATAGTAAGCAAATTTATGTTATATATGTGCAATTATGCCAAGAAACAAAATAAAAACCCCACAAAAAATAAAGAAAATGAAAACTAGTATGCTTTGTTCTGCATTCAGACTCCAATGTTCTTTCTCTGGAGGTAGACCTTTTTTTTTTTAGGTTTTTGCAAGGCAAACGGGGTTAAGTGGTTTGCCCAAGGCCACACAGCTAGGTAATTATTAAGTGTCTGAGACCGGATTTGAACCCAGGTACTCCTGACTCCAGGGACGGTGCTTTATCCACTGCACCACCTAGCCGCCCCGAGGTAGACATTTTTAATCATAAGTCCTTTTGGAAGTGCTGTGAAGTATTCACAGAAATTCAGTGACCTATGAAAAATCATTCAGTTGATTGTTGTACAATATTGCTGTTACTCTGCATAGTGTTCTCCTAGTTCTGTTCATTCATTTTATTAGTTCATAAGTCTATCCAGGTTTTTCTGAAAGCATCTTGTTCATTAGTTCTTATAGCACAGTAGTATTCTATCATAATCATATACCACAACTTGTTCAGCCATGGGCATCTCAATTTCCAATTCTCTGTCACCACAGTAACAGCTATTATAAATGTTTTTGTACAATAGTTGCCCCACCCCGTTTTTTTCAGATTGAGATATTTCAAGACAGAGTGCTAAAATTTTCTTCAAACAAAAATTTAGCAATTAACAGACTTTGGCCTCCAAAGACTGATGCTTCCATTCCTGTGTACTACAAAACATACCATAGGCAAAACCCCATTGCTGAAAGCTGTCTGAAAATGACAGTTCCAAATAGAATCTTATTAAGTAGACAGAAATGATTATACTATTCAAAGGGAGGGCCAAGCCTATATTATTTAAGAGTAAAAATGTGTAGTTTTTTTCATTTAGATCAAACCTGAAGAAATGAAATGTCCCAAGTCAATATGACAATATAAATACCCGAGTGAATGAATCAGGAAGGGAATGTACAATTAAGGCTCCTACAGCAATTGTGACTTAGTTGTAAGCATCTAACATTGAATCTCTGGATAGTACTATCATTTATTAGCCAGATAATGTTTAACATGTAATGTTTAATCTGTAATAGAAAGATGCTGTTGAAATTATAAATAACCAAATTAGAAAATCCCACTCTGAATAATGGGGTTTCTTTATAGATAATAGAAAAAGAACATTAACGCTCTCAGATTTTATGAGTCAAATTCTGGAGAAAGGTATAGTCTATATTGACAGTGTACTTCAAAGATAAAGATTATTAATTAAATGGAAAAAAGATGCTACTGCTTGGGGGGAAAAAAAACTATTTCTGACCTCTTGCAATTGAAGTATTTCTGCTTCAAGACTTTTTAATTTCTTTTCATTTTCCTTAGACTGAGCAAAGATCTCATCCCGGGATGCACGAGCTTCTTCTAATTCACGCTGGTAGTCTTTCATTTGTGCCTGTTTTTTAAAAAAGAGTATTTTGGGAAGCAATTTGGTGGTTAAAATGAAGAATTTGAGAAAATCCCCAAATACAAAGTAGTAATAAAAGTGCAAAGATTAAAATATTCCTCTCTAGATTACTAAACACTTTTCTATGGTTCACTTTTACCAGAATAATGTTGCTAAAGGCCTAAAAGCCTGGTGATAATAGAATGTGATTTGGATTTGAATGAGAGGGTTGCTGTGCTAAATCACTAGCTTCATTTTCTTTTCTGGAGTCATCTGGGTCCAGTGGCCAGACTGATTGGAGATGGCCCTAGAGACAATTAGGGTTAAGTGATATGCCCAAGGTCACACAGCTAGTAAGTATCATGTGTGAAATCAAATTTTAACTCAGGTTCTTCTCACTCCAGGACTGGAGCTTTATCCACTGTATTGTCTAGCTTCCCCCAAAAACCTGGTGATGAAGAAATGGCATAGCTACCTAAAAGTATGATAGTTTTGTTCCTAGGCTTGTTTGCTGTACCTTCAACTAGGGAATAACCCCATTATGCCTGGATAGCAGGAACTTAAAGCAGGCACAAAATTTATTTTGTATCTAATAAATTTCCTGGTCTCCATTTTTACATGGGCAGTCATGAGGATATTACATGGCATGGACAAAGGTTCTTTCTATAATGAGCTAATAATCACTATTATATATATAGTTAATAATAATAGTCAACTAATATATACTTTTTTTTTGTTTTGTTTTTTAGGTTTTTGCAAGGCAAATGGGGTTAATTGGCTTGCCCAAGGCCACACAGCTAGGTAATTATTAAGTGTCTGAGACCAAATTTGAACCTAGGTACTCCTGACTCCAAGGCCGGTGTTTTATCCACTACGCCACCTAACCGCCCCCTAACATATACTTTTTAAAATTTGCAAAGTCATTTTATGTGTAGTATCTCATTTAATTCTTATAGTTCTGTGAAGTAGTTGTTTTTATTATCTCTATTTTAGAGATAAGGAAACTGAGGCCAAGGATGGTTGAGAGAGTTGCCCAGGACATGAGAGAAGATAAAACCTTTCTAACTCTGATTAGTGGCTCCAACAGCTATGCCAGGCTGCTGCATGCCTGGCAGAATGATGCTTTAAGCAAGTTGAACTATTGGACCAGGTTTCACATACCTGAAGTTTTCGAAGCTGTTTGATCACTTCATCCCTTGCTTTATTTGCAGTCTCTATTTGTGCCTCAAGATCTTTCAGGTCCATTTCCATTTTCTTCTTGGAAGCAATTGCAAGAGCCCTCTGTTTACGCTCATCCTCCAATTCTGCCTCAAGTTCACGCACCTGACATTAGTTTATGCTTGGTTAATATACAAACAAGAAATAGGTTTCTCTCATACTTTATAATGGTTCTCATCAGCTGGGTAGATGGACTGGAAATAGAATTATCAGTATCCCTACATTCAAAATACCCTTGAGAGGGATTTTCTATGGTCTACCTGTTTAATCAGTAGCCTTTTCTTCTCTTCATTCTGTTCATCTCTGGTCTGCAAATCTCTCTCAAACTGGGCCTTCATGGCTTGCATATTGACTTCCAGGCGAAGTTTAGCATCTTCTGTAGCCTGAAGTTCATCCTCTAGCTCCTCCAATTGTGTCTTCATTTCCTCAACTTGTTGTTCCAAGGCCCGTTTGGATTTTTCAAGTTCATGGACCTATGCCATGTGAGGTCAAAGAATAAGAGATTTCAGGTTAGAAGGGACCAGAGAGGTCACTGAGTCAGCAAAAAATTAATTTCAAAACCTGACTCCAATCTACCTTCCTAAGATGATTTCATTTTACTTTCCCCACTGGCTTGTTCTTCCTTACCTTTGCCAGTCCATTTCTAATCTATCATTGCATAGACTGTCCCATGTGCCTGGAGTGGAATCTTCAACCTCACCTGCAGATGCCAACTCCCTTACTGAATCCCTGACTTATTAGTACTCTTTTCTTTCTCAAATTATCTTCTGTCGGTTTACTTATTCTCTCTTGAAGTAATATATATTTTGTTTTGGAATGTCTTTTTACAGTTGAAAATAAGCATAACTAGAGACCCTAAATTTTTTTTTAAGTTTTTGCAAGGCAATGGGGTTAAGTGGCTTGCCCAAGGCTACACAGCTGGGTAATTATTAAGTTTCTGAGACCGGATTTGAACCCAGGTACTCTTGACTCCAGGGTTGGTGCTCTATCCACTGCACCACCTAGCCACCCCTAAATTTGGACATTTCAAATAAAAAATTCCTAATTCAAGAAGAAGCACCTGTGTTTGGATTTGATTTCTCCATAGTTGCTAACTAAACAGATTGGTGAGTATTTCATCTCTGAAACGACTTACTGATGTACTATGCTATGGCTGATTTTTTCTTTTCTTTCTTTATTTGGGAGGCAATTGGTATTAAGCGACTTGTCCAGGGTCACACAGCTACTAGGTATCAAAGATCTGAGGCCACATATAAACTCAGGTCCTCATGACTTCAGGGCCGGTGCTCTATCCACTGCGCCACCTAAAAATTTCCACTGGGGCGGCTTCCACAGCCTAAGACACTTAATAATTACCTAGCTGTGTGGCCTTGGACAAGTCACTTAACCCCGTTTGCCTTGCAAAAAACCCTAAAAAAACAAAAAACCCCAAAAGAACAACAGCGGGGGACGGAGCCAAGATGGCGACATGAAGGGATTGAGTCTTAGGAGCTCTCTGATAAAAACTCATAAACTAAGGACTCTAACTAAACTTTCGAGAGACAGAACCCACAGAGGGACCCAGTGAGGCAGTTCTCCTACTCAAGGTAGCCTGGAAAAGAGCAGAAAGGCTCTGCTCCCCGGGGCTGGAGGGGTGGCCCGCCAGAGCCAAAGAACTTTAGCCTCCTGGAGGCAGCCCCAGGGCGCTGGGGGTCTCAGCTCACAGCAGCAGGGGAGTCGCCTGAGCTGCACCCCGGGGAGCACTGGCACAAAGTGGGGGAACAGCGGGGGACCTCTGCCAGAGCGAGCACATGGAGCCCAGCACTCAGGCACACAGCCGGCAGCTCTGTCCTCTGCCCCTGGAACAGGACTCTGGAGCTCTGACCACATTCAGATCCTGATTGCAGTCTAGGCCCCCCCCACCTCGGCCCCGTGGCAGAGAGGGGCGCTTATGGTCATTCACAGACCAGGAGGGAGGACAGAACCTCACACACTGAGACCCTTGTGGGAGTGTCCCAAAAGTTCAGGAAGCACCCCCAAAAAACAGGCTTAGGCTGGGAAAATGAACAAAGAAACAAGAGGAAGACCACTGAGAAATATTTTGCAAATGAGCCCAAGAAGGATCAAAATACTCAGTCTGAAGCACAAGCTCCTGCATCTAAAGACTCCAAGAAAAACAGAAATTGGGCTCAGGTTATGATAGAGCTCAAAAAAGACTTTGAAAATCAAATGAGGGAGTTGGAAGAAAAACTGGGAAAAGAAAGGAGAGAGATGCAGGAAAAACATGAAAATGAAGTCAGCAGCTTAGTCAAGGAAATCCAACAAAATGCTGAAGAAAATAGCATGCTAAAAACCAGCTTAGGTCAAATGGATAAAACAGTTCAAAAAGTTATTGAGGAGAAGAATGCTTTAAAAAGCAAAATTGGCCAGATGGAAAAAGAGATAAGAAAACTCTCTGAGGAGAGCAAATCCTTCAGACAAAGAATAGAATTCAGGGAGATTGATGAATTTACCAGATTTGGACCCAGGTGCTCCTGGGTCAAGGGCCAATGCTCTGTCTGCCACCCAGCCACCCCTACTATTATTACTATTTTATTTTGGGTCTTTTTTTTTCTTCTTTTTGGTTTTTGCAGGGCAGTGGGGATGGGGTGGCTTGCATGTCACATGGCTGGGTGATTACTGGGTTTATGAGGCTGGATATGGACTCGGGTGCTTGTGGCTCCAGGGCTGGTGCTTCGTCCATTGCACCACCTGGCATACCTACAATTATTACTATTATTTTTTTTATTTTAATTTTTTTTCTCCCCCCTTTACTTTTTTGCCCAAGCAAGTCTATCTATATTCATGGGGGGAGGGGTATTTTGTTTACTTGTAAACAAGTATTTTATTAATGTAAAGAAAAACATTTGTACAAAATGAGAATAAAAAATTAAGGAAAAAAAAGAACAACCGCAGCAACAACAACAAAATTCCAATTGTGCTAGCAAAATTGTGCTAATTGTGCTGGGAAATCACCAAAGAAAGGCAGAAGATTAGACATAAGAGGGATTGGGAAAGGTTTCTATAAGACGAGATTATAGTCAGTCAGGGAAGTCAGCAAAGCAGAGATGAGGAATAAGAGTATTCCAGAAATGGGGACAACTAAAGAAAATGCTCAGTGCTGAGAACTGGGGTGTCGTGTTCCTGGAATAGTCATAAGTCCCATGTCACTAGAATGAATCATATGTGATGAGAAATAAGATCTAAGAAGAATGGGAAGGCAACAGAAGTTTAAGTAAGGATTTGGAATGCCAAACTGATGATTTTATATTTGATCCTGGAGGCAACAGGGAACCACTGGGATTAGATTTGTACTTAGGAAAACCATTTTAGTAGCTAAATAAGAGTTTGGAGAGAAAAGTGAGGTGAGACATGAGGCAGGCTGACCCACTAACAAGCTAATTGCAATAATTCAGGCATGAGGTGATGAGGGCTTTACACTACAGTGGCAGTGGCAGACAGAAAGGGGAATATTTGAAAGATGTGAAGGTGAAATCAAGAGTAATAAATTGGATATGGGGATGGGGGAGAAATTAGTGAGAAGTTGAGGATGATACCCAGGCTGCAAATCTAACTGGGACTATGATGCTGCCCTTTATAATAATAGAGAAGGTAGGAGGGAGCAGGGTTTAGGAGCAAGATAATGAATTTTGTTTTATACACATTGAGTTTGAGAGGTCTACTGGACATCCTGTAGACAACTGTAGATATGTGATAAAAGATCAGCAGAAAGGTTAGGCAAGATAGATAGATTTAAGAATCAGAACAGAGATGGCAATGAAATCCATGAAAGTTGAAGAGATCACCAAGTTAAGTATTATAAGAAGAGAAAGGGGCCAAGGACAGAACCCTTCTGTTTGGTTATGGATACAGCAGAAGAGACTGAGAAGTTGAGAAGAAAGAAAACCAGGAGAGAATGGTCCCAAATATTCCTAAAAAGGTAAAGAGTATCAAGAAGAAAAGGGTGATCAATACTATAAATGGTTGCAAAGAGACTAAGGAGAAAGAGTACTGAGCAAAGGCTCCCTGGATTACAACTAGGAGATCACTGGTAAATTTGAAGAGAGCAATTTTGGTGGAATGGTAAGAATGGGAGATAAATTGTAAGAAGTTAAAAAAAGAGTGAGAAGAAAGTGGAGGGACCTATTTTCAAGAAGAAATATAGGACAATAATAGCATTGGAAAGATCAAGTAGGGGTTTTTCAGGAAGGGGAAACAAGAGCATGTTTGTTAGGTATTAGGGGAAAAGTCAGTAGACAGGCAATCAAAAATGTAAGAGTGGGGACAATAGAAAGGAAAATCCATTCGACATTGGAATGGGATCCCTTGAGCATGTAGAGGTTAACTTTTGTAAAAAGTAAGGATATCTCATTATTGGAGACAGGAATGAAGGAGATAGTGGCAGAAAGCAAATGAGTGATATGAAATGAAGAAGGTAGAAATGAGAATTCATGGCAAATAGCCTCAAATTTTCTTGTAAAATATGAGGCAAAGTTCTCAGCTAGATTAATTCTAATTCATGCTTTGCCATAAATAATCAAGAACTGCCTTATAGAAAGTCTAACAATTTATCACCAATTTCTAGCTTCTTTATATCATAAGTTATTAATCTAATTGAAGTTTATGAAGTCCTTTTCAGATCAGTGTTTCTAAATGCATAAAATATGTAAGATATAAGATAACAAAATGAATCTATAATGAAATAAAGTAAACAATTTTTAAAAAACAAGTTCATGAATCCTTTCCTTTAGGTTTTTTTTTTTGCAAGGCAATGGGGTTAAGTGGCTTGCCCAAGGCCACACAGCTAGGTAATTATTAAATGTCTGAGGTCATATTTGAACTCAGGTACTCCTGACTCCAGGGCCAATGCTCTAACTACTATGCCACCTAGCCGCCCTTAGTTCATGAATTCTTAAGACACAAACTAAATCATTCCTAAATCTCTTTTCTTAACTTTCCCCAATCCTTAAAAATTCATACTCAAAAGACCTTAATATTCATACTATGACTATGTTCTTACTATAGGAAAAAGAGGGGTCTAGCAGTAATATTAACTTAAGCTATGCTACAAAACAGTTACCATTAAAACAATTTGTTATTAGTTAAGAAATAAAGGTTGATCAGTGGAACACATTAGGTACACAACATATGAATGTTAACAAATATAAAAGCTTAATTTTTGAGACAACAAATTATCCCAATTATTAGACTAAAAAGTCATTATTTGACAAAAAAAGCTACTAGGAAAACTAGAAAAAGACACAGAACAAAATCTTTTATCACATTCTGAAATAAACATCAAATGCACATTAAAATACAAAGGATAACAATATAAATGAATTAGAGAAGTTTGGAAGAAATTATTATTCATAACTATGGAAAGAAAATTTCAAAATGAGATAAGGAAGACAGAGAATTAAAGAAGATAAATCAACAACTGTGATTACACAAAATTAGAAAGCTTTTATAAAAAAAATTAATGCACCTAAAATATAAAGAGAAGCAGGTAAATGGGGGGGAAATCTTTGCAGAAAATTCCCGAAAAAGATCTCATTTATAATTTATATAGGAAATGGATTCAAATTTTTAAGACCAAGAACCATTCTCCAACTGATGACATGAGCAGATAGTTTTTCAGAAGAAGTTCAAATTATCAATAACAATATAAAAATACTTCAATCAATAATAATTAGAAAAATGCAAACTGAAACAATTTTGAAGTTGTACTTCATACCCGCTAGATTGGCAAAGTTGACAAAAAAAGAAAGCGACAAATAATGAGGGGGCTATGGGAAAACATTAATGAGCTATGAGTTGGTTCTACCATTCTGAAATGAATATGGAACTATATCCCCAAATGGTTAAACTGTGCAGACCCTTTTTCCTAGTGATACCACTAAAGAAAGAAGAAAAAGACATTTATGTACAAAAGAATTTATTTATAGCAGCTCTTTCTGTAGTGGCAAAGAATCAGAAATGGAGGTGAGGATAACAATTGGAAAATGACTGAATATATATATGTTCTATATACTTGTGAAGGAATCACTACTAAGCTGTAAGAAATGATGAAAAGAATGGTTTTAGAGAAATCTGGGAAGACAGATGAATTGATACGACTGAAGCAAGCATAACTAGGAAAGTAATTTGTAAAATAGCAGCTGCAATACTTTTGGAAAAATTAGAAACTTTTGTCAACCTTATAGATCATGATGAAAACATGCTACACTTAACTTCTGACAGAAAGGTGACAGATTCAGGACTACTGTCTTGAATATCAATATCAATATTTATAACTATGAATGATGAATCCATTACTTCCCTGTCAGAAGATAAGTAGCTTGTTTTATACCTATACTGAGATGGTCAGGCAGATATTTGTTTTGCTTAACTACACATATTTGTAAAGGAGATGGGTGGGAAATTTTTGGTAAGAATTAAAACTACAAAATCTTACTTTGACCTCAATTAGTTCTATATTTATAAACAGGAAGCTTACATTTTTTCCTACATCATCCTTTGAGCTCATTAAGTCTTCCATATCAGTGCGGAGCTGCTTATTCTGCCTCTCAAATTCTTCCTTTGCTTCTAAAGCTTCTTCCAGGGCTCGGGCCAAGGACAAGGCTTTGGTCTCTTTCTCTCTTGCCTCTGCTTCAGCCCGATCTCTCTCTTCTGCATATCGAGCGGAAACATTCTTCTCTTCTGCCAAGAGCTGCACATATCAATACAATGAAAAGGTTAAACCAGAAATGTACTTCCATCTCATGTCAACTATTACATAAGTAACAGACTGACAAATGAAATATGAGATACATTTATTAGATCTCAAATTTAGAAAGAGGCAAAACAAATTGCTTACTTGATCAAACTTCTTCTGCTTTTTCTCTAGATTAGAGACAATTTGGCGTTGATGATCCAGATCTACCATTAAGTCATCAAGTTCCTGCTGTAGACGTGTCTTGGTTTTCTCAAGCTTGTCATAAGCCAGGGCCTTTTCCTCTAAGCGCTGGCTCAAAGCCTCCATGTCTTTGAGCAGCTTCTTCTTGTTTTCCTCCAAATTTTCAATTGTTCCCAAATCATCATCTACCTTTTTCTTGGTATCAGCCAACTAGAAGAAAAAGGAAAAAGAGATGCTTTTATTAAAGAATTCAGATGCTAGTCAATAGCTGAAAAACAGCATTGTAAAGAGGAAATATTTACTTTGAAATGCTGTGAGATAAAATTTAAATTGTTTTATTTGTTCAACAAAGTATAAACCAACTACAAGTAAAATCTCAATGGTAATAGTCAAAATCTATAAATCACTTTGAGGAATACAGTGGATAGTCAACAATCTACAAATTTTAACTAAAACAAGATCTTACACAGTTTATAAGATTCTTATGTCTTCATTTAAAAAAATCCCAGCATTACACCAGAATTATCAAGGTCAAAAAACATGCTTAAATCTTAATTTAGCACAATTTAATAATTGTCTCAAAAGGAGTTGAAATAATTCAGCCTTCTTGTGTTATGTCTGGTTTAAATGTTACAAAGCCAGGCCAGTAGTATTACTATCTTAAAAAGAAAAGCACAACACACCTGTGAATGCAAGACTAACACTTGTTTTTCTAGACTCTTCCTGGCCTCTTCTTCCTCCTCCTGCTGCTCCTGAAGGTTATTCTTCTCCTCCTCTAACTGCCTGATCCGACTGCTGAGGTTCAACTTTTGGCGGGTTTCTTCTTGAAGCAGCTCCTATGTTAGGAATTCATTACAAGCATACACTGTGGAACTATTTTAAGTTAAACTCTAGCATACAAATTTGTAGTGAACTGCACACTTTCCTTTTCAAACCGAGAAGAGATTTACAGAATATAAAATGGATTTAAGATACAGTTCTAAACAACATGTAAGAAAAATTAATAAGAACTGTCTGTAACTTTATGCTAATGTTTCACTGAATTGAGTTTAAAGAAGGTTTTCTATAACCATTGACTTCATTTTTACACATATTAAAAATTGTCTCTATAAAACACTTAATTCCTAATAAGCTATATTGTTTTTCTGTATAATGTGAAAGAGTTTATTCAAGACTATACAATATGGACAATTTTTCACTGATTTACCTAAATTTAAGATAAGAAAGAAATTTCCTGATGTTTATATCACAAAATCTATTTTCCCACATGTTAGTGTAAGATGATGACTGGAAAATCAGATCACAAAGTCCTTGGCAAAAAAGAGTTCTTAGGAGAAGCTATAATTACAGCTACTAGGGACATTCCTTTGGAATTAAACAACTGCTTTCTATGACCTGTATAATATACTGTTAAGAACCTATATACATGAACATATATGTGTGTTGGTGATAGAGATAGCTAAGTAGATACTATGGGGATTTTGTGTTATTTTGGGTTATCTGTGCTTACGTTCTATGAATTATCAAGAGTGAAATCACCCTATACAAAGGCAAGGAGAGGCATAAAACTAAATAAATAAAATATATGAAATTGGAGGGATGTAGAGATGCCCTATGAATTACTTTGGGTTATCTGTGCTTGCATTCCATGAATTATCAAGAATGAACTCATCCTATACAAAGCAAAAGACAAGAATAATACAAAATAGATAAGAGGTATCAAGCTGCCTTAAACTTTTTGGCAGATAAAATTCAAGGACTAAGGTATAATTCATCTATATACTGAAACGTAAGAGGAGAAATTTTATAAGAACATTGCTATTCTTAATAATGTACCTGTGTATCCTGTAGCTGTGATTCAAGACTGGCTGCATCCTTGGCAAATTTAATGCCCTTTTTCTCTGCTTCTTCAAGGAGGGTTGAGACATTATCCAACTCATTCTATAGACAGGAATAAAAGTCCAAATTCAGCACAACAATAAGCAAGCTGAAAAGGTCAAAAATTACTATCCTCAAAATACACTAGATTCCCAATGTAAGATTTATGAAAATATGGAAAAGAATTACATAGGATACAAGATGACGAGAGACTCTAATCTATAGTTATTTGAAGTACTGACAATGAAATCAGAGACAAGAACCACAATTGTAAGCCTCATTAATATCAACCTACTTTTTAAAAAAGGAATTTCATTTCCTGGAAGAAGAAAGTATAATAGAAAAATCCTTTTAAGTGTCAAAATATTAACATTGATAGCTGGTGACACATGTTCTATCTCTATCTCAAATGCAAAGCACACCAATAGAATATTTTCATATTGTTTAAAAAAAGGGAAATGTTAGTGTTTCACTGAATTAGAAATAAAGAATGAAGGTTTTCTAACTTACCTGGAGCTTATTTGCTTTTTCAGCAAGTTCTACTCGTAGTCTATCACCTTCTGTGACCTTGGCATGGAGTTCTTGTACCTGAGCATCTAGTTTCTTTCTCTTGTGTTCAGATTCAGCCTTGACTTGCTGTAGTACCTTCACTTCACAGGCCAACTCCTTATTATCAGTCTCTAGACCTTGCTTGTTTTTTTCAAGGTTTACTTTGAACTATAAGATAGGAAAAAACCATGAGTAGAAATTATTTTATAAATGATTCTGTTTTTATTACAGAACTATTTTATACAGAACATGATGCTTTCATTAAGTAGACTATTCTTTGAATGGGTAGCTTATTTCTATGTGTGAAGACATAGTGAATGTGTCTTACTAAATTTATGTCTCCTTCAGAGTCTAGAAAAGTTACCAGACATAGTAGGTACTTAAAAATGTACACTACACACACACACACACACACTCAATATCCATATCTATCTATCTATCTATCTATCTATCTATCTATCTATCTATCTATCTATCTATCTATCTATCTAGACAGATAGACAGAGAGAAGGCTAAAACTAGAAAATGCCACAAGTGTCATCTGAATTTTTTGCTTTGGATAGATCAGAGCTCCACGAAGCCCAATAAATATCCTCCCCCCAAGGGCATTCTTATGTTTCATAAGTTTTAAAAAGTTAAGTATTATCTCATTTATTATTCTAAACACTGTGAAGCAAATAAAATAAGCATGAGATTTGGTCCCTGATATGAAGAAGCAGACAATTTCACTGGGATAGAGGCAAGTTAATACATTTAAATTAATGACATGAAGACAATTTTTAATAAAGTGCCAATATCAATGGGATAAAGAGATAAGTTCTGTTTTAGTACAAACTAACTGACAGGACAAATAAATGGTAGTGTTCTAAGCTATGGAAGTGGAATATTGGAGTGTGAAGGAAGACAAATAGACATATTAGCATATTACAATTATGTTAAATTAAAATATCATAATGTTCAAAATGATATACAACTCTAATTATAAAGATCATGTCATAAAATAATAGAACTTGTTACAAATGGTAATTTTTTTTTACAGATGTGGCTAAGAGGAAGTGTTATTAATCAAACAAGGGGTAACAAATAAGCAATACATAATGAAAAAAGTAAGTCAAAAAAATACTGGGACTAAAATGTAAATACACAAAGACATGCAAAAAACCTAAAAAAATACCATAGCCAATGTTAGTGCCAAGCTATTCTTTCTATAAATACTTAATAAAATGGATTTCTAGCAAACATGGTTGCCTGAATGTCCTGCTTCCATATACCTACTCAGTTTATACCAGATGGAATGATGGTCAAGAAATCCATAAATTAGAAACTCCAGGACTGTACAACTATAATACAAATACAGTACAGTATAATCAACTATAAGTCAAAGGGCAATAGGAAACGAGGACCACCAGCAAAGTCTGAATCCCTACAGCCTGACCAGAGAGGGCCTGGAATAGATCAGAGATTAGTGTGAGACACATAGTCCCACAAGGTTCTATCTGGAAGCAGCAAGATCAAGAACATATGTTGATTTAATTTGGAGATTCTTAATTTCTGTAGAAAATTTCTCCATCTTTTCATCCTTTGCTACCAACAATGATACTTAAGCTGCAATTATTTTCATGGTGTTTTTTTTGCAAATAATTATGAGTATTATAATAAGAGATGCCCAAACAATTCATGAAATGGGGTTTCTTACTTCTGAGGGTGCAATAAACCAATGCTGCTAATTGCTATTTCTCTTCTTCAAGTCTCCATTGAGCTATACTTCCATTGAACTCTAATTTTCTTCTTTATTCTGGTTTCAATTACACTGAAATATCAAGGATGATATGATTCAATTCCTCCAGGACTATTTCTACTTAAGAGCCTGATGTTTAAAGAACAAAAGCCAAACTAAATTTGTATAAGGCTTAAAAAAATATGAGACTAGTGATAGTCTTTTTTTTTTTAAGGTTTTTGCAAGACAATGGGGTTAAATGGCTTGCCCAAAGCCACACAGCTAGGTAATTAATGTCTGAGGCCTGATTTGAACTCAGGTACTACTGACTCCAGGGCCAGTGCTCTATCCACTACACCACCTAGCTGCCCCTCTAGTGATATTCTCTGAACCCTCTTTTTACTACTTTGCTAATATAAGGGAGCCTCAGAGTGCTAAAGGGCCAGTTGTTTTCATGGTTTGCCATAGCCAAAGGAGTCTTCACCCTGTGGGACTGAAGTGTGTGGAATGAAAGTCTAGTCCTCAGATGGTTTACTCAAACTGTTGCCAAGGCCATGTTTTAAGTTTGATTTCAAATATTTTATGCATTTTATAGTTAATTTGAATGGTATTTTGCTTTTTTTATTATTATTATGCTTTGCTTTTTGCTATTATTATTATATATAGAGATACTACTGATTTCTGTGGGGTTTTTTGTTGTCTGATTAATATTTTTTCATGATTCCCTGGAATTTTCTAAGTAAACTACAATGTTATCAATAAAGATGACATTTACCTTCTATTTACCTAAATATAATTGTTTTCTACTGTCTTATTGTTAGCATTTCTAGAACTATTTCAAATAATAAGAGGGAAACTGGTCATCCTTGCTTTATTACTGTATTTTACTGGGGAAATAGCTAGTGTATTTCTATTGCACATAATGCTTGCCTGTAGTTTTAGATACTATCTATCACATTAAGAAATATCATAAAATCCCTATACTTTTAAAGTTCTTAGCATAAAAGAATATGATACTTTATCAAATCTTTTTTTCTACATTTACTGAGATGAAATAAAAAACATGAATTATTTAAGAAAAAACTCCCCATTTTATAGAAAGAATGCTCTATTTTATAGAAAAATTGTTAAGTATTTGGCAAAATTAGGCTTACCTCAACACCTTAGACTATATCCCACAATATATTCAAAATAGACACATGACATTAATATCAAATATCATAAAGAAGAGAAATAAACCATATACCTTTTACAGTTATAGATAAGCTATGTGGGAGATAGAAGTAATTACAAAAGATAAAATTTTGATAACACAAAATTGAAAAGTTACTCCACAGACAAAATTAAGGCATAGAGGCTAAGAAGGGAAGTGGGTGAGTGGGAAAAAATTCTTTAAATCAAATTTCTCTGTTAAGTTTGATATTCAACATATAAAAACACACACCAAAAAACCAGGTGAGAGAATACTCTAAATCACTAATAAGAAAAAAAACAAATCAGAATAACACAAAAGATTCACCTCGCGATACATGAATATAATGAAATGTTACTATGCAATAAGGCACAGCAAATATGATGAAACCAGAGAAGCATGGAAAGATTTTTATGAGCTGATTTCCAAAGGAAGAAAGTAGAGTCAAGAAAATATGAGTGAATATAACATATAAGTGAAAACAATGTAAAACCAAGGAAAAGATATAAGAAGACAATTCTAAACCATTCCTTTCCAGAAGTGGCAGGTCCTTAAGTGTGCAATATCAGTTATTTTCAGCCTTTGTGTCAATATTTTGAACGGTTTTACTGCATTTTTCCCCCTAAAAATGTTATATTGGATGATTCTTTGGGAGGGGAAGGGGGGTGTATTAGAGAAATATTGGTGATGTGAAAAATGAAATATCAATAAGTTTTGTTTTAAAGAACATAATATAGGAGAAAAATGAGAAATTTAATTTGGGAACTGATTTTGAGACACATAAAAATGACTAAAATTTTAATTTACCCTTTTAGCCTGTTCAAGTTGTTCAGAAAGTTCCTCCAGGGCACTAGCATGTCTCTGCCTTATGTCCTGGATTTGAGCTTCATGGTTCTTAGTCTCCTCTTCAATAGCTTTCTTCAGTTCAGCTACTTCTTGCTCACGTTTTGTCCTACAGAAAGAAACCCAGAATTACTTTCTTAGTATGTTTAAGAACTGGTAGTATGAAACCACATCTTTTTGTACATATTTTAGTTCCTTATATATTTGTAAAAAACTATAACAGAAATACCACTTCATCTGGTATTCTTTAAGAAGAATCAATGTGGTGCAGAGGGAGTAAAGAAACCTGAGTTCAAATTCTAGGTTTGTATTTTATCATTAATGAAAATTTGGGCAAGGTCATTTGGGTCCTATTGCCCTATTTTGTGAAATGGGGTAATAGTTTACCCAAACCAAACCCACGAAATAGACAGGTGGAATACTTTGAGAGACATAGAATATGAATAATTATTAGACCTTTACCTTAGTCACTCAATAACTGGGTTGTCCTGGACAAGGCACCAATCCTTTCCCTCTATAAAAGGGGGCTGGATGTGCTAGGTTTCCTTTTAGCCTTTGCTGTCTATTTTACAAGCTAAATATTTCTAATTGGGGGCAGCTAGATGGTGCAATGGAGGGAGCACTAGTCTTGCTGTCAGGAGCAAGGGAGTTTGAATCTGACACTTCCTAGCTGTGAGTGACTTTGGTCAAGTCACTGAACCCTGATTGCCTCACATCCAGGATCATCTCCAGTCATCCTGATTCATATCTAGTCACTGGACCTGGTTGGCTCTGGAGGAGAAAGTGAGGCTGACAACTTAGCACAGCACCACCTCATTCAAATCCAATTCATGTGCTTCTTATGGTATCACTTCCCTGATGTCATGGTCTTCTTTGAGAATGAAGGACAAACATCATCATCATCATCATCATCATCAAAATATCATTTCTAGTTGTCACTTCATATAAAAATTTGCTCATTTACATCCTGTTTTTATTGGAAAAGAAGCAAACAGCAAGCTCATACTGAGGAGCCGTTTAAACAGGAACAGTAATCAGGATATAATAGAATAAAAATTCAATATTCTCCTCTATAGTCTACACCCACAGAATAATGATCCTGAGAAACTTCAGTTAGGTAATCCATGTCTGTTGAATTATGATGTGAAAAAAGGTATTAAGTAGGATTTTTGAAATGCAACAGCCATAGTTTATCAATTAGAAAAGCCTACATAATTGGTCTAAAGTATAGATTTGTCAAAATTTGAAAAAAATCTATATTTAATATATTTACTATGGTGACTTTTGAAATAAAGAAAAGATTTTTGAGCTCCATAGGAGAAAGGAATCTGTTTTGTCCTTTGTTAATTCTTCCTAGTGCCAAAAATGGGAGCTGTCACTCAGAACTCACATAGATACTTCTTGTAAACAGTTGACATTTTTGCAACTATGAAATAGTAGACTGGGGTTGGAGCTACATAGGCACAGACTACTGATGCACAAGAACCTTTTAACAGAGGGATAATTGTATACATACATTACTTACTTATTCCATGTATAAGACATATCTAAGAGACCCAGAAATAAAAAGGAAATGGCACCTAACTCACAAAACTTCGATTCAACAGGACAGAAAAGACATCTACATAAGAAAGTAAATGGAAGATAATTTGAAGAAATCCCTCATCACCTCAAATTGAACACAACAAAAACTGAATTACTCTTCCTTCCATACATTCTCCCACTATTTGGCTCTTATTCCACTCTTCTGATTCTGGTACTATCAAAGGCATTACTGCTCTCTCTGTCTCAGAAGTCCTTCGTCCCTTTATTGAATAAATGTCTAAACTTTTAACCTAGTACACACACGAGCCAACTGATAGCCATTTATTCAAATTTATTTCTTTTTATTCCCCAATCTATTCTCCATTCATTAGAAGCCTCATTTTTGCCTTTGCCTTTTTGCTTATCGCATTTTCTTTGCCTAAAATGCATTCTGAAGTCATCTCACTTATTCAAATCCTATACCTTCATTAGAGGTAAAATTACACTCTGATTAAGTGTTTAAAGAAATACACATACACAAAATTGCTTGGAAAACAGAGCAATTTGACACAAACCAGGTAAAGACCAACACCGCACACTATATATAGAGATAAAATCAAAATGGGTATATGATTAAGAAATAAAGGGTGATATCACAAGCATGAAAGAGTTCATCTGTAAGAATGTAGATAGGAATAATTTATAACCAAGAGAGGAGCACAGGAAATAGACAGAAGGAAGTTTTTCTGATAAAGATCTCATTTCTTAAGGAATTGAGTCAAATTTATAAAAATAAGAGCCATTCTCCAATTGATAAATTGGTCAAAGAATATGGACAGGCAATTTTCAGATGATGGCATCTAAGCTATTTATAGTCATATTAAAATATCTTCTAAATCAAACTAATTACAAATTAATACACCCTGAGATATACTACCTATCACCCAGATTGGCTAACATGACAGAAAAGGAAAACGATAAATACTGGAGAGGAGGTTGAAAAATATGCGCACTGATACATTCCTGGTGGTATTGTGAACTGGTTCAACCATGCTGAAAAACAATTTGGAACTATGTCCAAAAGACTATACCCTGTGATTCAGTGATACCACTATTTGGTCTGTATCTTAAAGAGATCAAAGAAGAGGAGAAAGGACCCATATATATAAAAAACTGTTTATAGCAGTTTTTTTCTGTAATGGCAAAGAATTGAAGACTGAAGGAATCCCCCCCATTGGGGAATGGTTGAACAATTGTAATGGAATACTTGGGTGTTATAAGAAATGTCAAAGCGAGATGATTTCAGGAAAACCTGGGAAATAAGACAGCTGATTAATAACCAATGATTTAGAGAAAAGCAGAACTCCCCCCTTTTCCTAAAATCCTGATTTCAAAGTTCAGTCTCTTGAAGGACATTACTGATGAGATTGAACTAACTTTCTTAACAATCTAGTTCAGAACTCACCCAGGTGGAGAAGACATTGTGCTATTCTCAGGTTTAGGTGGGGACAAATTATTTGAAAAGATTGTCTAGGGCTGAGGTTGGTCTGGGTAGGGATAGTCTTTTTTTGAAGATGTCACTCAGTTTTTCACAGTAATATTCATTCTCTCATTAATTGCTAGTCAAAATTGAACACATCTTTCCCAAAGGGCAGATAAAGTATAAGCTCATCACCATTCTTTTATTAATAAACGTGAACTTCTTGAATGTCAAGATGACTTTATATGAACTAATACAAAGTAAAGTGAACAGAAGCAGGAGAACATTGTTCCAGTACAGCAATATTATAATGATGATCAACTGTGAAATCAATGACCTGATCAATACAATGACCTAAGATAATTCCAAAGGACTCATGATCGAAAAATGCTATTTATCCCCAGAGAGAGAACTGGTGAAGCCTTGAGTGAAGCATATTTTTTCTTACTGTTTATTTCTGGCTTTGGGTGTGGGGTGTGTGTGTGTGTGTGTGTGTGTGTGTGTGTGTGTGTGTGTGTGTGTATTTTAATTAAACATGGCTAACATGAAATTCTGAAAAAATATAATTTCCTCCCAATTACATAGAAAGATTTTTCTTCTTTTTTTAAAAGGTTTGCAAGGCAATGGGGTTAAAGTGACTTGCCCAAGATCACAGCTAGGTAATTATTAAGTGTCTAAGGTTGGTTTGAACTCAGGTCCTCCTGACTGAAGGATCAAAATACTCAGTCTGAAGATGAGGAAGCACAAGCTCCTGCATCTAAAGACTCCAAGAAAAACAGAAATTGGGCTCAGGCTATGACAGATATAAAAAAAAAAAACCTTTGAAAATCAAATGAGGCAGATAGAAGAAAAACTGGGAAAAGAAATGAGAGAGATGCAGGAAAAACATGAAAATGAAGTCAGCAGCCTAGTCAAGGAAATCCAACAAAATGCTGAAGAAAATAGCATGCTAAAAACCAGCTTAGGTCAAATGGATAAAACAGTTCAAAAAGTTATTGAGAAGAATGCTTTAAAAAGCAAAATTGGCCAGATGGAAAAAGAGATAAGAAAACTCTCTGAGGAAAACAAATCTTTCAGACAAAGAATAGAACTCAGGGAGATTGATGAATTTATGAGAAACCGGGATTCATTACTTCAAAACCAAAAAAATGAAAAATTAGAAGAAAATGTGAAACATCTCATTGAAAAAACAACTGATATGGAAAACAGATTTAGGAAAGATAATGTAAAAATTATTGGAATACCTGAAAGTCATGATCAGGAAAAGAGCCTTGACATCATTTTCAAAGAATTACTACAGGAAAATTGCCCTGATATTCTAGAAGCAGAGGGCAAAATAGAAATGGAGAGAATCCACTGATTCCCACGAGAAAGAGATCCCCAAAAAACCAACCCCTAGGAATATTATAGCCAAATTTCAGAACTCCCAAGTCAAAGAGAAAATATTATACACAGCCAGAAGGACACAGTTCAAATATGGAGCTGCAGTCAGAATTTCACAGGACTTAGCAGCAACTACATTGGAAGCTCGTAGGGCTTGGAATATAATATACCGGAAGGCAAAAGAGCTTAGAATGCAACCAAGAATCAACTACCCAGCAAGGTGAATGTCCTCTTCTAGGGAAAAAGATGGACTTTCAATGAACCAGAGGAATTTCAAATGTTCCTGTTGGAATGGCCAGAGCTAAACAGAAGGTTTGATCTTCAGATACAGGACTCAGGTGAAGCATGGAGATTGGAGGAGAGGGGTAAAATATGAGGGACTTGATGATGATGAACTGCATGTATTCCTGCATAGAAAAATGACACTGATAATACTCATATGAACCTTCTCAGTTAATAGAGCAGGTAGAGGGAGCTTTTATAGTTGAAGCACAGGAGAAAGCTGAATTTGAAGATAAAATATGTTGTAAAAATGGAGTCAATAGAAAAAGAGGGAAATGTAATGGGAGAAAGAAAAGAAAAAGGAGAGGGGGAATAGGCCAAGATATCTCATAAGTTTTTCCTTTATTACAATGATCTATTACAATGATATGGAGGGGGGAAGGCAAGGGGAATGAGGGAATCTTCACTCTCATCAGAAGTGGCTAGGAGAGGAAGCAGCATATATACTCAATGGGGTATAGGCATCTGGATTAAGAAGAAAAGGGGGGGCAGGGGGAAGGGGGGGGATGTGAGTGACGGAGGAGAGGATGGACCATGGTGGGAGAGTGGTCAGATATAACACATTTCCCTTTTTACTTGTTGCAAGGGGCTGGGATTGGATGGCCTGTTCAGGACCATAGGGCCAGGTGGATGCTGGGCCTAAGGGGTGGGGGTGGGGGTGGGGGCTCGGGGCCTCTTGGCCTCAGGACCAGGGATCTGTCTGCTGCACCACTCAGCGACCCTACAGCAGAGTCAGAGTGAAAGGAGAGAGAAAATATAGTACATGGTAGTGGAGAAATACCAAAGGAGGGAGTTGTGATCAGCAATGGCAATGGTGGAAAGTAACTTTTGCGATGGACTTACCACAAAGAATGCAATCCACCCATGACAGAGTTGTTGGTGTTGGAACAAATACTAATGCACATTTTTTATTATTATTATTTTTTTTTTGGGGGGGGTGTTGCAGGGCAAATGGGGCTGGGTGGCCTGCCTGGAGCTGCATAGCAGGGTGATATTGTTGGGTGTCTTGAGGCTGGATTTGGACCCGGGTGCTCCTGGCTCAAGGGCCAATGCTCTGTCCGCCAACCCAGCCACCTCTACTATTATTACTATTTTATTTTATTTTGGGTCTTTTTTTTTTTTTTTTTTTTTTGGTTTTTGCAGGACAGTGGGGTTGGGGTGGCTTGTATGTCACAATGCTGGGTGACTGTTGGGTGTATGGGGCTGGATGTGGGCTCGGGTGCTCGTGGCTCGAGGGCTGGTGCTTTGTCCATTGAGCCACCTGGCCATACCTACAATTATTACCATTATTTTTTTAAATTTTAATTTTTTTCTCTCCCCTTTATCGCTCAAGTGAGTCTATATTTTATGGGGGGAAGGGGTATTTTGTTTACTCTTAAACAAGAATATTTTATTAATGTATAAAAACATTATTTGTACAAAAAGAGAATAAATATTAAATAAATAGATCAAAAGATATTTTTGGATATTCTTTTTAAAAAAATTTAAATTTAAAATTTTGAGTTCCAAATTTTCTCACCACTCCCTGAAACAGTAAACAATTTAATAAAGCTAATACATAATTAACCATGCAAAAAAATCATATTGTAAAAGAAAACACAGAACCAAGGAGGAAAAAAAAACATGAAAAAATATTAAAGTGAAAAATAATATGCTTAAAGTCTACATTCAGACAGCATTTTTCTACATGAGTCCTTTGGAATTCTTTTGGGTCACTGTATTACTGAGAACAGCTAAATCATTCACAGTTGATCATCAAAAAATATTGCTGTTACTGTGTATAATATTTTCCTGGTTCTGCTCACTTCATTTTACATCAATATGTGTAAGTCTTTCCAAGTATTACTGAAATCATCCTACTCATCTTTCTTAATCATGATATATCACTTGTTCAGCCATTCCCCAAAACTGATGAGCAACCACTCAATTTCCAATTCTTTGTCACCATAAATATTTTTATACAGATAAGTCCTTCCCTTTTTCCTGACCTTAAAAAAAATATTTTTGGGGATACAGACCTTGAAGTGGTATTGCTGGATTAAAGGGCATATACAATTTTATAGTCATTTGGGTAACATGGAAATATCTTGCATGACTTCATACACACACACACACACACACACACACACACACACACACACAATTGATAGGGAAGGGAGAAAATTTTGAAGTCAAAAAATTTTTTAAATGAATTTTGAAACTAAATAAAAAAGTACACATTTAAAGGCAGAGATTAAATCATATTTTCTCTACAATAAAATACAAAACCACTAAAAGCATGACATTTAAAGGCCTTGACACTGGTTCTTGCCCACTTTTACAGATTTCATGTCACTCTAGTTTCATGAACTCTGTTCTACCAAACCAGCCCATTAAATTATTTCTCAAACTTGACATGCCATCTCTAGCTCCTATACCTGGAATGTATTTCCTTATTCCCTAATATCTCTCTTGGAATCTCTACCTTCCCTCAAGTATCAGTATAGGAGTCATCTAATTTTCTGATCTGATTTGGTGTTTACTTCTATATGTTATGCCTAATGTATCCTTCTAGGAGAAGGTAAGCTCCTTGAAGGTAGGGACTTTCACTTTTTCAAATCCTTCTCACACTTCAAGGTTATAAAATATAACCCAGTTACCATTAATGTGGGAGGAAAATGGACCCAGAGATCAATAATGTAGTCAAAGGATTACAGAAGTTACATCTCTTATGGATATGCCTAATGAACATTTTATTTTGATCTCTATGAAGTGAATGTGTACCTTTATTTTTATTTTTGGTAACTATGTTCATGTCAACGTTTGATATTGTAGTCCCTTATCTTGCCATTTCTTAATTTTGTTCCTTTCCCTTACCTCATTAATGACTCATGAATCCCTTGCTAATTACTGTCAGCAAGGTGGTTGTGGATATTGTGACAGATGTGGGGAAGAGATCTAGAAATTGGGAAAGGTACCTCCAAAACATTTTATTGGAACAGAATATAAATTTTCTTTGAACAGAATATTAGTTTACTTTAGGCCATTGTCACATTTGAGTTTTGGTATTGCCATATACAATATGTGTGACTTCTACTAATTACAGGCTCACACTAGCTAATCTCCAAAGTCTCTTCCAGCTTGACCTCTCTGTGCTATGTTTAGTATTCATCTCAGACATTTGTTGAGGTGAGGAGTAAAGGAATAAATGTACAAAATATGCACTGTACTCTGAAGCATTAAGTAAACACGTAGAAATTAAAATCATAGCTGACAAGGGGACTCAGAAAAATTCTGTTTCTAGGTTTCAAAGGGGAGTCACCTTAATTCTTGCTGAGCTGCAGTTGTATCCAAAGTATCTTCAAGTTCTGTTTTCAGGGCTTCTAGCTCTTCACTCAAGTCTCTTTTTTGCTTTTCTGCTTTGTTTCGGGAGACCTTTTCTGATTCTAGGTCCTCCTGGAGCTCAGCAATCTGAGCTTGTAGTTCTCGTACAACTTTCAATGCATTGTTTTTATGAAGTGTTTCATCGTCGCCTCTGTTAAAAAACCAGATATAAGAGGAAATCATGTATCATAAACAAATGTAAATACAAAAATATTAACTATTTTCTTAAGTAATATTAATCATTGAGGACAAAAGACGAGTTCTCATTTACTCATTCTTTCATTGAGTGGTAAGAGTCATAGCTTACTGTAGACAAGTTCACTTGCCTTGGAAGTATCCTTTCCAAGGAGGTACACATTGACAATGAGGTTGACATGTGCATTGCCAGAGCTAGCTCAATATTTGGAAGGTTCCAAAAGAGAATGGGAGAGAGGAGGTACTAGATTGACTAGCAAACTGAAAGTCAACAGAGCTGTTGAGCTGACCTCACTGTTATATGCCTGTGAAACTTGGACAGTCTACCAACGCCATGCCAAGAAACTGAATCACTCCCATTTAAATTGTCTTAGGAAGATTCTGAAGATCATCTGACAGGAGAAGATACCAGACCCTGAGGTCCTTTCTAGAGCTAAGCTGCTAAGCATTGAAAAATTACTATAGAGAGTGTAGCTACGATAGGGCTGATTGTTAGAATGCCAGATGTTCCCTTGCCAAAAAAATTATTTTATGGAGAATTCACACAAGCCAAATGCTCACAAGGGGGTCAGAAGAAGTGATACCAAGCCACCCTGAAGGTCTCATTGAAGAATTTTAGAATTGATTGTATAGCATGGGAGACACTGGACCACCCAGCATGGTTTGGCCTCATCATTGAGGGTGCTGAACTCAATGAGGAAGGCAGAATTGAGGCAGCTCAAAGGTAAGATGACATCCATAAGTTTAGTGTACCCACCCCAGGTGTTCACATGGACTATTTTTGCCCAACATGTGGTAGAGAATTCTGAGCTCATACTGGTCTGACCAACCACAGTTGGACATACTGTAATTTATTTCAAACATAGTGATTTTGGTCTTTTTGATAACAAAGGACAAGAACCAACCATGAGTGGTAAGAGTCATAGCAATGGCAACAGGAAACTGCATCTGAACAGGCCCACCATGTCAATCATTCATAATATACTGTAATATACTGTTGGGGGGAAGAAGAGGATTCATAATTCAGCCAATTCCCAGTGACCAATATATATATATATATATATATATATATATATATATGATTATCCATCTAAAGTTATTTTGTTAAAAAAAATATCTCAGGTTAGTTGCACACTGCTTCATAACACACACATATCAGTATTAAATGCATTGTATACAGGGAACAGAATACACATTTTTAATCAGCATAGAAAATGCACAGGTTTTTGTCACTTTGAGTATATTATAGCCCACATGAACAGAATGAGAAGATTAGGAGTTTGGGAAATAAATGAGAAGCTTGGCTCAGAAGAAAGATTACACTAGTGATGGGAGGAGTTCAGTGAGCTCAACTTAATTCAGTAATAATTTCATCATTCAAAAGGAGGAACCCACAAAAAGAAATTCTCCTCTAGGTTTGATTCTTATTGATAAAGAAGAAATAGATATTAGGTGGAATTGAAGAAGACTTAGGGAAAAGTGACCATTCATTCCTAGAGTTTTGTGTTAAAGGAGGAGAGGAAAGCCATAGATTGACATACAAATCTATAGCTTGGAATAGTTTGTTTCTAAAGGGTTTCAGAGGATCTAAGTCCAGAAAGGATGGGGGAACTCTGAAAAATGAAATTTTGAAGAAACCAAGGAAATAATTGTGGAATAAATTTATGTAGACACAGAGGAAGCTTACCAATCAAATTAGATTTTTAAAATAAATGTAGATTGGGTTTGAGGGACAGGTTACAGAATGAATATAAAAATGTACAATGGTTCTGGGAAAAGTTTAAGTGTTAAAGCTCAAAATGAATTAAATTTTCAAGACATAAGCAAGCATAAGTGTGTATTGAGCATTTAAGCTAGAACTATGGAAACAGCACCCCAGAAGGAATAGGACCTTTATTTAGGGCAAATGGAATAAAAATAATTGGTAATAGAAAAGAGAGCTGATCAACTGATTTTACTTATGCTTTTTTTTCTCACAAAGAGAAAGACCTCAACACCACAAAGGACAGAATGAAAAAGACTGATAGGAACTAACAGATATTGGCGAGAACTGCAAATGATATCTGAAATATGACAGAAAAAAGTATATAAACTATAGGAGAGTGAACTTGATTTTGAGTCATGAGGAAAAAGCCAGAATGGAACATTAAAACATCTAGAAAAGTAGTGATTAGAAAGAGTTAGTATGTCTTTATCATGAGCAAGATATGCCTTATTATTTTTTTGACAGATTCCTAAACTGGTAGATCAGGATTCAATTTAGATGTTAACAAATAATTTGATTTCATGTTATTCTTTTAGAAAAGATGAAGAAACAGGGGAAATATGACAGTACAGCTTAACTCAATTCAGAATAGAGTGAATGGCTGGATCTGAAGAGAAGCTATTAAAGGTTCTGTCTCATCTTGATAGGCATTCTCCAGTGGATTGCACCAGGGATTCATGCTTGATGCTATATGAGTTAATATTTTTATCATTTATTTAGATAAAGGTATAGATGGAGTGTATATGAAATAGCAAATAGCACAAAGATGGGAAGGATAGTAATCTGGACCCAGATAAATCTTTATAAGGGAGATTACTGGGCTGAATCTAAGTTAGTTTAGGTAAAAAAGATAAATGTCAGGAAGAAGTTAAGATTAGATAGCAGTGTGAAAAAGTCCACTGAGTATGAATTCATCCTGGGTTCTATGAGAATAAGGAGGTCATAGTCAAACTGTCAGATGGGTTCTTGTCAGATGTCATTCTGGAGTATCAAGTTCAATGTTGGGCCTGAAAAACATTGATCATCTGGAGCATGTCCAGAGAAAGGTAACTAAGAGGGTGAATGGGGTTACAGGATTATATATTTTTTGCCATATAACTAGTTGAAGTAAAAAATCTTTTAAAAATTTGCCATGTGTAAATAGGTAGTTTGAAATTTGCCTTTTTCCCCCTTCCAGATGGAAACAATTAAGATCATTGAGATGGAGGATAAGGGAAATTGCTTTTTGATGGGAGAACAAAAGAAAAGAATTGAACATTCATCTTTGTACTAGTATACAATGAGAAACACAAATAAAAGGCCAGAGAATCATAAGATCCAAATTGTAGGGATGGCCATCTACTCCATCTGGTTTTCATTTAATTCATCCATATCTGAAAAGGAATTCTCATTACAACACACTTGACATTTGGTCCATTCAGACTTCGAAAATTTTCAATCAAGGAACCCCCCACAATTTGGTGAGGCAGTCCACTACACTACTGGTTAGTTTTACTTGTTGCGAAGATTTCCTTTGACATCACATTTATATTTGCTTTTTTGAAATTTCTTTCCATTGTTCTTGGCCACTGGGGCTAATGTTTCCTCCAAATACCTGAAGATACCTATCTTATCCCTGAGTTTTCTCTTCTCTAGGGTAAATTTCACTAATTCCTCCAAATACTCTCACATGACATGAACTTAATACCCTCTACCATTCTGGTGGCCTTTCTCTGAGTGTTCTAAAGCATGATCAATGTCCTTCCAAACTGCAGTAACTACAACTGAACTAGACCCAGATGGCTCTGGAGAAAGAGAGGTTGGTGACTTTGCACTTAAATTTTATCACTTGCAAGGCATGGCATCACCTCCCTGACCTCGTGGCTCTCTACATGAATGAAAGACAAACAAGAATAACAACCTACAACTGAACACAATACTCTGTGTTCTGCCCAAGGTAATGCATATGGAGATCAGCATATCCCTATCCTTCTACATTTCTTATTGCAGCCCAAGTGTGTATTAGTCATTTCTTTCTGTTTTTTTTTTTAGGTGTTTTTGCAAGGCAGTGGGGTTAAGTGGGTTGCCCAAGGCCACACAGCTAGGTAATTATGACGTGTCTGAGGCCAGATTTGAGCTCAGGTACTCCTGACTCTAGGGCTGGTGCTCTATCCACTGTGCCACCTAGCCACCCCTGTATTATCATTTATTTCTTTACTGTCATATCACACAACTGACTCATACTGAGCTTGCAGTCCACTAAAAACACCTAGAACTTATTCTGATGAACTGCTACCCATGAATTGTACCTTCTGAATTTTTATTTATGTGGTCAATTTTCTGAACCTGTGTGAGACCTTTTATTTTCCCTATTCAATATCATAATTTCACAGTTTTCATGACAATGTTTAAAGACTTTCAAAATCTTTCTGAATTCTAACTATCCAGTGTTCTAATTATACTTTTTTCTATCATCTACAAATTTGATAAGATTCCTGTATTCATCATTAATCAGTAACAATGTTTTCTATGTAAGATTATTCCAAGATAATCTTCTGTAACCACTACATTAGGTCATGTGGTCTAACAGAAGAATGAATTCTTGGTTGTAAATTTAATCATTATGTTGCAATGAATAAAGATTCTTAGAATTACAGTTTCTTAAGAACACAAATATGTCTACATTATAAAAACAGAACATCTTGTAAATGTGGATAAAACTTAGATAAATTGTATTTCCTCAACAAACTAACTACATTTAATGAAGAGAAACACTAGCAATTCTGTTATGGTAAAGTCAGTTTGGTGTTATACGAATGTTGTCATATATAGGTGACATCTGGAAACGTCTCCCTTTAAATTCCTCTCCAGCTTACTTAGAAAATCCATATGAACATGACTAAGTACAATGTTCTAAATAATCTCAGACCTGGCAAGAGCAACCTGTAGCTCCTCCTCTTTCTTGGCCAACTGGATCTTTAGTTCTTCAATCTGGGCCTGAAGCTCAGCTATTTGATCTTGTAGATCGGTAGTTTCACCATCAAGTTTTCTTTTGGCTTTTTCCAGTTCTTGACGAGTTTTCTCTTCTTTCTTCAAGCGCTCTAAGGCAAGACATAGGAGTTCTTCAACACACTGAACACATCAAGATAACCAAATTGGATTTTTTTCAAGAAGAAGCAGCTATTTTATTATTCAAGAATATGTCATTATCTCTGTTACATTTTATAAGATGTTCAGATATTTGAAACTCATTACAATTTAAAAGTAGATTAAGAGTTTGACAGGAATTGTGTGAAGGAGGATTAAGGTATCAATATGGATGGCATTTTCAGAGAAGTAGACACAGTGTTAGAGCATGTCTTTGGACCCGGAGCAAGATAGAACTGTTTGTGTGGGGGAAATAATGGGAAAAACAGAGATTATTTTTCTCCTTTTATCCAAATTTGAGTTATCCAAGTTCCAGATTTACACAAGAACACATTTCTAGAACATATTCTTTAGAACAAAAAGTCTGCAGTGAGAATATATTCTACATAAGATTGTAAAAGGCAGGGCTTGTGTTGCAACCTCAAATTATCCTTTCCTTTGCATCTGTTATAAATCAAGAAGTAGTTTTCTAAGCGTAATCACCAGCTGCTTAAAAACTATGTTATAAGTGTGTTATGAAATCTTCTATTACATAGTTTTATGAAAGAATGCTAACCAGACTTTTATCAGAGGTTAAATTCAAGGACTTTCCCTAAGTCTATATTTTTTTCTCTTCTAGCTACAATGACTTTATTTGTACAAGTCTCTTTTAAAAAATTTTACATAACCAAAATTTTCAATTTCATCTTTTATTGTCTCCACTATCATGCTAGTTGTTGCAAAAGCACACTTCTTCAATCTCTAGTTGGGAGGGATATATATATATTTTTAAGGTTTTTGCAACGCAAATGGGGTTAAGTGGCTTGCCCAAGGCCACACAGCTAGGTAATTATTAAGTGTCTGAGACCAAATTTGAACCTAGGTACTGACTCCAGGGCCAGTGCTTTATCCACTGTGCCACCTAGCTGCCCAGGATATAGTTTTCATGTTGTGACTTCCTTTGCTTAAATCATTCACCACCCTGGAATTTCTTGTGGCATATTTGGCAAATGTTGCTCAAACTACTTTTGAGTCTGCCTAGCAGTTTTGTAGACTAAACATATCCTAGTGCCCTTGGGTTTATCAAAATTTTAATGCTGTGTATTTTTAATTTTAAGTTACCTTAACTATTTCATTAACCAATTCTATTTTTTTAAAAAATTAGATGCCAGATGTTAGTGATTTGCAGCAATATAGAATTTGAGTGGTGTCCTTCTGACATCTAAAAATCTACAGGTACCAAATAACAAATCTGTAAGATAAGATTTTCCCAAAGGATAAGTAATCAAAGTATATACACAGTTGTCAAAAGAAAGGCAAACTATCAAGAACTACTTGAAAAACTGTTTAAGAAATGCAAAATAGATAAGGTTGGAGCCAAGATGGCAACGAGAGAGGATCTTCTCTTAGGTGCTCTCTCTTAAAACTTATAAGCTAAGGACTCTAACTAAATTTGTGAGAGACAGAACCCACAGAGGGACCCAGTGAGGCAGTTCTCCAACTCAATGTAACCTGGAAAAGAGCAGAAAGGCTCTGCTCCTGGGGTTGGAAGGGCAGCCCGCCAGAGTGAAGGAACTTCTACTTCTCTGAGGCAGCTCCAGGGCGCTGGGAGCCATGGCTCACTGCAGCTGGGGGAGTTTCCTGACCTACACCCCGGGTAGCACTGGGCACAACTTGGAGGATCAGTGGGGGACCTCTGCCAGAGCAAGCAGGTGAAGCCGAGCCCTCAGGGCATACAGCGAGCAGCATGGCCACAGCAGCCCAGATCCAGGAACCCAAAGCAGGCAGAGCTGGTAAGCAGGAGCCCCCAGGGTATGAGTGCTGAGCCTAGGGAAGGGAGTGAAGAGAGACTGCCGAGCTGTCCTCTGTCCCTGGAACAGGACTCTGGGGTTCTAACCACATTCAGATAGGAAAAAGCATATATAATCAATGAGGTATAGACATCTAGAGTAAGAAGAAGAGAAGGGGGGACAGGGGGAAGGGGGTGAATGTGAGTGATGGAGGAGAAGATGTACCATGGGGGGAGAGTGGTCAGATTTAACACACTTTCTTTTTTACTTCTTGTATGGGGCTGGGATTGGATGGCCTGTCCAGGACCATAGGGCTGGGTGGATGCTGGGCCTAAGGGGTGGTATGGGGGCTCGGGGCCTCTTGGCCCCAGGGCCAGGGATCTGTCTGCTGCACCACTCAGATACCCTATAGCAGAGACAGAGTGAAAGGAGAGAGAAAATATAGTACATGGTAGTGGAGAGGTACAAATGGAGGGAGTTGCAATCAGCAATGGCAAGGGTGGAAAAATATGGAAGTAACCTTTGTGATAGACTTATCATAAAGAATGTGATCCCATGACAGAGCTGGTAGTGTTGGAACACAGACTGAAGCACATTTATTATTATTATTTTTTTTGGGGGGGGTTGCAGGGCAAATGGGGCTGGGTGGCCTGCCTGGGGCCACATAGCTAGGTGATTGTTGGGTGTCTTAGGCCGGATTTGGACCTGGGTGCTCCTGGCTCAAGGGCCAGTGCTCTGGCTGTCATTATTATTATTATTATTATTACTATTATTACTATTTTATTTTGGGTCTTTTTTTTTTTTGCAGGGCAATGGGCTTGGGGTGGTTTGCATTGGGTCACACAGCTGGGTGATTGTTGGGGGTATGGGGCCGGATTTGGGCACGGGTACTCCTGGCTCCAGGGCCAGTGCTCCGTCCACTGCGTCATCTGGCCATACCTACAATTATTACTATTATTTTTTTAATTTTAATTTTTTTCTCTCCCCTTTACTTTATCACTCATGTGGGTCTATATTTTTTGGGGGAGGGGTATTATGTTTACTATTAAATGAGAATATTTTATTAATGTATAAAAACATTATTTGTACAAAATAATAAATAAATTAAGTTTTACTTAACAAAAAATGCAAAATAAAAAATAACTCTTAAGATATGACTTCATATCTACAAAATTAGAAAGATGGGAAAAGTTGATGTTTAGGTTGATTTGTGAAGACAGGATTATCCTAATTCATGACTGACACAGCTAACTGGTTAAACCATTCTGGAACACAATCCCAAATTAAGTAACAAAAATCAGAAATTGCTCCGATTATTTTACTCAGTTTCTATTACTGGAGCTATAATCCAGGAAGGTACAAGACAACAACAAAAGGACTCAGAGGGAGTTTCCTATAGTAATGAATTTTCAAGTTCAGTCCCAATGGGATTATTATATGTAATATTTGAAAACTGGAAACAAACTATGTGTCTCACCAGAAATTAGGGAATCACTGAACAAACTGTGGTGTGTGAAGGTAATGGAATATTATTGTGGAGTAAGTATATAATAAATATGAGAATTCAGAGAAACAGAAAGACCTGCACAAAGCTATATAAACTAAAAGGGAGGATCCTAAAAATAAGAAGAAAAAATTAGTAACTGTAAAGAGAGCCTAAAGGATGATTAGCAAATATTAGGAGACAGAAAACCATGAGGCAATAATGCTTGTTAAAATTCACACTCTCTTGTGGAGTCCCCTCTCTCTCAATAGAACAATGACAAAATCTCAGTTCAAAATATAAATAAAACAATTAAACTGATAATTAAGATTTATATAGTACTAACTATGTGCCAGGAAAAATGCTAAGTACTTTACAATTCTCTCATTTGATCCCCACAACACTGAGAGGGGTTTTTATATTTGAGGAAACTGAGGCAACCAGGATAAATGACTCTCCCAGGGTTAAATAGTATCTGAGACTTGATTAGAATTTGTCTTCTTGGCTCCAGGTGAAGTGTTCTTGTTATTGCTCTACCAGTTGCCCCTGTCCACAGGATTCTTGTTTCTGCTTACTATTTGTTCATTCTTGAAGGGTAGAGAGGGCCAGTCTCTCTGTAGCTTTCAGGTTCTCCACTTTAGGGCATTCCCCACTTCCAGCCTGCCTATGGAAGTTTTCATCCTAACTTATTCCTCTCCCCTACTCTTTTTTTACATATTCTTGAAGGGCAGCTGTATTTGGGCAGTCACTGTGGCTAAGACAATCTCTGTCTTGAGTAATCTCCAGGGTAGATATAAGTGGTCCCTGCTGGGTTTTTAATTGCTTCTCCCTCAAGTTAGTGAAGCCAACTATGCCCCAATGTTCTCAACCTTCCTCTCTGCTCTACTTCATATGACTGGAACAGAGATAGTATCTGCCATGCCTTGGTGGGGTAGGAGGGACAGGGTGGCTCAGGCAGGCTGAGAGGGTTTCTACCAGGGAGTAGGATCCTGGCAGAATCTTGCAACTTAACTTGTCCTAGTTTCTCTGAGTGTAGAGGCAGGTATATCTGAGTGAGTGAGAAAGCTAATTTACCAGGATTAATTTATGAAGGATTGTCTTGCCTTTTTATCTTGTGGATTGGAGATGGTAGGGCTAAAGTAGTTTGCAGGGTAATGTACCATCTTGCTAGTCACAAGTTTTCCTCACCAATCCCTCTATCTGTATACTTGAATGAACTTCCTCCAGTTATTTCTAAGCTATTTCCCTACTGCATATAATTATGCTTAAGTTTTCTCTATCCTTTCTACTGCCCTCACCATTCTTCCCTTACACTTATTATACTATATCTCGCCTCCAGTTCACTGGCAAAACCTAAAAAGGATAGATTACACATGAAGCCTTAACCTCTTCACTGTGTACTAATTATTATCTGAACATTATCTGGTATTGCCAATAGGCCGCAATACATTTCCATTTGAATTTCCCAATTCACATCTCAAATGCAACATGTACAACATGGTTTCATCTCTCATTTTTAACATTAATTAGCCATGTAAGCAAGGGCAAATTAGTAAACTTCTCAAACTCAGATTCTACATCTGTAAAATAGGTTTAATAATATTGGGAATACCTGTAATTATGAGGACAAAATGAGATCACTTACACTAATTGTTTCTTTTTAAAATATTGTTATTAATATTGTTGTTGCTGCCATTTTTACTAAAATGTAACTCATCCAGCTTCTATTTGGGATATTATCATCTTCCACCTTACTCAAGTTCTTAACTTTGAAATTATCTTTGACTCTTTAACTCCTCAACTATGGCCAATCAGCTGCACAGTCCTATGGTTTTCCCTCTGCAACATTTCTAGCACCAAATCCATTCTGAATTAGAACTACTTATATCTCTTATATCTCCGTCATCATTTAATAACCTCCTAAGTCTCTGCTTCCAATCCACCCAAACTACTCATTTCCAACTTCTTGCTTTTGTAGGAGTTTAGTTGAAGGAGATTTGGAGGCTTTTGAAATAGGGAAGAAAGCCCAGAGATTGATTTTGGGGAGAGGAGAGTTAGGAGAAATTGAAGATAAAGTGGTTAAACACTGGAAAGGAAGTTAAGCATGTCCATAAAGCCAGGAGAAAGGTAAGAAGATTACAAGAAAAAGATACTAATGAGCAAGATGAATGACACTTTCAAAAGTGAAAAATCCCGTAAACAGTTAGACACTGCAGTTCTCTATGAGATCTAGCAAAAAATGATGAAAGACTGAGTATGAAAACAAGAGGAACTTTTCAGGGACATTCAGAGTACACACACCCTATTTATTTCTGCTCAGTTAAGTTAACTTATCTATAATATAGTTCAGAATTTATGTTGAAGGTTCAAACAATGCCTCTACACTCTTCAGGAAGAAGGGTTTCAATGTGGGGAAAAAAATTAAAAACATCTGAAGAGTAGAGGGAATCATCCTGTCCTGTGTTAGGCAGTTGGAGATTGTTCAGAATTAAAAGGAAGAATGAACACTAAAGCTCCGATCTTCTACATGAGGAGGGAACTGGACTCTCTTGAGGGGAAGCAGATGATCCTCTTTCCAAGGAATAAGAGTGTGGATCCACACTGTCCTTATGAGAGAGATCATTCATTAAGACTCAAGGGAAGAAAAGAAGAGTAATAGTGGTTGCTATATTCATGCTGAAGGGTACCAAATTGTCGACATTACAACAATAGAGAGATCTGCTATTTTGATGGAGTACATGTCTAAGACATGACAGAGAACTAATTTTTAGAATTATTATGCATGTCTGGTAATTCACAAGGAAACAAATAATACTGCTAGAAAGACTCCAGAAGAATGAGTGAGCTTCTAATATATATATATATATATATACTCTAAAATACTCATGGTTACAAAATACTCACCTTCTAAATCTGTGATCATTACTTCCTGCTTATTCCTGAGTTTAGCCAAGTTTTTGGATTTCTCTTCTTCTTCAGCCAACTGAGAAGAACATTCGGCAATGCGATCTTCCATCAGTTTCTTTTCCTATTGTGAAGTAATTATGCACATTTCACAATGAAAAGATTTAAATAAGTAAATCTGAATTTTTTTATGAATTGATTTAGAATTGCTAATTTCTATAACTTGAGAAGTCTACAAAGACAGAACAAAAAAAAAGAATTCAATTTAATTCAAATATTTATTTAGCACCCTATATGAAATTTACTAAGCTAGGCTCTTGAGATACAAAGACAAAAATAAAACCACAATCCCTAAAGAACAATACATAAAATAAATATAAAAAAAACTCTGGAAGTTTGTATTTAAAGACTGTGCAAATTTTTTTTTCAAATTCTAGACTTTAAGTGGAAACACAAGGATACCTTGATAAATTTGGAATTTTGGTCCTCTAAAAGTAGAATTTCCTCTTCCATTTTCTTGATTTTGGCTTCTGCTGTAACTTTTTCCAATTGTAGCTTCTGCCGAGCTCCTTCTTCTTCATCAAGTTGCTCTTCTAGATCCTTCATAGGAGAAGTATATATATTTTTTGCTCACTTTTTCTAATATAATCTTACTATATTGTAAAAATTAATACATCTCAAAAGGGACACTAAAAAAGAGTAATTAAAGCCTGATTAAAAATAATATACAGAGAAAAAATGTACAAGATTATCTAGTTCCTTAGATTACCAAGTTAGTATTTACTCTATTTTCAAAATTGTCTTGAACATATTCTATCTCCTTTAAGGTATTAAATGACATGTTTCAAATTCTGATATTTGGCTAAAGATGAATCAAAAATAAATATATAATGATTTTGTGATTGGTCACCTATGCTTTAAGATTATCAGCCTAAAAGTCCATTTCAAATCATTTAGAATCCATATAAATTGCACCTATCAATGCATTACACTCAATATTAAAGTTTAAAACTCCTTGAACTTATGCAGGTAGCAAACTGCACATAGTTTATATAGTCTGTTTCCTGAGGCTCAGATAGGTTAAGTGACTCATCCATTGTTACACAGCTATTAAGTTAGAGGTAGGATTTGAACCCAAGTCTTTCTGACTTCAAGTCCAGCTCTCTCTCTACAACTCCATGCTTCTTCACAACATTTTACAGAAGTAAAGTCTTCATTCTTCTAGGATTCAGCATCAAATTCAGGAAGCAAACAACTGGTATGACCAATGCGACTGAGACTTCAGGACCAATGCTTAAATTATAGGAATGACTGACTTCAGAGTAATATGGCATACACCTAACAAGAGCTTATAAGAATATAATTCCAGGAGTCTTGAAAACATAATCAAAAAGGTTTTAAACTTAAAAGAAAGAGAAGGGATGAGAAGAGATAGGAAGGAATAAATTCCTACATATATCCTTTAATGTGGGAATTTAAAAGAACCAGGAAAACAACTTATATAACTACAAAAAAGTAAAAACTTAGAACAATAAAAATGAAATTGAATACTCTAGTTATAATGACCAGGCTTTGACCCACAGAACTGAACAAGCCTCCCTGAACTACAGAACTGGGGATGAACAAGGGTACAGAATCCTGCATCAGAGAAAAATTCCCATTTTCTTTATATGTCCTGTACATGTACCCTAGTTGTTCATACATTGTTTCCTCCATTAGAATGTAAGCTTCTTGAGAACAGTGACAGTTACTTTTCTTTATTAAGCCTAGTGCACAGTGTGAGACATCCTGGTGGTTCTGATGAACTGATGGATGTGCTAGTTCAGGCACTCTTAATGTGGGGTTCAAGAACTTATTTTTAAGTTATTTGGTTTTACAGAACTATTTTGCAAACAATTTCAATATAATTAGTTTGTAATTCTGCATGTTTCATTTTATGCATTTTAAAAACTTTATTCTGGAGTCCATAGATTTCATCTCCTTGCCAATGCATTCCATGGCACAAAGAAGGCAGAGTTGGTTTTGATGAACTGCTTTTAAAAAACATGACTGATGAGTTTGCTAAGTATTATAAGCTTGGGATAGGCATGAGATACTCATGATGATAGACTTCAATTATCTGGTCATCTACTAGACTCGACTTTCTGATTAAAGAAGTCTTCTTTGATTGGCCTTAATGAGAACTTCATTGATTCTCAACAAAAGACAAAAATTGCTAGGGTGGAAATGATGAGGACTATGGAGAAAGCAACCAATTAATTTTAGGATTTGTACTATGATGGAGCAGAAAGTCCTCCTGTGCGCTAGTCTGACATGTGCCACAGATATAATGAGCAGATTTAAAAGGTTTCAGATGAGATAGCATTAAAATACTTAAAAAACCTCATAAAAGATGTATCTTATTTCTATATGAACCATTTGATGATTAAGTCAGAGAAAGAACTTTTATTTACCAAAAACTGGATAAATATGAGCATGAAGAAATCTTTTCAAGGACACAGAATGTGATGGATGGCTGTTTTGTGAAATGATTAATGGTTGGAGGGCAGCTAGGTGGCACAGTGGATACAGCAGGAGGATCCTGAATTTAAATCTTGCCTCAGACACTTAATAATTACCTAGCTTTGTGACCTTTGGGCAAGTCACTTAACCCCACTGCCTTGCAAAAGCCAAAAAAAAAAAAATTAATGGTGGGAGCTGTAGAGGACTATTTTCACAATTTATTTACATCTAACTTCAGAGTCAAAACAGGTAAAACTAAATAGTTTAGACTCTAGACCCTAGAGAATGAGGGATGACAGAGAACTACTTGAGTTATTATAACTGAAAGATGAGTCACTGAGTAGAGAATTTTAATTTAAACCACTGAAAATATTTAGAATAAAGCTGAAAACCTGACAGGAGAAGACTCAGCAAGGTCCTAAAAGCAACTTTTCCCAAGAAGTTTGAAAAAAATAGCAGCAGGAATAGCCAAATCAGTTGACAAGAAAATTTTGACTGTTATTTGGATAAATAAAGATTAAAGCTCAATGGAGAAAGCTTCAGCTTCAGCTGTGGCCTTTCAAACTACATCTAAAAGTAAAGAATCTCAGAATCATGTTTAGTTCTTTGCTACTCCCTTTGCTTTGCAATATAAGAAGAGATGTTGATGGATAAAGACCTAGCTCGGAATGCACATCTTGCTAAGTTACAGAGTAATGAGGACAGTTAGCAGGTAAGCAGTTAATGAAATCAAAGCTTGAGGTATAATTGTAAATTATAATTCTAAGTACTTGAGTTTTCCTTTTCCTTAGAAAAACCTTGCTAGGTTTTTCAAAGTTTGTGTTCACTTTCCCTCACAGATACTGAGTGCATTGTTGGAAGAATGTTTTCCAAGTTTAAATGTGGCTATATTATTACTACATTTGCTTTAATGTATAATTTTTATGTTATTATTTTTCTGTATTGGTAAGTAAATGGTTATATTTAAGATCTGAATTTTTTAAAATGTTATGATTAGGAACAGCTGTTTATAGATGGAAAAAATATTGTTTCAGGTTTTAAGAATTAAAGTGATAAGCATGAAGTAGGTGTATTTTTCCTAATAGAAGGTCCTTAAGAGAATCTGGATATAGCTTAAACAAAGATGATTCTTCTTAAGTAACTGACCTGGCCAGTGTAATGTCAGGTTAGGGAGATATCCACTCAAGTGAGATGTGTGAAGTGTTACATAATGGACAGTTTACCCAAATGGGTGCTATACTACACTTGAGGGTTCTCAAAGATAAGAACTGTATCTTATAATAAGATAAACATGAGGCATGTGAAAAGAGTGCTAGACTTGGAATCAAGAGAGGCCTGGGTTTGGAATCCTGACTCTGATACTTACTAGGTGTTTGACCTTGGGCAAATCACTTAACTTCTGAGCCTCAGTTTCCTCATCTGCAAAACAGAGATAAAAAATACCTGAAGTACTTACCTCATAAGATTGTTGTGAGGATTAAATGAGATTATTATTTTTGTAAATATTCTGGTAAACTTAAAGCACTATATAAAAAGCTGCTATTATTTTAAATATTTACCTTTGTACTCTAGTGCTCCACACATAGCAGGGGCTTAATAAATTTTTGCTGAATGAAGATTAAGTTAGATGACTACAATGACTAAAAAAGAGAAAGTCATGTTCATTATACAATTCCTCAAGACCAGCCAGAACTGGCACCTACTGGGTGAGACCTCACTTCTTCTTCAAGTTGGCAGGCTGCGCAAGACTCCAATTGGGGTACCTGAAGAACCCTAGCAGGACTTTTGCCCAGTAAGACTCTACTTCCACCTCCCTCTGCCATAACAGCCACCCCAATCTTCTTGCTGATACCCCCTTTCCCTTTTCCCTTCTTGGTCAGGGTTCTCAAATCCTGCCAGAGGAAAACCAGAATCCCTTGTCCACTTGGATCTGCAGGGCCACTCCCTGATTCCTAATGGTGGTTGCTGTTCCTGAAGGGCAGATACCCTGGTACAAGATCTAAGGGTTCTGGGACCTTGGAGTTAATTTTTTAGGACCTCTAGGTCTGTAGTTAAATTATCTAATTTATCTGCCCTGTAGCTAAATTCTCCTATATGTGTTTTATTCACTAATTAGACAATGAGCTTCTATAGCAGGGACTATCTTCTTTTTCTATCTGTAAAATCCAGTGTTTAACACAGAGCCTGGCACAGGGATTATTTGTTTTTCATTCATTGTTAATTTAAAATTTAATAAGGTATCTTGCATTGGGTAAAATGTTTAAGAATGGAAAATACAGATTTAAATTCTAAACAAAATACATGTTACAGTTGACTTTTACTGCAAAGAAAAGAAGAAATAACTTTTGAAGACATGATCAAAAACATCATTCTGTTTAACTCTAATTAATTTAATTTAGCTAAATTCTTCCTATTTGACATGTACAGCATCTACAGTCAGTATCTACAGCTTCTCTCCATTTAGCAAGGTACTTGGAAAACTTCAACTTGTTTCTTTCACTGTAGTTGAGGGGGATCTACTTACTCTGAGGGTCTCAGTATGATGTACTGTTCTATGTGGCTTAAGCATATAAAATAGCTCAAGTTAAGGCATATATAATCCAATTCAATTCAACAATCATTAAACACTGATTTTGTGGCAGCAAAAGAGATAAAAAATAAAAAGATATTAAGTCCTCAGGGGACTTACACTTTATTGGAAGGAAATTTTGAGAAATGGTGGGGCAGGCCCTATCTTCATGGAGCTTTCAGAGAATTGTTAAGAATCCTGTAGTTTATGCTCACCCAGGCCTTCAAGATTAAAAAGTCCTTTCATAGAGATGATCTCCTTTGAGTCACACAACCCTTCAAAAAATTATTTACAGATACCTGAATGTGCCCTTGCATTTTTTTCTTTTCATTTTGGAGCACTTGGTTTCGTTCTTCCTCCTCTTCAACCCTGGACTCTAGGTCATGAAGAATTTCTTCTAGTTCCTGTTTTTTTGCAGCTAGACGAGCTCGCATCTCCTCGGCTTCGGCAAAGAGCTCTGTTTCTGCTTGTAACTGCTCAGCAAGAATGTTCTTCTCTTCTAAAAGCTATAAACAGAGGGTAATAATTAATGAAATGTCAAATACTCATACAAAACATTCATCAGAGAGAACCAATAGTTCTGAAACTTCATGTCAAAGTTGTCAAAGAAATTTAAAGCTAATTATAGCATAATTACCAGTGTGCATCAAAATAAATTATACTTCAAGTTACATTAATAAACATACTTTTTTAGGTAATAATTGTGAAATGATCATGAACAACAAAACAACAATAAAACTAAGTAGACAGACATATTTTCAAACAATACAGAATTAAATGTATAAATATAGATATATATAAAATATTCATTATCAATTAGATCCATTTTAATTTTTTAGCTTATTCTGTGTTTATTTCCCCTTTTATACAAGTGTTGTCACTGTCTTACTTGTTCATTATTTCATCGAAATTCTCTATTTCTTTACATAATTCAAACTCTCAGTCTTAATTGCATGAGTTTTAGAATACTGCAATCTAGAACATACCACAATTTATTCAATCATCTCCAATTGTTGGAGATTGACCATAAAAGATAATACTGTATAAATCGCTTGGAAGTTATAGCTTTACCTCACTTTTTTGATAATGTTACTAGATGTGTTCTCTATAATAAGATTACTGCATTAAGAGGTACGCTTTTCATTTTGATGTTGCAGTCTAAACTGCTTGCCAAAGATTTCATTCACTTAAGATTTCAAGAGCAGGGGCGCCTAGGTGGCACAATGGATAGGGCACTGGCCCTGGAGTCAGGAGTATCTGAGTTCAAATCTGGCCTCAGACACTTAATAATTACCTAGCTGTGTGGCCTTGGGCAAGCCACTTAACCCCATTGCCTTGCAAAAAAACTAAAAACAAAAAAAACTAAAAAAAAAAAAGGTTTCAAGAGCAGAGCAAATGCCACTTCTCCACTAAGATCCCGTCCTGTTCTTCCCCCCTCCCCCAACTTTAATGTGATGTAGAAACTCAAGGTTGATTTAATTTGGAATTTTTTTTACTAGTAAAGTAGAACATTTTTGAAGTGACTTCCAGTGATACTCTCTGCTGATACTTAAAAAAATTTTTTTATACTTTATTTTAGGCAATGGGGGCTAAATAACTTGCCCAAAGTCACAGTTAGGCAATTACCAAGTTTCTGAGGTCACATTTGAACTCAGGTCCTTCTGACTCCAGGGTTGGTGCTCTATTCGCTGCATCACCTAGCTGCCTCCTCTGTTGATTCTCTTTAACCATTTATCTACTAGATATTGTGTTTTAACTTTGAGTATCTCAGTTTATATATCACAGAAACTAAACTTATTTGTTGTATCTACAAAAATATACATCTTTCTCAGTATATTTTTCTTTATATAATCACTGAATATTTTATTATACATAAGCTTTTAATTTTATGTAATGGAGTCCATCTTGTTTCTTCAACTTTGTTCTATTTAGTAAACTTTTTTCTTCCATTGACAATGCGATATTGTACTTTTTATACTACTTTTTAGAAGTTATTTTTAAAAAGGTGCTATAACAGATAAGTGTTTAATATGGACTATTCGGCATAAAATTTTTTCACCATATAATGGTTACCCAAAATTTTCAAAAATGTTAAATAACCTTTTCTTCAATTTTTACAGGCATGTCACTCTTATTTCATATATAAATACTTCTCTCATCTCTTTCACTGATATGATTTTAATTTTCTGTCCAATACCAGCAACTTGAATTCAAGTTCAAGTCTTATCTACATCAGTTCTTATCTCTTTCCACACCAAACCTTGTGTTCTCATTGACATTTTTGTTCATATGATTTTCTATATAATAACTAGGTTTTAAGTACTTATATTTAGAAATTCATTAATATTTGATTGGTGGTAGATGTAAACTATAAATTAATTTAGGGATATTGTAATTTTGATTATTTCACTTTTAGTTATCCATGAACACAAGAGTGCAGTTAAAAAAAAGAGTACAGTTTTGTAATATTCACAAGTGTTGAGATAAGTTAATTCCCAAGTACTTTATATTTTATTATTTAAAATCTCTTTAATATATATATATTTCTTAAGGGCTGCTAGGTAGCACAGTAGATAGAGGACTGAGTCTGGAAGACTCATCTTCCTGAGTTCAAATACAGCTTCAGATACATGCTATCTGTATGACTGTTTTTTGGTTCTGCTCAGGAGAGACACACAGAAAATAACTGATGCTGGTTTGACTATAGATCAGATAGTCATACAATAAATGCTCACTGTAACTGTAAACTTATTTTTATGAACAGAGAAGGCAGACAGGCAAGAAAAGTAGATTTTGCCTTTTTGGTGTGTGAAGTTAGGAGAAAAGATAGAAAAAACAACATGGCTCAGTCTTCCACCTCCTCTATATTTGAACTCTAATTACTTAGGAATACAATTATAAAACTCTTAGTTTTAATTAAGTTTTAATTAAGTAATATATTAAATATATATTTCTTCAAGATTTTAAAGTCATTGGATGAGGAAATACCAAAGCTACTAACAAAATGATTACATTGAAAATAAACATGGGGGGGGGCAGCTAGGTGGCGCAATAGATAGAGCACTGGCCCTGGAGTCAGGAATACCTGAGTTCAAATCCGACCTCACTTAATAAATTACCTAGCTGTGTGGCCTTGGGCAAGCCACTTAACCCCATTGCCTTGCAAAAAACTAAAAACAAAACTAAAAGAAAAAAAGAAAATAAACATGGGAATCATAATTCAGTAGTAAATGACATTTTACCTTGAATTCCAAATACCATTAGATTGAACTCATTTTAATTAATGGTAATAGTAGGGATTTCAAGCTTTCAATGAACATACCTGTTGGTGTTTTCTTTCCATTTCTTCAAGCTCTTCTTCTACTTTTGTCTGCTTCTCTTTCACTTTCAACAACTCTTCATCCTTGGCCTGAAGTTCCTCTTCCTGGCGGGTAACTTGTAGTAGAGGCTTCACCTATAGCAAAAATAAGAAATAAGTTCAACATTGTCTTTGTTTTTTTTGTTTTATTTAATAACACTGCTATCCAAAAACATACACGCAACTTGCCTTAGTAAAAACTCGCCACCACTGCCAATGCCGTAATTTAAGATAAGCTGCACAGTTACGCTGTAAGACTTTCAGTGCACTCAGTTGTTGCTGTTTCTTGGCAAATGCCCTTAAAACCAAAATAAAAAGACGTATATTTATGATAAGTATTGGGGAAAAATGAATATTTTTGGAATGATGTTTTTGTGAAATAAGTAACATAATACATGTAAATTCTTTTAATGTGGTCAAAGAAGAGAGTATTCTAGTTAAGTAAATATTTTAGTGCCTCCACACTACATGCATTGTCCATCTTTATAACTCTGACCTCATCCCTTCCCACTTTTCACTTTCAATAAGAAAGCTTCCTTGGTTCAAGTATGTCAAACTCAAGTATCTAATGTCTCTACCTTATCTACCTATCTACCTTATCTACCTATCTACCTATCTACCTATCTATCTATCTATCTATCTATCTATCTATCTATCTATCTATCTATCTATTTTTAGGTTTTTGCAAGGCAAATGGGGTTAAGTAGCTTGCCCAAGGCCACACAGCTAGGTAATTATTATGTGTCTGAGACCAGATTTGAACCCAGGTATTCCTAACTTCAGAGCCGGTGTTTTACCCACTGCGCTACCTAGCCGCCCCGGGTTTCTATCTTTTGGTAGGTGTGTTTATTTCTCCACTGGGCTCCTCAATCCCATCTCCCCTCCCTGACCATTACATAGTACCTTGTCTATTGTATGTTCTCCCTTATCCTTAAAAAAGACAGGTTTGCCCTATGCTGAAAATTTTCCATTGACCCTAATGTCCCTTCTAATTATGGTGCTATTTTTTCTCACTGCTGAAACTTTTGAACCAACTGATTTTAATCTCCACTGCCTCCATTTCCATCCAGTTTCCCCCAAGTCTCTACAATCAGTTTTCCACTTCTAGTTCATGGCTCTGAAACCACTCTCTTAAAGATAATTTTTTGATTTCTTAATGGCTGAATTCAAGTCTTTTTATTCTCTTTACCTCCCTCTCCTCATCACAATAACCTCCCTTCTTTCTGTTATCCGGTTTCATAATGTTGGCACCTTTTGTTTATCTTCTTCCTTTTCAAAGGCAAATCAATCTGCATGACAAGATGAGGTTTTTTTTGGTTGCTGTTGTTGCAAGGCAATGGGGTTAATCGATTTGCCCAAGGACACACAGCTAGGTAATTATTAAGTGTCTGAGGCTGGTTTTGAACTCAGGTACTCCTGGCTCCACGGCGGGTGCTCTATCCACACATCTACTCCTACTTCCCATCTAGTTTAGGCTGTCATGTTCTCTCCCTCCCAGATTCTAAAAGATCTAGAGCTGGAAAGAACTCTGGACATTATCTAACTCTAATCACTTTATTTTATAAATGAGGAAAATAAGATCCAGAATTATAAAATTACTGGCCTGAGGTCAAAGGGGCAGTCAGGATTTGAATAAGTTCTTCAGGACAGTTCTCCCAGCTGTATTAATTTGCTTGCCTAAAAGAAGAATCTCCAAACTATTCACTATTTCTCCAATCTATCATGAACCCAATCTATTCTCTAATTTTCCTAATACTGAACTCAAAGGGATCTGTGAACACATGGATGTGAATATTCCTTCAAATGAATCAAAACTCATTCATACCTACCCAATCCTGTATAATTCCTGTTTTCTGTCTCCCACAATGTGCTATGCTTGGACTTCTCTAGCTTTCTCTTGATATCAGAAAGGAAGAAGTAGAGGATATGGGTTTATCCATTTTTATCCATTTATCCTATGTTCTTATCACATAACTAGTTTATTTTCTTCTGCAATCAAATGCTTCTCTGATGACATCCTTTATTCTAAATTTGAGAACCTTGTCCAATGAACAGTGAATGGAAATACTATTGGAAGAAGTGAATCATATCTAGCAACAATCTCGTTCATATGTATCTTTATCAATCATTTGATATTTAATGATATATGATTATCATGGGATCAGATTTTTGTTCTGCATCATTATCCTTTTCTATGTATATGCTATCAATACTTAACATCTCTCTCATCCATTCCTTTCTCTCTACTCATTTGGTCACCATACCTTCATTGCCTCTCACAAGGATTATTTCAAGAGCCTGCTTTTTGTCTCAAGACTCTCCTCACTCCATTTTATCCATCATATACTTGCCAGTGATTTTTATAAAGCAAAGGATTGATGATGCCATTTCCATACACTGTTTACAACTTTACTAACTTAAGGAACAAATATAAACTCCTCAGTTTGATACTTAGAACCTTCACAATCTAGCTCCAAAACACTCAAGCTTCCCATTCCCTGCCTTTGCACACACTGTCCTTCATGCACAGAAATATGTATATGTGCATGCATGCATGCTATCTTACTTGATGGACTATAAACCTCCAAAGGGCAGAGACTATTTTATTTTCATTTTTGTATTCTTAGTGCCTCCCATATAGTATTTTGAATAGACATTTTGATTCTCTTATTTGTAATAATTATATTTCAAGTTCCTTGAGAACAGAGACCTCGTATTATTCTTTGAACATATAACATAGGGCTATACGTTCTCAATAAATATTTTAATTTAACAGATATTTTAACATATTATCAATTTTCAAACATACAATATAAAGATAAAATACACTTAGTGATATATCTATAAAATATAGAAAACACTTATTGATGTTATAGTGATCTTTGTATCTCAATTTAAAACAGAAATCCAAATATACCTATACAATATAATATATCTACAAAACAAACAATCAGCACCCACAGTGTGCCAGGTATGTGAGGTTTTTAAAAGACTGGACAGTCCCTGCAGTCAAGAATCTCATTTTTCTATTAGGAGGATACAAGTTTGCAGTTAAGTACATAGAAGACACACACACACACACACACACACACACACACACACACACACACACACACACTAGTTTGCTGGTGGCAGAAGTGAGGGTTAAGAGGCTAAAAATTGGGGGAATTAAGAGAAAGTACCATATAAGCTGAACTTTTATGGGTTATAACATCCTTGCTTATTTTAATGTGCTAAATAAATGTTTAAGCATTCCATATCAACTTACTTTCTGGCTAAATACCCTCTACAAACAGCCTGGAAAAAGATGATGATGTCTGTAATCTTTAAATCTCGTTCTTCCTCCAAGTGGGCCAGAACTCCTGCTCTGAAGAATATCTTGCTCTGTCCAATTCTGTACAAGTTAGGATCTAATTCTAGGGCTCGGATCTAAGAGACAAAAGTTGGTTTAGTTTCTGCTAGAAATCACACTGAATAATACAAAACAGTAACTTAAAAGTCAAGGAGTTACACCAACCATTCGTTCACAAGCTTGTTTACCATCCATAAAGCCTTTTGGAATAGCATTTGGAGTTAGAATCTCATATCTATAAGAAAGGTAAAGAGCAAAATTTTTATCATACATAAAATTTCATATATTGGTAGCAACCTTTTGCCTCTAATAGGTATATAATTAAAGTATGAACTATATATTTGGTATGGTTGAGAAACTTCCCACTATAAATATGTGACAAATTATAATATGTAAATTGTATGTGTCCTCTCCACACCCCCAAAGGAATGTTAATTGCTTGTTGACTGAAAACTTTTCTAAAAGACCATGTTTAATTCTTCATATTCGAGGCTCTAATGATGATGGTTACCAAAGCTACTACTTCTTATAGACTTTTATGGGAGATTTTAATTTTAATATATATATTTTTTTATTGCAAGGCAAATGGGGTTAAGTGGCTTGCCCAAGGCCACACAGCTAGGTAATTATTAAGTGTTTGAGACTGGATTTGAACCCAGGTACTCTTGACTCCAAGGCTAGTGCTTTATCCACTACGCCACCTAGCTGCCCCTAATTTTAATCTTAATCTTACTTGTTTCCCTATGGGAATAAAAAGGCTCCACATGGAGTCTGGGCATTTCAGTCACAGAAGAAACTGTCCCAAAGACAATATTTGTATTGTGATCCAAACACATTTTCCATATGGAGACAAGACTTGTCTAGAAGAGCTAAATGTTGCCATTTCCTTGTTAAACAACTTTTTGATAACTGTGAATTTCATTTTGTTTTAATTCTGAACTTAAAATAATATTCAGTACTGTTCATTATACCATCCTGACTTTGAATCTTTTTTTTTTTTTATTAATCTCTTCTCATTCTGTGGCTCTTCATTCTGTTCTCTTCATTGTCCTATTATATTCTGACCCACTTTTCCTCCTTTATATTCAGTTAAAGAAGAGACAAATTTTGAACAAATAAGAGTTTATCTTCTTGATTACAAGTGAAGCACATGTAAAGAAATCTGAAGTTCTGATACCTCTGTCTGAATTCCTGGAATACTATCCGGTTTGGGAACCCCTGTCGACAGATTCTAATCCCTTCCAAGACACCATTGCAACGGAGCTGATCAAGAACTAGATGAGGATCCAGTTTTCCAGCCTAATCAAGTAAATGACAGTTTGTTAAATGACACAAATAAAAATTTTAAAAATTATCAATGAGATTGACTTCCAAAAAATGCTTGTAATTTGTTATAAAGTATAATGTTTTACTTAGTACTTGCCCTCTTCTCATGATTGGGAATGATGCAGCGAACAAAGTTAGGGTTGGTATTTCGAAGGGTGGCCATCAGTTTAGTGAGAGATTCTTTATATAGTTGCCCAACAGTACGGAACATGCCCTTTTTGGTTTTATATGCTGAGCCAAAAGCAGTCTCTGTCATGCCAGTGACTTGATCCAGACCCACAATACGATCCACTGGTAAAAACAAGAAGGAAATATAAAATCAAACAAATTATGACTGTTATCTGAAAACAAAATAACATGACAGAGAGTAACGGGGAGCAGCACAAGCTTTGTGAAACAGATGGTAAAGGGGGATGCCATCTAGGGAAGGCAGTCAGCATATCAAGACACTGGGCACAAGCAGTGGAATCATAAGCCACAAACTTCTATGGCAAGATGTCTTAGTGCTTTGGTAACTTAATATAAATACAGACTAACTTTTAAAAATATAATAATTATAGTCACCTGTAAGCCATCTTCATATGGTCACTATTTTAAATAAATTTTCTTGCCTGAAACTATGAGAAAACTATGAAAAAAATTAAACTTACTTCCCAAAACCCTACTATATAAATTGGCCTATAAAAGAGCCTAATGAAAAGGTAGCCTGAGAATCCTTAGGAAAATAAGTAGACAATGAAAATGCCCATGAAACAGGAACCATAGATTCTCTTCATTCTATCAATAGCTTTTTAAGGGGAAAAAAAGTGATTTTGGGAAAAAGATGAATTTAAAAAGCATGAGAATGTTTTACTGTATAAATTCCTTCAAAATGCCAATGTTAGAAAGACTTAAAGGTGGAAAAAATAAGTGCTATACAAAAATCAAAGCAGGAAGATAAAAAAAATAGAATATTTTCACTTTCAATCACCTTTCTATTTCTTTAAAGAAAAATATATGCCTGAGTTTTCCATGTGAAAATTAGCAAAAATTTCTCATTTTAACTTTATCACGAGTGATTAAAAACAGTACTAGCTCTATCATTCTGGTAATGGTCCACAACAGTACACAATCCACTCTAACATTTACTTTTACTGTATTTTCCAGATCACTAATTATGAATAAAGTATGTATTATCAAATGAACAAATTTTTTAAAAAAGGAATTCCTTTGAGGATCAGGGTTTTTTTGAAAAACCACAAACACAAGGAAAGTTATTCAGATTTTTAAAAATCATTCCACTTCCCTTCAGTTAATTATAGCTGAATATGTTATGATTTTCAAGGTTATCTCAACAAATATCATAAAAATTGAAAAAAACAACTTTTAAAGCCTTATATCTTCCTTTATTAACAAATACAGCTAAAAAAGATTATTAACCAACCAAATAAACAGTTGGAAATGCACATATTGCTAATTCATAAGTTTTCCTTCTAAGCAGTATCTGAAGGAAGAAGTCAGGGCATTTTTATTGTTTAACATCTTTTAGCAAATCTCGCTAATTAATGCCAAAATTAATTTTTGATGAATCATTTAGTCTATATTATTTTATGTTGAAATTATCAATCAAGATTTGTTAAGACCTGTTGCTGTTAAAAGTTTCTAGATAAAATAATTCTTTTATATGCCTTGCTAGGCATTAAGTTAGAGGAGGGGGGGAAGCATCTTTTGCCTATAGGTTCTCAAAGAGCTTTTATATTTAAAAAAAAAATGTTTTTTTTATTTTTGTTTTTGGAGGCAATAGGCATAAAATGACCAGTCCAGGGATTAATAAGTATTTGAGACTGGATTTGAACTCAGGTACTCTTGAGCCCAGGGCTATGCTACTGCCCCTAGTGCTTCTACTTTTATAATTACTGTTATAATTATAGTCAAAGAAGGCATTTATTAATGTTTTTATTTCTGGTTACAAGAAATGTCCAAACAAAAGGTAAAATTTATGGAACCTTTTATGGTAACAAGAATTACATTCAATGGGTACTAGATTTCTGCACACTTGTGGTATACAAATTAAATCCTTTTTGTTTCAGTTGTCTATAGTACATTGTAGAACAGACTAATAGAGGCAAGATCCTTTTAGTTTTAAGTGTGTGTCAGCTTTAGATCACAGTACTTAATAATGTGGACCTTTAAAAAATAATCAGCACTGCTAAATTAAATCATGCAAAAGAAAAACTATTGTCATATTTTTATGGTGGAACTCTGCAAATTTAAAAACCAAAAAGAGGGCTAGTGGTGGGATTCATTCTTATTTGAAATGACCTTGATTATAAGTATTTTCAATATTGAATACTCAATGGTTTAAGGTCCTTTTCTACCAAATTTTTTTTTGCTCAATTCATATTACATATTACAGTTGGATTATATTTCATTATGTTACTGATTAGGAACATATACTCAGTGAATAAATACAGCACCATGACAATTTATCCTTTGCTACAATACCACTTGTCCTACCCTGTTTTGTCTTTTCAATGAAGTCTTCAAACACTAAATAGCTAAGGAAATATTCTGTTTGTTTTTTGAACAACTGTTTTTCATCCTGATAATCTGTTAAGTGGTTTGTTTTTTTTCCTGTTGACTCTTAAGAGTCCTGCAAAGCTAAGTTTGTGTCTATGAACTCAAATTATTATGAGGTATTAAGAAGAATGAGTTATTAAATAGATATTAATATACATTTAATATAATATAGTAAACTTATAGTGAATTGTAAGAGAATATTTGTACATGTATTCATTTCAAAACATATTTATGGAATACATCTTCATTGCTACAAACCTCTTTAATGTATTGTATTATCTGTCAATCTGAGGATGATGCGGTGAGGGGAAGGGCAAGTGATTATATGTATACCCACATACACACACACACACACACACACACACACACACACACACACACACAAACAAATGGCATTGTGCTAAGCATCTTGTACAAATAATATCTTATTTAATCCTCACAACAATCTTCAAAGATTACATTTTACAGATGTGAGAACTGGACAAACAGAGGTTAAATGACTTGCTCAAGCATTACACTGCTAGTAAGTAATCTAAGGCTAGATTTGAAGTCAAGTCTTCTACACTCGAGGTCCAGTACTGTATCTAATGTATTATCAACTGTTTCTAATATTGGTTATATGCATTTTTCCTTTTTGTTCCCTTTAGAGTTTGTGGGTGAGAAACCTTTGGTAGGACTTAATAACTATGTTGAAGCTAATCTTATTCTCTGCTTATCCTTGTTTAAGACTCCCATGTTTCAGATTTGTACACTTTTATCATGTTACTGTCCAAAAGACAAAGTTAATTACCTTCCAAAATTATCTTGTGGCTAGTGACAATATACTCTGTGGGTCTGTTTTTAAAATGTATTGATCTTTTTCATTTTCTTATTGTAGTCATATTGCATTACTGTATGTATATCAGGCTATGTAAAGCTTAAAAAATTTCTTGCATGGTAAGAAAGAAAATGTTCAGTATAACAAATTAAAGCTTCATGCTAAAATGATTATTTTTTGTGATATTTTACAGGCTGTAAGGTAGGATGGGGTCTACAGCTACTTTAACAGTGAGGATGCCTGGCCCTAGTGAAGAACAAAGCCAACTACAGGTGATATTCTTGTTGGACGTGTCATTTAATATCTGGATTATTAATGCTTTGTTAAGACAGACATACACATAAAATCAGTTACATCTAAAAAAACCCTACAGTATAGACCTAAAATCAGAAAGTACGTTTTGTTTATTTTTATAAATTAAAAAAACAAATTTTTCCTGTCAAAAACTGCAATGATGAAACTTTCTTAAGGTGAAAAGAGGCTTTGTGAGAAAAAATAATTTTTAATTATTTCAAAGGCATATAATTTTAAGAAATATTTTGTGATTTCTTTGAAATGGTGTGATTTTTGTATTTTATATTACAAAATTATTATTTTCTGCATGCATATAATTCAAAGATCTTCATATTCATGTTAAATTAGGTAAATAACTCCAGTTTTTGAGCTAAGTTTTATTTTTAAATTTATTTTGAACAATATAATTTTGTTTTTTACATTTAAGTCGAAATATTTTAACTGTTACTTGATTAATTTTTTTTTAGGGTTTTGCAAGGCAAATGGGGTTAAGTGACTTGCCCAAGGCCACACAGCTAGGTAATTATTAAGTGTCTGAGAGTGGATTTGAACTCAGATACTCCTGACTCCAGGGCCAGTGCTTAATCCACTGTGCCACCTAGCCACCCCGATTCTTTAATTTTTATAATTATGATATATCTTTAAATAGTAAGTGTCTGAGACCGCATTTGAACCCAGGTACTCCTGACTCCAGGGCTGGTGCTGGGGCACTTAGGTGCCCCAAAAATAATCTTAAGAAATGCAACATAAAGGATTTTAAATCTGATTTTATGTTAACTCCAGTAATTTCAACATTCTCAACTCAGAGCTGAAAGGGACTTCAGAGGACATCTAGTCCAACTTCCTCATTTTGAGTAAGAAAACTGAGGTATGAAAGTACTTGCTCATGGTCATATGGACAGGGTCAAAAGTAGAGTATAAATTCCTATAACTCCAGAACCAGTACTTTTGCCACTGTCCCCTCGGCATACAGTTGGGTAAACTTTCCCAGAGGGGTTGTTATAAACCCAAGGTCACAGAGTCAGTAAGTAGAAGAGCTTCTATACCTTCAGAAGGTACAGAGAAGTGTCAAATGCTGAATCTGGAGTATGAGGCATGACCATCTGGGTCTAAAGATCCATCTAACATGGGACTGGTGGTGCAGGAGCTTTGAGTTCACAGGCTGAGTTGCTCATGGCTCCTTTCTCCTCTGCAGTCATGCCTGCTGAAGACATTGCCCTTCATCTGAGAAGACCTCTGAAGATGAGGGGGAAAGCTACCTGAAGCCCAGATAGACCAATCAAAAAATTATATTCTAAGAGTTTACTGTGAACTTTATCCAGGAAGAATGGGAACAACTGGGTTATGCTCACAGGATTTTTATATTAGGTTATAATGCTGAAAAAATTATAAGAGACTTATCATTCTGTGCTTTCAATGACTAAACTAGTGATAACCAATCATGGATGCTGGGGAAGGTATTCTTCGCAGCTGAGATTTCCACCCTGAGACCTTGCTTCCCTTTTCTTGATACCTCCTCAAATGAACCACTGTCTCAGGAAAGACCCTGACCCTATTTCATTAACATTCATGCCTTAATAGGAGGCAAGTGTTCTGATTCCAAAATAAGCCTACTTTCCATGGAACCACAATTCCTTCTAGATTATTTACTTCATACTGCTTCCTTCTTACCAAGATCTCTGACAGAAATCTCTGCTTTCTTGATTGAATAAATCAATCTCAGGAAGGATTCAGTTATGCTGCACTTCATTCAAATATCTTTCAACTTCTTGCCTTGCCCTAAAACTTGTACTGCTTTCACGCTGTGTGTTGTTTTGTCTCACTGTAATTGAAGTTCCTCAAAGAGGAAGATTGTTGATTGCTCATATTTGTGTCCTTAGTTATTAGAACAGGGCCTAGAACATAACAACTGCTTCATAAATGGTCTATCATCTCTCTATACATCTAAGAGCTGTGATTTGAATCTAGGTTTTGTAAAAACAAATCCACCATTTTCTACATTTCCCCACTTCTTTTAAATTATTCCTTCAAGACTCACCCTCTCCATGATATGTCCTGGTCACTTAATGTCTAAGAACTCCTTTTGTAACCAATGCCTTGTTAGAAACATTATACAATTCCCTCCCCATATACTGTTAATGTAATAGGTACTCAACAAGTATTATTGAATGGGGGCGGCTAGGTGGCGCAGTAGATAAAGCACCGGCCCTGGAGTCAGGAGTATCTGGGTTCAAATCCGGTCTCAGACACTTAATAATGACCTAGCTGTGTGGCCTTGGGAAAGCCACTTAACCCCATTTGCCTTGCAAAAAAAAAAAAAACCTTAAAAAATATCCCGAATGACCAACCACTCTTCTCTATTCCTGATCATTTGCTCATTTTAGTATAAGATCACTACTTTTCCATCTTGCTTACTGGTATCATCTCCTACCCCACAGAACAGACAAAGTCTCACCAGGGTCTCACCATGTGGATGTACAGGACATGGTTATTGCTAAATAAATATTTGACTGAATTAAAGAACTTCTACTCTACACAATCAATCAGCAAGACATTATTAAGACCTTACTTCAGAGTTTGGTGACATAAAGGCAAAATTGAAAGATTCTTTGCCCATAAGGAATTTACGTTCTCAGATCCAAAAGCTCAAAAGAATCAACTGGACTCTAAGTCAAAAAGCATCTCAATGGAAATTAAAACCTCTACATTTCAACTCTTTCCCTGCCTCTGAAAATTACCTTATATTTTAGGTATTTGATTCAGCATTTTTTATTAATATATACTTGTTAATTAATTGCAATCAAGCTGCCATTATATGGATAATGTCTATTAGCAAAAATTATATTTGAAAATTATTACTAGAAAATCTTAAGTACTTTGTTTTCAAATGTACTGAAAAACAAAGAATAAACAACATAAAGAACAAACAGCATGTAACAAAGGAAAAAGTGATTTAAACCAAACAAGCACACATTTCTGTGAACATGTTACTTAGATTATTTAAAATTATGTATTAATTCAAGAAATTTTTTAAAAAGTCATCCTGTTTATTTCTGGGGACCCAGAAGAAGTATTTTGAATATTTTTTTTGGTGTTCCTGTCAATGTGTTTATTTACAAAGCTACAGTCAATGTACATATTATTTAGATGATTATACTTTTTAAAAAGTATTGGTTTATATGTCATCAGGTATGTACAATAAAATTCTATTTTATGCATATAATAAGGCATTTAATATTGATTTGTTCAGTTAGTCCTCATTTCTGGATACATGTTTATTTCTAGAATTTTGCTATTACAAATAGTAATAGTTTTGCAAGGAAGGTCAAAGGCCACAGTTTTAGAATTCTTATTTATCCAAGAGGTAATCTAGTCCAAATTCTATATTTTACAGATGAGATTACTAAGTATAGAGAAATTATATGATTTATTCAAGTCTACATGATTGCAAGATAGCCAAGATTATGCTTCAAGCCTCCTGATCCCCAAATAAGTACACTTTTCCTTATACCACAATATTTTATAGAACATTGATCGGAAGAATTTCTCATACTAAAATTTTTTCAACTATAATTATTTCTGATTAATAAGCATTTGGGATTTTTATTATTCACCTGTTCCTAAGATTGAACATTTGATATAATGATAATAATGAAGATGATGGTAATGACGGCAGTTAACCTTTACATAGAACTTCCTTACAACAACCTTGGAATATAATAACAGTCTCTATTATGCACTTAAAAGAAACTGAGGCAAACAGCCATTAAGTGACTTGTCTAGCTAATAAGAGTCTGAGATAGACTTAAACTCAGATCTTTCTGACTCCAAACCAATTGGATGTACCAAGCCACCTTGCTTTCCTGTAACAATGTCCTGTTAACAAACAAGCAAGCTGAGCAAAACAAATTTCCAAATGTCTCACAATGCATTTCTCAATTCTGCCTTTTTAATGTCCATCACTGTTTAGTGGGAGGTGGATAGATAGCAATGCTTCATCTTCAGCCCTTTGAAATTATGGTGTTTTACTGAAATGATCAAAGTTCTGAGGCCTTTACAGTTGTTTTTCTTGATAATTTTGTTGTCCATATATTAAACTGTTTAGTTTTGCTCACTTTACTCTGTATCAGTTTATATGGGTCTTCCTATGAAACTATCCAATTCAATTATTTCTTATGGTGTAAGAATAACATTAAATTCATAGAGCATAATTTGATTGGCCAATCCCTAATAGATACAATTTTAATTTCCAAGTTCTTCCCCCCCCAAAAAAAAGAAGGGCTAAATTTTTGTATATATGGATCCATTTTGCCCTTCCTTGATCTTTCTAGAGAATATAGTAAGTATTTATATAGCTGGGAAAACACAACTTAATAACTTCTGAGGTCATAGTTTCAAATTGCTTTCCCCAATGAGAAGTAGATCATAGCTCTGCCAAGAGTTATTAATAAAATTGTTTCCTACAGCCCTTTCACTTATCATTTTCCTTTCTGTTTATCTCTGCTAATTTGATGAGTATGGTATATGAGGAGGAGTTTCTTTCTGTTCTTCCAGTAGCTAAATACATACTTCATCTGGACAAAGTGACTTGAATTCAAACGAATACTATTGCCTCACTTAGCTTTCATTTTCAAGTCTCTGTAGTCATTTAATATTTAATATTTATCTCTGTTGTCTTTTATATTACCCCATCTACCATAAGAAAAGGTCCTATTTGTTCTTTGATCCTTTATGTAGTATATACTGCTTTCTCTATGGCAAGCTTTAGCACTCACTTAGAGCAATCATTTTCTCATAAGCATCCCATAATCTTTCTAGACCTAGAATAGAATTTATTCTTGTTGCTCTTTTGCTTTTGACAGAAAGAAATCCAGGAGATTTTGGGAGAACTGAAATCCTCCATAAAATCTGAATCATGTTCAAATCCACATTTCTCAATTTTTTTATCTTGCCCTCTTAATCTAGATGGACTGTAATATAATCCAATAGCAAAATAACTCTTATTTTGCCCTGTACTGACCTTCACTTTAAACCTCTCCATTATGCCTCTTCATTCTGGGTCTTATTTTGAGCATTTATTAATATACAATGCTTTCATCCCATTAAAATATATAAACAATAAAGAAAATGGATTTATCATGTGGTAAGATTGAGGGATAATTTTTGACCAGAGTTCTTAACTAAGGGTTTTCACCAAGGTGAACCTGATTTCCAAAAAATGTATTTCAGTTTAATTGGGTTCTTTTGTAATCCTATGTAGTTTATTTTCTGCATTAAGAGTATCATCCTGAGAGGGATTCAGCAGACTGCCACAGGAGCTCATGACATAAAAAAGGTTAAGGACCCTTGTTTCAGACATATATGTGCTTTATTGGCTTTTATAATCTTAACCAAAAAAAAAAGAAGGTCCTGAATGGAAAATTTAAATTTGTAGGTGACCAAAGATAGACAATGTGAGAGAGAGAGAGAGAGAGAGAGAGAGAGGAAGAACACGAACAAGAGGGAGAAAATGCTATAGTTAACAGAAGCTAGAGAACTGGGCTCAATTGAATAAATGAAATTCAATAGGGATCAATGTAAAGTCCTTATACTTGGAAACAACAACAGCAAAAATCAACTTACCCAGTATTAGATGGGAGAGAAATGAATGGGTAACAATTGAACTTTATATAAAAATATCAAGGGCATACTCGAGAGAATTAAATAAAATAATAATATAATTCATCGAGAAGGTCAAGAATTTCGGGAGAAAGAAAGGAATGGAAGGTAGAGCCACTTTCAGATCTCTAATTAGAATGCAAAGCAATAATTAGCAAAGCCATCTAGTACAGGATAAAATATAGGAAAAAGATAAATTGAGCAGATTAGAAAATGTTTGGAAAAAATGTATAGAACAGAAAATATTTCTTACATTCAAGACCTCAAAACATTAGGAAAAATGCAGTATTCAGCAATTTGCTGGTAAAGTTAAAGGCAGTTTGGAGAACAGTCTTACATCAAATACATTGGTTCCAAACAGATTGTGATCATTGGGGGAGATGATGAGGAGAGGAGTAGGAGAGAATTATTTTTGATTTAGGACCAAAATGGTTAATAAAGAGGTTGATACTTAAGATAAGTAAGGAAATTACAATACAATATTGGTCTGTCCTTGATGAGCTCAAGTCATCAAGGATAAACTAATAATAAAAGAACTATTCACAGGCTAGTAAAAGATATGGCAGATGTGATTACTGAACCAGCTGGCTAGCAGTCTTTTTAAAAAGATTAAAGAAAACAAGAAGGGCTCTATATTAGACCTGGAAAATGACAAAGTCCAAATTAATATGTATTGATATTGATATGGGCCTGCAAGCCAATTCTCTAAAATATGCCACTGGTAATTTTATTGGCATTGTATTCTACCTATAAATTAATTTGAATAATTCTATCATCTTTACTACATTAGGTCTGCTAAATCATTGTATCTGATTATTTACTAACTCTTTACAGGTCGCATGGTATGGTAAATTAAATACTGGATTTGTAGTTTTTAAGTCCTAGGTTAGAATCTTGCCTCAGACAAGTCATCAAGTTTCCCTGAGTTTCAGGTTCTTCATTTAGAAAATGGGGATTAAAAATAATACATACGCTTATTATTATACCTTCCTAGAAGGACTACATGATTTGCAAGTCTTAAATGATATTTAGGACAAAATTATTTTATTTATTGACTTAATATGTGTTTTTGGTAGGTTAATGGTCCCATAATTAATAGCCTCTCATTTTTAAATGGAAATTTTCATTTTCTTTTATTTCCCGATTCTTTGCTTAACATTCTTTTATCTTCATTTTTTCACCCATTTTAAAGAAAATTACTTGTACTGATCTTTGCTTTTTTGTGATTTACCAAAAATGTTGTGAAAGGTTATTTCTGTATCTATTATTGTAACCATAAAAATCATACTGAATAATTATTTGTGATACATTTATGCTAACTCTTCCTTTTGATTTTTATATTCCTGACATAAATTCTACTTGAAATAGTGAGTTTTATATATTTTTGTTATTTGACCTGTCAAAATTCTATTTAGCATTTTTGTATAAATTAATTAGATTCTTCACTTCACAAGTTGTAAGTGATCCAAAAGGAGTTATACTCATGATGATTACAAATAAAAGTACTAAATATTTCCAGTGACAATCTATATATGCAAAATGGCATTTAATCATTCACTATGATTGGAAAAGGAGTTAGGATGGTTATGTGTCAAGAGCATGAAGAAATAGGAGAACAACTAAAATGATGTAATAATACTCACAAAATATAAAAAAAGAGTATAGCTTTCTGTGTACATACATTCTGATTCTATAGGAGAACAAAGATATCACATAGGATGAGAAGGCATGAACTAGTCTTGATCTATACAATCTGTGATACTACATCATCTATTCTATGTGTTCCTTAGTGAATCAGTTTTATAGTGCTTTTAATTTCCCTTATCTAGAGCAGTTTTGGGGAACAAGATGCTTTTTACCTGATAAAGAGGAGTTCAACAGATAATCTATATCAGTCAGGTAATCTATTATCATTTGAGAGAACAGAAAGAATGAAAACTTTTTTGAATGTTAATTTTCGATATAATTTGCAAATCCCTTTGGTGAAGGCATCCATTTACATGATATCATTAATGTTCTACTCAATTTCTGTTTCTCTGCTAGCTTATTTAAACAATCAATAGATTGTCATAGTTGGAAGGAACCACAAAAATGGTTCAATCTGTATCTTAATAAAAATCTCTATATCATACCTGCTCTATTAGGAGGGTTTTTTTTAAAATTACATCTAATCTAAATTTGCTTGTTTGCAATTTTTACTCATTTAGTTTAGTTCTACACTTAGGGACAAAACAGAATACATTATATTTCCCCTTAGACCTGACAGACATAAAAAATACCTGGAGATTTCTATTAGGTACTACTTCCCCTTCTGAACCCTCCCCTTAACTCTTCTACTCTTCAGACTAAACAACCCTAATTCCTTTAACTGATTCTCTTTTGACATGAATTCAAGGCCTTTTACCATTAATCATTCAATCAATCAACAAGCATTTATTATGTGTATACTAAGTATCAAGCATGGGAGAAACAGTCACCAAAAAAATTAAAAAACAAAAAAACAAAAAACAAAACCCAATGCAAAACTCAAAACATTCCCTACATGCAAGAAACTGACATTCAAATAGGGAAAATAATACACACACACACACACACACACACACAGAACAAAATATATGAAAATATGAGAATGAATACAAATAAATAGTTATATACAAGATAATTTTGGAAGGCAACTACTTTAAATTAGGGGTGGGAGAAGAGTAAATCAAGAAAAGCTTGATCTAGATAGCTCAGCTTGTGCTGAGTCTAAAAGGAAGAATTCTTTGAGAGTTTAGGGAGAGTGCTTTGAGGTACAGAGAAAAGATCACTTGAACTGGATCACAGAGCTGTTAGAGAGGGGTGAGAAGTAATATCCAATAAAGGTAGAAAAAGTTAGATTAGGGCCAACTTGTGAAGGGATTAAAAAAATAAGATTTTATATTCTATCCTAGAAGTGACAGAGAGTTGATTGACTAGGGGAGTGGCATGGTCATGTCTGAGATTGCTCAATCATTCTGAAAGTATTAAGTAGCAGAAAATTAAGAAGGCTGAAAGATTTGAGGCAGGAAGATGAATTAGGAAGCCACTGAAAATAATCAAAATTGAGGAGTATGAAGCTCTAATCTAAACTGATAGCTATATTTAATATAAAAGAGAAAAGGTTTAATGTAATAAATATTGTAAATGCAGAAACAACAAGATTTAGCAACTGAATGGATATGTGGAATAAAGGAAAGATATGAGTCTAATGTAATGCCAAGATTATAACCCAGTAACCTGGAAGGATGGCACTACTTTTAAGTTTCGTTCTGAAAAGTTCTGTTGAAACATTCAGTTTCACATGTTCAACAGAGAACTGGTAGTGGAATACTCAAGCAGAGGATAGACTGGGGCTGCATAGGCAGATATGTTAATAGTCTGCAGAGAAATGATAACTCACAGGAGTTGATTAGGTCACTGAGAGAGTGCACAGGGTTTAGGACAAAATCCTGTGGAACACAATAGTTAGAAGATATGCTGGAGGCAGCAAAGGAGATGATAAAGAAGCAGGCAGGTAGGAATCAGGAGAAATCAGTGAGTGTCACAAACACTCAGAAAAGATGGTTAATGTGAGATGCAATAGGTAGGCAAAAAGTACTTATTAAAATCTTACTATATGCTGGGCATTATCTTATGAACTAGAGCTACAAAAATAAGCAAAAATTAAAGAGTCCCTGTTTCCAAAGAGTTTAACTCTAATTTATCTTCTAAATTGGGGAAGACAAGATACAAGAGAGTACAATTGAGGGATGGAGCATGGAATGAAAATGGAAAAGGTAGAGAAGCACAATGGCACAGACAGAACAGGTGGTCAACAATATTGAATGCAGTTGATAAGTTAAGGAAAAATATTAAGGAAAGACTAAGAAAAGTCCATTAAAACATTTGGTGGCAGGGGGCGGAGCCAAGATGGCGACAAGAAGGGATCGAGTCTTAGGAGCTCTCTGATAAAATTCATCAGCTAAGGACTCTAACTAAACTTTTGAGAGACAGAACCCACAAAGGGTCCCAGTGAGGCAGTTCTCCTACTCAAGGTAACCTGGAAAAGAGCAGAAAGGCTCTGCTCACCGGGACTGGAGAGGCGGCCTGCCAGAGCCAAAGAACCTCAGCCTCCTGGAGGCAGCCCCAGGGCGCTGGAAATCTCAGCTCACAGCAGCAGGGGAGTCTCCTGAGTTGCACCCCGAGGAGCACCGGGCACAAAGTGGGGGAACAGCGGGGACCTCTGCCAGAGCGAGCACGTGGAGCCCAGCCCTCAGGGCACACAGAGAACAGCTTGGTCTTTCTGCAGCCCTGATCCAGGAAACAGAAGCAGGCAGAGCCAGTAAGGAGGAGCCCCCAGGGCATGAGCCCATTGAGCTGAGGGAGGGGAGTGAAGAGAGACTGCAGAGCTCTGTACTCAGCCCATGGAACAGGACTCTGGGGCTCTGACCACATTCAGATCCTGATTCCAGTCTAGGCCCCCCCATAGAACAGCAGCCCCCCCCCACCTGAGCCCCGTGGCAGAGGGGGGCGCTTATGTTCATTCACAGACCAGGAGAAAGGACAGAGCCTCTCACACTGAGACCCTTGTGGGAGTGTCCCAAAAGCTCAAGAAACACCCCAAACCAGGCCCAGGCTGGGAAAATGAACAAGCAGAGAAACAAAAAGAAGACTATTGAGAAATATTTTGCAAATGAGCCCAAAAAGGACCAAAATACTCAGTCTGAAGATGAGAAGGTACAAGCTCCTGCATCTAAAGATTCCAAGAAAAACAGAAATTGGGCTCAGGCTATGATAGAATTCAAAAAAGACTTTGAAAATCAAATGAGGGAGTTGGAAGAAAAACTGGAAAAAGAAAGGAGATGCAGGAAAAACATGAAAATGAAGTCAGCAGCTTAGTCAAGGAAATCCAAAAAAATGCTGAAGAAAATAGCATGCTAAAAACCAGCTTAGGTCAAATGGATAAAACAGTTCAAAAAGTTATTGAGGAGAAGAATGCCTTAAAAAGCAAAATTGTCCAGATGAAAAAAGAGATAAGAAAACTCTCTGAGGAGAACAAATCCTTCAGACAAAGAATAGAATTCAGGGAGATTGATGAATTTAACAGAAATCAGGAATCAATACTTCAAAACCAAAAAAATGAAAAATTAGAAGAAAATCTGAAATATCTCATTGAAAAAAACAACTGATATGGAAAAAAAACTTAGGAAAGATAATTTAAAAATTATTGGAATACCTGAAAGTCATGATCAGGAAAAGAGCCTTGACATCATTTTCAAAGAATTACTACAGGAAAATTGCCCTGATATTCTAGAAGCAGAGGGCAAAATAGAAATGGAGATAATCCACCAATCCCCCTGAGAAAGAGATCCCAAAAAACCAACCCCTAGGAATATTATAGCCAAGTTCCAGAACTCCCAAGTCAAAGAGAAAATATTACAAGCAGCCAGAAGGACACAGTTCAAATATCGTGGAACTGCAGTCAAGATCACACAGGACTTAGCAGCAGCTACATTGGAAGCTCGTAGGGCTTGGAATACAATATACCGGAAGGCAAGAGAGCTTAGAATGAAGCCAAGAATGAACTACCCAGTGAGGCTGAATGTCCTCTTCCAGGGAAAAAGATGGACTTTCAATGAACCAGGGGAATTTCAAATGTTCCTTTTGGAATGGCCAGAGCTGAACAGTAGGTTTGATCTTCAGATACAGGACTCAGGTGAAGCATGGAGATTGGAGGAGAGGGGGGGAAATATGAGGGACTTAATGAGGATGAACTGCATGTATTCCTGCATAGAAAAATGACACTGATAATACTCATATGAACCTTCTCAGTTAATAGAGCAGGTTTTAGAGAGAGCTTTTATAGTTGAAGCACAGGAGAAAGCTGAATTCGAAGATTCAATAGAAAAAAAGGGAAATGGAATGGGAGAAAGAAAAAGGAGAGAGGGAATAGTCTAAGATATTTCACATAAGATTTTTTTTATTACAATGAGCTATTGCAATGATATGGAAAGGGGGAGGCAAGGGGGAATGAGGGAAACTTTGCTCTCATCAGAGATGGCTAGGAGAGGAAACACAAATATACTCAATGGGGTATAGACATCTGGAGTAAGAAGGAAGGGGGAGCAGGGGGAAGGGGTGGGGATGTGAATAAAGGAGGAGAGGATGGACCATGGGGGGGAGAGTGGCCAGATATAACACATTTTCTTTCTTACTTCTTGCAAGGGGCTGAGAATGGAAGGCCTGCCCAGGGCCAGGTGGATTCTGGGCCTAAGGGGTGGTATGGGGGCTCAGGGCTTCTTGGCCCCGGGACCAGGGATCTGTCTGCTGCTCCACTCAGTGACCCTACAGCAGAGTCATAGTGAAAGGAGAGAGAAAATAGAGTACATGGTAGTGGAGAAATAAGAAAGGAGGGAGTTGCGATCAGCAATGGCAAAGGTGGAAAAATATGGAAATAACTTTTGTGATGGACTTATCATAAAGAATGAGATCCACTCATGACAGAGTTGTTGGTGTTGGAACAAAGACTCAAGCACAGTTTTTGTTATTATTATTTGGGGGAGGGTGCAGAGCAAGTGGGGCTGGATGGCCTGCCTGGGGCCACATAGCGGGGTGATCTTTGGGTGTCTGGGGCCGGATTTGGACCCAGGTGCTCCTGGCTCAAGAGCCAATTCTCTGTCTGCCACCCAGCCACCCCTACTATTATTACTATTTTATTTTATTTTGGGTCTTTTTTTTCTTTCTTTCTTTTTTTGGTTTTTGCAGGGCAGTGGGGAATCGGGTGGCTTGCATGTCACACGGCTGGGTGATAGTTGGGTTTATGAGGCTGGATATGGACTCAGGTGCTCGTGGCTCCAGGGCTGGTGCTTCATCCATTGTGCCACCTGGCCATACCTACAATTATTACTATTATTATTTTTTATTTTAATTTTTTTCTCTCCCCTTTACTTTTTTGGCCCAAACAAGTCTATCTATATTCATGGGGGAGGAGGGGCATTTTGTTTACTTGTAAACAAGAATATTTTATTAATGTAAAAAAAATTTGTACAAAATGAGAATAAAAAATAAATTTAAAAGGAAAAAAAACATTTGGTGGCAGATTAAAGGAGAAATTGCATACATATAGATGAAGAGATAGAAGACAGGAAATGGAGGAACAAAGTGTGGAAAGTAGTTTGTTTTCCCCCTTCTACCCCCCAGGAATCTGACTAAAAATGGAATGAGACATATAAAACAATAATCTGGTTTTTGTATTTTGAGTATAGCTCTAGACTGATTTCTAGACTGTAGGGCCTAATTCATATACTCTCCAAAATGATCACTTCTCTTTTTGGTCATTGTCAAGACTTGTTTTAATCTACATTTCTTATATTACTAATGAACTGAATCATTTTATATGGTTATAAATAATAGTATGTAAAGATTTTATCCTTCACCTTTCATTTTAATTGAATTACTTTCATTTATGCAAAGTCTTTCAATATTATTTAATGAAAATTGTTTTTCAATGACTTGTTTAGTTTTTCCCTAATCATAATTGTAAAATTGTATCTTATTCCATTTGCTTCTAATTGTCTATATCTTAAGTCACATCATATCAAGGTCACAAGTCAATTTAGTTCTTATTATAACATGTGTGGAATACTGATCAGGGAGTAATTTTTTCCAGATGGTTTTCCAATTTTCCTAGCAGTTATTATCAAAAGAGGAGTTCTTGGGGCAGCTGGGTGGTGCAGTAGACAGAGCACTGGCCCTGGAGTCAGGATGGCCTGAGTTCAAATCTGGCTTCGGACACTTAATAATTACCTAGCTGTGTGACCTTGGGCAAGTCACATAACCCCACTGCCTTGCAAAAACCAAAAAAATTAAAATAAAAAAATGAGTTCTTCACCTACAGTTGGAAGTCTTGGGTTTAATGAACACTATTGCTAATATATAAAATTATTGTGGCGTCTTATGTACTTAATTTGTTTCATTGATCAACTCTCCTATTTTTTAACTAATATTAAAGTATTGGTGATCACTCTGCATATTTCTAGGCCCCCTTCCTTCCTATTCTCTGCTTCATTTTTCCTTTTTCAGAATCTTAATATTGTTACTCCAGATGAATTTAGTCATAATTTTGTCTTTTTTCTCTAAAGTACTCTTTTGATTGGTAAGCACTAAAAATTCATTTAGAAAATAAATGTAAATAAAGTAAACCTTTTAAAAAAATGAGTATGGTCCAATCATTAGCAATTGCTTTATTTCTTTATTTCTGTATATTTTGTTCTGTTTGTCCTAGATTCAAATGCTGAATGGAATTAAAATTTTTTATATTGTTCTGCTTGGATTCTATTGGTTGTATCCAGAAAGGTTGATGATTTTATAGATTTTCTTTTTTATTTTTCTGCTAGGCAATGGGTTTAAGTGACTTGCCCAAGGTCATACTGGGTGCAACCCAGCTGGGTAATTATTAAATGTCTGAGGCAGGATTTGAACTCAGGTCTTCCTGACTCCAGGGCCAGGGCTCCATCCACTGCACCACCTAGCTACCCCCTACAGATTTTCTTGATCTTTTTTTCTCCTCTACTAGACTTTGAGATTCTTGTGAACAAAGATTATCTTTTGCCCTTTTTTTGTAACCTAACACTTAACACATTGTCTGGCACATAGTTGGCATTTAATAAATATTGATTCACTTAATAAATATTGACACATCCAACAGTGCTAAAACTATTCAGCATTTCAATTAATATTGTTGAATTATTAGAGATTTTCTGAGTAAGCCATAGCATTTGCAAAAACTCCCCCAATAATTTCATTTCTTCAATTCTTCAAGTTTATTCCTTCAATTTCTCCTTCTAGTTTAGTTTTTCTAGAAGTTTATGAACAGTGGTAAAAGTAGATTCTATTCCTGAATTTATTATAAAGGTTTATTTTTTTCCTTTACTACAGATGATGTTACGAGCGGTTTTTTAAATATAAATAAGCATTACACTGTCAAAAGATGAGATTTTATTTTTACTTACTAATATTCTTTCTTATACTATGTTTTCCCCACTATTGAACCATCTATTTATTACTTATGCAAATCCAATCTAGTCTGAGAGTATACACTTTTAAGTATGTTACTGTAGTTTCTTTGTATCAAACATTTTTGTATTGATATTTTCATCATGGATTTTTCATTTCAGGGCGGCTAGATGGCGCAGTGGATAAAGCACAGGCCCTGGAGTCAGGAGTACCTGAGTTCAAATCTGGCCTCAGACACTTATTACCTAGGCAAGCCACTTAACCCCATTGCCTCGCGAAAATAAATAGAGGAAGGAAGGAAGGAAGGAAGGAAGGAAGGAAGGAAGGAAGGAAGGAAGGAAGGAAGGAAGGAAATAAAAAAAGAAGGAATTTTCATTTAGGGTTTTCTTTCAATTTCCAACCTAGTTTAAGTCTTAGGATCACATGGAAAACATCTGCTAAAATATCACCTTTCCCCACTTTTGTAAACAATTTATATAAAACTGGGGTTTGTTATTGTTTGAATGTTTAATCAAATTCACTTACAAATCCACCTGGTTCTAGGAATTTTTTTGAATAAGAGTACATTTATGGCTAATTGAAACTTATTTTCTGAGATTGGATTATTTAAGATTTCTATTTTTAGTCCTGATAATGTAGAAGTTTTCTATTTCTGTCAATACTCATTTTCATTGACAAAGAATTAGGTAAATATTTTGTAATAATTTCCTCCATCTGATTTTTATTTTTGTGAGTTTTTTTCATATTCTATATTGGAAATTTGGTTTTTCATACTTTCCTGTCTAATCAGATTAGAAGTTTGTCTATTGTCTATTGTCTATTTTGTTACTTCTCCCCTGATGTCATGGACTTCGAAAATGAAGAACAAACATTATTATTATTATTATTATTATTATTATTATTATTATTACTATTATTTAAAGTAGGGCCTAGCTTTATTTGTCAATTTAATGATTTCAAAAGAATTTACACAATAATTACCTAGCTGTGTGGCTTTGGGCAAGCCACTTAACCCTATTTGCCTTGCAAAAAAAAAAACCCCAAAAAAAACCTAAAAAAAAAAAAAGAATTTACACAGAAAGGTTACTAGAACTGTTGCCTGAGAAAGATTTAAAAAAAAAATACTGAGGCTATTACACAAAGGGTATCTAGGACACTGAAAGAAGGTTGAAAGCAGTACGGTATAATAAAAAGCACTACTTCTAAAATCAGAGAACCTGGGTTCAAATACCACAAATATGCACTTGGGCAAATCACTAAATGTTCATGGGCCTCCATTTTCTCATCTATAAAGTGAAAGGCTTAGGGTTAGATGGTCTAAGGTCCCTTTCAGTTCCAGATGAATAATCCTGTGAAGGATAAAAATATCACTTAAAGCCTAAGACAAATTTGAAAGATTAAAAGGGAAAATGTGATTCCCTATTATGCCACCTGGCTGCCACACCAACTTCTTTTTAGAAATAGAGCCTATTTGGATATAATGTTTGAAGAATGTGATATTGCACTTGAAAAGTTATCTAAAATCACCTGGTTTAATAGAAAAATATTTACATATTAACAGTCATACCACATCTGAAACAGGATACTACTGAACTTCCAGGGGGTAGCAGAAACAATTTTTCTAAATTCTGAGACAAATACATGGTATCTTGCTAACTGAAAAATTCTACTCAATCAACTGACAAGCATTTTCAGGTGTCTACTTCATCTTGGGTACCATGCAAAACATTGGGCATACAACAACAAAAGCTTAAGACACGCCCTTCTCTCAAGATTATTACATTCAAAAGGGGATAAAAACATGTAAAAATATAGGTATGTACAAAACATAAAGCTGACACAAGGTCACACTGGACTGAGTGGAAGGCACTACAAAGGGGAGGACCAAAAATGTCTCTTGTGGATAAAGCAGAAGAAATCAAACATAGGTTTGAAGAGGCAGGGAGAAAGGAAAAGCACTTTTTCAGGCACAAAGAACACTCCAAGCAAAGGTAATGAGGCAATTATGTGAGGAACAGCATGAGGCCTGGTGTGATCCCTGAAGTCCTTCCCAGCTTGGCCTCTCTGCCCTTTTCTAGGCTTCCAACACCTTCTCTTTCCCTTCCTACCTCCCTGTACTCAGTAACCAGATGACTTTGGGGCCTCCTTGCTTTTCTATGAAGAAGACAACTCTTGGCTCTGGACATTTTCTCTGCCTGCCCCACAGCACTGAAACCCTCTGTCTTCTGCTCTAACCTCTAGTAAATCGCAGTTAAAATTCCATCTTCTTTGAGAAGCTTTCCCTGATTTCTGACAATGCCAGTGACTTCCTTGTGTTGGTTTATACAAAGTTGTTTGCATATTGTTTCCTCCTGAGATCAGAGACTCTTTTGCCTTTCCCCATTGCTTAGCACAGTCCTTGGCATTTAGGTAGGTTCTTTAACAATGATTACTGCCTGACTGCTGAATACATAGAGGAAAATGATGTGTAAGAAAACTAGAAATGAAGTAAGGGGACAGATTTTGGAGACCTTTAAATATCAGAGAAGTTTATATTTTTAAGCAAAGAGATATTACAGAGTTAATGAGTTTAGAGGGTAACATATTCATACCTGTGCTTTGGGCAAATGACTTGCCCAGCTATGTTGAAGATGAATTTAAGTGGGAAGAAATCTGAGTTCTCCAAATATGAACTTATTCCACAAGTCCAGATGAGAAGCAATGGAGCCTTGACCTAATCTGTTGGTTGTGTGAGTGGAAAAGAATGGGATTCATGAGAGAAATTCTGGGAGACAGAACCAATTAGATTTGTTGATTGATTAGATATACAGCGTAAAAGTGAAGAGTTAAGGAATTGTAAATTTGAGTGAGTAGGAGGATATAGACCTATTAATAAAATTCTTAATAAAATTCAGAAAAAGGAAAGGTTTTGATAAAAAAGATGAGTTCTGTTTTCAACATATTGAGTTTGAGATGCTAATGGGATATCCAGATCAAGATTTCTAAAAGGCAGAACTAGTGCTCAGAGTGACTTGGGCTGAAGATGGATCTAGGAATCCTCTGCAATGAGAAAACTGCATTCATGTGAGAAACCACATAAGAAAGCATACAGAGAAAACAGAAGAGAATCCAGGGCAATTCTATACATGGATATAACTATATCCATAATTAGTGGATTATGCAGATAATATTCCAATAAAGTAAAATGAAGAGTTATCAAACAGGAAGAGAATAAAGAGAAGGCTGTGTCATGAAAAGCTGAAGGAAAGACCATCCAAGAAAGAAGGATACTCAACAGTGCAACATAGCAGAAAGGTCAACAAGGACAACAACTGAAGAAACATTGGGAATTTTACAATTATGGTAACTTGGGAGAGAAAATTTTCAGTTGAGTGACATGATTAATAGTTTCCATTTCTTTTGAATTTTGACAACTGCTTTGCTGATTATCAAAGCAATAAATATAAGCCTATAAATGAAGAATGTTCCCCCACAAATATCAGTGGATTTTAGAATTACAGGATTTTAATTAAAGAGTTCAAGGGCTCTTTTCAGATCACCTAGTCTAGTTTCCTATCAAATGCAGGAATCTCTTAAAAACATTACATTCTCTCAAGCAACTATATTCTAAACGCTTCCCTTTGCTCAAGCAGCCACATTTACAGAAGATTCAAAACTTCCTACTTCACTGAGATTGACACCTTACAAATCCTGGCACTACCATCTACTTTTGTGTGTATGTATGTATGTATGTATGTATGTGATAGCAAAGGATTGGAAATCAAGTTATCAAGCTGGTGCCTATCAACTGGGTAACTGTTGTATATGAATATGATGAAATACTAGTGTATTTTAAGAAAGGATGAAAGGGATAGCCTCAGAGAAATCTTGGAAGTCAGAATGAGCTAATACAAAGAAAAGGAGTAGAATCAGAACAATCTATACAATAACATCAATTTTTATAAATATAATGAACTTTAAAAGATTTATGCAGACATCAGCTATTTCAGAGATTCATGATGAAATATTCTGTCCAACTCCTGACAGAGATGATGAACTCAGGGCACAGATTAAGATGTTTTGTTTTTAAAACATGGTAAATGTGGTAATTTGTTTTGTTCAAATATATATGTTTGTGACGAGATTTCCCCCATTCCAATTAGGAGGAAGAAGAGAGGGAAGGGCACATTTTTATTGATTTTTAAAAGTCAATTAACTGAAATTAAAATTTATTAAAATTTTATTTTATCACTTCCATTTTGCCTCTTCCATCCTTCTCTTTCTTCCTTGTGGTGACAACCTTACTCACTAGTCAATAATTCTAATCCTCTCTCCATTCCAGGTTCTTATCAATGCTTCTGTCTTGTACATCTTCAATCACTCCCTCTCTACTTGTTCCTTCTATATTCTCCTACAAAGCCATATAAGTCTTTCCATTATATTAATCCATAACATTTCCATTATAGTAAAAAAAAAATCCTTGAACTGTTCCTTCTGTCCCACTCCAAAAGAATCACATCTTTGTCTTGTCCATTGCTCCTGAACACTGTTTTCTTCCTTAGTTTCAGAGACAGAATTCTCTTGGTTATCCTCCTACTTCTGTTAAAATTTTTAACTGGTTGCTCAACTTCAACCCTTATAAGTTCTGTTTCTGACTCTTTTCTCTCCTTTCTCAACTTTGTCTCCTTTTATAATCCCATTAATTCCCATGATTCAACCACAATCGATATTCTGATGACTGAAAAAAATTTCTAGTCTTCAGCTTTCCACTGAGTTCTCAGATCCAAATTTCTATCTGCCTAAAGGTATCTCTAGATCTGTGTATCCTCCACCTTCAAACATGTCAAGATTTATCCTTTTGCCTAAACCTTTTCTGATTTCTTCTTATTTGTTAGTAGTATCAACTTTCACTATTCTGTGTCATGTTGGTATTACATTTCTCAATCCCTTCTCTTCTAAAATATCACTGAGAATAAAATCCCACAAATTCTATCTTAACATGTCCAGTTCTGGGGCACCTAGGTGATGCAGTGGATGGAGCACCAACCCTGGAGTCAGGAGGACCTGAGTTCAAATCCAACTCAGACAATAATAACCTAGCTGTGGTGACCTTTGGCAAGTCACTTAATCCCATTGCCTTGCAAAAAACAAAACAAAAAAGCTCCAGCTCCTTATCCTTATCCTCTTACCATTAGCCTAGTTCCAGTCTTCCTTACGAAGTGTGTAGATAACGGTTGCAATAGTTTTCCTGTCTCTATTTATCCTGCCCTCCGTTGTGCCCACTTCAGGCATAGTCTGCTCTGAAATCACTATAGCTACCCTGCAAACTTCAAACTCATTTGTTTGACATTCGTGACCCCTTACAACACAGTACAACTAAACTCAGTTGAAGTAGATTGGCAACTCAAAGAGTCTTAGAGGATGTCAGTCCATTTCCTTTTGGGTTAGGAATGTTCAGTTCTTTTTATTTGAATTTTCAATGTCTAGCACAGTGACTGACACATAATGGGCACTTGATAAATACTTGCTGACTGATTGAAGTGACTTGCCCATGGTTACCGATTCCAAGTGTCACCAAGGCAAGTCCTCTAAATATTACTGCTTCTTACAATATTTGAAAGTTCCCAAACTCTCTGAATTTCTTAATAATCCTTTCTCCTAGAGAAGAGTTGTTTAGGTAGAAATACAATTCTACTAGCAGATTCCTTGTCTTCACATCTGTTGCCCACTTTCCCCTAAAGAACAGGAAAGGAAGGACTATAAGAAAAGGGAACCTGACATTAACATTAACAAGGAAAAATGATGGTTTTAATCACAAAAATCCTATTTTTGAAAAGAAGTTGATCTTTTTTGAGATCTGAGATGTTTTCAATAATTTGAGAAATTTTAATCTAGTCATTCCAAAAAGAATTCAATTCTGTCTTCCTAGTTGGTTAACTCAATTTCATCCAATAACTCAAAGGAAGATAACTACTACCTACATCAAAAAATTGTCAATATCAATAAAATTCATAGAAATATGAATTATAATTATGAGCAACCTGATGTCACTAAGTTTGATCAGGAGATCCTACAGTGGGGCAAGTCCCAATCCTAAACTCTATCCACAGAGTCAATCAAAAACATAAAAAAAATTCAATCAAACATAATTCCATTTAATATGGGAGCCCCAATCTAGATCCAGCCTTAGTATTTCAGTGGTTTAACAAAAACCAAATGAATCTTTAGAGCTTTTTAAAACCAGATCTGCATTTTCATTGGCTTAGGGAACTCCCAACTCTCCATTACTAATGCAATAAAATGTCTGGGTTAATAGGGAGTTGGGTGACTTCCAATTCCCACAGTCAGTTAAATCAATGTATGTTATGATACACCATGGGAAAGATCTGAATTCTTGACCTGGAAGCTGGTTCTATTCCCTATAATATGCTAAATATTACAAATAAAATTTTAAAATTTAATTGGGACAAGTAAGAATCTGAAACAACTATGTGTCCAAGATATTTTATTGTTTAAATTCTTAAAATTCCTTAATATTGCATTTTAAAATTGGTTCAAAGGCAAATGATATGCCAAATAGCACCTAACTTTAAGATTAAATTATTTGGAAAGTGTGTATCAAAATGGCACTATTCAAAAAGGTAATCACATACCTTTTAATTAACAGGCCTGTAATAGCTGAGTATAAAATAATAAGCAAAATGTAGGCAGTAGCAATTGAACTGGTATGCACTCAAACATTTGCTTTGAGGCAGAATAATAGAGCATGAAATGAAAGAATCATGCAAACCTGTGAGCAAAAATAACCAAACCTCCCTCAACCCAAAATACCAGCCAAACCATTCCTCCTCCTCCCTCTCCCACCCTTCACTTCCCCCACCCCCCAAAAAGGAGGAAAAAAAAGATTTTCCTGTGGGAATACAATCCTTTGGCTTTGAGAAGACCTACAGTTTTTATACATTCACCTGGTAGATCATGAAGACCAGAAATATTGTCATAGAAAGAAGCTCTCTGAATATTCTGAATCTCTAAGGCAGAGAAACAGCAAAAAACAGAAGGACAGAAGAGCAGATACATAAAACACTTTAGTTAGTACGCAGAACATTTGAAATCACAAGTAAACTTTGAAACTGGGCTACAAAATTAACCAGGCCATAACAGATTCCATGCAAATATATAGAGGATTTTCACATTTGGACAGAATTCTTTACAGAATACCTAAATCTGACGAATCTAAGACAGAGATGGGAACTATGACATCCTTGACAGAGGGAACTCCTGGGTAAAGAAGCTTCCTCTACCATCCAGGTCAGAACTCTGCAGCTCATAGTCTTAAAGTGTTGCCTAGAGCATTGAAAGGTCACATGACCTGCCTAGAGTCACCCAGTCAGTATGTCAGAAGCAGAGTTTGAATCCAAGTCTTTCCTGGCTTCAGGGTTGGCTTCCTTTTCACTTTCTCTTCGTTGTTGCCTCTCTGATGAATCTGAGAGTGGCTAAATTTGATGGAAGGGATAGTAATAAGGAAGAAGGTTGATTCCAAGCTCTGTATCCAAGTGCTGTATATATACACATCATAATCAGTATTTGTCAACTTTTATTAAGTGTTCTTCCCCTTATAAGTGAATGATGTGGCACTGTTAGAGTGTATAAATGTATAAGACTACTTACTCTATAAATGCTATACGTTTTCACATGAGGCAAAGTTATAGTAACTTAAGGGACTAAATGAATTTAAAAATCAGCTTATTTTATATCTAGATATACTAATAAATGTGTTTCTTTAATTATCTCAATGGGAAATTTATACATGTTGGTGATAATAGCATGCAGATAACTATAATGAAGTAAAATTCAAAGAAAGGCTACTGTACCACTGTTAAAAATCTACAAAGAAACAGATAGGAATTTTCTAATGAAGCTTAATAGTTTTCAAATAGCTTACCAATCACATAATTATTCATGAAAATATCACATAAGTCATGGCACACTTTATGAAATGCCTATAATGAGAAACTTCTTATTAAAATAACCTTAAGGGATATTAATCTGCATTAGGAAATAAAATCCTCAGTTCGTGAAAAGAAATCTGTTCAAAAAGGAATTCCCAAAATCTATGTGAGAGTATTTTGAAAACACATATAGGCAGGGAGCATTATGTCTCTAGGGCAGGGCTGCCACCAATGAATCTTATCTCTTCTTGTTTGACCTTTAGAAAAATCTGTAAAATCCAAATATAATATTTTGTTTCAGAAGAAAATAAGAGGATTTAAAGCTAGCTTAAACACTTTCTATATTCAATGTTAGCACATCCTCACAAAGTAATTAAATTATCTTTAGAATTAACTTACCTTTTTTCCCTTGTACGTTTAAGTGCAGTGGAAAGAGAGAAATCAGGTAGTTTGCTAGCTTTTATTTCTGTCAGAAAAAATTTTCACCTCTATCTTCCCTGAGATTGAGTTATTAAAAATGTCCCTAAGAAAACTTAATTTCATCCTTCAAAAACTATCCAAATATCAAACTTCATTTGAATTCATGCATATAAGCCAAATGTGACAGTACTATATAACCACCACCATTTGCAACTGAGAGTCCCTTGATGGCCAAGTCAGCTTCTTCCTACTCTTCATAGATGTTGATGCCTAAACTGTGCCTTGAAAATAGCAGATGCTCTGAAACTACTATAGCTTACTTAATACTGCCAGTGGAAGATATCAGAGATTAGTGAGTGCATGGTGCTATATAAGAAAGGAGAAACGGGATGGAGGCCCAGGGAAGTTAAGAGGCAAGGTTAGCCTCAAATTTTTCACATAAAGAATATATTGACTTACAAGTGCCATTGTAAGATTCTATAAGCAATGATTGTGTTGCATTTCTTTGTAGTTTCCCTCAGGTTCTTAAAGACTGGGTTCAGTATGAGTGCTCAGTGAATAATTCCAGAATGAACTTGAAAACCTGTCATGCACCTAAAATAATCTTTCTGAGAAAATATAAAATAATGTCTCTGCCCTTATAATCACTTTAAATTACTAAGAAAATATTCTTCAAAGCCAAAATTAGAAATAGAATATAGATCTTCTAAATTACAGTTTGACATTGCCAATAATTTCAAATGTCCATTTTTCATTATACCTAATAGAGAACAATTTTTTAAGGTATCAAAAGATCAGTTTCCACCTGAATTTCTTCTCATTTATTTTCATTTCTTCCCATTTCCACAGATGATGACATGATTTATATAGCTTCCCCATCTTTTAAATAAAAGAGAATATCCTTAAGATTCTTTACAGCTACAAAACCTTATGTGATATCTGGAGAATTAGATGGGTGTTCATCAAGAAGACTGAACATCCTTACCACAGAATTCTTCAACCTTCTCAATTTCAACATTCTTCTTTACCCTATTCTTAACCAAATAATGGTTCAGTCATACCTTAAACTTTACCATTTCATAGAACTATACTACTCCTAAGACACTAAACTTTAAAATTTTATACTCTCACAACCTTCTTGCTTTCAATTTCTCTGATTCACTACCAGTGGAAGAACAATTTTTTTTCCCCTTCCTCTTCAAGTCTCTAATCTCACTTCTAACTTACAAGCTTCTAGTAAATGTTGGCTTCATATTTCATAAGATTATGTCCACCCAGTAGACACTCCTCAACTCCTTAAAAATTCTTCCCTTTCCCCTCCTTTCTCGGAAGACCTAATAGTCTTTCCTATTACATTCCATTATATTTACCCTCCTTTCAGGACCTTACTCTAGCAATCCTTCAAATTCTCATGCATCTTCAATTTCTTTAGTTCCAAACTATCTAAAGACACTGAAGTATCTATCACCTTATATTTTTATCAGCCTATATCTCTCACCCTCCCTTAGCTTCAAACTTCTCAGTAAAGTTGTCTATATTGAATCCATCCATGTTCTCATGAGCTATTCTCTCTTCACACCTTTGATTTAGTTTATCTGAATTACAACTAATTAAATTTCTCCTAAAAAAAACCCCTCCTGTTTTACTCTAAAAGGTACTAGTATTGTAGACTCTTCACTAACACTGTGTCCAATCTACTGTATTGTCTTGGTTCCACCTATACAAAATGTTTCAACCATGTGATTTTATTCTCTTTATTCATGCAGCTGACACTATAGCGGAAGTCCTCATCACCCAAGCCTAGGCTACAACAAAAACCTTCTGATAGGTTTCCCTGCTTCAAGTTTCTCCCAATTTCAATTAATTCTCAACTTAGCTTGGCAAAGTGATTTTCCCAAAGTGAAAAGAACAGTTCATTCATTCTATAAAAGAGATGACTGTAACCCATTGAGCTTAAGTGACTTGACCAAGGTCATTGAAAGTGCTAAGAAGGGGCAGCTAGGTGATGCAGTGGAGAGAGCACTGACCCTGGAGTCAGGGGTACCCGAGTTCAAATCTGACCTAGTTCACTTAATCCCATTGCCTTAAATAAAATTTTTTTAAAAAATGCTAAGGAGCAGAGTCACAATTTAAAACCAGACCTCCAAATCTAAGAATCTTTCCATTTCAAACTGGAACTTATCCCATCTTTACTCCTGCTTGGCCTAGGATAAATAAATCCACAAATTCCCCTGTCAATATCCTACCATCCCTTTAAGAATTGAGTCACCAAATGTCAGCTTCATGATTCTATGAAGTCTTAATTTCATTCCTTTTTGTTATTAACCATATGCCCTTATTCTATGTTATCATATATTATAAATATTCTGCTCAAGAATTTATATATGTTAGGAGAAAATAGAAGAAATTTTGATCTCCTTAGTATAAGGACATTTGGGATGAAGAAAAATCTTCTAAGTTGACAAGCTGGCATTTTTCTGAATCTTATACCCTTTGAGAGAATTATCTAGAACACTGAGTAACTTACCCAGGGTCCTATATACAGTTAATATGTGTCAGAGGCAGGTCTTAAACCTAAATGTTCTTGATTTCCAGGTCAGACTTTTATCCATTAGGCTAAAGAGCCAGACATGCAATAAATATTTTATACTGAATAAATGACCATTTTATACCTCTACTACTGAACACATATTTATCCTAGTGTTATGCCAGTGACTGCAATAGATTGTCCCCTAAGACAGACTTGATCATACCAAGACCTAGAGCCTTTTTTCAGTAGGAGAAATAACTTTTCATAGCACCCGTTAATGAAACTGATGTTAAATTCAAAGCAACAGACTGAATTAGCTTAAGAATACTGTGTATTACTCAGAAACAGTAAACAGTCTTCATTTAAAGTCTAAGAGTACTGAAGCTTCTGTTTTAATTGTTGGAAATCAATCTCCCTTCCTGCTTAGCTCACAATCACTTTCATTCCCACATATGCCTAGGCACTCAAAAAAGTAATTTCATCACATGTTTCATATTTATATTTCAAAAGATATCCTGCTCTTGAAAGCATTAGTTTCAGTAGGCAACAGGTACTCTCCCTCAAAGCCACCCTAGTTTTCTTTATCTCTTTCCATTCTTCCCCTTATTTTTTTCATGTTACATATACTTATTGCTGCTCCCTCTCAGTTGCATTTTTCTTGTCTCTTTAATCCTTGGCTGCTGAGAGGGGCTCTGGAAAGATTTCTATGCGCTAGAGGTGATTCCAGAATAAGATGACTGAGACAAACTAAGAGGGCAGGGCAGATAAAGGTCAGAATAAAAGCAGATAAAGGAATGTTTCAGGAGTTCCACCATAAATAGGAAGGAAATGAGAGAGAACTCAAGAGGCAATGAAAAAAGGAAATGACAAACTTTGAGTAGCAGGGATGGTATATAGAATAGGTAATTTCTTTTTACTTGTACTTTTATGAGCATGGACTACATTAGTTTGAACTATCAAATCACAAAAACAATTGCACTCAGTTTTAAAAACAAATTAAATAAATCCGCAGCAGAGATTTTCAAGAACAAAAGCAGAGCTAGGGCCCAGAAACAATGGAACCAGATGTAGTATTCATTGGTTGCTTTGCTAGTCACTGTGTACCCTTATACTACCCGAATGTTCAGAGGATATAGATTCAGGTAGTTTCTCATTTATTTTCTAAAACTAAATCTGAAAAAGGACAGATCTGAGAGAAAAGATTTTTAAGTGTGAAAGAACAAGAGTACTTTTCCATCTTTATGAGCAATATAGATTAGCTTGCTACAAAGTGAGGATCACTCTTTGCAGTTGTCTATGACTTTGCGTCCAGGAATTGTTTGGACTTCTCCACTTCAGCTCTTATTCTAAAATTTAAAAATTCTATTAACTACAATCTTATTCTGATTTTGTCCTGCAACACTTCCCACAATTCATTCTCAACAGAAAACCAGGCAAATGCCAATTTCCTAAATATTTTATTTATCTGTTAAGCTGAATTATCTGTAAGATGGACAAATTCCGTTAAAACAGCAGCCCTGCTCTAGGGAGAAAAGCAGCTTCTACTTGTAACTATGTAAAAGCAGACTATGAGATAAAACTAAAATTTTACTGATTCCAATTAAGTTAATTACAAGTCCCAAGTCATAACCCAATGACTAGGGAATTTCTTACCATCTTTCCAAAGTTCTGCAACAAATCTGTCTGAGGACTGGTGTAAAAGGGTAGCTACATTGTCATTCAGAGGATCCATGTTCTTCATCAGCCACTCATCTGCCTTATAGTCCACCTGTGGAAAAAGTAAGGGATAAGACTGGGCAAATGAAAGAAAGAATTTTAAGACTAAACCAAAAGCTTTAACATTTTATTTGTCTAAGAAAAGACCTAAATAGAATTCGAGGATGATTTAATCAGCATATAATACATGTAATTGGTTCTTTTTTTGAATGTTGGTTTTATTTTTTCAATTTTATGCAAAAATAGTTTTCAACATTCATCTTTTTGTAAGCTTTTGAGTTCCACATTTTTCTGCTTCTCTCTCTTGCTTCCTCCTGATGACAGAGAGTGATCTCATATAAGTCATACATGTACAATCATGTAACATATTTCCATATTAATTATGTTGTAAAACAATAATCTGAACTAAAGGGTAAAAATCCATGAGAAAAAAAAGGAAAAAAGTTTTAAAAGTGAAAATATTATGCTTTGGTCTACATTTAGAGGTCATAGTTTGTTTTTTTTCCCCTCTGGATGTGAATGGCATTTTCTATCATAAGTCTTATAGAATTGTCTTTGATCACTGAACTGCTGAGAGGAGCTGTATATTACATGACAGATCATCACACAATGTTGCAGTTGATGTGTATAATGTTCTCCTGGTTCTGCTCACTTCATTCAGCATCAATTCATGCAAGTTTTTCCAGGCTTTTCTGAGGTCTGACTCCTCAGGATTTCTTATAGAACAACGGTCAATTACATTCGTATACCATAATTTGTTCAGCCATTGTTCATTTGAGGGCATCCCCTCATTTTCCAATTCTTTGCCACAACAAAAAGAGGTGCTATAAATATTTTGTACTTGTGAATATTTCCCCCCTTTTTTGTGATCTCTTTGGAATACAGATGCAAGAGTGTTATTGATGGATCAAAGGGGTTGTAGTTTTATTGTCCTTTGGCTCTTCAGAATTAGATCAGTTTACCAACAATGCATTAATGTTCCAGTTATTCCACATCACCCTCCAGATCATTTTCCGTTTTTTTTTATAATAGTCAATCGGATAGGTATAATTCAGAGTTGTTTTAATCTGCATTTCTCTAATCAATAATGATTTAGAGATTTTTATGACTATAAATAACCTTAATTTCTTCAACTCAAAAATGCCTGCTCATATCACCATTTGTCAATTAAAGAATGATTTGTAATCTTATAAATTTGACTCAGTTTTCTATATATTTTAGAAATGAGTCCTTTATCGGAAATATTAGCTGTGAAAAGTGTTTTCCAGCTTTTATCATGCTTCCTAATCTTGGTTGCTTTGGTTTTATCTGTACAAAACCTTAGTAATTTAATGCAAACAAAATGATTCATTTTGCATTTTATAATGATCTCTATCTCTTGTTTGGTCACATATTCCTTCCCTCTCCTATTTCAACCTTATCTTGGTATAGGGTTTGAGATATGGGTCTCATATAATCAATTCTTTAAATATCATTTAGAATATTAACACATTCATATTTTCATTCTGCTTCATATTCCTGAAAAAATGGTTTCTAGTTTTTTACTGAAGTAAAACATTTGATAAAACACAAGTTTAAGAAAATCTAAATAAAGCATAATTCTTACCTTTCCTGCATAATGAATAATACAAAAATCTGCCTTGTCTTTTAGTTGCCGGGGTTTTTGGAACTTGGAATGAGTTCCTTGTTCTTGAACCAATTTTTCCACAAAGGTCTTGTCAGTAGCCTTAGGAAACCAGCATTCTTCATCCAGAAGAGCCAATACACCTGGTGGATTAGCCTAAAAAGAAGGAACATTCATTGCCAAAATTTTATATCTATTCTTTTAGTAATCTGTAGAGTTTCTCTCCATAATAACAGCTTCTGTATTGTACTTTTCCATTAAGTATACAGAAAATGCTTCTCTAAGAATTAGAGACTGGTAATGTCCATTAAAGGATAATAAGAAAATTCTACTTTGACTAAAATGGAACTTGCTATTTGAATTACTAGAATAGAGTTGGGGACTAGCTCTAATCTGCAATTTCAATGATAAAGTCTCCTCCTCAAGTCAGCAAACACCCTTCATTATGAATTTTATAGGCTTGGGAGAATTGCATAGAGAACTAAGAAATTAAGTGACTTGTCTAGATCATACAACCAGCACTTGTCAGAGGGACTGCCATACTTTGAGTGTCCCAGGTTTTAATCTTCACTCAATAAACTCAATCAGTGGTCAAATCTTTCCAAATTTCACAACATTTCTTATATCTGTTCCCTCTACTCAAGGTTTATCTCCTTGTCCTGGTCCTACATACATGCCTTTGTTTGGGTTGTACCCTGTGCCTGCAATGAACTCTTCTCCCTCACCCTCAATGAATCTTCTTCCTTCAAGATACAATTTAAGCATCATCTTTTTATATAAAGCTTTTCATAACTATCCCTAACTTAGAGATTACCTTCCAGAACTGCCCTAAATTTAATAACATTGTCATTCTCTTTATTTTGTTTTGGTTTTTTTCATTTTTTAGGTTTAAGGCAAATGGGGTTAAGTGGCTCGCCCAAGGCCACACAGCTAGGTAATTATTAAGTGTCTGAGGCCGGATTTGAACCCAGGTACTCCTGACTCCAAGGCGGGTGCTTTATCCACTACGCCCCTCATTCTCTTTATTTTGTAAATCTAAAAATGTATATGTGTAAATATTATGTAACTGAGTACTAATTAGCATTCCTCAACTAAGTAGCAATTTTCACTCATTATATTTATTTGTTTCTACTTAGTATTAGGTTGGTGCCAGCTAGGTGGCACAGTGGATAGAGCACCGGCCCTGGAGTCAGGAGTACTTGAGTTCAAATCCGGCCTCAGACACTTAATAATTACCTAGCTGTGTGGCCTTGGGCGAGCCACTTAACCTCATTGCCTTTGCAAAAAAACCCCAAAACAAAGCATACTTAGTATTGGATAGGTAATTAATAAATGTTTGTTGATTGATTAAAGTAGGACTTGAATGAAGAAATCTGGGTCTTTCTGGCTCTGGCTTTCTATCCACTATCTTATGATGTTTCTCATTTTAACAGTATAATATTTCAAATTATGGTTAGGTTCCATTAGAGTTTATAATGAATCCCCTGAAGAGGTTGTATTATTCAAATTCAAACTATTTATTGGCTAGAACCAATACCAAATACTATATAAATATAGCTTTCAATAAAGCAGAAGTGAATGCATATGACCACTTAAGGAGATTCATTATGTACACTAATCAGGAGCTGACTATAGTAACTTCATTGTAAAGACCCAGTTAAGTATGATGGGGTAAATCAAAACAGAATTAGAACAGTATAGGGAGAATTAAAAAGGAACAATTATCTCATTAAAATAGGTGAAAAAAAAGAAAAAAGATTTGATAGCAGATTAAAAATTTGAATTCAACAGATGAATACTTCCATAAAATGCCATAAAAATAAAATACACACAAATATTTTAAAAAAACAAGTCAAGAGTAAAATTTATTATGTAAAAGAAGCAAGGGTGGTAACACTGAGCTCAGACAAAGTTAAAGAAAAAATAGATTTAGTCAAAAGGAAAAATAGAGAAACTATGTTATTTATCAGCTATACTATTCAATATTGTTTCAGACCATTTAAAATAATTAGCAATATACTTGTCAAAACATATACAGAGAACTCAAATATCTTTAATAAAAATTAAAAAAATATACAGAATCCATATGAACATAAAAATAAAAGTTTTTACAAGTAAATAAGATCTAAATATTATACTGTTCATGAGTAGGAAGAAAGCCAATATAATTTTTAAAAGGAAAATCTTATCTAACTAATTTACAATATTATTCCAATTAAATTATGAAAATATTTTCTGAGTTAGAAAAATATTAAGCTCATTTCATTGGGAAGATCTGGGGTCAGCTAGATGGTGCAGAGGATAGAGCACCGGCCCTGGAGTCAGGAGTACCGGAGTTCAAATTTGGCCTCAGACACTTAATAAATACCTAGCTGCGTGGCCTTGGGCAAGCCACTTAACCCCATTGCCTGCCTTGCAAAAACCTAAAAAATCCCAAAAAACCATGGTCTAGGAAAATTTGAGGAAGACTAAATGGCAGAAGTATTAATAAATGTGAAACAAACCTCTTCTGATACTCTTCACTCAGTAATAATGATAATAATGATGGCAGTTACTATTTATATTGCAATTTAAGGTTTGCAAAACACTTTACATATCATCTAATTTGATCCTCACCTCAACCCTGGGAGGTAGGGCTATCATCCTCATTTTACAGAGAAGGAAACTGAGGCTTTTCCAGGGTCACACAACTACTGAGGATCTAAGGCAGCACTCAAATTCAAATTTTTCTCACTTCAGGTGAGGAGCTTCTCAAACAAAAAGAATTTTAAAAGATTCTGGGGTTAAAACTCTAGAGAAGAAACCTATATAGTATAAAGAAAAAAAGGGTAGTGGTAAGTTACCCTCTTCCTGATATTCCTTTCTCATCCCTCATTACAACTTCATCTTCAAAAACCCATTTGTTTTATATCTTCTATGTATTTATCATGTGATTTTTTTTTATTGTTGTCATCTCAATCTTGCCTGACAACTCTTTGTGATCCCATTTGGAGTTTTCTTGACAGACAGTAGAGTGGTTTGCCATTTCCTTCTCCAGTTCATTTTTCAGATGAGGAAGCTGAGACTTTTGCCCAAGGTCACAAAGTTAGTGTCAGAGGTCAAATCTGAAGATTGAGGCTCCCTGATTCCAAGCCCAATGCTCTCTTCACTGCGCTACCTAGCTGCCCATTATCTTATGATACTGCATATTACATTAACCCTCTGCTAGACTAATATCCCTAAAACAAAGACAAATTCTGTTATATTGCCCTGAACTAAATATTTGCTTAATAAATCTGTGTTCTACTGTATCATATTCATGAAATATTATTTACAGCCTGGTCAAGTTTCCTTTATACTGGGTAGAGACAGTTTCTTTTGAAAGATTTATGCCAAGTATCCTCACCAATTAAATGATAATACTGCACATAAGTTAATACTTATTATAAAACATTTAAGATACATTAAATAATACAGTTCTATCTCTACCTTTCAAATTTTCTATTGCAGATTTCAAAGTGATGTGTTATTTCAAACTACTAGGTTCTTACTGGGTTCTGGGGGGGGGGGGAATGATGCTAAGTTATTTGATAAAGACAGTAGAGAAAGTTTAAAGTTATCTGAGCCACACTAACAATATTGTCACTCCAGGCCCAGCATTCTCAACTAGGGATTATTATATAAAGAAAGTCTATTGAACTGAACTGTGAGTTATTCTGGGTTATAACTTTGAACTGACCTTTTCTTGTTTATTTCTCTCATAAACTCATTAGAGGAAGATGTGTCCACCAGGGCGCAATCAACTAATTATTTCATACCACTTTTTAAAATTGAGATTTGTTAGTTCCCAAGGGCCTGTGACATTACACTTATAGCCACCTACCCTTTTATTTTGGCCTTGGCAATGTGACTCCATAAGTGTAAGTATTACCAACAGTTATCAACCACTATTCTACTCAGTCTTAGGATTGCTTGAGACACTGAGAATTTAAGTGACTTAGAGAGGGTTACCAGAGCCCGCACTTGGTGAGATTTGAATCTAGAGCTTTCTAATTCCGTTACGCCACTCTAAAACATATCTTTTCCCCTCCTACCTTTTGTTTTATGGTCAAATTAACAAATACATAAAATCTAAAACTTACTGTCAAACAAAATAAGATACAGGTATTGAGAAAGATAAGCAATGTATTTCATAACATCCGACATCCCAAAGAGAAATTCACTACTTCTTGTACTACTGCTTGTTCCAAGCATTTCCTTCAATTATTTAAAAACATTCTGAGAAGAGGTCTAGCACATCAGACTAACAAAGGAATTCATCATACCAAAAGGTTAAAAATCTGTGACAATTTGCTAGGAGCTGTAAAATCAATAAACTAAAGAAGGATTCATTAAATAAAAGTCAATATATCTTGGAGGGAGAGTTCAAGTGTAAAGTGTAGGGCTTTACTACAGTGACTTTTCAACAGCTTAAGAAGGGCTAAGAATTGTTTGAAAAACTGATGTTACCGTACTGTATTTTTAGTGTCCCTCTTCTTGACATGACTTCCAAATCCCAAATTTTTTTTCTGCTTTGAAATGGCAAATAATTGAAGAAGCTCTTTCAAGAACTACCTTTTGTCTGTTTTACATCAAACAAAAAGGTTAAATTAGAAGTGACTATTCACTACTGGCAGGAGATAAGGGAGAGGGATCAAGTAGGCACTCTCTTTATCCCTATTGCCTTTTTGGGCAGAACACAGACCATACATACATACATACATACTCCCACCCCCCACATATATACACAAACACCCCCCACACACACACACAACCTTGAATATTTTGAGACAATCCCAGAGGAGGTAGCCTTGGAATTGTAGGTAGAAAGCCTGTGTAGGAGTCAGGAAGTCTATATTAGAGTCCTATCTCTGAGCCATCTTTTCTGTATGACACCTGGGTAAATCATTTAATGCCTCAGTGCCTATTAAGTTTTCTAAGAACATAAATACAATTGCTGATCTCAATGGGGACAAAGAATATTTGTCTGATGATATTTTAATAATAAAATCACAGGTCCAATAGAAGAAATCGTGTACACAATAATTACACATAAACTCTAATTGTGGCAAACCTAAGAAATTGAAAATGACAACAGAATGCTTGTTAACATTACTAACATTATGAAATTTAAACTAATTGAATTCTAGATATTTATGGCAATGGAATAAGAATAAAGGAAGATTAAGAGAAGCTGCCTGCCAATTTAACTGACTGCTGCCATTAACTCTATAACTAGGTCTAAAATTCCATTTCCTATGCCCTTTCCATTCCAAGAATACTGCTTAATTGTCACAAGAATGTGAATGAATATATGAGTAAAAATGAATATTCTTACTGGTCGTTCTATTAAATCAATGCAGGGCTGCAGATCTAGTCCAAAATCAATAAAATTCCACTCAATGCCTTCCCGTTGGTATTCTTCTTGCTCAAGGACAAACATGGTATGATTGAACAACTGCTGTAGTTTCTCATTGGTATAGTTGATGCAGAGTTGCTCGAAGGAATTCAACTGTAAAAGTGTTAAGGAAGAATGAGATTTCTAAAAGGCTATTTTCCAAAAATAAAAACACACAGTCAACAAAAGAGATCAAGTAACTAAGACAAAAGTTAAATCACAAAAAAGGAAAGGGGAATAAAAGGTTATGGATAAGGGAAGTGCTTTTTTTTCCTTTAGGTTTTTGCAAGGCAAACGGGGTTAAGTGGCTTGCCCAAGGCCATACAGCTAGGTAATTATTAAGTGTCTGAGACCGGATTTGATACCAGGTACTCCTGACTCCAGGGCCGGTGCTTTATCCACTATGCCACCTAGCCGCCCCCGGGAAGTGCTTTTGAAAAATCTAAATAATATTTTTTTCTAGTTACATGTAAAGATGGTTTTCAAACATTCATTTTTATAAAATTTTCAGCTTCAAATTTTTCTCCCTCTCCCCTCCCCAAGATAGCAAGAAATCCAATATACATAATGTATGTACAATCATGTTACATAAACTTTCCAATTAATCATGCTGTGAAAGAAGCCTCAGAACTAGAAGTGGATGGCATTTAGGGAAGAACTTCTAAGAAGACAGGATAAAAAAAGACTATGGAATTTTAGATTCAGAACTAAAAGGAACTGAAGAGGTCATCTATTCCACCTCTCTCAATTTATGGATAAGGAAAATGAAGTCGAGAGGTGATAAGCTATTTGTCAAAGGTCACACTAGTAATTGAATGCCAGAGAAGGAATCTGAACTCAATTTCTTCATTTGTAGAAAGAGGAAGTCAATTTAGAGGAAACTGGCCTAAGGTTCCTTTCAGCTCCCAGATCTCTGATCTGTGAACATATAAATCAGACAGAAAAGACAATATGATCTTGGACATTTGAAAGGCTTCTGAATAAATAAAAATCAATGCTTCAAGAATTAGGGAGAAATTAAAAATTGGAGAAAAAAGATTTTAAATCAATCACAAATAAAATGTGACAATCCAAATCGACTGAGCATCGATAAAATCAATAGGACTGAATACCATTCCAAAAGAACAAAGGATAAGAATGATTTTTTTAAAAAAAAGTAACTTATTAACAACCATCAAAAAAAACTATTCAAAAATCACTAATAAAAATACAAATTAGAAAAATAACTGAACTATCATCTTATATTGATTAAATATGGCAAAAAGAAAAATTCCATGATGGAATAACTGTGGGGAAGACAGGATCACAAATTCATTATGGTCAAACTGTGAATTAGGCAATTTCAGGAAAACAATTTCAAATTAAGCAAAACAATTACTAAGTTCTTTTATACTAAGTAACAAAGAGCTCTTCTAATAGGAATTATATTTCAAGATTAAGGACATAAAAAATAAAAATACATGCATATGATTAATCTTGATTATTCTCTATTTGTCATCTGAGCTATCCACTGAATTACTAAACTTTATCATTTTTACTTGCATGACATCTCTCATATTCAATTCCTTTTCTTCGATACTTCTCTATCACTTTATAGGTCCTTAATACTTTTCACTTAAGATTAAAGCAAACAGGGGCGGCTAAGTGGCCCAGTGGATAAAGCACCAGCCCTGGAGTCAGGAGTACCTGGGTTCAAATCCAGTCTCAGACACTTAATAATTACCTAGCTGTGTGGCCTTGGGCAAGCCACTTAACCCCATTTGCCTTGCAAAAAAAAAAAAACCCTAAAAAAAAGATTATAGCAAACATCATTCCATCAGTGCAACAATAAGGCACAATTTTGGGATATCTGCAATGAAGAATACCATCAGTATCAGAGAAAGTTAAAAAAAGTTCCATGGAGTTATTCAAAATAAATAAATAAAATATAAATTTTTTAATTAAATTTTTATTTTAAAAGATTATTAGTTGATCTCTCTCCTTTAAATCTCCTCTTTCCATACTATTATACTATACATTTCTATTAAAACATGTACTTTAAATGTAAATCTGACTCCCCAGTAAATGATTCTAGGAATTTCTTATTGACCCTAGGATAAAATATCAATTTCTCTGTTTAACTTTTTTTCTCTGTTCCCTTCACATGATATAACATCTCCTACTTTATCACAGGGTGACGCGAAGGAAGTGATAGAATGATAGTAATAGTCAGAAGAATGTAAAAGTTTTTGATTGAGTAAGTGGAACTATTGTGGATAACTATGAGATCTAAGGTATTAGGGACAGATTTGACATTGGCAAACTCAGTGTTAGCATGAAATGAAGCACCAATTGGTCACTAAAGAAAAAGTATCAATAAAAATAATTCAAATTAACATTTAAAATACCTCAAAAATTTCAAACCCAGCTATATCCAGAATTCCAATAAAAGATGCTCCTTGTCGTTTCGTTCTATCCAGGGCTTTATTAATGCGATGAACAAGCCAGCGAAAAAGACGTTCATAGGTAGCTTTTGCCAGTGCTTCTACAGCAAAATCAGCCTGAAAAATCAAAATGTATCAAGTATTTAATCTGAGAACTTTCAACTGAGCAGTAATGACTTAAAAATTAGAGATAAAAAATTTAAACTCTTAAACTTTTGACTGATCTACTCATATTAAATAGCTTTATCAAAGAAAGAAAGGAAGTTAAGTTGGTACAGTTTGATAAAAAAAAATGCTATATTCGGAGTTAAAAGACCTATATTCAAATCACATTTTGACCTTGGGCAAATCTTATAACCTTTCTAGGCCTTCAGTTTCCTCATTTATAAAGTAAGGTAGCTAGACTAGATGATTTCAAGTCCTTTAAGAATGTGTGTATTCTTAATAATGACCTAGCTGTGTGGCCTTGGGCAAGTCACGTAACTCCATTTGCCTTGCAAAAAACAAAAAACAAAAAACAAGAATGTGTGTATTGATTATCACAAAATAACTGGAACTTATCACAAATAACTGGAAACTGGTTTGAGGACATGACTTCTTCATAAGGAAGTCTTATGGGAAAGGATGCTTTTGTTGGATTTAAATAAGTCCTGTCAGTAGGAGCATTTCAGAGTCATCCCCTGGAGTTCCTTATAATTTTTCTTAAAAAGAACCATGACAGGCAAGTCAGATAGCTGGTTGGCTTTTACCTCAGGAAGGTTCTTTGTCTTTCAGCTAAGCCAGGTTCAAAATGTCTCTCCCTTGGTAGCCAACTACTGTGACAAAGATAACACATATTGGCTACCAAGGGAGAGACATTTTGAACCTGGAATGGACTTTTGTACAAAGACTGGATTGTAGAGGGTCAAATGACCTATGGATTGGCTTTGGCATTTATGAACTCATGAGATACAGAACAACCTATTTCTCTGAATCAACTTCCCCATTTAAAAAAATAGGGAATATTACTTTCCTTACTAACAAGATTGCTGTGAATATAAAATATTATTATAATATGGTTAAGGTGAAGTTGACAAAAAAAGAAGGGCTCTGGAAAAAAGGGAAAATTTTTGCAAATGAATAAAAGTAATATCATGAAGAGGTAATATAGAGAGTCAGGCCTTAGAGTCAGGAAGATTTCAATCCTTCCTATGACATACTACTTAGCTACCTCAGTTTGGGTAAATCACTTAATCTCTCAGTGTCCCTCTGAGACAGAACAGTTGCCGATGTATACTGGTAGAGCAAGTTTTCTCATAAGGAGTTTCTTACACTGATGGAATCATAAAAACAAAAAAGTCAAATACCAAAAACCAAACAAAGGAGAAAAAAAAAACTTGGTTTCATTCTTTCTTGACTTTGAAAAGTTAAAAAAATCAGAGAAGAAAAAAACAATTATTTAAGATGACTGAAATTTGTATTCTTTCAATGTTATATGTTAAGAAAGTGTAACCATAAAAGAAAATATTGAAGAAATTATTACTAAACTTACTTGCTCCTTGGTTTGGGCTTTCTGGACATAATCTCTGCCAACTTTGATTCGAGGAGTAAGGATGGCACGAGTGAATTCCATTACATTCATCCCCAGGAGATGACAGAGTTTTTGTGCAACTGAAATTTTAACAAGATTTAATCCTGAAAAATACTGTGAACTCTGCTATATCAACTAGTACTAACAGTGGCAATAATGTAAAAGTTTTATTATCCTTAAGAAGTGACTAAAAACAAAAACACAAGCACTTATTAAATCACATTGAAAGAACCACAAAGTAACACATCTTACTTCTGGTCAGCTAAACATAAAGAGAATAGCATTTAATAGGAACAAAGGTAAAAAGCCTACATTTAAGAAACAACAATTTTTACAACTCAGAATGAGACAAGTGTGGGTAGAAAAACAAGATGTGTACTGGGAATCTTAACACTTTAGGAAGGTAAATGAGTCAAGAAGGTGATTGGGCAGTCTGAAAGTAAAAAACTGATATCTCTCTACCCTCCCTTCTCCAATTACCAAAAACTGAGCTTAAAAAAGGATGGATGTTATAGGTGTTTTCCTGAACAACATACTTGGCCTAGCAGACCCAAGAAAACGTAGGAGAAAGATACAGGGCTGAATAAAAATATAGGCAGGACTAAGTAAGAAATGTGTGGAGGAAAAAGTAGAAGAGAGGCAAAATAGAAGACATATTGAAAAAATAATAGTATTTTGGTATGAGTTATACTACAATATTTAAGAAATGTTCTTCTTACTAATGAGCTTTGTCATGAGGAATAGGTGATCCTAGATTATCAAGTTCTGTCAAGTCCTCAATCCTGAAAGAACTTCAAGTATGGGCCCATTAAACAAACTTAGATAGACTAGCATTGTAACATTTTGAGACATTCATCATAGGAGGGCTGGACAAGAAGTGTTATTTTTAAATTGTCTACTAAGGCAAAATATAGTTCTGATGAAATCATAAGACATTTTACTTTTTGTTGTTGGTCAGTCATTTTTCATGTTTTATGCTCTTCATTACCCCATTTGGGGTCTTCTTAGCAAATAAACTTTGTCAGGTGGTTTGCCATTTCCTTCTCCAAGTCATTTTACAGTTGAAGAATCAGAGTCAAATAGGATGAAGTGACTTGCCCAGGGAAACACAGCTAGTATGTCTGACATCAGATTTGAAACTAGGAAGATGAGTCTTTTTGACTCCAGTTTATTCATTCTCTCTACAATGCCACCTAGTAAGTGATAACCGCAACTATTTTGGGGACTGGCAAAACTGACATAAAAAGGATAATTTATATAAACAAATGTAAATACAGTTAGTAATGAAGATTAGCTCCCTCATTAGTTGCAAACCCAGGAAGACCTAACTCTGACACATGCTAGCTATTTGACTCTGGACAGTCTCAACTTCTCAGTACTCTGAGCAACTCTTAAATTAAAGGGTCTAAGTTTCCAGAAAAGGTGTTGACTTTCACTGGCAGAAAGCTGATTGATCCTAGAATCTCTTAGATCAACAATATCACAGGAATAATCTTTTATCACTAAAGTTTTGTTAAGCAACCATTCCAAATTAAAACTGAACAAACTGTAGTTATTATAATCTTTGTAATATTTAAATAGTAAAGTTTAGACTAAAATTCAGATCTTCCAATTGTTATATTGGTGCTCTTCACACTAATGCTGCTATGGGGGGAAAAAGTGAAAGTTTAAGTCCATACTTTTTTTAAAAGCAACCTAAATTTATTTTAAAATATAAAAACTATATTCTCAGCATACAGGCTATGGGCAAAAACAAGCCAGTTTATTGACATCTTTTTAGAGATGTGAAGATAATTTTCTTTTTCTAGACTAAGAATTCCCAGTCATTTCATTATTTGCTTTTGTTTTTTGTTTTTTAGTTTTTGCAAGGCAACGGGGTTAAATGGCTTGCCTAAGGCCACACATCTAGGTAATTAAGTGTCTGAGGCCAAATTTGAACTCAGGTACTTCTGACTCCAAGGCTGGTGCTCTATCCACTGCGCCACCAAGCTGCCCCTGCTTTTGTGTTTAATAGCTAATTAATTACATTAAATCTCTAAGTTCTTAATGCCTTTTTTAGGCTTCAGAGTCTATAAAACACAGGCAGCATTTTGGCGCTCTACTAAATCAAAGTGTTTTTTGGTTGTTATTTTATTTTAATTATTTATTTTTTTTGCAAGGTAAATGGGGTTAAGTGGCTTGCCCAAGGCCATACAGCTAGGAAATTATTAAGTGTCTGAGACCGGATTTGAACCCAGGTACTCCTGAATCCAGGGCCAGTACTTTATCAGCTGTGCCACCTAGCCGCCCCTTGGTTGTTATTTTAAAGATAAACAACAAAACAGGAGAAACAGGTATCTCTCAGTCAAATGCGCTGCAACAATCTGTAAAATCTTAAGGAACATGATAGAATAACATAAGTACATTATCACTTCATAAAAGAGGGAGGAAAAAGCAAACAAAAAAGAAAACTAAAAAACTGGCAAGGGACTAAGCACAACGGCATTTAAGCATACTTCTTTGTGTGATGATCAAGTATGATGGGTTTGCTCATTTCAGCAGTATAATAATCAAAGACAATTTTATATGACTTGTGATGGAAAATACCAGCATATTCAGAGAAGAACTATGAAGTTAAAATGCAGTCCACAGCTTCCTATTTTCAATTTTAAGAGACCGTCATATATTGTGGGTTTTATCCCTCCAATGTTTTTCTCTTTAGATGTGATTGTTCTTTCACAACATGATTTAATATGGATATATGCTTAACATAATTATACAACATAACTATATTAGATTGCTTTCAGTTGGGGGTGGGGGAGAGAGGGGAGGAAGAAAAATGTGAAACTCAAAACCTTACAAAAATGATTGCTGCGGCGGCTAGGTGGCACAGCTGATAAAGTACTGGCCCTGGATTCAGGAGTACCTGGGTTCAAATCCGGTCTCAGACACTTAATGTTAAAAAAAAAGACTTAACTGCAAGAACAAGATGAGGGGCAGCTAGGTGATACAGTGAGTGGATAGAGCACTGGCCCTAGAATCAGGAGTACCTGAGTTCAAATCCGACCTTAGACACTTATTAATGACCTAGCCATGTGGCCTTGGGCAAGCCACTTAATCCCATTGCCTTGCCAAAAAACAAACAAACAAACAAATAAATAAATATAAATAAATAATAAATAAATATATATAGTAAATGAATAAATAAATAAATGTAAATAAATAAAAATAAAATAAAAAATAAAAAGCCCTTATAAAAAAGGACAAGATGAAAAACAAAAATGCCAAGGTGTTTTTGAGAAGCTCTTTATTATCAAGGAAAATGAATGGTGCCACTACTTTCAAAGAGGATCCAGGTAGGTTGTTTTATTAAGTGAAAATGGCATTGAAGAAGACAATCATGAGAAGTTAGACAAAGGTCACACAGGTCTTCTCTCTGGACTCCACAATTTTCCTTAACTCTAAGTCAGTAAGCTTACTTTAGACTCCAGCCAATGACCAAAGCCTGGGGTCAGAAATTCCTGAGTCCAAATCTGATGTCAGATACTTACTTACTTACTAGCTATGTGACCCTGGGCAAATTATTTAACTCTATTTGCCTTAGTTCCTCATGTAATAAAATGAGCTGGAGAAGAAAATGGCAAACCATTCCCATATCCTTGCCAAGAAAATCCCAACTGTAATGACTCAATATTTCTAAAAGGAGGCAGTGTTCTAAAAAGATGCAGCAAATATGGCTTCACCAAGAACACGTCATTATCAGACAAACTTTGTTACCTTCTTGAAAAGGTAATAAAGACTATTAAATGAGAGAATGCCATACTTTAGATATGAACAGAGTTTATCACATCATTCTTGAGGTAAAGTTAGACCTAAACTCGTTAGTTAGATGTCTATATAAGAAAATGGATTTGGAAACTGGTTGTGTACTCTTGTACCAGTAAAAATCTTGTCAGCTAGGCTGCCAATAAATTGTTGGAAGAAAGTGTGGTCTAATATGATTTCACATTTTATCAATGACCTGGAAAACATTAATTAGCATGCTCATCAGAACTGGAGAAAACACAAAGCTGAGAAGGATAGCTTGTATGGTGGATCCCTGGGTAATAAACATTTTGGCACGTCACAATACTGAGTTAAATAAATGACACAAAATTTTATAGAGAAAACTTTTAATTCTTATGCTTCAGGATAAAAAAAAACATCCAAGTATAAAATAAATGCAAAAATGGAGAGAGTTTGGCTAGACAGAAATTCAGCTAAAAAAGATGTGGGATTTTAGAAGGCTGTAAACTTAATATGAGTGATATTGGGAAACAACAAAAAGGCAATTGAAATTGTAGGCTACTTTTACTTTGACAGGCATAACTTCCAGAATGGAGGACTGTAAGAGACCTGTGGTTACCTGAAATAGTGTTCAGTTCTAACTATCACACAGTCTAGAAAGCATACATATGTTGTCATAGGAGAATAAAGCGAAAGATCTTGAGATCATTACATAAAAGGATTACTTAACTAGGGACTGACTGGTTTAGTCAAGAAAAGACTTGACGAGAGCACATGAGTTGTTCTGAAGTACTAGAAAGCTTGCTATCATGTAGAATAGAATTAAATATGCTCAGTCCAGTCTGGCTCCAGAAGACAGAACCAGAAGCAATGGACAAGTTTCAAATGTGTGAAACGAATGAAGCTTCTTAATAATTAAATAAATTTAATTAATAATTAAAGATGGGATGTGCTTTAATAGTAAATGGTATATTCACACACACATTAGAAGTAAACATTGCTATTCAAGTATGAGGTAGACCAGATGGTCCCTAAAATTCCTTCCTACTTTGAGTCTGAGATATGTTCAATGACTAAAGTAAAATCTAGTAATAATTTATTACTTAACAGAATCTAAATAGCTAATATAATTACAAAAATTCAAAAGTCAATCATGTCACAGGGTACTATGGAAGCATATTAAAAACTTTTCAGTTTCCCCCAAAATATTAAGAAATAATTCTCCAGTCTAAAAAACTTTTTCCTACAGTAGTTCTTTAGGGTGAGCCTTATGGTAATCAAGTGCAAGACTTTTTCTTTTCTTTTTTTTAAGGTTTTTTTTTACAAGGCAATGGGGTTAAGTGGCTTGCCCAAGGCCACACAGCTAGGTAATTATTAAGGGTCTGAGGCTGGATTTGAACTCAAGTACTCCTGACTCCAGGGCTGGTGCTCTATCCACTGTGCACCTAGCCGCCCAAAAGACTTTTTCTTAAGGTTGTATATTAAGGATCAAAACCAAATTCTGAACAAATAATTATACTTTTCTTCTTGAGATTTTTCCTCTTTCTAAACCCAGAAGGACCTGGGCCCATGATACACTAAGGTTTAGTACTCATTTCTCTAGTCAGAAAGAATTAAGATATTGATATGACAGAGCCAGTGCCTTAGGAATGCTCCCAGAGGGACAGCTAGGTGGCATAGGGGATAGAGCCCTAGAGTCAGGAGTACCTGAGTTCAAATCCAGCCTCAGACCCTTAATAATTCCCTAGCTATGTGGCCTTGGGCAAGCCACTTAATCCCCATTTGCCTTAAAAAAACCTAAAAACCACAACAACAACAAAAAAAACAAAACAAAAAAGGAATGCTCCCAGAGAACACTTGAAAAGAGTAGTCAAGGATTGAATAGTTAATATTCTGGAATGTTAGACTGAAACCATATTCTAATAATATTATAATCTTTCCTAATATTGTTCCCTCAGAATGTCTTGGGGAAGATATATGTGGAGACAGGAAAGACTGTGGGGGGAAGAGGAAAGACAATGGCAGTTTGAATCTGTCTCTAAAACAGAAATGCCAAGATATTAGATTCAAGATAAAAGGCTTGAATACTGAATTAATGAGTACTGAATAGTAATTTTTTTTAAAAAAAGGTAGTAGTCAACAGAAAAATTACTATAATGCATGGGACAAATGCAAGAGATAGAATAAAAAAGAAATAAAAGTAAATGTATTTTTTTTCACTTATGAGATCAAAGTTACATAATAAGAACTGGGGGAAAATGATACACAATGAATAGATCTGTTAATATCTCTTACCTCATTGGGTCTTTTTTTTCAAAAACAAATCAAAAAATCCTTATTTCAAACTTCCAAAATCCAAACTGTATAAATTTTGAAAATTTAAATGCAACTAAAATGCTGAGTACCTAGAATCAGGAAGACCTGAATTCAAATCCAGCCATTCTAGCTATATAAACTTGGGCAAGTCACTTAACCTTTGTTTGCCCCAGTTTCCCCAATTGTAAAATGGGGATAATAATAATAGCACCAACTTGCAGGATTGCTGTGAAAATAAAATGAGATAATTGTAAAGTGCTTAGCATAATGCCAGGCACAGAGTGAATGTTATATAACTGTCAAAATAAAACTACTATGGAGTCCCAAAAGAAACTACTCACAAAAACTGAACATCAATATATATATATATATATATATGTGTACACACACACACACACACACACACACACACACACGAAAAAGCACAAGTACCATATAGTTTGAAATTATGTTTTTGGGTTTTTTTTTCTCCTCTGAGGATATGATAGAAGGTAAGAAAATAACAAATAAAACAGGTACAATCAATTATATGTTTGAGAGTCATCAAAACACTTCTAAGTTCCACTGAAACAGAAAGTTTGGATTAAAGCTGGAAGGGGCTTCAGTGATCAAATTCAATGTTCTCTTACAGATGAAAAGGTGAAAGTCCTCAATTAAAGAGGAAGTAAACAGTGTCTCAAGCAAAACGATTTCTGCTCTATTGTGCATAAATATGAAGAGAGGAGATATTTAAGAAAATTAAATAATCTAGGCCAGTGTATTCCTTTCAATCCCAAGAAACCCTCGAAAAGTTATATATTTAATAGTTTAGAAACAAGGAGCTCTATAATCACAAGATTGGAATAACAACCTAGTGAAGCATGAAGGGAAATGGCAGATCGGTTAAAAACAGATGAACTAGGGGCCACAAACAGAGAGCAGATTTCTAAGGCAGAAGACATAAATGGACTTTTTTAAGAGGCAAGGTGACAGTAAATAGAGAACTCCAATTTCTAGATTGATCACTTGACCTTTCAGTGATTTAGGCAACTCTCTTTATCTTTATTTAAGATAGTAAAAAAAAAAAAAAATCACAGGAAATAGGAGTAGTAAGAGTACTCCTACCCATTACCAAGTATTTATATTGAGCTTGAAGGTTTAATAATAGTAAAACATTTTACGATATTCTCTTATTTGAACCTCATCACAACACTGAGGTAGGTGCTATTATTATTCCCATTTTAGAGAGAAGATATTGAAGTGGAAGGTTAAAATAACTTGCCCAGGGTCAACACATGGCTAGTTACTTCTGAACTGAATCTTCCTGACTCTAATTCCAGGATTCTATCCACTGCACACCTAGGTGGCCTATTAAACAAAGATAATTCTCTAAATTGTATGTAATTGAGTTCTACAATTAATTGGAGCATTTCAGAACTGAAAATGATGGATTTCTATATATGAAAACTGTGAGAACTATTTCCAGAAGACACTTACAAAGAAATTCTTCATGAACAATTTTTTAAGTTATTGTCATAATTTAAATCTCTCCCTCTTCCATATTTACTATCATGTTTTATAATCAAAATTAAAATGATCATTAGATTACCTGTGTTTTCTGGCATTGAAGCTTGATCAGTATTCCTCTCTTTTTTAAAGGAGATGTTTCCAAACTGTAGCACTGAAGACACTACTTTAAGCATTGCTATGTTAAAGGCAAATGCAAAAAACATTAATATTGATACATTCGAATTAGGTCTAAAATTTGTCATTGTTATTTCTTAAGCTTATAATTCTTATTACAGGTTGTTCTTTTTTAAATAGGCATAAATATTCATAGCAGCCCTATTTGTGGTGGCAAAGAATTGGAAATCAAGTAAATGTCCTTCAATTGGGGAATGGCTTAGCAAACTGTGGTATATGTATGTCATGGAACACTATTGTTGTATTAGAAACCAGGAGGGATGGGAATTCAGGGAAGCCTGGAGGGATTTGTGTGAACTGATGCTGAACAAGATGAGCAGAACCAGAAAAATACTGTACACCCTAACAGTAACATGGCGGCAATGATCAACCATGATGGACACACTCATTCCATCAGTGCAACAATCAGGGACAATTTGGGGCAATCTGCAATGGAGAATATCATTTGTATCCAGAGAAACAACTATGGAGTTTGAACAAAGACCAAGGACTATTAACTTTAATTTAGGAAAAAAATCCTGATATCTTATTGTCTGATCTTCCTATCTCTTATACTTTATGTTTCTTCCTTAAGGATATGATTTCTCTCTCATCACATTCAATATGGAAACAATGGTATAAACACAATTGTTTATTGCCTTCTTTGGGGGGTGGGGGGAGGGAAGTAAGATTAGGGGAAAAATTGTAAAACTAAAAATAAACCATAAAAAAGAAAAATAGGCATAAGATTTTTTTGCTACTTGTATCCCATTTTGGAACAACATACTACAACATAAATTTAAGAATTTACCACCTACAAATACTAGAAATAACAAAGCTCTAGAGGTAATATGAAAAACTATAGTTCCTGTTTATAAGAATTTACAGGCTATTAAGGGAGGACAACTCAGATTATTGGATAATGAGGCAAAAGAGAACTCCTCTGAATTTCCAAGAGAAGTTTTTTTAAAGTATTTGGAAAAAATGTAAGGAAAGAGTACTTTCAGCTCAAAAAAGATGACACATAGCTCTTTGATGTAAAACTATATCACTACATAGAGAGAAGATGCTAAGCTCAGAGAATGTTTAATTAGGTCAATTTGGGTTTTTATGGAGGATAGGACATAGAACTATGGAAGAAAGGGAGAAACAGAATGTGGAGAGCTTAAATACCAGGCTAATGTGATTTCTATTTTATCCTTATAAGCATTGAAGATTTTTGAAGTGGAAAGTAGTCAGATTAGAAGGTATTTTGGCAGCTGTTTGAAGATTTGATTGATCAGTGTTAAAAGTTCTATTGAAGTGCACATTGGATCACACAGATCCCACACATACACAAGATTTCATCATGAGAGAAGCCCATTATATGCATCGCTTCCATTGTCTCTTGAAAGTTATCTTTGTCTTGCTGACCAGGAATGGGGATATAGCCATTGGATAAAAATCTATAGTTATTGAATCCTTCAAGAAGCAAGTCAGCTGAAGAAAAAAGAAAATAAAACATTTTATTTAACAATTACTCATAAATGAACAATAATTTACTTCAATATTTGAAATGAACTATTAACTACAATATAACAAATTATCATTGCCTTAACTGCATGTTTCCAATTTTAGGTATTTCATTACCTCTTTTGAAATAAAATCTTTATAACCAGTAGAAAGATACAAAACACCCAATCTTTACCGCAAGTCTCATTTTCCTATTTCCACTTATTACATCACTTTTTCAGACCCCCATGACTATCCTTTTTATAAATGACTGTTCCAATATCTGATATTCATATTAATTTTTCTAAAATGGAAGCAATACCATGATTATCACCTGATTGAAGCAAAGTGCTAGTTGAAAATACATTTAAACTTCTTCCCTAGAATTGCTTGCTGTCTTTATATTCATTTTTTAAATCACATCACAATAATTTTTTTTTAGATTTTTTTCAAGGCAATGGGGTAGCTTGCCCAAGGCCACACGGCTAGGTGTCTGAGGTTGGATTTGAACCCAGGTACTCCTGACTCCAAGGCTGGTGCTCTATTCACTGTGTCACCTAGCCGCCCCCTCACATCACAATAATTTAACAGAAACAGTGGATTTTAAAAAAGAATCTAAACTCGATATTTGCTCATAAACAAAAGAATGCCAATCAAAACATCTCCCAATCTTCATACAGATTTTTCATTTATTTTATGCAACCGAAACCTGGAATACTTAATTAAATTTTAACTTGAGAAAGACTACATGCATTCAAAAAACTCAACATATGTTCTGAGCGAAACAATTATTTTAAGACATAATTAGCAAAAAAACCCCCTAAACTGTAACCTTTTTCAAGAGAAAAGACTAAGCTTTATTATTAAATCAAAACTATCCCAAGAAAAAACTTTTAAACTTTTTTTCTGTTTTATTCAATGCATTAATAACTTACACTTTAGATGTTCTCCTGCTCCAGACAATAGTTGGTAAAATATGTGAAATGTACGTTCATCTTTAGCTTGACGAACTGCTCGAGATTTTTCCAAAAGATCTGAGTTAAAGCAGTTAAGGATTAAATATGCTGAAATGTCAGTATCCCTTAATAATAAATGCTTATTTTTCCCCATTCACATGGCAATAACTATGCTTTTAACTTGTGTCACCCAAAATGATGACATATGAGTCTATTTCAGTCTGCTTCCTACAGAATCCAAAAACCAAACCAAGCCTCCAAGGAAGAATTTATAAAAGTTTGTACTGAAGTCTTAGAAATTTTAGAAAAAGAAAATGATAGCCTTCCCCCAAAATAGTATTTTTTTTGGACAGTAAGGGGTTATCTTTTTTGTCATTTCAAAGACATCAGATGTCTTACAAATTAATGTAGAATTGGACCTACATGATTTAGATGCTGTGATAGGTAATGGAAGTTTGCATGTCAGTTCAAGATCTGTAAAATCTTGGCTAAGGAATCATTTTTCCCCATTTGCAAAAACCAGACCATTGTTAAGGGAAAATTCATTACAGACAGGTCCGAGGAATAGTTCCATTCAGTATTAAATGACTTATTTGAGGAAGATGACCTTGGCAGCCTGATGAAGTTTCTTCCCAAAATGGTTTTTGTGTTTTGTTTTTTGTAAGGCAATGGGATTAAGTGACTTTGCCCAAGGTCACACAGCTAGGCTTAAGTCACACAGGAGAACTTAAGTCCTGACTCCAAAGCTAGTGCTCTATCCATTGTACCACTAGCTGTCCAGCCAAAATGTATTTAAAATAAAAAATGAATTACAAAGGATTGCAAAGAAAAACATCCAATAAAGATATGATTATTTTTTCCATCCAAGTTCAAAGACCCTCCTGAAATTTACCAGACTCAAGGATAAGAAATTCCTGATCCAAAGTGGCTAACTAAAGGATACAGGAAACAAAGGCATAAAGAAATCATATTCCCACACTAAAGAGTCAACTTTTAAAACAAATTTTAAAAAGATGTATGAAAAATGGCTTAAGTAAAAATAATAAATTTATCAGCCAAATCTGACATCATATGCAGCACTGTATATTCTGACAGGGTTGGCAAAAAAAAAGGGGGGGGGGAGAAGGATTCTTATATCTCATCTGTCCCATTTTATCCACAATTTCAGGCTTAAGTTTTTCCATTGTTTTACTACTGTCCAGGGTTAAGTGACCTGCCCAGGGTCATTTAGCTAGTTAAGTGTCTGAGGTCACAATTGAATTCAGATCTTCTGGACTCCAGAAAGAATTTCAAATGACTCTTAAGTTTTCAAAGATCAGGGTCAGCTAAGTGGCACAGTGTATAGAACACTGACCCTGGAGTCAGAAGGGCCTGTGTTCAAATCCAGCCTCAGACACTTAAAAATTTACTAGCTGTTTGAACTTGGTCAAGTCACTTTACCCTATTGCCCTGCAAAAAAACAAAAACACCCCCCCCAAGAGATTTCTAATTATCCTTTTGAGAATTGTTTATATTCTTTGATCAGTTCTCTATTAGGAATGACTCTTGGTCTTAAATATTTGTATACACCTACTATTTGTCTAGAACTAGACACTTAATTAGAGACTAGAGTTTTTTTCTGTTAACTATATTTATGATAACATTATCTTCCTTGTAATGACAGCTTCCTTCAAATTCTATATGGACTGATTGGGTTCATGTAAAAGTTTTTTCTATGTTATATAATTAAAACCATGAAATAAACTCAACACCTAATTTTGATCAAATCAATAACTGGAATAATAATAAATATATTTACATAGCACTTATTATGTGCCAAGCACTGGTGCTAAATGATATGTAATTATGCTCTCACTGGATCCTCACAACCCTAACAAGACAAATGCTAATATTATCCCAACTTTTACAGATGAGGAATCTTAAGGCAAAGAGTAGCTTGCCCAGGGTCAAAAAGATAGCATCTGAGGCTAGATTTGAACTCGGGTTTACCTAACTCCTGACCCAGAATTTTCCTCCTGCACCACCTCATTTCCCCAAAGTTCTATTCATGTTCTAATCTTGTTCAATTAAGGTATGGCTTCTGATATTTAAACCATAAACATTTAAGCCACTTGAGTTTATTGCAGTATGTGGTGTAGATTATTAATCTAAACCTAACCTTGTCCAAACCATTTTCTAGATCTCCAAGTGATTCTTGTCAAATATATAATTTTTGCCCATGTTATCATTCTCAGTTTGAATTCAAATTTTTCTCGTTTCCTCCTTATTTTGTTTGGTTCACAAATTCACTTTTCTATTTTTAATCCAGTGCCAACTAGTTTTGAGGATTATAGCTTTAGAAAATTACCTAAAATCTGAAAATGAAATTCCCCATTGTGTGAAATGTAGGGTGTTGGTCTTCACAGGGTGTGGAGGGGAACCCTTAGGGAATCCATTACAAAGGGGGAATGGCCCAGCCAATCACAAGACTGGAAGAGTTTTCCTAATCCCATTCCAGGAATACCAAACCCCAAACCAATTCTCAGGATTCTCAGCCAGTTAAGAGTGACCTAGAGATCTTGACCTCATGCTACTGAGTTTGCAGCAATTGTGGAATTGAATATTAGCCCACACACCATATGAGACTATTGGGGTTCTTTAGCATATCATGCCTCAGATGATGTGTGGGGGGGAACAAATTAGGGGCATGTCATGGAATGCGTGGACCTCTTAGATTTTAACTCAAACTCTGAGGGCCTATGAGCATCCAAGAGGGAGAGGAAAAGAGTTTCTGAAGACCATAAATTACCTGACTTTGAAGACTAATTCGTGCTTCACCCCTAGGTGAGGTACCCGTATCTTGTAAGATGTATCTTGCAAGGTTTGTGAATAAAATGTACAATTTTCTCTCACTCTAACGGCTTTTCTTTTCATTCATTTATAACAATTTTACACCCATCATTTCTAATTTTTTCTACTGTTTCCCTTAAGATCTAGGACTTTTGTTACTCTGGATGAACTGTTAGTACTCTGACAAGCTCTGTAAAGTATCTTCTGAGTACACAGTCTGTTTGATAAAAACAGTAAACCTATGTATAAATTCAGGTAAGGTTTGGCTCAACAATGAGCAAGGGAGATTCCTCTGATTACAAATGCATTTTTTTAGAGATAAAGGATGGAGATTGAAATCAGGGAAGACCCAAATTTAAGGACTGCCTCTGATCCCTCCTGGGGTTAATCTCAAATTATAGGCATCTCTCCAGAGAAGGTGTTGACCTTCACTAGCCAATCAAGTTACTCCCTAGAAACATCTTTTGCCAATGAAATTCCAGAAACTCTCATCTATTTTTTTTAAGGAACATTTTGTAATTAAGTGGAACTTCCCTTTCTATTTTTCTTTCTTAGAGTCTCTTCATTACTTTATAGAAATCTTGACTATGGTTGTTTTATTTTTCATACTGCTACTTACCTGAATTTATTGCCTGAGTTTCTTCACTGATTTCTAAGATTTTATTAGTAAACCATCATGTTATAACTAATGAGGAATAATTTGATTCCCTCCTCACCCTGAGTATCATTATGCACTTGATTGCTCTTTCTCAATACATCATGTGCTTTTTCTAGAGCAATTATCTAACAGAAGATAAAGAATCACTATTGCTGCAGAGGAAGATTTTATTTAGACATGTTCTATAATGCTGTTTTTCATGATTTTTACAAAAGTCTATTCAATTTAAGAGTAATCTGTATAACTCAGTTAACTGGTCTTTAAATATCTGACAAAATTCTCAGAATCACATTATCACAGAATATGAGAAGTGGAGGGCATCTTAGCAGCTGTTTAAAAGAATCTATACTGTAACATCCAGTAGGTGACTAACTTCTACTTAAAAGTTTGGGGAACTTATCTACGACCTTCACAGCAACCTCTTTTTCATTTGGGACAGTTCTAACATCAAACCTAAAATAGGTTCCTTTCCATTTCCATTTGCTGTTCATGCCCTCTGGAGTCAAACTGAGCAAGTCAAATCCCTCTTGCACATGACAATCCTTAAATTACTTGAGGACAGTTGACCATTGGTTTTTGTCTTCTCCAGGCTAAACACTCCCAGATTTCATTCTCATTTGATGCAATTCACTGTCCTAGTTGCCTTTCTCTGAATACTCTCCAACTAAACACTGGTGCCAAGAACTAAGCAAGAGAGGTTTGACAAGAGGATATCTCTCTATAACAAAGCATTCCCTTCACTTACTAGTTCAGTAAAAAGGAAAAGAGACTAATCGAGCAAAAACTGTTCATGATTAACTTATCATGGCTTTGTAACCAATATTTCCTAATCTAGAAAATTAACCCTATCTCAATCCATTCTAGAATTTTCCCCAAATTTCTTATAGAAATTGATTTGGACAAGAATCCACATTCCCCATCCCTAAGAATTTTGGAGCACCCAGTTCACATGCCTTTTCTGAAATTAGATTGTTTAAATTTCATTCAGTTATTCTGGATTTTGAAATCTCTATTTATAATTCTATTTTTTGCTTTGTGGCTCCCAGTGCCAATAAGTGGTTTTTTATGTTATTTTTATTTGTGTAAAGATGTTTCATATTTATGCTTTTTTGCCTTTATTTACAATTTTCTGTGGCCTTGAACATGTCAATTTTTCTCAGTATTAGGAAATATAAATGCAGATACATACATACAGTTTTCAGATATTATCTCTTTCTTTCTAAATTTTCCATCAGATTATGTAAATGTTTCCAAAGCAGTAGCTTTTAGGTTTTTAAAAAGATTTTTGTCTTTGTTCTCCAATTAATCTTTTTTTTCTGTAATTTTCAAAAGTTTTCTTTCAACTTCTTTGTTGAGCTTATAATTTTTAAATAGAATTTAAGCAGCAATTTCTAAATAAGAAAGAAATGACTTCCTTCCTTTCTATCTGCACTTATTTGTATTTCTTATCTCTATGGTTTGGGATTCTTGTTTTTTGTTTTTGAGGTTTTTTGCAAGGCAAATGGAGTTAAGTGGCTTGCCCAAGGCCACACAGTCTGAGACCCGATTTGAACCTAGGTACTCCTGACTTCATCTACTATGCCACCTAACGCCCCCCCCCCCCCATTTTTTTAATCAATACTTTTCTCTATTCAGAATTTATGGACACTTTGCTGCTTAGTTTTCTACATGACAATATTCGAGTTTTTTAATTGAGTATTCAAGTATTCCTCTGGGAGACTGAAGATTATTAAGTTGTTTCTATGTCTTCTCAGTTTGTATAGAATTCATATATTCTTTTAAAATCATTGCCCTTAACTTCTGTTAAATTTTCTTTTCTGAAAAAACTTCCATAAGTTCAATCTTTTCCAATAGTTTATTTTTTAAATAATCTGCATTGATATCTCTAGTATCTATATTTGTTCCTAATATCTTCTTTCATGCTTTTTTTCCTCTATTGAATATTAAGAGGCTTCTTATTGCTATTATCTGCTCTCTAATGTACTTTCCTTAATATTATGACATTTGTTAAGACAGTTTTATATCGTTTATAGGAGTTTATTCCATTCTTCTAGTTTTAGGATTCCCTTATATGCTGATTGTCTGCCATGTACTGGGTTTTTATTAAACCTTTTTAAAAAAGTACTTTCCACCATTTATCATCAAACACTACTATACAATTATCATATAATCTATGATTAAAGCTATAAATTATAGTTTTTCAATTTCAAATGCTTGTAATTTCTCAGGGAGTTCTGAAGTTTTCTACCTATATGAAGCCTTAGTGACATGTTTTGTTTTTCTTCTAGCTTTCTGTTCAGGACACACACACACACACACACACAAAATCAAAAACTCTCTCTCTCTCTCTCTCTCTCTCATGCACCCCTCACAGATCATTACCAAAAAAAAGTATGTTAATATGATGACTTGGGGGAAGACAGACCCATGATTTTACTGATATACAGAACTCCAGGTAAAGAAATTTCTTCTACTAAAGATGTGTACTTGTTTTCCAACTAACAGTCTAAAAAAGATGGTTGAATGATGAAACGAAAACTGACTTATTAATGGTCATAGAAAATCTTCTTGACTTCTTGTTCAGCTCTCTGTCTAAGATAGCAAACTGCCTCAAGGTATTAATATAACTATCTACAATATTAGAACAATTTTAACTTATTATTTTACCAAAGTCTCTTTCAAAGACATCTTAACACAGGGGTTGATGATTCAATTAAAAACTAAAGACATATATGGGAAAATTTTATATATACCCATTATATTCTAACTCATAAAGCATTTAAAAGTGCTTCTAAAAATACCTCCCCCACAAATCAACCATTACATTTATATGTGATAGCATTATAAACAAAAGAAAATTATTTAAGAAATAGGCTATATCATAAGAAGTAGGATACATGTCTCGATGTTGGCTCCAACGATATAACCAGTGACATCAAAGTTGATCCGTATAAACTTGCCCTGTAATAAGTTAAAGAGTTAAGTTACAGTCACCATAATATTAATACAAATTCTTACTATAATTCATTTCTTGGCATTAATGTTTTTAACTAGAATGTTTAGGAAAGACTGAATCTTTTTGATTGAGTAGCTGTTCTCTCAGGAGTGTTTTCCTTAAAATTTAGTTCTTTCTGGAAAGACCAAATATCAAATGCTTCCTAATTTCCTCCTCACATCTTTTATATTTCAGGAGGGACACACACACACACACACACACACACAAACTTCTTAAAGAAATAGAGAGAGGAGTATGTGATTAAAGTGCTAGAGGGGATCTTAGCAATCATCAAGTCCAACATCCTCATTTTACACATAAGGTAAACGAAGACCAGAAAGACCAAGGTCACACAGGTGTTTTGGATGGGATTTAAACTCTTGTCTTACAACTCAATTATGTTACCTCAAAAATAAATTTGCATATAGGCATGCCATTATGTACACAAATACACAACATGGAAATTTTTTTTTCTATTCAGTTGTTTGGCTATGTCCAAGTCTTCTTGATCTCATAGACTTTATAACACATGAGGCCTTTTGAAGTCTGTCCAAGTTCATGCTGCTTCTATGATATATCTATTCAGCTTATTCTCTTTTCTTTTGCCTTCAATATTTCCCAACATCAGGATCTTTTCCAATGAATCTTGCCCTCGTCACTATGCCAGAGCATTCAGCTTCAGTATTTGATATTCCAGTGAATAGCTTGAATTAATTTCTTTGAGTCTTTGATGTTCAATTTGAAAGCACTGATTCTGTGGCACTCAACTTTCTTTATGATCCAACTCTCACAGTCATACATTGCTATTGGAAAAATCAAAGCTTTGAGTCTATGGAACTGTCAGAAAGGTTATGTCTTTGGTTTTTAGTATGCTATCCAGATTTGTCATAGTCTTCCTTTCAAGGAGTAAGGGTCTTTTAATTTCATGACTGAAATCTCCACCTTTGAGGCTAACAGTATAAAATTTGACATTGCTTCTACTTCTCCCTCCTTTTGCCTGAAAGTGCTATAACCCACTTGCCAAGATCTTAGTTTTGCTTTGTATTTCCTATACCTGGAATAAGGGTGGGGAATAAATTTTCAGCCAAGGGGCAAAACTTAAAAATTAGCCTGCTATATTTGATCAAATATTCTATTAATTCACCCCTAAAAAAACCCTAGATTGAATCGAGTCTCACCAATGGTTGTCTTGGCAGTACCAGATCACATGATTTTCCAGGCCTTATATGACTGGGGATCAGGTTCCCAGCCTGACCTAGAGGGTTAATTCTTTTTTAACTTTCTTCTATCAGAGTCTTATCATCTGCATGTCTGAGACTGTTGATATTTCTCCCAGCAATCTTAATTCTGACTTTTGATCTGTCCTGCCTGGTATGTCTCCATGATATATATTCTACATATAAGTTAAATAAAATGACATAAAACTTTTCCAGTTTTAAATCAATCAGTTCTTCCATGTTAGATTTAACTAAAGCTTCTTGGCACACATATAAGTTCCTCAGGAGAAAAGTAAGGTGATCTTTTCTTTGAAGACTTGCCACATTTTATTGTCAAAGGCAATTGTCTGGTGCAATCAGTGAAGCAGAAGTAGATTTTTTTTCCTCAAACTGCCTAACTTTTTCCTAACAGTTTGCAATTTGGCCCCTAGTTCCTCTGCTTCTTTGAAAAACTAGCCTGCACTTTTGATAACTCTTGTTTCATATGGTACTGAAGCCTAGCTTGCAGAATCTTAAGCATAAACCCGCTGGTGTGTGAAATGAGAACTATTGTTCAATAATGTAAACATTCTTTGGCACTGTCTTTCTTTGGGCTTGAGATAACTCATCTTTTCCAATCCAGGGGCCACTGTTGTGTCTTCCAAATTTGCTGACATATTTGAGTGGACATCATCATCTTTTAGGATTTTAAATAGCTCAGCTGGAATTCTGTTACTTCCACAAACTGTTAACAATGCTTTCTAAGGTCCACCTGATGTTAATTCTCCAGGATGTCTGGTTCTAGATAAGATTATTGGTGAAGCTAAGATCTTTCTTGTATAGTTCTGTATATTCTTGTCATCTCATAGGCTTCTGATAAATCCCTACCATTTTGGTCTTTTATCATGTCCATTTTTGCATGGAATGGTCCCAACAATTCTAATTTTATTGAAGAGATCTCTTGTCTTTTTCATTTCATTGCTTTCTTCAATTTCTTTGATTTGCTCATGTAAGAAAATCTTATTTCTCCTGGCTATTGTTTGGAATTCTGCATTCAATTGAGTATATCTTTCACGTTCTCCTTTACTTTTCATTTTCCTTCTTTCCTCATCAGACAGTCACTTTATTTTTTTGCTCTGTTTTCCTTGGAAGTTTTTTTTGCTGCTGCCTCCTTGTCCATGGTTCTTCAGGCACTCTATAAACAGGATCTATAATTTATTCCATCACCTCCACTTCATCTTCATAAGGGATATTAGGATATATTTTATACTGTCTGATGACTGTTTAGAAATTAACTCTCCCAGGGGCAACTAGGTGGCACAGAGGATAGAGCAAAAGCTCTGGAGTCAGAAGGACTTAATAATTCACTTAATAATTCACCTGAATTCACTTAATAATTGCCTAGCTGTGTGACTTTGGGCAAGTCACTTAACTCAAATGCCTTAAGTTAAAAACAAAAAGAAAAACATCTTATAAAGTTTCCTTAACTAGACTTATAATTGTTTTGAAACAAAGCCACATAATTTTTTTAATGACTCTTCGATAGATTTATTATACAAAGTATGTCATCATCTGGAATGCATATTTCTTCTTCATCAATAGAACTGGAATAACTGTGAATGATTATTTTTTATAACAGCAATGTTCACCTAAGGAATGAACTTTTTAATGCAATCCAGATGCCTTATAAGACTTTAAAATAAAAGATTCTCCAGCAAATTAGTAATCTAAAACAAATAAGTGGAATCAAATAATTCCACAAGGTTAAAGAATTTACCCTATGCAATCTGTTAGAGGTTAACTAGCCACTAGTATTTTTCAAAATTCTCATCTTAGAACTTTAAAGGTTCTATATACTTAGACAACTTACAGAAAACAAAGTTATGTCTTGACCTCACATTACTTCATATTTCACATCTTATTAAATAAAGTATCACCAGCATCTCACAAACAGCTTTCACTATTCTTTTTTTTCTTAATTCATGTGGTATTTTTAAATAAGAGCTCCCTATGTGACTCTGAATACAATGCTGAGCACCAGGATCTTGCTTCTGTTAAAATAAGAATGCGTTGGAGCAACTTCTTTGATGGATTTATGATAAAAAAAAAATATGATCCATCCCAAAGACAGAACTGGTATCTGAATACAGAGTGAAGTATACATTTTTTCCCTCTCATTTAATTTTTCTAGAAGTTTTTCTCTTTTTGTCAGGGAAGGGGGGAATTATGTTTACTTGTACAACAAGACTATAGTAGCAATGTAAAAAAAAATAATTAAAACCAAACAAAAGCAAGAATGTATCAAGGGGTGGTGGCTAGGTCACGCAGTGGATAGTCTTGCAAAATCCTTTTTAAAAAAAATGTATCAAGCACCTACTTAGTGTCAGACACTGCTATGTGCTAGGGAAACAAAAAAAGGCAATGAAAATTTCATGCACTCAAGGAGTTCATAGCTTCGTGGTGGATTTATTAAGTCACGCCCATTCTGTTGCTAGATATCACATGCTGGTGCTTGCTCAGCATTGGTAGTGCTCTGTAGTGCCTTGCTGAAATGGGAATACTGATGAGTAGCTCAAAGGTGGAAGGCCTTACAGGAAAGGTCCTAAGGATGATTAGTCCATTCAGAGTCAGGTTAGGACTATTCTATTATTGGAGAAATATTTATGCAGACTTTTAATATTAAGAAAATATTAAGATTTGTGCCTGTCATTTTCTAAGGGCTTCTTATTTCCTTTCCATAATAAACTCTGCCTTCTACTGTTTGGTATAATCCCCTTCTTAAAAGTAAATGCAATATAACCCTCTCCATGGTTAAATGGAAAGTAGCCAAAAAGAGAAAGCAACCTCAGCTCATTCCCTCTACCCTTCCCCCACCTTCTTGTCTCTCAGCCTTCCAAGATTAATACCTGACCCCAGTCATGTAAAGGGGGGCATCACTTTGACCCCCTTTTCTCTGCCTCCTCCCTGCACAAGAAGTGGGAAAGACTCTAAAAAGTTTGGCCATCTTCCATCTCCATGCTGGACCCATTCATGTTGAAGCCCAGTCATTTCTAAGGGTTATTTTTCTAATCCTTTTCTTTTACCTCAAATATTTTAGTTTCAATCTTTGTTATTTAGCCTGTCCTTAAGTAGCTTACTATCTCACTCTCTCATGAGTTTAACTTGTGAACTGCTTGTGGTTTATAATATATGTGAACTTTAAAGTCTTGAGTTTTTGCACCAAAGCTCAGACTTTAAGCTGTTGAGTTTTTCACTTAGATCAAATCCTGATCTTTAAGCCCTTTCACATCACATATGTGACTGCTCAATGTTAATGATGCACTTTGGTGCTTCACTGATATGAAAAATAATTAAAACCAGTTTAAAGCCAAGAGACTCTGGCAGCAGCCAAACCATTTTCAATAGTCCTGTTTCCTATTAATCAAGTCAAACAGTGGAACAATTCTGATAAAGGCAAGTGATAAAGGCACAACAATCTTTACTTTAAAAAACATAATGGCACAACTCACCACCAATCACTTGATTGGTTGGTGTGGTCCTCTTCAATAAGACTAGTAGTAGAATATGCAAACAGCTTTGTGAAAACATACATTTAATGGCATACCCTTTGATCGAGCAATACCACTACTGGGTCTATACCATAAAGAGATTATGGAAAAGGGTAAAAACATCACTTGTACAAATATATTCACAGCAGCTCTGTTTGTGGTGGCAAAGAACTGGAAATTAAATGAAAGTCCTCCATTTGGTGAATGGTTTAACAAACTGTGGTATATATGTCATGGAACACTACTGTTCTATTAGAAAACAGGAGGGATGGGAATTCAAGGAAACCTGGGGGGGATCTGCATGAACTGATGCTCAGTGAGATGAGCAGAACAAGAAAAACACTATACACACTAACAGCAACATGGGGACAATGATCAACCTTGATGGACCCACTCAGTCCATCAGTGCAACAATCAGGGACAATTTGGGGCTGTCTGCAATAGAGAATACCATCTGTATCAAGATAAACAGTGGAGTTTGAACAAGGTCCAAGGACTATTACCTTTAATTTAGGAAAAAAACTGGTATCCTATTGTCTGATCTTGTTATCTCTTATACTTTGTTTCTTCCTTAAGAATATGATTTCTCAGGGGGGCGGAGCCAAGATGGCGACCAGAGAGCAACATCTCTTAGAAGCTCTCTCATAAAACTTCAATACTAAGGACTCTAAACTTTCGAGAGACAGAACCCACAGAGGGACCCAGGGCGGCAGTTCGCCTACTCAAGGTAACCTGGAAAAGAGCAGAAAGGCTCTGCTCCCGGGGTTGGAGGGGCGGCCCGCCAGAGCAAAAGAACTTCAGCCTCCAGGAGGAAGCCCCAGGGTGCTGGGAGCTGCAGCTCAGTGGGGGAGTTTCCTGAGCTACACCCCAGGGAGCACCGGGCACAACCTGGGGAACAGTGGCCTCTGCCAGAGAGAGCACGTGAAGCCCAGCCCTCAGGGCACATAGTGGTCTAGCGGTCAGCCCACTGAACCTAGGGAGGGGAGTGAAGAAAAACTGCCGAGCTCTGTCCTCTGCCCCTGGAACAGGACTCTGGGGTTCTAACTACATTCATATCCTGATCAGAGTCTAGCCCCCCCCCACAGAACAGCAGGGGCCCCCCAACCTCAACCCTGTGGCAGAGGGGGGCACATATGGTCATTCACAGACCAGGAGGGTTGGACAGAGCCTCACACACTGACACCCTTGTGGGAGTGTCCCAAAAGCTCCAGAAGCACCCCAAAACCAGGCCCAGGCTGGGAAAATGAGCAAGCAGAGAAATAAGAGGAAGATCATTGAGAAATATTTTGTAAATGAGCCCAAGAAGGATCAAAATATTCAGTCTGAAGATGAGGAGGTACAAGCTCCTGCATCTAAAGATTCCAAGAAAAACAGAAATTGGGCTCAGGCTAGGACAGAGCTCAAAAAAGACTTTGAAAATCAAATGAGGGAGTTGGAAGAAAAACTGGAAAAAGAAAGGAGATGCAGGAAAAACATGAAAATGAAGTCAGCAGCTTAGTCAAGGAAATCCAAAAAAATGCTGAAGAAAATAGCATGCTAAAAACCAGCTTAGGTCAAATGGATAAAACAGTTCAAAAAGTTATTGAGGAGAAGAATGCTTTAAAAAGCAAAATTGTCCAGATGAAAAGAGATAAGAAAACTCTTTGAGGAGAACAAATCCTTCAGACAAAGAATAGAATTCAGGGAGATTGATGAATTTACCAGAAATCAGCAATCAATACTTCAAAACCAAAAAAAATGAAATATTAGAGGAAAATGTGAAATATCTCATTGAAAAAACAACTGATATGGAAAACAGACTTAGGAAAGATAATTTAAAAATTATTGGAATACCTGAAAGTCATGATCAGGAAAAGAGCCTTGACATCATTTTCAAAGAATTGCTACAAGAAAATTGCCCTGATATCCTAGAAGCAGAGGGCAAAATAGAAATGGAGAGAATCCACCGATCCCCCCCGAGAAAGAGACCACAAAAAACCAACGCCCATGAATATTATAGCCAAGTTCCAGAACTCCCAAGTCAAAGAGAAAATATTACAAGCAGCCAGAAGGACACAAATCAAATATCATGGAGCTGCAATCAGGATCTCACAGGACTTAGCAGGAACTACATTAAAAGCTCTTAGGGCTTGGAATATAATATACTGGAAGGCAAAAGAGCTTAGAATGCAACCGAGAATCAACTACCCAGCACGGCTGAATGTCCTCGTCCAGGCAAAAAGAGGGACTTTCAATGAACCAGGGGAATTTCAAATGTTCCTGTTGGAGTGGCCAGAGCTGAACAGAAGGTTTGATCTTCAGATAAAGGACTCAGGTGAAGCATGGAGATTGGAGGAGAGGGGGAAAATACGAGGGACTTGATGATGATGAACTGCATGTATTCCTGCAAAGAAAAATAACACCGATAATACTCATAAGAACCTTCTCAGTTAATAGAGCAGGTAGAGGGAGCTTTTATAGTTGAAGCACAGGAGAAAGCTGAATTTGAAGATAAAATATGGTGTAAAATTGGAGTCAATAGAAAAAAGGGAAATGTAATGGGACAAAGAAAAAGGAGAGGGGGAATAGGCCAAGATATCTCATATAGTAAGTTTTTTCTTTATTACAATAAGCTATTGCAATGATATGGAAGGGGGGAAGGCAAGGGGGAATGAGGGAATCTTCGCTCTCATCAGAGGTGGTTAGGAGAGGAAACAGCATATATACTCAATTGGGTATAAGCATCTGGAGTAAGAAGGAGAGGGGGGGGCAGGGGGAAGGGGGAATATGAGTGAAGGAAAAAAGCATGGACCATGGGAGGAGAGTAGTCAAATATAACACATTTTCCTTTTGACTTCTTGCAAGGAGCTGGGATTGGATGGCCTGTCCAGGACCATGGCGCTGGGTGGATGCTGGGCCTAAGGGGTGGTATGGGGGCTCAGGGCATCTTGACCCCAGGACCAGGGATCTGTCTGCTGTGTCACTCAGCAACCCTATAGCAGAGTCAGAGTAAAAGGAGAGAGAAAATATAGTACATGGTAGTGGAGAAATACCAAAGGAGGGAATTGCAATCAGCAATGGCAATGGTGGAAAAATATGGAAGTAACTTTTGTGATGGACTTTCCATAAAGAATGCGATCCACCCGTGACAGAGTTGTTAGTGTTGGAACAAATACTGAAGCACATTTTTTATTATTATTATGGGGGGGGGGTGCAGGGCAAATGGGGCTGGGTGGCCTTCCTGGGGCCGCATAGCAGGGTGATCTTTGGGTGTCTTAGGCTGGATTTGTCCCCGGATGCTCCTGGCTCAAGGGCCAATGCTTGCTCTGCCACCTAGCCACCCCCACTATTATTACTATTTTATTTTATTTTGGGTCTTTTTTTTTTCTTCGGTTTTTGTAGGGCAGTGGGGTTGGGGTGGCTTGCATGTCACACGGCTGGGTGATTGTTGGGTGTATGGGGCCGGATATGGGCTCAGGTGCTCCTGGCTCCAGGGCTGGTGCTCTGTCCATTGCGCTACCTGGCCATACCTACAATTACTATTATTTTTTTTATTTTAATTTTTTTCTCTCCCCTTTATCGCTCAAGCGAGTCTGTATTTTGTGGGGGAGGGGGTATTCTGTTTACTCTTAAACAAGAATATTTTATTAATGTATTAAAAAATTATTTGTACAAAAAGAGAAGAAATACATACTTAAAAAAAGAATGTTTAAGTAAAAAAATATTTTGTGTACATTTTTAAATAAAGATCTTTTGTATGATTTAAAAAAAAAAAGAATATGATTTCTTGGGTGTCTAGGTGGCACAGTGGATAGAGCACCAGCCCTGGAGTCAGGAGTACCTGGGTTCAAATCTGGTCTCAGACACTTCCTAATTACCTAGCTGTGTGGCCCTGGGCAAGCCACTTAACCCCATTTGCCTTGTAAAAAACCAACCCCCCCAAAAGAATATGATTTCTCTCTCATCACATTCCATTTGAATAAATGTATACCATGGAAGCAATGTGAAGACTGACAAATAGCATTCCATAGGAGGTGGTGGGAGGAAAGTAAGATTAGGGGAAAAATTGTAAAACTGAAAATAAATAAAATCTCTATAAATAGTTTTTTAAAAAGTTGCAGTAAAACAATGGATATCAGTACATAAAACATTCAACTACACACTCTCATTCTCTCATTTTCTCTCTGTCAGAAAAGCAAATATAGCTTATAAAGGAAAAATACTAAAAAACTGTCTAGACTAAAAGAAAAGCTAACTGTTCTCTAGTGAATCTGTGAGAAATTAAGAAATACAAAAAGGAGATTCTTTAGTGGATCTCTAAAAAATGTGTGGGAAAATCCTTATATCTTAAGTGAAACCTCCTCAATACAGTATCCCCTATGACCTGTAAGGAAAAATGGAGATGACTTTGCACAGTCCCACTTCACTTAAATCCAATTCATATGCATGTCACAGCATCACTTTCTAATGTTTTGGTCTGAAGGTCAAACAAACTGCCCCACTACTAGACAGTTTGTAAACAGTTCCCAGTCTCCCTCCCTTCCTTCTGTTCTTCTCTTACTTGCAGGTGCTCTGCCGGAATGGAAATTTTGATCCCTGTAAACTAGCGAACTGGCTGAAAAAATCACTCTGGATGACTAGGCCTAAGTTTAGTCCCCATTGGCAAAGAGAATTGTAAACATCAATTGTTTCTGTTTTGGTCAAACCCTGAGGGTCTTCCACTCCCAAACTGATTTTTTTTTTAATAGCTAAAAGAGGTCATTCTTTGTTTCATTTCTTTCTGAACTGGCCTTTAATCACTGAATGGGGATTGCCTCAGTCAAACTGAGACTTCCAGAGCCATCTTCAATCCTCCTGGATTCATATCTGGTTACTGGATTCAGATGGCTCTGGAGAAGAAAGTTAGGCAGGTGATTTTGAATAGCCCTCCTTCACTTAAAGCCAATCCACTTCATGTCTTGGCTCACTTCCCTGATTGTCAGTCTTTTTCAAAAAGAAAGGATAAACTCATAGATTGAATCTATGGAGAAAAGCTTTCTCAAGATTTAGGGATAAACTGTGGGATTGCACTTCAAACTGTAGCACATGTATCACAACAAATAATAGAAACAAATAGCTATTCAAAAAGGCATAGAAAAAAACAGAAGTTATATCTTTCAAGGGATCATATTTGACTTTATATTTTAAAATGAGTATTTTAAAATTCACATCATATTAGATAACAGCCCTTAAGGTATCTATCAAATCAAATGGTTTAAAAAATATAGTCAACAAAATAATTAAAAAAGGTACAATCTTGTCTGTATTATTTGCAACTTTCAGTCAACTGTTTAAGACAGTAAATTAGTAGTCTGCTTTAGAATTCCGATTATAAAAGCCAGCTTACTAATTTTTCATATTTTCACTAAAGATAATACTTTTAGCTAGTTGGCAGAGAGGTTAGTTAGATATAGCAGCAAAGATGCTCTTAAAATTATTTTTGGCAGTCATAGCATCATGAATTTTTTAAATAATCATATGGTATGTGCTTCTCTTGAGAATAAATCCATCAACACGCTCAAAATTTTCTCACCTCTAGCAGGGACTTCTGATAAAGTTTCTCCTCCTGGCAATTTTCTTTAGTGTCATTTCTACCACCTCATCTAGGTTATTGAATATTCCAAGGTTAAAGTCCAAATGTGATTGCTCTTCTGTTATTATTGGAGAAAACAGAATTTCTTATAGAAATGCTGAGCAATCTATCCCACAGTAGCATAAGCTATATACTAAAAATGAGAGCAAGAATTAAAAGCAGATAAGACTTTTCAAATTAAGGTTCATAATTTAGCTACCAATCTAAGATGTATATAAAACAAATCCTTAGACTATTTTTTAATCTGAAAATACCTGAACAATATTTTTTCCACTGAAGTGAAAAAAATACCTAGTTTTTTTGGCATTATGTATTTAAAACCTACTTTGAGTGATATCACACCAAATGTTCCTAAATTTTTTATAATAAAAGTTATAATAATCTCCAAAGATTAAAATCCATGTTGGGAAAAAAATTAGTGTTATTCTCTCCAATACTCTCAGCAGTTCTACTTTTCTATTTCATTATGGCATAAGAATGACCCTTGGGTTATTCAAGATTATTCCAGCAGAGAATAAGATCTGACCTTAAGGTACTATAGTGAGTTATTTAGTCTTTATGAACAGATCTAATGAAGGAAAAGGAAAAATCTAGTTCAAGTTTTGAGGTGCTCATCAACAAAAGGGGGGGGATGATTAATTTTTCAGTCAAAGCTACCTTCTAAGACTACATATTAGATCAAGTTACCATCTGTGTTGCTGAAAGAAATACATTGAAAGAAAGGATGAAGGCTGATAGCCCTTTGTGAAGGCAGATAAAAGACCCCAAGAACATATTATCACACTCCAGATTGTTAGGGGAAATACTGAACTTAAAGGAAACAAAAATGATAGAATAGAAAGGATCTGAGGCATAGGAGAGAACATATCCCCATCCTATTTTGAAATATGAGGAATGGAAGAGTTATACAGAGGAAAAAGGGAAATAAGAGTTATGCAACAAGAGCTTAAAGTAACAGAAGATATTTTTTAGGCTTCTCCTGAAGGAGATGAAAGATGCTCTGAGGAAGAAACTGCTTGTCTTCCAAACACACACACACACACACACACACACACACACACACACACACACACAAAAATACAAATACATATTTTATATATAAAATGCTTACATCTATATTTATATATGAAGCACATATATAGATATATGCATATCTATGTCTACATTCATATATAGTAGATCAGGTGCGAGATCATAATTTAAAGGTCAGAGAAAGTACCAAAGTAATTTGCGATTCTTTGCTTAGGGTACTAAGTCAGCAATTTAACAAATTAACCTGATGATAATAGATAAGATATATTACTGAAACATATATACAAAACAAACTGTGAACTTCCCCAGAATTTTCAAAGTCCCCGAAAAGTATCCCCTTTGCTTGATCCTTATGAACATAAATGATACACCCTAAAGTAACAGTCATCTTTGCTGATTATCAAAGTAGGACTCAGATTACAGCTACAGCATTAATGGACTGAAAAATATATCCCCAGAATTGAAAATTCAATCCTGGAATCATTACACTTAAAGTATCCTGGGATCATTACACTTACAGTACTGATATATTCAAGAATATCCCCTCATGGATTAGAAACTTTCATTTTACACATAATCTGAGATTAATAAACTGATAGCCTCAAATATTTATATTAAAAAATTAACACTCAGGCAATAAAATAGGACAATTAAGTTGGACTGTGGGTACAGGAGGGAAATTAAGATAGTAAAGAACCTTGAACGTATATGCCATACAGTTGGTTGAAGGGACTGCGCATGCTTAACCTGGAAAAGGGAAGTTTCAGTGGACTGTGGTGGGGACAGGATTTCATTTGAAGTAGGTTTAAGATTTGTGTTGCTTGATTCCAGAGGGTTGAACTGGAAGCAAGTGACAAGAGGCTCATTTCGTTTAAGATACTTTACTACATGTGCCCCAAAAGTCAGAGTGCAGTTTTAATAGGATTAAAATTACACTCTGGACTCCCTGAATAAAACCTTCACTAGTCAATAAAACTAGGTCATATTTCTGAAAACAAAACGAAAAGCAATTCAACAATATTTTCTTTGAAGCTAGATTACCTAAGACAGGAGAACATATACTTCTCTCTTTTTCTTGCAGAGTAGGTGACCATGGGCATGTTTGTTAATTTTATTAAACTGCTTTTTTTCTACAATTTTATTAAAATACTCTTATCACACAGAGACACACAGACACAGACACACACACGTTCCATTTGACTGATACAAGAGACTGCTATCTGAGTAAGGAAAAGGGAGGAATATCTGGAAATAAAAAGTGACTTAAAAACAAAAAATATCAACATTTTTTAAATTCTTTTTAAAGTTATTTTTGTGGGTTCCCAGGTTTTCTATGTAGAAGAGTTTGGCAACCTCTAGACCACAGAGGGCATCTAACTAAATGAATAATATTGCTTGAGTCAGCACCAATGCACCTTTAAAGAATGTGTTTTGCTCATTTAGTCATAGATTTCATTCCAAAATGGAAATAATTGCCACAAATGAGGGAGGAAATGTATTTATTTCAGCTGGTATTCGCCTAACCCTCTGAAAAGGTGAGTCTTTTTTTCTCTTGAAAAAATAAATCCATGTCTCTCTCATCTGCTTTTTCCCTCAGACATAAGGAAGTGAGACATCAGTTTCCTCTTCCAGATCTATGTCTCCTGCTGTATCTCATTTGTTTTTGTTTCCCCAGTGTCTATCACAGTATTAAGGACATAGTATAAATGCATAACAAATTCTTGATAATTAAGTCTTTTGCCTCTTCATATTTTCTTTGAATCAGTCATAAGAATATGTTTTAGTTTTGTGATAGTTTAATTGTTATATCTGATTAACACTTTATCTACACAGGCAAAATATTTTCTTCCTTGTGGGAATACACTGGTAGAAATACTGTTTATGGATAGTCTGTGCATCTGGGTTCCATCTATCAAAAAGCATAGTTACTAAAATATATAAATCTAGGGAGTTGCATGTGTTTTCTGAAAAAAGGGCAAGCAGAAAAGGACAGAAAGTGATTTCATGCTTGTTGATTCAACACATTATATGGAAATAAATCGAAGTCTCTTGAGTAGTCTTATTTTAAATATATCTATGATCAGATACACCAGAATTCCTTTGTAAGTAAGAATATTTTTGAAAGCATTTGTTTAGGTTGGATTTTGACTGAACTCTGAAAAGAGAAAGGAAAGAATGTACATCTAACAGAGTCTAAGTTGTCCCAATACACTGTCACCTAAATAAGTACCAGAACAGTTCTGGTTTTTTTTATTTCTTATTAAAAACTAGTCTGAAGTGCAGATTAAACATAGCATCTAGAGTTGCCTATGCTGGAACTACATACTCTTTACTTCAAGACAAAATTATCTAAAATCATTCTACAGACGCTAACCAACATTTGGCAAACACTTTTAGCAATACAAAATGCACAGATGGAAGGACAGAGAATGTTTACTTACCTTATGCTCCAGAACTGGCTGAATTCTGGAGAGACAATGATTTGCAAGGAAGCTACATTAAAAGAACAGAGCATATAGAGAACTACTCCATGGCAAATCCCTTAAAACAGTTTAATTCATAGGAAATCTGGTCCATAAGCTCCAAGATAAACATAATTCCTCTCAGATTTCTTCAGAACAATATAATACACTGAGTAAAAGTAAAAATTTTTCTTCTTGATGTAGGCAGATTTTACAACACATCCTATTAGCTAGGAATGGTCCACTGTCAGAGTTAATGGAGTTTCCCAGAAAGTATTAGAGCCTTCCCAAAGTCTATAAAGCACTAAAGAAATGAGCTTATCAGTGCACAAGATGAGCAAAATAAGAAATTAGGTATCTCTCTCACAGTATCACATAAGTAATGCTTGTAAAGTGCTATTCGTAGCCTATCTGGCATACAGTAGGAGTTCAATAAATGCTTTTTTCTTTCACCTTTCTCTTCCCTATCCCAAAGATAAACCTAAGCTTTTTGGAAAGAGGAAGAAAAGTTAATCATTTTTTTTTTCAATAATTAAAAGAAACTAAGGACCAAGAGCTATGTATAAAATGTCTCTATCTTTCCTATGGTCTTAACTATTGAGACAATGTTGATGGGTCCTAGGTTCCTACTGGGAAAGTGATTTGTACTTTAGGATGGATGTGTGTGTGTGTGTGTGTGTGTGTGTGTGTGTGTGTGTGTGTGTGTCCCTAAAATGAAGAAAGGGAAAATTCAAGTAAAAATCATTGGCCAATGTACTTAAAAAAAACTAGTACCCCTGATCTAAAGAGCAGACAGCACAAGACGACAAAGACCTAGATTCTTTCTACAGGTAAGTGACTTTCACTTTGTGGGACTCAGTTTCCTCCTCTATAAAAGGAAGAAATTGGACGAGATTGTTTCAAAGATCCTTTACAGTTCTGAAATATTTTTCTAAGTGTTTGTAGAATCTTAAGGATGAAAGAGACTTTAGACTTCAAAGATAAGAGTTTAACAGAAGATTTCATATTCTTTCAGTAATTTAATTGTATTCTTCTCTAATGCAAGTCTAGAAGCCAAGAGAATAGTATCTAGTAAATGAAGCAGAACCAGAATAACTGAGTGGGACATGCAACACTCAAAAAACATGAGAGCATGAAGCAACTCTTTCAACACAGATTTCAATTCTGCATTCTCCATGAATCTCCATCACATCTCCAAAATATGCATTTTCACCATGTATTCTCTTAAGAAATCAGACTACAGTATAAATTAGCAGACAATTTTAAAAAGTAAAATCAAAAGTCAAATGACAGTCAAACTTCTGCCAACTTTTGGTATTATATAATATTATATTGGTATTATATAATATATATAATAGAATAATATTATTTAATCTCTAGCAAATAAAAAAACTAAACACAGTAGAGGTACAGTAACTTCATTACTCAATGCAAGTAATTCAGACAGAAAACTGAGGAATTAAACTTTATGGTGCTATGAAACTTACAAAACGAGAAGAGTTGTCATTTTTCACAGTTTTTGCATTTCCAAATGATTCAAGGATTGGGTTTGCTTGTAAAAGTTGCCTTTCAAGTTCACCCTAAAACATATCACACACAAACACAAAAACATAAGAAACATTTAAGTTAAACTAAAGTGGTCAATTAACCTTCAAATCTGATTGCCTCTTTTTCTCCATTCTTTCATACCAACTGCCCTTTTAAAAGTGTCTTCTCCATCCTGGATGTTTTGATAGGATTTCACTAAAAATGAATAAATTAATATATGTGTCTAAAATATCAAAGAGACAATTGTTGTTAAACAAAGACAATGGATTTAAATAAAGAAAAACAAATTATGCACAAATTTTTGGGAAAACAAAGAAACAGATTTTCCAAAAGCAAAATGTTATGTAACAATATCACAGTTATTTTTTTTTATTCACTAAGCCAAAATTTGTTATTAAAAATGGTATCATCTCGCATGAGAGGAGAAGTATTTACAAATAAATGGTATCAATATATAGGCAAACTAGATATCATTATTCTCATTTAACAGACAGGAAAACCAAAGGAACAAGAAGGTATTAACATCATCTCTTATTCAAATTGAATTCAGACAACGGAGTTTTTCTTGATTGTATTCAGAAAGGAGCATGCTTGTTAGGAATACCCAATACTTAAGTGTGAATTTTATATGCTATTAAATTTATATGCTATTAAAAAACTGAATTAAAGTACATTAATCCATATTTTTATTCATGAATTCCAAAATAATCAGTATCATGGGGGAAAAAGATGGGGCAATTATTTCCTTGAATATGAACTGTACTTCTAGACTGGAACTGAAAAACTGGAATCTATGAACAAAGCTTTTCAAAAGCCACATCATTGTATTTAAAAATCAACAGGATCTTGACCCTAAAAATTAAATCAGCTTGAAGGACTGAGTGGGAGGAGAGGATCAGAGAGGGAATTTTATAAGTATGAGTAAGTTAAGGAATAGGAAGGCAAGGTAGCAGGTGGAGAAGTAAAGCAGAGTGAAGAAAGACAGGGTAAATGGGGGGGGATGGATAGTGAGGATAAAAAGGAAGGAGGAAAATAAACTGTGTAAATAAGTAGCTTAGAATGTAAATAGGACAAATATCTCCACATTGAATTGTAGTCTTCTTTAGGGCAGGATATTAGGAAGGAGAAAAATAAAATAAAATTGTACATCAGAGAACCAAATGAACCAACAAGGAAATGAAGAAAAGCTGGGCAGTTTTGTAAAAAATGTGTAGTATTGGGGCATCTAGGTGGCGCAGTGAATAAAGCACCGGCCCTGGAGTCAGGAGTACCTGGGTTCAAATCCGGTCTCAGACACTTAATAATTACCTATCTGTGTGGCCTCGGGCAAGCCACTTAACCCATTTGCCTTGCAAAAACCTAAAATTCTTAAAATGGAAACCTATTGTTTTATAGTGCATCTCTTTTATGGTCTGCTGTGAACTTTTCTTTCCTCCTATAATATTTAAGTACAGAAATTTACAAAAAGAAAAAAAAATTTAGAACCAAACTTCCATGCAAATGTACAGCATCATTCATTTCACATCAATATACTTAAGAGATAGTTATTGGTCCCACAGCTAGTCTCTGAGCAATTGATCTGTGTTACTTAACTATTCTGGACCCTCAGGTTCCTCATCCATAAAACAATGGAGATAGGTTGGAGGATTTCTAAGGATCACATCTAAAATTCTTTTAACATTACTCCATATATGCTCTATGTATTAATGAAATTTTAGTGTCAGAAGTCAATACTTTTGGAAATGCTGCTCAGAGGCCAGGTGAAATTGAACAACAGGGCAGATTTAGGTAAAAGGCCATCTCCATTTCTAAATCACTCAGATGGGTAAAAAGCTGAAGTAGGTATTTACACATAAAGAGGTTAAACTATATGTATACTAATATCTATATTATGGGTTCCAAGGCAATTCAGTGGATTACCCAGATTTTCATATAGTTTAACTATTCAAATTAAATGAGAAAATGCAGAGTTATACCATTTAGCCCAGCTGATTTAAAAGACAACCAAATCCTAGTTAATGGCTGTTTTTATTTGGAGTTTAATTAAATTTTACAGCAATAAACCATTTATCTGGTTGATACCATGTATCTACTTCAAACTTCAAAATTTTCAACATTTTAAATGACTAAGTACTTATTAAATTCTTAATTGTTTAACGGGCACTGTTCTCAGTCCTGAAGACAAACACACACACACACACACACACACACACACACACACACACACAAACACACAAACACAGAAACACACACAGAAACACACAATGCACTGCTTATGTTCCAGTTGGTAATAAACCAAATATAAATAAAAGGGACACATATGAAATATACAGAACAGACAAAAAACAATCTTAGAGCAGAAGACACAGTCAGCTAGGAGGATAAAGGTCTTCTGCAAGAGGTGGCACTTGAATCAGAGATTCTAAGAAGTAAAGATTAGAAGGGAAAGAATTCCAAATACTGTACAGGGAATAACTAAGGCAAAGACCGAAAAATGGGAAATAAAACATAATACATGAGGAAAAACAAGCAGGGCAGTATACCTAGGTCATAAAATATGTGGAGGGAAGTAATATATAACATGACAAGAAAGACAGGAAGGGCTTTAAATGCCAAATATTTAACATTTGAAGTAACAGGTAACAGAGGTACAACAAAGAGAAGGGAAGGAAGAAGGGAAAAAGAAAGAAAAAGAGGGAAAGAGGAACATTTATATAGTGCTTATTACATTCTGGGGACTATGTTAAGGGTTCTTTACAAATACTGATCCTCGGGGTGGAGCCAAGATGGCAACAAGAGAGGAACGTCTCTTAGGCGCTCTCTCATAAAACTTATAAACCAAGGACTCTAAACTAAATTTTAAAGAGACAGAACCTACAGAGGGACCCAGTGAGGCAGTTCTCCTACTCAAGGTAACCTAGAAAAGAGCAGAAAGGCTCTGCTCCCCGGGATTGGAGGGATGGCCCCAGACCAAAAGAACTTCAGTCTCCTGGAGGCAGCCCGAGGGCACTGGGAGGTGGCTCACACCATCGGGGAGTTTCCTGAGCTACACCCCAGGGAGCACCAAGCAAAACCTGGGGAACAGTGGCCTCTGCCACAGAGAGCACCTGAAGCCCAGCCCTCAGGGCACAAAGCAAGCAACATGGTCTAGTGGTAAGCCCAGATCCAGGAAACAGAAGCAGGTGGAGCAGGAGCCCCTAGGGCATGAGCCCATTGAACTCAGGGAGGGGAGTGAAGAGAGAGACTGCAGAGCTGTCCTCTGCCCCTGGAAGAGGACTCTGGGGTTCTGACCACATTTAGATCCTGATCGCAGTCTAGGCCCCCCATAGAACAGCAGGGCCCCCCACCTCAGCCCCGTGGCAGAGGGGGGCGCTTATGGTCATTGACAGACTAGGAGGGAAGACAGAGCCTCACACACTGAGATCCTTGTGGGAGTGTCCCAAAAGCTCAGAAAGCACCCCCAAAACAGTCTTAGGCTGGGAAAATGAGCAAGTGGAGAAAAAACAGGAACACCATTGAGAAATATTTTGCCTGTGAGCCCAAGGATCAAAACACTCAGTCTGAAGATGAGGAAGCACAAGCTCCTACATCTAAAAGACTCCAAGAAAAACAGAAATTGGGCTCAGGCTATGACAGAGCTCAAAAAAGACTTTGAAAATCAAATGAGGGAGATAGAAGAAAAACTGGTAAAAGAAATGAGAGAGATGCAGGAAAAACATGAAAATGAAGTCAGCAGCTTAGTCAAGGAAATCCAAAAAAATGCTGAAATAGCATGCTAAATACCAGCTTAGGTCAAATGTATAAAACAGTTCAAAAAGTTGAGAAGAATGCTTTAAAAAAGCAGAATTGGCCAGATGGAAAAAGAGATAAGAAAACTCTCTGAGGAGAACAAATCCTTCAGACAAAGAATAGAATTCAGGGAGATTGATGAATTTACCAGAAATCAGCAATCAATACTTCAAAACCAAAAAAATGAAAAATTAGAAGAAAATGTGAAACATCTCAGTGAAAAAACAACTGATAAGGAAAACAGACTTAGGAAAGATAATTTAAAAATTATTGGAATACCTGAAAGTCATGATCAGGAAAAGAGCCTTGACATCATTTTCAAAGAATTGCTACAAGAAAATTGCCCTGATATCCTAGAAGCAGAGGGAAAAATAGAAATGGAGAGAATCCACCGATCCCCCCGAGAAAGAGACCACAAAAAACCAATGCCCATGAATATTATAGCCAAGTTCCAGAACTCCCAAGTCAAAGAGAAAATATTACAAGCAGCCAGAAGGACACAGTTCACATATCATGGAGCTGCAATCAGGATCTCACAGGACTTAGCAGCAACTACATTGGAAGCTCATAGGACTTGGAATATAATATACTGGAAGGCAAAAGAGCTTAGAATGCAACCGAGAATCAACTACCCAGCAAGGCTGAATGTCCTCGTCCAGGCAAAAAGAGGGACTTTCAATGAACCAGGGGAATTTCAAATGTTCCTGTTGGAGTGGCCAGAGCTGAACAGAAGGTTTGATCTTCAGATAAAGGACTCAGGTGAAGCATGGAGATTGGAGGAGAGGGGGAAAATATTAGGGACTTGATGATGATGAACTGCATGTATTCCTGCAAAGAAAAATAACACCGATAATACTCATATGAACCTTCTCAGTTAATAGAGCAGGTAGAGGGAGCTTTTATAGTTGAAGCACAGGAGAAAGCTGAATTTGAAGATAAAATATGGTGTAAAATTGGAGTCAATAGAAAAAAGGGAAATGTAATGGGAGAAAGAAAAAGGAGAGGGGGGAATAGGCCAAGATATCTCATATAATAAGTTTTTTCTTTATTACAATGAGCTATTGCAATGATATGGAAGGGGGGAAGGCAAGGGGGAATGAGGGAATCTTCGCTCTCATCAGAGGTAGTTAGGAGAGGAAACAGCATATATACTCAATGGGGTATAGGTATCCGGAGTAAGAAGGAGAGGAGGGGCAGGAGGAATATGAGTGATGGAAGAAAGCATGGACCATGGGGAGAGAGTAGTCAAATATAACACATTTTCCTTTTTACTTCTTGCAAGGAGCTGGGATTGGAAGGCCTGTCCAGGACCATAGTGCTAGGTGGATGCTGGGCTTAAGGGGGGGGGGGGGGGGGGGCTCAGGGCCTCTTGGCTCCAGGACCAGGGATGTGTCTGCTGTGCCACTTAGCGACCCTACAGCAGAGTCAGAGTGAAAGGAGAGAGAAAATATAGTACATGGTAGTGGAGAAATACCAAAGGAGGGAATTGCAATCAGCAATGGCAACAGTGGAAAAATATGGAAGTAACTTTTGTGATGGACTTATCATAAAGAATGTGATCCACCCGTGACAGAGTTGGTGGTGTTGGAACACAGACTGAAGCACGTTTTTTTTTATTATTATTTGGGGGGGGGGGCGGGTGCAAGGCAAATGGGGCTGGGTGGCCTACCTGGAGCCACATAGCAGGGTGATTGTTGGGTGTCTGAGGCCAGATTTGGACCCGGGTGCTCCTGGCTCTGTCTGCCACCCAGCCACCCCTACTATTATTACTATTTTATTACTATATTTTTTATTACTATTATTATTACTATATTTATTACTATATTACTATTACTATATATTACTATTTTATTTTGGGTCTTTTTCTCCTTTTTTTTTGGTTTCTGCAGGGCAGTGGGGTTGGGGTGGCTTGCATGTCACACAGCTGGGTGATCGTTGGGTGTGTGGGGCCAGATATGGGCTCAGGTGATCCTGGCTCCAGGGCTGGTGCTCTGTCCACTGCACCACCTGGCCATACCTACAATTATTACTATCATTTTTTTTATTTTAATTTTTTTCTCTCCCCTTTACTTTATCACCCAAGTGAGTCTATATTTTTTTGGGAGAGGGGGTATTTTGTTTACTCTTAAGAATATTTTATTAATGTATAAAAAACATTATTTGTACAAAATGAGAATAAATAAATATTCAATAAAAAAAAAACCCAAATACTGATCCTTATAAGAACGTTCCATTATCATTCCCATTTTAGAGCTGAGGAAACTAAGGCAAACTTGTTAAGTGACTTGCCCAGGATCTTATAACTAGGAAGTTTCTGAGGCTGGATTTGAACTTAGGTCTTCCAGACTAGAAGTCAGTGCTATCCACTACGTCACCTAACTGCCATGAATGAGAATAACATGGTCAGACCTGCCATTTAGGAAGCAGTCTCCTGAATGCATACCTTGATGTTATCAGACTCTTCATCCTCCTTGACCTTGAGCCACCCATGCACACATACACACACACGCACATATGTGCACACACATGTACACACACAGGCATGTACAGTGTGCACATGCGCAATAATGACACTTGATCTCCCACCTCTTTGCCCGTGCATTGGCATCACGTCCACCCTCCCTTACTCAAGTCACTAAATTCCTTTCTTCCCTTAAAGATGCAGCTCAAGCAATGGTTTTCTCCAGTTTTTCCTAGTCCTCTCAAATGATGATGCTCTCCTTAGAATAGCAATTAAATGAATGTAGATTTATTTGTACTTCTTCTCTGTATAATTACTCTGTATGTTTAAATGTACTCTTAAACAAATAAAGCAAATGAAGCACCTAGCACAATGCATCATATACATGTTTAAATAAATACTTGGTTGATGTTTCTAAATCATTAACTACCAGATTTCTACAACTTGTTTAACTGGAAATGATTTCTTTAACTTTGAAATGTGTTTTTTTTTTAATATATATTTAAATGTGTGTGTGTATTTTTTGCAAGGCAATGGGGTTAAGTGACTTGCCCAAGGCCACACAGATAGGTAATTATTAAGTGTCTGAGGCCAGATTTGAACTTGGGTACTCCTGACTCCAGGGCCAGTGCTCTATCCACTGTGCTACCTAACTGCCCCAAAACGATTTCTTTAGACAATATAAGTTATTCAGGCAGTAGGATATTGTCTTCCCTTATGATTAATCTGGACATAACCAAACAACAGTACTTTCTTGAGCCAAGTTTCTCATCAATTCTCTTCTGTTTACTGAGACAAAATGATGTAGTGGATAGAACACTAGACATGTACTCAAAAAGATCTGGTTCACCTCAGATGATTAAAACTTGTATGACCCTAGGCAAGTCATTTTATCTGAGTCTCAGAATCCTCATCTGTAGTTGATTAGTATCTAAAAGTCCCCCAATAATCTCTAAAGTTTTTTCCACTTAAAACTTATGATTGCAGGATCTAATGATGAGTTCTTTTGTTTAAATCTAAATTCCAAGTTTTTACTACTGAATTACTTAAGAGTAAACTAGATTTCACAGATCTCATCTTAAATGATACTAAATATTAATTTAAGTCTTGGGAACAAGAATGGCTATATGCTGGCACTCCTTAAATCCCATTTGAGGGAAAAGAGGCTTCTAGTTTAAAGAACTTAAATTTGTGAAAGAGGTAAGGGTAAAGTAGGTGCTATGGAGAGAAAGACATCTCAAAATTCTCATCAAGTCTTAGAGACCATTCCAGTAAGGTGAGTAGTTGGTAAAGGAAGGGAAGAAAAGATAATATTATAATATTCAGAGAGCCAGAGCTTTTGTATAAGTCTTTCAACAATACTACAAGTTCATCTTTCTATTGGCCTTTCCCTGGGAAAAAAGGTTCAAAAATCAACAATCTGGTGATTTTTGGATCTAAAGAGTAGCAAAAATGACACAGAGATGACACAGAGATAAGAATCTCCAGTTTTATGTCCCTATTCAAGTTATTACATCATCTGCCCAACAACCCTGCCCAACTTCACCCTATGAACTCCCCCTGTTGAATCAAGACCATATCTCACAAGAGATATTTCTATTACAGGTAAAATCAATTTAGACACTATCATGATTTACTATCAAGAATAAAGCAGAGGTATTATAAAGTCCAAGCTTGGCCCCAAGGAAGAGATGTGAAAAGATATTTCCTCTTTCCTTTTTGGATATGGAAGTTCAAGGTATTTTTTATAATTAGAAGGGTTAGCTCTCTGGGAGAGAAGAAAGAGAAGAATATATGAGAAATGTGAGAGTAATATAAAAAACAACTACATCAATGGAAGGAAATTATAACCTCTCCCTCCCCCAGCTTCTCATATAAAGGAATGAATAAAATGAACACTCAAAGGCATCCTAAAATTATAAATATCACTAATTTAAATGATATCCACATTTGGAAATTTCCTAAACTCAGATTATTATACAAGTAATTTCTAAACCATTATGGCTGAGGGAAAGGGAGCAGAAGAACTGGCAGAGCAGGGGCAGTAATTTTTTCCAGTCAAAAAGACAACTATGGATTTTGGTGTTTTCACTTCAAAAATTAAACCCAATTCACTTACTGAAAAACTGATTATCTGGCAAAAGACTTGGTGGAGCTAAATAATGATTCATGGATACTTTACTGATCAACATGCAAAAAAAAGGGTAGGAGGGGCTTAAAATTGGAGAAATGATAATTTTTCATCAGTAAGGAAATTTAAAAGGAAGAATAATTATCAACTTGAAAATTTAAATGATGTATATTCCACTACCTCCTTGCCTTTGAATCAAAACTCAAATTTTTTCTAGACCAGGCTAAAGGCTGGTGAAAATAGATTTGTTCTAGTTGTTATTCAAGCATATACAAAATATACAAAAGCTTGGCCTAGGTAATTATATTTAGTGACTAATTAAAAAACTAATATTATGGCTTGGTTGTTCTGCCAGTTAAAACAATGTCCAGACACAAAGGCCAGGAGAATCCTAAGTCAGTGTGAATGGAAATAAGAGCAAAATTGTACTTTTAATAAGATAACTATTTGCATGATTAAACCAATTAAAATTTGTTTTAGATACAATTTATGATTAATAATAAAAATCAAGGTCTCAAATGCCTATATGTAAATGCCTAAAATTCAGAATATCAATAAGGGGTATACTAATAAGGAGGCAAATACAAATTTATAGTTTTCACTAAGAGGTAATGGTGAAAAAACCTGAGATTATGTTATATGAAAATCAATTGTAAGAACTGTATATATTTAACCTGTAGAAGAAGACTCAGCAGGAACACAGTTAACTGTCTTCAAGTCTAGCATATAGAGGAGAAACAGAGACTTTTTCTATATGACCCCTCCCTCCCCAAAAAAGACAAAACTCAGAGCAAAGGATGGAAATTGGAAAGAGACAAATTTAGGCTTAATGTCAGGAAAAAATTCCTAACTCTTAGAGCTTTCACAAAATAGAATGATAGGATTCCCCTTTTTGGAAGTTTTCAAGAACCTCCACAACCACTTGGTGAGAATCCTTTCATATATAGTTTGACCTAGATGACTATTGAAGTTCCTTCTCTTTCAACCTCTCAAATTCTATCAGTTATAAACAATAGGGAGTCATTCTGAAGTTTAAATTGACATTTAAACAAAATTTTAAATTAATGTTTCATGCCTTCATAATAATACATTTGAAGATTTGACAATACAGTCTAAATCTGTATACATTATTAGAATGAATATCACAACTCTGAACCTGATCCCTCTGACCACATCCTCAACTACAGAAGGAAGGTAAAGTCCTAACATGTAAATCCAATTCCTTTACATTTATATTTAAAAACTGTCGATAACTCTGCCTCACATTTGCTTTGTATCACAGCACACTTTATGATATAAAAAAAAATCCATAAGATTTTCTCAACAAGATGGAATATACTATACTCTAAAATATCTATTTGGCCCAAGTCTGTGTAATGTACCTAGACCTTGACTGCACCTTCTATGAAGATTCATCTCCTTTGTTTCAGTCGAGGAGAGAAATAGCTAACTTTCTCCTAAACATATTACTATGGCCTGTGAAACTAAAAGGACAGAATCAGTCTCATTACATATTAAGCATAATTTCCAGAACTACACTCTCCTGAACTTGTGCATAAGAAGACAATCCTAACTTTATATGCTGAATAAAATAAAGCCCTTAAACACAGACATAAAGGTAATTGATGTGACTTAAGAGATTAGAAACATCTGTTATTCCAAGAGTACTTTGGCTATCACAGAATGTAATTCAAAATATGATACAGAACACAAAGTTCTTATCAGATTATAATTAATAGTTAATAAAATAATTTCATGCAGTACTGGATGGATATATCTGGAGCAAAAAAAAAACTTGCTACCTGAGCATGCTTTTTAAATTAAGTAATAAAGTCAACATTACAGAACAAATAAAAGTTTTGACAACATTGAAGTAAATGCAATTTGTTCTCTAACAGAAAAAACAATTGAAAAAAAGTGACTATTTCAATTACTGTTCTAACAACTGACTGTTTGACTGTATAAATTTAGTTATAAATTTGTTTCCATTAGAACACACAAGAAGCCAAACAGAATAGTCGAATTAACTCATTAACTAAGAAGCATAAAGAAAAGCACTTGCCTGATGTTTCACTGGCTTAGGCGATTCAGGCTGGTTACAAACAAATAAATGCAAATGTTAGCAAGTTTGGGCTTTCCCTTGCAGCAAGCTATTTCCCATATCATTTCAGGCCAACATGCAGTTTAGTGTCATGCAAATTTATCCAGCATGCCATCAAGCTTCATTAATTGGCACTTTTGCATCTTTATATTACAAGAACTTAAGAGCTGTAATTAATGACTGGAAACTTGAGAACTTGAGGACTATACTCATTTCCTCAATCTAATGAACAGACAATTTATTTACACCCTTACCCCAATCCCCTAACAAATCCAAATATAGTCTTACTCTCTCCTCTTACCTAAATCAATTTTAAAGAAACATGACTTTCCCCCCTTTCTATTAAATCTCATCCCCATAAACCCCCAAAGAAGGTTTAGAGGTCCAGAACAGCACAGTGCTCCAAAGACCAAGCAGGTGAAAAAGTTTAAAGATTCTTCTGACTGAAAGTAAAAATTAGTATGCTTAAGCAGTGTCCAAATCTCTTCAATTTGCTACCTTTTTTTTTAAATCAGCTTACTACCTTCCTAAGAAATTCCACAGGAGGGAAAATTCTCCTTGATCCAGTTGTATTGAGTAACCATAACCTACAATACCCCTCCCACCTGTTTTTTGGTTAAAAAAGCTGATCACAAGAGAATGAAGAAGTAATTGTCAATTAGATTTTCCTTCTTGATGTTTCATTTCTTTACAATTAAAAAAAAATTAAACAAAAGATTTTGTTTAAAGCTTACCGGAATGTTATGGTCCTTTCTTCCTTTATGGGAAGAAGCAACGTGAGCAAGATACTGAATAACTTTCTTGGTATTTTCTGTCTTCCCAGCACCAGATTCACCCCTGAAAGAAAAAAATATCACTTGATTTCATCTTTTTTTTTAAGGTTTTTTGGGTTTTTTTGAAAGTCAATGGGGTTATTAAGTGGCTTGCCCAAGGCCACACAGCTAGGTAATTTTTAAGTCTCTGAGGCTGAATTTGAACTCAGGTCCTCCTGACTGCAGGGCCGGTGCTCTATCCACTGCACCACCTAGCTGCCCCCCTTGATTTCATCTTCATTCTTTAAAGTATATATAACATACCCAGATCAAAAATTGATCTTTAATTAGTAGAGATAAATAAAATACCTTAAGGTCATCAACTGTAACTTAAAGGGAAATGTTTTTTTTTCAGACCTAGACTCATTAGATAAAAATAAATCCAACACATTCTACATTTTGCCCTGATGATGCCCCCTACTTAACAAGCCTCTTCTTCTATTCCCCATCAATACAAAAAAAGCAAAGAACTCTCTTTCCTAGATTTTCCATATAGCATTTTTCTCTATGTTATTTCCATTGAAATTGTTCCTAATTTTTCAACTGAAGATCCAACAAGCAAGTCTTTGTCTTTTCTTTTTTGTTTTCTGTGGGGCAATGGGGTTAAGTAATTTGCCCAAGGCCACACAGCTAGTATCAAAGGTCTGAGGCCCCATTTGAATGCAGGTCCTCCTAACTCCAGGGCCTGTGCTCTACTCATTGTGCCACCCAGTAGCCTCTTTTCTATATGACAATTCTTTAAATAATTGAAGGTGGCTGTGTCCTTTCTAATTCTTTTCTTAACTAGGTTAAACAACATCTAGTTTTCCCAACTAATTCTTGCATGATATATTCTTTTGTTTAATAGTTAAGCAAACCAAATTTCTATATTGGTCACATTTTTAAAAATTTTATTTATTTATTTTGAATTTTACAATTTCCTCCCTAATCTCACCCGCCCCGCAGAAGGCAGTCTGTTAGTCTTTACATTGTTTCCATGGTACACATTGATCTAAGTTGAATGTGATCACAGAAAAATCTTCTCCTTAAGGAAAAAAAATAAAGTATAAGAGATAGCAAAATTTCATAGTAAGATAATAGATTTTTTTAAAAAATTAAAGGTAATATTTTTTGGTCTTTGTTTAAACTCTCCAATTCTTTCTCTGGATACAGATGGTATTCTCCATCATCCTAAAATTGTTCCTGATTATTGCACTGATAGAATGAGCAAGTCCATTAAGGTTGATTTGTATGATATATTCTTCAGGGTTTCATTCACTATCCTAGATACTATAATGTCTGTTTCTCTCTCTCTCTCTCTCTCTCTCTCTCTCTCTCTCTCTCTCTCTCTCTCTCATACACACACACACGCACGCACGCATGCACGCACGTGCATCACCTTCTTCATTCTGGATATCATGTCAAAAAGATCAAGATCTCATTATATTTCTTATTTGCAACAATACAATACTGCTTCATATTAAGCTGACAGTTCACTACATTATCTTGCTAGCTCCTCACCAATTCTGGATTTAGAGTTAATTTTCAAAATCTAAAGCAAGAAACTTCATATTTAAAGATATTACATTTTATCTTATTAAGTTTTTTCCACTGGTCTAGATAACCAAGATCTTTTTGAATCCTTCATTTTGCTCTTCCTTCTATTTTGTGTTTATGCCTTTTCTTATTAAAAAAAAAATCTTTACTAAAATATTTAAAAACCACTTAGAAAGATCAATACCAATTGAAAAATCAAAACCTATTAAAAGTTTCCTGGGCTTACAGAACAGGAAACCTTTACTGCTTAGCAACAACATGACTGTGATCAAGTCACAACCACCCTAAGACTCTGTTTCCACATTATAATAATTTGTTTTAAATTTTATTTATTTAAGGCAATGGGGTTAAGTGCCTTGCCCAAAGTCACACAGCTAGGCAATTATTAAGTGTCTAAGGCCAGATTTGAATTCAGGTCCTTCTGACTCCAGGGCCAATGCTCTATCCACTGTACCACCTAGCTGCTCCCATATTATAATAATACTTGCTATACATGCTCAAAGGATTGTTTTAAGGTAAACAAAATAATATATAAATTAGCTATTATTAAAATATAGATCAAGATTTCAAATATTATCCATTTCCTGATAGAGAGTAGAAGATCGGATGGAACAAAGAAGGCAGTAAAAAGGCAGGGCCTCTCAAGCACTCTCCCTCAAACCATTCCAAATATCATTAAAAACTGATTATAACCAAATTCTAGAGTGACAGAACCCACAAAAAAAACTGAGTGAAACAATTTTCCAGCCCAAGACAATTTGGACGATTTGTGACAGAAGGGTCTGTTGAACCAATGTTAGAAAGGGTCCGCAGCTACATGAGAGCAAACTGACTTCAGCCATCCAGGAACAGTCCATGGGAAACTTGGGTCCATGGCAATGGTGGCTGTTACCAGACCTCCAGCTCAGTGATTGCCAAGGATAATAGGGAAGGTTAGCAGAAAATCTGTCCCACCACAGTAAGGGGAGTCCAGTCCAGTGCAGTGTGGGGAACCAGGAGCAGGTCCAGGGGGCCACCAAGTTGCTGCTTCCAGTGGGATCAGCCCATGGACAGTAAGCAGATCAGGGAGGTTGCAGAAGTCTCTTTGCTATCCCTGAGGCAGGACTCTGTTGCTTCAACCATACTCAGATCCAGGTCACAATCTCAGGAAAAAGGTGCAGAGCTGATAGTCACAGAGGAGCAAGGACTCTCCTCATGGTTCCAGGGCAGAAAGGAGTGTTTGTGATCATCCACAGGAGAGCAGTCAGAATCTCTCATAAAGGAGAACTTGCAATCCTCTAAGGGGTATCCTTGAAAACAGCTGCAAGAACCAGAACAACACTGAACACCCTAACAGCATCATGGGGTTGATGGTCAATCTTATATGGACTTGTTCATTCCATCAGTGCAACAATCAGGCAAAATTCTGGGATATCTGCAATGGGGAATACCATCTGCATCCAGAGAAAGAATTGTGGAGTTTGAACAAAGACCAAAGACCTTTAAATTAAAAAAAAAAAAACCTTTATCTTATTATGTAATATGATTTCGCTCTCAACAGATTCAACTTAGATCAATGCATACCATGGAAACAACGTAAAGACTAACAGACTGCCTTCTGTGGGGGGTGGGGGGAGGGAGGCAAGATTAAGGGAAAAATTATAAAATTCAAAATATAAAATCTTTCTTAAAAAAAAGAAAAAAAAAAGAAAACCGCTGCAAAAACCCTCAAAAGCTTGGGACAGTGTACCTTCCACCCTGGAAGCAGAGCCCCACCTTAACAATGAGATAAAATCAAGTCATAGGCTGGGGAAATGAACAAACCCAAAGGAAAAAAATCAAATCACAGACAATTACTTTGAGCCTATGGAGGATCAAAATAATACTCAGAATAAGACAATAAAATCAAAAGTTCTGTATCCAAAGCCTCCAAGAAAAATGAATTTGTTTCATGCCATGGAAGGGCTCAAAAAACATTTTGAAAATTAAGGAAAGGAGGTAGAGGAAAAGCTGGGAAGAGAAATGAGAGCTATGTGGGAAAATCATGAAAACCAAGTCAGCAGATTGGTGAAGGAGATACAAAAAATACTGAAGAAAATAACATCTTAAAAACCACTCTCTCTAAGTCAAATGGAAAAGGTAGACCAAAAGGGCAATTAAAGAGAAGAATGCCTTAAAAAGCAGAATTGGCTAAATGGAAAAGGTCTATGAAGAAAATAATTCCTTAAAATGTGAAATGAAGCCTAAGGAAGCTGAGGACTTTGTGAGAAAACAAGAAACAATAAAATAAAAGTCAAAAGCATGAAAAACTAGAAGAAAATGTGAAATATCTCATTGAAAAAACAATTGACCCAGAAAACCAATCAGGAGAGAGAGAAATTATTGGACTACCTAATAGCCATGACCAAAAAAGAAAAAGGGCCTAGATGTCAATTTTCAAGAAATTATCCAGGAAAATTACTCTGATATCCTAGATTTCAATACCAACATAAGGTCTAAATAAGTACATGATTCAGACAAAAAAGGGTGACATTATAAGCCAGTTAGGAAAACAAGGAATAGTTTACTTGTCAGATCTTAATAATTAATAACTTAATAATTACCTAGCTGTGTGGCCTTGGGCAAACCACTTAACCCCATTTGCCTTAAAAAAAGCCTAAAAACAAAACAAAACAAAATACCATGTCCAAAAGATAGTAATCAGAGAATGAAAGAACTGCAGATTATACCATATAGATAAATCGAAGGAATTAGAAATCCTGAGCCCAAGGAAAAGAAGGCAGGAAATAGTGAAGAGACATTTCAACAATCTTTAAGTACCTGAATGGCTATTATGGAATGGCTATTAGTTTTACCCTCTAGGGCTAAAAAGAAGGAAAAAAAGCATGAAAGTTATAGATAGATTTAGATTTAAGGAAAAAAACTACCCACCAATTAAAGTCAGAGCAGTTCATCAATAAAAAAATATTTATTATGTTCCAAGTTATATCCTAAGCACTGAAAATACAAAGAATGACAAAAACATAATCTCTGTCCTCAAGGAGCATTCATTCTAAAGGGGATGGCAATATTTATTTATATCAAAATACATAATTATATAGATGAAAGGTAATCTGAATGGGGTAGTATTAGGATTTAGAAAGACCAAGAAAGACCTTTCAGTGGGGTTTTGAGTTGACTTATGAAGGAAGTCAGAGAAATTAATTGTTAAAGTTGAGGAATCAGAATATTCTAGTCATGGGGGTAGCCAATGAAAAACACAAGAAAAAAGATGGAATATTGTTTTTGAGCAAGTGTGCCAATGCAACTAGATCACTGAGTGATAGAAAAGCAGTACAGTATAAGAAACCAGAAAAAGTAGGATGGGGATAGGTTGGGAGGAGGTTTAAAGGGCAAATTTAGGACAATATATTTGATTCTGGGAGTATTAAGGCAACATTGGCATCTATTGAGGAAAAAAAGTGACGTGATTACACCCATTCCTTAGAAAAATCCTTTTGGCAGCTAAGTAAAGGATGAACTGGAGTAGGGGAAGATCTGAAGCAGCAAGACCAGTTAGAAGAAATAGATTTAGGTTTAAGGGAAAACTTCCTACCAATTGAAGTCAGAGCAGTCAGCTCATCAATAAGTATTATGTTCCAGGAAATACACTCAAAGGGTCTTGTAGTAAACCAGGAGACAGGTAATAAAGGACTAATCTAAGCATGTAGTTTTATGAATGGAGAGAAGGATGATATGAAGCCATGTCATTAAAAAAAAATATATGACAATGCATTAAATATGTAGGGTAAATTAGAGTAAGGAGTCAAGGGTAGTACAAAGATTCCAAGATGGTGGTACCTCAAGAGAAATAGAAAAAATTCAAAACAGGGAGGGTGGAGATGAAGAGAATGAGTAGGATAATGAATTCTGTTTTGAATATGTTGAGCTTCTAGTACTAGCCATTCAGTTGAAATGAGGTAATTGAAGAAGCATAGCTGGATAAAGAAAGTCTAAGAGTGTGTGTGTGTGTGTGTGGGGGGGGGGGGGGGGGGTCATGAATCATCTGCATAAACATAATAACTGAAACAATAGGAGCTGATACAATCATCAATTGAGAAAATAATATAGTCCTGGGGGGATCACTTTGGGATCATATGGATAAAAAACCAGCAAAGTACAACTAAAGAACTAGTTGGGTAGAGAGGAGAAGAGAAAAGCCTACAAAGGTAAAAGTATCCAGGAGCCAGGAAGAATCAGGGTTCAAAAAATGCAGACAAGTCAAAAAGGATCAGGACTGAGAAGAAGTCATTGAATCTGACCATTGAAATCAGTCAGTGGGGATTATAGGATCAAAGGAAGGGGTTTTTATATTTTATAGGCTTCTTAGAAGGAAGGAGCAAGGAGATAGGAAGAGATTAAAGATTAAAGAGTAAGGAAATAATTGCTTGAAAATTTTAGAACTGAGAACAAAGAAACATGGAGAAATTGACTTTGGAAAAGAGAGGGTCAAATCTTCATTTGAGACTGGCAAAGGAGAAGTTAACTGAGGAAAACATTTTAATCACGTGAAATGAGGAGAGAAGGGTAATAATGTGGCTCTTGGCAATCAAGTCTCAATATTTTCAATTAATTTTGAGAACATTCTCAGCTAAGAAGGTAGAAGGAGGGGATACTATCTGAGTCTTAAGAATTGAGGATGGGGCAGCTAGGTGGTGCAGTGGATAGAGCACCGGAGTTCAAATCCGGTCTCAGACACATAATAATTGTGTGGCCTTGGGCAAGCCACTTTAACCCCATTTGCCTTGCAAAAAAAATTGAGGAGTAGAACAAATGGAAATCCTAGCAAGGAGGAAGAAAAGGACTAGGGGATTAGAAGACATGGGAAAATATGGAATGATGAAATATTATGAAAAATTTTTTTTAAGAGTTTATAGGGGTGGCTAAGTGGTGCAGTGGATAAAGCACTGGCCCTGGAGTCGGGAGTACCTGGGTTCAAATCTGGTCTCAGACACTTAATGATTACCTAGCCGTGTCACCTTGGCAAGTCACTTAACCCCACTGCCTTACAAATAAAAAAAAAAACCAAAAAACAAAAACAAAAAAAGAGTTTATGACCAAAGAAGAGGAACACTTGTAGAGAATGACAAGGTCAAATGTGTTACCATCTCTGTGAATATGAAATGAACTTTTGAAGCAGGTCATGGAAAATGGATTAGATTAAGGAACTTGGATCATATAATGGGAAAAAAAAGAGGTTTTAAGATCAAAGGAATTTTGTCAATTGTAAAATGGACATTCCAGAAAATTCAGTGGAAAGTTTAAGAAGATATAAACTGTTTGGAAGAAGAGGTGGGGCTGAGGTAAAAAGGGTCGAAGAAGGGAGGCAATGGCAAGTTAAAGATGAGGAATGGAGTTTGTACATTGGTAGCCAAGGCTCAGAATTACTGAGATGATACGATAGCAGAAGTCTTTTCCTCAGATTGAGCCCTGATACCCCAAGCAATAGGTACCTCTCAGCTAGGTGCTAGAGCTGGCCTTTGGTGAGTGTCCTACAAGAAGTAGTTGGTAGTGTCACCCTTTTAAATACAGATAATTCCAATTATAACATCATAAATTCTTATAGACCATCTAGTTCAACCATACCTAACTTTATAAGAAACTCCTCCATCTACAGCAAAACCAACATGGAGTCATCTCGTTCTTCCTCAAAGAACTCTTGCAAGAAAGAAGTCAATATACCTAACAAGTTAAGCAGCTCCTTCCACTTAAGGATATCTCTAGACATTAAGAAGTTTTTGCTAAAAACCAGTGCAAATTCTAACACCGTTGCTAATTTCTGTCCTCTGTGGGTCAAGTATAATTCCTCTTCTATAAATATACTTCAAAACAATTATCATGTCCTCCAAGTCTTTTCTTCTCAATCATCTCTTGTTCTGTTGAATAGTACTGATATGCCAGGATCACAAGACACATCACCATGCTGAAGGTGGAAATTAATATTATAGATAAGTGAGAATTACTATTATAGATCCTTCAATGGAGGAGTGGCTAACCAAACATTTTAGGAGGAATATAATCTGGCATCACTATGAATAATGAACTAATTTAGTTTTCATTGAGGGAGGATCTTTAGAAGTCTATTTTTAAATGAAGAATGACTGAATGAGGAACTAACCTATATATGGTAGCCATGGGAAAGTGAGAATAGGAAACATACATAAAAATTGAAGGAGGACATAAGACCTTGGTGACTAACTGGGTAAACAGAAGATGAATACAAGATTTAAAACCCAGAATTGAGATCTGAAAAAGTAGACAAAAAAGAAATGTTTTATTAACTGAAGAGACAAATGAAAGAAATAGAAACAGATACTTTAAATACTAGTCCAATTATAAAGAAGTCTTCATTCTCCTTTCATTACAACATTTGATGCTTTTAAAAAAATTCTTCATCTACAACAAAATTTAAAAGAAGAAATTTCAATGATTTTAATTGATTGAGGAAAACTGGCTAAGTTCCTCTTACTATCCAACTATGAAAGTTTATTATTTATTTACTTACGTGCAAAGAATTGACTGATCTTCACGATCTGAAAAACAAAAAGAAAAGCAGTAAGTTGTAAATAAACATGTTCTCATTTTTAATTTTCCACATTAGAAAATTTATATTAACCAAAAAAGGTTTGTTGAAGATTTTAGGCAAAAGAATGCCAGTATAAAGAGATTAATATGAGGGGCTATGGCAATCACCTGTGTTAAAGCATATTCTCTCTGCTTCATTTTTCTATCCCTGACATCTTTTTAAATTAGCCCCAAAACAGATTTTGTTTGTTTGCCTATTACTTTTCCAATTATATGTAGAGATAATTTTCAACATTCATTTTTGTAGTCCCCCCCCCCAGAATAGCATGTGATCTGATAAAGGTTATTCATGTAGTACTACACATACTTCCATATTAGTTATGCTGTGAAAGAATCAGAATAGAAAGGGAAAAATCATGAGAAGGGAAAAGGAAAAAAAAAAGAAAATTAAAGAGGTGAAAATAGTATGCTTTGATTCCATAGTTCTTTCTCTGGATGTGGAGGGCATTTTGCAGCACAGGTCTTTTAGAATTGTCTTTGATGGCTGTATTGCTGAAAAGAGCTAAGTCCATCACAGAAGATCATTGTGTAATGTTGCTGTCAATACAATGCTCTTCTGATTCTACTCACTTCATTCAGCATCAGTTCATGTAAGACTTTCCAGGTTCTTCTGAAATCTCCTGCTCATTATTTCTTATAAAGTAATAAGATTCCATTGTCTTTATATGCCACAACTTGTTCAGTCATTCCCCAATTGATGAGCATCCGATAATGTTCCAATTCTTTGCTACCACAAAAAGAACTGTTGCGAACATTCTTGTACATATTGGGATCTTTTCCCCTTTTAGTGACCTAATTGTGGTATTGCTGGATCAAAGAATATGCATAGTTTTATTGCCCTTAGGGCATAGTTCCAAATTGCTCTCCAAAACAATTGGATCAATGCACAATTCCACAACAGTGTCTCAGTTTTCTCACATCCTCTACAACATTTACCATTTTCCTTTTCTGTCATATTAGCCAATCTGCTAAGTGTGAGGTGGCATCTTCAGAGTTGTTTAATTTTCATTTTTCTAGAGCATTTTTTTAGAGCATTTCTTCACATGACTGTAGACAGCATTAATTACTTCATCTGAAAACAGCCAGTTCATACCCTTTGACTACTTATCACCTGGGGAATAACTTGTATTCACAAAAATTTGATTCAATTCTCCATATATTTTAGAAATGAGGCCTTTATCAGAAACACTTGCTGTCAAAATTATTTCCCAGCTTTTTGCTTTTCTTCTAATCTTGGCTGTATTGGTTTTGTTGTGCAAGAACTGTTCAATATCATGTAATAATTTTTATCCACTTTGCATTTCATAATGTTCTCCATCTTTTCTTTGGTCACAAATTCTCTCTTCATAAATCTGATGGGTAAAATAATTCCTTGTTCTTCTAATTGGCTTATGGTATCATGTGTAAATCGTATCTCCATTCTGACCTTATCTTTGCATTTGGTGCAATATATGCAGGTCTTAGAACAGAATTTTAAATTTTATTTTTTAAAATTAAATTACATTTTTCTCTAGTCTTAATTTTAAAAGCAGGTCTGAGTTAAATGTTTTATGTTTCTTCTCCCTCCCCAAAAATTAAAATGTTCTCTTTTTGTTGAATTCCAGTTTACCTCAGGTCACAAGGATAGTAATAACTGATGTATAGTGCTTTTCAAGCTTTCATTCAATGTTAATCTCATTTTTTAAAGTTATAAATACTAGACATCACATCTAGTTTTCTGAGCAATTCCTCAAGTATTATCTATGGATCCACTGGCATATCAAGGATCAGAAAAAGATCCTAGAATATAACTAGTCTACCAAAATTTTCAAAAGATGTTCATCACATATCTTTTTTTTAGGGTTTTTTTTTGCAAGGCAAATGGGGTTAAGTGGCTTGCCCAAGGCCACACAGATAGGTAATTATTAAGTGTTTGAGACTGGATTTGCACCCAGGTACTCCTGACTCCAGGGCAGGTGCTTTATCCACTGCACCACCTAGGTGCCCCTCATCACATATATCTTTGCTGAAATCAAATCAACAAAGAATGAATGAGAGAATAAACTTATGTCCACTGTTAAAATAAACTAAACTGAGATAATTACAGGAAAAGTGTAGTAAAAATGACTTAAATATTCACAACTCAGGAAAGCAACATAACTCAATGGATAGAAAACAAGAGGAACCAACAGATTTTCCTGGTTTAAATAAAGGTGTATTGCTCTTAGTTGAAACAGTGATTTTTATTTCCCTAAGCATTTAATATGTTTCAACATTTGTCAGATGTTATAGGAAACACCACTAGAGTAGAATAAAATATAGACTGCAAATATGAAGTTCAAAACTAAATATATTAGGACTCTGGGGAAGGAAGAGATCAGTGTGATCTGGAGCAACTAGGGAAGATTTTTAGAAGAGATGAGACTTCAACCTTAGAGAAGACAATGGCTGATTAGGATAAAAGCAGAGATAACAGTAATCTAGGTGAGGAAAACTGTACAAGGAAAGCTATGTGAGATTAAGCATATAATTTTTGGAGAACAGTCTGGTTGAAATCAAGATAGTGAAAAATAAGTAGAATCACTGTCCAATTCTATAAAGTTAATGCAACACTTGCTCAAAATGGAGAAAATTGAACTACACTGGCTGGTTTTTTTTAACACCTTCAGGAAAAAAAGGTCACATAAATCACCAATAAAAGTAATTATCTGAAGAATGCTATCCATCCCTAGAGAAAAAGTTGATGGTATCTGAATACAGATTGAAACATGCTTTTTTAAAATTTATTTTTCTTAAGGTTTCTTTTCTGAGGGTGGTAAGGGGGAAGAAGTTTATGTTTGTTTCATAGCATAACTCTTGTGTAGTCTATACAGGATTGCTTGCTTTCTCAAGGGGAAGTTTGGGAGGTGAAGGAGTAGAGAACATTGAACTCAAGGTTTTGAAGATGAGTGTTAGAAGTTGTTTTTGAATGTGGCTGGGGAGGGATAAAGTATTAGCCTCAAAAAGTGGTCATCACTACAAACTGTTACCCGAACCTAAAGAGACTATTCCATTTCCTCTGTTGAACTTGTACTGAATATAGCTTTGAAATAAGTGTGAAAACTGCTGGACTTAATGCCTAGCTGTGTGACCTTGGCCAAGTCATTCTTAACCCCACTGACCTAAATAAATGAAATTTTTAAAAAAATAACTATCCCCCAAATATTTCAATCCCTAATCCATACCACTTTCTTGATTTAAAAAGATTTACTTCCTTTTAAAAGAATATCAATCATTCAGAAAATGCTTACAATGTGCCTAACATCAGGTCACAAATTAGATGCAGGTAAAGAGAAATATATATTTTTCATATTCCACAACAATAAATTAAATGCAAAATAGATTAGTTTATTTGAAATTTTGTTAGCATGACTACAAATTACTCTGCCAATGTGTCAGAATATACTATCCTAACATACTAACAGTACCACTAAGATAGATCAAACATATGAAGTATAATGGAAACAGTACTGAACTAGAAAATAATACTGAATCTCTAAATTTTAGTTTGTTATTATTAATTGTGCTCACTGATTAAGTTTTCATTTAATCAACTTTCAGAGTTGATATCTTTTAAATGAAACAAATGGATGACAATATCACAACAGTTCCTTCCAGATCTGAGATTCCACAATTTTATACATTCTCCACTCTTGGAATACCAAGAAAACAAGGCCAATTATTTTCTCATATAAACTATCAAGACATCTCAATCTAATTATAGTTATTTCCCTGAGGTCAAATATTTACTGAGCTCCTATTTTGGGCAAGACTGCAATTATCAAAGGATAAGAAGAACAGAAAAATTTAGCAACATCCTTTTAAAAAATATAGGCAAAATCTCTGTAAAAAGCCAATGGTCTATTTCGTTTACTTTTAAACAAGAATATTTTATTAATGTAAAAAAACATTATTTATGCAAAATGAGAATATTTAAAAAAAAAAAAGCCAATGGTCTGGGGCAGATAGGTGGTGCAGTGGATAGAGCGCCAGCCCAGGAATCAGGAGTACCTGAGTTCAAATCTGACCTCAGACACTTAATAATTACCTAGCTGTGTGGCCTTGGGCAAGCCACTTAACCCCATTTGCCTTGCAAAAACTTAAAAATAAAAAAGCTAATCAATGGTCTTCAAAAGGACAAAATACTTGTTATCTGTGAAAATATTCTAATCAATGATGTACAGAGTAGTTGTAATTCAACCTTGAAAAGTGAATGATAGTGTCATTCAAAGTATTTCAAAAACTATTCACAAAAGATTTTGAGCACTGCTAATATCACTTATACATATAACCTACCCAAATAATAATTCTGAAAGGTATAGCACTAAATTAGACATGCAATTCTGGGACTTAACCCCATCACCTAAAATAAATTTGAAAAAAAATAATTTATAGGGGTGGCTAGGTGGCGCAGTGGATAAAGCACTGGCCCTGGAGTCAGGAGTTACCTGGGTTCAAATCCGGTCTCAGACACTTAATAATTACCTAGCTGTGTGACCTTGGGCAAACCACTTAACCTCATTTGCCTTGGAAAAAAAAACTAAACTAAAAAAATAAATTATAAAAGTTTTTAGATGCTTTGATGTTTTTCAATTTGGGATTTCTTTCAGAATGTGATCAGTGAGTTGTTCCTATTTTCATTTTGTACTCTGGTTCTACTATATCTAGAGGTTTTTCTCTTATAATTTCTTGAAATATTATATTCAAGTTCTTGTTTGGCCTTGCATTTATTTTCAAACTCAGTTGTATTTGGTAATAGATATATTACATTTTCTTCTTTTGTTCGATCTTTTGACTTGGTTGTAAAATTTCTTCTTAGTGTTGATTGCTGGAAATAGCTGATCATGTAACAGAATGAATCCAAGTTTACTCTATGGTAAATTAATGAAAATAGAGATTCTGATAATATTTCATTTTCAAAGTATTACAGAAAATAATGGGACAATTGAGAATTTAAGAACAGAAAGAAGCCCCCCCCCCCAAAAAAGATTTAAGACTGCACCCTTATGAGAAATTATTGGTTTACTCCATCTTAAGGGGGGCAGGGATAGTCTAATTAGGTTGGAATTTTTTTAAGTGGCTGTTTGCCTTCTCAAAAGTTATACCAATTAAAATGAAGAAGTGTTAAATACTAAAACCTTTGAATGGAAAGGTGTATTGTGAAAACTGGAATCATATATTACAGAGTGGCTTAAATAGCTGTAAAATTAAAGTTTTAAATAAGTCAGTGAATCTAGTCCAGAACAACATGCATTAAAATCTAAAGAAATGGAAAAGAATAGTGTAAGTTACATAATTTGAATAATGGACTTGAAATTCTTGGGAAAAGACTAAAAGGGATGCAAGGAAAAATGAAGAGGAAAAGAAAAAGTTGGGGTTCCAGAACCATTTGAGAAGTGTAGAAGTTAGTTAAAATATGTAGGAAGATGGTATGAGTAAGTAGGAGGATAGATTTTGGAAGCTTTGAAAAATGATTTTAAAATCAATGTAAAAAGAGAAAGAGAATAGAGAACTATAAGTCAATTGATAAGCTATGGAATGTCTTCTGGTTTTGCATAACCTAAATTAAGATGTGTTTTAAAAATGAGATGGGGGTAATTTGAAAATTGCATTAGACTGTCACTTTTGCAATATCTGACAGTGAAATGACTGGAAAGCAATAAATCCTATAATATGAAAAGCTTGACATGAAAAAGAATGCTAGGTAAATGTTAATTTTTATTTTATTATTGTTTCTTCAATTAGGTAATTGTATAATGGGCTAGTCTTCTATACAAAGTAATATGCAAATACATGTAACTGAATTAAGTGGTTTGCAAAAATATACAATTTTGATTATGATGTTGTGATGTTCCAAAATGCTCTAATAAGAAATATTGGTCAGTGAGGATAGAAAGCTCTTATAAGTGAGAGCACTTATGTTAGAATTGCACTGATAAAGATAAGAAGAATTTACAAACATTTGTTTTGAAAAGAAAATAATTTAAGGTTATTTTGGATATGACTTTTGCAATTAAGAAGTATCAATAAAGTATAAAGAAGTATAAAGAAAATCTTGTTACCATAAAAAGGGATTTTTAGAAACATCTGGTCTTCAGAATTTTCTATATTGCAAAAGTTCTACCAGGTAAAGGGAATATACATGAAATTGAAATGTGAACAGATTCAAGCTAAATTTTGGGGCAATGAATGAATTGAAGTTTCATCTATCACATTTGTTATGAGAAAATTAGAGAATGCCTTGTCAATGATCTATCTCTCTTTCAAGGTCTTTTTGGTCCACCTCGTGTTTATGAAAGGGAATATTTATATGTAAGATCAAAGGAGCTTATTCAACATCTGTCATTTAAGAAAAAGAAAATGTATCTATGTGAAATCCTGTTCTATGTAAATATAATACTAACATGGGTAAAAAGTTTACATTGGGGCTTTAAAATTATCATGTGTAAAATTAAAGAATCCCATTTTCTTTTTGAAAATGGAAGTGGGCAGAGCCAAGATGGTGACAAGAGAGGATCCTCTCTTAGGTGCTCTCATAAAACTTATAAAATAAGGACTCTAACTAAATTTTTGAGAGACTGAACCCACAGAGGGACCCAGTGAGGCAGTTCTCCTACTCAAGGTAACCTGGAAAAGAGCAGAAAGGCTCTGCTCCCTGGGGCTGAAGGGGCAGCCCGCCAGAGCAAAAGATCTTCAGCCTCCCAGAGGCAGCCCAGGGCACTGGGATATGCTGCTCAGCAGGGGAGTCTCCCGAGCTACGCCCCCAGGGAGCACCAGGCACAAAGTGGGGGAGCAGCAGGGGACCTCTGCCAGAACAAACACATGGAGCCCAGCCCTCAGGGCACACAGCAAGCAGCATGGCCACAGCAGCCCAGATCCAGTAACAGAAGCAGGTGTGACCTGTAAGCAGGAGCCCCCAGGGCATGAGCCCATTAAACCTACAGAGGGGAGTGAAGAGACTGTCCTCTGCACCTGGAACAGGACTCTGGGTCTCTGACCACAATCAAATCCTGATCGCAGTCTAGGCCCCCCATAGAAGAGCAGCCCCCCCCCAACTCAGCCCGGTGTGTGTGTGTGTGTGTGTGTGGGGGGGGGGGAGAATATGGTCACTCACAGACCAAGGCGGAGGACAGAGCCTCACACACTGAAACCCTTGTGGGAGTGTCCCAAAAGCTCAGGAAGCACCCCCAAAACAGGTGAAGGCTGGGAAAATGAGCAAGCAGAGAAACAAGAGGAAGACCACTGAGAAATACATTATCTATGAACCCAAGAAGGATGAATATACTCAGTCTGAAGATGAGGAAGCACAAACTCCTGCATCTAAAGACTCCAAGAAAAACAAAAATTGGGCTCAGGCTATGACAGAGCTCAAAAAAGACTTTGAAAATCAAATGAGGGAGTTAGAAGAAGAACTGGTAAAAGAAATGAGAGAGATGCAGGAAAAACATGAAAATAAAGTCAGCAGCCTAGTCAAGGAAATCCAAAAAACTGCTGAGGAAAATAGCATGCTAAAAACCAGCTTAGGTCAAATGTATAAAACAGTTCAAAAAGTTATTGAGGAGAAGAATGCTTTAAAAAGCAAAATTGGCCAGATGGAAAAAGAGATAAGAAAACTCTCTGAGAAGAACAAATCCTTCTGACAAAGAATAGAACTCAGGGAGATTGATGAATTTATGAGAAATCAGGACTCAATACTTCAAAACCAAAAAAAAAAAAAAAAAGAAAAATTTAGAAGAAAATGTGAAACATTTTCACTGAAAAAACAACTGATATGGAAAACAGACTTAGGAAAGATAATTTAAAAATTATTGGAATACCTCAAAGTCATGATCAGGAAAAGAGCCTTGACATTATTTTCAAAGAATTACTACAGGAAAATTGCCCTGATATTCTAGAAGCAGAGGGCAAAATAGAAATGGAGAGAATCCACCGATCCCCCAGAGAAAGAGATCCCAGAAAACCAACCCCTAGGAATATTATAGCCAAATTCCAGAACTCCCAAGCCAAAGAGAAAATAATAAAAGCAGCCAGAAGGACACACTTCAAATATCATGGAGCTGCAGTCAGGATCACACACGACTTAGCAGCAACTACATTGGAAGCTCATAGGGCTTGGAATATAATATATCGGAAGGCAAAACAGCTTAGAATGCAACCGAGAATCAACTACCCAGCAAGGCTGAATGTCCTCGTCCAGGCAAAAAGATGGACTTTCAATGAACCAGGGGAATTTCAAATGTTCCTGTTGGAGTGGCCAGAGCTGAACAGAAGGTTTGATCTTCAGATAAAGGACTCAGGTGAAAGCATGGAGATTGGAGAAGAGGGGGAAAATATGAGGGACTTGATGATGATGAACTGCATGTATTCCTGCAAAGAAAAATAACACCGATAATACTCATATGAACCTTCTCAGTTAATAGAGAAGGTAGAGGGAACTTTTATAGTTGAAGCACAGGAAAAAGCTGAATTCGAAGATAAAATATGGTGTAAAATTAGAGTCAAAAGAAAAAAGGGAAATGTAATGGGAGAAAGAAAAAGGAGAGGGGGAATAGGCCAAGATATCTCATATAATAAGTTTTTTCTTTATTACAATGAGCTATTGCAATGATATGGAAGGGGGGAAGGCAAGGGGGAATGAGGGAATCTTCGCTCTCATCAGAGGTGGTTAGGAGAGGAAGCAGCATATATACTCAATGGGGTATAGGCATCTGGAGTAAGAAGAAAAGGGGGGGGGGGGGACAGGGGAGTGATGTGAGTGATGGAGGAGAAGATGGACCATGGGGTGAGAGTGGTCAGATATAACACATTTTCTTTTTTTACTTCTTGCAAGGGGCTGGGATTGGATGGCCTGTCCAGGAACATAGGGCCAGATGGAGATGCTGGGCCTAAGGGGTGGTAGGGGGGCTTGGGGCCTATTGGCCCCAGGACCAGGGATCTGTCTGCTGTGCCACTCAGATACCCTACAGCAGAGTCAGAGTGAAAGGAGAGAGAAAATATGGTACATGGTAGTGGAGAAATAGGAAAAGAGGGAGTTGTGATCAGCAATGGCAACAGTGGAAAAATATGGAAGTAACTTTTGAGATGGACTTACCATAAAGAACGTGATCCACCCGTGACAGAGTTGTTGGTGTTGGAACAAAGACTGAAGCACATTTATCATCATCATCATCATCATCATTATTATTATTATTATTATTATTATTATTATTATTATTATTATTATTATTATTATTTTTGGGGGGGGGTGCAAGGCAAATGGGGCTGGGTGTCCTGCCTGGAGCCGCATAGGAGGGTGATCGTTGGGTGTTTGATGCCGGATTTGGACCGGGGTGTTCCTGGCTCAAGGGCCAATGCTCTATCTGCCACCCAGCCACAAGTACTATTATTACTATTTTATTTTATTTTGGGTCTTTTTTTTCTTTTTTTGGTTTTTTGCAGGGCAGTGAGGTTGGGGTGTCTTGCATGTCACACGGCTGAGTGACTGTTGGGTGTATGGGGCTGGATATGGGCTCAGGTGCTACTGGCTCCAGGGCTGGGGCTCTGTCCATTGCACCACCTGGCTATACCTACAATTATTACTATTATTTTTTTAATTTTAATTTTTTTCTCTCCCCTTTACTTTATCACTCAAGCGAGTCTATATTTTGTGGGGGGAGGGGTATTCTGTTTACTCTTAAACAAGAATATTTTATTAAAGTATAAAAAAACATTATTTGTACAAAAAGAGAATAAATAAATACTATAAATAAATAAATAAAAGACAGAATTGGCCAGATGGAAAAGAGATAAGAAAGCTCTCTGGGGAAAACAAATCCTTCAGACAAAGAATAGAACTCGGAGAGATTGATGAATTTAACAGAAATCAGGACTCAATACTTCAAAACCAAAAGAATGAAAAATTAGAAGAAAATGTGAAGCATCTCATTGAAAAAACAACTGATATGGAAAACAGACTTGGGAAAGGTAATTTAAAAATTATTGGAATACCTGAAAGTCATGATCAGGAAAAGAGCCTTGACATCATTTTCAAAGAATTACTACAGGAAAATTGCCCTGATATCCTAGAAGCAGAGGGCAAAATAGAAATGAAATATCCACTGTGCTACCTGGCCATACCTACAATTATTACTATTACTTTCTTAATTTTAATTTTTGTTCTCTCGCCTTTAAGACTCAAATGAGTCTATATTATTTTGGAGGGGGGTATTTTGTTTAATCTTAAACAAGAATATTTTATTAATGTATAAAAAACATTATTTGTACAAATGAGAATAAATATTAAATTTTTCAAAATTGAAAAAACAAAAAAAAGTACTTGGAAGTGTATTTGAAATAAGAGATAAGATTTTAAACAAAAATGTAAAAAAAAAATTTGCGTGTAAAAAGAAATTCATTTCCAAGATTAACTTTACCTGTTGTTTTGTTTTGCTTTAAGAGAATAAGATGCCAGCATGGAAACCTTATGTTTCATGTAGGTTAAGAATCAAATATACAGGGGCGGCTAGGTGGCATAGTGGATAAAGCACCGGCCTTGGAGTCACGAGTACCTGGGTTCAAATCCGGTCTCACACACTTAATAATTACCTAGCTATGTGGCCTTGGGCAAGCCACTTAACCCCATTTGCCTTGCAAAAAAATCTAAAAAAAAAAAAAATCAAATATACATAAAAAACAATATTAGAAATGAACTAGAAGATCAAACCTCACATCTCATACCTCTCAGACTGGCCAATATGATCAAAAAGGATAATGATCAATGTTGGAAGGGATGTGGGAAACCTGGGGTACTAATGCATTGTTGGTGGAACTGTGAACTCATCCAATCTTCCTGGAGAGCAATTTGGAATTACGCCCAAGGGCAACAAAAATGTGCATACCCTTTGATCCAGTAATACCACTACTAGTCTATACCCTAAAGAGATGATGAAAAAGGGTAAAAACATCCCTTGTACAAAAATAATCATAACAGCCCTGTTTGTGATGGCAAAAAATTGGAAATAAAGTGAATGTCCTTCAATGGGGGAATGGTTTAACAAACTATGGTATATGTATGTCATGGAACATGATTGTTCTATTAGAAATCAGGAGGAATGGGAATTCAGGGAAGCCTGGAAGGATTTGCATGAACTGATACTGAGCAAGATGAGCAGAACCAGAAAAACATTATACACCCTAACAGCAACATGGGAGTGATGATCAATCTTGATGGACTTGCTCATTCCATCAGTGCAACAATCAAGGACAATTGTGGGCTATCTGCGATGGAGAATACCATCTGTATCCAGAGAAAGAATTGTGAAGTTTGAACATAGACCAAAGACCTTTAATTTAAAAAAAATAAAATGTTATCTTATTATGTAATTTTGATATCTCTTATACTTTATTTTTCTTCCTTTAAGGATATGATTTCTCTCTCATCACATTCAACTTAAATCAATGTATAAACTAAACAGACTGCATTCTGGGGGGGGGGGGAGCAAGAATAGGGGAAAAATTGTAAAACTCAAAATAAATAAAATCTTTCTTTAAAAAAAAACAAAGAATTGGGGTAGCTAGGTGGTGTAGTGGATAAAGCACCGGCCCTGGAGTCTGGAGTACTTGGGTTCAAATCCGGTCTCAGACACTTAATAATTACCTAGCTGTGTGGCTGGGCAAGCCACTTAACCCCGTTTGCCTTGCAAATAAAAAAAAACCTAAAAAAAAAAAGAATTAAATGTCCAATTTTAAAGAAGTAAAATTGCACATTTCTCCCCCATGTTAAATGGAAAACTTAGAAGAATAGTCTATAGGAGATTGTAAAGTACATCTTAACTGCAAGACATCTTTCCAATAATAATGAATAAGTGTGAGGGGATCTTAAGAATAATTGGGAAATTAAAAAATATGTAACTCCCAGTTAGGTAACTTACTGATGAGCAAGATTTTGAAAAGTTGTGTGATGATCTACTTTAGTGAATATAAGTTATTTTATTATAAATAAGGGAAAATATCAAAAGTCATGACCCCTCTGGAATGTCTAAAATTTTTAAACAATGTATTTGACCTTATTCTAGATCTACAGGTATGGAATATATAATGGAAAGAATGTTTTGTAAAATCTAGTAATTAATGTGTTACTCATTACTATTTTGTTACAATTGGAATTAATAACACATGTTGAAAATTTAGAGTCATTTAAGATGTTCTAATGAATCGAAGAGTTCTAAAAGTAATGATTTACATTTCAAACAAGACTAATAATTTAACAGGTTTATTATAGAGAATTATTTACTGGCTATATATGTAAACTGGGATTATTGCAGTTGTGTGTGTGTGTGTGTGTGTGTGTGTGTGTGTGTGTGTGTATTTATTTGAGATTTTTCTGGGACAATCTCTAGCTAATTGTTATGTAAGAATTCTGAAGATGATCCCCTAGCCAAAGAAGATATTTATCTATTGGGTAATACAGCAGGCTAGACAGAGGGGTCTCTAGCCAAGATACTTCTTCATCTAGGAATAAAAGTAGGTATGATTTCAGACAAAGGAATGTTAAGTACAGGAGATCAAAAGTTAGTGCCACCAGGGGGACAGACCTTCTAGTTGAATTATGGAACATACTTGTAATAGGGTTTTTGTATGTCAGAGAATACTCCAGAAACTGGAGCAAGTTGATTATAATCCTAGTATTTAGTTCTTATGAAATAAATTCACTTGGAGGTCTAATTAGATGGAATTGCTATTTTAGATCATGAGACTGTTAATTGGTTTTTGTTCTGTGTCTAATATTAGGTATTATCACCAAAGGAAGTGCTGTTGGATCAATGCTCTTTTGAACCTTTTAGTCCCATGAAATCTGGAGAATACAGGTGAGAGGTACATTTGGATGAACAATTGGGAGGGATAGCTTTTCAGTGCAGCCTGAGGATGGACCCTTTCTGATTTGATTTCCCGAAATATGACATTAGAACAATGTGTCACCAGATAAATCTGAAATTTGGCTTAAAGTATCTGATTACCCACATGACCTCTGTCTAGAAACTAACACTCAAAAGTGTATCTATAGAGTAATTTTCCTTGGAATTCCTGGATCTTTATAGTAAATCACTTATATGTAAATCTGATATAGAAATTTTAGGTCAATTGGAGTATAACTAGATAGGCTAGTATGTTTGGTTTTAACTTGTGCTGTTAGCTGTATGTATTAAGAATTAAGATCCTTGGGTGGCTAGGTGGCACAGTGGATAGAACACTGGCCCTGGAGTCAGGAGTACCTGAGTTCAAATCTGGCCTCAGACATTTAATAATTACTTAGCTGTGTGGCCTTGGGCAAGGAACTTAACCCCACTGCCTTGCAATAAAAAAAACCCCCAACAACAACAAAACCCTAAAAAAAAAAAAAGAATTAAAATCCCTTGATTTTAGTGAGAAGGGATACTTAAGTAAGAAGAATAAAAAGATTTTTGTAATCTTGACATAATTCTGCACAAATAGCAGTTTCAAATTCTACTTTACAGAAGGGAATGTAAGTCAGTTAAGTAAATCAGGAGAAGAATCACCTATAGTATGTTTAGAAACATTTTTGGAAGAAAAGTTCATTTTAGTTAAGGATGCTTGAGTTATTTTATTAAGGCACAAGAGGTTACTTAAGACTGTATGTCACCTGCTGGATACTGTTTGTACTAAAATCTACTATATATGTCATATGCTTAAATTAATCTAGCAATTTTCAGCAAATTCACTTGTGCACTCAAACAATTATGGAAGTTTTACTTTGTTATAGTGAAATGGACAGTAAGGCAAAATGTAAATTTTAATAGCTCTAAAATTTTATTGTCTAATGATGAAAACATGAGTCTAAGCCTGATAAGGTGTTATGTTAAGAAGTTCATTTACCAAAGGAGAAGACCTCAATAAGTCACCTGAACTGGAGAGAACTTTTAAGAACAGACTCTGAAGACAGAGAAAGATATTGACTGTCACCAGGGGAAAAATACAGAGACTGGATGAGTTCACCTTCCTCCTTCTTGAATCTACATCTGTGTATTGATTGTTTGCTTAGGGATTTCTAACCCTTACCTATGGCCCCTCCTTGAAGATGGGTCCCAATTGGACAGGAACAAAGAATAGAATCTGAGCAGGGGGTGATGAATATGAGAATCTTGCTGAGAGGGATGTATCAAAGATATGTGAGAGGACTTCAGATACAAATATATCTATACAGGTTATATATATTTTGAAAGAAGGGGAGGGATCGTGTGGGAAAAAGTTCTCTCAGAGTTAAAAATTGTTTGTGTTAGGAAAACCTTGCCTTTCAAAGGAGGCCCAAAGCCTCCTCTTTTGCAGTAAGACTGTTTTTTTTTTTGCTGACTAGGAATACATTCTGATCATAGACATTACTTCATTCTAGTTAAGATAGTTAAGAAGGTCACTAGGACTTTAAAGTTATCTCGCAGGTTGGTAGGAAAAAATACTATGAAAACATTTCATTCTTTTCTATTTGTTGCTGAGGAAGATTTTCCATGAATAGATCGTACCTCTGGAGACCCAGTCTATGGACTGAAGGAGAAGGGGGGGGGGGTTACTGTGGGGGGACTGTGGTTAGGGTAAAATCTACTTTTCTGTGCTCAGTGTGGTTCTCTAAGACACTATCTTGTGTTTCTGGGAGTCTGCCCTTTTCTCAAGAAAAGTATATAAAAACTTTCCTTTCCTCAGACAATCTCGGAGATTTTTATCTCACACAATCCTTCCCAAGAAGTTCAACACAGGTGAAAAAACACTGATTATTCTTGCTACTTTCTGCCACAGGGACTCAAAATCATGATGGTTTTTTCTTTCCCCAAGAGATGGTATCTCCACTTTCCCTACCAACTAATCTTAAAATAATTCAACTTAATCAACAATGGCTACCCTATGATCAAATATGATTATAAACATGAAAGCACTGTAAAAAGTTCACGTGCTATACAAATAAGAGAATTAAAAATGAGCTAAAATGAAAAATATGGCGAGAGGGTGCCAAGATGGTGGAATAAGACAGGCTCTCAGCCCTCCAAATATCTTCAAATAATAACTCTGAACAAATTCTCAAGCAGCAGAATCTACAAAAGGACATAGTATAATAATTCTGTCACACCTTTGTGAGAGTGGAGCATAAGCCAAAGCAGGCTGGCAGCAGTATATATCCATCCCCAGCAAAGCAGGAGCCATAGGATCAGCAGTGATAGGAGCTACTTCCAGAGTTCTCAGCCCACAGACAGTAAGGAGATTACAGGGGTCCCTGCTAGCACTAAGGCAGGAGGACTCTAACTCTGCTCACACTCAGATCTGGGTCAAAGTCGTGGGGGACATTCACAGGATGAAGAGGAATGCTTGTGACCATGGTGGAGTGGGGACCCCTTCCTCACAGTTCCAGGGCAGAAAAGAGTACTTGTAATCACTCGCAGACAAGAGCACAATTCTCCTTAGATCATACAACCTTGGAAGAACTGAAAATGTGCAACAGGTTCCTAGAAGTATCTCTGAAATAAGCTGTATAAAAGCCCTGAAACTTGGAACAATGCTCCCTCCACCCTGGAAGCAAGAGCCCTACCTTAACAAGGAGATAAAATTCAAGTTAAAAGGCTGAAAAATTAGCAAACAAAAAAATTCTGACTATAGAAACTTTCTATGGTGACAAGGAATCATAATATAATCTCAGCATAAAATAACAAAGTCAAAGCTTCTAAATCTAAAATCTCCCAAGAAAAATATTTTGATCTCAGTCCATGGAAGAGTTAAAAGAGACATATATTAAAAATACTGAAGAAAACAACATCTTAAAGAATAGAAGGCCAAATGGTAAAAGAAATACAAATAAATCAGTGAGGAGAAGAATGGCTAAAAATGTAGAATTAGTCAAATGGAAAAAGAAGCAGAAAAATTCACTGAAGAAAAAATTCTTTAAACATAGAACTGGGAGGAAAGTGGGACGGAGCCAAGATGACGACAGAAGGGATCCAGTCTTAGGTGCTCTCTGATAAAATTCATCAGCTAAGGACTCTAACCTATAACTTTACAGAGACAGAACCCACAAAGGGACCCAGGGAGGCAGTTCTCCTACACAAGGTAACCTGGAAAAGAGCAGAAAGGCTCTGCTCCCCGGGGTCGGAGGGGTGGCCTGCCAGAGGGGTGGCCCACCAGAGTGAAAGAACTTCAGCCTCACGGAGGCAGCCCCAGGGTGCTGGGAGTCTCAGGTCACAGCAGCGGGGGAGTCTCCTGAGCTGCACCCCGAGGAGCACCGGGCACAAAGTGGGGGAACAGCAGGGGAGCTCTGCCAGCTGAGCAGCCCTCGGGGCACACAGAGAACAGCTTGATCTTTAGGAAACAGAAGCAGGGGGAGCCAGTAAGCAGGAGCCCCCAGGGCATGAGCCCATTGAGCTGAGAGAGGGGAGTGAAGAGAGACTGCTGAGCTCTGCCCTCTGCCCCTGGAACAGGACTCTGGGGCTCTGACCACATTCAGATCCTGATCCCAGTCTAGCCCCCCCCATAGAACAGCAAGGGACCCCCCACCTCAGCCCCGTGGCAGAGGGAGGCACTTATGGTCATTCACAGACCAGGAGGGAGGACAGAGCCTCACACACTGAGACCCTTGTGGGAGTGCCCCAAAAGCTCAGGAAGCACCCCAAACCAGGCCCAGGCTGGGAAAATGAGCAAGCAGAGAAACAAAAGGAAGACTATTGAGAAATATTTTGCAAATGAGCCCAAGAAGGATCAAAATACTCAGTCTGAAGATGAAGCACAAGCTCCTGCATCTAAAGACTCCAAGAAAAACAGAAATTGGGCTCAGGCTATGATAGAGCTCAAAAAAGACTTTGAAAATCAAATGAGGGAGTTGGAAGAAAAACTGGGAAAAGAAAGGAGATGCAGGAAAAACATGAAAATGAAGTCAGCAGCCTAGTCAAGGAAATCCAAAAAACTGCTGAGGAAAATAGCATGCTAAAAAACAGCTTAGGTCAAATGGATAAAACAGTTAAAAAAGTTATTGAGGAGAAGAATGCTTTAAAAAGCAAAATTGGCCAGATGGAAAAAGAGATAAGAAAACTCTGAGGAGAACAAATCCTTCAGACAAAGAATAGAATGCAGGGAGATTGATGAATTTACCAGAAATCAGGAATCAATACTTCAAAACCAAAAAAATGAAAAATTAGAAGAAAATGTGAAATATCTCATTGAAAAAAACAACTGATATGGAAAACAGACTTAGGAAAGATAATTTAAAAATTATTGGAATACCTCAAAGTCATGATCAGGAAAAGAGGCTTGACATCATTTTTAAAGAATTACTACAGGAAAATTGCCCTGATATTCTAGAAGCAGAGGGCAAAATAGAAATGGAGAGAATCCAACGATCCCCCAGAGAAAGAGATCCCAAAAAACCAACCCCTAGGAATATTATAGCCAAGTTCCAGAACTCCCAAGTCAAAGAGAAAATATTACAAGCAGCCAGAAGGACACAGTTCAAATATCATGGAGCTGCAGTCAGGATCACACAGGACTTAGCAGCAGCTACATTGGAAGCTCGTAGGGCTTGGAATACAATATACCGGAAGGCAAAAGAGCTTAGAATGCAGCCAAGAATGAACTACCCAGCAGGGCTGAATGTCCTCTTCCAGGGAAAAAAATGGAATTTCAATGAACCAGGGGAATTTCAAAGGTTCCTTTTGGAATGGCCAGAGCTGAACAGAAGGTTTGATCTTCAGATACAGGACTCAGGTGAAGCATGGAGATTGGAGGAGAGGGGGGGAAATATGAGGGACTTAATGAGGATGAACTGCATATATTCCTGCATAGAAAAATGACACTGATAATACTCATATGAACCTTCTCAGTTAATAGAGCAGGTAGAGAGAGCTTTTATAGTTGAAGCACAGGAGAAAGATGAATTCAAAGATAAAATATGGTGTAAAAATGGAGTCAATAGAAAAAAAAAGGGAAATGGAATGGGAGAAAGAAAAAGGAGAGGGGGAATAGTCCAAGATATTTCACATAAGATTTTTTTTTATTACAATGAGCTATTGCAATGATATGGAAGGGGGGAGGCAAGGGGGAATGAGGGAACCTTTGCTCTCATCAGAGATGGCTAGGAGAGGAAACAGCAAATATACTCAATGGGGTATAGACATCTGGAGTAAGAAGGAAGGGGGAGCAGGGGGAAGGGGTGGGGATGTGAATAAAGGAGGAGAGAATGGACCATGGGGGGAGAGTGGCCAGATATAACACATTTTCTTTCTTACTTCTTGCAAGGGGCTGGGAATGGAAGGCCTGCCCAGGACCACAGGGCCAGGTGGATTCTGGGCCTAAGGGGTGGTATGGGGGCTCAGGGCTTCTTGGCCCCGGGACCAGGGATCTGTCTGCTGTGCCACTCAGCTACCCTACAGCAGAGTCATAGTGAAAAGAGAGAGAAAATAGAGTACATAGTAGTGGAGAAATAAGAAAGGAGGGAGTTGAGATCAGCAATGGCAATGTTGGAAAAATATGGAAATAACTTTGTGATGGACTTATCATAAAGAATGAGATCCACCCATGACAAAGTTGTTGGTGTTGGAACAAAGACTCAAGCACATTTTTTGTTATGATTATTTGGGGGAGAGTGCAGGGCAAGTAGGGCTGGATGGCCTGCCTGGGGCCACATAGCAGGGTGATCTTTGGGTGTCTGGGGCCGGATTTGGACCCAGGTGCTCCTGGCTCAAGGGCCAATGCTCTGTCTGCCACCCAGCCACCCCTACTATCATTACTATTTTATTTTATGTCTTTTTTTTTCTTCTTTTTGGTTTTTGCAGGGCAGTGGGGATCGGGTGGCTTGCATGTCACATGGCTGGGTGATGGTTGGGTTTACGAGGCTGGATATGGGCTCGGGTGCTCGTGGCTCCAGGGCTGGAGCTTTGTCCATTGCGCCATCTGGCCGTACCTACAATTATTACTATTATTTTTTTTTTAATTTTAATATTTTTTCTCTCCCCTTTACTTTTTTCGCCCAAGCAAGTCTATCTATATTCATGGGGGAGGAGGGGTATTTTGTTTACTTGTAAACAAGAATATTTTATTAATGTAAAAAAACATTTGTACAAAATGAGAATAAAAAAATAAATTTAAAAAAATGAGGAAAGTAAAAAAAACAAAAAAACATAGAACTGACCAAATGAAAAAGGAGATACAAAAACTTACTGAAGAAAACAATTCCTTAAAAACTAGAATTGAAGGGACAGCTAGGTGACGCAGTGGATAGAGCACTGGTCCTGGAGTCAGGAGTACCTGCCTCAGACACTTAATAATTGCCTAGTTGTGTGGCCTTGGGCAAGCCACTTAAACCCACTGTCTTGCCAAAAAGAAACAAAAAAAAACCCCTAAAAATAAAAATTAGAATTGAGCAAATAAAAGCTAATGATTTTATGAAAAATAAACAAAAAAAGCCAAGAGAAATAAAAAAATATTAGAGTGGAATATTTCACTGGAAAAACAAATGACCTGGGCAGGAGAAATAATTTAAAAATTATTGGACTACCTGAAATCCATGATCAAAAAAGGAGCCTAGACACCTTTCAAGAATTTATACAAGAAAACTGCCCCGATATCCTAGAACTAGAAGGTAAAATAGTTAATTGAAAGGATTCACTATTACCTCTTGAAAGAGATCCCAAAATGAAAAATGCCCAAGAATATTACAGTCAAATTCCAGGGCACCCAGGTCAAGGAGAAAAGACTGCAAATAGTCAGAAACAATTCAATTATCATGCAAGTATGTCAAGATACTACAAGAGTTAAGAAATTTTACAAAGGAACAAAGGGCTTGCAATATGATATTTTGGAGGGCAAAGGAGCTAGGCTTACAACCAATAATGAAGCAAACAAGCTAAAATGAGTAAAATTTCTCAGGGGGGGGGAAAAATGGATATTCAATGAAATAAAGTACTTTCAGGTGGTCCTGATGAAAAGAACAGAGCTGAATAGAAAATATGACTTTCTTTTAAACTTTTTTTTATTAATTAAGGCAATGGGGGTTAAGTGACTTGCCCAGGGTCACACAGCTAGGCAATTATAAAGTGTCTGAAATTGATTTTGAACTCAGGTCCTCCTGACTCCAGGGCTGGTGTGCTATCTACTGCACCACCTAGCTGCCCCCAAAATGTGACTTTCAAATACTAGACTCAGGAGGGGAATAAAAAGGTAATCAAAAAGGGAAATCATAAATAACTTTAATAACGTTTATTTTCCTACATGGGAAGATGATACTGGCAATTCTTAAAAACTTTCTGCCCTCATTATGAGGGCAGTTAGAAACACACAAACACACAAACACACACACACACACACACACACACACACACACACACACCCATGGGTTAGAATTGAACACGAGGGATATCTAAAAAAATAAAATTAAGGAGTGAGGGAGAAAATTTACTGGAAAAAGAGGGCAGCTAGGTGGCGCAGTGGACAGAGCACCAGTCTTGGAGTCAGGAGTACCCAAGTTCAAATCTGGTTTCAGACACTTAATAATAACCTATCTGTGTGGCCTTGGGGAAGCCACTTAACCCCATTGCCTTGCAAAACAAACAAAAAAAAAAACTTAAAATAAAAAGAAGAAAGAAATGTACTGGGGAAAAAGGGAAAGGGAGAAGTAGAATGGGTTAAATTATCTTGCATGAAAGCTTCTATAATAGAGAAGATGGGAGAAGTGTTTGAATCTTACTCTCATTGGAATTGGCTCAAAGAGTATAACATAGATATTCAATTGGGTATAAAAATCTATCTTACCCTATAAGAAAGTAAGAGGGAAAGAGGATAAAAGAAGGCAGGGGGGGAGAAGAAGAAAAGAGGGCAGAGTCGGGGAGACAGAAGCCAAACACAAAACACTTGAAGGATTAGATGAAAGGGGAAAGAAAAAGAATAAAACAATCAGGGAGGGACCAGGTTAGCAATAACTGAGAAAAGTTTGTAATAAGTTTTTTTGATAAAGGTCTCCAACATTTGGAGAATAAATTTATAAAAACAAGAGTCATTGCCCAATTGATAAATGGTCAAAAGATATGAACAGTATTTAAATGAAGTACTCAAAGCTTACTATAACCATATGAAAAAATGCCCTAACTCACTACTGGTTAGAGAAATTAAAACAATTCTGAGGTATTACCTCATAGCTATTAGATTGACTAACAACAAAAAGGAAAATGACAAATGTTGGAGGGGGTGTTGGAAAAATAAAGTATTAATAAAGCACTGTTGGTGGAGTTGTGAACTGATTCAACCATTCTATAGAGTAATTTGAAACTATGCCCAAAGATCTATAAAAACACATAAATTTAACTAGTTCTGTATCCCCAAAGAGATAAACAAGCAAAAAGGAAAAAGACCTTTATTAGATACAAAAATATTGATAGTAGATCTTTTTTGATGGCAAGGAGCTAGAAACTGATGGGATGCCCATCAATTGAGGAATGGGGGAACAAATTCTGGTAAATAAATATGATGTATGATTTTTCTACTATAATGATGAGCAGGATGCTCTCAGAAAAACCTGGGAAGACTTACGTGGGCTAATGCAAAGTGAAATGTACTCTATAAAAAGTAACAGTAATAGTGTATGATCAGCAATATAATGATTTATTTTTGTTTGTTTTTTTGCAAGGCAAGGGGTTAAATGACTTGCCTAAGGTCACATAGCTAGAATGTAATTATTAAGCATCTCAGGACACATTTGAACTCAGTTCCTCCTGACTCCAAGCCCAGTACTCCATTCACTGTACCACCTAGCTGTACCTCTGAAGGATTTATGATGAAAAATGATATCTATCCCCAGAGAATGAACTGATGATGTCTAAATGCAGATTAAAACACATTTTTTTAACTTTATTTTTTGTGAGGGTTTTTTTGGTCTATATTTTCTTTTACAACATGACCTATTAGGTAAATGTTTTGCATGACTATACATGTAAAACCTATTATCAAATTGCTTGCTTTGAAAACAAATGTTAAAAATTGTTTTTACAGGTAATGAGGAAAAATGTTTAAAAATATTAAACAAAATGAAAAAAGCACAAATTTCACAAAACAAAGCCTCTGAAGCAACAAAGCTTATAAACAAAGGACAATGCTTTTCTCCCTTAATTGATATTTAATAGATATGAATAACAGACTTGGTACTTTAATATTCACTTACCTTGAAGCATACATCTATAAGCAGATTCAGATATGGCATAGATGTGAGGGGGCATCTCATGACGTTTCTTTCCTCTGTACATTTCAATAATATTTTCAGAGTAGATTGGAAGATTCTTATAAGGATTTATGACTACACAGAATAGTCCAGAGTAGGTCTAGGTAAAAAAAAAAAATTGAATAGATGGTAAAGATGCCCTTGAACAACCCTTTCTTCTTACTCAACTATAGTTTAACATCATACAAGGTATAACTGAAGGAATATATACCTCCAAATACACAAACAAGAAAAAAGGGGAAAGTGATTAGAAAAAAATTTTTTAATTGCTTTTACAATTGTTTTAATTGCTTTTACAATGAATACATAAAACATAAATGTTATCAGTAGATTATAAAAACATTCTACCGCCTTCCATGTCCACTTCTGAACTTTTCTATGTGTATTTCTTTAAGTTTTTTTTACTGTAATTAGTCTTGTTATTTGCACGGCTATAGTCAAAAGTATAAATTATTCTTTGGATTCTACTATATTCTGCATAAACATTTATGGAAATAACTTTATATGTAATATGTAGATGATTTTTGTAGTGAATACATGATATATAAATTCAGAAAGGCAGTTAGAGATCAGACTGTAGAAACATTTGAATGACAGTCTTAGGAATGAAGATTTTATCCTGGGGCAAAAAAGATCTGAAGTAGTATTTTTACTTCATTTTTTTTTAAGGCAGTGGGGTTAAGGCAATGGGATTTGTCCAAGGTCACACAGTTAGGCAATTATTAAGTATCTGAGGCCGGCCGCCTTTGAACTCAGGTACTCTACTCCAGGGCTGGTGCTCTATCTACTGTGCCACCTAGCTGCCCCGAAGTAGTATTTTTAAATGATTAACGTGTCAGTGTTCTTTTTCTATTGGATCAGGTCAACGAAAAAAAAAAACAGCATGAAAATTGATGAGGGTCAAGTGTGACATAAGAATAGTTCAATAAAGAGAAGCCAGAACAGATATATTTTGAAGAATAAAATAGGTCATGATAACAGGATGGTAAAGAGGAAGATCAGATGACCAGTGATGTTCCTTCAAATACTACATTAAAGTGTTGGAGGGCTTGGGTTATGATAATTTATAGAGGGCAAAGGAGCTAGAATTACGACCAAAAATCAACTATTCAGCAAAATTGAGTATAATTCTTCGGGGGGGGGGGGGAATCGACATTTAATGAAATAGATGACTTTCACACATTTATAATTAAAAGATCACAGATGAACAGAAAATCTGACTTTCAAATACAAGCCTCAAGAGAAACATAAAGAGGTAAAAAGGAAACAGAAAACATAAGGGATTCAATAAAGTTAAATGGCTTGCATTTCTGCATAGGAAGTTGAAACTGTTAACTCCTAAGAATTTTATCATTATCAGGGCAGTTAGAAGGCATGCATCTAAAAGAATAAAATTAAGGAGTAAAAAAGATGAATGCAATGGAAGAAAGGGAAAGGGAGAAGTAGAATGAGGTAAATTATCTCAGATAAATGAGATATGAAAAAGCTTCTACAGTGGAAGGGAAGAGGGAAGGAGTGAAGGGAGTGTTTGAACCTTACTCTCATTGGTACCGGCATAAAGAGGGAATAACACACTCAGTTTGGGTATAGAAATCTATCTTATCAGGGGGCACAGTGGATAGAGCATGAGTCCTGGATTCAGGAGCACTGGAGTTCAAATCTGACCTCAGACACTTAACTGCCCAGCTATGTGACCTTGGGCAAGTCACTTAACACTGTTGCTTAAAATAAATAAAATAAAAAAAAAGAAACCTATCTTATCTACAGGAAATTAGGAAGGAAAGGAGATAAGAGAAGGTGGTGTGGGAAGGTGACAGAAGGGAGAGAGCAGAGTATTAGAAGCAAAACATTTTTGAAGATGGAAAGGTTAAAAGGAGAGAGAAAATAGAACAAATGAGGATAAATAGATTATTTATATATAGATTACACACTGGTAGAATTTATATCAGGAATGTGGAGTTGGTTCAATATAAGAAAACTATAAATATAATAAACCCATAGTAACAATAACAACAACAAAAATCACTTGATTATGGCAAAAGATGCAGAAAAAGCTATTGACAAAATACCACAACAATTCTGTTTTTAAATTCTTTTAGAGCAGCTAGGTGGCACAGTGGATAGAGAACTGGCCTTGGGCAAGCCACTTTAACCCCACTGCCTTGAAAAAAAAAATCTAAAAAAAAAATTCTTTTAAAAAGCATAGGATTAAATAGCCCTTTCCTTAATATGAACATTTGAATCTATCTAAAATCAAATGCCAGCACTGGGATAAACTAGAAGATCAGAGAAATAATTATTAATAACCAATTATTAATATTTGGATTCAGGATTTTTTCTTTTTGCTTCTTCAAGTGCTTCCTTGTAAAGGACAGGGCTGACAAGGAGGCTGGCCTAACCCTGAAGTGACTGGTCTACCTAGCTCTCATGAACATTCTTCTCAAAACTGGGCAGGACTATTACCTGGACCAGCTTATTTCTGATTAAATTTTCTGAGAAACAAAACTAGCCATTCTATATAAATTATTAGCAATTCTATATATTACCAACAAAATGAGAAAGATACAGAAAAACTCCACTTGAGTTTAGAATGTATAAAATATTTAGACATCTACCTGCCAAGACACACACACACACACACACACACAAGAAGCATAAAGCATTCAACTCTACTGAAATAAAGACAGATCTAAATAAGTGGAGAAATATTAAATATTGCTTATGATTAAGCTATGTCAATACAACAAAAATGATAATACTATCTACCCCAAGATCATACCAATCAGCTATCAAAAGATTAATTTACAGAATAATAAAAAAACCACCACAAAAGGACAAGAATTTTAAAGTTAACAATGAAAAAAGTGGGAAAGAAGGCAGTTGATTATTAACAGATCTCCAATTAGGGTAATGATGTAGTCATCAAAATGATTTGAAACTAGCTAAAAACTTTGTCAATTAATAAGTAACCTTTAATCTGATACCAAAACCCAAGCTACTAAGGATTCATTCACTATTCAAAAAAACCTTCTAGATAAATATATATATGAGAAACAGGCTCCAAAAGTTTGCATCATTTAAAGGTTACATCATAAACAAATTATAAGTACAAGAAAGAAATTACATCTTGTATATTTGAAAACCAAAGCAATCATGACCAAATGAAGAACTTAGAAGATATATGGACAATTTCTCCACAAATAAACCCAATATAGCTTAGACTGAAAAAGAAAGTTAGCTGGAAGAAAAAATTTTTGCAGCAAGTTTCTTTGACAAAGGTCTTACTTGTAAGAATATATAAGGAATTGGTTCAAATTTGTTTAAGAGACATTTCCCAAACTGACAGTCAAAGGATATGAGTACATTTTTCCAATAGTTATAATATTTTCATGTTATTCATATGAAAAATGTTCCAAATTAATATGAGCCATGAAGTTCCAAAGTTGAAGAAAGAATCAAATAAACACAAACAGAAATTGACAGATAGCAGAAGAGCTTTTGGAACATGCACACATTAATGTACTGTTGAACAAATTGTGAACTGATCAAGTTATTCTGGAAAGCAACTTGGTCCAATATCCAAGTCATTAAACTACTCATACCTTTTAACCCATTAATATCACCATACCCCAAAGAGAGCAAAGAAATGGTTTGACAAATTATAAGAATGTAATGAAATACTTATTGTGCCATAAGCAATGATAAAGAGGATTATTTCAGAGAATCTAAGAAGATTTCTATGATCTGATAGAAAATGAAGTGAGTTGAAAGAAGAGAATTGTTTATACTATGATTACAATTTATAAAGCAAAGATTAATTCTCATCAATGATGACACCAAAAGACAGATGATGATGCATGCCTCCCATTTCTTTGTGGAGAGATAACAGAAAGACTGCAGAAGGATACTAACATTTTTAATAAATGGCATAAATTTGTTTTGTCTGACAATATTTTTATTACAAAAGAGCTTTGATTTGGTTCAGGGATGGGAAGAGTTGGGGAAGGGTGAAAATGATGAGAATGATATATGAGAATAATGTATGAGAATGATACAAAAAGAAATGAACATCAAAGAAATATTTTAAAATACAGATAAGAGCATTAGAATATTCAAATACAGATAAGGAAGCAATATTTGTCCTGCCATGTTAAATTTAAAATATCACTAAAAAAAAAATAAGCTGCATGTGAAAAATCTAAGGTTTTATGTGTAATCCCCATTTTGTGACTGTGTGGAAAATATTCATGCTTTTATTAGTGAAGTTGTGTGAACAGATTCAATCATTCTGTAGAGCAGTTTGGAACTCTGCCCAAAGGGCAATAAAACTACATACTCTTTGATCCAGAAATACCACCACTAGGTCTGTATTTCAAAGATACCATAAAAAGGGAGGAAAGACCCACATGTACAACAATACAACAACTCTTTTTGTAGGGAAAAAGAATTGGAAATTGAGGGGATGCCCATCAATTGGGGAATGGCTGAACAAGTTATGGTATCCAAAATAAGGTCAAAATGAGTACAGATATTATGAAAGAAATTTATGACCAAGCAAGAAATAGAATACATTATAAATTACAAAATGGGTGATTTTGACTATATTAAATTAAAAAGGTTTTGCATTAATGAAAGCAGAAAACAGAAAGCTGGAAAACTATTTTCACAGGAAGGGATTCTGATAATGGACTTATTTCTAAATATATAGAGGAATGCATCAAATTTATAAGGTTCCAAATCATTCTCCAATTGCCAAATGGCCAAAGAACAGACAGTTTTCAAATGAAGAAATTAAAGCTATATATAATCATGTGAAAAATGCTCCAAATAATTACTGATTAAGAGATATGCAAATTAAAATAACTATAAGGTTCCACCTCACACCTATTAGATTGACTAAGATGACAAAAATGGAAAAGGATCAATTTTGGAGAGGTTGTGGGAAGACTGGGACATGAATGCATTTTTGGTGGAATTCTGAACTGATCCAACCATTCTGGAAACCATGCCCAAAGAGCACAAAAACTGATCATACCCTTTGACCTAACAATACAAATAAAAGATCTATATCCTGAAGAAATCATAAAAAGCCTCTTTTTTGTAGTGGCAAAGAATTAGAAATTGAGGGGATGCTCATCAATTGGGGAATGGTGAAACAAGTTATGGTACATGAATGTTATGAGAACTATTGTTCAATAAGAAACCATGAATTGGTAGGACTCTGGAGAAGCATGGAATGAATAAAAGGAATTGATACTGAGTGAAGGGAGCAAAACCAAGAGAACAACGTACACATTAACAACACTGAGTTTATCAACCTTGATGGGTACAGCTCCTCTCAGCAGTTCAAAGAGCTAGGACAACCTGGGAGACATGCTATGGACGATGCTATCTATCCCCAATCCAGAGGAAGAAAACAAAACAAAAAATCCTACAGAATCTGAATGAACACTACTTTCACTTTAAAATTTTCTCTTAAGTTTTTCTTTCCTATCCTATGATTTTCTTTTTTTCTCTTAATTCTAATTCCTCATACAGAAAATGACTAATCTGTAAACATGTTAAACATACATGTGTATGTACAATATTTACCAAACTGTTCACTGCTCAGGGGAGGAGGGGAGGAAGGGAGGAAGGGAAGGTGGAAGGAAATTACATAACTTGAAAATATGCAAATGAATGGAGATGAATGTTAAAAAAAACTTTTATAACATGTAATTGGAAAAATAAAATATTAATTAAAAATATATTTTTCTAAAAAAACAAGTTATGGTTTATGAATGCCACAGAATATTATTGTTCTGTAAGAAATCATGAGCAGTCAGACTTCAGAAAAGTCTGGAAAGACTTAAATGAACAGATGCTGAGTGAAGTGAGCAGATCAGGAGAACACTTGTACATATTAACAACATTGTGTGATGATCAACGATGACAGATTTAGCTCCTCTCACTCAGCACTACAACGATCAAAGACAATTCTTTTTTTTTTAGTTTTTTCAAGGCAATGGGGTTAAGTGGTTTGCCCAAGGTCACACAGCTAGATAATTATTAAGTGTCTGAAGCCAGATTTGAACTCAAGTACTCCTGACTCTAGGGCCAGTGCTCAATCCACTGCACCACCTGCTGCCCAGATCAAAGACAATTCTAAAGGACTTGTGATAGAAAGTGTCATCCATATCCAGAAAAAGAACTATGGAGACTGAAAGCAGACCAAAATATACATAAAGCATACATAAAATTTGTTTTATGCTTTATGTTCCCCCCCTCATGTTTCCCCCCCCTTTTATTCTAATTCTTCTTTTACAACATGACTAATATGGAAATATGCTTGACATAAATATACATGTAAAACCTATATAAGATTACTCACTGTCAAGGAGGGGGAAACTCAAAATCTTAAAAAAATGAATGTTGAGGGGCAGCTAGGTGGTCCAGTGGTTAGAACAGCGGTCCTAGAGGCATCAGGACCTGAGTTCAAATCCAAACTCAAACACTTAATAATTGTCTAGTTATGAAACCTTGAGTAAGTCACTTAACACCATTGCCTTAAATAAATTTTAAAAAGAAAAAGAAAAAATTAATGTTGAAAACTATCTGCATGTAGTTGGAAAAATAAATTTATTAAAAAAAGAAAAGAAATGATGAGCAGGATGGTTTCAAAAGACTTATGAGCTAGGAAAGCTTATGTGGATTGACATGGTGAAGTGAGTTGGAACCAAAAAACTTTGTGCATAATAGCATTATTTTAACATCTGTGAAAAACCAAGTTACTCCGTTCAAGACAACAATTCAAAATAATTTCAAGAGACCCATAATGAAAAATGCTACCCACTTTCAGAGAGAGGTGATGAACTTTGAGTGCCAATTGAAGCCCACTTATTAAAAAATTTTATTTTTAGGAGCAGCTAGTTGGCACAGTGGTTGGAGCACCAGCCCTGGAGTCAGAAGGACCTGAGTTCAAATCTAGCCTCAGACCCTTTAGCTGTGTGACCTTGAGCAAGTAAATCACTTAGCCCTATTGCCTTGCAAAAATTTTTAAAAATATATTATTTTTCTCGGGGGGGGGGGGAGATTGGTGTGTTTTCCTTTGCAACATGGCTAATATGGAAATAAATTTTACATGACATCACATGTAAAAACAAAATGTTCAAGTTTGATGATTTTCTAGATCATAATAATAAAAAATTTAAAGATAAAAAGAAAAATTACAAAATGATTTCAGATGCAAAGTGAAGTGAGCTGAATCAGTAAACAATTTATGCAATAACTTTACTATATAGACAATAAAAACCAGAAAGACTTAAGAAGTCTCATTAATGCAATGACCAAATGAACAAAGTGACAAATGAACTTAAGATGTAGAATGAAGCACACATTTTTGGACAGTCAATATGAGAATTTGTTTTAGCCAACTCAATAATTGTTAAAAGGAAATATTTTTATTTTCTGGTGGTTTTTGGTTTTGTTTTAGTTGGGAGAGGTGGAAAAGGAAAAATAGGTAGTTATTAATGGAAAAAATGATTTTCAACCAAAAAACAGCAAGTGTTAAATGATAAATACTGAATGTCACAAATACATTTATCTTTTCAAAACATTCTGCAGGGTCAATATCCATTCAGTCCCATGTCTATGAAATCTCTATAACTATATCTTTACTAGGTTACAATAATTGAAAACATTAAATAAATGGTCTGGAGTTTTAAGGCAAAAAAGTATACTATTTATCTTAGAGTTTCAGTAAAAAAACTCTTAAAATGAAAATTAACTTTCAGCTATCTGAAAAAGAAAAGGATCATATCCTGGGATAATTTATCCAAGGACAAATAAGAAAGCCACAATCAAACCAACAAGTAATTTCTAAAACTGTTAAATCCTCTTTATAAGAACACCATCATTTTTATTCTATAAGTTTACCTGGATAAAGTTCAAAGTCTAACAAGCCTGATTCATTTTGTTAAGCAATCTAAACTTAAAATATTACACATATAGAATTGGAAGCTTGCAACTAAGTCTTGTTATTTAACAATAAATAAAATTTACGCACCACTTCTGATTTGCAACCACCACAAATCCACTCTTGTCAACTGGGAAATGGTATACATTATCTTAGAAATCTTCCCTTCCCCACTTCTCCCAACTTTCAATCTAGATAATATTAGCAGTCTCGGTTTTTTAATTTTAGGTTTTTGCAAGATAAACAGGGTTAAGTGACTTGCCCAAGGTCACACAGCTAGGTAATTATTAAGTATCTGAGGCCAATTTGAACTCAGGTACTCCTGACTCCAGGGCTGGTGCTCTATCCACTGTGCCATCTAACCACTCCCCAAAGTCTCATTTTACAAATGAGGTAATTGAAGTCCTAAGCTATTGCCCAAATTGCAAAGTTCACCTTTCAAACTCAATTACTAAAGATTCCAAATTCAGGCCCAGACTACCTAGCAAGTCAGTTAAAATAATAAAAATATGTACAGTATGTTCAACTGATTTTAAATTACTTCTTTCAAAAAAAATTATACAGTATTATAAACCTTTTTGTTTTTAGTACTTTTATGTCTATTGGTTTTACAAAGCTATAGACAAAGCATATATTTTTTACTCATTTTGCCAGTTAATGTAATGTTTTGTGATATACTAGCCAGATAAGTTCTGCTCATTCTGTAAAACAGTTCTACTGACCATGAGAGGGTTGATGAAAATAAAGTGAGAAATGGAGCATGGACACAAGAAAAAAAGATAAAGAGGAAAAATTTACATTCTCTTTGATCTCAGACAATGGAGACTCATCATGCTGCTCAGTTTATTGTTCTTCAACCACACCTAAATATAATCTGTACTGTAAAAAGATACTGACAAATTTCTTTAGGAATACATTCCTCAGCACTTACTCTAAGTGTTCAAGTGGTGCAAAGCATCTTCCATGAACAGTAGTGAAAGACCATGCATACTGTAGTGGAGAGTTAAAGCACAAATCAAAAGTTCTAGAGGTATTGTCTTGATCCTATACTTTTCTCAATCACTAAATAGGGGACTTCCATAGTAACCACCTCTCTCCCTTACAGAAGATCAATTGATGTATAAAATCTGTTTAACAAAGATCTCTTTTTGAAATTTTTTTATATACAACTAAAAGAAATGCAATTTATCTATTCCTAAAGGATCAAGGCTGTATTTATGTACAATGAGCCCTTTTGATTGATTTGATCAATTCAAAGTGACCAATTTGATCTTTTTTAAAAACTAATATTGACTGACTAAACTGATTTGACCAATCTTTCAACCTCTTCTCCCTCTACTTTATGTTCCTAAAATATCATGAACCCCACTGCCCTATCATCCATGTAGGCATCTCAAAACTCATGTTCAAAACAGAACATATGAAGATCACCTGACAAAGACTGGATGGGAGTAGGGAAGAGCTTTAAGGCAGGGAAACCAACCAAGTTATTCCAACAGTACAGGTGTGAGATAATAAGAGACTCTACCAGGGTGATGGCAGTGTCAGGGAGAGAAGAGGACATATGCAAGAAATGTTATAAACACATAAATGCTTGGACTCAGCGAGAGACTAAAAATAGGGAATGTGACATAGCATAATTCTTAAAGCAATTAATCTTGATGACTTGAGAAGTAGTAGCTTTAACAGTAAAAGAGAAGTTAGGAAGATGGGAGGAATTGGAGGGGAAAGATAATATATTCAGTTTTGAACATTTTGAATTTAAAATATCTACAGGCTATATAGTTCAAAATGTACAACATACCTTCGAGATATGAGCCTAGAAGTCAAAAGAAAGGCTAAACCTAAATAAGTAGATCTTGGAACCATCTTCATAAAGATGGAAATTGATGAGATAACTAAGAAAATTAATATATGGGGAAAAGGCAGAAGCTTAGAGGACACAGAAGCCTGGGGAACATAGTGGAGATATGAATGAAGATCCAGCATAGAAGAGTTTGAAAGAGTGGTCAGACAGGAGAAAATAATGTCATGAAATCCTAGAGAGATTATAGGAAGAGAATGATAAATAGTGTCAAAGGAGGCAGAGATCCAGGATGAGAACTGAGAATCTAAGTCCAGTTGTTCTGGAAAGTAATTTGTTTGGTTTAGGGTTTTGTTTTTGCAAGGTAATGGGGTTAAGTGACTTGTCTAAGGTCATATAGCTAGGTAAATATTCTATGTTTAAGGCCACATTTGAACTCAGGTCCTCTTGACTCCAGGGCTAGTGCTCTATTCACTGCACCACCTAGCTGTTCCTCAGGAAAATAATTTGTAACAAAGTCCAAAATGCTATTAAACTGTGTATACCCTTTGATCCATTAAAACCATTACTAGTGATTCATTGAAACCATTACTAGGTCTATATCTCAAAGAGATCAAAGAAAGAGAAGGATCCATAAAATGCACCAAATGTTTTTAGCAGCTCTTTTTTGTAATGGAAAAGAATTAGAAATTGAAGGAATGGTGAGCAATTGGGAAATGGCTAAACAAGTGATGTTACACTATTATGCTGTAAGAAATGATAAAGGGGATGGGTTTCAGAGAAATCTGAGAAGATTTATATGAACTGATGCAGTGATACGAACAGGACCAGAAGAATAAACTATACAACAGCAATAATGACAAATAACTTTGAAAGACTTAGAAATTCTGATCAATACAATACAATGATTATTCCGAGGGACACATGATGAAATGTTATCCATATCCATCCCCTAGAAGAGAGCTGACAGATTCATTATATAGAACTGAAGTTATTTTCTTTGCTCTTTCTTCTTTTTGGACATGCCTAATGTGGGAATTTGCTTTTCCTAATTCCTCATTTTTCCAGTGAGTTTTGCATATCTGCAATTAGAAGGAGAGGAAAGGAAGTTTGAAACTGAAAATAAAATAAAATTTAATTCTAAAAAAATTCAAAAGATAAGCCATGAGATTTGGTTATTTACAGAGGCAAGTTTCAGTTAGATAATGAGGTAGGATTAACTGCAGAATTAAGAAAATTATAAAGGGAAATAATCAAACAGGGAAAATATCTTTGTATGTAATTTCTTCAACAAAGGTTTGATATCTAAGCTATGTAAAACAACCAAAAAATGTTTAACCAAACGTTATTCCCTAAAAGATAAGTAATCAACAAATATGAACAAACAATTCCTCAAAAGAATAACTAAAAGTATTAGCAACCATGTAAAAAAATGCTCCAAATCTCTAATGAGAGCAAGTCTGAGGTTTCATCTCACATCCTTTATATAAATAGAAAAAAAAAAACAAGGGATAGGAACAGGCAATGTAGGAAATGTTATGGGAAGATAGGTATAGGTACACACCAATGCATTGTTGGTGGATCTGTGAATCAATATTGCTTTGGAAAGCAATTTAGAGTTATGCAAATAAAGTGATTAAAATGTTTATCCTTTGACCCAGAGATTCCTCTCCTAGATTGAAACTCCAAAGGGCCAAGAAAGCTCTTATGCACAGCAAAATATTTATAATAGCATTTTTGTGGATAATAAACAACTAGAAACAAAGTATATGCTCATTGACTGAGGAATGGCAAACAAATTGTGGTTTGCAATGAAGTACAGCTATACTGTGAATATGATGAACGCAGAGAATTGTGGAAAGACTTACATAAACATTTTTACATTTTCAGAGTGAAGTAAACATAGTCAAGAAAAATATAAACAGAAAAAAGCAAAATAATCAATGATTAATGTTATAAAATTAAAAGAACAAGTATATCTCAAGAGATATAATATAGGAAGACACCCCCCCAACCCATTCCTTTTCCAAAGTAGGAAGTACATGAGTTTGATAAATACTGAAAATATTTTTGGATTTTTTTCAATGTACCAATCACTTTTGCTGATTTTTTTTCTTTAAAAAATATTATTTTTCAGGGGGCGGCTAGGTGGCACAGTGGATAAAGCACCAGCCCTGGAGTCAGGAGTACCTGGGTTCAAATCTGGTCTCAGACACTTATTACCTAGCTGTGTGGCCTTGGGCAAGCCACTTAACCCCATTGTCTTGCAAAAAAAAAAAAAAAAAGTAAAAAACCCCCTAAAAATATCATTTTTCATATAGATGTCTTTCTGGGAAGGGGTAAAGGAAAAATGCAGTGAAAATTTTGGTGATGTAATATATATAGATATAGATATATCAATGTGATGAGAATTTTGCAAAGATGGGAGGAAGCAGTTCATAAATAGAGAACATTGAATAAAATGTCAGCTTTTTTTCAATATATTCATAGCTGCTGTAAATTCATATCTGCGATTTTCTTCTCTTCCTCTTTTCCTTTCTTTTTTGGGGGAAACTTTTTTTGTTATAAGAGCTTCTCTCTGAGAAGGATAGAATGGGAATAATATGGGGGTAATCCAAAACATTAAAACAAAATATTGCTTAAAAATAATTTTAAAAAATTAAAATCAAAAAAGTTTTTTCTGATTCTTGTATTGGCAACAGAACTGGAGTTAAATTACAACATTTCATTCTACAACTATTTTAAGTATATTTCTTTTACTAGCTGAATAAGAAAAATCTTAAGGGGACAAAGTAGTAATCCTTTAATTCTTAGAAAAGCGCTAGCACAAAGCGATGAAAGTAGATCTGTTCTATGGTGCTAGGTAGTCAAAAACTAGTACTAGAAGGTATGTTAAAGAAAAGCAGATTTTTGTTAAATATAAGAAAAATAATTCTAGCCAGTAGAACTGTCCCAGAATCACATGTACTGCCTAGGTGACAGTGAATTCCTCACCATCACAAGAGTTTCATTCACATTACATTAACTGGACTACCCACAACAACTCTGTTAAGTGTTATTTTCTCCACTTTACAGAGATGATGAAATTAGAGCTTATAGAGGTTAAATGGCATACCATACCACACAGCTGTAAGCATCTGGGGCAGAATTCACACCCTGCTCTTGACTCCAAGCACAGGGCTCAGAGGGAGTGAGGCATGGTACAAAGAATATTGAATCTAGAATAAGGACCAGCATTCAATCCATGGGGGCACTACTAGTGAAGTAACATGAACAAACTACTTATCCTTCCTATGTCTATATCCTGAAGTATAAAAATGAAAGGATGAATTAGATGATCTCCAATGTCCCTTCTAGATCTAAATCTAAGATCCTACAATCTGTCTAGTACTAGCAGAGAGCTAGTACATTCTAGAAAGGATACTCTCCTAAAATAAAAGAGAGGTAACTAGGTGTCCCAGTGAATACAGCACGAGCCCTGGAGTCAGGAGGACCTGAGTTCAAATCCGACCTCAGACACTTAATAATTAATTACCTAGCTGTGTGATCTTTGGCAAGTCATTTAATCCCATTGACTTGCAAAAACTAAAAAAAACAAAAAACAAAAAAACCCCCAAAAAACAGTTGAATTAAGTTCCCTGAGAAATGTTTCCATAATTCTAGTAAATTAGCATTCCTTTTCCAAAACATTTAGTTATATTTAAATGTTTACTTTTCCTCATTCATCAAATGAGGAAATTGACTTAGATAATATAATCTCTAAGATCCCCTAAAACTTATTCTATTTTTATCCCTTCCATTTTCTCTTACCATATCAAAAACATGCTCTATAACTGCCTTTTACCAATGGAAACTTCCGGGTTTTCCATTTATATTGCTATAGAAAATTATTATGCTTCCTCAAAACTCACTCATATGAATTTTTATACCAATGATCTACCACTTTTCCTATTTTTCTTCACTGAAAACCCATTCTCCATCATCCTTCTCCACCACTTCTCTAGACACTTTCTCAAATATATCAAAGTCCAACTGTATTTTTCCCCTCATTATTTTAGTCCGACTGGTGATTTCAGCATGTTACTGACAACTTTTCCACATACTTCTTTGACTTAAACACTGCAATACATTTATATATGTTCAATTGGTTGGTGGTAGTTGATCAACAAGTAAACAAGTATTTTTATTAACCACTAATTACAGACTAGGCACCATGCTAAATAAGCAAAGATGCAAAAAAATGCAAAAACAGTTCCTGCACATTCTAATGAAGGAAACAGTATAAATAACTTAGTAGAAATATACAGAATCAAATGAGATAGTACTACCAACTGTGGGGACAGACACTGAATATTAAAGAAAGCCAGTAGTGAGCGGGCAGTGCATTCCAGGACTAGATGGCAACAGTCAGTGTAAAGAAACAAAGACAAAGACATGGAATGCTTGTTTGAGGAACTCCAAGGCTGGGGTAGCTGGAAAAAAAGAGCACATGGAGAAGAGTAAAGGGTAAATCTATAAATGTACAAAAAGGAAAGACTATGAAGAATTTTAAATACCAAACAGAGCATACTTGATCTTGTAAGTAAAATGGACCCTATTACAATTTATTGAGTAGGGAGGTGATCTAAACTGATATGCAAACTAAGTTTATATTTGAAACAAAGGAAGGCCAAGGTAATCAAATTACCTTTTCTATCTTCAATGTTACATATAATTCAGCAAAAAGAAATTCTAGAAGAGAATATAGAGGTTCCTTGTGCTCATGTGCTTATGACATGAGTTATCATTTACATCAATGTGTAATTATTCCCCATATCTATTCAATTTTAAATACTATCTTAAAAAATTTAGAAAAAATACTTACATAAATAAGTCCTGAATAATAACGATCTTTGAGGTTATGCAAAACAGATGCTTCATTCAAACATGTTAATTCTGCCATATCTTCCACTTTGGAAAATTTAGGTGGGTTCATCTTCTGAATATCATCTTTATTGACCATTGCTTTCTTTCCATTCTCTGCCAATTCAACCATAACTTCATCTCCTCTCTCTTCTTTGATACTTGCTGCCTCAAAACCATGGCGTTCTGATGGAATCCAAACCAGTTTTTTAGCAGTCCAGTCGGCCTGAGTGGCAGGATTGTAAATTACAGCCCTATCCACGAAGAGATACCGCTCCGGATCTTCAAGTCCGCTCCTCTGCGCCATTGTAAAGGAAAAGATACAATGGTATATGCCTATAAAAGAAGAAAAGAAAATCATGTTTAAAAAATAAATAACACAAAGTTGAATTACAAGATTCAACCATCCTATAAACCTAGAATAAAAATTTGAATGAACATTATAAACTGAAAAATGTTGGGAATTTCTCCTCATCTGTACTTTAACAAAACCTCCCAAGCAAAATGTAGATCCAAGTCACTACAAACCATACCTAAAAGCTTAAAAAAAAATTAAAACTACAAATTAAGGAGGCATTCAAGGACATAAAGGGACCAAAGACGGACCACAAATGAAACAAAGACAGGAGGCAGTGCGGTGTAGTGGGAAAAGTACTAGATTTGGAGCGCATTCCAGTCTCATGCTCCTTACTATCAGTGAAATCATTTCACCTCTCTGGGTCTTAGTTAGAATACATGAACCTTTCCAAGGTTCCAACCAATACAAGGTCCTTTCCAACTTTAAAACTATGATCCAAAGACAAATATTAAAAAAAAAACCATACAGTTCAATATTTAAAGAAATCAAGTCCAAGGCTTTTTCCCAACACTATAGAATATTCCTTGGCAAAGAGAAAAAGAGTTTAAAAATTTGGAAATACAAGAGAAGCACCATACTCTTTGATAGATACTAATCCAATATTTCAAAATCTAAAAACTCAAAAATTACTGCATTCAATTACCAAATCCCAAAGTACAAGGGAATAGCAACATATGAACAGAAGTCCTCAATCCAGAAGACCATAGAAGACCAGAGACCAGATGACTCTGTACCATATTGAGGTGTTCTCTTCACCAACCCTTCTACCTTTCTGGCAAGCTAATAGTAGCAATGTTTACTCTTAGGCTCTTAATTTCCACAATCTCTTTTCTATAGGGAGAGCGAACTAGAACACCTCTCTTTATCTGAAATTCCCTCATCTGTCTGAGAGTATAATGATTTCATCTCCCTACCTCCCCATACACTTTCCACCTGAATGCAACAATTTGACATGTATAGTCTCAACAGTTGTATTCTGCCAGACACCTGTGATCCTGGGCTCAGAATCAGGACAGTCATTAATAGAAGAGGCCCCCTTCAAGAAGAGATAGAAGTGATACTCCATTTAAAATAATTCTCAGGCAATTTACATTTGAGGAAATCAAAGTGCTCCATAGTCAAATGAAAAATTGCTCTAAATCAGTACTTAGGAGAGAAATGCAAATTAAGACATCTCTGAGGTACCACAGGTACCACCTCACACCTCTCAGACTGGCCAATATGACCAGAAAGGACAATGATCAATGTTGGAAGGGATGTGGAAAATCTGGGACACTGATGCATTGTTGTTGGAAACTCATCCAGCCTTTCTGGAGAGCAATTTGGAATTATGCCCAAAGGGAAATAAAAATATGCCTACCCTTTGATCCAGCAATACCACTACTGGGTCTATACCCTGAAGAGATGATGAAAAAGGGTAATTTTTGTACATCACTTGTACAAAAATATTCATAACAGCCCTTTTTGTGGTGGCAAAGAATTGGAAATTGAGTCAATGTCCATCAATTGGGGAATGGCTTAAAGAAGCTATGGTATATGTATGTGATGGAACACTATTGCTATATTAAAAGCCAAGAGAGAAGCATGGAAGGATTTGCATGAACTGATGCTGAGTGAGATGAGCAGAACCAGAAAAACACTGTACACCCTAACAGCAAAATGGGGGTGATGAGCAACCTTGATGGACACACTTATTTCATCAGTGCAACAATAAGGTACAATTTGGGACTGTCTGCAATGGAGAATACCATCTGTATCCAGATAAAGAATCATGGAGTTTGAACAAATTTCAAGGTCTATTCCCTTTAATTTAGAAAAAAAAAACCTGATCTCTTATTGTCTGATCTAGCTATCTCTTATACTTTATGTTTCTACTTTAAGGATATGATTTCTCTCTCATCACACTCAATTTGGATCAATGTACAACATGGAAACAATGTAAAGACTGACAAATTGCTTTCTGTGGGGGGGTGGGGGGAGGGAAGTAAGATTGGGGGAAAACTGCAAAACTAAAAATAAATAAAATCTTTAAAAAAAAATTTCAATGGGGGGGGGGGGCAGAGCCAAGATGGAAGCTTGAAAGCAGCATTTCCAGAAAACTCTGATCCCCCAAACCTGAAAAAAACAAAGGATGGCTCTAGCCAAAATTTAGCAGGGCAGAACCCACAGAAAGACTGAGTGACCCAGGGCTGGGAAAAAAGCCTAGGTATGGTACAGCCCAGTACAGCCCAGCCCGGTACAGCCCAGCCCAGCCCAGCCCAGCCCAGCATCACCTGCAACTTCTTACTCACATATTGCCCCAGGGCAGAGGGCAGTGCTGTGGTCATCTACATATCAAAGCACAGGCTAGAGAGCAGAAGACCTTGGAAGAATAAAGGTCCCAGTGGGGCATCTCAAAAAACAAAACAACCCCAAGTCTTAGGCTAAGGAAATGAGTAAATAACAGAAAAAGAAGAATCTGACCATAGAGAATTACTTGAGTACCATGGAAGATCAAAATTGTATAATACAGAGCCTTGCAGATGATGACAAAATCTAAGCTTCCCTAATCAAAACCTCCAAGAGAAATAGAAAATGGGTTCAGACTATGGATGAGCTCAAAAATGACTTTGAAAAGCAATTAATGGAGGTGGAGTAAAACTTGGGAGGAGAAATGAGAGAGATGCAGAAAAATCATGAAAAACAAATCAAAAGCTTGGTGAAGGGGCGGCTAGGTAGCGCAGTGGAGTCAGGAGTACCTGGGTTCAAATCTCAGACACTTAATAATTACCTAGCTATGTGGCCTTGGGCAAGCCACTTAACCCGGCTTGCCTTGTGAAAACCGAAAAAAAAAAACCCCGAAAAAAAAAGAAAAAAAAAAAGCTTGGTGAAAAATATACAAAAAAATACTGAAGAAAATAATGTTAAAAACCAGTTTAGGCCTAATGGAAAAAGCAAAACAAAAGGCAAATGAGGAGAAGAATGCCTTAAAATCAGAATTGGCCAGCTGGAAAAGGAGATAAAAAAGCTCCTTCAAATGCAAAAATGGAACTAAAGAAAGATGATGACTTTGCAAGAATTCAGGAAGAAATAAAACTCTTCCAAAAAAGCCAAAAATTAGAAGGCTAGGTGGTGAAGTGGACAGAGCACCGGCCTGGGAGTCAGATGTACCTGAGTTCAAATCCAACCTCAGACACTTAATAATTACCTAGTTGTGTGGCCTTGGGCAAGCCACTTAACCCCATTGTCTTGCAAAAAACCTAAAAAAAAAGGAAAAAAACAGACCCAGAAGAAATAATTTAAAAATTATTGGACTATCTGAAAACCACAACCAGGAGAAGAGCCTAGACTTCATTTTTCAAAAAATAATACAGCAAAATTGCCCTGTGATCCTAGAAATTGAGGGTAAAATAGAAATTGAAAGAATTCAGTAGTCACCCCCTTGAAAGGGATCCCCAAAGAAAAACTTACAGCAATATTATAGCCAAATTCCAAAATTCCCAAATCAAAGAGAAAATTTTAAAAGCTGCCAGAAACAGACAATTCAACTACTGAGGCTCCATGGTCAGGATTATACAGGATCTGGCAACATTTACATTAAGGGCTCCTAGGGATTGGAATATGATATTCTGGAAGGCAAAAGAGCTTGGTTTACAACCAAGAATCAACTACCCAGCAAAACTGAACATCCTCTTTCAGGAGAAAAGATGGACTTTTTTTTTAATTTTCTAATTTTTTTATTCTCATTTCGTACAAATTTTTTTTACATTAATAAAATATACTTGTTTACAAGTAAACAAAATACCCCTCCCCCCATGAATATAGATAGACTTGCTTGGACAAAAAAGTAAAGGGGAGAGAAAAAAATTAAAATTAAAAAAAATAATAGTAATAATTGTAGGCATGGCCAGGTGGCGCAATGGACAAAGCACCAGCCCTGGAGCCACGAGCACCATATCCAGCCTCATAAACCCAATAATCACCCAGCCATGTGACATGCAAGCCACCCAATCCCCACTGCCCTGCAAAAACCAAAAAGAAGAAAAAAAGACACAAAATAAAATAAAATAGTAATAATAGTAGGGGTGGCTGGGTGGCAGACAAGAGTGTTGGCCCTTGAGCCAGGAGCACCTGGGTCCGAATCCGGCCTCAGACACCCAAAGATCATTCTGCTATGTGGCTCCAGGCAGGCCACCCAGCCCCACTTGCCCTGCACCCTCCCCCAAATAATAACAAAAAATGTGCTTCAGTCTTTGTTCCAACACCATTAACTCTGTCGTGAGTGGATTACATTCTTTATGATAAGTCCATCACAAAAGTTACTTCCATTTTTTTCCAACATTGCCATTGCTGATCACAACTCCCTCCTTTCTTATTTCTCCACTACCGTGTACTAAATTTTCTCTCTCCTTTCACTCTGACTCTGCTGTAGGGTCGCTGAGTGGTGTAGCAGACAGATCCCTGGTCCTGGGGCCAAGAAGCCCTGAGCCCCCATACCACCCCTTAGGCCCAGAATCCACCTGGCCCTATGGTCCTGGACAGGCCATCCAATCCCAGCCCCTTGCAAGAAGTAAGAAAGAAAATGTGTTATATCTGACCACTCTCCCACCATGGTCCATCCTCTCCTCCTTTATTCACATCCCCACCCCTCCCCCCTGCTCCCCCTTCCTTCTTACTCCAGATGCCTATACCCCATTGAGTATATTTGCTGTTTCCTCTCCTACCCATCTCTGATGAGAGAAAAGGTTCCCTCAATTCCCCCTTGCCTCCCCCCTTCCATATCATTGCAATAGCTCATTGTAATAAAAAAAATCTTATTATGTGAAATATCTTGGACTATTCCCCCTCTCCTTTTTCTTTCTCCCTTTCCATTTCCCTTTTTTTTCCTACTGACTCCATTTTTACACCATATTTTATCTTCAAATTCAGCTTTCTCCTGTGCTTCAACTATAAAAGCTCCCTCTACCTGCTCTATTAACTGAAATGGTTCATATGAATATTATCAGTATCATTTTTCTATACATGTAGTTCATCCTCATTAAGTCCCTCATATTCCCCCCCTCTCCTCCAATCTCCATGCTTCACCAGAGTCCTGTATCTGAAGATTAAACCTTCTGTTCAGCTCTGGCCATTGCAAAAGGAACCTTTGAAATTCCCCTGGTTCATTGAAAGTCCATCTTTTTCCCTGGAAGAGGACATTCAGCCTTTTGCTGGGTAGTTCATTCTTGGCTGCATTCTAAGCTCTTTTGCCTTCCGGTATATTGTATTCCAAGCCCTACAAGCTTCCAATGTAAATGCTGCTAAGTCCTGAGTGATCCTGACTGCAGCTCCATGATATTTGAACTGTGTCCTTCTGGCTGCTTGTAATATTTTCTCTTTGACTTGGGAGTTCTGGAACTTGGCTATAATATTCCTAGGGGTTGGTTTTTTTGGGATCTCTTTCTCTGGGGGATCGTTGGATTCTCTCCATTTCTATTTTGCCCTCTGCTTCTAGAATATCAGGGCAATTTTCCTGTAGTAATTCTTTGAAAATGATGTCAAGGCTCTTTTCCTGATCATGACTTTCAGGTATTCCAATAATTTTCAAATTATCTTTCCTAAGTCTGTATTCTATATCAGTTGTTTTTTCAATGAGATATTTCAGATTTTCTTCTAATTTTTCATTTTTTTGGTTTTGAAGTATTGATTCCTGATTTCTGGTAAATTCAATCTCCCTGAATTCTATTCTTTGAAGGATTTGTTCTCCTCAGAGTTTTCTTATCTCTTTTTCCATCTGGCCAATTTTGCTTTTTAAAGCATTCTTCTCCTCAATAACTTCTTGAACTGTTGTATCCATTTGACCTGAGTTGGTTTTTAGCATGCTATTTTCTTCAGCATTGTTTTGGATTTCCTTGACTAAGCTGCTGACTTCATTTTCATGTTTTTCCTGCATCTCTCTCCTTTCTTTTCCCAGTTTTTCTTCCAACTCCCTCACTTGATTTTCAAAGTCTTTTTTGAGCTCTATCATAGCCTGAGCCCAATTTCTGTTTTTCTTGGAGTCTTTAGATGTAGGAGCTTGTGCTTCCTCATCTTCAGACTGAGTATTTTGATCTTTCTTGGGCTCATTTGCAAAATATTTCTCAATAGTCTTCCTCTTATTTCTTTGCTTGTTCATTTTCCCAGCCTAAGCCTGTTTTTTTGGGGTGCTTCCTGAGCTTTTGGGACACTCCCACAAGGGTCTCAGTGTGTGAGGCTCTGTCCTCCCTCCTGGTCTGTGAATGAACATAAGCGCCCCCTTCTGCCACGGGGCCGAGGTGGGGGGGCCTAGACTGGGATCAGGATCTGAATATGGTCAGAGCCCCAGAGTCCTGTTCCAGAGACAGAGGACAGAGCTTAGCAGTCTCTCTCTCTTCACTCCCCTCCCTCAGCTCAATGGGATCATGCCCTGGTGGCTCCTGCTTAAGGGCTCCACCTGCTTTGGTTTCCTGGATTTGAGCTGCCAAAAGACCAAGCTGCTGACTGTGTGCCCCAAGGTCTGTGCTCCACGTGCTCGCTCTGGCAGAGGTCCCCCGCTGTTCCCCCACTTTGTGCTGGTGCTCCCAGGGGTGCAGCTCAGGAGACTCCCCCACTGCTGTGAGCCGCAGCTCCCAGCACCCTGGGGCTGCCTCCAGGAGGCTGAAGTTCTTTGGCTCTGGTGGGCCACCCCTCCAGCTGGCCGCCCCTCTGACCCCGGGGAGCAGAGCCTTTCTGCTCTTTTCCAGGTTACCTTGAGTAGAACTGCCTCACTGGGTCCCTTTGTGGGTTCTGTCTCTCGAAAGTTTAGTTAGAGTCCTTAGTTTATGAGTTTTTATCAGAGAGCTCCTAAGACTGGATCCCTTCATGTCGCCATCTTGGCTCCGCCCCCCCCCCGAAAAGATGGACTTTCAATGAAACAGGGAACTTTCCAACTTTCCTATCCAGAAGACCAGAGCTGAACAAAAAGTTTGATCTCCAAGTACAGAACTCTGGTGAACCATAGAGGGAGTGGAAGAGAGGGACTAACTATGAGGAACTTGATGATGTTGAACTGTTTGTATTCCTGCAAGGGAATAAGATATTGATAACTCATATGAACTTTCTCATTTATAAGAGCTTTTAGAAGGAACATATATAGACAGGGCATAGGAGGGAGTGAAATATAATGGTATGATGTGGTAAAAGGATGGAGTCAATGGGCGAAAGGGGAAAGTATTGGGAGGAAGGAAAAGGAGATGAAGAAGAAGCTGAGAGATTTCACATAAGAGTCAAGAAAAAGCTTTTTCAATGGAGTGGAGGTGGGGGAGGCAAGGGGGAATGAGTGAGCCTTCATTCTCATCAGAAATGGCTCAGGGAGGAAATGACATACACACTTAAGAGAGTGAGGAAATCTGGGTTGCCCTGGAGGATGGGAGGAAAGGGACGGGATTAGGGGGAGTGGGGGGAGGGAAGGGGGGGAATAGGTGATAGAAGAGAGGGAAGATCGAGGGAGAGAGTACTCAGATGCAACATACTTTTGGACAGGGCCAGGATAAAAGGAGAGAGAGAATAGAATAAATGAGAGTGGGGAGAAATAGAGAGGAGGCACAGCTAGTAATAGCAACTGAGGGAAAAATATTGAAGCAACTTCTCTGGTGGACTTATGATAAAGAAAGCAACTCACCCCAGAAACAGAGCCATTGAAATCTGAACACAGATTCTTGAGGTTTCCCATTTTCTTGGGGGGGAGGGGGTTTATGTTTATTCTTATGTTTACTCTTATAACATTCAACTTACATCAATGTATGGCATGGAAACAATGTAGAGACTGTCAGACAGCCTTCTGTTGGGGGGGGGGGGGCAGGAGGGGGGGAAATTGTAGAATCCAGAGCCTTGCAAAAAATGAAGGGTACATATTACTACTGTATATAATTGGAAAACAAATACAATGTTAAAATGTTAAAAAAAATTCAATCTTACTAAAATCAATTCAATGCTCTAATCTATCAAGTCTTTTGGGGATTCATTTAGTATATTAATGATTTCTCCTTGTCAGTTACAAATTGAAATTTGTCAAACATGTCTCCATCCAAATCACAGATGAAAACTATTAAGCAGCACAATGCCAAACACATCTCTGCAATATTCCATAAGACATCCTTCCAAGGTGACAAAGTGACATGAAACTCATTAATGACTATTCCAAATGCAGCTCTTCAACCAGTTCTAAATCCATATTCTAGACCACGTCTCTCCATTTTTTTCTACATGAGGAGCAAAGGTATAAATCAAATGCTGGCTAAAATCTAATTAACATATCCTTAGTATTGTCTTTATCAATTAGATTAGAAATCCCATCAAAAAGAAAGGAAATGAAGTTAGTCTGACATTACAATGAAGTCATGTTGATGCTTTATCATATAGCCTTAAGTGGGATGAAAAGTATTCTAAAATATCACTCTTGGGTAAGACTTAGTCTTTCTGTTTCTAATCCTATTGAGCTGGTAACTCTGAAGGTATTTGATTAAAAACAGAAAATGATAGAAGATCTGTAGCTTCCAGTAGCCCCAAAAACTAGTAATGAAATTACTAAAAATGAAAATAAAAATCTTACTACTTGTACTATGTACAAGAAAAACTGTAGAGAAACTCTAGATTAGAGGACTCTCACTCTTACACACACACACACACACACACACACACACACACACACTCTCCAATTATATTCTAAGGGTTGGCTCAAAGTCCAAAACTATATTTTTATTCCATCCAGGATGATGAAGCATTGTTAAGACTCTCTACCGCTTCCTCCCCTTACTGATCCTTAAATTTCCCCACCCTCTCATCTATTTATCTAGTCTCTTTGACATCTTAAATGAGATGGGAAACACCAACTCTATTCTTTCTATAGAGAAGACATCAGGTCTTAAATCATATACCCTGTCTCTTTCTCTGGCACTGACATAATGATCTATATATGATACAACCTTAGGACATGTTTATCTAGCCTTCACTGCACTCTTAAGAATTTTAGGCCATTCAATCTGTTCAGCAACTGAACTTTCCCTGATATGCTGTCTTCCTTAATTAGAATGAGATCACTTTGTACTGTCTATGGTATGCACTTAATAAATGCTTTTCCATTCAAATGTGCCTGATAACTTAAAAAAACATTTTAATAAATTAAAATTTTACAATAACACCACATTAACAGAATGGGTAAGACTTAATCAAGAGCACATACTGGGGCAGCCCCAAACCCATACCAGAGCATCACAATGGAGATAAATGAGTAACACTGCTTCCAGGTTGTATTTATGAGTTCCAAGTCACAGATTCAGGTTATAAGGAGGAGATGCACTCTTTTCTCACTCTTCTCTACAATTATCCTATGCAGAAGAGCCAAGTTCAAAAAGCAAGAAATAGCAGTGTGGTCCAAATCTCAGGAATAACCTCCAGTCCAGTATGAAGACTGCAGAGGAATAACTAGAGCAGCAATCCTAGACAAAGGAGAGTCTACAATACTATCAATGAAGCAGCAAAGCTTCTCAGCTGGCTGACAGTCACTGAGTTCAGCAGTAGTCTCTGGTTGCTAAGACTCAAACCAAGGTCAGGAACCTGATCAGCTTAGACCAGGAAGGCAGTAAAATCAGTCTTTGCCCTGGAACCTATCACTTTGGATGTGCTGAAATGTTACAAGACCTGAGACTGAGCTCTACCTCTGGTTCTTAAACAATACAATAATCAGTACCCCCCAAAAACAGCAACAGGAGCAGTTCAGACATTCCAATAGAAGCACACATTACTGAATTCTAACATCAAAAGTCAGAAAGTAGGCTGAAAGAATGAACAAACAAAAAATACTATTATTAAAAGTTGTTTTAACAAAAAGGACACTCAAACTCGAGAGATTGACTCTAAAATGTCTCAAAACAAAATTTTAAGTTCAAATACAGGAGTAAAGAGAAACAATGAAAAATGAACAAGGATAAACTGCTTACATTCTAATATGGGGAAATGGAACATATATTCTCTTTAAAACCCCTATCAACATCAGGGATCTAATTAGGCAGAAGGCCTGGGAATGGTTCTGTTATATCTTAAAGAAAAATGGAAAGAGGAGTACAATAGAAAGAAAAGGAAAAAAAGAAATTTGGGGAAAATTATGTCACGTTATCTGAATCGAATATTGATACAGAGAAGAAGATGGTGAGATAAGCACCTGACACTTAAACCTTACTCTCATCTTAACTGTTTAAAGGAGAGACTACCCCTCCTCCCCTCCCACCCCCTCTACCCCCCACACAACTGGTTATGGAAAAAAGAAAAAGGGGAAAGAGGAATTAGAGAGGATAGATTAAGGGAGGAATTAGGATTAAGCAAAACAAACTCTAAAGATACAAAATACATTTCTTTTTGATGTACCAAAGAATAGTAATCTGTGGGGGTGCCTGCCCATCAACTGGAGAACAATTATATAAATGTGATGGAATACTATTGTGCTCTTAGAAATGATAAAAGAAGTGGTTTCATAGTAACCTGGAAAAACTTGAATGAACTAATGAAAAGTGAGGTGAAAAAAACAAGAAAACAATGCATATAAAAATAAGAATATGGTACAGGCAAAGGAATTAAGAACTCTGGGCAGTATAATGACTAATCATTATTCCAGAAGGATAGGAATGAAACTGGTACCTACTTACTAATGAAGAGGTGAAGGATTGGGTGTGTAGAATGACATAGACAAAGAAGGGAAGGAGAAGGCAGAAGGTACAGTTATCGACTGAAAAAACAATTTTAAAGAATAAATATTAAGCTTCTATTTAATAACATAACACTTTTTAGTTTGCAAAGGGTTTAAAATATATTGATCACTCTGTTATGTTAAAAAGATCAGGAAACTGGCAGTTGACACAGGCTAAGTGACATTGCTAGGCTTATAGAGCTAGAAAATGCCTGAGAGGCAGGGTACCTAATTCAGGATCTCCTAATCTAAGGTCCAAAACTCCATTCATTAAGCCAAATTGCCTATGATCAACATATGGAGGAATTCAAATAACAAAATGTGAAACTACCTACAAGAAGCCAATAACATGATATATTTAGAGTTCTCTCAAGGTTACCAGCTATTTATTAGGTGCTACATTCAATGTATTTTTTCCTCAGTTCTAAAACATCCTGAATGCTCTTTTCTTAATCTCCCACTTGGTTTTCATTAATTTCTTCCCAGTTCTCTTCCTATGTGTCCGACTATTCTCACTCTCCTTTGCTGATTCATCATTCCTGTTTCAGTTTGGACCCCTGAAAGGTCTTGTCCAGAGTCATCTTCTATTCTCCCCTTCGGTGTTTTCATCATCTCTTCTATCTTCAAGTATTTAGATGCCAGTCCTATTCTTTCCCACATCATCAACTGACTGCTGACATGTGTGCAGATCCATCAGAATCTGTGCATTTTATCTGACTGCCTGGAGTGTAAAATGCAAAATTCGTAGCTAATTATATAAAACCTCTCAAAGTCTTCTACTTACTTTTTCCTTTTGTCTTATTCTTCTTGATGCCTTTTAGTTCCAATCAAACTGGCCCATTGTTAAGTCTCTGTACTTGAGATTTCACCTCCCTATATACCTTTGCATAGGTGATCCCTATGTCTGGGATATAGCCTTTCCTCATTAATACAGGGGATCAATTCAAATATCCAAGAGTCATTCCCCAATTGAGAAATGGTCATAACATGACCATATATATGAAATAAGCAGCTTATCTCCAACAATATGAAAAATGTTTCCAATCAATAATTTTTTTTTGAGGCAGTTGGGGTTAAGTGACTTTCCCAGGACTTAATTAACAGCATCTAAGGTCCTTATTTGAGCTCAGGTTCTCCTAACACTAGGATGAGAGCTCTACCCAATGAGTGATCTAGCTGCCCCACCCATCAAGAATAATTAGAGAAATGTAAATTAAAGCATCTGATATTTCACCTTATACCTAGCAGAATGGGAAAATTTGCAAAGAAAAATGACAGGTTCAAAGGGCTGAAGGAAAATTCTTGCACCCTCCCTCCTTTCTTCCCCTCCACCCCAACTACACAATACACCCTCTGATCCAAGCCAGAGTTAATAGTACCAAGGCCTAAACCTCCAAGAAATCAAAAAGAGGGGAAAAAAGAACATATATATATATATATATATATATATATATATATATATATATATATATCTACAGTAGATATCTACAGTAGATCTATTTGTGAGGTCAAAAAACTGGAAACTAAGGGATGCTCCTAAATTGGAGACCATCTAAACAAATTAGGTCATACGAATGTAGTGGAATGCTGCAAACAATGAAAAGGACAATTTAAGAGAAACCTGGGAAGATTTGTATGAGTTTATGTTGAGAAGTAAAGAGAACTAAAATTCTGATCAATGCAATGACCACCCAGAGGACCAATGATAAAGAACTGTCTAACAGAAATATGATGGAATTCAAGATGCAAAATGAGTCATACATATTTGGATATATTGACTAACTTGGGAAATGTTTCATTTTTTTTTTCTGGGGAGGTAAGGATAGAAACTAAATACTTAACTGAAAAAATAGTAAAACAAAAAAAATTCCCAAATCACTACCTTGTAGAATGTCTAACTTCCTTCAAAGAATAGCTCAGGTGACTTAGAAAAGATCTTTCCTAATTTTCTAGCTATTCATGTTCTTTCCCACTAGAAATATTGTATAACTTTGTATTTACTTCATGTGCATAGCTGAATGATACCAGTATAATGTAAGCTCCTTGAGGTCAAGAATTGTTTCACTTTTTGCCTTCGTATCCTTAGCCCTTAGCCCAGTGCTTTGTACATAGTAGGGCCTTAATGTTTGGTGAAGTGAAATGAATATCTAAAACAATGTTATCTCTCCCATCCCTTACCACTTCATCAAACTAATCTGTTTCTTTTAAGGGCTCTACCATCCTTTCAGATTCAGTCACAAGTAGTTCTTTGACTTTTTCTGATTCTTTCTTTTTTTTTTCAACCCAACATCCTATCAATTGTCAATTCCACCTCTTGGCACCCATCTCTGTCTGCCTTACAGTTTCCATCCTAGTTCAAGACTTCATCACCATTCATTTGCACTATTATAAAAGCCTCCCAATTGGACTCCATTGAGTTGCTATCTCTCTCCCCCTCTCCCCTCCACATTCCTGGCAAGAAAAATCTTGTTAAGCACAAATCTAATCATGTCTCCCTCATGCTCAAAAATCTTTAATAGTTCTCTTTTGCCACTAGAATAAAACAATCTTCAATCTGGCATTTGAGACCCTTCATAACCTAGATTTAGCCTTACTTCCTAGACTTAATTTCCATTATTCTCCTAGTCTTTTGTTCCCTGAATTCAATTTCATCTTCTCTCTCCATGTGTTGGCAGACTTCTTTTAAGCTAAATGCATTACATCTCTTCATCCTGTCTCTCAGGAATCTTTCTATCTTCTCAAAGTCCAGCTCGGATGATATCTCTTCTCTGAAGATTTTGCCAAACCCCCCCCCCACTTCCCCCCAAGCTGGTGTTTTCTATTTTTTTCAAATTATCTAACAGATTCCTCCTGGATCACTGCAGAAGGGCTTGCATAGCTCAATGAAACTATGGGCTATGTTGTGCAGGGTTATGACAAACAGGTCGTAGTAGAGAGTTTTGACAAAGGATGATCTAAAAAAGAGAAAAATGGCAAACCACATGCCAAGAAACCCCCATGAACAAGCACTAAAACAAGATTGATTTCCCTCAGGTCTGAAGGTGTACAACATACTACTGGGGAAGAGCAGAGGATACTACAAATAAGCAGCTGGGACAAAACTGAAAGGATACTCAGCTGCAGTTGTAGATATATTTAGTGATGAAAGTTAGGTCCGTTGCAATAAAGATCAATATTGCAAAGGAACCTAGAATGTAAAATCAATGAACCAAGGTAAATTGGATGTGATCAAACATGAGATGAAAGATTAAACATCAACAGCTTGGGTAACAGTGAACTAAAATGGATGAGAATGGATGATTTAATTCAGGTGATCATTATATTTATATATAAACATAAATATCTATATCTATCTATATATATTGCTGTGGTCACGAATCTCTTAGGAGAAATGGAATAGCCCTTGCAATCAATAAAAGTGAGAAAAGCAGTACAAGAGATATAATCTCAAAGACAGGATAATATGTTTGAATCCAAGGTAAGTTAATACAAGCCTATCCTACAACCACTGATGCCAAAGAGGCCAAAACTGATCAGTTCTATGAAGACCAAGAACATCTTCTAAGAAATAACACACACACACACAGAGTCACATTCATCACAGGGGAATTAAAATATTAAAGTAGGCAGTCAAAAAATAATTGGAATAACAGGCAAGTTTGACCTTGGAGTACAAAATGAAACAAGGGAGACTAATACTGTTTTATCAAGATAACTTGCTCGTCATTGCAAACTCTTTTTTTCAACAATCCATTTTTTACAGGAGCACTGAAGCATGGTTGTGGGAGTTGAACTATTTGGAAAGCTGAGAATCGCTGAACAGACACTTCCAAACTATGGTACTAGAAAGGATTTTCAAGAGACTGTTGGGCAGCAAAGAGATCAAATCAGTCAAAACTTAAGGAAATTAATTCAGACTATTCAATAGAAAGAAAAATACTGAATCTGAAGCTTAAACACTTTGTCCACATAATGAGAAGACAAGACAGTGAAAAAGATCCTGATGTTAGAAAAGTTTGAAGCCAAAAAGGGAAGGGGAAGCAAAAGATGAGATGGCTACAGTCATGGAAGCATGAAACATGAGCTTGGACAGCCATCAGCAAACAGTGGAATATACAAGGACCTGGCATGCTACCTAGTCCATAGGATCACTGAGTCATACACAACTGAAACCTGAACAGTAAATATCCATGTACATGTTGTATCCCCCTAATGTGAGACCCTTAAAGGCAGAAATTGTGTCTTTGTATCTCTAGCACATACCAAGGTTGGAAATTAATATTTGTGGAATTTTTTTCTATAAGAGATACAAAGTACAACTACAGTTCAAAAGAAAGAGATGACTTCTGGTTGGGAAAAGAATGAGGGGAAATGACATGGGAAAAAAGTGACATCTGAGACAGATCTGAGGTGCAGTATGAAGATATTTGAGCAAAGGAACAAAATGAACTGACACAGAACACAAGATATATTCAAGGAACAAAGAACAGCCTACTTTGACTACTTTGTAGGGTACATGTAGATGAGAAAATATAGCTAAGGAATATAGTGGTTGGGCGCAGACTGAAGGACCTCGATTAACATCCCAAGGTATTTTGAACTTTTTCAGGCAAGAGTCATTGAAGGTGCTAGGTGAAGCTGAGAAATATAACAAAAATTAATCTAGCTAACACTGAGGATAGACATGTGACAGGTTATAACTGCAAAGAGGTAAAGCTGAATAGGCCTTTTGTGTATATATCCTTAGCTCTGCCTTAGAACAGGGCACAGATATCCCTAGCAAGGTAGTCTCTGAAAGCAATTAGTATAGTTCTATAAAATCTGGCAATATACCTTCTGTACTTGTAAAATAAATTGGGAGGAAAGGATTGATTCGACAGAAAAGACAGGTAATTCACATCTTAGACATGTTCATTTTTAGTGAGATAATTATCTACAGCCAAAAGTAGACATTGGGAAATATTTCAATAGAGATATCAATAGAGAGATTGGAAGTTTGAGATTCAGGAGGCCACATTAAAGTCATGAAAATAGATGCGAACTTGTGAAAGAATAAAGTGTCAAAAGACCAAAGGACAAAACACTGGGGAAGAAGAAAATGGAAAAGAAATAAGTTGCAAAGTTTCAAGAGGGATCTGACTATTCAGCAGTGCCTTAACACTGCAGAGGTCAAAAATACTGATTGAGAAATGTAATTGAGTTTGGCAATCACACTGGGTTTTTTAGGGTGTAATGTTTAATCCCTTAATAAGATTAGAAAATGGAGGATCTAAAATTGTTAACAAAAATGGTTAGAAAAATATATTTAACTTCAATTGTACCTATGCTCAATAAATGGGGATAAATTTAATGAGGCAATATATCCAAGTCATTTATAAAAATATTAGTAGAACAAGGTCAAACATAGATCCAATGTAAATATTTGTGTCAGTTTCCTAACTAAATGGTTCCCCACCCACAAGCATAATCTTGTGTTATTTGTGATCTTCACACTGCTTCACATAGAGGTTTGCACATAATAAATGCTCAAATGAATCTAGAAGTGGACTGAGTTTTAAGGTAAAGGAATTATATATTAGAGAACTGGAAACAGAAAGATTACTTAAACAAGCAGATAAAGAATGGAATGTGATGTATTTTTTTTAAGGTTTTCCTTAATTATAAAAAGCAATAAATGAGGGCATGGAGAAACGAGAGACAGCAAGGGCAGCTCAGCTAATTTGTAATTGTTTAATTCAGTAAAAAAACTAGAATACTTAAATTATATTCATAATACTTTAAAAAAAATCCCAATTCCTACTTCTAGAATACCTTATGATCTAAGTACCAACAACTGCAAGTTTTAGAACACTCTTTTCCATGTATGTCTACATTTATCTACTTATCTGTAACTCAGTGTGAGGGAGTGATATGTAAAATGCACTATATTTGAGAATCAGACCTCAATTTGAACCTGAGATCTGTTACTTTCTAACTGTAAACTTGTAGCTAAGTTTACCCATCTGCCCAACAGAGATAATATTTACTTCATAAAATTGTTTTAAGGAAATCATAATGTGCAATATAATGCTACTATTTCTTCCATCTCTAAACTTGAAATATTATCCTTTGGAAACATTTGACTATAATACAATTTTAGTTCCAAGATACCAGAATCACAAAACTCTAGTCAGAAGATACCTTCCCAACTTTCATACAATCCAGCCCTGAAAGGCATACCCCAACGTGCTCACCTAGCCTCTGCTTGAGGATTTCAAGACCTCACTAGCTCTTAAGAGAAAAACAGATACCAATAGAGGTGTTTGTATTATTTTTCTTCCTTACTAGATAGTCTCTAACATTAAACAGTCTTAAATAATTTTGTATTTGCCCCACCCCCATGCCATCTAATACAGTGCCTTGCATATAATAAAATGCTCAAAAAGTTGTGGATCCAGTAGACATTTTATATTTATACACACTCTTTAAAAAATTTGAGAATCATTTTGAATCTTTCTTTGCATATGTGCATTTGCTAGTCAAAATCCATCAAATGAACTAAAAAGTTACTTGCCTTAGTATAATAACAAAAGCTCAATCCATAAACTGATGAACTATTAAAACAATTTGATTAAGACTTTCTATTTTCTTGCAATTGTGGGTGATATGTTTTAACTGGCAAAGAAAAAAGTAATCAGGAATGAAAATTAGCATCATCAGTTGAGTTTTTCTGTATAGTAAACATTAAATTTCTCTTAAATCAGGAAATTAAACTAGGAATATTTATTTTATATCCTTATGTCCAAACACTTATAGAAATTTAACACCTAAACATTCTTTTATTCTTCATCCAAACCACTCTTTCAATTTTTCTCTATTGTCATCCAGCCAGGCTTTATTGAAATAATTTCCCTAAGGATCCCAAATAAAAAGCACTTCCCTTCATCTCTTCTCCAGAAAATGCAGAGATAAAATGCATAAAAATGACCACTTTTCTAATTCAAAAGATAATATAACTATCCAAAAGAATAGTTAGAGGATACTTAGAATGTAAATACAAGTTTGTTTTTTAAGTGAGATGGCACCAAGAATAATTCAGACAGTGTAGACAATTCTCGAATTCAGCATCAAAAATCAAAATCTCAGCAAGGCACAGTAGTGTTTGGTATTTTATTATTCAGTTAAAACTGCAGAGAGGTCTTTGTTTCCGGCTCTACCTCCACCCAAAGGCACCGCACCCCCCACCCACCCACCCAAATCAACCGCAGTGATCCTGCAGGGTGCTGCAGAGCCTGAGAGATAACGGTGATTATTAGAGAGCTCCTCACGCCCTCACCCTAGTCCGGAGCAATGCCCCAGGTCAGCCCACAAGGCCTTTCCACACACCCACATGGGTAAAAAGAGCTTGTCCAAAAGCTCCCCACAAACGCACCAGTTCAAAGTCGCCTCCAACCCACAACTGATTGATGGGGGGCGGGGGGCGCTGATCGGGAAGAGGAGCTTGGGGGGAGCCACTCAACTGGACAAGGCAGAGACAAGGCTCTCCGCCATTCATACAATAGAAAATAGATCCCAAATCGAGGATGGGCCCGACCCTCCCTCCCTGCCACCCAGCCCTTTCTCATCTAGGGAGCCCCCCCCGTTCCCTCCCAAAGGAGCCTCACTTTCCCGCCTCCGCAAGGCCCTTCCCCAGGCCGGGAGCCCCCCGCCTTCTTCCTTCAGTCTCCCTAAGCCTCCTGCACCACCCAGCCCACTCGGGGCACGCACAGCCCCCGCGCGGGGGCAGCGGGCGGCTTCTCCCCGCTCCCGGCCTCCACCGCCCCGGGCCCGCGGGCGAGCGCAGCCCACCCAGCACGCGCCCCTTTCCTTCCAAGGCCTCGGAGCCCCTTCCCCCCGGGCTCCTCCCCGCCCGCCCGCGGGGCCCGCTTCCCTCCTTTTTGTCCGCCCCGCAGAGCCCCCCCCAGCCTCCGGGGGTCCCCACACCCCTCCGAGCCCGCACCCCTGCAGGGAGCCCCGGACCCTCCTCGGCGCAGCTTCACGCACACGCGGCCGCATCCCTCCCCCGGGAGCCCCCTCCTCCGGGGCCGCAGCCCCCTCCCCCCCGGCATCTCCCCCAAGGGCCCCGGGCCCAGAGCCATTCCCGGGCGCGCGCGCGCTCGCGACCCCTCCCCTCGCTCCCTCCGCCTCTGCGCGGCACGGCTCTCCCAGTCCCTCTCCTTCCGCCCAGCCGGAGAAGACCCCCGCCCCACGCAAGCCCGGCCGCCGCCCGCGGGCACTGCGGCCCGCTCAGCGCGGGGGCCGCGGCGAGGGGCGGCAGGACCGGCCGGAGGCGCCCGCACCCCCTCACCTTGAGGCGCAGATGATGGCGACCGCAAGCGCCCAGCAGCGACCGCAGATCCGGCTCCTCAGACGCCAACCCACCGCTGCCTCCGCCGGGCTCCTTTAGCATCGCTGCGCCGCGCCGCCCCGCCCACGCCCGCCCTCATTGGGCCAGCTGCACGCTCATCACCGCGGGGCCGTTGGAGCGGCCAACCCCGAGGCCAGACGTTGGCAACCCGGCGAAGCGGTCCTCCCCCCGGCCCGCCTTCCCGCCCCCTTACCCATCACAGATAATCTTCATTGGCTCGCGTTCAACGCCCTAGCAACCGGCGTCCGCACCTCACGGGCTTGCTGCGGTGTCACTCACTCGCTCCCGGAGGGGCGGGTCGGCGCCGAAGCGCCCCGTGAGCTCGACCTGGGCGGGCGGTGGGCATGCGGGGCGCGCGGTCCCCCTCCGTGGCCCGGCACGCGGAGCCCGCGCGCGCCTGTGCCCTCCGCGGGGCGGACTCCGGGCTTGGAGCGTGCGGCCGCGCTTCACCCCGTCCGCAAAGGCCCCTCCGCCTGCCCCGGCGGCTGCAGCTGGGGGAAGCTCGGGCCGCCGCCCCCCCCCCCCCCCCGGCCCATCCTCTCCCGCCCCTCCGCGTTGTTGCCCGGCTTCCGCTCCTGCGCCCCCCGCTCCCACCCGGGCTGCGTCTGTGCCTTCGCGTCCCGCCCCGCCTCGGGCTCCGGCGTTCCCGGCCCTGAAGCCGGGCTGGCCCCGTCCTCCGACCTTGGCTACCCGGCTGCGGGCGGCGTGGGGAGGAGCCCGGGGCTCCGCAGCTCCCCCGCAGCCAAGGAAGGGCAAGTGGGCTCCCGAGCCGGCTCTGGCCGCCCAGCCAGCCCGCACCACACCGCTGCCTGGCCCGAGAAACCCAGTACCGCCGGCGCAGGGGTTCCTCTGCCTTCCCGCGGTGGCCCGGCTTTACATAAAAGGAACCGCCCAAGATGGTTCTGGGCAACCTAACGGGGTGTCCCCGACGAGTCCGGGATCCCAGAGATGCAAAGAGCCCCAAGACATAGCCATACAGATCAATGGCAGCATTGCCGCAACAGCTGCCCTGGCTTTCTCGGATCCTTCCCGCGGAACTCTCACACTAGAAGTAACAGTTGATCTTGGTCTGGGATTGGGGTTTCTGGACCTTCCATCCCTGGACTAAACTGATGGACAGGAAACAGCTCGGCCCTGGGAAAGCGAGGTGAGCCCGAAATGGACTCCCTTTAGCGTGACAAATCCATCATTTGCTGCGTGACCTTGGGCAAAATACTCTCCCTTTGAGGGCCTCAGTTTCCTCAGAAAAATGAAAGAATGACCCCCTCCCAGGTTTAACAAATCTATAATTGTGATATTATCCGGGAGGCGCCTGATGCCTGAAAGAGCATGTAGCTCAATATCAGATCCACCTTTAAATCCAGGTTATGCTACTTAATAGCAGTTTCCTTCAGTTTCCCTAGACATAAAATATGAATAATATCAACTCTACCTATATCATGAAATAATGGCTCTAAAATACTAAACTGTAAATGGATTGTCATTTATTAATTTCATGTTGATGACCCTCATCCTAAACCTATGCTCTGCATAAGATTTTTTGTTTAAAAAAATATATATAATAGCCATCTAAAACTGGAAAAGATCATCTTGAAAAACAATACCTCATTTTCATTTGAATATGAGACCAGACTCCCCTTTATGGAAGCTTCTCCATGAGCCTCTGATCTCAATTACTTCTGCAGACTCATCTTCCCTGACTCCCCTTCATATACTCCTATGCTCCAGCCAAATTTACCCACCTTCCTGTGAGACTTACTTCCAAGTATGAATGATTTACCAAAAGTTCAACAGTAAATGTTGCTGGAAATCTGAAAAAAAAAAAAAAAAGACCAGATCACTACCAAAAATTATAGCAGACATTCTGTCTAAATTACAAGATGCGGCAGCAATCTAAATCCGAATAAAGTTTTTATTTTAATATTTTGGTCACTTTTTTGATATAAAATCATTTTCTGTTGCTTTGAACCATCCTTTTATTTATTAGGATTAGTTTTCATACTAGGTATCATTTGTTTGAGGGCAGCTATGTTTCACCTATTCCTAATACTCTTATCTTGCTTACCTGAATAATTCCTTGATATAACCCAAAGTAGCTGGACCAATTTTCTATTATCCAAGGGCTTAGATTATTGTTTCTGAAAGCTTTTATAAATTATTTTAAATTTAAATAACTTCATTTTAAATAAGACTGAATGAAAGGAAAGACAATATAATATTCCCTTTGAAATATTACAATTTTAAATCAATTAACATTGAATATTTATTGTTGGTTCCAATCCTGCCCTGCCTTGGGTTCAGGCATTCCCGGCCTTCCAATTATCTAAACTAGTGAACAGGGAACATTGGGTAACTATTGCAAAACATTACTCGTGTGAAAGTTTACAAATAACTCAGATATATGTATATCTATCTATCTATCTATATACATAAATGTATATGTGTATATATATTTGGTTGATAAAATGTCCTGGATAAAAGCTAAATGACTTTTCTTCTCCCATCTTTTCCCTTTCTCTTCCCACCACCCCTGCACTAAAAACAAATTCTTATCTAATATTTGTTTTTGATCACCTTTAAACCATATTTTTGATATTTTATCTTGATATATATTCAGTCTGTATTTTTTTAAATTTACTTGGAAACATGTTATAGTTGGAATTGTTACACATGAAATGTTAAAATAGCCTTGTAATTTTCAAAAGGAAATTCTTCAGAGATTTCAAATCATTTAGAAAAAATCTTTATAAACATGGACCCATCCTACAAATTTCCAAGTAGAGCTACTAACAAAAGTTCCACCTAGGTCCTGTCCTTTAGTTTCCTACCTTTCATGCTATTCCTCATAATGCCCTTTCCTACCTCAATTCAATATCTTCAATTTCTGCCTATTTCTTAAAGACCCAGTTCAAATGTAGATGTACTACTAAGCTTTCCTTATTCTTTCAGTTAGAAGTAATCTCTCCCTACTCTGAACTCCCTTTGTAGGTCATTTTAAAAATAACTTTCATATCTACCTTGAATAAAAATAATTTATGTATATGTCATTCTTTCTCTCCTCCCCACTTGGTTGTAAGATGTTGGAGGTCAGAGAAGTAGAAAAAGGTAGTATTACATGCATACACACACACACACACACACACACACACACACACACACGGAAAATTAGTTGTCAAATGTCAAATACCAAAGAGGTCAGAGAAACAGAAAAAAGTAATTGAATTTGACAAGAAAGAGGTCATTTATTTACTTTAAATAATACAATTTCAATAAAGTCATGTGTTGTAAGCAAGGGTGTGCTGGTAAATGTTTAACAACAGGCTGGGGGTGGGGGAGTGCATACATGACATAATTTGAAGTTTAATATGCTTTATTAATTTTTTTCCATCACTTAAGTCTAGAGAATCAACAAAACAAGCCCTTATTTCAATTCTTTCTGTTTCTGTCATTAACTTGCTTTATGATCTTGAGAAATATTTTTTCTATGTAACGTATAAAATCCCCAGAATATTCACCCTCATGATTTCTAGGTTCTCTGTGGATCCCCATCCACTGAAAACAATAACTCTTGAGTCCTCCTACCAATTAAGACCACTAACTGCTGTAATTGGAAGGAGGGATCCCTGAGTTTGAAAAGTTTGGGAATGAGAAAGCTACAATAAGTTTCTCCTGGCTAATCCCACTTCCTTTCCTTTAGAGCAAGCAACTCTCCAAATATGTGATTTATGTGATCATTCAACATCCAAAGTAGGTAGTAGAAAAGGAAATCCATGCATAAAATCTGGGCAGACCAAATAGATGTATTAAAAGATAATCTTACAGTTAGCTGAAGATGAGAATGGGATATGGTACTGAGGTTTTGTGGCAGCTCCAGAGATTTCTCTTTATATAGGATAAAAAGTGGATGATGCTAGCTGGGGAGCAATGTATGATATACCACCTTCTCTTCCAGATCTACACAATTGGTTAGTGTGATGACATAGAGCTGGAGTGTTCTTGAATTGTCTTGCTAAATTCAATAGGGTCGTCTAAGCCCAGATAAATGAAGAAAAAGAAGAAAAGAAGAAATGAATTAATGAAAAAACATTAAAGTAGTTACTGTGTGGAAAGCTCTAAGAATACAAATTAGAAAAGTTAAGACAGTCCCTATTCTCAAAAAGCTTATATTCTAATAAAGTGAGACAACACATACTTGAAGAGTCCAACTGCTGGACAAATGTTAAGGCCCAGTACTAGAGCAATTGGCACAGATAGATACTAAGTTAATACTGGGGGGGGGGAAGACATCCTTGGCTGTTTTAGGAATGAAAGCAAAAGTAAGTGAAAAACAGAGGAATGAAGCTAGGGATAAATGTCAATTATCTGGCTGGTAACTTGAGTTGTTTTCTCAAAGGAATCAAAGGTGTTTTAGAGACATTAATGGCTTCCTCTCTGGGGATGCTAAATATGAAATTATAATTCAGATTCCATACAGAAGAAAGATAAATTTACATTACATAATAATCCTAACCAGGCCTTTACTTATTAATGTACTTATACATTTTTCCTCTTTCATAAATTTAACTTTTTTAGTTAACAAAATTCTATTTTGTCTCCCTCCCCAGGGAAAAGAATAAAAACAACTCTTCCAGCAAATATGCACAGTTAATCCAAACAAATTCCCACCTTGACCCTATTCAAAAAAAGTATATATCTCAATCTGCCCTCTGAGCATATTACCTTCAGGTTTCATCTTCAGTCCTCTGGAATCATAACTGGCCTTAGCACTGGTCAAAGTTTTTAAGTATTTCAAACATATTTGCCTTTATAGTGTTGTTATAAAACAACAAATTAATTTTCTGGTTCTGTTTATTTCACTCTGATTAGTTCTTTGAGTCATCTTAAGTTTCTCTGAAACCACCCTTTTCATCATTTCTTTTTTTTATTATTTTTTTTAATTTTACAATTTCCCCCCCAACCTCGCTTCTCTCTCCCCAACACCCACAGAAGTCAGTCTGATAGTCTTTACATTGTTTCCATGATACACATTGATCAAAATTGAATGTGTTGAGAGAAAAATCATATCCTTAAGAAAAAAAATAAAATATAAGAGCAAAATTACATAATACATAACTTTTTTTTAATTGAAGATAGTCTTTGATCTTTGTTTAAACTCCACAATTCTTTCTTTAAATACAGACTTTTCATCATTTCTTATAGAAAAATAATCAGCCTGTCTATGTCAAACATTTATTTGTTTGTAAACAGAGACTTTTTTAGTTTCAAATTCTCTCTGTCCTCCTATCTTTCTCCAATCCAATAAGAAGGTAAGAAAAACAAAACAAAACCTATTACAAATATGCATGCATGTGCAAAACAAACTTCTACATTAGCCTTGTTTTGTTTATTTGTTTTTTTTTAAAGACAAGATAAAGCAAGAAAAGGAAAAATATGCTTCAGCCCGCACTTTAAGTACAGTTCTCTAATTAGGGGTAGATAGCATGTTTCATCATGAGTTCTTTGGAATTATGGTGGATCACTATTATTCAGAGTTATTACTAAGTCTTTCAAAGTTAATAACACTTTCTATTTCTGTTACTGTGTAGATTATACTTCTGGTTCATTTGGTATTGGTTCATACAGGTCTTCTCAGATTTTTATGAAATCTTCCTTATCATTTCTTATGGAACAATTGTATTCCAATAGCATTCATATACCATAAGTTGTTCAGCCATTCCCCAATTAATGGATATCTCCCAAGAATCTTTTCTACCACAAAAAATATGCTGCTATCCTTTTTTTTTGTGTGTGCATATAGATTCTTTTCTTCTTTTTAAAAATTTCCTTGGACTATAGCTTTAATATTGGAATTATTCGTTCCAAATTGCTTTCCAATTGGTTGAACTAGTTCTTAGGTCCACTAAACAATGCATTAGTGTGCTTATTTTTCCACATCCTCTCTTACATGTCATTTTCTTCTCCTGTCATCTTAGCCAATCTGATGGATATGACAAAGTTCATCACAGTTGTTTTACATTTCTTAGGGTAGCTAGGTAGCAGATAGAGCACGGGGCCTGGAGTCAGGAAGTCCTAAGTTCAAATCCAACTTTATTTACTAGCTACGTGAATCTGGATAAATCCCATAACCTTATTTGTCTCAGTTTCGTCATTTATAAAATGAGCTGGAGAAGGAAATGGCAAACCAGATGGGGTCATGAAGAGCTGGACAGCACTAAACAACAGCAAATAGTTGTTCTTCTGAAAACTGCCTGTTCATATTCTTTGACCATTTATCAATTGGAAAATGGTTTCTTATTCTTGTAAATTTGACTCAGTTCCCTACATATATTAGAAATTAGACCTTTATACCTACTATACTTACTAGATATTTGACCTTGGGCAAGTCACTTAACCCTAACTACCTCACATCCAGGGTCATCTCCAGTCTTCCTGATTTATCTATGGTCAGGTGGCTCTGAGAAGAAAATAAGGCTGGTAACTTTGCACAACACTCACTCACATCCAATTTAATAGCTTGTCATGGCATTACTCCTTATTGTCTTGGTCTTCTTTAAGAATGAAGGACAAATAGGGGTTTCTAGGTGGCATAGTGGATAAAGCACTGGCCTTGGAGTCAGGAGTACTTGGGTTCAAATCCGGTCAGACACTTAATGATTACTTAGCTGTGTGGCCTTGGGCAAGCCACTTAACCCCATTTGCCTTGCAAAAATCTAAAAAAAAAAAAATGAAGGACAAACATAATCACCATCATCATTGGTTTTGTTAATACAAAATCTTTTAAATTTTATATAATCAAAATTATTGATTTTTATCTCCTATGAACCTTTCTTTTATCTTAAATCTGTCTATCTCTGCATTTTTAGTCATAAACTAATGTTTATGTTGATTAATTTCTTTCCTGCTCCACTAATCTACTTATAATCATGACGTTTACATCTAGATCATACACCCATTTTGAGATTATCTTTGTATACAGATCAATATAAAATATTGATCCATCCCTAGTTTCTGCCAAAGTATTTTCCATTTTCCCCAGCAGTTTTTGTCAAATAGTGAATTCTTGTTGAATAGTTGAATAGATGAAATTCTAGGTTTATTAAATACCGGACTACTCTGCTAAGTTGTTTCTGTAAATTGGGTACCAAATTCACTCCTCAACCTATTTTTAACTCAGTACCAAATTGTTTCACTGATTACAGCTTTGTAGTATAGTTTGAGATCCAGTACTATTAGGTTCCCTTCCTGTTTTTTTTTATTGAATGCCTCAATATTCTTGACTTTTAGCATTATAATGCTACCTAAATTAAATTAATTTATTTTTATTCTATGGGTAAGGTGAATGATAAGGTTTACTTTAAGATCCAACCTACCCATAAGAAATTAATAGTTCTCCAACTATTTAGAACTGTCTTTGTGTGAAAAGTATTTGCTAATTATGTTCATATAGTTTCTTTATGTCTTAGCAGATAGAGATCCAAGTATTTTATATAGTCTATAATTATTTTAAATGAGATTTCTCTTTCTATCTCTTCTGAATTTTGTTGGTAATATACAGAAATATTGATGATATTTTGAATTTGCTTTACATCCCAGAACTTTCCTAAAGTTGTTAAATGTCTTAATTAGTTTTTTAGTTGACTCTCTAGGGTTCTCTAGGTAAATCATCATATCATCTGCAAAAAATAACAATTTGGTTGTCATTTTGCCTATTCTATTTCTTCCATTTATTTTTCTTGTCTCATTGCTAAAGTTAGTATTTCTAGTACAATACTAAATAATTTTCATGATAATGAACATCCTTGATTCGCCCCTAATTCTTATTGTAAAGACTTCTAATGTAGTTCCATTACAAACTATGCTTGCTCTTGGTTTTAGATAAGTATTATTTTCATTTTAAGTAAACTCATATTTCAGTGGATTTCCAGTGTTTTTAATAGGAATGAGTGTTGTATTTTGTCAAAAAAAATTTCTGCATCTATTGAGGTAATCTTGTAATTTTTTTTATTTTTGTTATTGATATGGTCAGTTATGCTTATGGTTTTGCTGATATTGACCAGTCCTGCATTCCCAGAATAACTCCAATGTAGTATATGGACTTTATAATATATCACTGTAATTTCCTTGCTAGTATTTTATTTAATTTTTTGCATCAATATTTATTAGGGAAGTTGTTCTGTAGTCTTCTGTTTTGATACTCTGTGGTTTAGGTATTAAAACCATATTTAAGACATAGAGGAAATTTGGCACAACCTTTTTTTCCATATATTTTATGTAGTATTGCAATTAATTATTCTTTAAGAGTTTGGTAAAATTTGCTTGTAAAGCTACCTGGTCCTGAGTTTTATTTTTTTTTCTTTTTTTCTTAGGGAGATTATTTATGAATTTAACTTCTTTTTCTAAGATAAACCTATTTAAATATTCTATTTCTTTTTCTGTTCATTTAGACAATATATATTTTTGTAAAGGTTCATCTATTTCATTCACATTATCAGTTTTATTGACATATAACTAGCGAAAAGAACTTTTAATAATTGCCTGTATTTTTTCTTCATTAGTTTTGAATTACCTTTTTCATTTTGATACTGGTCATTTTGTTTTCTTTTTTTTTTATCAGGTTTGCTAATAAATATGATCAATTTTATTGAAGATTTTTTTAATAACAGTTTTACTTAGTAACCAGTTTTTTTTTCTTTAATCTCTCCTTTGGTTTTCTATTTTGGTGTTTAATTGGGAAATTTTATTTATTTATTTATTCATTTATTCATTCATTCATTCGTTCGTTCGTTCATTTGTTCATTTATTTATTTATTTGATTGTTTGTTTTTAGGTTTTTGCTAGGCAATGGGGTTAAGTGGCTTGCTCAAGGCCACACAGCTAGGTAATTATTAAGTGTCTGAGGCTGGATTTGAACTCAGGTACTTCTGACTCCATGGCCGGTTCTCTATCTACTGCGCCACCTAGCTGCCCCAATTGTGAAATTTTAATTAATTTTTCTAGGTATTTTTTAGTTGCATTTCTGAGTCATTAATATGTTCTTTCTCTTTTTTTATTGACTTAAATGTTACAGATAGTAAGTCCCCCCCGCCCCATGTAATGCTTTGTAGCATCTAATTTTAATATGCTTTCTCATTGTTGTCATTTTTCATGAAATTATAATTTCTTTTTTTGTTCTTTGACTCCCACTTTTTTATGATTAGACTATTTGGTTTCTAATTAACATCTAATCTGTACTTCTAGAGATTAGAACCTTTTATTGTAATTTTTAATTATATTATGTTCAGACAAAGGTATGTCTAATATTTTTGCTTCTCTGCATTTTTGTGAGGTTGTGTTGCCCTAATACAAGGTGATGATGCCAAGTATGGCCAAGAAATAACATGTCCACATTTCTTTCTATTCCTATACAGTATTCTCCAGAGATCTATCATATGCAACTTTTCTGAAATTCCATTTATCTCTTTGTTTCTTGTTTATATTATGAGTAGATTTATTTAGGTCTGAAAGGAATAAATTGAAGTCTTCCACTATTTCAGTTTTACTTTCTATGTCATTTAATGCATGTATGTTCAGAATTAATATTAATTTATTGCATCAACTTTTTAGTAGAATGAAGTTTCCCTGTTTCTGTCTCTCTCTCTCTCTTTCTATTTTGTTTTGCTTTGTCTGAGTTTAAAATTGTCACACTTGACTTTTATTTTACTTTAGCTAAAGCATAATCTAATTCAGTCCCTTATTTGAACTCTATGTTAGAGGTTTCAAGTGTATTTCTTGTAAACAACATATTAAGGTTTCAAACCCATTCTGCTGTCTTCCATTTTATGCTTGCATTCAACACATTTACACTTACAATTGTGTTTGCTAACTATATTTCTCTACATTTTATTCTCTTATATTTATCCTATTTTTTAAATTTTTCTCCTCAAGAATCTGCTTTCCTTCTGACCACATCTCCTTTAATTTACTCTCCCTCTTATTCCATCTTCCCTTTCTCTTTACAACTTTCACTCCTATTTCCCTATTGGGTAAAATGAATGTCTTTACTGAAATGTGTGTTTAAGTTTATTCTTTCCTCCTTGAACCAGTTCAGATAAAGTGAGTGAAGTGTTGCAGCATTCCCCACCTCAACTCTTTCCCTTCTATTGTCTTCCTTGCATGCCACATTTTTTTGTAAGCTGATTCTCACCATAATTTCATTCCCTTCCTTCCTCATTCAGTGCATTCCTATTCCCTACCCTTCCTTTCCTCTTTTTATATCATCCCAGTATTATAGAAAAATTCCCTCTAACTGCTCTGATGATAATAAAATTCCTAGGGGATTTTATGTATCCTCTTCTCTATATAAGAATGTACACAGTTTAACCTTGTTTAGTCCCTTATGATTTCTCTCTCATGTTTACCTTTTTATGCTTCTCTTTGAGACTTTGTCAAATTTTCTATTCAGGTCTGATTTTTTTCTTTTTTCTTGAAAGTCTTCTATTTCATTCCCCCCCCCCCATGGGATTATATTTAATTTTCTAGATAAGTTATTCCTGGCTATTATCCTAGATCCTTTCCCTTCTGTTCTGGAAGCCTTCCATTTCTGGCTATTAAGTCTTATATAATCCTGATTGTGGCTCCCTATTATTTGAATTATTTCTTTTTTACTGTTTGAAGTATTTTTCCTTGTCTTGGGAGTTCTGAATTTTATTTTTTTTTAGGTTTTTGCAAGGCAAATGGGGTTAAGTGGCTTGCCCAAGACCACACAGCTAGCTAATTATTAAGTGTCTGAGACGGGATTTGAACCCAGGTACTCCTGACTCCAGGGCCAGTGCTTTATCCACTGCGCCACCTAGCCGCCCCCATTGTGGAATTTCTTTCAGGAGTTTTCAGGTGAAGTCTTTCAATTTCTTTACTCTCTGGTTTTAAGATATCTTGAAATATGCTATTTAGGCTCTTTTTATTGTTTTTGTTTATGATTTCAGGTAGTCCAAAAATTCTTAAATATTTTTCCTCAATCTATTTTCCAGATAAGTTTTTTCCTATGAGATATTTAACATTTTCTTCTTTAATTTTTAGTCTTTTGCTTTTATTATTTCTTGATGTCTGATAGAGTCATAAGATAATTGTTAAGGAGTCATTTTCTTCAATAACCTTTCATACCTCATTTACAAAGCTATTGATTCTCTTTCATAACTTTCTTGCTTATCTTCCATTTCTCTATGTTTCCTCCATTGCACTTTTTTGATTTCAACTTTTTTTACTCCTTTTTTAATTGTTCTTTAATTCTTCTAAGAATTCTCATTGAGCTTATATCCAGGCTGTATTTGTCTCTGAGGTTTTGGTTGTGGAAGTTTTCAAGTCATTGTCTTCTGTTTACATCTTGAGCTTTCCTCTCATCATAGTAGTGAGGTTTTAGCTTAATGATGAGTTTCTTTTTCATTCTTCCAGCCTACTTCTTGATTTTTTAGACTTTATGTTAGTGATGGGCTCTAGGGGTGATGTCTAGCTTGAGGTTGTGTCTTTTTCTATCCTTCTGCTGTTTCACAGCTCAGTCAGGAGCCTACAAATTTTCTGTGTTTCCAAGGTAATGTGATCTAGAGAGGTTTATTGACTATCCTATTGGTATTATCTCTGCAAGTTCCTGACCCAGGTTTGAGTCTGTTGGATTGTGTGTGTGACTGAGCTTCAGCAGATTATTTCTGGACTCACTTAATGTTAAATTCACTGGGAGAATCTGCTGATTCCAAGTGACTGAATTGCTTGACTCCCCTGTGGAGCTAGTTTCCTGCCTTGTTATTCCTCTGTAGACTAAAGGCTATGACTAAAGGCAAGAACTGAGTCTCTCCCTCCTTGCTTTTGGGCTTAGAATAAAACTGCAAAATTTTTGGAACTTTTTCTCTTATCTGTACACAGCTATATCCTCTTTCACTCAAAACTGTGACTGTTCTACTCCACCCTGAAACTGTGATCAAAGCTTCCAATTGACCCTATTCCTGCTCCTAGAGCTGGTTCAGGGGTCTCCTGTTATTTTCCCCTTGTGCAGGGAGGCTATCACTTCCTGTTATTGCCTCACTACCAACATCTTTGTATGAGAATAGAAATTATAGCTCCTCTGAACACCAGTATTTATGTCTTCCATCTTCCATTCCAGCATATACCCTAAGGGAAGACTGCAAGGTACTGATCCCCCATCTTCCATCTACCCTAAAGCAACAATTTCCATCTGTAACAGCACAATGCAACTTCTACCTCCTGTTGCCAGCCTAATCTCCCAAATGGGCTGTTGTGACTCTCCAGTGCAAAGAAGAGTGACCCTCTCACTTTAGGCCTCCCATCTCTTGATGTACCTGTCCCTTGATATAAGAGGAAGATGAAAATTAAGAGGGAATGAAACTTCTTTCTTCTAATGTGAAAGTTCAAATTTCATCTACAGATGTACCTCTTTCCTGCCTAATCTCTAGCCTTTGGAAGGAAGAGTTTTGATGTAGGGCTTCCCTTTTAATTTTCTAATCATGAGCTTCCCATTTCATTCCCACTCATGGTGGCAGTTGTCACCAATTTGACATTCAACTTTCATTGGTAAGAAGAGTGACACTTTCCATTCAATGATGAATATTTTCACATCTTAGGCATACACTTGACATCCCATTGACTCTGAATTCCTTTAGATCATCATAAAAACACTATTTTTGATGTCTGATGCAGTCATTAGCTTCCATTCTCCCTACTGCTCAATTCTTCATTTCCATCTCCCTCAACTCTCCCACCCTAAAGTTTCAAACAAACTCTGCACAGTCTTTTCCACTGTGCCCTCTAGAATGCCTTTTTCTTAGGCAATAAAATTCCTTTTATTTTAAATCTTTTCATGTCCCTCTTTCTCCATCTATTACTGAATCCTGGCTCCCTCATGATGACAGACTCCTTGGAGTTCCAATCTAGTACTAGCTCATATCTTTACTCATATTCCTTGATTCATTTGTGGATGCTGGGGGAGTTGAAATACTCCTTGCTTCCCATTGCCATTTCCAGGTTCTCCCTCTGTCTCTATCATTCAGTATAGCCCCTCTTCCCTTGATGTTCATAGTATGGATATCAAAATCCTGGCAGCTGTTGGTTTTAAATTCCCCCAAGATCATTCTCTTTCCTTCCTCAATGATTCTCAATTTTTATCCCCCACCCCAATTCCTGACTTTGTACTAGGAAACTTCAGCATACATATTGACTTTCCCTCAAACAACCTCAACAAGTGGTTACTCAACTTACTCACTTCCAATGAGCTGCTCCTATAACCCACCTGAGACTATAAGGTCATATCCTTTATTTTGCAAGTGCCCACAAATATCCCATCTTCTGTCAAAGAATTTCGAAATCCCCTTATTCATTCTTAATCTATTGGTTTTTTACCTATTCCTCTGCCTTTCCATATAAAACTCTACTTTTCATCTGGACTATGACCTCCAATCCTTTGATCACCCACTTCTCTCCCAGGTCATCTTCTATGCATCTTCTCCCCATCTTGATCCCCTGGTGAACCCATTCATTTGTAAATGAACCTCCCCTCTTGAGTCTCTTGCCCCCTAATTATGTCATTGATAAGTGATAATTCAAGCCTCAACCTTAGATTATTCATTTACCACCTTTCATCCCACATACATTTTGACTGGGTTCACTACAAATTTATGTTACACAACCTCAATTGGGCCTCTCTGTTGTAAGGCAATCATACTCTATATTCTCAAGAACTCTGAAGAACTTTGGAATCTATTATGAGTCATGGGAGATCCTGGCCTAAGTGTCATGTGTCCTCACCAAAAAAGGTGCTGTGCTCTATGAGCAAAGCAAAATTATAGTAGTTTAAAAGAATTGTGAAATATGAAAATATTTCAAATGTTCAGGTGGACTATTTCTGACTTTTTGAGCTCCTGTTGTCTGATCAGCCACAGTTGGACACACTGAACTTTGACCCCAAATAGAGATGACATTTTGGTCCTCTGTGAATATAAATGACAACAACCAACTATACTTCCCTAATCAATTCACTGTCCCACTCTCCAGGACAACTCTTCCACATCTTTTCATTCTTCCTCCCACCTCCTGTGTCTCTTCTTCCTTTCATTCTCTTATCTTAGAAAAACATACAGAAAGAATCAAAACCTTTCATCATGAACCACTTCTCTCTTCTTGCTCATCTCTATCAATCACTCAGAAGCCTTTTGACAACTCTTCCTTTACCCCCATCTCACAAGTGAAAACAAAAAATGAACACTCGCATGAAGTGACCTCTACTTGTCCAAGTGATCTTATCTCTTAAACAAATTATTCCCTTCTGTCATCCCCACTCTTTCACATATTTTCAATCTGTCTACTGTCTAAAAGTATGCTCAAGACCCACTCCCCCCAACTTTTCTTGATCTTGCAGGAGCACTATCATCCTATATCTCTTCTTTGTAGCTAAACTTTTTGAAAAGGCTATCTACAAAGGATGCCTTTACTTTCTTTTCTCCTGCTTTCTTTTTAATCTTTTACAATCTGGTTTCTAATCTTATCATTCCACAAAAACTGCTCTCTCAGTTAGTTACAAAATACAATGGCCTTTTCTCTATTCTCATTCACTTTGACCTCTCTGCAGTTTTTGGACACCATTAATTACTTGGTCCTCTTCTATACTCTCTTTTCTCTGGATTTGGGGATACTCCCCTCTCCTCTTTCTCATCCTACCTGACTACTCCCCATTCTCCTTTGTTGGATCCTCTTCTAGGTCATGCTCTCAAACACTAAGTGTCCCTTGGGGTTCTAGCCTGGCCCTTGTCTTCCTCTATACCACTTCATTTGGTGATCTTATCAGCTCCCATGAATTTAATTATCATCTTTAATGTTGGCAGTTCTCAAATCTACCTATCTTCCTGCAAACTCTCTGTTGACCTCTGATCTCCTATTTCCAACTGCTTTTCAGACATTCTGAACTGAATGTCTTGAATAATCTTAAACTCAATTTGTCAAAAGCAGAACTCCTATCCTTTCCTCTTAAATTCTCCCCATATCCAATCTTCTCAATTCCTTGTACAAAGCAAAACCCAGACCTTCAGGCTTACAGCCCAGGAGGCATCTTGGACTCCTCACTATCTCTCCCCACCCCCCATACAATTCAATTTCACCTTTGCAAGGTCTTTCAAATCTTCCCCTTCTTTCCTCTCTGACCTTGCCTGGTGCAGACAATCATTACCTCACACCTGAAGTATTTTAATGGTCTATTGAAAAGTTTGCCTGCCTCAAGTCTCTCCCTATTCCATTTCATATCTCCATTCAGTCGCCAAAGTGATTTTTCTAAAGCAGGGCTGTCCAACCTTAGATTATTTTAGGGTCGCATTAAAATAAAATAATTATTCAAGGCTCACACCCAGAATAAAAAATTTAGTATACTAATATAATAGTTAATTTGTAGACTTACCTTAGGTTTAGCCAGCATTGTGAAAAGTCATGTTACTTTTAAGCACATCATCAATAAAACAGATGAAGGCAGGAGTGGGAAAGCAAACACAAAACAATATATAGTCTGCATTGTATAGATGGAACACATCCCACAGAGAAACTGAAAAATTCCATGCAATGTCTTCTATTTGTAATACTGCTTGAAAACACCAAAGAAAGGTGGCTAGGTGGTGCAGTGGATAGAGCACCAGCCTTGGAATCAGGAGTACCTGAGTTCAAATCTGACCTCAAATTTTTTTTTTTAATTTAAATTTATTTTTATTAAAGATATTATTTGAGTTTTACATTTTCCCCCATCTTGCTTCCCTCCCCCCTCCCCCCCCACAGAGAACACTCTGTCAGTCTTTACTTTGTTTCCATGTTGTACCTTGATCCAAATTGGGTATGATGAGAGAGAAATCATATCCTTAAAGAGAAGAGACGTCTCAGAGATAACAAGATCAGACAATAAGCTATCTGGTTTTTTCCCTAAATTAAAGGGAATAGTCCTTGCATTTTGTTCAAACTCCACAGCTCCTTATCTGGATACAGATGGTACTCTCCTCTGCAGACAGCCCAAAATTGTTCCCGATTGTTGCCCTGATGGAATGAGCAAGTCCTTCAAGGTTGAACATCTCTCCCATGTTGCTGTTAGGGTGTATGGTGTTTTTCTGGTTCTGCTCATCTCACTCAGCATCAGTTCATGCAAATCCCTCCAGGTTTCCCTGAATTCCCATCCCTCTTGGTTTCTAATAGAACAATAGTGTTCCATGACATACATATACCACAGTTTGCTAAGCCATTCCCCAAATGAAGGACATTTACTGGATTTCCAATTCTTTGCCACCACAAACAGGGCTGCTATAAATATTCTTGTACAAGTAATGTTTTTACCCTTTTTCATCATCTCTTCAGGGTATAGACCCAGTAGTGGTATTGCTGGGTCAAAGGGTATGCACATTTTTGTTGCCCTTTGGGCATAGTTCCAAATAGCTCTCCAGAAGGGTTGGATGAGTTCACAGCTCCACCAACAGTGTAATAGTGTCCCAGATTTCCCACATCCCTTCCAACAATGATCATTATCCTTCCTGGTCATACTGGCCAATCTGAGAGGTGTGAGGTGGTACCTCAGAGAACCTTTAATTTGCATTTCTCTAATAATTAATGATTTAGAACATTTTTTCATAAGGCTATGGATTACTTTGATCTCATCTGTAAATTGACTTTGCATATCCTTTGACCGTTTCTGACCTCAAACTCTTAATAATTACCTAGCTGTGTGGCCTTGGGCAAACCACTCCTTGCAAAAACAAAAAAAAAACAACAAAAAAAAAAAACCACTAAAGAAAATTTGCATCAACAATATTATTTATTAGTGATAGAAAAAATCTAATATGCATTCCATGCAAATTATTAATTTATTTTTTCTCTTGTGAAAATTAAAACCCACAGACGAGTTGCATAAAATCACCATATTTTGGACACTCCTGTTCTAAAGCATAGATCTATATCATTCCCATACTCAATAAATCCCAGTGGTTTCCTATTGCCCCATAATCAAATAGAAAAAACTCTATTTGACATTCAAAGCCCTTCAAAAGTGGCCTCCTACTTTTCCAGTCTTCTTACACTTTACTCCCTGATAGATATGCTTTGATCTGGTGACACTGACCTCCATGCTCTATCACAAATAAGACAATCAGTTTTTTGACTTTGGAGATTTTTTCTGGATATTTCCCATACCTGGAATGCACTCTCTCCCTCATCTCCATCTAGTGACCTCCTTGGCTTCTTTAAATCCCAACTAAATTCCTATCTTTTACCAGAAGCCTTCCTCAAGTCCTCTTAATTCTAGTTTCTTCCCTTTCTTGATTATTTCCATATTATCTATCTAGGTTGTTGTGGAGGAGGTTTATTAGGTGAGCTGGGCTAAAATGCTGGCTCTTCATCTACTGTATTGGCTTCTCAATAAACATTTTTAAGCACCAAAAGTGCCAGAAAATCATCCTTGCACTTAGAGAGACAACAAGCAAACAAATAGGTTGACACAAGCTATATGTAGGATAAAAAGAAGTAAATAAGAGAAGGAAGATATTTGAATGAAGAAGAGTTGGAAAAGGCTTTCTATAGAAGATGAGATTTTAGTTGGGATTTAAAGCCAGGGAATGCAGTAGGTGAAGATGAAAAGGGAGAGTGTTCCAGACATGGGAGCGAACCAGTCAGAGAAAACATAGTGTCTAGGAACTGCCAGGAGTCTACACAGTCATTGGATTGAAGAGTAGGAGGAAGGAAGTCCTCCTACTGGACCTCTGAGTGTCTCATTTGATTCCAAATCTTGCTCCTCCTTGTCTTCCTCTTCTTCCTCCTCCTAGAGTAGGAATTATTATCCTATTCACCATAGAGGTTCTTCCAAACTTTTTCATCCTTCCTCAACTCTTCCAGGCTTCCCCTCCCCTTCCATTTGTCAAGAGCTTCCTTTTCTGCCTTCTGCCTCATCTTACTTCATTCAAATATTTCTACCTTACCCCTGCCTCACACAGAGGAGGCTTTTCTCTTTACCAGGACAAACTTCCTCACTTGCACAAGTGATCCTATTCCATCTCAGCTCCTCCAAACAGATTGTTCTCTCTGTCATCCCTAGTCTCTAATTTATCTTCATTCTTTTCCTGGACTAAAGTCTGCTGTTTCCTACCTCCAGGATCAAATACAAAGTCCTCCGTTTATCATTCAAAGCCCTTTCTAAGCTGCATCCTGCTACTACTACCTTTTCAGTATTTTTACACCTTATCCTCCTCCATTTCACTGTGTGATCCAGTGACACTGGCCTCCTTGCTGTTCCTCAAATAAAAAACTCCATTTCCTGACTTTGGGCTTTTTTCAATGACGGATCCTCATTCCTCCTCTTCTTCACCTCTTAGCTTACCAAGCTTCCTTCAAGTTCCAGCTAAAATCTAACCTTCTTTCCTAAATAATCCCCTTTAATGCTAGTACTTTTCTTTTTTCCCAGTTATTCCTAATTTATCCTGTCTATAACTAATTTGTATAATAGTTTGTATGCTTTATTAGAATTGATGCTCCTCATTTTGATTACATTAAATTAGAAAGCTTTTGCACAGACAAAAACACTGTAACCAAGATCAAAAGAAATGTAGTAAATTGGGAAACAATCTTTACAACTAATGTTTCTGACAAAGTACTCATTTCTAAAATATACAGAGAATTGAGTCATTTTTTTTTAAAAAGCCATTACCCAATTGACAAATGGTCAAATGATATTTAAAGGCAATTTACAGATGAGATCAAAGCAATCCATAATCATATGAAAAATTACTCTAAATCATTACTTATTAGAGATATGCAAATTAAAGTTTCTCTGAGGTTACCACCTCATACCTCTCAGACTGGCCAATATGACCAGGAAGGATAATGATCATTGTAGGAAGGGTTGTGGGAAATCTGTAACACTATTACATTGTTGGTGGAACTGTGAACTCATCCAACCTTTCTGGAGAGAAATTTGGAACTACGCCCAAAGGGCAACAAAAATGAGCAAACCCTTTGATCCAGCAATACCACTACTGGGTCTATACCCTGAAGAGATGATGAAAAAGGGTAAAAACATCACTTGTACAAAAATATTCATAGCGGCCCTGTTTGTGGTGGCAAGGAATTAGAAATCAAGTAAATGTCCTTCAATTGGAGAATGGCTTAGCAAACTGTGGTAAATGTATGTGATGGAACACTATTGTTCTATTAGAAACCAAGAGGGATGGGAATTCAGGGAAGCCTGGAAGGATTTGTATGAACTGATGCTGAGTGAGATGAGCAGAACCAGAAAAACACTGTATACCCTAACAGCAACATGAGGACGATGATCAACCTTGATGGACTCGCTCATTCCATCAGCACAACAATCAGGGACAATTTGGGGCTGTCTGCAATGGAGAATACCATCTGTATCCAGAGAAAGAACTGTGGAGTTTGAACAAAGACCAAGGACTGTTACCTTTAATTTAGGAAAAAAAAAACTGATATCTTGTTGTCTGATCTTGCTATCTCTTGTACTTTATGTTTCTTCCTTGGGTATATGATTTCTCTCTCATCACATTCAATTTGGATCAATGTATACCATGGAAACAATGTAAAGACTGGCAAATTGCATTCTGTGGGGGGGTGGGGAGGGAAGTAAGATTAGGGGGAAAATTGTAAACCTCAAAATAAATAAAATCTTTAAAAAATAAAAAAATAATAAAAAAAGAATTGATGTTCCTTGAGAGCAGGGACTTTTTTTTTTTGATATCCCAGCACTGAAGCACTTCCTGAAAAGTAGATGCTTCTCTGATTGACTGAAATAGTATCAATATCTGTCAAGGTTTAGAGTTTTAAATGAAAGGAAGAGAGGGGTACTTAAGTGATTCAGTAGATAGGGGATTGGCCCTAAGTCAAGTGTACCTAAGTTCAAATACAGTCTCAGGCACTTGATACTTGCAAGCTGTGTGACCTTAGACAAATCATTTAACCCCATTTCCCTACAAAAACTTAAATAGATAGATGATAAATTTGGGGCAGTTATATATTGCAGTGGATAGAGCATCGGCCCTGGAGTCAGAAGGACCTGAGTTCAAATCTGTCCTCAGATTAATTAACTTTAATTAATTAATAATAATGATTAAATAATAATTCATAATAATAATATTTAATAATAATTAATAATTACCTAACTGTGTGACCTTGGACATGACACTTAACCCCAATTGCCTTGCAAAAATTTTTTTTAAAAAGAGAGGAAGAAACCCTCACTCTTTTGACTCCCTCTCATTTTTGGAATGTGGACAGCACTAATTCTTTCCAGACCACATCTTTCTTCTCCAACTGGGTAACCAAGGAGGCATTGACCTGCCCTTGATCATGCTTATATTCTTCTCCTTTTTTTTTTTTGGAGGCTATAGCTTCTCTGAGGTTCAGGTTGCTCTTTAAGCCATCTGAATATGGGTCTTTATTGACTCCATTTAGTCTCAAGATTTTTCATGATTCCTCTAATAGGACTAATATTTGCCAGAGTTCTCCCACAACATGATTCATGCCATTCCTTCTCCTTTTCTTCCCCAAAAGGAATTAATTTTCCCTAAAACCAAACAATGTAGTACTTACTGATTGGCCTTCTGCCTCCCTTGATGCAACTTTCTGATCACCTAAGGGTTATACACACGGAGTCTGGATCTTTCAGATTTGTTGGATACCCAAGTCAATTCAAATCATCTTATCCTACCCTGATGACAAAACACATTTCTATTTCTTAATTCAATTTTATTTTCAGCTCCAAATTCCCCCCTTCCCACTCCCACTCCCTTACTCACTCAGTAAGCAAAAAAACAAAATCCATTGCAAATTTCTATATTCAAATAAAACAAATTTCCACATTAACCATGTCCTCCCAAACTCCCAAAACATGCTTCAGTCTGTACTCTTGAATCTATCACCTTTCTTTCTGGAGATGAAGAGCATCTTTCATCATGGAATAAGCACATTTCTATAAGGAAATGAGGAAGCCTGGGTCTATCAGAACTGCTACTAAATATTGAAAATTTTTGTTGGTGACTTTTCTATGGTATAGCTAAGTAAATCCTTTTTGTTAACTTGACCTACAGGTGTCTCTTTTTATTCCAAAATCAAATCTGGGTGAAGTTGGCATCAATATAAGGTCTGTCACTAACATTTGATGCTGTTGGTATGAAATAGGGATGAAATGGTCTTATGGTTGATATCATAGCTGTGTTGGGAAGAAGGGCACTGCTCTTACATCTTACAGAGGTGATTGGATAGTCAGACACATTTCAATGATACCCAATTACTAGACTCCTAATGGTTGTATTTGGGGAGTCCTCTTAATGGAACAGAGAGTAGGTTTCCATTGATGAAAAATGAATGCTTGGAAGAAGCCGGCAGGTTGTACTGATTGTCATGTCCAATATTCTCTGGTAGTTGTTGCAGAAGCTGGACTGCCAGTATAATAAGACTGAAGCTGGGACAGCTGAATTCGAGACTGAGGTCTCAGTTTTACCGGACTTTGCAACTAATGGAGATGAGGGGCAACTAATGGAGCTGAGACCATATAAGTGAAGGGAGCTTTTTTGATGGAGTTGAAGACCAACAGGCCACAGGCAGGACATGAGAGTGGCAATAAAGAAGACATTAGGATCTCCCAGCAGTGATAAGACATCCCCAAGTTTGTATCTCTATTGCTATGCCAGGAGTGTGATTTCTTCCACAGAGGGAGCAGGGGAGATCAGCTTTTACCACAAAAGAACTTTCTGGGTTCAAACAACAATCTGATGGGCAAGATTTAATGGAATCAATGCCAAGAGATCTCTCTGCTTAGTTTCATAGGTTTGGGTAACTCTTTGGTGAGCAGTAGGAGGCATTAGATCCCATCTGAATGGAGACCCATTTTTAGATAATAATAGACTCAAGCTAAATATGTTCCTCATCTATACAACTTTACTGTTATGAACAGATCAACTGTTAAGATTTGAATGGGATATTGGGATAATAGCAGCCATCAGGGCAAATATATATGTGAGTATAAATGGATACTCTGAGAATGGTAGAAGCAAGTCCTACATCTGCCACCTGCCAGATAGATGTCAGAGGTTTAGCATTTTGTGAAATAGTTTAGTAAGTAGATTTGTCATATGACAGTCTCCCTTTGATATAGGGAGGCATAGCCTCCCATGGATACCCACCATCAGTGAAAAGAGTGAACATGACTAAGGATCATACATGAAGGAACATGAGCAGCCTACATATAGAGCATGCATGTGATTGATCAACTCACTTCTGATAATGTAGGGTGATGCCTTTTTAATATTTTCAATTGGCATGCTCCTTTTTGAATACGGCAGCATCTCAACTGACCTTGCTCTTCCTGTTCTCCTACTAAATGGAAGAATATGTCTAGAACTTCCCCCTAATAAGAGCTAGCTGACAGATCATAGCCTCAATTAGTTAAGAAGAGGCACAATGCCTCTAGGTCTAAATTAGGTCTATTCTTTTCAATCCCAAAGCCAAAGATCAAAGCCTATTGATACCTTATTTAAATTTATCACCCTTACATGCCCCTCAAATTCTCTCTCTGGCTTAGAGGCAAATGAATTTGAGCCGGGATGAGGAATCAGTCAAAGAAATGAGGTCAGTGTTCTCTGCTCAGCTATCCCACTTTCCCACAGTGCCTCTTCCAGATGATTTTATTGCTCCTCAAGCCTCCTAAGGCTATCCTGCCCTATTCTCTCAGCTGAAAAATTTTTTACCAAAAAAAGATCATTCACTGTGACTTCTCTTCTCCCCTCCTCCTCCTCATCTCATATCACTCATTCATTCTCTCTCTCTCTCTCTCTCTCTCTCTCTCTCTCTCTCTCTCTCTCTCTCTCTCCTTTACCTCTTGTCACATGATGAATCCCTGTCCAATCCCATTTCTTCCAACAGATTGCCCATCTATCATCTCCATACTATGGCTTCTTTTTAATCTTTTCTCTTTCACTTGATTCTTTCATCTCTGCCATTGTCCTTTACCTCTTTTAGGTACTCCATTTTCTCTCCTCGCACTCTCATTTTTAGCACTTTTCAATGCAGCTTCTGACTTCATTATACTGCTTTCTCAAAAGTTTCCTTTGATCTCATAATTATCACTATTGATCCTGTTTTTCTCTTCAATACTATCTTCTCTCTAAGTTTTTTGGGCACTATTCTCTCCTGGTTCTTATCCTACCTATCTGACTACTCCTGCTCAATTTCCTTTGCTTTATCCAGATCATGCTCTCTAACCATAGTGTCCTATAGACCCTCCATCCTGGGTCCTCTGCTCTGTCTATATCGTATACATCTTCACTTAGTGATCTCATCAACTTCCATGGATTTAATTACCATTTCTATGATAACAATCCTCAAATCTATATTTATGCTGCCACAAACTCTCAGCTGATTTTCAGTCTTGCATGTTCAAATGTCTTTCAGACTTAAGGAACTTGTTGTCTGGAAATACCTTAAACTCATCATGTTCAAAACAAAATTCATTACCTTTTCCTCCTAAATTCTCCCATCTCCTTCCCCCTCCCTATTACTATGGGGGGAGGGGTAAAGGGGATAATGTGAATTCCAGTATGCCTCCTAGGTTGTGAGGCTGAATATTAGTCTCTGATTAAGAACTCATTATCTTTCCTCCTAAATTCTTCCCCTTCCTACTTTCCCAGTTACTATAGAAGGCAGGACTGTCCTCCTAGTCTCTCAGTCTCACAATCTAGGAGGCATCTTGGACTCCACACTATCTCCTCTCCCCTTCCCCAATCAATCTATTGTCAAAGCCTGTCAAGTTCACTTTTGCAATATTTCTCAAATATACTCCCTTCTCTCCTCTGACACTGCCACCACTCTAGTTCATGCCCTCCTCACCTCATAACTGAACTGTTTTAATAGCCTGCTGCTAGGTAGGCCTGCTTTAAAACTCTCCACCTCAATCTGTCCTCCATTTAGCTACCAAAGTGATTTTCCTAAAGCTCAGATCTGACCCTCTACTCAGTAACTTTCAGTAGATCCCTATAACCTTCAGGATCAAATGCATAATCCTGTTTAGTATTCACAATCTTTCATAACCTATCCCCTCTCTTCCTTTTCCTTTCTTTTCATACCTTATTCCCTACTACATACTCTCTTCATCCAGTAACACTGGCCTTCTGACTTTTCAATGAATAAGACACTCTCTCACTTGGTGCCAGATATTTTTTCCAGTTATGTTTCTTGACTGGAATGCTTTTCCTCCTCATCTTCACCTGCTGGATTTAAATTTTTACCAAATTCCTGCCTTCTACAGGAAAATTTTCCCAATACTTCCCAAGTCTAGTGCTTTCCCTATATTAATTTTGTCCTATTTATCCTGTATATAGATTGTACATATTTGTTTGCTTGTTATTTTCCCCACATTAGATTGTAAACTCTTTGAACGTTTGCATTTTTGCATCCCGAGTACATATAATAGGCACTTAAATATTTATTGACTGACTGTTTAAATGAGGAACAGCAATAGCACCAGTGTTGTCCTAGATATAGAGAGTATGTTAGAGTGAAATAGAGAATAAGAAAATTTGAGAGTCAGGAAGGGGATAAATTGTAATGGACTTTTAAAGTAAATAGAAGATTTTATACTTGATCTTAGAAGTAATAGAGAACCACTGAAGTTTAATGAATAGGGGTGGAGAGGTTGTGCTTTAGCATTTTTAGCAGGTGAGAGGAGAATGGACTGAAGTAGATAGACTTGAGGCAGGGAAACTAACCAGAAGATTATTGCAATAGTCCAGTCAGAGGTGATAAATACTTGCACCAGGGCCAAGAAATATTGTGAAGGTTGTAATGACATTACTTGGCAACAGATTGCTTTGTGGGGTGAATGAGAGTAAAGAGTCAAGGAAGAAACCTTAGGAAAGGAGGTTGGGAGATTAAGATGATATTGGAGCCTTCCATGATAATAGGGAATTTTGGAAGAAGGGTCACTGTGGTGAAAAAGGAAATGATGATTCTTTTTCTCTTGGAGTTTGTTTATGGTTTCTTCAATTTCTTTTTCTGTAATTGGGTTAAGCTTTCTTTCTCTTATTCTGTAAATATGGGCAATTTTGTGAATATTCATCCATTACATTTGTATATTGCATTGGCATTGAATTAAGCAGAATGATATCTTATAATTTCCTTTCTTCTGCATTTTTGAGACTTTTCCATTTTTGATACTGATTATTTTTGAGTTGCTTCTTTTTTAAAAAATCAGAATAGCTAATGGTTTATCCATTTTCTTTAAAATTATTTGGTTTGGGTTTTATTTTAGTGGCATGGCCAGTTCATTAATACTTATTTTTCTCTTTTGTTATTGCTAGTGTTTGGAGATAAATTTTCTCTTAAGGATTATTTTGGCTAAGTTTGTCTCAGACCAGTCTCCTGATTTTTTTATATTTGACACTGGAATGAAATAAGATACCCATAGCTCATTCATCAGCTAACAAAAAAAGATTGACTTAGTGCCAGTAGAAAGATACCAATAAAGGCATTAGGTATCTCAAGTTAATTCAGCTGGATGACAATTTCTTGCCAGAGCTGGGCACTGTTGTCCTCAGTCAAACTTCAGAGTACACATCAGAATACACTCTGTATTCTGGTGACCAGGAAATAATATCAAAACCCTGAACTTTTAGTCCTTTCAGTCAATCAAGATTCAAGGATAGTTTCTGTATCTTTAAGGAAAAACTAGTCTGTCTTGCCAATAGGGTGCAAGGGCTAGGATAATGCTCATGCAACACTCTTACCCTTTAATGGTAAGGACTTAAAGATCTTCTAGAAAAGCTTCAACCACTTAAATAACTAATAAATTCTTGTTCTTTGTGAGTTGATTAACCTCAATGGACATTGCTATCTTCAGCAGTTCAGAGAGTTAGGACAGCCCTAAGAGACTGGCTATAGACAATGCTATTCCCCATCTAAAGGAAGAAAAACAAAGCAAAAGAAAACCAAAAAAATCCTACAGAATCTGAATTACATTTACTTTTTAAAAAATTTTTTTTCTTATGTATTTCTTTCCTATCTCATGGTTTTTCTTTCTTTTCTCTTAATCCTAATTCCTCATACCAAAAATGACTAATCTGTAAACATGTTAAACACAAATGTATATGTACAATATTTACCTGACTATTCACCACGGAGGGGAAGTGAGTGGGAAGGGAGGGTGAAAAGAAATTATGTAACAAAATATTCACATGCATGTGGATGAAAGTTGAAAAACTTTCATAACATGTAATTGACAAAATGAAATAAAATATTAATTGAAACAAATCATAAATGCTTGTTAAGTCTATTTGGGGGTTATTATTGGTTAACCCTAGAACAGCTAGGTGGTATAGTGTGTCTACACATTCTGTTGAGGGCTGAGCCTGGAATCAGGAAGACTTGTCTTAAGTTCAAATCTAGCCTCACACTTGCTGGGTGACCCTGGGCAAGTCATTTAACCCTGTTTGCCTCAGTTTCCTTATTTGTAAAATGAATTGGAGAAGGAAATGACAAGCCATGCCTGTATTTTTGCCTAGAACATCCCAAACAGATCATGAAAAGTTGAACACAACTAAAAAATGACTGAATACAACTGACGACTTCCTTCTATAAAGTTAGCTAAATCAGTTAGGGCCCTAGGTAACAAATACCCTTTGTTCCTTTTTAGGTGATTAAGAAGGGAAATTACTTGTACCTAGCAAAATCTATATGACCAATTCTGGCTGACCACTCAAATTTCAAATTTAAAAAAACACCTTAGACAGTTCTTTTTATGACTCTGCCTTGGTTTGCATTCCTTCATCATTTGGGGTACCTCATTCTACCCTTCACCCAGTTGCCTATATCTGTATACAGTTGTAAAACTGAAGATTGCCTCTTTAGCTACATAGACATGAACAAAAAGCTATTCAAAATCAAACAGTTCTTTCTCTAGTCACTCACAAATATGACTACCTAAAGGCTGAAAGGGGCCTTTTTTCAGAAGGAAAGAGGTGAATTAGGGATGACTATTAGCAAAATAAAGGCATTTTTGGTTTCAGCAAAACTGGAAGTACAAGGGGTGGCTTGGTGGTGCAGTGGATAAAGCACCGGCCCTGGAGTCAGGAGTACCTGGGTTCAAATCTGATCTGAGACACTTAATAATCACCTAGCTGTGTGGCCTTGGGCAAGTCACTTAACCCCATTTCCCTTGCAAAAACCTAAAGGAAAAAAAATGGAAGTACATTTTTTTAAATTTGTTTTTGGGGGAGTTTCCAAGTGAGGAGGAAATGTCATTCAGTCCTCAAATAATTGAGGTCTCTTGGCTATTTTGAAGGTATGTTGAATTCTGAGGAGATTTTTCTGGGAGAACTTAAAAGAGGCTTGAAATTATTAAAACAAAAGACACAGAGACAGTAGGTCTAAAAGACAATTGACAGCAATTAACTTCCAAGGTTCTCCTTGTTGCATGGCTACAAATAGGTTTCATCTAAATTCCCCAGAGTTAGGAGGGTACCTTTTGGTAAGAAGAAGTAGCTAGGTAGCTCAGTGGAGTCCTGAAGTTTTTCAGTTGTTTTTAGTAGAGGTCAATTTTTCATGCCCCATTTGGGGCTTCTTGGCATAAATATTGGAGAAGTTTGCTATTTCCTTTTCCAACTAATTTCACAGATAAGGAACCAAGGCAGACAGGGTTAAGTAACTTGCTTGGGGTTACACAGTTAGTAAGTATTTAAGGCAAGATTTGAACTCAGAAAGATGAGTCTTTCATGACTTCAGGCCTGGCACCTGAGTTCAAATCCAGACTCAAACACTTAGGAACTATGTGACCCCAGACAAGTCACTTAATCTCTGTTTGCCTAAATCCACTGAAGAAGGAAATGGCAAGCTGCTCCAATATCTTTGTCAAGAAAATTCCATGAATAGTATGGTCTATAGGACTGTGAAAAGTCAGACACAATGGAATAATTGAACAACAACATGGTAAAAAATCATCATCAAGATTTGATTGGCTTGGGGAACTAAAGGCTCAGATTATAAACATCCTTTTCTTGTCACATGAACACAAGACAGACCAGAGGAGCTCCAGGTTGATAGACTACCATGTGCAACTTGGCAAAGGAGATTGCTCAGTCTAATAATTTTGATGGCTTTTGTTCTTCAGTCTCGAAGAAGACCTTGACATGAGGGGATGTGATGCCATGACAAGCACATGAGTTAGATTTGAGTGAGGGGGTGGTGCTGTTCTAAGTTACTGGCCTCACTTTCTCCTCCAGAGCCATCTGGATCCAGGATGACTGGGGAGCCATCTAGGTCCAGGATGAACTGGATACCAGACAATCAGGTTTAAGTGACTTGCCCAAGGTCATACAACTAGTAAGTGTCAAGTGCCTGAGGCCGGATTTGAACTCCTTTTCCTCCCGACTCCAAGGCCAGTACTCCATCTACTTCACTACCTAGCTGCCCTAATCATTTTAAGGTGTGCTCAATAGATGTCTTTTTTGAATATTCTTCTCCTGCTATGACTAAGTAAATATCTTTTTAAACTGTTGAATGAGTTACAAATCTCATTTCATTCAAGTATTGAACATAAATAAGAAGGTAATTGGTTCAAGCCATGCATGCCCAGAAAAATTGGCACTGTGATTCAGGAATGGAACAGAATGATCTTGTTGAAATGAGGAATGTGTAGGGTAGAGGAAGGTAGAATTAAGATAAGAGGAAGATGATAGAGGCAGGGTAGGAGAAGTAGTCTGGACCAATCTTTCATATTGTTTATTTTGTAAAAGAAAATATAGACCAAAAAAGCATACAAACTCCAAGGGAAATAAAGTTTAAAAAGTATGCTTTGATTAGTATTCAAATTTCAACAGATCTTTATCTGGGAATAGAAAATATTTTTCATTATAAGTCCTTCAGAATTGTCACTATATTGCTGAGAATAGTTAGATTATTCACAATTGATCATCTAATAATATTGCTGCTACTATGTCATTGTTCTCATGGTTCTACTTATTTCAGTTTGTATCAATTCTTTTCCAGGTTTTTCTGAGAGTATCCTGTTCATCACTTCTTAGAGCACAAAATATTTCATCACAATCATATTTCACAACTTGTTCAGCCATTCCTTAGTTGATGAGTAAACTCTCAATTTCCAGAAAAGAGCTGCTCTAAATATTTGTGTACATATAGCTCCTTTTCCTTTTTATTTTTTTAAATCTCATAGTAGAAGAGAACATAATGTTCTTGAAGTAGGCTGCCTCAAGCCTCCATATGGATTGATATCAAGTAGAACAACTAAACATGTTCTAAAGACTGGGCCCCAAGACAGTCCCATAATTACAAAGTCACTGAAGGAGTTTTTCCAATGCCTTTATTTTATTTTATTTTTATTTAGTATTTTATGTTTTCCTGGTTCTATGTAAAAACAATTTTTAACATATTTTTAAAACTTTGAGTTCCATATTCTCTCCCTTCTTCCCACTCTACTTCACCTCACTGAGAAACCAAACAATTTGATATAGATTATAAATGTGTAGTCATGCAAAACAGTTTCATAATTCCAACCCTTCTATTATCTATATAAAACTAAGAATATAACTTCTTATACTTACCTTTTCAGTATAACTTTAAGATAGTTATCTGTTGAAAGGCAAAAAGGACAGCTACCAATTAAATCAAAGATTCCAAAGATCAGGTGGTTGCCCTATAGATGGATGTTATGAAAGTCATCATTATGACCAAAAAACATTTGCTGGCTAATCCTTGTGTGGAGGACACAGTTCTGTGTTCTAGGAATACAAAGCCATGATCCTCATACACAACATGTTTATAAGCTAGTTGGGAGGGCAGGAATGGGTAAATAATGCAGTTGAAAAGAACAGTTTCAGTGGCTCTCTAATAAACAGAAAATTCAGTTTTACATTTAAAGCCCCTGACTATATGTCCCATTCTATCTGATTGCTTTCACATTATTCCCCTCCCTCCTGCCATTCACATTACAACCAAACTAGTACTTTCATGAGAGATCCCATTACCCTTCCATTCGCTTTGGTTGGACTATTCCTCCTGCTTAGAATGTTCTCATTCCTTACCTCACTCGGCTTTTAGAATACCTAGCTACTTTCAAAGTTCACAAAACAGCAATGAAACAGATTGACTGCTGGACATGGCATCTGAAGACCTTGGGTTGAATCTTTTGTCAGTTACTTGTTTTCTTTGCAATCACTTCCCTCATCTGTAATGTAAGCATAATTAAAATTGAGCTATCTACTTTAGAGAACACCTGAAGGCTCTTTATAACACTATCCCACCTCAGTTATTAGTGCTCTCCACAATTCCCCAAAATTAGTCTGCATTTCCTCTGTAGATATTTTGTATTTATATGTGTATATATTATTCTCTCCTGTAGACTATAAGCTTCTTGAGGGCAAGCACCATTTTGTTTTTGTTATTGTATCCTTAGCACAGTTTTTGTTACTTAATAAGTACATAATAAATGTTTGCTGAGTTGATCTGTACATAAAAATGAATAAAGGAGCAAATAAATAATGTTAAGTTGCACATGATACAATTTGTGTCAAATGATTGGCAAAAGAGAGGTAGTGAGGTATAACAGAAAAACCCTTTGGACTCCAATCCAGTCAGAAGGGTTGGGTAACAGTCCTGGCTCTGCCTCTTACTAGCAATGTGACCTTAGACAAGACATTTAACTACACTGAATCTCAATTGCTTTATGAGTAGGGGTGGGGAGGGGAAGGAGGGAGCAAGCTTTTATACAGAACTAGTACTGTGCTATGGACTTTACAGAAATTTATTTAACCATTTAATGGAAATAATACCCTATCTCCCTCACAGGGTAGTTATAAGATCAAATACAATATTAGCTATGAAAGAGTTGCTTATACAATGTATCTGAGTGTAATAAGGGGTCTGTAACAAGGGACTAGACTCTCCAACAATGACCAGTTCCCCTGTAACACTCATATGAGCCATTATTATCCCTATTTCTTTTTTTGAGCCATTATTATTATTATTTATTATTATTATTCCAGATTACAAGAGTTGAGAGGAGGCAGAAAACCTAATTCTGAGAAAAACCCTTCCAGAGAGATAGACCTTGGATGAATCTTTGAAGGGATTGTGGCTCTTAAACAGAAAAAGACAGTTCATTGTCATAAAACAGAAAGACCATGGATAATACTGAAAGGCTCTTGGGATTTTCTTCTTCCCTCAAAGGATTTTTCTCCATCCAAAAGCGTAGAGTTCTTTAATATATCCTACCTTCTTCTTCTTCTTCTTCTTCTTCTTCTTCTTCTTCTTCTTTTTCTTCTTCTTCTTCTTCTTTTTCTTCTCCTGCTTCTGCTTCTTCTGCTTCTGCTTCTTCTTCCTACTTCATCTCCTCCCTTCTGCATCTCCTCCTACTCCTCCTTTCCCCTTTTCCTTCTCTTCTCCCCGCCTACCCCTTCCTATTCTCATAATGGCAAAAAATAAAAATTCATTCCAGGATTCCAATGTGACATCCTTGAATATATAAAATTAACAGAAAAAAAATCTAGAAAAGCTTTGAAGATACATTAATTACCCTATCTAATTTTTTCAAAGATACAAGCATATTATTGGAATCAGAGTCTCAAAAAAATCCTAAAAAACACCCTTTTTTTCTCTCTCCAGTTTTGTCTCCAGTCTCAGTCTGGAAAATTTTAGAGAAACTAAATTAGGAATGGAAGGTTTGCATCTTACAAAAGATATGTGCAAAAACTTTTGTGGGAACATGGTCAGATTTCAAAAATAACCCCCTACCTTTTTTTTAGCAGATGAGTCAAGCCACAAGCAATGGTTCCACTCTATGACAACAATTCATTCTGCCTCAGAGAAATTGATGCTTATTAGCAGCTATACTGAAGAGAATATCTCACCAGAGAATGTGGCTAGAATCTGCCAGACACCGACATTTAATCTTGGACTTGTAGGGATTTTACACAGTACACACTGAGTCCCTCAATTATAATTGTCAAATGAGGACCAGCTATAATCCCTGCTTCTTCAGGGATCTTGGAACCCCTCAAATAAGAGGGCCCAGTATTTCATTCACACAACTTGCAGAGCATTTACCATATACTTCCATGAAAATCTATATAAGTAAATTATCTTATCTGATAGACCATCAGCTTCTTCAGGGCAAGAACCTTGTCTTATTCATCTTTGTATTTAACCACAGCAACTAACAGGGGCACAATCAATATTTGATGAATGAGTAAATTAAACATGATCTTCCTTCTCCACTAAAGACCCTATCTGCTATGAACTCTCACTTCAAGCCCCATTCAGTTGTATAAGAGCTAGAGGAAAAAGCAGGTTCCTCTTTCTCCCATTTTGTCTTGTTAGAGTCCCACACTATGGTGTCCTAGGGCAATTGTTTTAAAACTGAAATTTTGCCCAAGGTTAGGGAAAAATAGAAATGTATCATCAAAAGGAGAAATAGAAATGTATACATAATCTGAATTATATTTGGGTCAGGTATGATTTACACACACAAAAGAAATATTAAATATAGAATATTCATAAATGCACATTTGAAAGAAACAAACTTAAATAAGTATGTAAAATAAATTTTTTCTGTTATATTCTCATAGTAGGCCCTTACTTAAACCTTGAATAAACATAAGCATTTTTAGGTCAACTGAGAAATCATTTTATATTTTATTTGAGCTTGTTACAGTCCCCCTCATGGTACATGTCTTCTGGAAAGCTGGGCAGAGGCCTGAGATCATCTGGTGGTCATCTGTTCCAATAGTGCTAGAGTAGTTGCTGGGAGCACATTCTCTTGTTGTCAGTCAATTCTATCCAAAGGATCAAGAACATCTGAACTTCAAAAATTTATAAGTTTGCCTTTAACCCTGGGCATATATCCATCTCAAGGCTAATGTTTGTTTAACTATTTAGGAAAGGAAAGAAAGTTAGAAAAGGCATCTAGGAGACAAGACTCAAACTTGTATAAGAGGCTGGTCTGATTCAGGTTGTTAACTTAGGTCTGGTGTTAAAACAAAATGAATACTCAAACACCATTCAACAGTTAATACAAAGAGGCTTGCTTAGTCATAGCATAGAAAAGATAATCAACAGACACATTTATACCTGGATAGACCTGCCACCACCACCACTCTTCTCTCTATATGGACACACAAATTACCAGACCTTTGGACCTTCTCCCAAAAGTAAAGGATTCAAATTTTTAAAAAATGAGCATTTTTTATGCCCTTAGGCTACAAGGCACCATTGAAACCTTCAGAAACATGCATATGAAGAACACAGCTTGAGCCTTAGCTCTCTAAGCCAATCAAGTCACAGAGAGACAGTTTTATTTTATTTTATTTTATTTTTTTGGAGTTTTATTTTTTGAGGATAAAAAAGAGAAAGAAAAACTAGTGACTAGTGACTAGTGATGATAAGATAAAAACTGATTCTGTCATGAGTTCTGTTGCTCCAGCTATCACATGGAAGTGGACTTCCCTACTCCCCTGAGCTACTTTAATGTATGTGTATGTATGTATATGTGATATATATGTATACATATATATATGTATACATATATATATATATATATATATATATATATATATATATATATATATATACTTATGTGTATACATTTGTGTTCCGTGTGTGTCTGTACGTGTGTAATGCTCCTGGAGGTTCAAATGAAAAGAGATCACAGCCTTTTTTTAAAGGTTTACTGAATCATCAACTCTTCCTGATCAGCCACTAATAAGGGAGTTGCTGAATCATTTCTAAGAGTCTAGTTCCCTTAGCACTGAATCATCTACATGGTCAACTGGTATCAGAAAAGGTAACTCTGTAAAGGAAAAGAAAGGAAAAAGGAGAGCTGAACTACTCTAATTACTTTAAAAAACAAAAAAATTATTGATGTCCTTTTAAAAAAAATTTTACTATCATTGTCTAATGATTATCTACCCTACCATCCAGTCAAATAGATCTCTTCTTTTTTAACAAAGAAGTAAACAAAATAAATCTATATAATAGTCTTGTCTGAAATTTTCTACCTTATTCTATAACTAGGTAGTTCACCATCACTCAGTTAAGGAATAAGAGACTACACAATAGTGTAGTAATAAAAATTTTTAAAAAATCCAACAAGTTGGGGAGGCTAGGTGGTACAGTGGATAGAGCACCGGCCTTAGAGTCAGGAGCACCTGGGTTCAAATCCAGCCTCAGACACTTAATAATTACCTAGCCCTGTGGCCTTGGGCAAGACACTTAACCCCATTGCCTTGAAAAATCTAAAAAAAAAAAAATCCAACAAGTTCCTAGGTTTGACAGTTTTGGAGGTTTAAAGTTTCTAGAGCAGAAGTGTAGCTTATTCTTTCATTGCAATGTTCTAGAACATGTCACTGTCCTCCTCAAAATCTTTCAATGGTTCCTTAATGCCTACAAAGTAACATATAAACTTCTTAACTAGCCATTCATGATTCTCCACAATTTGTCCCCAACCATTTTTGGAAGAGTGGGAAAGGGATCAATGAGTTTGAATTTTATATTTATTATGTTCTACCACAGTGACAACAATAGCAGTAGGATGGCTCAGATTGCTGAATCTGGAGTTAAGATCTAAATTCTGCTTCTAAATTCACACTAGCTGTGTGACCCTGGGCAAATTCCTTAACTTCTATTTACCTTAATCCACTGCAGAGGGAATAGCAAATCACTCCAGTATCTGCCCAAAAACCCCTATCTGGAATCATAAAGAGTTACACAATTGAATGACTGCACAACAACAACAACCTGTGTACCCCTGCATATGAATGCCAAAAAATCTTAATTTCACAAGTGTGATTAGGCAACAGTTTGAAAAAGATCTGGGAGTTGTAGTGGTTTGCAAGTTCAATATAAACTGACATGCTGAATTAGCAACTCAAAAAGTTAATGAGATTGCATTTAAGAGACTGGGGACTGCGTTTTTATATGGACATCAACAACCTATAGAGTATCTAGAGGAGGGTAACCCATTTTGTAAAAAGCTCCACTATCATCCTATGTTAATATCAATTGAAGGAACATTAAGAATATGATAACTATATCCTTAGGTTGGACTAGATGGCTTCTGATGACCTTTTCAACTGAGACTGATTCTATAAAATTAGTTAAATTCACTGGGATTTGGCTTCCCCATCTGCAAAATGAGACAGTTAAAAATAGAGATTTCTACAATTCCATCTAATTTTGAATGCCATCTATTAGAAATATTTTTATGGTGCAATGAATAGATTGCTGAATATAATGTCTGGAGGCCTTGGTTTAAATTTTCTCAATTAATTGCTTATTCTATGACTTTTGATCTTTTTTCACAGCTGTAAAATGATTATAATTAGATTGAGTTACATCTCAGAGTTGTAATAAGAAAACTTTGGAAACATTAAATGTTATAACAAATTGAATCACTGTGTAAAATTAGTTATTTTAATATATAAATAATTTAATTGAGCTATTATTGTAATATGCTTTCCAGTCTTATGTCTTAAAATATGTATATTCCTGATTTCTTATCAAAACCTAAAAGAATCATCATGTTTTAGTTTGAGGTTACTACATCTACACAGATTACAATTTCTTTATGACCTGCTTCATTAGATTAAAATTAAAATGTTTACAGAATACATTGCCCAATGACAACCTTAACCATGGGCTCAACTAAATCTATTTCTATGCTAAATAGTTATGACTAAAAAGAGATAAGTAAAAGAAAGTAAATTGTGCTTAAAGGCATGACACATAATGAAATAATATCAACATTAATATATGCATAAACCATCTAGCATTAAGTATTTAAAGGAAAATTTAATCGAATTACAGGAAGAAATAGTATAACTATAATAGCTGGCCACTCCAATGTACCCCTATATAGATCTAACAAAAACACAAATAAGAAAAAGTTAAGGACCTCAATTTTAGAAAGCTATTTGGTGACAACAGAATTATAGTAGAAAGGAATATACATATTTCTTGGTAGTACATGGTAACTTTACAAAAATCATTTTATACCCATATCCTGAACATTAAAAACTTCATGGGGGCAGCTAGGTGGCTCAGTGGATAGAGTACTGGCCCTGGAGTCAGGAGTACCTGAGTTCAAATCTGACCTCAGACACTTAATAATTACCCAGCTGTGTGGTCTTGTGCAAGCCACTTAACCCCATTGCCTTGGAAAAACCTAAAAAAAAAAAAACAACCCAAAACAAACAAACAAAACTTCATAAATTAGAAAATCAAAAATACTAAGTACATTGTCTACTGATCATGAGATAAAAAAATTTGTAACTAATAATAGAAATTTCAATAAAGGATTCAAATGTGAAAATTAAATCTTTTAATCCTAAAGAACTGATTGTTCAAAGAACAAATAGAAACAGTAAATAATTCCATAACAGAAAATGACATAAATGAGACAATATAGAAAAACTTGTGGGACATAATCAAAAAGTTAAGTGGATTGTTTCCAGGGCCAGTGCTTTATACACTAAGCCACCTAGCCGCCCCATTGACCCACTTATTCTTTAGGATTAGATTATTTAATTTTCAGTTAATTTTAATCTATCTTTCATGGCCCTTTATTAAATGTAATTTTTATTGCCTCATTATCTGAAAAGGATATATTTAATATTTCTGACTTTCTGCATTTGATTGTGAGATTTTTATTACCTAATGCATGGTAAATTTTGGTGTAGATGCCACATATCACTGACAAAAATATACAATCCTTTCTACTCCCCATTTAATTTTCTCCAGAAGTCGATTATATTTAACTTTTGTAAAATTCTGTTCACCTCCTTAACTTCTTTCTTGTTTATTTTGTGGTCAGATTTTTCTAGCTCTGACAGGGGAAAGTTGAGGTTCCCCCACTAGTATAATTTTACAATCTATTTCTTGCTATAACTCATTTAGCTTCTTTAGAAATTTGGATGCTATACCATTTGGTGCATATATGTTTAATATTGATATGATTTCATTGCTGATAGTACTTTTTTAGCAAGATGTAGTTTCCTTCTTTGTCTCTTTTAATTAGATCTTTTTGCATTTTGATTTGTCTGAGTTCATGATTGCAATTCCTGCTTTAATTTACTTTAGCTGAAGCATAATAGATTCTGTTCCATCTCCTTACATTTATGGTGTATATATTTCTTTGCTTCAAGTGAGTTTCTTGTAAATAGTGCAATGTAGGATTCTGGTTTTTAATTCACTTTGCCATCCACTTTTGTTTTTATGAGAGAATTCATTCCATTCGTATTCGCTTTTGATTATTAACTTCGTATTTCCCTTTATCTTATTATTCCCATTTTCTTCTCTCTCTCTCTCTCTCTCTCTCTCTCTCTGTCTTCCTCCTCTCCTTTCTCATCACTGTTTTGCTTCTACCACCTCCTCCCAATATGTCCTCCCTTCTGAGAAATGACCTTCAGGGCTAAAATTACTTATATTCAAAGGGCTATAAAATTCTGTATATCCTTTGATGCAGCAATATAATTATTACATCAATATTCCACAAAGATTTTTTAAAAGGAGAGAGGACAAAGGGAAAGACTTACTTGCACAAAAATGTTTGGGCAGCTCTTTTTGTAGAGGCAAAGAATTAGAAATTAAAGAAATGCCCATGAGCTGGGGAATGGATGAACAGGTTGTGGTATATGATTATAATGGAATATCACTGTGCTATAAGAAATGATGAGCAGACAGATTTCAGAAAAAAAACTGAAAAGACTTACACAAGCTAATATAAAATGAAGTGAGTAGAACCAGGAGAACACTGTACTCAGTAATAGAAATATTGTATAATTATCAACTGTGAGTGATTTAGCTATTTTCAGTAATACAATTATTCAAGACAATAAAGGACTCATGGAGGAAACTGCTATCCATATGTAGCACAAGAACTGATGGAGTCTGACTGCAGATGAAGCCATTTTTTCCTTTATTTTTTTCATTTTTTTTTGGTTTCACAACATGACTAATATGGAAATTTGTTCTGCATGATTGCATATATAAAAACCTTATTAAATTGCGTCCTGAGAGAAATGATTATTAATAATCAATTTTTAATATCAGGATCTAGGTTTTTTTTCTCTTTTTGCTTCCTCCTTCAAGCCCTTATGAAGGACAGCATTGAAGATGAGATTGGTCTACTCCCTCTGGGAACATTCTCCTCCATTTTTGACAGGACACCACATCACACAACTGGGAAAATTTGTTTCTGATTAAAGTGTAAAAAGAATCTATTCTAGGTGAATTCTGTTCCCAAAGCATTAGATTCATGCCCTAGAAACCCCATTGGTCAACTTAAGTGGTCTGAATAGAGATAGATTCATTTGTCTGATGATATTTGTCCTTTGTTCTCAGGGAAATGATGCCATGATAAGCAAGTGAGTTGGATTTGAATGAGGGGGGAGTTGCTGTGCTAAGTTACCAGTCTCACTTTCTCCTCCAGAGCCAGCTGGGTTCAGTGGCCAAATATGATCATGATGACAGGCGATGACTTGTCCAAGGTCACACAACCAATGTGTCAGGTGTTACATTTGAACTCTGGTCTCCCTGATTCCAGAATTTAATTGTAAATGCAATTGGAAATAGATTTCTTTGTCCAAATAATTGAGTCTCAGCTATAGCAGCCAAAGGCTTTTAGTCCACCTAGTCATCTATCCCCTCACTGACTGCTCACCAATCAGATTTTATCTTCATCTGTTAAGGATACCTACTTTTCCAAAAGTATTTAAACATTTGATGATTTTCATGGTTTGAATTTGGTTAAAAGAGAACCCACTGACCATCAATTTATTATTTGCTTTCCTAATTAATACATTGATTATTAATTATCCAGAAGCTTTGTCTCTTGGGCTTTTAATTTTCATCATTATCTGTTTATTTTTTATCCTTCATCCTTGAAGAAGACCATGACATCAGGGAGGTGATGTCATGACAAGCACATGAATTGGATTTGAGTGTGGGGGATGCTATGTTAAGTCAACAGCCTTACTTTCTCCTCCAGAGCCATCTGGGTCCAGTGGCCAGATAAGGATCAGGACAACTAGAGATGGTCCTGGATGCAAGGTAATAAGGTTAAGTGACTTGCCCAAGGTCACAGAACTAGAAAAGTGTGGAAAGGATTCAAACTCCAGTTCTTCTGATTTCAAGTCTAGTGCTCTGCCCACTTTGCCGCCTAACTGTTCTCAGGATGAAAGGAAGTGAAAGAGGGAGAAGAATAATTTGGAACTGAAAAAAAATTTTTAAATGAATGTTAAAATTGGTTTTTTACATATAATTGAGGAAAAATAGAAAAAGCCCTCCTTGTCTAACTTTAGCTCTGAATAATAATACTTTATGGTTTGTAAAAATACTTTAAAGTTATAGATTTCATATATACCACCTCATTGAATCCTTGTAATAACTCTAAGGGATAGATAGGACAAGTATCACTGTTATCTCTGTCTTACAGATATTTCCCTCTTCCTGGCTAAGCCCCCATAGTATTATTGTAAACTGGACAAATGAACTCAGAAGTTAAAGTTCCCAAAGAGTTTAACTATCTATTGTTCCTCTCAGGATTCTAGAATAACCCTGCAGGATTGTAGATTTTAGTACTATTTAGTAATATTGCTGGTATGCTTCCTACTATTTTTTTTTCCTTGGGAACAATTTTTTTCATTTTTTTTAAATTTTAGAAAAGTTTTGTTTATTTTGAGTTTTACAATTTTTCCCCCAATCTTGCTTCCCTCCCCCCAACCCCCACAGAAGGCAGTTTGCTAGTTTTTACATAATTCCCATAGTATGCTTTGATCTAAGTTGAATGTGATGAGGGAGAAATCATATCCTTAAGGAAGAAACATAAAGTATGAGATATAACAGAATTACATGATAAGACAACTTTTTTTTTTTTAAATTAAAGGTAATAGTTCTTTGTCTTTGTTCAAACTCCACAATTTTTTTTCAGGATACAGATGGCATTCACCGTCAGATACCCCCAAATTGTGACTAATTGTTGCCCTGTTGGTATAAGTAAGTCTATTAACGTTGATCATCATTTCCATGCTGCTGTTAGGGTATACAATGTTCTTCTGGTTCTTCTCATCCTGTTCAGCATCAGTTCACACAAATCCTTCCAGGTTTCCCTGAATTCCCATCCCTCCTGATTTCTAATAGAACAATAGTGTTCCATCACATACTGTTGGGGGAGGGACTAAGGGATGTGGCTAGCTTGGCTGTATGAAGTACCTTATAAGGAGATTTTCAGAAGACTTATGTATTATTGGGCTAGAGGGTGGGAGGAGGTGTGGCCTCAGGTATATAGATTGTGGCACGACGGGGGAGGGGGGGGAGGGAGAGAGATCAGCAGAAGGGAAATGTGATCACGCGTAAATAAAACACCACCTCACTTCCTCGGGTGCTCTGTCTGGTTATTCCTCTTCGGAGGCCGGTGACGACCGAAGACTTACCATGGATAAAGGTAAGTGAGAGGGCAGGGATTTACCCAACCAACCTTGGTCGGCGGCCCCCAACATTTTCTGGCGCTCGAACAGGGACACAGGGCCGACCCCAAGGGAGGTTCGGTGGGACTGCCTGAGTCTGTTACGAGACTCTCCAGACAGCCTCAGTAATAGAGAGTTACTGGGAGGGTGAAATGGGTGTGCAGGGAAGTGTCCCCGCGTGTATGCCCGAGGAAAAAGGGGTGGTTGCCGCCCAACTTTATAAACTGTGTGCTAAGAGCGGCCTTAAAGTCCCTCTGAAGACGTGCAGGGTCTTCATTGAGCATATTTGGGATGTTTGCCCTTGGGTTTAGCATAAGGGTATAAAACCCGGTAGATGGGAGGTGGTAGGACAACAGATGGCGCCGCTGCTACCGCCCCACCCGTGGATTACCGGAAGAGAACCCGGAACCACTGGGGCGTCAGCGCGCCAAGACAAGCAGACAAGGGAAGTGGCATGGACCTGTTAGAGTAGTTAATAGAAAACAAGGGTGCCTCTCCTTCCATCCTAAAGATGAGCAGGGAGTTCCAGAAAAATGGATTCCCCTTCATCGAGTAAGAGAGTTGCCTCATCATGACCCAGCCCCACTAACGGGTTGAGAAGCTCTTTCTTTATATTTTCAGGTATCTTGATGGTCGTTGTGGCTGCTACCCTCCTGCAGATGGGACAAGGGGTGGATCTTGGAAGCGAAGAACAAGTATGGGGGATACTGCATGCCCTCCCAACGGTGTTACCCGTGTCCAGGAACGCCATAATCTTTCCCCAGTCCTTAAGTACCAACGCAAGCCAGGGGCTACCCACAGCGTACGTCGATCAGACGGAGTCCCCTCTTAACACCTCCCTGGCTTTCAAATTAATAGACACATTGTGCTTCCATTGGGATTGGCAATACAATCTTATGGGGCAGAATGAGATCTCGTACAACACGAGCGATACTGACCCATGTGTAGGTTTATTTTTACAACAAACAGCATCCCCATCATCACAGAAAGACCAACAAGTTAGAGGACTCACGGCCTGGCGACCTTTAGTGAATATATCAGCCACTAGAGACTTCTCAATGCCGCGGTGGTCTCCACCTTGTGAGTCCCAGGTTACGCTAGAACCGCCATTTCCTTGGCGGCGATGCCAAATGGCTGGGGGGTATCCCTCACAAGGAGAAGGGGGAAAAGGACTTGTATTTGCAGGATTGGACTGGACCCTTAATGGCAGTACGACCCTTATTGAAGACCCCTTCAAAGACTGGCTGCTTTGTGGGACAGGGGGGGGTTGTACCCTTCTGAATCCACTTGCATTTGTGGCAGAGGGGGGGAATGGTTGAATTTGGTGAGGTCAATTACACTGAGAATGCTTCTGCTCACATCATTCCCAGGAGCAATGTATCGGTTCCAGCTACCCCAGTGTGTGTATGGCCCCCTTTCTTGTTCATCTTGACCAATACTACTAATGGGACCCTCTTGTGTGCTCAAGAGACTTGTGTGCTTAGCCAATGCTGGAACGGAACGAGGCATAGCAGGGCTATTATTGCCCGTATCCCCACTTCTGTTCCTATCCCAGCTCTGAACAACCCCGTTCCTTGGAGTTATCGACGGCCCAGGGACTTTGGGATTTCTCTTGCTATTGCCATTGCAGCTGCTGCCAGCACTGCTGAGATTGCAACAGCGGTGGTAGCTATGCAAGGGCAGGCCCAGACAGCGGCCGTTTTGGTTAATGTGTCCTGTCAGACCGCGGCTGCCCTTGACACACAGATGGCTCTAAACGCTCAGTTGAGAGGAGCAATTCTGATCCTTAATCAAAGGGTTGATTTATTACAGGATCAGATGGATAATATGTGGGGAGCACTCTCTGTGGGGTGCAGGTACAGCTTTCCCGGGCTTTGCGTGACATCCCATCCTTATCAGAATCACTCGTTTGCCGCTGAATTGTCACGCAACCTGTCTTCCCTCCTGACTGATGAGTGGAATAATGACTTTGATCAGCTGATCTGGGAGCTGCGGCTCGCTGTTAACAGTCTCAATAATACGCAGATTGATTTTGACATTCAACAGGGATTAAGTAATTGGTTTGCGGGAGTCGGTAGGTGGTTCGCTTCATGGGGGGGGCCTTGGGGCCTCCTGTGCCGTGACACTTCTGATAATATGCTTCCTTGTATGGTGCCTCTACTGACTTCGCCACCAACAATATGGATATAGGCTCTTGACCCAGAAGGCCATCATGGCCCTAGAGACTGGAGCCGACCCGCAGGTTTGGCTTGCCTCCATGGATGACATGTGACACCCCGGGAATAAGACGGGAGCGTCTGATGACGGGCAACCTCTCCCGCCCGGCCGCCTAAGACAGGGCCTGAGGGTGTCGGGTTCCTAGGACGGGTAAGGTTCAGGGTTGAGGAGATGACCTAAGACAGGATGCTCCCGCTCCCGCGGCCACCTGCGAAAGATTATAAGCTTGCAACGCAGCGCTTCAAGGCCTACCATGGGGATTTCCCATTGTTTAAACAAAAAGGGGGAGATGTTGGGGGAGGGACTAAGGGATGTGGCTACCTTGGCTGTATGAAGTACCTTATAAGGAGATTTTCAGAAGACTTATGTATTATTGGGCTAGAGGGTGGGAGGAGGTGTGGCCTCAGGTATATAGATTGTGGCACGACGGGGGGGGGGGGGGGGGGGGGGGGGGGGAGGGAGAGAGATCAGCAGAAGGGAAATGTGATCACGCGTAAATAAAACACCACCTCACTTCCTCGGGTGCTCTGTCTGGTTATTCCTCTTCGGAGGCCAGTGACGACCGAAGACTTACCATGGATAAAGGTAAGTGAGAGGGCAGGGATTTACCCAACCAACCTTGGTCGGCGGCCCCCAACAACATACATATACCACAGTTTGTTAAGCCATCCCCCTACTGATGGACATTCCTTTAGTTTCCATTTCTTTGCCACCTCAAACAGAGCTGCTATCAACATTTTTGTACAGGTGATATTTTTACCTTTTTTATAATCTCTTCAGGATATAGATTCAGTAGTGGTATTGGTGGATCAAAGGGTATGCACATTTCTATTGCCTTTTGGGCATAATTCCAAATTGTTCTCCAGAAAGGCTGGATAAGTTCACAGCTCCACCAACAGCGTATTAGTATCCCAGATTTCCCACATTCCTTCCAACATTGATCATTGTTATTTCTGGTCATATTGGCCAGTCTGAGAAATGTGAGGTGGTACCTCAGGGATGTTTTAATTTGCATTTCTTAATAATTAGTGATTTAGAGAAATTTTTCATATGATTATGGATTGCTTTGATTTCCTTGTCTATGAATTGCCTTTGCATACCCTTTGACCATTTGTCAATTGGGGAATAGCCTGTCTTTTTTTTAAAAAAAATCTTGATTCAGTTCTCTGTATATTTTAGAGATGAGTCCTTTGACAGAAACAATAGTTGTAAAAATTGTTTCCCAGTTTATGACATTTCTTTTGATCTTGGTACAATGGTTTTGTCTGTGCAAAAGCTTTTTAATTTAATGTGATTAAAAATTATCTGGTTTATTTTTAATGATGTTCTCCATCTCTTCCTTGGTCATAAATTGCTTCCCTTTCTATAGATCTGACAGGTAAACAATTCCTTGATCTTCTAGTTTACTTATACTGTTTTTTATGTCTAGATCCTGTATCCATTTTGATATTATCTTGGTATAGGGTGTGAGGTGTTGGTCTAATCCAAGTTTCTTCCATACTAACTTCCAATTTTCCCAACAGTTTTTATAAAAGAGAGTTTTTATCCCAATAGCTGTTTATTAAACAGCAGATTACTATAATCATTTCCTGAGACTGTACTTAGTCTATTCCACTGATCCATCACTCTATTTCTTAGCCAATACCAGTTTTGATGACTGATGCTTTATAACATAATTTTATATCAGGTAGGGCTAAGCCACCTTCTTTTGCACTTTTTTTCATTAAATCCTTGGAGATTCTTGATGTTTTATTTCTCCATATGAATTTACTTATGATTTTTTCTAACTCATTAAAGTAATTTTTTGGAATTTTGATTGGTAGGACACTAAACAAGTAGTTTAATTTTAGCAGAATTATCATTTTTATTATATTTGCTCGGCCTGTCCATGACCAGTTGATAGTTGCCTAGTTAAGTCTGATTTTATTTGTGTGAGAAGTGTTTTGTAATTGTTTTCAAAAAGTTTCTTTGTCTTGACAGGTAGACTCCCCGGTATTTATATTGTCTGAGGTTACTTTGAATGGGATTTCTCTTTCTAGCTCTTTCTTCTGCATCTTGCTAGTCATATATAGAAATGTTAAGGATTTATGAGAGTTTATTTTATATCCTGTGACTTTGCTAAAGTTGCTAATTATTTCTAGTAGTTTTTTAGATGATTTTCTAGGATTCTCTAGGTATACCATCATGTCATCTGCAAAGAGTGAGAATTTTGTCTCTTCCTTCCCTATTCTAATTCCTTCAATTTCCTTTTCTTCTCATATTGCTGAAGCTAACATTTCTAATATGATACTGAACAGTAGTGGTGATAGTGGGCATCCTTGTTTTACCACTGATCTTGTTGGGAATGCCTCTAGCCTCTCCCCACTGCTTATAATGCTTGTTGATGGTTTCAGATAGATACTGTTTATTATTCTAAGGAACAATCCATTTATTCCTAGGCTCTCTAGTGTTTTTAGTAGGAATGGGTGCTGTATTTTGTCAAAAGTGTTTTCAGCATCTATTGATATAATCATATAATTTCTGATACATTTGTTATTGATATAATTAATTATACTGACAGTTTTCCTAATATTGAACCAACCCTGTATTCCTGGGATAAATCCTACATAGTCATAATGTATTATCCTAGTGATAACTTATTGCAATCATTTTACTAAGATTTTATTTAAAATTATTGCATCTATATTCATCAGGGAGATAGGTGTATAATTTTCTTTCTCTGTTTTAACTCTTCCCGGTTTAGGTATCAGCACCATATTGGTTTCATAGAAAGGGTTAGGCAGAGTTCCATCTTCCCCTGTTTTTCCAAAGAGTTTATATAGAATTGGAACCAATTGTTCCTTAAATGTTTGGTAGAAGTCACTTGTGAATCCATCAGGCCCTGGAGATTTTTTCTTAGGGAGTTCAATGATGGCTTGTTGAATTTCTTTTTGTGAGATAGGGTTGTTTAGGTATTTAATCTCCTCTTCATTTAACCTGGGAAACTTATATTTTTGTAAATATTCATCCATTTCACTTAGATTGTCAAATTTATTGGCATAGAGTTGGGCAAAACAATTTCAAATTATTACTTTAATTTCCTCCTCATTGGTGGTGAGTTCACCTTTTTCATTTATGATACTAGCAATTTGGTTTTCTTTCTTTCTTTTATCAAATTGACCAGAGGTTTATCAATTTTATTGTTTTTTTTCATAAAACCAACTTCTGGTTTTATTTATTGATTCTATAGTTTTTTGCTTTCTATTTTATTAATTACTCCTTTAATTTTTAGAATTTCTAATTTGGTATTTAATTGGGGATTTTAAATTTCTTCTTTCTCTAATTTTTTTAGTTGCATATTTAATTCATTGATTTCCTCTTTCTCTAATTTAGTCATGTAAGCATTTAAAGATATAATATATCCCCTGACAGCCGCTTTGAGTGAATCCATTAGGTTTTGGTATGTTGTTTCACTATTGTCATTATCTAGGATAAAATGATTAATTCTTTCTATAATTTATTTTTGGTCCACTCATTCTTTTAGCTCATTTTTTTTAGGTTTTTGCAAGGCAATGAGGTTAAGTGGCTTGCCCAAGACCACACAGTTAGGTAATTATTAAGTGTCTAAGGCCAGATTTGAACCCAGGTACTCCTGACTCCAGGGCTGGCGCTCTGTCCACTGTGCCACCTAGCCGCCCCTAAGCTCATTTTTTTTTTAGAATTTTTCAAGGCAAATGGGGTTAAGTAGCTTACCCAAGGCCACACAGATAGGTAATTATTAAGTGTCTGAGGCCGGATTTGAACTCAGGTACTCCTGACTCCAGGGTAGGTGCTCTATTCACTGTGCCACCTAAGCTGCCCCCCACTCATTCTTTAAAATGAGGTTATTTAGTTTCCAATTAGTTTTGGGTCTATATCTCCATGACCCATTGTTGCATATGATTTTTATTGCTTTATGATTTGAGAAAGATGTATTCACTATTTTTGCCTTTCTGCAATTGATCATTTTTATGCCCTAGTATGTGGTCAATTTTTGTGTAAGTGCTATATACCGCAGAAAAGAAAGTATATTCCTTTATATCTCCATTCAGTTTCCTCCATAAACCTATCATGTCTAAGTTTTCTAACAATATATTTACCTCCTTAACTTCCTTCTTGTTTAGTTTATAGGTAGATTTATCTAAATCTAAGAGGCGGAGGTCTCCCACTAGTAGAGTTTTGCTGTCTATGTCTTCCTGTAACTCCTTTAACTTCTCCTCTAAGAATGTGGATGCTATACCATTGGGTGCATTCATATTTTGTACTGAAATTACTTTATTGACTATGGTACCTTTTAGGAGGATATAGTTTCCTTTCTTATCTCTTTTAACACTATCTATTTTTGCATCTTCTTTGTCTGAGATAAGGAATGATACCACTACTTTTTTTCACTTCAGCTGAAGCAAAATATATTTTGCTTTAACCTTTTACCTTTACTCTCTATGTATCTCTCTGCTTAAGATGAGTTTCTTGTAAGAAGAATATTGTAGGATCCTGATTTTTAATTCACTGTGCTATTTGCTTACATTTTAAGGGAGAGTTCATTCCATTCACATTCAAAGTTATAATTACTATATCTATTGCCTTCCATGTTATCTTCCCTCTGTTTGTATTTCCCCCTTTTTTTTCCCTTTATCCATACTCATCCAGTGTTTTGTTTCTGAATGCCACCACCTTCAGTGTGCTTGTCCACCTATATTATGCTTCCTATAATTAACCAACCACTTATATTCCACTAGGGAGATTGATAAGGATAAGTCTAGAGATGAGTACAAAATCTACGATTTCATTGCCTTAGAAAACATCAAGCAAAGGAAATTTACAAATTCAGGCCATCACCTTCTTTGCAACTTCTAATCTTTAAAGAGTTGTCTAGTATTCTAGAAGTTATATGATTTGTAAGAGGCAAGATTTAAACAGAGCTCTTCCTGGCTTTGTAGTCAGTTCTTTATCTACTATACTACATATGCTGCTTAAAACTCCATTAACTTTTATGATAGGGATTTGTGAAAAAGTGTAGCAAGAGTTGTCAGTTAGGAGGCAGTTAGCTAGCACAATGGCTAGAACACCAGCCCTGGAGTCAGGATGACCTGAATTCAAATCCGGCCTCAGACACTTAATGATTACCTAACTTTGTGATCTTGGGCAAGTCACTTAAACCCATTGCCTTGCAAAAAAAAATTGTCTGTCCAAAGCATTCCTCTCAAATAAAAGACATACCCTTTCTTCATATACAAAAATATACTGGGAAGAATGTGTTGAAATTTAAAGCATGATAGTAGTGAATCATACTTACAAAGAATATGTATGACACCCTATACCAAGATAAGATAAAAATGGATACAGGATTTAGACATAAAAAACAATATTATAAGCAAACTAGGAGATCAAGGAATAGTTTATCTATCAGATCTATGGAAAGGGAAGCAGTTTATGACCAAGGAAAAGATGGAAAACATCATTAAAAACAAACTAGACAATTTTGATTACATTAAATTAAAAAGCTTTTGTACAGACAAAACCACTGTAACCAAGTTCAAAAGAAATGTTGTAAATTGGGAAACAATTTTTACAACCAGTATTTCTGACAAAGGATTCATTTCTAAAATATACAGAGAATCTTTTAAAAAACAAGCCATTCCCCAATTGACAAATGGTCAAAGGATATGCAAAGGCAATTTACAGATGAGGAAATCAAAGCACTCCATAGTCATATGAAAAATTGCTCTAAATCGTTACTTATTAGAGAAATGCAAATTAAAGTATCTCTGAGGTACCACCTCACACCTCTCAGACTGGCCAATATGACCAGAAAGGACAATGATCAATGTTGGAAGGGATGTGGGAAATCTGGAACACTAATACATTGTTGGTGGAGCTGTGAACTAATCCAGCCTCTCTGGAGAGAAATTTGAAATTTTGCCCAAAGGGCAACAAAAATGTGCATACTCTTTGACCCAGCAATACCACTATTGGGCCTATACCCTGAAGAGATGATGAAAAAGGGTAAAACCATCACTTGTACAAAAATATTCATAGCAGCCCTGTTTGTGGTGGTAAAGAATTAGAAATCAATAAATGTCCTTCAATTGGAGAATGACTTTACAAACTGTGGTATATGTATGTGATGGAACACTATTGTTCTATTAGAAACCAAGAGGGATGGGAATTCAGGGAAGCCTGGAAGGATTTGTATGAACTGATGCTGAGCAAAATGAGCAGAACCAGAAAAACATTGTACACCCTAACAGCAACATGTGGATGATGATCAACTTTAATGGGCTTGCTCATTCCATCAGTGCAACAATCAGGGACAATTTTGGGGTATCTGCAATGGATAATACTATCTGTATCCAGAGAAAGAATTGTGAAGTTTGAACATAGACCAAAGACCTTTAATTAAAAAAATACAATGTTATCTAGTAATTTTGCTATCTCTTATACTTTATTTTTCTTCCTTAAGGATATGATTTCTCTCTCATCACATTCAGCTTAGATCCTTGTATACCATAGAAACAATATAATGACTAACAGACTACCTTCTGGGGGGAGGAGGGAAGCAAGATTAGGGGAAAAATTGTAAAATTCAAAATAAATAAACTCTTTTATGTATAAAAAAATACATGTGACAAAGGAAGACAATCCTCCCCCCCCCCCCAGTCAATCCTGGGCTCTGCATGTCTTCTCTGTTCATGAAGTCTTCTTGAATTTTTCTTTAGCTATAACTTTGCTATGTGAATTGATGTATCAGGTTGGTTCTTTAATAGGTCAGGCCACCTAGCACTGACTCCTGACTAGATTTGGTTGCTGTTGTCCTAGGCTAATAGTGCAATGTCCCTAGACTCACAACACTGCTGCCTCAGAGGATCTATAACAAGGCTTTTGCTCACTTTCCAATTCCTGTGGCTAAGGCTACTGCTACTTGCTCCAGGGGACTATGTTATCTACCTCAGTTACTGTGTTTCTTTCTTTTTTTTTTCTTCTTCTTCTTCTTCTTCTTCTTCTTCTTCTTCTTCTTCTTCTTCTTCTTTCCTCCTTCCTTCTTTCTTCTTCTTCTTCCTCCTCCTCCTCCTTCTTCCTTCTTCTTCTTCCTCCTCCTCCTCCTCCTGCTCTTCCTCCTCCTCCTCCTTCTTCTTCTGTTTTTGTAAGGCATTGGGGTTAGTTGACTTGCCCAAGGTCATACAGTTAAATTAAGTGTCTGAGGTCAGATTTGAAATCAGATCCTCCTGACTCCAGGGCTGGTACTCTATCCACTGCACCATGTAGCTTCCCTTGCTGTGTTTCTTCTAATGGAAACTTTCTAGGACCATCCCAATTTATCAGGGCATCTGGGCATGGCTATTTTGGAATAGTCATCCACCTAAGATAAAAGAATGAACAGAAAAGAATCTGTCATGTATTCATGGTCACAAAAAGACTGGGTAAGAAAGAAGGCAGCCTCTTTTAAGAGCTTTCCCAACAGTGCAAAGCAGTCCTCCTCACTCAAAACACCAAGCAAAAGAAAGTGAGAGATAATTGAACAGTACCTTATGAACAAAAAGATGGGTGGTATAGTGGATAAAGCACTAGCCCTGGTATCAAGAAAAGATAGATTCAAATCTGTCCTCAGACACTTGATATTTACTAGTTGTCTGACCTTGGGCAAGTCACTTAATTCTGACTGCCTCACATCCAGGGCTATTTCTAGTTATCCTGATTCATATTTGGTCACTGGACCCAGATGTCTCTGAAGGAGAAAATGAGGCTGGTTACTTAGCCCAGCACTCCCTCACTCAAATCCAATTCATTTGCTCATGATGGCATCTCCTCCCTAATGTCATGGTCTTCTTTAAAAGGAAAGACAACATTATCATTACCTTATGATCAAGTCTTCTATCTTAGTCATCAATTAGAAAACTTATCCTATAGTACCAACCCTTGAGTCATCATGATAAGAAACTGGCTCCAAGTTCCATGTCTAACACATGGAATTTGATTGCAACCAGACAGGGAACTTCTATATAACCTACCAAAAAAATAACCTACCAAATTTCTTATCATTCACCCTCTGTCAAGTATATATGAAACTGAAATTTAGAGAAGTTTAGGGAAGTTAAATGTTTTGCCCAAGATCATACAAATGATAGGTGGTGGAGCCAAGGCTCCAGTTCAGTCCTTTTGACTCAGAGTCCAATATTTTTTGCACTGTATCCTGATGTTCTTGGCTAACTCCTGAAATGACAGGAGGAACACCAGGAAGATGAAAAATGTTTTTATTCATTCAATCCTGTGACTTATTTTCATCAGCAGATTCAGAAAGGTTAACATTTCAATTGGGGAGCTTGGGTAGGGAGAGAGGTAGAGGAACTATGGTTTTTTTTCCCTTGCATTAAAAAAAAAAGGTATGTTGTTGGGTTCCCAAAAAGGAGCTGCCTGAGCCAGTATTTGCTTAAGTGCACAAAAGCATCTGTGAACCTGCATGTTTGGCTGAGTCCCCACCAACCCACATGTTATTATGAAACAATATTATTGGCTCAGGGCTCCCTGCTGCTCATTACAAGAACTGGGCACTTGAAAAAAGTGAAGATATTTCAGGATGTCTCTCAGATAAAATGAGTTAAGAATAACTTTGCAGAGGATGAGATTCACACCATGCAAGTTGCCCAGAAATTCTTGAGAAATGATGAGCAATTAACTAAAACTGCCTATCCTTTTTAAGGAGACAGATTTTATAAAATCTCATCACAACCCTGCTACATTTGTTTTCTCCTCAATCAAACATTTTAATTAGATATTAAATTGGCCATGGGAGGTGTGTGTGTGGGGGGGATCTGGGTTCTAGTCACCTTTTAAAATTTCCTTCTAATGAAAGAGCATAGTCAGTATCTGCATGGCCCTGAGTCAGGCTTGAAATTCATTTTAATTTAATTAAATTAAACAGACATTTATTAAGTGCCTACTCTGTATAACAACTACATATAAGGTATTCCATCAGGTGCTGAGGAGACAAAAAGAAAACAAAAGGTTTTTTTTCTGTACTCAAGGAGCTTACAGTCTTTTTAGGAATACACCATGATCTATAGGTAAGTAAAAACAAGACAATTGGAGGAATGACAGCACTAGGATCTAGAAGAATCAGAAAGGCTTTCTGTGGTAAGTAGGACATGAGATGAGTCTTGATGACACCAAAGACAAAGTCGTAACAAGTGATCATTGTGGAATGGTTTGTGTAAAAGACTCAGAAGAAGAGGAAATTAGAAGTTTGGGGATCATCAAATAAACCAATCTGGCTGGAACATATAGTAAATGAAAGAGAATAGTATGAAATAATTCTGCAAAGAGTTTTCAATGCCACAATGATGAGTTTCTATTTATAGTTTCTATTCTATTTATTCTAGAAGTCACAGAAAGCTTGGGAAGATTTTTGAAGGCATCAGAGAATCACCCCTTACTTCTTAGGAGAACCCTCTAGAAATCTGAGGGAGGATAATCTTTTTCTAACATGTTAACAAGTGGGAATTGGGGTAAGAATCCTCAGAATTTATGTAGGCAAGACAAATCTTGCCATTTCTATCCCATTCCCTTCTGATGTCTTCTTTCTATTCATACAGGTCAGGCATGTATCACCTCTCAGATTACTGTATCTACCTTCTAATTGATCTCCCAGTTTCAAATCTCCCTCCAGGAAAGTCCTTCTCAGGGATTTTTCTCCAAAGCCACTCTTGCTATAACCTCTCAAATTACTTTAGCTCTAAACTTGCTTGATAATGTATAGATAAGTCTGGGAGGATGAATCTTCAGCCTATGCATAATCATCATTCTAAGTCTTTTTAGCATTTAATCTAAAATCTATGATTAAGACTGACCAATTGATTGGGCATCTTATAACTAGCTTCAAATAGTGGAAGTAGCTATTTTATTATTGAGTAAATCAATCAATATTTGACAACTATTCAATGGGGAGAAGGAATCAATGATAATGTAGCGGTGATGATCTTCGGAAGCTGAAGAAATGGTATTGCTTTCAGCAGAAAAATGGAAGTTTGGTAAAGGGATGTTTGAGGGAGAGGAGAAATAGTGAATTCAATTTGGGACATGCTGAGTTTGAGATGTTAAATTTTAGATATCTGCAATATTCAGTTTGAATAGTTGATGATGCAGAACTAAGGCTTGGGGAAAAGTCTAGGGCTGGACAAATCATATGGATCCTCTAAACTGAGATGACAGTTAAATTCATAGGAGCTGATGAGGTAACCAGGAGAAAAAATATAGACAGAGAAAGAAGAAAATCTGGAACAGAACCTTGTGAAATATTTACAGTTATGAAGAACTTTAAAGTTAAGTAATTTTTATGTGATTTGAAGACAAAGGAAGGTGGGAGTAAAGAATAAATTAATAAAGAGCAATCAGACAAGTAGGAGCAGAGTCCAGAAAGAAAAGTGGCTCAAAACCCCAGAAAATACAGAGCATTTTCAAATGTAGCAGAGAAGTCAAGAAGGACGAGGATTTGACAATTCAGAGATCTGTGATTTCTTTGGGGAGAGCAGTGCCTTTCCAGTATCTACCAAATCAGAAAGGAGTGAATGGGAAAAGAGAAAATGAAGGAAGCAACTTTTTCAAGGAATTTGAGAAGAATTTGAGAGGTTGAGGAAACGAGGAAAGAGGATATATTGAGTGTTTGATATGGTTTGATGATGACTTTTTTTTAAAGGATAGGGGCCATTTGGATATGTTTGAAGGCATTCTTTTGTTTCCTTTTTTTTAGTATTTTCAAGGCAAATGGGGTTAAGTGGCTTGCCCAAGGCCACACAGCTAGGTAATTAATTATTAAGTGTCTGAGGCTGCATTTGAACTCAGGTACTCCTGACTCCAAAGCTGGTGCTTTATCCACTGTGCCACCTGGCCACCCCTAAAGGCAGTTTTGAAAGATAAAACATAATTTTTAACAAAATATTCAAACTCTAATTTAACCCAAATTCCAAAATCCATTGGTATGAGACTCTGTCCTCATCGGTGAAGATCAATACCCTGTGCCTGCATGAGACAGAGAGGGTTGAGTTGGCAAGAGAGAGAACTCCACTTTTTTTTCAAGTCTCTTATGATTGTTTTTCACAGCTCTATGTATTCACTTTAAAGCACTTCTCTGGTTTTCACCTGAGAGAAATGATTATTAATAACCAATTAATACTGGGGAGATCTGGAGTTTTTCCCTTCCTATTTCCTCATTTAAAACTCAGTCTTTGTGAAGAACATTGCTGATAGATGTCTGGTTTGAGATGATTCTCTCTTTGTCCATGAGTGACATAATCAGAGTCAAATATAGAATAGACCCACCTCTCATTCTCTTATTAATTGTTAACCAATCAGAATTGATTTTTCACCTAGCAGGAATACCCTCTCTTCCAAGGATATGTAAGTATTGAGTGATCTCTAGGAATGTCTAAGAGAGCCAAATGACCAACATTTTACTAATTTTTACTAGCCATAATTAATAAAATGATTGTTCATTACCTAGAAATTATGCCTCAGCTTTTTTTAAAAATTCATTGCACAACTTCAAGAGTGAAGACGGAAGATGCCAACATCACATCAGGTCGCTAAAGTAAAAGAATCTGGAAGAAGCTGACAGTGTCTATGTTGTCCCTATCTACAGCTTGCTACTCTAGAAACTTTGAGGTCCTTCCTCTTAGGTGTGATCTGAGACTCTCTCCTAGTTGAACAGTTATCTCATTCCCAAGGGGAGAGCTCCTTCACGTTGTCTATTGTCTGGTATACATTTTCCTATTTTTACTTGATATGATTTTGTTTGTCTATCAAATTGGATAAACGGATTTCTTTGCCAATAGTTTTGTGTGTTTATTGTAGAACTGGTATTTGGTGGAAAAGGGAGCAAGCCTTGGATATAACTTGGGATACTGCTTTCTCCATTAATGAAACAGTGGTCAGAAGCTTGAAATCACATCTCTTAGAATAAATTTTTAAAGGAGTAAAAAGACCTAATTATAGCTGTTAGCACAGAGGATAGAATGCTGGCCCTAGATCTAAGGAGACTCATCTTCCTGAGTTCAAATCTAACCTCAGACATTTGCTAGCTGTATGATCCTCAGCAAATCATTCAAACCTGTTTGCCTCACTTTTTCATCTGTAAAATAAGGTGGAGAAGAAAATGGTAAATCACTCTGATATCTTTGTCAAGAAAACCCCAAATGAGATTATGAAGAATCAGACAATAACAGCAAACAAATCAACACCAAAACAACAATAAATATCTTTTTCTAAGAAGAGGAACATGACAAAACATCTAACTCCAACTTCCAAGTTCCACTCCTAGCAAAAATTAAAATCTCCCTTGGAGAAAGGGGGAGAGGCAGAGAGAAAAAGCTAGAGATGTCTATTAAAGTCACACAAAGTCATCCCTAGACTATGTGGGAAATAAC